>NC_134316.1:44664655-45864655 GCF_964195595.1 Calonectris borealis | reverse complement strand
ACTTTTGGGCTACAATTTAACTTACTTCAGGGCTAAAGGAAGCCTGGACTCTTCACTTTTGATGCAACGGGCAGACGACCTATATTAAGTAAACCCTTCTTAAAGAAGGACAAAGGGAAAAAAACCAGGAATATATGTAACCATTTTTTTTTTACACATGGATGTTGGAACTGAGTTCAGTTACGTTACCAGATATCTTCTAAATATAACTTTATAGTATTCTGAAGATCTTTTTTTACATATGTGAGAAGAACTTACCTTTCCAGAAACTATTTTCTACGTGAATAAAAATTAATGAGAATTGCTTCATAGCAGGAAAAAAATACAATCTGCTCTACCCATGGTTCAAAACAGGATCACAAATGGTCTTTTAAATTACTTGTAAAGCTACAGCAAAGCACGCTGTTCAGTTTCTGTGAGATCCCGAAAGTATCAACTTATGTTTTATAAAGGATGCAAATTTCATAAAAAGCAAGACTAAATACTGACTTGTAATGATAAAAAACGCTGTATGCCTAATTGTTAATTTAAGAAGTTGTAAAACTGAAGAAGACATACCGTACTTTTACATGGACTGCTGGTGATAACATTAGCATAAACATATGTAAACTTAAAAAAAAAAGGCAATTTCTTTTACTTATGTCTCATGACATATAATTCCTACCAGGAAAGAATGTAATTGCTTTTGGAATATACTGAAATTTTTGTCTCATTACCCCCTGTGTGATTTTGAATTCACCTCTTTCAGTTTCATTTTTATTTCTGAATATTATATACTCAGAACATTTTTGACTCAAAGACTTCTAATCAGAAGAGGATTTCAAAATGTTCCAAAGCACCTTAACTTTAAAGTCAATTTTTAACCATTAGAAAAGATCTTTTTCTAGAATTTATAAACATCTCTAACTCTTGATAGGAGATTTGCAATGACCTCAAAGACATTATATATAGTAAAGTGGGCTCAATAACACAAATCAATCTCTCTCCCCCTCCATCCCATCTCTCTATATATGTAAAGTATTTTCCTTCACTGTAAGATCAGCTGGTTAAATGAATTTGACTTCCACTTGTCTCTAAGACTTTGCTTCTTTTATTCCACTAACAGTTTTGTTCATAAAGTTAAGCACTGATCTGATATTTGAAAGTGAAAAAGGATTGCCGTGTGCTCAAAGACAACATTTAACTCTTTTGTTATACCTTGTGTTTCTTTTCATGGATTGACTCACCTTGCTCAAAAAAGTAAAATACATATTTTAAAAAATGTGTCAACTTACTTTTCCTTTTGTTTTTCTGCTGTTCCAATCCCTTGAGCAACAGCAGGAAAAGGACTGTTTAAAATAAATGACTCTACTTGTGCTCATCCAAGCATAGCTATTGAGTTGCTGATGGCTCTAATCAGCCTTCCTCATCCTAGCCTGTTTACTGTATACCAGACCACAGCTTCAACTGGGTCACTGAAATCACAATAACCTTCTATGCCACACATGCAAAATATTAAGAGATTGAAAGGGAGATAATCCACGGTTTTCAAGAACACATATAATCTTGATGAAATGAAGACTTACAGATGGAGAATCTACCATATGCCCTGAATAAATTATTACAGTAGTCACCCAATCTTTCTGCAAAAAACAGACCTTATTTCCAATCTGAATTGTCCAGCCACATGCTTTTGTTTAAAAGTAGACATTTTTCCCATATAGAAATGCTGATAAAATGTGGCAGGACCAGCTTTTTAAAATTGCTTCATTTTTAAATTGAATTACATTCTTTAATCTCTCACTGTAGAGCAGATTTTTCTGGCCTTGAATCAGTGCAGTTCTTTCTGAGAATCCTTTCATATTTATCAATATCCATTCTGAAGGCCAGATAACAAAACTAGACAGCGTGCTGCAGTCTGGCCATTGCTCTGCAAGGCAAAAATAACTTCTTGCTACTATTCAATAACCCTCCACTTAGACACAACGATCACACTTTGCTCTCTTAGTCTACTGCATTGCTCTGAAAACTGACCTATCTCATTAGAATTCTAAGGTCCTTTTAAGAGCTACCACTTTCTAAATACTTTTTCACGTTTACGTACACAAATGTCTTCATATAGAGCATCTTACACAAAGCACCTTCACAACAAAAATCTATGCAATATCAGTGGCTTGATTTCAAGATTAACACAACTGAAACAAAGGGAAAATAGAAGACAGATTGCTGTTCAGCTCTGTTCTCTCAAATTACCATTCCCCAGTATGCTTCACAGTAACGTAAATTTGCTTGAATTAAAATGAAAATAATGAAAGTCAGTGTATAAAAAAGATATTAAGAATTAGAAATAGAAATGGATCAATTTTTTCTGCAAGATTTTATAAAGAAGAGAGGTATGGGAGCAAAACATAATTCATACAATTGTATGCAAGTTAAAGGGTTTTTTAGGCTAATACTAAATATTCATCTGATTTATGTAAAAAAACCCTACTGTCAAGGAAGATCTAGTTCATGGAATGAAACTTTTTTGTTTATTGCCATTTATTCTGCAGAACTTTCTGTGGTTTGGGTTTGCAATTTTCATTTAGTCCTTTTGATTACTGTTGCCTGATTGGCTTTAATAAATTAAAAATTAATACACACAGTATCCTCTTTCTTGAATTATACATATAAACATGTTAGTTAATTCATATTTTAAGATTATAGTTCAATGAATACTTAAAAGCTGGCACTACCACCAAATGAAGAGCTCTGCCATTTTTTCCCCTCTGGGTACCCCTGCCTTAAAAGTATTCATTCATCAAACCATGGCTAGAGGCAGCAAAGTCAGTATTCAAATGTAACTGCAGGAAACTTTATTTCAGCTTTCCTTTTTCAAGTTATCTTTCATCTTACTGGTTTGCAGGCCTTATGGGAAGGAGCACACACTGTGATTTAAAACATGTAGATGGCTTCTTTACCTCCACATCCCTTCATTCCCCGCCATGTAATGCAGATATGACTTCTAACTGTATATTAATCTGTCCTTTCTCTTAATC
This sequence comes from Calonectris borealis, assembly GCF_964195595.1. Classification (NCBI taxonomy): domain Eukaryota; kingdom Metazoa; phylum Chordata; class Aves; order Procellariiformes; family Procellariidae; genus Calonectris; species Calonectris borealis. The sequence goes on along the minus strand of NC_134316.1, from coordinate 45,861,638 downwards.
TTTCTCTGAATCTTTCTTTTCCCATTTAGTGTATGGTTCCACTTTTTTATTCAGTTATTTTATAGCCTTCCTGCAATGTATTATCAGGGAATGCCACCAGGACATCATAAATCAGCAGGTAAAAACTGATAAAAAGAGGCCTACCCTGTTTTAGCATGTTGCAATGATAACAGAACATCATGACTTGGCAATTAAAAATATTCATGCTCAATATAACTCATTATTTTAAAGAAAATTAATCAAAAATTTAATGATAAATACGTCTTCGCAAGTTCTTTGTATTTTGACTCATTACTAGGAAGTATACATACTTCTTGTAACAATTCCTACTTAAATTATTCATAAATAGTTTGACCATAGATATCAAGGAAAAATGAACGGCAAGTAAATTACAATTGCAGGGATTGTATAATTTTAAAATTAAAAAGAACATGCATACAACCATCTCTTATTAAGATTTTTTTTCTCTAGAATGACAGTATGAAAGTGTTTGAGCAAAACAAAGGAAAAGGAAAATTCCAAAAACATGCTAATTTTTTCTGAAATAGACAAGCTTAGCTTTCATGTATAGTTAGGAGAGGACTGGACCAATAATATTTTAAAGATATATATATTCTCAGCTCGTACAAGCCTCTTAATTCTTTGTAGAAGAGATTACGATCTAAATCGTTTTGCTGAAGATAGACTTCAGAAACCTCAAAACTTTATGTTGCTAATACAAATAAAATAAAAGTGTCAAGCAGAGGCAATTTAATTAAAAAGAACAAAGATAAATGTACAGATTTAAACAATTTTATCATGAAGCACAATTTACTAAATTATTATTCTATGCACATCTGCAAATTACATGAAAGTAATTCTTTAAGATGATACAATTTTCTGACTTTTTGGCCTGTATCTGTTATTTACACTGATATGCTGATATAAGCATTCACTTCTGTGAATACTTTTGATATATAGTTAAAAAACGACTTTTATTAAAAACCAATATACACAGCATAGTAAGTACACTATGTAGGAGAAATATTTTGTTTATGAGAAATGGAAATTTATAAATTCCAATGCATTTTTACACATTTACTTTGAAAATCTAGAAAATCCCATGCTGATTTCAGAAGTTGCAGGGAAAAATAATTAAAGGCATGGTTTTGCAGACAAACTTTTTAATTACAGTTAAGAATTTCAGACTCATTTGTCTCTGGTAAAGGTACAGGGAATTTAAAAAAAAAAAAAAGAGAAAAATCAAAATCTATATAAATTTAGAAAGACATAAAAAACATATAGAAATCTTCAGCAAGATAGAATGTCTTTCAGATTTACTAGCAATTAAGTATCCAGTGAAGATTCCTACTGAAGCCACATTGAAGCTAGTAAAAGAGATCAATTGTCAGTATCATTCTTCCTCAGTGATCATGTCATTGCAGGAGATTAGAATTTAACACAGTTTATATGCAAGCGGCTATCCAGTAGGCTAACCTTAGAAAGATTGTCTTTCATAGCTGAATGTCTTCTATCTCTAGAACACCAAAATTCAAATTAGTGGCATTCATTAATTTAAAAAAAAACTGATCACATCAAGATATTTCATGCCTTCAGCCTTCAAACTATTCATCCTCACCTAGAAACTAATTAAAAAAAAAAAGCCGGTAGGAAGCTAAAAAGAAACATTATTTGTACTTTCACCAGCAAGAGCCCATATTGCAGGAAATCATGATCTATTTTAACAGTCTTTCATGAAAACATATAGTCTTTTTAAGTCATGTGTGCATAAGTGCTCCAGAACACTGGTTTACAGCTTATTATGCTAAATGCAAGGCTCACAAAACTGCCTGCAACTAAATTCTGGGGCCACATAGAGCAGTCTGCCCAGAACCATGCCCCGATGGCAGTTTCAGTCAATAACTTTGCCAAACATGAATAGAACTTCAGCTGAAGTTTTCAATGTCAGTTTTCCATTTCTACTTATTTTTAGAAAACATTCAACTATTTCTAAGAATTAATTTTTGGCAAAAATTCTCATTCACAAAAACTGCTAGAATTTTCAAACAAAAGTTTTGTAGCATCTCGAAGCTTTGAAGAACAGACGTTATTTCAATGTGTAAATGTTATTTCAATGCGTAAACACACAAGTATGTTTACACACCAATCTGTAAATTGGATTCTGTAAATCTGAAAAAGTTAATTTGAGATCTCTTAGACTTTAACAGTTAAATTCTTTAAGATTCCGTATGCACTGGGTATGCAGTGTCCTATTGAGAAGACTGAAGATTTTGATATGTTCTGATTATCAACCACACAGAGAAAGATGTAACATTCACCTGCACGTATGAGGATTCATATGCATAACCAAAATAGGAGGAACTGGCTCTTTGTAGTAATTTCTCTTTGACGCAGCTTACCCCTTACTTGCCTGCTTTCTTGTACTTTCACCCTTTTCTAAAGCAGCTGGTTCTGGACAGTGCCAGTTCATTAGGATAACAGACCAGGTTATTATTAGTCATAATCAACACTTCCCACAGTTGAACTCATTTACTAAGTTTGTCCAGATCACACAGTTTATAGGTCAGGAGGACATCTACTCCAAAATTCTGCTCAAAGCAGGCTCAGCCATGAGGTCAGAACAGGTTGCTCAGGGCTTCAGCCAGACAGGTCTTGAAAGCCTCCAAAGATGGAGACTGCACACCCTCTCTAGGGAACTTGTTTGGCTATATTCATAATGAAAAGGCTTTGCTTTTAATCAGCATTGTTCTTGGTGTGGTATCTAAAATAAGGACTTGGAAATGTTCTTTACCATCCACAGAAGACAAAAGACTAGCTTACTGAACTAAAGATGTGTGCTTGCTTTGAAAAGGCAAGTACTGTTTCTGCATTTTATCCTAAACTACAGTTCCCTATAACATTTTACCCTGCCCTGCCTTCCTCTGAATTCAGCAAAGTTATCATATCTGAACCTTCTAAGAAGCTACAAACAGCTAACTGGAGGAATATTTTGAAGTAGAAGAATATTTGTAAAACCTTCTCCACAGAGACAACAGTGGAAATATGAGATCTGGCTGACACACACATGCAATGTGTTGGATCAAGGAAATTTCTGCAAAGTTTAATTCTTGCTATGACTGGACTCAAATAGGTCCCTGGGCTGAATTGTCCACTGTATAGGCAATTCTCCTTCCTCTACATATCCTCCACGGCACACTTCCTCACTAAACTGCTAATCAGCCAGATAACAAAGACCTTCAAGTACTATCGGATCCAACATGAATAAGAAATGTTACTCATTCTCTGGAAAAAAAAGAACAGAAATGAAACAAACAAAACAACACACTGCTCTCAAAAAAACCAACAAACCCTAGCATACAACACAACTCCCAAGAATTTTCAGTAGGAAGTAAAATAACTATAAAGCAATCATTCCAAGTAGTACAATTGTTGAAGATACAGACACTTCCACTATATGTAACTAGAAATCCTTGAAAGATATCAGTTCTGCCTACAATAGGCTTGAGGATTTAAATAATTTAAGAAACTACGAGAGGCACAATCACTATGGAACGACAACTAAAACCTGAGACACTTGTCAGAACAGACAATTTTTCCCTGTCTGGAAGTAGCTATGGGACTGGCCACATATTCCACCATTTCAAAGATAGAAAGACAGATGAAGTGAAGGAATGAACATCCACATTTTTCTTTTCCTCTCAGCATTGATGTTAATTTCCAAGCCCAGTAACCAGTTCAGAGTTCTCCTGAAACAGTGTAACTCTGAACCTGTCAGAAATGAAGGAAGGGAATACTTCTTGTGACTCTAGGGTACAGGGTACAGTCTCTGATGACTTGGAGATTCGGCCATTCTTCCCTGCATGTAACTTCACACACCATCCAAAATCTGTGTGTCAGGGGTAGCCAACAGAATAGGAAGAATAAAGACAGTGAGGGGGAAACCACAGAATCATAGAATCATTAAGGTTGGAAAAGACCTCCAAGATCATCGAGTTCAACCATCAACCCAACACCACCATGCCCACTAAATCATGTCCCTAAACCAGTTTCTGTCAACCCAGAATTGAAAAGCTCTGCTTGCTAATCCAAACAGACAAACTGTATATTGCCTCTATGGCACTGGGATAGTACTGGTCTGCAAAAGTCATGCTGTAGCTCCTGTAGTTCTAATGAGAAAACTGTATGCTAAAATAACATCTCATCAGTGCACTGCCTCTCTTACTGATGACTGTAGTCTACACAATCGTCTACTGAAAATCCCTACAAATGTTTTAAATGTCCCAATGAAATCCAAGTCACTACTGTTGCTGCCAAATACATCCTTCAGGACATACTGGAAAGAAATTTTTTAATCTGTTCTTGAGACTGTATGCACAACCAACATAAATAATAATATCAGCCCTTCTTATTTGTCCTTAAACAGAGAGTTACCAAGCCAAAATTCCTTTTCTGGGATAAGATTAATGTGCCACATGCTAACAATCAAAATTTGCATCAGTGCTGATAAATAAAACAGCTATAGCCTGATAAGTGGCACAGTATCTCCCTTACTGTTTCCCACTCTAAATTGTTTTTGTCCATAGCTTAGCCCATTCTCTACCCATTGTTAGCTTATCTACTCATCCAATAATTATTATGTAGACTACAATTGTCAGTAATACAAAACCTCTCTCTAACCCAATTGTTTAATTATGTTTTTTCCAAGAATCTCCTTTTATCAATGAAGATGTCTCACTAAATTTACCTAGTCTTGGGTAAGAACAGTCAGTTATATTCTTTTTGATCAACTGTGTCTTCCCTGCATTTATTGTAACATTTACAAACTCCCACTGTAATACCAGTTACAGACTTAGAAAAAATAAGTATGCCTAACAAAAGAGGAAGAGTCAATAAAATTTATGTTTTAAAAAGCTGACAATTTTTCACATAAGAATTATCTGCGCAGAAATTAATTTAAAAAAATTCTTCCTAGGATTTATCATAAATTGAGAGCAAAAAGTTAGCATATTCCCAGCCATCTCCAGGTGTGCTGTATACCTTCACAATTTTGACAGGTACCTGAAAAATGTTTTAAATATATAGAAAAAAGTATAAAACCATGCAGATGTTAATAACTCTTCAAGATTTTGACTGTGAGAATTCCTTTATAATGAATGCTGTCTACTTTGAGACAAACAAAGCTATCTGATCCTCCAAACATGAATGCCCATATAGTTATTCTAGCAAAATTGTTCAACCTAGTATAAAGAATGGATCAACTTACTGATCTACAAATAAAAAGGTATGTAACATTGCCACTGTTTTTACAACCTGAATTTCGAGTCGGTTCATTTTACATTAAAAATTATTTCAATTATTTCATTATTTTGTTCATGTATGAATGACTATTGGATACCATTTTCTTTGTATTTCTTTTGCTTTATATTTGAAACATGCTTTTTTGTTTCAAAGTTTACAAACAATAGCTTCTATTTAATACTCTCTTCCCATAAAAATTGTTTTCATATCTGGCACATAACACAGTGGCAGACTGCTGAAGGATTATAATTTAAATCTTAAAAACTTTGTATTAAAAAATCTCTGCCAAAGCAGAGGTATCTTAATAAGGATAATATTTTTTCCAATACAATGAAAAAATAAGATTTAAAAGATGCTTATGTATACAACTGCAGTCATAGTTATTAAGCTCCACATAACATCAAAGAAAAAGGTATCAAAATAGTTCTATGTGAATGAAGCTGCAAAAAACAAGGAGAAATTATTTGAGTTATTAAGTCTCACCTGACCAGTGTCCAGTGGTGGTACCTGATCTGTCAGTACATGTCTCGCTTACAGGCCTAAATACAGTCTCCCAGCCACCAGTAGCATAGCGCCAATTCTGAGACTCTAAAATGAGTGTTCGCTGAGTGCCATAAGCGATCATGAAGCAGTAGACTACATGATGAAGTTGACAACCATAGCCACAGCCTTTGTTGATATTACACACAAGTTTCTTAGCTTTGCTGCAATCCTTCGGGTTCTGTAAGGATGGATGAAAAAGTGAAGCTGAAGAGAAGATACACACAAAGGCATACTTTTTTCTGAACAACTGACAAATGTCATAAATTACACAAGTCACCCTGCTATAATACATCTCATATTAAAATGGATGAGTAAGCTTCAGCTCCATGAAAATTTTATGTGAATTCTTCACTGTGAACATGAACAGTTACTGAACATACTTCACTATCCTAATGTAAAATAGAATACCTTGAAGATTTTAAATTACTTTCTCATTTGTAAATCTGTCAGAATAAGCTAACATAGGACTCAGAGGTCACATTTCATCAACATGATTCTCAGACTTGGAATGCTTTTTCCTTTAGCATTTTTCCAAGTTTGTTAGTTCTCTTTCAATGAGCATGCATGTTATCCAACGAAAGAAAATTTCCACGTGTCTACAGTATACGGAATAAAACAAATGCTTATTAATGGACTGCTTCCCAGACTAACTGACCACATACCAAATACAGAATATAAAACACTGAGCAGACTGATAAAACACAGTATTTTAATCTGCATGCACTCTCAATAAAATAATATACTATACTTCCACAATCCAAGAAAAAACATCAAAGGAGGCAAATGTGAATGCTATGTTTGAAAGTACAAATTAATAAATATTTTTAGTTATGTGGACAACACAACAACATAATCTACAGATTTTTTTTCTTTCTGTAAAATATAGTACTTTGCTGTACACATTCATACTTGCATGTCCCTAGACATACTTCTGCATTCCAAAAAGTTTTTTTTTTTTAAATCTCTAGGATGAAAAGTTAGTTTTCAGTTACGCTGCGAGAATACTGATATATGAGGGTCAATATAAATTCTGTTCCTCTCACATCTAAACAACTTTAAATAAAATTTTCTGTAAATTTGCAACAAATCAGGTCTTTCCAAAAACCAACAATCATCATCTGGAGAACTGAGATCTTGCCATCAAATGATCTTAAATGCTAAGTCCTAAAATACTTAATAAAAATTTTAATTTGTGCATTCAGTTATGTAAAGGAGGGAAGAATAGTTCAGATCTGGAAAAAAAAGAAAAAAATAACAAACTCCACAACATGTGTTACTTCAGCATTTGATTTTTTTCATTTTAAGGAACAAACATCTGATTCAAAGTCTAACTAGCTATGAAAAACAATAAATTAAATAAAATTTCCATTCCTAATTTTTGCTCCTCAGACCTGTACTCTCGCTATCACAGATCTAATGGATAACTTGAGACTAAATCTAACAGGTATCTTTGAGACTACAACAAATCTTTTGTCTTTTAGGAGAGAAAGAGGGTTTTTCTAGTATTGTGTGAAAGTCCACAAAGAAAGAATTCCATGAAAAAATATCTCCTCCCTAAATCTACAGACATATTTACACCATGCAGTGAAGTGCAATGATAGCAGCTGCAAGTAGAATCATTTTCTGCTGTTAACCTTTACTGTGTAGAAAACTTAAGCTCAAAAAGCAAAGCAAATAGTGTATAAAGTTGTGTTGCTATTTTTTTAACTGAAATAATAAAAAAAAAAGAAGCCGCTTTCTGTCATTTAGAGAGTTGTCAAAAGCAGACATAACTGTTCAGTTGTCAAGTTGAAAATTTGTATTTCGTGTTTATCTGCTTTACTTCTATTTTTGAAAGACGTGTCTAGATGTTTTAACTGAAGAGTACCTCAGAAGAGTTTTAATACCATTGTATAACGTACTGTAACTAGATTGTAAAAAGAACTATTATGGCCAGAAGTAAACCATTAGCAAAATGTATTTATCAGAAAGTAGGACATACGAGTGTGTCACAAGATATCAATTGACTCAGACAGAATTTTATTTAATTTATTTTTAAAATGAATTAATGATTTTGCAATATACTTTTGTTGAGACGTTTTTTTAAAATCTTGATTTTAAAGAAAGCATGCAAAAAGAAACAATAGATACATTAGAGATGTCAACAGGGCCATAAAGCATGTTATGAAGTCTGTCTTCCGATTTTTTCCCACATAGCAAAAATTCTTATTGAATCTAACTTTTTCGTAACTACTTTGAAAGGGATAATCTCTGAGAATTGTTAGAAAATACCAATAGATAATGTTTTCTACACTTTCTGTTACCTTCAAATGCCTGTGTCCTCTTGAAAATGAAAGCATTTAATTGATGACATATTTGAAGTTGTGTAAACTTTGATAAGGTGTGCCCTTCTAACCTTCTTGCACGCAAATGCAAGTTTCATATAATAGCTTATTAACAATATTATGGTATTCCAGTAGGAATCAGATAAAGAAACATAATTTGGTACCGTGACTGCTTACCAATGTTAATATAATGCACTTACTTGGGTTTTAACATTTCTTGGAGACTTAACCGTAAAGTATATATATTAACAGGCTGCCCAGGGAAATAGTTGAGTCACCATCCCTGGAGGCATTTAACAGACGTGTAGATGTGGTGCTTAGGGACATGGTTTAGTAGCGGACTTGGCAGTGCTAGGTTAACGGTTGGACTTGATGATCTTAAAGGTCTTTTCCAACCTAAACAATTCTATGATTCTAATATAAGTTTGTGACTTGAATAGAAAGCTAGTTCAGCTAATTTCTTTATGACTGTGGTTTTTTCAAATTGTTATACTCAAATTTTAAGACAAGGCAGTATTTGAGCTTAAATTATTTATTGATAACTTAAAAAAAAAAGGAAGTAGAGACACTTAGATATATTGCAGTTTCAACTGGGATTTCCTGAAAAAGGTGGAATTAATAACCATTGAGAACGAAGAAAAAATACAATCACATTGCATGCATCAGAATAGCTTGTGTGCTCATAAGCCAAAACTGCCAATCAAAGCAACCCATAAATGTATTGAGTTGATAAAGGATAACAACAGTCAATTTCAAATCCAGTGAAGACTGACAGAAGATTTTTCCTCCTGGCATAAAGTCACAGAAAAGGATTATAAATCTCTGATTTGAAGGAGCAGTGCACTCTGTTCTCATCCCTAACTACACTGCTCATCACAGACTCTTATATCCAATTGAGTTGTCTACATAATCAAGAGAGGGATGGATGTGACCTCCAGGATTGTCAAGCCATGTAACATAACAGCCATACAACTGCATTAAAAAACAAACAAACAAAACCCACATAAACACGCCAACAAACAAACCCAACCGACCAACCACACAAAACATACTTCAATATGTAGAAGATTAGATTATCAATCCATGCCAGAGTTCACACCTTTTATTTTTCTCAAAATTACTTACATGAACACTGCAACTGAAAACAGTAACAAATTTTCAGAACTGTAAAATGGTTAAAATTATGTATTTCTGTGGAAGAGAACGTTACATGTCACCTAAAATAAAAGTGGATTTTTATAACTGGCAAAACTGATTTGGTGGTCTTTCATCATCAATAACATAGGCATACACTGTTGCTCTCACAAAATTCAGGGTTTCCAACTAAACTGATACAGTTAAACTCTCACCCAAATAAAGGCAATATCACATTACTTCCTACTTGCAAGCACTGGCAGATTCCAGCTCCTTCTTCCCTTAAGAAGTTTTATGGTCCTTTAGGCTGCAAATGACCTCTCCTGCCTAGATTACAAGGAAAGCAGTGTATCCAGGTTTTCCCTGCAAGAAACGTAATTCCCTAATTCTTCCGTAGTACGTGACAACCTTTGTGATGAGGTACGCAGGCCATATGAGTGTAGCAAAGTTACAGAAGTCTGGCTGACAACTCCTTTACTAATGGAGCTGGAAAATCACTTATTACATTGCAGACCTACAAAACTGCATTAGTAATGAGAGAAATAGTAATGGTTAGTCTTGGATTTAATTAACATCCACTGGTTTGCCTATGTGAAGGAATATCCTTGAATGGCTTCTTTTGAATAACTGACTTGGGTAGCTACTTTATCTTCATAAGACATTTAAAATTGTTCTCCTGCATCCATTTAAAAACTATTTTAACTGAGACATACCAAACAGGAACCACTAGCCTTTACATAAAATTATTTAGAAGTTATTTTTAGTACCTATGGTTCACCAAAGGAATGCTGCCACTATAAATCTTTACAAGAAGACTAATGAGACTGAAGCAGATTCCGTGCTATTATGACTGACTGCCCCAAATATGTAAGCCTTGTTAAATTCAACCTTAAACTTAATTCCGTAAAAGCAGCACAGTACGAGTCTTGTATTGAAGTATGTCTTCTTTGGAAGAGACTAGACTGTCATTCCCTACTCAAGTTCTCCAGGGTACTCAAGATTTTGTAGACCTCTATGTATCACATCCCCTTCTCAGTTCTCTTAGGAGACTGAAATCTTCATCTATTCTAGTCTTTACTCTCAGAGATGCCAGGTTCACGTATTCGATCATACACATTACCTTCCCCTTCAAGTTTTCTAGTTTTATTATACCCTTTCTGACACTAAGGGACTAGAACTGCAGAGTCTATCCTTGATGCAGATGCATTGTTTAAATACTGTTAAGCACTGAAATGATATTTTCACAGAATTATCTGTGGTAACTCCAAGATCTTGTTACTCAATGGTATTTGTCAACTGTGTATGTGTATGTGCATTAAAGACTGTCTTCCCCCATGTACATAACTCAAAATTCAGTGCAGATGACTGTAATCTACGATTTTAATATCCAGTCAAAGATAACATGACTGGAGTATGAGCTAATAGCGTGAAATTCTTCTGCAACTGTTAGTCTCCAGCTGTTTAGCACAAAGTTTGCAGAATACTGATGATATTAAAGCCAGATATTTTAAATAAATTGTTTAAAATGCAACAATTTTTTGGTCTTAATTTTCTATCTCTAATTAAAACAAAAACAACAAAAAAAGAGACTGAAATCCTGCAAGTATTAAAATAAATCAGTATTGTCTTGTAAAGAACCTGAAAACCTGGAAAAAGTTTTGAGGGGAAATTACAGCTATAGTGGGAAATACCCATTACTGAGTGGGTATTTATTTTTCCCCTAAACAAACAGCAATATTTTAAATGGAACCATCAGCAAGAATGGTGAGAACAGACCGTATCTCTGTTCACATATTAATTCTACATACTAAACAAAAGAATCAATAGGTATAATGCTCTCTAGCTCATTATTTGTACCATGAGTTCATTTTTGTTTCTTACTCCTATTTGGTGACTGAGTACTCCTGAGTAAAATGAAAACACCACAGCATTTTCTTAATGTAATGTGTGGCTCCAAAATTACAGTTTGTGGTATTTTTACAATCAGATTACTAGCATACAACAATAGCAACAAAAATCAAATAAAATCAAAATTGTTAGAAACATGATAATTTGAAACATATAAACATAGGCAAAATCTATAGTAGTAAATCAAATGTGCCTGAGACTTATTCTAGATGGCACAGAAAAGGCTGCATCCATGCTATTAAACTTTCTAAACCTCTTAAAACAGGGTAGCCACACACAGCAGATTTATGAAGAGTGTCTTGTGCTAAGTCTCAAACACAGCCAAAGAATTGTTTGGGAGAAAACTACTTGATGTGAGTCAAAAGCATGCCAGGAACTGTTCTAACAATTTAACAGCATAGAATATTATGTTCCAGTGCCTGGGAACATTCCCTGCCATTGTTTGACTACAGTAAAAATAGTCTTAGGAATATTTCCACGTCCCCATCTTCCGCGTCTCTCGGTGTTCAAAGAACCTTCTTCGCCAGGGCTCTTGGTTAGTCAACAGGATCAGATGGGAAAGATGTCAGAAGTGCTGCTTCAACGCCACATCACCTTCTACCGTTTTCAAATGTGCAGTTAGCCATCAAAACACATGACAAACTGGCAAAAGTAAATTCTGCTGTTTAACACACATTTTACTGTAAGGCAAATGACTGTGTTGAAAAATCTGCATTAAGAAAATGTTAAACTGATGATGCTGTAGAAAAGAATGTAACAAGGTAACAATAACCATCTGTTAAATGCTACATTTTTAGGCCTTACTAGTCTGTCAGTAAACCTGAATCTGAGTCAATGTTCTGTTCAATGACCTCCCCTTAGATATAGACAACCACATGAATGTCATTATCGCCTTTCAATTCTGTTGACCACTAGAGGCACTGATTCATTTATAATTAAATGAGTGTATGTAAGTCAAATGATTGAAGTTTAACAAAATTAATAATAGACAGTTGTCAAGTTTAAGACAACTAGAAGTCATAGTCAAAGTGTGTCAATATTATGAATTCATAACCATAAATCTTGACTGGAGCTATACTACCTAAGTAAGCAAGTAGCACTTGTGGCCAGGAACACATCTCAGTTAAGCTTAAGGATATGGCCTTTTTCAACCATTTGCCTTGCCAGTATATAATCTTGCCTTTATCATTTTAAGATGAGACTGTTAAAGTATGCTATTCCTAGGTCTACTTCTTAAATCTATTCAGAAACTAGAACTGGCATTCATGACATTTTTCTTCTTGAGAAAGTGACTTACCAGGATTCTATATATTTGGAGGAAATACCTAAAAGCTTTCAAATAAACCTAAGGATGCTGAGTCTACCACAAGAAAACTGAAGTGCCACAAGGTCTGCCCATTAAAGGAATCATCTCTTCTTCCAGAACAAGTGCCCATACAGACACATAGCCGAAGTCCTTCAGCTAGTGTTCTCTTTCCCCATAAAAAAAGTAAATGCTGATGGAGAATTTTCTATGAGATTTTTTCCACTCTGGAATTTACTTTTGCCTTTGTTTCAAATTATTTTGAATTTATCAACACCAACAGCACACTACAACTGCCACAACACACTACAATTCGTTTCTCATGCGTGACGTGGAATAACTGGGAAAAGATACAATACATTAGATTTGAATTATTGAAGGATACAAGTTTACACTTTTCAAGACTTACAGTTGTGAAGGGTACATCCCTTTGCACATATGCAGAGTGCCCAGAGCCTTTTTTGTTGTTGTTGTTGTCATTTTAGCATGAGTACTTTTATTAAAGATATATATCATTAATTTTAATGGGAGGGAAAGAGAGAGAATTAAATATACTTTGAGACAGAAAAATTTAAGTGACACATTAAATCACCAAAAATACTGGGAAATCCAGAAACCTCAGAATAAGGTCTGGTAAGCAACTTTCTTTTCTTTGCATACATACACAACCCCAACTAAATAGTATGAATATGGCAAATTATTACTGTTATAATTGATGATGTTGTTGAGTACTTAGTAACCTTTCTCACCTGCTTATATTTTTAACCTTCAAAGTTGAACAAAATGTTTTGATTTTTTTAAAAACTGGAGGCAAAAATATTCTGCTATTGGGAGACTGCGTGCTGAATCACAAACTTCCTAAAATAAATAGAACAAAAATAAGCACAAAAGGAAAGGGGAAGAAAACAAACTGCTGCTTTCATAATCATTTACTCACTGTACCACTTCCAGAATACACAGTACTATAGGAGGCCTTGTCTGACTTCTCCTGCACATTCTCTTCAATAGTTTGATAATGAATACCTCTGAAAATAAAGGTCTTTTGCTTAAATGTAAGCTTCTAGCTTTTTAAGTGTTGCTCTAGCTACAGGGAACTAGCTAAATGTAGTCTCATTAAATCAAATTTATGGTAATGCCATCCAAATGAAGTAGCAGTCATCACTATTCACAATCATTCAGCTAGATGATTTCCCAGGGAGATGTCCCAAAATAATGCAGCTGTCACTGTTCAACATGTACCAGAAAGAAAACTATACGGTACTTTTATTCTTCACAAAAAATTACAAATATGTTCCAGATAGTTCTTTTTGGCATGGAGTTGGGGGGCAAAGGCTGTTGAATTTTTTATTTTATTTTATTTTTTAATACAGTTATATTATGAATAGAGGTGTATATGTGTAATTTCAGACTACGGTCTGCTTTACATTGCATACTTAGTCAGCCCTGTACTCTTCAAAATCCTGAAACCCACACCAGTAAGTCAGTCAACTTGACTTTCAAATGTGTAGTCGCAGACATATTCCAGTTTTGGATCATTATTTGCAACAATCATTCAAGATAGGAGATATTTTAATCTTTAGAAGGGTTCCAAAAGCTTATGTCTGGCTTACAGGCATGTAGGCAAGATATTGCATCCTCAGTTTTTTTCAGACAGAAGAATGAAAATAAAAAGGGTAGTAATTGTAAATGTGAATGACTCTTCTCAAAGACTGCGACTACTCATGAGAAAAAATATTTTCTATCTTTGAAGAGTTGGCTAGGTTTCCACCCCAACTTTGGGCAATGTTGCACACATGGAGAATTACCATGCTTTGGGGTTTGACTCTTATGTGAATGATGGTAATAGTGTACACCTGGAGGTAAATGATCATCCATAAACATATGTAGGCACTAAACCATCCTATCCACAGTTTCTTGCTACAGCGTAATTTTTCTGATTTTTTTTTTTTTGTCTTTTAGCAAACAACCTTCAAAGAAACAAAAGTAGTCATGGAGTAAGGGACAAAGTACAGTCAAAGATCAAAACCAGATTATAAAAAGGCGCGAGAAATGGCAAAACCACAGAGAAACAGCGTCTAGTTATCTTAGCGGGACTGGTACTTTCATGCATGAAACATGGAAGAACTGGTAAAAAGCAAAGCCATTAAATTAAATGTCTAAGAAATTTTAAATTAGTCAAGTCTAGAGAAGATTGTCATGAATAACAGAAGAAATTAACCAAAGCAAGCATGACTCATGAAAAGTGAAATTTTGTATAAATACAAAAATATTCAAGTTTCAAAATTCAGCTGAATTAAAAATCTTGGGCATCATTTTCAATAGCTCCATAGTGACATGAACTCAAGGGAGACCTATTATTAGCTAAGTAATTCCTTAGACTGCATAAAAAAAAAGATAAAAAAAAACCCAAACATATTTTGGTGCTATTCTATAAATCAATAGTCTGCTGTCATTTGTCAACTAGTGGATGCTCACTTCTAATAGCCTGGTGAAGAATTCGTGTTAAGGGAAGACATCAGGAAGAAAAAATGAAAGGTATCATAAATTCTCACACATGAAGAATGATTGAAAATTTTAGGTATGTTTAGCCTGAAAAGAGATTAATAAAAAGAAAGACAGTAAGCATATGAAAGAAAGAATAGTTTAGTGAGAGAAGGCTCATCACATATTTCTGTGAGAGAAGGCTCATCACATACTTCTATTTCACATTTTAGTACAACAAAAACCGAGCATCCAGTACAGCTAAAATGTTTCAAGTAACCTTAAAGACATATAGAATACACAGCATATTATTTGTTCATAAAATACCCAAATAATTTTTAATGTGTTGCTGCATATTTGTTAAACCCAAGAATTTAGTGCTACTTTTGATGACCTGCACAGTTATAATGCTAAAAATATCAACATTTATCAAAGCTAGAATTACATTTTTTGGAAAATACGTATCACCATTCTTCAGCTTAAAGCTCAAAGACAATTACTGAGAAAATACATATCCCTTCTGTGTTATTTCTAGATCCTTCCATGTGAAACACTCATATGGAATTTGATATGTGGCAGTAATACAGTTATGTTTCTAATTTCTATAATCTACCAGTGATGACTTATTAAAAACAAAAAACAATGTAATTGTAGAAAATACCAGAAATTAAAAAAAAAAAAAAAAAAGAAAAAAAAGGAGGGAAATGCTAATTTTCTTATGTGTTTCTCAGTGTTATGGGATAAATCCATAATGATTGATTTTATATTTTAAATGCATAGATATGAAAAAAAGTTCAGTTCTTCCCGTGACAGAAATTTTATTATTGACTGCTTTTTAAAAAATTTATACATAAAACAGAAACAAAAAGGCCTGTATGATGGAAATTGAGCCAAGTATGTTAGACCTAATTCTAATTCTGAACCTAATGCCACAACTTTCTGTAAATCACCTGCTCATGCTCTCAAGATAATGAGAATAAAGATAGTTACTTTTCTTGGAAATGCCTAAGGATATAATACACTTTCTGAAAGGCTTTAACTAGTTGTGCTACAAATATGAAATATTAGGATGCTATATGTGTTGTGACTTGGCACTGGTTTCATTCTTAATATTGTTTCTATGTTTTTTTAAAATGAGAATAAATTACATCTATAGAGAGAAAGCCCTTTATCATAGACTATACACATCTAAATAAATTTTAGTAGGAGCTAATTGTGCTCCCAGCTCTTTGTTCAGCAGAAAATTTATTTCAAATTCACTAGAAAACAATGTAAGCATTTATTTAATGCTTCAATTTTGAGCTTCTGTTCTCCTAAACTCCTTTTACTTTTGTTATTTGTTGTACGTACTTGGAGCTCCTAGTCTTGAACTAAGGCCCTGAACACGTAAAACATACAATAGGAAGACAATCACGCTCCAGAAATGTATACATCTTGGATAAGACAACAAATGGATATGGTGAAAAAAGCAAAAAGTAGAGAAAGGCCGTATTTATCATCATGAAAAGTAGTTACAGCACACCATCGCCAAACAGTGACATCAAAAACGAAAGAATGAGGAACAGTTCTCAAGAAGGAGTTGAAAGAAGACAATAAAGTGATGTCTCCTACATAATTTACAGGGAGTTTTTTCCACGGAAGGTTGTCTTTTTTTATTTAACAAGCAACAAATACATAGTTTGGCCATAGAAGAGAAGGTTCCAGTAGCAGAACTGTGAAATGTGAAATAATGAAAACCTGAGAAACAAATTCAGCTATTTACATACAGAAAAGATCAGGCATTAGGGACGATCATATAAAACAGAGCAGTGAGGTGCACACATGCAAGGAAAACCAAACCAAGTACAAATAAAACAGACTACATCAAATATCTTTTTGCTCACTATATAAATATCTGCATGCATTCATACATGAATAAAAGTCCCAAAACCTTCAGATCAAGTTTTGTTTAAATTCTATAGAGACACACAAACACATACATTAAAAAGGCTTTATGCACTCACAAATATGAGCATCTATGAGAAATCTCACACAACTGTTGAAACAATCTAGGACTGGACAATATACTATACAAGCACTTCAATTTTGCATACTCGTATTTTTAAAAATGGGCTGCTTGTTCAGAAGTTTCATACAAGGACTTTTATTTTTTTATGTTTAACACTGTGTAAACATATGTATGCATTCTGATACTCTAAAGAATCAAAAATAGAAACCAGAGACTTCTCTTTTATAATAAAACAAAGAATCCAAATAGGTAAGTACAGCCTAGTGAAAACCATGGACAAACAAACAAAAACCCCCAAGAAACCCCCCTCAAAAAAGAGATCTGCTTGAAATACTCTCATTCCATATACACATAAAATACTGTTTGAAACAAACATTCTAATTTCTTTCGTATGTAATTCATTCGTATCTAAACATTCACTTCAAACTGTCACGTAATTAATCTATTACAAGAGTATAGCTAAGTGCTATATATATTTTAAAATAAATAAATAAATGTTTACTTTGATTTCAAAGCTCTACCCTCTTACCTGTAGATAAGTTATTCTCCTCTGTACCAAATCTGTTAGATCTTTGGCCTCTTTTTCTCGCCAGTCTCCTGCTCCATCTGTTTGACTGAGGTAGTACAAGTCGGTCATTATTGACCTGTAAACAACAATGGAAAACAATCCGAAAAAAATGGGAAACAATCTCAACTTTACTAAATTGGAGGATTAGGTGAAATCAAAGACAAATTAAACAGATACTTCAATTCTAGCCTCAAAAACAGTTTCTTCATGCCACCTCCTACCCCACAATCCAAACAGTAGCCCAGAAAGACTGACTGTGACCTCCATTTAACATATGTTCCATACCCATGAGTCATTATAGCATTAAACAGTAGATGCGTTAGAAAAATGGCTATAAAGCATTTGTTTCTGATATGTGCTAAAGGAAACAAAAAAGAAAAAACAGTTCCATGCTGGATACATTATCCAGTGGCCCCAGATGAAAGTGCAATAGTGATTCCTACAGTAGCTTCTATTGTAACGCATTGTTACTTTGCCTCCTACAATCATCTTACTATGCTTGTACAGAATACAATATTACAAATGTCTTTAGCACAGGTACAATGTTAATCCTTCTATTTTTATTACTGAAAACTAACTTCAGAATATTATTACAAGGTCTAGTAAAGAGTGTTTTCTATGGCATGTTGCTCCGTCTGACTCTGGAAGAAGGAAGCGTTCTGCCTGCTTAGAATGGTTGTGCGCTACTAATACTCAAATGGAAAAAAATTAAAAACCAAGAAATTCAAAACAGACTCATGGCCGTATAAGTCTAGACTACAAAACATTAATTTTAAGGCACTATCAAATATTAAATTGAGGTTCTCTAATACACTAGAGATCCTCTTCTTAGGGTTATATCACATTTCGGTGACCAAATAAGAGGATAAAGAACTCCGTGTCATGAGAAGAAAAATGGTATACGACATTTATTTTCTGAGATTAGCCAGGAATTTTGTGAAAAACAGCCCAAACAGTAACACACAGGAAAAGATTTTTTTATATCTGTGGCTTTTGGGAGGAAATACAAACCTAGAAGCAAACTATTCAAAATATTTGTAAAAACATTAATGGCTATTCAACAAGTAACAGGTAGCCCAATTCAGAACCAATAATTTCAGAGGTGGCTTTATAGACTGAGAATATTTAAAGTTGCTAAACATTTCTCCATAACAATGGTAAAGTTTTAAGTTTGAACCACTTTTCTTAATTCTTTCATCTGAACTTCAGATGGTGCAATTTATTGCCTGAAATTCTTGATAAGCCACAAATTTGATCACTAGGAAGAGATGCAACAGAACAAAGGCAGAGAAATTCGGGAGGTGACAAAAAAAGTGTAAGGGGAAGACAAGCGTACTTCCTAACAACCTTTGAAGTGGTGTCAGTGAAGTAATACAAGACACCACTGTTGGCAGCACTTGTTAGCTAAGGCTGTCCCTTGTAAATAAGTTTAGCAAGTGAGAGAGGAGCAGATGACGTATCTCTATTAGGTAACTATTTCCAATGGCACAATATTTAAGTGGTAAATATTGAGATAAATCAAATTGGGACAGAGCTAGCTTTATCAGCTTCTCTCGCTAATAACTGGATTTATGGATCCGTATCTTTCCATTCTCATACACTCATTGTGTCTTTCATACTCACACTTCTACACAGGATAATTCTACACAGGATAACAGTGACACTGACTTACTCTATCATCTACTGTTGCTGTATTTTAATACATTATACCCAAATTGTTCAGCAGCAGTAATGTTCACCTTCTGTCAATCAACTGGAAGTACCATATTTACATTCTAATCTCAAACTGTATAAGCTGGATTTTCTTTTACAAGATAACTGAGCTTGAAACAACCTACTCTCGCTTTGTACGAAAAATAAACAATTTAAAGTATTATCAGGTAACTAGTTTCAAATCACTAACTTTTGAAAATGCATGATACTCAAAATAACATGCAAACACAGTTTAGGGACAATTAGAACAGAATTAATGATGTAGTAGATCTAATACAATGGATTATATACAAATAACTGAACAGACAAAGAGTCTGCTTCTCTTAAGGCAGTGTTTTCCAATTTATAGAAAGCATTACAGGCTAGTAGGCAAATTAAAAAAGGAAACCCATGCATTTTCGTGGGAGTTTAAATATATTTTTCTTCCCAATCAGGATGCAACCATGCTGGATGTTTAAAGAAAAACTATAAATTTGAGGTCTAAACCTACAAAATAATCCTGTGCTATCATTAAAAGCAGCTGTGCAAACACAGCCACATTTAAAACAATTTTCAAACACTCTCTTTCACTGGCCTTAAAAAAAAACTTTTCTGCACTTGTGATGTAAGTAATCAGCATGCTCTCTTTTTACTTTATAGAAACATATTTCTATTAAGTTTTGGCATACAATAAATGAAAATACAAAGCCTGCCAATAAAAAAAAAAAGTTTTCCCTCTCAGCAGTTAAGTAATTTTTCCTATCCCTAAGGAAAAAAAAAGTTGTCCAAAATTTATTTTTTATATTGTTGGCCATGGTGACCATGACAAAGCAAAAGCAGTAGGTAAGTTTAAATAATCAGCCTTACGGATGAAATATAATTATTTTCCATCATTTTTCAGGTAAGAGGAATGATGAGAGAGTCTTTACAGAGCCTCAATGAGTCAACACTTTAGGGAAAGGCAGCTTTGCTCAGTACAAACCATAAAGAATATCAAATAATTTGTGGGAAATTTTATGAATTCATGCAAGAGTTTTCAGATAGTATCCATAATCTTTTTTTTTTTAAAATTACTCTTATAAAAGTCTGAAGTAAACCAGGAACTGAAAAATTCACAGGTGTTATCACACAGAAATGATTATAGGGTAGTGCAATTTTAACACACTTTCAGTCACAGAGATGATCTTTCTTTGATTGCTCCTGCTGCGAAATGTGCATTTTTTAGGTTTACATCTGCTAGGTTCTTTTGAGTGTGGCAGACCATCACAATGGCTTATTAATACAGATTTAGAAGAGACACAGACTAATACCAAATACCAGAGTCAGGTTCCATCTGGAGAGCTAAAAAGTAGGCGGACTGGTGATCCATGAGCCCAAGATAGCTAAGTGTAGACAAAAGATGAGCCTGATCAGGATTATTAGAAGCTATCATGGGTGGCAAAACGGCAGAAAGACAATTTCAGACAGTGGCGTTGCAGATATTTAGTAAGTCAAACTTGGTCTTTCATTGTGTTACTAACAATATCAATTTGTTGTTGTTATTTCTGTTTCACATCATAAATTAAATCTCAGAGCTGCTCTTAAAAGCATTCTGCTCCTGGAAAATAGCATGGAGTAAAGAATCTGGCTCTATATTTCATCCGCATTTGATTGTCACAAATAAAGGGGGGAGGGCGGCATTTTTAACACATTTTTAAAGATCAGTGTAGACATTTATTCCAGCCGTATGACAAAATTACATTTAAACCTCCTAGAAACTTTACATCAACAAATAAAAACTCGAAGAAAAAGAAACTGATATGTTCCACCAAATTCAAAGGAAATAATATGAAAATATGCCCAAACACTATGCATCAAACCTTGGTCAGCTACAGCAAAAGCCCTGATGATAGCTGTTCACCAGGAGAAGGAATGAAACCAACTCAGTAACAGGCACTTTGCAAACCACATAATGCCGACATAAGAAACAACCAGGACAACTAGAGGATTAACCTGTTCTTTCTTGTAAACTCTGTATCAAATAGTCTCAACAACACTCTTCCCTATGGCAACCACAAGAACACAATTACACGTGCCATAAGGCAGGAAACTCTGCATTGGCCTACATTGTTTCTTAAACAGAATCGGTAGTGAAATACTGGACAAAAACACCTGCCGAGACCTGCATTTTCCGGGAGAAAATCTACACAATCCCTTGGACACAGTCAAGAAATAGTGATTAAGGCATCCAATGAGAGAAGTGCCATCATATTAATAGTAGACCATTCGCGTAACAGCACCAAGATTAACAAAGAACTCCAATACTACTTATCCAGAAACTGTCTTTATCATCTCTTAAAAAGCAAGTCTTCTCTATGACACAACAGGCTTTCCTCACAAACAAAAAAAATATTAGCCACTTTCCTTACATAGCTATCTCATCATTTGATCACTACCCACCCCTTTATCTGCTTTCCCACATAAGGAGGGCATTACAAACTGCCTCAAGTACTTGTAATTAACACAAATCTTTCTAATCCAAATACTAGATTATAATATATATTAAAATATCTAAGATATAATACCAGCTTCACATGAAATATTCCATTTATCTAAGATACATAGGTAACAATTTTTTAAGACATTAACATCAACAAAAGGGCATTCGGCAACTTGTTAAATCCCTTTATAAAAAACAAGTCCACATGTGCTTCAAAAAAAACCCCAAAACCTCTGCAATAACAAAAAAAAACCACCAAAAAGCTGTGATTCTCAGAGTGAATGAGAGCATCTGATTTGCTCATTCTAAACTTATGTAATGTTCCTTTCCAGAGAAGAGACCAGATGGACTGTGTGGAGGGAAAAAGAGACTGCTCCTTCCCTCGGGAGCTACGGTGCATCCTTCGGGAAAAGAAGACCTCAGGGACAGCAGTGTAGCACAGGCCAAAGGATGCACACACAAGGAGCTGGGAGTCTTCCTGCAACTCACGCAGCAAGACCGAAAGATTCAAGGGAAAGAAGCAGACAGCCTGACCTCAAAGGTGAAAGAATGCACATCCTCGGAACTAGAGGCAACGAAGAAGAGCATTCTACAACACAAGGTAATTTTACTGCCCGAAGCCAATGTTGTAAATTCACCAAGAACACAGGCTGAATATTGTAAAAACGTTTTTGTACCTCTTTTTTCTTATGCAATTGCTTTGAACTTCCATATTGTAAAAAAAAAAAAAAAAAAAAAAAAATTGTCTACATTTTATTTTAATAAAACCTAGTTTCTGGCTGTTTGGTTTTAGCTTAAATGACTTTAGTCTTCTTTGGCGACCTCACCACCAGGAAGGTCTACACAGATCTACTACTAAGACTCAACAGACTCCAGGACGTTCTGCTTCTGATAACCACTGTGTCAGTGTAAGGAATACTTTTATTAAACAAGAACATTCTTAAATAAACAAACAAACAAAAAAAAGCAGCTGTGATTGCTTGCATCATATACAAACTTCTTCCAGTACCACAGTGGTTTCAGACTTCCACAGTGGGATTCATGTCATAACTTCCAGAGGTCCACAATGCAGACTTTTATTATTCAACGCAAAGGACTATGCATTTCTAATATGGGTTTCACCTCATCCTGAAGTACAGAAAGATGTGAAGATAAGGCTGTCAGAAATAGAGAAACTTGCAAGTTGGGCTTAATGAATTAATAGCCTTTGGTGAAGGAAGGAAAGGAAAAGAAAAGGATTTGTCCTGGGAGGCAGGGACATAAAAACCTTCTGGCATCAATCACACAACATTATTCATAGTTTCACTGTGGCAACTGCCTGATGTGATCCTGGCTATATAAACAGAGCAGTAATGTGTACACAAGTGATTTTGCTCCCATGATGGACATCAGTAAGTCTGGCATTAGACTACTTGCTCCAGTTTTGGCACAGATAGTTTAAAAGGTACATCAAGAATTAATGACCTGAAGTCCAAGAAACCCAAATGGAAATAACTTCTCTGGAGAACAAATACTTCTGAGTGGCGGTAACTATTGAAACAAACTGTCCAGGGAAGTGGCAGCTTCTCTGTCAGTTAACTGTTTAACTGGAGATCTCAAGTCTTTTGGAAAATTCTGCTTCAGCCAAGCACTACTTCTATGTCAGTCAAACATACATCATTTCACTCAGCAGAGAAGTAATTGGATGAAATGTAATGGCCTATTTTATATAGATAATAACTCTCAATAATTGAATGGTCCCTTCTCACTTTAAACTCCATCAATCTGTGACAAACTACGTTTTGGAATTTTGGAAGATTAAACTACAAAATTTAATGGACTAAATTATTTGCCCATATTAATAATCAAATTTATATTATTTTAAAACTGTGTTTTAAATAATGTTTACATTATTTCCAAAGAATTGAAAATTCTTACTAATTTTTGCTTTTACTACTCATGCTTTACTACTTGCAGGCTCATGCTTTACTACTGATGTTCACACATGCAGATCTCAGCTTTTTTGGGAAAGAGGTATTTGTTTATGGTGGTATATTTAGTTAATTCAACTATTTTCTTATGACTGTTTACTAACAAGACTAAAATTGCCATTGCAATCCTGTTGGGAACAGAGTTGTAAATAGAACAGGCTTACAGACAGATTTTACTGAATTTTTAACACTTCCTGGATTAATTTTGTTCACCATGAACAAAACTCATACAGAGTGTTTTTGTGTAATACAAAAGGTACTTCAATAATGGGGAGGCTAGAAGATCAACAACAACTGAAAATATAATTCCAACACATCTTTGAACAACAAAATAATGACAGTGTAATTAAAGGTCATTTCTATCTGAAATACTCTTAAATTCTAACTACAAGTAGTAGTGACTTTTCAGAACGACAATTAGTCCTGATATTAAGATATTACTCAATTTTAAAGTAATTCCAATTATATAATATCCCAATGATCAATGTAACTTATATTCTAGTATTTATGAAAGGCACAATCAGATGCCTAAAATAAATATTTTTAAGGTTTTTTAATGGTTTTGTTATATATACAAGTATGCACATACACGCATATGTAGATAGATGCAACTGAAAAGCAACAACTGGCAACCATGATCCAGGTCTTCTGATAAAAAAAAATTAAAATATGTCAAGTTAAAGGGTCATACTCTAAGATGTAGTGACAGTAGCTGGATATATACTTTATGTCCCATGAAATAGAAGTAATAATTTTATGTTCAGGCTTCAGACATGACATTTTAGCCCACATACCACCAATTTATCCTAAAAGATTTTTAAGCAGTATATCAGTAGTTTACTTAATCCATAATCTTTACAACATACATACAGAATCAACTAATACAAGTACCTTTCCTGATGACCCAAATCAGACAGAAATTCATCAATGCGTCCTTGCAGTTCACTTCCTTCTAGATTTTTCAACTTCTTCAATTCACTCTGGAGGAAAAACCAAAGTTCTTTAGCCCCATTTTCAATCCTCCTCCTCAATATTTCATGGTCTTTTCCAAGGCCTCCTATTTAAGGGGAAAAAAAAAAAAGGCATAAAAGCATCAGCACTTGTAGCTGAATTACTTGTTAAGAAATGAATATATTTGTGATACTGAATACCAAAACTTGTTTTAGAAGTAAAAGAAAACGTATCTACCAACCATCTCCTGTCCGCTTCTTATAGTTTTCTATCTGTTCTTTGGCCTTTAAAAGTTGCTCCTCTAAAGCATGTACCTTTCCTGCAGCTGGTCCCTGATCAATGGGACCATCTGGTATCCTAGGATATAGAAAATAAAGAAATTATATGATTTATAAATATAATTGTTATTTGATAAATTTTTTGCATTAACAATTCAGGTCTCTTCCCATGTTTGTTCCATACTGTTTTGCTGATAAGCCTTCTTGGCATTTTCTTAAAGCCAGAAGAAATTAAACATATTAACATAAAGAAAGATGTTAAAACTTCAATCCCATAGGAGAAAAACAGTGCATAACACAGCTGTAGCACACAGATTCAACGTGGTATTAAATTGTGCTGATTACAAGACCTCCACTCATTGACAAGACCAGTCCTAGGCTTTACTTGTGAAAGCAGTATTTGCAGCAGCTTAACTCACTTTCTGTGAGAACCTGGAAAACCGTGACCGTTTGTTGGACTGCCTGGCACACAAGCAAAGCCTAATCGAGGGATGTGCCTTCATAAGACTCAAGTTCTGGCTACTTTTATATTCACACATGAAATACATTCTGGTCTCGAATGCTGGCCATATATTCTTAGAGGACCAGAGCTCCAGCACTGGAATTCCACTTTTAAGTTAAGTCTTCCTGCATCCACAAGATGATTTCAATGTATTTTCTGGACTCAGAAAAAGATCCTAGCTTCTTAAATGTACCATCATGATAAATTTTTATGACCACTCTGGCATTCTAAACTGCTGGTCATCTAAAACAATACTAGAAACTCTAACATCCATTTGTGAAATCTCTGCTATGTGAGCACAGGAGAAGAATGGAAATATGTATCCTGAAATCTATGAGCCATAAATCAACTCTGAGGGTATTACTGAGGTTTGCTCATCATCGCAACTCGAACCCACATATTAATAAACTGAAATTATTAAAGTATAGAAATTAGATGCTATCTTCTATTTGCCTCACAAATCAAAAATTAATGCAGGGAAAATAAAAACCCCTTTCATCTCTAGAGAAATGACACTTCTGGTGGATCCAAGCATTAAAAGTTATTCCACCTTTTGTAAGACTTTTGTAAGAGCTGACCCTGAAAAGGAAAAAAGGAAGCAGATGTGTAACAAAAAGTCTTGAGAACTGTAAAGAATACAGAATTCTTGCAGAACATGAAGATGATGATTCTTTATTCATAATGGAATATGAGCATAAAAAGAAAGGATATTCTCTCCACACACACATACACAGAGTTTCAAGGTACCATACGGGAAGATGCCTTGCCAGATGAAAGATGCCCTAGCATAGAGAAAATAGTGGTTAGAGGGAGTATCTTCACCCTAAACCAGAAAGGACAACATTCTGAAGATCCTACTGAGATGTCATTAACTTTAATGTGTCTCAGATCTGGATAATTAAATAGCAATAAAAATTTAGGAACTGATGAAAAGTCCATTTTCACTGGAACGTTTGAAGGGAATAAATACCTAATGTGAGCATCAGGAAGGTATATCACACGAATTTTTCAGAGGTGGAAGAGGAACCTAGGTAGCCTGACAGAAATTTAGTAAAAAATTTCTGCACTCTTAAAACTCCCTATTGAAAGCAAATTAGGGATAATTAAAGTATTGCAAAATATTTATTTGTGTTTTAAAGCTACCATGATAAATAGAAAGGAATTATCAGTAACTGCTCATATATATGTTTTTTTATGCGCTGAGGGAACAAGCATGAAAAAACTGAGGAAAATATTCTGATCTTAAACATGTGCACTCCCTAAATATACTCCCTCTGTATGAACAATCCATTTGTGAATTTGTTTCTACAACAAATGCACAGTATGATACTATACTGAGATACAGTACTGTATCACCATGTAAAAGACAATACAAACAAATCCTTAAAAAGCATATTGAAACATATTTAAATTCTTGCACTAGTTTAAAACCACAAGGTTGAAATGTATTTGTGATTTGTCAAGTTGGTACCACAATTTGGATTGTGACAGGACAACTAACCACAAAATTAACAGGAAAAATGGAATGGCTTATCTTGTATAAGTCACATTCCCTAAAGGTAGATTTTGTGAAGAACAGTAAGGTAAAAAGGTGCAAAATCATTACCATAGGAAATCTTCAGACAGCCCACACATTCTCTGAACATAAGGAAAGTCTGTTAAAGTAGCAATTACAGAACCCCACGGAAGGACGGTTGTGGATGATATGAAAGAAGCACAATAATTCTGACTATTAAATATAATTAAGATTTTAAAAGAGAAAAGTACATGCCATTTAACATTCAGCTTGCTTTGCCATACTGCAATAAAAATGTTTACTATACTTAGGTTGTTAGATTAAAGGAGCTAGGATGGGGGTGGGGAGCATTCTCCTAAGCTAGTTGTTTGGACTTTTAAAAATAACATCATTTTTGGATAAAACTAAAATAACTTATCCTTTTTGCAGTTTTGTCTCTATATCTGTTACCTCACCAGACTTGGAATTACTGTCTTCCTCACTTTCATCCAGTCTCAAAATTAAGGAAAAGATTCTTCTCTGCAACCAGCACAGCTTGCTTGTTACTGCCCTCTACAAGTACATCAACTGAGTTGGAAATAAGGCAACATTTGAGGAAAAAGTGTTTGAATTAAAATCCTTATCTATACTCATGGCATCATCTATGCAGATAACTTGCAGTGCAGAATATCCCAGGAATAGCGCAAACTTATGAATAAGAAATCCTGTTGAAAAACATACACGTAAGTTTTCATACCAAAGTAAGTCCTGACAACTGACTTGCTCCTTAAAATTTGAGAAGTGAATTTAAAGTAAGTTTACCTTAACTATGATGATTCTAATCAACAATAAAAGAATATGTCAGTAAGCATCTAGAAAAGAATATCCTTCACTTATTGCTATGACAACATTCTAAATTAAGTTATAAATACGCAATAAACAAAATTATAACCAACTTACATAGGCAGACCTGCAGGTTCTACAAAAGGTAAAATTTAATAGACTCTAGAAGTAAATATATACGGAATGTGATGTATGAGTAATATGAACACAATATGAATACATTTAACATGATGCTCTATTTCCCTGAAGAGAACTCTGAAATTACTGGTTCCTATACTGCCAGGCTTATCTTCCAGGAGAGGATACCACTAATATATAACAAAAGATAAAAATTTGACTATCACCCACCAAGACACAAAGGAGCACATGCATACTATGAACCATTAATGTATTGCAAAAAAAGAAGTCTAGGACACAGATGAAGGCATACACACAACTTTTCCAGTTTCCATTTAAGACAACCAGACATTACAAAAGTAGTAATTTTAAGCTCTCCTCCTCCTAAAAGCCTTATATCATCTAGATGCAACAGTGACAGCCTTTAGCAGTCATATCATAATCCTACTAGTAAATAAAATGTTCAGGTAAAACTACATTACAGGGAAACAATGAAACAACATTATGTAATATTTTGATTTCATTATTACTCCCTATCAAGTTTCCCTTAAATAACTACAAAAATTGTAGTAAAGATTTCCCTTTTTGCTGCGAGACCTATGACATCTGTTGTAAGTGTTCTTGAAAGGGCTCTTTCAATTCTACTGACACAGAATAGTAAAATAACAATCTATAAAAAAAACCTCAGTTTTATTACTATTTTGCACTAATGGGATCTAGGCTGCTTCTAAAATCAACCCAGATTTACTCACACAATATTGTTTATAAACATGTAAGGGCTATGGTAACTCTCCAAATCTCATTATACCACAATATTCATGCACATAATTTCTAAAACTCAGGCAATACAAGACATCTTTAAATCCATTTATCTTCTGCATCACTAATATACATCTGTGCCTCTTTATAGCCCCCAAGTAAGGTTTTTACAAAGCATCATACTGGCAAAAGAAAAACTACAGTAACTTCTCACCTAAGGCTTTCCAAATGCACTGTAAAAAGTAAGTGGCGCCTGAAGTCATTTCAACTCATCAGAAGTGCACCACAAAAGTGTACTCAGTTCATAAAGGAATATTTTTATTTCAGGCAATTTTCAAAAAGATGTTGCTGTTCCAACCTGCACTATTGCGAAGGTACATATTAAAGAAAAAGTATTTCAAAATAACCTCACCAAAAATCCTTACAAAAATATGAACTATTCTTAACCAATATGGGTAATAAATTACAAATACTAAAA
This sequence comes from Calonectris borealis, assembly GCF_964195595.1. Taxonomy (NCBI): domain Eukaryota; kingdom Metazoa; phylum Chordata; class Aves; order Procellariiformes; family Procellariidae; genus Calonectris; species Calonectris borealis. The sequence goes on along the minus strand of NC_134316.1, from coordinate 45,832,507 downwards.
AACATAATAATAATAATAATAGTTGTTGTTGTTGTTATTACTATTATTATTATTATTATAAATCAGAAGAACATTATGTAGTTTGTGAAATCAAACATACAGATGTTGGGGAGGGAAGCGGCGGGGCGGGGGGGGAACACCAAACAAACAGACCTCTTACTGCCCTAAAACCTTAATTCTACTCCTCACGCATCCTGTCTGAAAAGAAGCAACCAGGGGAAAAATTACAAGATCAAATACGATTTAAGTATCATACAGCAAAAAAGGGCTAAGCAAGATTTTACAAAACTTTGTCACAGATATGACATTTCTCAACTTTTCAACGGTTGATTTTGCATGCACATAAGGTGTGTTTCATAAGGCATGTTTTTGGTTTTCTTTTTTGTTGTTGTTGTTCTTTGGGGATGAGGAGCTGCTACATAAATTGGCAGCAAAAGAGCATTCAAATCTCCGAATGGAAAGATCACTTCTTGTCGTTGTATGCTGGCCTTCAAGGATGGCTGGATGAAACTAAGCCCAGGCAGCTCCTATTTTCAACCATCCCAGAGGACTGACACTTTTATCAGGTGAGAAGAAAGTCAGAGAAATCACAAGAGCCCATTAGAATGGGAAATGCTAGGCAACTGAAATGTATTGTATTGAAATGTATTTTACCATATAACTAAGGGCCCAATGCAATTGAAGATGAAGTTACCAGTTTTCTCTAACTTCAAAATGGAAATTGTTACAACTTTTATTAAACTACTGAATTCTTGTAACCATACCTGCTTTCTGTCCCTTCCTCCCTGCCCTAACTAGCTATTATTCATGGCACAGCTAGATATTATGGTAATTTTCTACCATTCACAAAGCCTCTGTGCCCACTAAGATAAATTCTGTTAACTTGGAGCTTTTTACCATCCAAAAGTTTTATCTAATTATGTCGAAATACTTTAACTAGTGTAGTTAATCAGATGCCTGTTTATTGTTACAATTTTCCAGGTAGGCACTCTTGTCCTTTTTAAACTCCTCCCGAAGTAACCTTAAGTTAGAGTTATTATTGAAATATGCTGAAATTCATGGATTAGCTTAACCCTGTTGCATGCCATAACATATTCTTTATCTTCACCGCAAAAAGTGTGTTTCTTTTTTGTTGGAATTAAAAAACCCTCTAGTTCTCTAGATATAAAATCTTAGTGGAGAAGGGCAGCAGAAACAAGTTTTTACCTCAGTGTAACAAAATCCAACTTGGTGATAGGGTTTACCTTTACGAGCTACTACTGATGTTATCTTAATCACTCTGATTTCACAGCCAGTATCAGTAATTAGAGTTTTCAGTACAAAACCAAAACTTCTAGCAATTAAATCATATTCAAATAATAGTTTCAGCCTTTCTGCCTTTGATCAGTAAAGCCAAAACCAAATTATGTCTTCACTTTACGATGTTAACTGGAGCAAAATTCATCTTTTCTGTCTAATTCTAATCCAATTTCTGAAGTTAAGAGGTGTTTTGTTTCTTTAATATATGTTCATAGCAGCAGTGATCTCTTCCAGGACACAGATACTCAATCCACGGACTGTTGGCTACTGCCTCATTTTAAATAGTCATATTGCTACAAAACTGTAAATGGGACTATTATAAAGCTAACAGGTTTTTTTAACACCACTTGTTCTATCTGGCAAACAAAGAAATGAGATACTGAAATTCTGTATCACATTTATGATTTAATACTTTAGTGATGCAGATTGACCAGGATATTTCTCACACCTATTTGTGAAGTTTCTACAAAAACAGTATCATGCGTTTTGATCAATAAAAATAATGAGAAGGCTCTACATTGTGATACATCACTTCCCTCAAATCTAGTTCTTCACCAATGTCAGATCACTTCCAGCAAAAAACTACGCCTGAATATCTTTCAGTCCCAAGCTGGCTCTTTTCTGGCCAGCACTGACTACTGAACCTGGAGATGCGTTGCCATTCAAATTGGCATTTAAAGTCATTTTATGCTTTCTCATGCAAGAGCTTCAGATTCTCCTGTGGTTACATACAGCCACTCTGAAGAAAAGAAGCTGAACAGAGTCCAGTTAAGACAGTTTTGGATCACCTAATCTATTTCTAGAAACTTCCTGCAATTAACTGAAGCATAGAGAAGGAATGTTGGAATGTTCTATTCTAACATGTTTAGATTAGAACTAAACTAATGTTTTTATTTCTACAAATCATGGAAAATTATCAACAGTATAAGCTATTATTTAAAAATTGGCAACTGAAAATGTAATATTTGGCTGAATATAGGTAGGTTAGGGAAACAGAGAAAGGTGTTTAGAAAAATCATCACTGCCTAAAATATAGCTTAGCCTGTACCTATGCATCCCCTGTATCTACTGCCTCCTTCTTGAGAGGAAGAGCTCCCTGTCATCATTAAAATCAAGAACATTTACTCTCTTCTAGTCACTGTGTAATTTGAACTGGTCATATTTCAATGACTCTGCAATTCATCACATTACATTACCATTTATTCAAGCCAGCTAAACATGGGGGGCTGAAAGCATGGAGGGTGGTAATCTTTACATTCAAGGCCAAATATTTCCCCCTCTGAGGCAAGAAACCCTAAGGTTGACTATTATTGTCTAATATTAAAGGAATTTAAAGATACTGTATTTATTCAAATATAGGATCTTGCTTAAGTTTCTTCATAGCAGCATACTCTACATTACACCATTTTGTCAATAAAAATATATTAAACTTTCTGCCAATGCAGTTGTTATCATACATGAATAAATTGAGTTTAGAAAACTACAGCCAACTCAACTGTTCATGGTCATATTACTCAAGGTGAAGATCATCTATGCTTAGTGTAGAGGGCACTTGGGTCAGCAGCATTTCCGCACCTCTGTGCAGCACCACATGAATGCTGAGGTGCTTCTTCAGAGCTGACACGTTCAAAATTAAGACATTTGTTTTTCAGAACACTGAGCCTAAACTAAGAAGCCTCATCAGCACGCAGCCATATGTACAGTGCATTCCAGAAACAGGAACAGAATGCAATGAAAAGAAATTTCAGAAGGAAAGGGAAGTCTACCCAGCCTAGCAGATCAAATAGCCCTGGCTATGCATGAAAGAGAGAGAACGCATCAGAAGAAACATCAGAACAGGGTCAAGAGGAAAGGTATTCATTTTACTGCTAGAGTCCATATGTGTGATTTCATTCAAATGAAGGGGAGAAACAAACTTACCTAAAGATAAGGTAACAAGAACAGGACTAGAACCATAAAACACCCTAGTAAGGAAAACAAAGAGATTTGTGCAATTCAGTAATTTTTCCTATTATTTATGAAGCAAAGAAGTAAAGCAGAAGATCCAAAAGGGTATTAAAAGGCAAGTCCAAAATCAGTTTCTCATTGCCAAGCAAGAATCACCCAAGAGAAGTGATGAAGACTCAACTGCCAGTGCCCCTTGCTCTCCATGTTCTACACAGGTGATCCTGGCCAGACCACTTCTACACACATCCTGGTGCTGTGAGGATGTGGTTGTGAAAGAGACAGTAAGTGAATTCAGCTCACTTAGAGATTTTAAAAATAAACATCACCCTCTCATTCTGTAAAATCTTGTACTGAGTTTTGCTCTTCTCTAGTTTCCTACAACATTTGAAGCCTCTACACTTGTCCCCACGATCCATCAGGACTTTTAGGTTGTGTATGGTGATGTCCGCATACTTAGGTCCAATCTGACTCTGGCATCACATTCTGCCTAAGAAGCTCTCCCTTGCAAGTTCTTGGGAAAAGAGGTAGAAGTCTATGTTAAAAGCTGTCTGTCTGAAAAGTTGAAAGAAAACACTTTAAATTGTAATTGTATCAATCTATAATGTAACAAGTAATTATAAAAAGGGAGATGATCCTACTATTTTACAAGTATTGCTACAAGCTCAGCAGCAAGGCAAGGAAAAAAAAAAAACCTTAGTTAAAAGAATTCATATAATGCAGCAGTCTACTGCAGCTCATCTTCAGCAAGTCCACATTTATCTTCAACAAGCTATACAAATGTTTTCAGCACTTTTAAAACAAGCTCTTCCAGGTACTGCCTGCAGAAGTGTAGAAAAGTCACTAGCTGTTCTAATTGGTTTGAACGTCATAATAATTGCACTTGTTTGAAGTTGGCAGTGAGGAGTTAATCATCTACAGAACTCTGTTATCACGACAGTAACACTTGGACACCAACAAATAATGACTATATTAGACCAAAACTAAATGTACATTATTTGTTTAAAGGTTTTTGCAATATATTTTCAGTTAGTTATAGCACTAGTTAAAACACTTCTCTATACTTTTAAATGTTAAACATTATTTTACAAAAAAAAAAACCAACTCTTTCAATTTAATTTTTGATATTTCTTATAACCATTTTCTGAAAAGCTTTAATTACTTTTAGATCCTACCTGAGAGACTCTGCCATCCGCCTTAAGTCTTCATTTTGTTGCTTTAAACGTTCAAGTTTAGCAAGTATCTTGGATAATTCGCGACTAGAGTGATCTGGATGCTCACTGTCTCGTACCAGGTGTCCACCAATATAAAAGAGTAAAGTTCCCCAAGCAAAGAGGATGAGCATAATCCAACGCCAGGAACCAGTCCATGGCCGCATTTTCAGAAGTTCAATTCACTCCAGAACTGCTTCTGCTCACAAAATAACAAACATTTTAAGTCCTTAGCATGTACAAACGTGGATAATTCCAGTTCCTCTGCTTCACCACATTGTACCGGAGAAAAGTTATTCTCAGTGTTTATCTTACTGCAACTCCTTAGAGAAGATCCTTATGGGGCTGTGTATAGAAAGCATTAATATTGCATCATTCTTGGTTTATATTCTGTGAAAAGAATTAAAAAAATCTGAAATTATAATTCTGATATACAACAATATTGGATTACAATTAAGCTAAATGTATTGTCATTAACATTCAGGAATGACGACAGACAGTGTTACTACTTTTGGTCAAGGAGAAAAAGAAAAAAGCTTTTAACTTTCCACAATAAATATGCTCAGCTCAAGAATGAACCACATAAATAATACGCAATTAATTCTGGGTTTGCAATGGCCGAAAGAAATGCTGCTTTTTCTAAGAAAAGTATTTACCAATTCATGTGTCATTTCACACATTAAAATAGTTCAAAAATCATTCTGTGGTAAACTTAATAGTCTCCTTTGCTATTGACAAAGAGCTTTTATTCAATTACAAATTCATCTTCATTTTTTCCACTTCTATGAACACTCTTCTCCATTTTTATCATGACTCCCACCTTGTAACAGAAGTTATAGCCATTCCAACAATATATTCTACTTGCAAGTAGATTGTCCTACTAGCAATTGTAATACCAATTAAGCAACTTGCAAGCACTGCAAAGAGTGTAAGCACTAATTTCTAAATAAACAATCCATTGTATATCTTACTCTTGAATTTATAGTGGCCTCTGAAATGCCCATCTAAAATTAAACCCAAAATTTTATTTCTTGCTTAAAATAGCAAGACAACACTTCTCTCTTTACCCTTCCACTGTACGTGCTAAAACAGGTAAGAAGAAACACTGAACATTTAAAAGGTAGAAAAGAGGGGGATTTCAAGTAGAACCTATGAGGCACTGTTATACTCACACATTTGAAAATCAGGCATGACTTTAGAAAGCTAATTTTTTAGAAATATTTTTCTTCTGCTTTAAAACTATCAAACCCATTTTGACAAGTGTTATTATTAAAACCATAAAAATGCAAAAAATACTCTTAAAAGTAACACCTTCTCTCATCTAAAAACACAGCACCATTTTAAAAAATGCAAAATTACCTCAACTCATTTTCTACTTGGCAAAACATCATTCAATGACTATAAGCATCTTCTCATTCTACCTAGAACAGAACTCAAGATTTAACTGATCAGCATGTCCAAAATCTTCTAAAGTACTTCTCACCTCTCTTCCTCCTTCTCTGCAGTTTAACATTTTTACCTTTTGTAAAAGGCATATATATGCCGTTTACACTCAATTTCCAAAATAATCTGTATTTCCAATTCTCCAATTTGTAAATCTACCATGTTTCCTTTGAGATGCTATCCACACCCACCTTCTCCCAAATTATTCTTCTCTGTTTAATCCTTCTTTCACCTTAACTTCTTTTTCATTTAATTTATTTTTTTTATTCCGTTCCAATTCATTTCAAGTTTAGAGAAAAAGCTTCCCAACTTGCAGTAACTTTCAAACTCACGCAGTCATGGAGATATGCCTGGAGCATGCACTTCCAGATATAAAAATTCTAACATAGTATTAAAAATGCTGAAAAATTTTCTCTAGTTATTTTGCAGAAAGGTTTTTGTTTGTAGGCAGGAAAATTCCACTTAAGACTAGGAAGTACACAAGATAAACTATTTGAAAATTGAATATTACTAATGAAATGGAAAATATATGTAGTACTTCTCTCAGGCTTTTCCATCTAATGTACCTGTGACAAGGTGAGTTCTAAGCAGATCAGTTCTCTTTGAAAGTAATGTCAGAATCCCACATGTCATTTTCTACAGATCTTTCAGAAAGCTTTATATAGCTTTAGCTTCAGCTTGGCAAAAGTGTGGGACTGCCTTCAGGAAGATAGTGGTTTCTTCAACAATCTTCACAGACCACAGCACAAGGAAAAAGAACCCACATTATATGAAACAGAATAGGCCATGTCCAACCCACTGAGGATTGTTTCTATAAGCGAAGCAAGTCTAGTTACCTGCAGGAATAATTACTATAAAACCCTTATAGACTGAAGTTTAAGTGGGAAAGTTTATTCTTACATCTATACTACCAATCACCCAGAAAATGGTTGACTCTGGCTGCAACACGCTAAGTGAAATCAAAAAGTCTGTAAAGGCAGAGGAAAGAAAAAATAATAGGAGACTTCAAATATTCCTCTACTGATTGGGTAGATATTACGCTGGGAATTGTGATGAGAATAAACAGATGCTACAGACATCATAAAATTACTGCTTAAGAGAAAAGCTACTATGAAAAACTTTTGACTTAATCATAAGCAGTTTGCAGATCTTAGATCAAAAAGTTTCTGCTGGAGGACCACTTTATAACAGTCTGCATAATATACTCAGATATGATCTCCTTCTAGGAGCAACAAAGTAACAAAATTCACTACAGCTGTGATTAATCGCAAGAGGAGGAACTATTTTAAAAGAGAAGTGGACTCCATGCCACCTGGAAAGATATCATGCTCTTAATTAAAACACGAGGTAAAGGTGACTATTATAATCAGCAAAGAAGGGATCCTTTCAAAAAGTCACAATCATGACAAAATGATTAGACAGATAAGACTGCAAATTCTGGTACGTTAAAGACTTAAAAATTAATACTAAACGTTTTATCCAAAGATAGCTTACTAGAGACTTTAAGGTCAACAAATGATCAGAGTATATAAGAATTGTTTAGAGTACTTTGCAAGGAAAATACTGACTTTCTTTTTTTCAATCGCTTGTTCACAACACAGGAGCTTAAGTAGACCTAGAAATCAGGGGCCTTCTTTATCAGAGGAAGTGCTGATCTGTTTCAAACAACAGTGTTAGTAGAACAGACTATCAAACAAATCCACAAATTAATATAACAAGTCACCAGGAACAGATGATATTCTTGAACAGTTCTAAAGAAGTTCAAGAACTCAATAGTTTAATTATTAACAGTAGTATGTAACCTCTCACTTATAAACACCTTGTAGCAAAGGAATGGAAAATGAAAACAGTAAACTGAATTCTTTGCAAGGGCTACAGCAGGGATCCCTGCAACTACAGTCTAGAAAAAAAAAAAAAAAAAGACATTCATGTCAGGCAAACTGACAGAAATAATAATAGGGTGAAATAGAACTGCAGACATAAGGATGAATGTAATCAAGGTAGAAGTGTACTAACGTGGCTTTTGGAAAGAGAAATTGTGCCTCATATTTATTAAAGTTCTTTTGAAGATGTAAACAAACACCCAGGCAAAAAGAGAACCAGTTCTAATTGCTATGCAGTTGATCTAGTCAACGTGGATTTCCAAATGGCGTTCAACAAGGTCCTCAAAATGTTTCAAAGAAACTAAGCTGCATGGAAGAAGAAAGTTCAGTTCACCATATGAGTCACCACCCTGTTAAAAGAGAAGAAACTTACAGTAAGACTAGGCAATCAGTTTCTAAGTGGAAAGAATGATCAGGGACTTCACTGGGACTCATGGTAGAGTTCATACAGTTTAATATATACATAAATGATTTGGAAAACAAGGTGGAAAGTGAGGCAACAAAGTCTGCACATATAGTACAAAAGCTGACAGCAATGAACTGAAGGACATCAAGACACTGTCTAATGAAGAAATAAAATGAAAGATGAAAAATCAGTTTGTATCAGTGTGTATAGATGACCTTTGAATCATTATCCCTCAGGAATGGACTTTAGATGTAATAGGTGATTCTATAAAATATCAGCTCAGCATTGGCCAAAATGCAACCAAGCCCTCACAGGTTTAAAAACAAACAAAAAACCCACAAACCCAAGAACCCCCCACAAAAAAAACACCAACAGAAATCAATATCATTATGTCACTGCATAAAAACACTGTGCCAGGACTTTGATTACTTCCTATCATTCTGATTCAAAAAGACATGGTAGGAAACAGAAATGACATAGAAAAGGGTTACAAAAATTAGCAGAGAGAGAGAATGGCCTTCAATAACAAATAGTGGCTAAACAGCTTAGTAGATAGGGCAACTCAGGAATTAACATGGCGAATCTATAAAAATCATTAATGGTATCAGAAAGTAAACAGGGTATAATTGTTTGTTGTTACTTCTGGTACAAGGGGATAACAACTAAAACTTTCTGGTTTGAACAAATTCAAAACAAAAGAACGTATTTCTCAAGATGTGCAATTCCAGCATAAAACTCATTTTGATCAAACACTGTAGGTGTTAAAAGCTTACATTTCAAAGGCCATTAGACCATTTCAAGGAAGATTAAAATTCATCAAAGGCTACCCACACAGATACCACCCAACACTCTCCGAATCCCAAGCCACATATTGTTGGAAACTGGAGAATATACCAGGGTAGTATCATCACAGTATCCTGGCTCTTGCGGTTTTCGCTAGACATCCACTACTAGCCAGTCTCAGAGACACATCAGGCTACATAAGCCTTCGATCTGATATGGTGTGACAACTTTTACAACAATATCTAAAATGTTAAACAAACAATCTTTTAAATGTTATTAAAGGCTTTGCATTATCAAACACAAGACGACCACATTTTAAAAGGGCTAACTATCCTACATTTACTTTATAAAAACACATTTTAGAACTCATTATTAATAAAAAAGTAATTTCTTGAGTGTTCAGTTTAAAAGGATAAATAGAAACTCAGACAAGAAAAATATCAGACAATCTTTTTGAGGAACAAAATGGAACGGTAGCTTCTTCAAGTACTTGTCTGTGGTTCTGCGGAAAAGATTGGTCGAGTAGTTCTGGCTCTCCAGAGCTTATAAAATTTTCAGGTGTATATAGTGGGGAAAATAACTAATTCCATTTTTATTTACATCGTTGTATATCTAGAGCAATTAATGGTGTACAGTAATTATTTTCAAGTACATTGTTCTTGTAGCACCTTCACATTGCTCTTACACAAGTGATCTTAAAGTACCGACACTTTAAATTTTACTTTCTTTAATAGTAAACCTGTTTTTACTTCCTGAAAATAAAATCATGTCTAAAACAACTAATGGACTTAATATTTTAAAGAACAGAGTTCTGAAACTACTCTTCAACATTTTGTACAACATGCAAAAGACAGTATGTTTTATCTGATTCCTACGAATGTCTGACAATGTCATTGTTGTTTTTATAAGTTAGATCATAGTAGAGTTAAACATAAAATAAAGACGCCAAACTATCTGAATAAATAGGAAGAACATTCTGAACTAACATTAAACAGTCAGCCTGTACCTCAAAATGTGTTGTGTCTAATTATACATGAGTTCTAACTACTCCTAACTATTGGCTTTGTACTGTAATGTGCTTTTTACATTTTGGTTTCAATTTCATACTGTTCTGGGAATGCAAAATGTCAAAGTATTTCAGTATTTCAAAGTCCATATAAGCCCTTTAAATAAATTACATTATAATAAATAACAGACTAGTAGAAATAAAAGAACAAATACGGAAACAAAAAGGAAAACTGATCAGATTTTTAAAACTGTTCAACTTCTACAGCTTGTATCAGGTTTCTGAAAGACCTCCACATGCAGACGTTTACTATAGATATCTGCCTGACAGGAAGTCAAGTCGTAATGTCAATATTTATCCCTCTTTAATTTTACATAGCTGTTTATGAATTTCCATACTGTAAACTAAGCTCACGACTGCCAAGACTGAAAGTACAAGCCTGAAGTTCGAGAAAACTCAGCAGCAGTCCACAAACCCAGTAATTCAAACCTGAGATGGATCATAACATACATGGTTATTAACATCGTCTGATACTGAATATCAAAATAAGAGCCCACCAAACTTAAAAGGTGTGGGAGAGTAGTACCAATAAATATATTTTATTAAGCAGGAAACAGGAAAATATCTAAATAACAATGATTAGTGTTGTTATTATTAAATTATGTTATTATATAGTGAAGATCCTTTATCTAAGAACACTGTGTTACATTTCTTTTATTAGAGGAAGCCATGTATTTTAATTTACTAGTTATCCCCTGAGATTTACCATGATTTCTTGTCTTACATTTGATTGGATTTACCCGTATAGAGTCCGATGCACTTTCCAGTGCATAAGCATGTCAAAACACAGTATACTGACAATTAGCTAATTTGCATTTTCTTCCCTGCAGTTTTAAATTAGTTCTTGTCTCCTTTCAAGGGGATCCCATGAACGGCTGACTACATTCTTATACCACCACCTTCTAAACTAATGTAATAAGGTATCTCTTATCTCTTTGAAAGACCCTACCCTGGGTGTTTGTGTTGAAAAAGAATATATTCCTCTATTCTCCCCAAGAGCTCTTGGAATTATCTCTACAGCAATCTTTCAAGCTAATTTTCTTTTTAAATTTCATCACTACACACAGTTGAAAGGGTTTCAATCTGATGTCTCAGGGAAATCATCTCCCATTCACAAGAACCCAGCTACCACCCACAGAAATCCCTGTCACAGCACTGATGTAGGTGCTAGGCATGGACTGAAAGACAAAGCTCAGCAGAAGCACAGCATACAACACTATAGTGGCAAAAGCGGCTTTAATGCCAGTATCAGCATGGGGCTGGAGATGTCACAGTGAAACTGGTAACCTTCAAGGATTCTTGAATGTAGGCTTTTAGCTGTCATGAAATAAAGCAATTCGGACTTACATAAACGGTGGAAAACCTTCCACGTATGAATGCAAAGGGTCTCCTGGTTCCATAGGAGACTGAAGATGAAGACACTACAGACACCTATGAAATCTTCTCAAAGTAATGAGAAACAAATAGATATTGGTTGTAATTAACATCAAGGCTTTTTCTAATTAAATGTAGTTGTTTTCTGTCACTCTTTGTAAATTGATTTGTTATTTCAAACTCCTGTTTACTAAAGAAATCAAACCAATATCAGGAAAAAGTTTTGTAGAATAAGAACAATGTTAAAAGCAAACACTAAATTGAAAGCAAAGTAGCACCTACAGTAAGCCATTTTTCAGGTTTAATTTAATCCTGTATCCCTATTATAAAAAGTCAATACAAAATATGCAATATTATTTAATGAAGCAAAAAAGTTCTGATAAGTACTTGCTATTATAAATCATTAGGAAGACACAATCTTTAATGCATCAGTTGAATGGAAAATAATATTGTGAGAAAGGAAGTCAAATTAAAATTTATTTACTGCTAAATGCATAGCACAGAAAACGTGGTTAGTGTCACAAATTTATTTAGACTCCATTAAGGAGAAGACAGAATACTTACATAAAAATAAGGGTCTGCTTCAATGCCTTGTGCATACTACACATGGAAGCCACAATTGATTGTAAGCATATAAAAATGTTTTGTTGTCCGATTAACAGAGAAGGTTTGGTTAAAAACCATTGCTTCAATGCAATGCAATGCAGTGTTTACAAAATGACTAAAGGAAGCAGTAAAAAGAACACTAACTTAATTAAGATGATAATTAAAGAAAGATACTGAAGTGTAGCTCCAACATCATCAGGAGAAATAATGTGCATCCATGTCAAAGTTATTTTGCTATAGCAAAAATGATTAATCAATGAAAAAATAAATATATACTATCTTTCCTCATCTTGCCCCATAATGCCTTCTGGTTATTTTAAAGCTTTAAAAGGTATTTACAAATTAGAAACTTGAATAGCCCAATACCATCATTTCAAATGAAAGGATACCTTCCATGACTTAAATAAAGTCCTGTCCTGGTTTCAGCTGGGGTAGAGTTAATTTTCTTCCTAGTAGCTGGCATAGTGCTGTGTTTTGGATTTAGGGTAAGAATGTTGATAACACACTGATGTTTCAGTTGTTGCTAAGTAATGCTTACACTCAGTCAAGGACTTTTCAGCTTCCCATGCTCTGCCAGGCGCACAAGAAGCTGGGAGGGGGCATAGCCAGGACAGCTGACCCAAAGTGGCCAAAGGGATATTCCATACCATATGACATCATGCTCAGTATATAAACTGAGGGGAGTTGGCCAGGGGGCAGCGTTCGCTGCTTGGAGACGGGCTGGGCATCAGTCGGAAGGTGGTAAGCAATTGCATCACGTGTTTTTCCTGGGTTTTGTTTCTCTCTCTCTTTTTTGTCATTTTCCTCTTCATTACAATTTATTATTATTATATTGTATTTTATTTCAATCATTAAACTGTTCTTATCTCAACCCATGAGTCTTTTTACTTTTGCCCTTCCAATTCTCTTCCCCATCCCACCAGGGAAGGGGGAGGGTGAGCGAGCGGCTATGTGGTGCTCGGTTGCCTACTGGGGTTAAACCACGACAGGTCCTTATTAACTTACTATTCCCAACATGCTTTCAATATCAAATTCTGTGATGGAGAGGAGATTTTTCTCCTCGTGTATTTTTGCTCGCTATTCAGAATTATGGCCCCAGAACAGCATTATACTTTTTCTTGGCAATGTACATTTTCAAGTTATTTTAAGTTCAGTGCAAAGCAAGCTAAGCAAGTCTACTTTTGGCTCAACTACCTACTGACCTAGATTCACTCAAAAAAAAAGTGTACCTTATATAAGTTGAAAAGAAAAAAAATTACTCATGAAGCAAAACTCATACATCACTATAGCTAATATATACAGCATTATATTTAATGGCATGTACATTATCTACAATTCTTTTTTCACAGTATGACACATGAAATTCACTCCACTGTTAAGGGCTATCACAATGCTTATTACTTAATGTGAAACACTCAAAAAAGCATGTTACACTGTGCACACAACTTAGATTGAACCTTCACATCATCATTAGTTTCTATTAAAAGTAAAGTAAACTTAACTTATTTAAGTTAGTAGTTTTAAGATTTCACCAACAAAAATTATCTTCTTAGGAAAGCATGCTACTCTAAGTAAAGTTAACCTGCTCTGCTCTAATAGAAATAAAATTTTAAAAAAAACTACCAACTTTCTGATTCCAGCTCCTATGTAACAATGAGGTGATGGCACAGCCTCTGACAAAGGATTAGAGCCTAAAGAAATAATCCTTTTAGGATGTTAAAATAAAACTAAGGATCAAAGGACAAAAATAACAATTAAATGACTCTGTAGTGTTTGATACAAATAAGTAAACATTGCAAATATTATTCAGGGTGTATATGTTAATATACATGAAGGCTTATATATAATTTGATTAATGAAACACCATCTTCATAATCTGAACTAGGTCATATGGGCAAGATTTCTTCAGTCAAATCCTATGTCTTAGTATTTCAGGTAACCAAGTCATAGAAACCTGTTTAAGTTCCACCCCATTATTGGAATGCTGTTTAAAAACTCACTCTTCCAATGCTTAAAAACCTTCTTTAATTTCCAAACTTAATTTACATTTTGCTAATTTATACTTGTGTTTTCTTGCACTAGTATAAACTCAGTTTAGAGAGCTCGGTTACTGCCCTATTCAGTACACAGTGGTGTATCTACAGAAAGCAGCCATTTCCCTTCTCAGACTTATATGCTAGTTTACGAGCACTTCATTGCAAGAGGCTTACAAATTCTCCACATCCTGTACCAGCTCCCATTCCGATTAAGTCTTTTCAGAACATCAGGAATCAGAATTGTATACATAACACATAAGATGTTATCGGTGTCTTGTATGAAACAAATACTTGCTTTCTGTGATATATCCTAGGGCTGGATTTGTCTTTTCATGGCCGCATAACTCTGGGAGTCAGCAACCATTTTGCAAGGACATAGTACCTTCAAATCTTATTGCACTACATCTTTTCAAATTGGTAAGTTCCCATCCTATATACAGAAATTCTTATTTTTAATCATTTTAACTTTGTGTTATTATACTTTATCCCATTTTACCACTCCAGTATCCCAAATAAAAAATTCTTCTTGCACATTTTTCTGATCCCCATCATAACACTCCTCTACTTTGTGACCTAAATTTCATTATAATCTTTTTGTGATATTGTCACTACTGCAAATACCCAAGATGAGTAACAGATGTAATCCACTGCACTAATAGTGTCTCTCCTCCAGTCTCTCCTCCACTCTTCCTTGCAGCACAAGTCACTGGCGCTTCATCCCTTCAGCTACTTCCTTTTCCAATGAATGATTGCACTTTTCATCCCCATTTTCTCAAACTCAATATATAATTTTCTATGTGCCAAGACAATGCTGAAAGGCTGTCCAGATACACAGTTTCTCCCAAACTACGTTTCATTAGGAATTTACTCTCCCTCATTGAAATAGTTAATAAGTAAACCTAGAATAATCCAGATCAAACAATCTTTGGCAAACTTGTGTTGCATTTATCTCGTTTTCCATTTTCATCTAGCTCTACTTTGTTAATTATCATTTCTTTCAAAATTTGTCCCCATGCTTTGCATACTACTGTGATCAAGCCAGCGCTGGTAATTATTTCTAATTCTAGCATTCATCTATACTAATCCCAAGAAACTTTATCCAATTTAATTCCAAACTTCTTAGAATATTGACTGGAAACAATTTAGAAAGCATTTCATTCATCCATAACTTTTTAACTACCTTTATTAATAATCAAATTATATATATTATTTTCTTCAACCAGAGAACAGAAACCCATTCACAGAACATGTACTAATGTTTGTATTCTAAAAGTATCCAGAATGAAGTTCCTTTAGTTTTCTATTCAAGTTCACTGTTTCAATTATATAATTTTATTTTTCTATCCATAAAAACTATCTATTCTTGCTTTTTCTGGAAAAAGGACATAAATTTTTTAGTATTCCATATGTGTATTTAATTATTGTGCAAATTTATTTCTTTTTTCTTCTTAACTTCTATTCACATGTATCACAGGATATAAGTATACATAATCATGAGACTTGCTTACTATTTACTCCTACATCCACACCTTCATCTTTACTACTGTCTCTGTAATAGCCTCATTTTACATCTGTATTAATTGCTCTGAGCAATTTGGGTGATTTTTTCTTCATATACTCCCTTATAATTTTACCTAAATAAATATGATTTGCTCATCTGATACAATCAGCAGATTATTCTCTAATTAAACATTTTCTTAATGGAATTCACTACCCTTTTCAATTTCATTGTAAGTGCAGATTTATTCAATACTGAAGCCTTCAAATACTGTAATTTTGGATCTTCACCACAGAAAACTCCCTGGCAGGAAGAGATGGTACTGAGGGACTTCCTTAACTATGCGAAAGCTGCAGGCCCACTCATTTAATTTGGTTAGAAAACAAAATCATAACCAATAAGAACAAACTTAGGAGAAAGATACAATGTGATTTATCTATCCTTCCTGAAATTTGGTTAGGGAGATTCTGCCACTGAGTGTGGAAGCTTGATGACTTTTCAGACTTACAGAGCTTATGAAAAGGTAAATTATCAGGAGTTGAGAAATTAAAGCTAGAATCTAAAAGCAAGATTATTAACTTGAGAAGGGTCATCTTAAGATTCATTTAGAAGCATTAGCAGAATACATATTATAATACAGAAAAGAAATTCAAAGCAGAGGAAAAATTAACCATAAAGGATCCTGGTATTATTTCTGAGTTTTTACTGTGTATTCTAAAATGCTCAGCTGACAAACACAGAGACTTTTTTCAATTTAACTGCATAAAATTTTATAGCTGAAAATAACTTCAAAGAATTTTGAAATTAAAACACCTTCAGAAAGGAAGGCAGACAAAGAAATAGACAAATATTTGGAAAGTCCAGTAAGCAATCTTGTTGTGCCAAATTTCTTCTTTTAGGAAGTCAATACTTACAGTTTGTTAGCAGCTTAAAACCGAGGTAGTTGCTCTGTATAACTAATTTTATCCTAGAGTCATAGTCAGTGGTTACTGATGCAAACAAAACAAAGCCAACAACAAAAGATTAACATATGTAGATTATAAACTGAGAGCTGATTGACAGCTCCAGAGTTGCTGTATTTGCAAGCCAAGTAGCAGCAATAAATTCCCTAAAATGATTGATGATCAGTGAAGACATGACAGAAGTCGCCAAACCTTAAGTTCTTAAGAAGGTGTATAGCAGACAAACTGAAGCTGAGAGAACAGTAAGTGTAATTTCCCATCTTCCTTACAAGTCTAAATTCAATCAGAATACTGTAGGAAAGTAAGTAAGGAATGTATGCACTTCCTTTCTCTTCTTTCCTACAAGCCTCCTCCTCCATCAGTGATCTCTAACTACCACAAACACCTGAGTTGTTATCCAGAATAATAATTTTGGTACCATTACTGAACAAGGTCTTAGTTCTTTCACCCCAACAGAATTTCTAATATTACTTTATACTTTATTATATTCCTTTACATTATCTCCTTGCTGTTCAAAACACCAAACATTATCTAGGTCTTCATTCAACTGCATCCAAATTAATGTATTTTTCTCTTTGGTACTGATACCTGTCCATGCTGTCCTCATTTAAACTTGACAGAAACCAATAAATATATACTCCTGGGTTTATATTGTATCTTTATAACCTCAGCTCGTTGAACACCTCTGTAGGCTCCCCTATGAAGTTCTAGCTCCCCATGCCACAGGCAAGATCATTTTGTGGTATTTAAGGTTCTTCGCTAAACTACTCATTATCTAGCTTCTTTAAGAATTTATTAACATTGACAGGGACGTATTCTTTAATATTTCTCCTGTCCTGTACTGACCACAGGAAGTACTCTTTCTTCTACAAATATCTATGAGATTTTCTTGAGTTGACACTGAACTGACTAAATCTTTCTACCTACTTATCTTATTCCCTTTCAAAGTTCTGTCATAGCAACTAGAAATCAATGTTTCAAGGACCATGACTAAATATTACTGTGTTAAAAATGCTTTAATATCTCCTCATTCTCTTCTGTGTATCCCTTTGGTTGTTACCTAGATTGCCCTTCCTTAAGACATGAACTCGCTTTTTACTGTAGTATTATATAGCATCTTGTGTAGTGACCTCAATTACTGACATAGTCCATCAGCCCATCACTGTTAAAGTTTAAAACAAAATGTAAGTTTGAAACAAAAAAATCTTAATCTACCATGGGTCTAAATGTCCTCCATAAAGAAAAAGCTTACAAAGTTTCACATCATACAATCAGGAGATGTTATTGCAAATGTTTTCTCCAAAAAAAAAATCTGTTCACAGCAAATACAAGTATTAGTTCAAAATATTTTATAAAGTAAAAAGTAAAAGAGAGAGAAGATTGATCCAAACTGAGAAAAATAAGAATACAAGACAATTGCTAGCTATTTGTTTTTCATGATCAAATAAATAGTTCACTGTTAAAAGTTCCCATGATAGCTTATTTTATACAACATGTCACATTGGATGAAGTTCTTTGTTTTTAGTACATCACCTGGTCATACTGGAGCAAGAGGTGACAAAGATGATTATGGGATTGGAGAATGTGCCATGCGAGGAGAGGTTGAGAGAGCTGGGATTGTTCAGCCAGGAGAAGAGAAAGCTCGGGCAGGATACATATCCTATATGTATTTTATATATAACAATATATAAAAATACCTGCTAGGTGGAAGTAAAGAAGACAGCAAGACTCTTGTCAGTGGTGCCCAGTGACAGTTCAAGAGGCAATTTATAGAGGCAACAGAGTACTGAAGGAGCTAGCGGATGTTATGGCAGCACCCCCCTCGATCATCTACCAAAGGTCTTGGGAGTCTGGAGAGGTCCCTGCTGACTGGAAGCTAGCCAATGTTATTCCAATTTACAAGAAGGGCGTGAGGGAAAACCCAGGGAACTACTGACCTGCTAGACTAACCTCAGTTCCTGGAAAAATTATGGAGAAGATTATACTGGGTACTATTGAAAGGCATTTAAAGAATAATGCAATCCCCAGGCACAGTCAGCATGGGTTCATGAAGGGAAAGTCCTGTTTAACTAATTTGATACCCTTCTATGATAAGGTCACCTGCCTAGTGGATGAAGGGAAGGCAGTGGATGTAGTTTCTCTGGATTTTAGTAAGGCTTTTGATAGCCTCCCTCACAGCATCCTTCTGGACTAATTGTCCAACTGTGGGATGAGCGGGTTTACGGTGCGCTGGGTGAAGAACTGGCTGAAGTGTTGTAGCTCAAAGGGTTGTAGTGAATGGGGCTACACATGGCTGGCGACCGGTCACCAGCGGTATTCCTCAGGGTTCAATTCTAGGGCCAGTTCTGTTCAATATATTTAGCCACGATCTGCATGCAGGAGTTGAATGCACATTAGCAAGTTTGCTGGTGATACCAAACTGGGAGGTGCTGCTGACTCTCTTGAGGGACAAGAGGCCTTGCAGAGGGATCTAGATAGATTGGAGCATTGGACAATGATTAATGGGATGAAATTTAACAAGTCGAAATGGCGGATTTTGCACCTAGGACGGAGTAACGCCGGGCACAAGTATAAATTGGGAGAAGAGTGGCTGGAGAGCAGCCCTGCAGGAAGAGATCTGGGGGTGCTGGTCCACAGCAGGCTCAGTACGATTCAGCAGCATGCCCTGGCAGCCAAGAGGGCAAACCGCATCCTGGGGTGCATCAAGCACAGCATAGCCAGCCGGTCAAAAGAGGTGATTATCCCGCTGTATTCAGCGTTGGTGTGGCCTCACCTTGAGTACTGTGTACAGTTCTGGGCACCACAATTTAAGAAGGATGTGAAGGTCCTTGAACGCATCCAGAGGAGGGCAACAAAGCTGGTGAAAGGGCTGGAAGGAATGTCCTGTGAGGAGCGGCTAAGGACTTCAGGCTTGTCTAGTTTGGAGAAACGGAGGCTGAGGGGCGACCTCATTGCTCTCTACAGTATCCTGAGGAGGGGACGTGGAGAGGGAGGTGCTGATCTCTTCTCCCTGGTATCCAGCAACAGGACACGTGGGAATGGCTCAAAGCTGCGCCAAGGGAGGTTTAGACTGGGCATTAGGAAGCATCTCTTTACCGAGAGGGTGGTCAAACACTGGAACAGGCTTCCTGGAGAGGCGGTCGATGCCCCAAGCCTGTCAGTGTTTAAGAGGCATTTGGATAATGCCCATAACACCATGCTTTAACTTTTGGTCAGCCCTGGAATGGTCAAGCAGTTGGACTAGATCATCATTGTAGGTCCCTTTCAACTGAAATATTCTTTTCTATTTTATTCAATGGGCACAAGCTGAAACATGAAATTCCATTTATGCCTAAGAACATACTTTTTACTGCGAGGGTGGTCAAACACTGGAACAGGCTGGGCAGGTTAGTGAAGTCTCCACCCCCTGTGGAGACCTGAGCAACCTGCTCCAGTTGACCCTACTTTGAGCAGCGGGGTTGGACTAGAAGATCTCCAAAGATACATTCCGAAGTCAGCTATTCTGTGATCCGTGAAATAACAGAACTCCTTAAGGATTTAATTTAATCAGCTTTTTTTACAGCTTTTGGTGTGAAAAAAAATCATTTCTAAAAATGCATAACATGTAAATGTGCAATGTATATTATCTTTCACATAAATAGCAGTAAATTTTTAAATATCATAACTTCATAACACATCTGAAGAACAGCTTACCCTCTCCATGACAGCAGGAAATAAACACAACTGCATCATGGGCTTGGAGGTTAACAAGTAATTCCAGTAGTCCAGCAGCCAGTGAAATTAATAACTGTTTAAAAGAAAAAAGAAGGTCTCTTTAGTTTCACATTCAAACAAAAGTGTTTCACATTCTATAAGAACATTTTCCTTTTGATTTGCCCTTGTATCATAACATTGAGAAAGAACCTAATTCTTCATCTTAAAATATCATATTTTCTACTTTTTATTTAACTAATTATGGATTTTCCACAAAGATAATTACTTAATCAGAATATTTTTAACTACCATCTTTCATTATACCTAGATTAGATACAATATGACCTAGCAATCAAAGAATTAAATCAAAGAATATTTTAGGGTCTGTATTGATTTAGTGAGTAACTTGTACAAGCCCAGTACAGGCCCCAGTTTCCCTTGTTAGTATTTGCCAATCCCAAAACGATGTTTGAAGTTGAATTCATTAATATTTCAGATACTACCAAATTTGCAGCTGAAAGATGTTACAAATTTTGAATGCAAGATACAAATCTGCATAATCAATTAAAGTAATTCAGCGATTTAGCGGTTTTGTCAACTAATTGTTTCCCCATTTCTATGCATTACTTCCTGTTCAAAATACCAAAGTTTTGAAATTGAGGGGCGGGGGTGGGGGGGAGATCAAGGATGGAATATTTATTTTTAACTCTATTTTTTATAAAATGAATACAAGAGTATTCGTGTATATTCTTTCATGTACATTATTGTTTATAAAAATTATAAATATGTTAAGGAAACCTTGCAAAAAAAATTAATTTTATTTTAATCAGTCACTAGAATAATCACTTAATGCAACTGGAGAAATCACAAATCGGGAGATATGGAGAAAACAAAACACAAATACATTGAATAGCCCTTTAAGAGAACTCCATAGCAGAAGTATCAGAGGGCACTGTGCAGTTTACAGCTTAAAGTCACTGAATTAACGTAACCAAGTGGAAGCAACAGTATACTCACGATGACAATGTGGGCAGGGAAAAGGTCGTTAAAAAAAAAAATTTTACTTTTCTTCTGTCTTCCCTATTCACAGAGTTTGCAATACTTAAAACGCTAATTATCCTAACTGTTATTCTAATAAAACTTGGCACTTTCTTAATTAAAAAACATTTGATGTCCTTTGAAGAGCTAATTATATGGAGAAAGTCTAGGCAGAACCACATCAAAATTATGGCCAACTCAAGGTCCCGTGCCCCTCTAGTTATTAGATTTATTTCTATTAAAAAAAAAAAAAAACAAAAAG
Organism: Calonectris borealis; assembly: GCF_964195595.1. Lineage (NCBI taxonomy): Eukaryota > Metazoa > Chordata > Aves > Procellariiformes > Procellariidae > Calonectris > Calonectris borealis. The sequence goes on along the minus strand of NC_134316.1, from coordinate 45,811,003 downwards.
CAATGGAGAACAAAGTTAAGTATTACTACTAATCCTATTTCAACTACATAGCTTCTGGTCAGAGATCGGGGGTGGGGAACACAAAACAACAATTTAAGTAATTTAAACATCACAGACCAAACAGTCTCAAACTTATGCTATATGAACACCTAGTGGTTCAGTTATCACAATGGCAGTGGTTCAGAGAGATCCATACCCACAGCACTTGGGTTTTTTAAGCTGAAGGTATACACAGAACACTGACCTTGAAACAGTCTAACAGGAGTTAAGAACGAAACAGAAGAAAGAACTTCTTTAAACTAGATAAAAGACTTACATCAACAATAAAAACAAATACTGTTTGAAAACACTAAGCACTTTTGGTTTAGATACACTAATACTTATTTACTTTAGATACACAAGCACTTACAATTTTTTTTAACATATTACATTTGAAAGCTTGAAAAAAGATGCAGTAATTCCTAAATTTTTTGACGATTGATGCAATTTTAAACAAAAGAGGGAATTGTACCTTGAAAGGAAAAGAGCAGCTTACTTGTCAAATATATGCAAGATTCTCTGTCAAATACCTCGACAAAAAGTAACTGCTGATTTTTCTTTTAGAAAGATAAAAGAGTCAATTGCAGAAACAATACACTCCTCCACAGAAATTATATATATGGGCTCATTTTAACAAGCAATGGATAAAGCAGTCTTCAGTTTTACAGTCTGTTTTAACTATCAAGATAATACATTAACCAGAAACACAGCAAAGAAAGAAGTTACCTGTTGTCTTATCTGAACTAACCAAACATCTTTGTAAGATAAAAATTATCTTAGCAAATTAACAGGATAATTATATAAGAGAGAAGGTTTATTTATTCTTGTTTACTTATTGTATTGACTCCACACAACTCTAATCTAATATAGCCACAGTCAAGAATGAATAACAAAAATTCAAACATCAACTCTAACATCAAGCATGATCTTCCTCCAGAGTAATAAGTTAATAATATACTGATAGTCCTTGCAGAAACCTCATTACAAAAGAAAACAGGAAGAGTGAGAATCTGTGGAAGCAATATAGTAAAAGAACAGACTATGGAAGTTAGCAGGACCTGATTCATGTTAAAAAAGAAAGGATTTCTGACATTGAATTGCTTCTTACACTTGCAAAGAAAGTTATAACAAAATGCAGGGATTATGAGTTTAACCTAGATAAATTCAGCTCATGAGGAAGGGGAAAGGGGTTCCTAAACCTGTAAGTGTGTAACAGCTAAAGGAATCAGCTATTGAAACAGATGATTTAATGAGGTAATGGATTCTTAGTTGCTCATTCCCTTTAAATTGAAGCACCAAAGATTCTTACAAAAAATACGTAGTAGTTCAATCAAGAGGTTGAAAAAAAATGGGTTTTCTGCCCTGCGTTAGTCAGATGAGAGTTGATGATCAGAAATGGCCCATTCCTTTTTTCACAGTATTTAAAACTTATGTTCTTAATAGAGCACAGAACTTAATACCCCTAATTCTGTGAAATACTTCTGGAGATCAGTAAACCTTTACAATAAAGGCCAATCTTCTTAGCCCATCAAGCTGCATATCAAAATCTTAACATGGTCAATAGCCACATAGTATGGCACATGTCCTGAAAAGATAAAGGGCTCAGAAGTTTGCCTGAACAAGAGTTGGTGGATCATCCTGCTGAACTTCACTGCTGCTGGCTGACTTCTTCCAGTAACTGGGAATTTCTATTAACCAACAGCCCCTGTGTCAGCACGACCCACTACTGGTCACATGATGCGATTCTAAAATGTGAATTGCATTTAAACTGCATGTAAGCTACAGATTTGCCATTCCTTCTCCACAAGAATGGACCCCAAGGCACTCTAGCATGACCTAGTTAAAAGGTATTCCAACATGCTTACTTATCTTGCTAATCTTTCAAACAACCTTTTAGCCACAACGGCCAAACTTTTCATTTTTTTTCTCCAAAAGCCACAAAAACACTGATTTTAAAAATAAGCTAATGCTCTCCAAATTTTATCGGACATTTCTCTTTAAATCAAATTGAACTTTTCATCAGAAGCTTAAAGAAGAAAACAGTTGATTTTCTAACATCACTTAGAATACACATCAGTAAGGTAACACCTTTCATACTGCATGTGGTTCCACAGCCACGGAATTCACAAAGTAATGAGCCCCCAAGATGTTACTTTATTCCATAGTTTTTGCATTAGAATCCAAATTTATCAGAATCAGACATACAAATGTTTTGCTTTCTGTTTCAGTGCTTTCCTGGGACCAAAGTACAGCTGCCTCTTCTGCTTGGGGGAAGTGCAGCTTCTTATCAGTAGCATAATCTAGATATCTTGGGGAAGGAACAGAGTGGGACAAAAAAAGATGAACAGGTTTTAGCTAATATTTGATCTTTCCATTCTTGTTGGTGCTGAAGCTCTCCACTAAATCTTCTCTTCCACCAGCTTCCCCATGTCACTCCTTAATGGCTGCAAACATCAGAAGCAAGATCAGAGGTAAGATCTTTCTTCTTTTGGCTGGCATCAAAGCAACATGCAAAATCTAATAATCAAGAAACTTAACATCAGCCTTTTCATAACTCAGCTGGATGTTTATATATCAAGATAAAAAACAGGCAGATGAGAAAGCTGCTGAGTTTGTAATAGTTATGCAAAAATGCGTGACACTTGGCAGCCTTAAGAAAACTGGAGTGCTAGTTGCAACCAGGAGGTTTTGCAAACTCAAAGCGTAGTCAAGGCTATACAGAAGCTGGAAAAAAGTGTCACAGAACTGAGCCAAAAGCCTTCTTTGTTACACACAGGAGGCTTAGAGACTGCGTGATTTGACAACCCAGTAACAGAAATGCCAGTAACAGAAAGGCCACATCAGGGAAAGAATGTCTGAAGTGAACATTATCTAAATAATCTCTAAATAATCTAATAATGCTTTGTATCACAATTTTTTAATTTAAATTGAACTGTGTTTTCTGCAGTACTTTTATTAGAACAAGAAAAATCTCATTGAAGATTGTAAATACTAATATTGCCATATGATAAAGAAGTATTTGCCTTAAGTTTAATTCCACTGTGCCACAATATATGTATCTTAACCGTAAAAATTCCCATTGGCATTCCAGTTTTCTTTTAAACACTATTCTATTTTCATAGATAAAAAACTTTTACTTTAGGACACTGAACTTTACACATTACAAAGCACAATAAAGAGATCTGATCTCTAACTAATGAGCTAATTCAAGCATGGGAAGCAATTTATGTGCATTGACATATAGGTTCATGCTGACTAATTTACACTAGTTTACAGCTTTCACACAGCTCCTTGCCACCACAACTTGATCGTTTCCTGCATTTGATCTTCCCCATCACCACAGCTCAAGAGCACTGCTGATCTAAGATCAATTCTTTTATTTAAAAGTGAAGGAACTGAAAAACTCAAAGTACTTTGTACAACAGTAAAACTATGAATAAAACAGGACTGTGATAGTTGCAAGTCAAAACCTCAGATGAAGCTGCCAACAGCTTTTCCTCTCAACATTGGTGTGACATATTATTAAAGGAAAATGACAGATGAATTTAAAACTTACTGAGTTTAAAACACCTTTGAAGGTATTAGCTTTTTGTTTAATTCCTTTTACGTCAAGAATTAAGATTACACTGTTAATCAGAATTCTCATTTTTACTTAAAACATAACTATCACTAATTCATAAATTTGCTGTCAAACCATGGTGAGTGTTAGAAACTATCAGCATTAACTAGTGAGCTATTTTCTTTAATATGCAAGATGGGGTTTGTGTGTGTACGTACATAACTTTATCAATAGAAACAAAAGAAAGTTGTTTGAATTTTTTTAACAAAGAATATTTTATTTTATAAACTAAACATTCTAAAAATAAGACCAATTAATTTGTCATATAAAGTCTGTAATTATTAAAAAGATATGAATACCGCATTGTAAAAAAGGACATAAAAGCTAAATTTGCATATTTTCTCACACGTAATTCTAGTGAAATCCCATTCAAGTATTTCAGACTGGTAATAAGGAACATAATGCAGGGTTTGAAATATCCTTTTTAAAAAGGTCAAGCATTAGGAAAAACCTACAATCATGTGTTTTTCTTACTGTTTCCTAGGCAAGCTTACAATACTACCCACAAAGAAAGCCATTAAATTCATAGAATCATTGCACATAGACTCATTATTTGGGAGAAAAGCAGTATTTTCCTTTGTGGTGAACACTTTGTAATAAGGATATGACTTATTATGGCCAGCTGCCCTTACGTTTAGCAGTCCTCCAGTAGTACCTCACAATTCCTTGAACTTGCAAGTTACGCTTCTTACATTTACTCTCTTTTATACCGGATATTATCATCTTGTTCCTACTTTCAGTGTAGGAACCCTCCCCTTCAACCTCCTTTATTTCTGAATAGTTCAGCCTAATTTTAGCAACCATATCAATAAAAATAAAAGATGCCCATTTTTCCCCATGCAGGTATTGGAAGAGCTCTCCATGGTTCTGAGCAACATGCTGATGGAGTCACCCACCCTGGGAACTCTTTTGCGGAAAAGTCTGGCTAAGGCCCAGCCATAGAAAATAAATCTAGTGCCAGCCTGATGGATTCTTGTTTCAGCAAAGTGAGTCTCAGGACAGAACAACCTAGAAAGGTAAAGGGGAGTCTGGATGGCATTAGAGTTCAGCTCCACAGGAAGGGAGGAGGATAAAGGATCTTCATCTCTACTCCTGAAGTTATTCACAAAATCAAAAAGCAAGAATGAATCAAGAAAACAATAAAATCAGTCTACTACCCCCATTTGAAAATTACAAACTTACAATTAAAACAAATGGCAGCAGAAACCAAGTGGAGGGCAGGGGCTTCCCCCTAATGCTCCAAACATTATACACATGATTATCTACCTTCAGGTGTTCAGAAGTGAAGTACTGTTTTTTGAAGTTGGTTTTGCTAAAATCAGAAGATTTTAGACAGAGAAGTACACTGAACAGACTTTTAAAGCCCTTGAGCCTCTGGGCTCATAGGTTAAGGGGCAATGAGAAGAAAGAAAATTTTCAGACAGAAATAGTCCCATAAATCTGATAGTAGATTATACCAACATCATTCTTACATGGAGACTAACTTTTTGATGACAGGGATTCTAAAGGATAGAAGAAGGCAGGTTATAACAGTGAGGCATTAAAATATCACCCATGTAAGATAACAAGCTGTTTAACACTAGTGAAGGCCCTATGGTGACAGGACCACTGAGTGCACAGACAGAGGATTTTATAGCAAAAGTAGAAGTCTTACAGAAAATGCTGGGAAGGAGCTGGTGACTTCAAGTCCACACCCGCTCCCAGAAACAACACAGGAAGTAGCAGAAAAGAAGTCTTTGGAGTACAACTTAAGCTGCTTTATAGAAGATTGTAACAACCCGGTTCTTGCTCCCTGTGACACATATAAACCAAGCAGAGAGGTGGTGATGAAGCTTAATTGGAAGATACTAAATTGGTAGGCTACAGAAATTTTGAGAAGCAAATTCCTACATGCATAAAAGCTATAGGAAAACTTTTTAAAAGCACAATAGAACTAAAAGACTTGACAGAGATTCTGTAGGGCCAAATGATGTTTGAGTTGTAACAGCACAATTTAAATACAGGACCACAGCAGGAAAGCTAAATGAAGTACATGCATTAGCAGTTACTAGGAAGGAACTTAAATTGATCCCTACACTGAAATTTTTCTTCACAAAGATGACAACAGAAGAATTCTTGCAGCTTGAAATTTCAGTAAAATGACCAATAACAAATCATCAGGATCAAACTGTGAAGACAGTGTCCACACACCTATTCCTATAATGGAACTCAAGTAAGTAACACAAAACCGTTAGGAGTTTCACAGTATCCTATCACTTAAAATTCTGTAACAAGGGAATAGAATATGACCATCAGTTTTTCAAAAAGGCTCTAAGGAGGACCTGAGAAACAAGAGATCAGTCAATACGACTCTACATCAGGTGAATAAGAGGAAATTACAATACACGTCAGAAACAGTAGGCACACTGATAAACAACAGATACTGGGAAATGATCAGCATTGTTTTTTTAAGGGAAGTCATGCCTCAGAAGGTGACTAAGTTTTATGAACAACCAAATTAGCATGAAATTATGGGAGACCTGGCTGATGTCACATATTTAGATTTTCAGAAGGCACTATCAAATTGTGACAGAGTAACTAAAATGAGTTTGAGTTTAAAAAATTGGATATGTTAAAAAATAGACTCAAATATTCTTGCTAGAAAAATCTATCCATGGATATTATACTGCATCTGTCTGTGGTGGTGCATTCACACCCCTCCTTTTTTAAACTCGGCCGCTTGTTGATCTCAGAAATTTCCATGAAACCTTGGCCTTGGTGTATTGAAGCTGAGCACTCCTTGACTGTATCAGAAACTCTGCATAGCTGAGCTGGGAACATACTCCTACTGCCTGGCCCAGGTGTCCAGTAGAACAACACTGAAACCTTGACAATTTTTTAGTAATTACCACCTGGGACTGTGGCCGGGATGGAAATTTATGGATGACTAAAGCCAACCATCTTGCAAACCTATAAATGGTGGTCCTGAGTGAGCCCCTTTGAGCTCTCCAGGACCGCAGCAGCCTGTGCTCAGCATCTCCCTCTGAGTGGGACGCCTCTCAGAGCTTGCGACCTTCCGGGTCTGCGATATTCGGAGGACTGTTGGGTCCTGGGCTGAGTCCCCTTCAAAGCTCAGCTCTTTCGCCCGGGAATGCCTAGACATTCCACGTGAATATTTCTTCACTGAAATCGAGGGGAATTTTAACAGGTATACCTTCTGTATATTTTTTAATATATATATATATATTTCTCTGTGTGTGTGAACTAATAGTAAGCATAATCTGTAATTAAGTTGTGATTGTAGACAATTTACTAACTCACTTTTCAAATATTGAATTAGTTAATAGTTAAGTGCTACTAAAGTTTGTTAATGATTAGTTGGTAATTAAGTGTTGCTAAATTGTGAATGAACCCTAGACTGCTGCTATACACGTACAGTCCCTGAAATAGAAACCCTTAGATTATTTTCCTTTATATGTTTCATCCACGTAATAAGTAATAGAGTGAACCTTGCCATCGAATTCTGTTAGGTCGCACCTTTATAAATCTCTATTAAAATCACTTGCTGCTAATATCTTTGTCAGCGATTCTTTAAGCAGCCTCTAAACCACTCATTCGCGACACTGTCTTAGAACGACCCAGGCTCTTGAAGCTCACAAAGTAAGCTAGAAGGAAACTGCTTGCTCCACTTCTTCCACAGAATAACTGCTACTGACATTTGAGAAGGACAGGAAAGCTTTTCAGACAAAAGCTCAGATCAAATGCATTTTACAACTCACTGTTTCTGTCCGAATCTTATGTAGACATAGTCATTGCTGAAAATCTATTCGGATAAGTGAAGAACAGAAGTGAAGGAAATTGCAACAAAATACAGCAGATCAACACTGCCACAGAATCCAGCCCATTCTGGTAGAGCTTTGATACAGTTCTGAGAGTCTTCAAGATACCAAATATAATGATCAGGAACTTCTGAAGCACCAAAGTTAGGGAGACTATTTTTGTTGTAACAATTTCAAAAGTAATTATAAGGGAGTTCGCTAGAATAATATATAGTGCATGTATATGCATTTGGAAGTAGGCAGCATGAGTGGAATTCTGCAGATATGCAACAAACCCACACTGCTGGAGAATTTAGGGCCACCTTTTGCAAAACTAAGCCTTACTGTGTCAATGCTAATAGAGATTAAAAGTTAGTAGAGAAAATAAATTTTACTTTTAAGACCACTTTCTCACACTCTTCTTTTTATGAAAAGCAGCAGCAAACCAGAGAAAGAAAGAAGCCACCGTGTGTGACCATTCACGTGAAACCAGAGAAAGATGAGGGAATATCATACAGCCTAAGTATTTCCACAGAAGAAATGTGATGAAAGTTGTTTGGATGGTAAAATAAAATATGAAACATAACTTTTTACTTATAGTTTATAAAATGGCTTATTTATAAGTATTGGGGCTTACAGGAAACAAACTATTATAAGACATGTTTTGTCTGATAACTTTGTTCTAATCAGAAAGCTAGTCATTCCTCATAGCAAATTGATTGAAAAATCCCAATAATTAGTTTTGTAAATGCAGTAATTACTATGTTCTTCTATGAAATAATAGGGCATTATTAGGACAAACACAGTTAAGGGCTCCAAAAAGCAGGCTATTCAGAAAACAAGATCAAAGAAAATTTGCAATTGTTTGTTTCCAACCAATATAGTTTCCCAAAAAATTATAGCCTTTAAAACACAGAAGCAATCTGAGAACATTAAGTACTAGAGAAAAAATAGTGACATTATAATATATACTGAATGTTTGAAACATCGCTATTTCTTCCTAAACATTTCCTATGGTCAGCTTTAAAATGTCCTTTCTGCAGTCCCTTGCAGATGAATCAAATACTTCTGTTCATCATAATAAAATAAGCATACATACAAACTGATGCCATGTTTGAGCAGGAAGGATGAATTGGTTGGCCTCCTGACTTACAAGAGGAGAACTTATTTTTCCGTGATATTTATATCCTAATAAAATCTATGCATGTTAACACTTTGTGTTCATGTTTTAATTTACAAATTACACCATTTAATGTGTACGTTTGCTATTTAAAGCATAGGCAGACTGCACTTTTCAAAGCAGTGTAATAAATAAAACTGTGCTCAGAGGGTGTCACGTGCTGCTGTTGGTGTAATTCAGTCCTTCCGTATTCAAATGACTCATTGTTCCTACTTTGCACCTAACATAGATCCTGATCCTGCAACTAGCATTCACAGAAGCATCCATACATACCTAAAATGTCAGCTGCAATAAATATACAAGAATTCTTAGAAACAAACAAAACAGAATCCCTGACTACCTACCTGTGTGTGATTTCACACACACTAATTTTCCGAAACTGGTCTGAGTTATTTCTAATCTTTTCAGAATTATGTTCAGTCATCAGTTTGGAGGAGAACCATTCATTTTTCCTTTTTTATTTACATGCATTTGTGTAAGTGATGTCAAATAAATAAACTATTTACTAAATTCACTTATCAGGGGGCAGAAAACACAGAATACCAACACCGCATTCTCAGTGCAATAGGGCCTGGCCTATTTTCTAATCACATTATACTGAGTAAAAGATTGAGATTGCTAAAACATCAAAACCCACAGGCTTCATTTAAAATTTATGTAATCATAAAGCATTACACTTCAAGTCTGGGGGGGGGAAGGAGGAAAGTAGATTAAGATACTAAAATTTGTTTTCAAAGTTCAGGGAATACTATATGCTTTAGATTCTAAAAATTCTTAATGTCTGCTATTCAAATATCCCAGAAGTGCACTACATGGAGAAACAGAACCTGAAAATTAGACAAATAACATTGATGAAGCGGTAACTGATTTTCTCCCCACTCTCCATCCATCACCACAGTTTTAACGCAATACTACAAACATAACAAGCACTGGAATTCTTTCTTTGGAAAGGATTCCTTACGCTCGATTGAACTTTCCAGATATACCAGTTCTCCAACCGTTTTTGCCTTCTGCAGATAACGTACGCTTTTATAAAGACTGAATCAAACAGCCACCAAAATTCTAACAATTCTGACATACATCTGATGTTTTCAGATTTTTCATAAAGGCATCAACTTGGAATGAAATGCAATACTAATTTGAGCACATTTGTAGGTTGGATCCAGTTTTTGAGATGCTGAGCAATAACAATTTCACCTGAGGTTGAAAATGCTATGATAATTAGTTCCTCTAAGAAACAGATTTACAGTTTCTTAAGCCACCTTTTCAGATGTTGATTAATACCACATAAATGATTTCAAGACTGTTAGTAGCTGCCACTCCATTTATCTGGAGGAGAATCTTAGCCTTTCCCTTTATGTAGTTAAACATCTTGTATAGCAAAAGGAACACTCATACTGAATTTCTTTCAGAAAATGCGTCGCAATTTTGTGATAACATTTCTTCTTTTTAAACTCAGAACAAAATTAAAAAGTGCTAAATCCCTTCATTAAACTATAACACCTAGATTAAATGAGAATGTTGTGCTTTTTTATTTTTACCTGTTTTATTTATTAGAGTGGCACTACTAATCACTTCTGTCATTGCTATCTTACCTTTCACTACCACAGTATCTGCTCAACACAAGTGAATGTTAAGTCTTTTGCTATGGTCAGTGTAATGCTTTAGCAGTTTAAAATATTTACAGGACTGGTGGCAAGATGTTCTACTTCACACTATGATCATCAGTCTTCAGAAGCATAAGTGATGATGGACATCAGTGTCCATGTATCAGGAGGTCAAAACTGATGTAAGCTTTCTTAAACAAACAAAACCAAAAAGAAGCTACCTGAATATGACAGCCAGATGAATTTTGTTACCTATTTACTACCTATTTACTGTTACCTACATTTCCAATCGATATTAAAGACAGCAACACTGAGGGAAAGAGAGTGAAGAGAAATGTAACTGGGCACGTATGAAAAAAGTCATGCAATATCACGCCATTCTACTACTGTAGTAGCCCAGGGTATTTTTATTAGCTAATGATTTTCAGAAACTTATTTTCAAAAACAGGTATTTGGCAGAGAATTTTTGTTTTCCTTTGGGAAAAAGGGAGTGATGGGCATATAATTTATGATTGCAAACTGTCACTGGTTATTTCACAGAAATATCTATAACATTACCAAAAAGTCCTTTAATTGACATGTATAAGAAACAGTACTTCGTACTTTTATACAGAATCATTTATAAATGGTTTAAATATTTATTAATAGATCTCCTAAGATTTCTCTAGGAAAAACTCTCTATGCAACAATGGATGGAAGAGAAATTACAAACACTGAGTTTATCTCGCTGTGATTTGCATAGGTGGCTCCAAAGAGAAATAAAAGATTTCAGATCCAGTTCTCATTAACCCAAAAAAACTTAAGTTTGGGGATCTTTATTTATTTCAGTCATACATAGGAAGTTGAACTTTTAAAAACACACAGGCAATGGAATACATATTTTAAATATACCAGTATACCTTGCTTTTTACAGCAATGATGGTAGATGGAAGTCTAAAATAGCATTGGGTAATCAAAAATTCAACCCTGGTATTTTTAAATAAAACCTGATTTGCTTTTAAGGGATCTGTTAACATTTTCCAAACTGCAAAAGGGATTCCTGATGCTAGCAAAAATAATGGTGTACTAACAACCAGATCTACAAGCAAAAAGACTGTTTTCATTTGTTTCAGATTACTAAATAATTATAAGTTTTTGAAGAAACTCAGTTATGCGTAAGTATAAAAACATTTATGTGATGTCAAAAGCCAGAACAAACTTTAAAAAATATTATTAGAATATTCATATTACAATACACAAAAGAAATTATATGTGCAATAAACAGCAACAACTGTTGCTGCAGACAAAATCATGCTTCACAGTTCTTTTCCTTAAGCAATGCATATTAAGATCATAACCAAGAAAATGGGACCATTCAAGGCCATTGTTTTGAATTATACCTTTAATGCAGTGACTTGAACTTAACTCCACCTAAAAACTCATCCAAAATCTTAGTTTTCCTTGAACCAGAAATTAACCTAAAGCAGTATTTCGACATTTGTTAAACCTGAACCACAACAAATTGAACTAAACTGAAAAATTTGCTGGTTGCTATTTAAGTGCACATAAAACAATATCCATCAAATACAGAATAAGGCAGGGGGGTGCAAAAACTTCTTTGCTACCAAATTCAGCTTTGTGTTTATGGAGTGTAAAATAATTTTTTACTCTTTTCACATAGTATTCCAAAAGGCTTCCACGTACTATACTGAGTAATACAAATAGCCATATCTTCATGAAATGCTACATGCACAGGTTCATTTAGTACTATTCAGATTTTTTTTATTCATTACCTGACCACAGGAAGACCTCTTCCCAAATCTCAGTATGTACTCATTTCTAACTTTCTTCACTCCTAACCTATGTTAGAGAAGTGCACAAAAAATGACACTTAAAATGTAAACATTATGTCAAGATTATTTAGAACCAAATATAACGCTAAAGTTTCCTATACAGATTCTATTCAGAAAAAATCAAGAGACTCTGCTTTCCAAATAATTTATTCTTATGATGAACCACACATGACCCAGCACAGTTCCTTGAGCAGGATAAGATGAATCCTTGCATTACACTCTATTATGAAAAAAGACCATATATTCCTGTTTTTCTATTCCCTTATGGAGTTACAAATTCACAAAAAGACTCTCTCTCTTTTCCCAGCAGACTTTCATTTTTCTAAAAGTGACTGTTGAAGAGCCTTGCCAAAACAGGCAATTTAATTATAGTTTATTGATCAGGTCACCTGTATGTTGGCTCTTCTTCCATATACCATATTTAAGCACATATCCAATAACTCTTCTTTCGCAGTTTCTCCAGATTTGCATGGTACAGAAGTTAAACTTACAGATCTTTTGTGTGAAAGACCAGCTTTGGAATTTTTTTAAAATAAGGTTCTATTAAATGTGCCACCTTCTATTTTTCTGGTACAGAGACCAATATAAGCAATAGTTACACAACAAAGTCAGTTCTATATATACATATGAATAGGATTTAGTCCTAGTATAGAACTATAGTCAACTAAGGTAAAGCTATATACTATGAAAGCAGCACATTAGCAGGGAGCAGTGTGGGCCATCATCTCACAGGTCTGTTGAGGAAACTTTCCCACATGCAATACAGGCTGTCGGAACAGTTTGGCATAAGTTTTTTTCCTCAGGTTTTTTGTTAGTTTGCTTGTTTGTTGGTTTGGAGCATTTTACTGTTTTAAGTGTTATGCTTTCTCTTCTGTCCTGCCCCATTCTTTCAGAGTTTCTCTGCTTGACAAAAAAGTGTACTATAGACCAAAAGCACTGAACATTAGGATATAAATAAAAAGGCTTGAAACCCAATAAATCATTACAATCACACACCATCAAAACATTCTTTACATATTCATAGTTCTGATAACACTAGAAATGAAGATCATTTTAAAATGTTCAGGAGACGATTATCAATAATAAAATGAAGTGGGGGGGGAATCAACTTATTCTGACAATAAAGAAAAACATTAGGTTCCCCCAAACACTTCTACCAGTTCTACCAAAATGATCCGAAAATAACTCTTATACTTGATATTAAAAAATAAAATAAAATTTTAGCGATTACCTGGTTCTTAGCGTGTTATAAAATAACTTGTCTTCCCTGCTTGCTTAGGAAAAACGCATTTTTATAGTTCATTCCTTAATCTTGTATAATTAAATGGCAGGTGGGGAAAGATTTTAAAAAACAAAACAAAAACAAACAAAAAAAAAACCAAAACAAAAAAAACACCAAACACAAAAAACACACACGCAACAGAAAAACCTAGAACCCTCTCCAGAATTTGATTGTATGAACTGGTCCAGAGGAACAGGGGGGAAAAAATGGTAAAATTCTTCTTGGCTTGAAGAACCCTGAATAAGAAGTCACACTGAGCAATTTAGCTGCTGAAGAAAGATAATCAATTCATAAACACAACAGTCTTTTTAGATGAGAAAAACACTTGATTACTCATCATAATAGGCCAAGAATTACACTGAAATCAAAAGAAGTTACAGCATTAAACAGAGTAACAGAATAAATTGCATTTCAGAAAAAATACTGTAGGTGTGTACAAAAAAGAAAACAGGAAAAAGCATTTGTTTATACTATGCCTGCTAAAAAGAACATAGATCAAAAAAAAAAAACCCCAACAAACAAAAAAAACCACCTTTCCTGTGTGCATATGGGCACATAAGATGATTTTAAAGTCACTAAAGAAATGGCAGAGATTAAGATCCTGTTGAAATACAAGACACTAACAGAAGTAGCTGGTAACGACTTAGTGCATGTCTACAGGGAAAGGAGATTTGGAAGAAGCATACATGTATGGAACTACTAAATTGCAACAAAGTTCTGATTATTTTCTGTATCAAAGTATCAGTTAATTGTTCTGATGCTTCTTTACAGCCTGTTTTGAGCCTCACTACATACAGAGCTGGAGAAAATCCATACATTTTAGGCAATCATACAGAACCTACTGATTATATTTGGCATGCACTAGGAAAAGATCTCTTGCTCTCTGCCATCAACTCCATCTCCAGATGATATGTTTACAACTGTTACTAAATTATGAAAAAGTTGAAACAAAGGAATAAATGAAATGCAGGCAATACGCAATCCTTCAATATAAGGCAAATGGGGAAAACCCTCAAGTACTGCCAAATTTGAGGGATTTGCAGAGTTCAAGCCTGAAAGATCATTGCTCCAAAAAGGCACGTGGAAGAAGTAAAAGCAGAGTGAGGGATGGAGAGCATATGTTATTAAGATACTCCCTGAAGCCATTAGAATGCATGAACTGCATTCCACTAATTTTCTGAACAGAGCTGGATTTTTCCTTTTTCTTGACCTTGCTTTGTGCTATGCTCCCTGCTCTAGTGAGGCATCAAAGTAATAATCCACTCTAATATATGTTGCTGTAAAATGCTCCCAAACTCAGAGATTATTTTACACTGGTCACATCCTAGCAACGTTCCTTGGAATACTGCTATTGTACTGAACAGCCAAAACTAAATATAACCTGCTGGCTGAAAAATCTAGGGATCAGTTGAATATTCTGATTTAGTGATTTTGTGGTATGTTCAGAGTACATGTAAATGCCATTACTTTTGACTTAAAGCATATGCTTCAGAACAGAAGCAGTTTTCAGAAACGTACCATTTCAAATATATTGTGAAGCACTGATGTAGAATGAATGTTCAGTTTTCAGTCTTTGCAAAATAACTTCAGAAGTATCAGCATTAATTAACTTTTCCCCTCCAACAGAGCTTAGTAATTCAGGTTCATCATACAAATCATTTCATATCATAACACATTTTAAGAATTTTCTATTAGTTAATAGCAACAATTAGGAATTGAAAAACAGAGAGTCCAGGTATATGCAAATTAGTTTTCTGGAATATCCCAGGAAAAACAGGAAACATCATAAAACAGTAAGAAAACATGAAGATGAGCAGACTGAAAACAACTAGATTAATTGTGTGAATGGAACCAGTGGGACAAAATTAGTGTAAGCATCTTTAATCTGGATGTTAATTTGAAACAGAAATGGTTTAGTAACAGAGAAATACAAACATCATAAAACATTTTGAGCAAAATAACTTGAGAACCTATTCTAATAGTATTGCTACACTAGAAAGTTTTATTCCAGAAAGCATCAGTTGTCATGTTGCTGCTAACAGTGGCACATCACAGCATACATACACTTGTTTTTGTAAATATTCTGGCTCCTGTTCACAAAATCTTGTAACCACAGAAAGGTGCACAAAACAGTTGACATTTCAGAGCCTTCTTTATCACTGCCTAAGATATGATTAATGGACTGTTTTACAGTGCTCTGTGGGATGCTAATCACAGCATTCAGGCAATTATGAAAACTCAGAGTCCACTTCCCACAACTCCATTCATTGCTTTTCAGTCTCCCCTTTTTAAAATACCTGTGGCACACCAGCTTCCATTCTGCCACCCTCCAGAAGAAACATAAATTCTTCTCAGATGAGTGTTATGCACATATAACAATAGCATACATAATTCTTCCCTATTTGTTTGACTTCAACAACTACCAAATCACGCTCAAATGAAGACAAGATAATCAAGAAGAAAGGATGCATGATACAGATGGTGCACAAAAATCACCAACTGCTGCAAGCATTCATTGACCAGCTGCACAGTGCGGAGTGATGTTTTTGGGTCTGTGAAAAAAAGCACCAAGTTATAAGATCATTCACTCTTACAGTTATAGGACGACTAGCAATCTCCTTGCACCCTTCAGATTACATTCATGCCAAACACGACTGCCACATAACGCCACTGACAACAAAATCAAAGTCATTTGACAATGGGGCAAAATTGAATGATTGCCCTCCAGAAGTCTGCAATCCCAGACTACTATCAGTCACCTGATCATCTACTTGAAGAAAAATATCAAGTAAATAGCTATCATCACACATAAAGAGCCACTAAAAACATGACCTCTTGCACAGCACTGCAAATGTAACATGCAGGAAAAAGAACATTTTAAGACAATGGAATTTCTAAAACGTGATTGCTCAAGAGAAGAAGGACATATAGCAGTTCTGCCTTCCTAAGCCAATCTTAAGCATAGAAGGGAAAGGAGTTCTTTTCTATGGTTAAAAAATAGAATACCATCAATATTAACATGGTTGGGCAGGAAGGTGCAAAAAGCAGTCTTTTAAAAATAGGACTTTGTGAAAACATTAGTATTTTTCCTGGAAAGGCACATATTCAGTGGCAGAATTGCAATGCCAATATTCATTCTGAAGGATTATCTTTAGTCTGACAGGTGAAATTCTACATGATGTCTAAGGAGGAGAAAGGAGCAATACAACTGCTGCATAAGAAGATGCAACGTGACCTTTGAATATGCATTCAATTGGCTGAAAAGGAGCTGGTAATGCTTTGAGACAAGGATGGATTTCACAGAATTTAATATTCCTGTTACTGTTACACATTGTATTTTACATAGTATTTGTGACAAAAATGTTACCAGTAATATGCTGACTTTGGTAAGGGTATGTGGACAACCTGTTGGCAGAGGGGAGTATGGTCCGAGAACTGAACTGGGATTCCTCTGTAATATTCTGTAACGTGTTTGTTCCCTGAGCAATAAAATGAGGTCTCAGTTCCGTCTGCAAAGCCAATGGCAATCCTTCTTCCTTTTTTCCATCTAATGTGGACATTCTACTAAATAGTCTTGTTGCACTGCCTCTAATACATCGTGCCTCCCATCTCTGCTCGCCGAGTAGCCTTTTTTACTACCAGAGAATCTCGGAAAATCACTTCCTAAGCTATGTCTTCCCGTCTCCTAATCAAAGTCAGTCTTTCAGGTATCTGATACCTCAACCAAAGGCCACTGACAGAAAGCACAGATTTATTTCGTTCACATTAAACATGGGGAAGTGGAGGGGAGAACACAAGTACCATTACATTTTTCCTATGAGAATCTCTCCAAATTAGATCAGTTTGTTGCAGGAGTGGTTTGTCACCACCCTCAAGAGAACTGTATACCATTCATCACAGCTTACAGATACCAAAAGGCTGCAGGGTGAACTGTTGAGTAGCTGAAGATACAAATGTAGAAACAGTGCACTAAAAATGGCCAAAATTTTAGAGGCAGTGGTGATTATGGCTGCTGTATGAAACTGAAGGCAATCATGGCAAGCATTATACTCAGCACCGGTGATACTACACCTCAAATACTGTGTTTGGTTTTGGGCCCCTCACTACAAGAAAGACATTGAGATGCTGGAGCACATCCAAAGAAAAGCAACAAAACTGGTGAAGGGTCTTATGAGGAGCGGCTGAGGGAACTGGGGCTGTTTAGCCTGGAAAAGAGGAGGCTGAGGGGAGACCTTACCGCTCTCTACAACTACCTGAAAGGAGGTTGTAGCGAGGTGGGTCTTGGTCTCTTTTCCCAAGTAACAAGTGATAGGACGAGAGGAAACGGCCTCAAGTTGTACCAAGGGAGGTTTAGTTTGGATATTAGGAAAAATTTCTTCACCGAAAAGGTTGTCAAGCTTTGGAACAGGCTGCCCAGGGAAGTGGTTGAGTCACCAGCCCTGGAGGTATTTGAAAGACGTGTAGATGTGGCACTCAATAACATGGTTTAGTGGTGGAATTGGCAGTGTTAGGTTTACGGTTGGACTCGGTGATCTTAAGGGTCTTTTCCAACCTAAATGATTCTATGGCATGGAAAAGGAATCTGCTCAAAACTTTTCTGAAACAGGACAAGAAGGGAAAAAAAAATTTTACAAAAAAAAAAAAAAAAAATCAAGAAATGCCTTTTGTACCATTCATATTTCCAGTTTACCTCCCAAATCTGGCTTAAAAAAATCAGTTAATTTGGCCAACTAGTTACTATCTTGCTTTCAAAGAGTATCTCAGATACCAATGTATTTTATTTTTATGGCCTTAGTTGTGACATATTTTTGTTTGCAATTAATCGATTTGGTAATACATAAACAGAAATTCTACCTGGTTGCCAGAACACAATAGCTTATTTAATTTCATAGGCTTTTTATGGCCAACTAGGTTTTTAAGATGCTTTGAGAGCTAGTTCTTTTTGTTTCCTTTTCTTATCACATACTCAGAGCTACAACTAGAGGATGTTGCCGGGGAGCAGAAGGAGAATGTCGAGCTTCCACAAGAACATAAAAACAATAAATACAAGCTATCTCCCTTACTCACTTCACCCATTCGTCAGGCCTCATGTTGGTATCCAAAGTCTCCTTGCTTTCTCTAAGAGTCTGTATACTTTGGTACATCCCCTTCCAGTGGATTAATTTTCACAGATGTTACTATGGTACCCTCTTCTGAGTGTTGAAAGAAATCCACTTTCTGGTAATGACGTTCCTAATGTATTCTGAACAGGTATAGCATGAAACTGCATCAGAAAGTCAAAAGTATGCACAGCAGCACCAGCATTTTAGTTACTCTCTTTTCCACTTCTGGTAGAATCCACCTTATCACCCAACTTTTCATCATTTTCTTTTTTCTCTTCTTGCATAACTATGATATACACAGAGGTATTCCTGCAAGTACTCAGCAGATGGGGTGGCACTTTTTTTCTGCCCAGTGGAAGGACCAGAAGCAACAGACACAATTCGGAACACGGTAAATTCCAGCTCAATAAAAGAAAGAAAAAAGAAAAAAAAAAACCAAAACCTATGAGGACTGTCAAACACTGGAGCAGATCTCAGATGATGTGGAATCTCCATTCTTGAAGATATACATTTGGCTCTATCCAAATACAAGTTCTTCAAGTAAGTTCAACTTGCCAAGCAATTTAACAGTTACTGATCTCTTTCTATCATTAAAATTACCATGGCATGAAAACTACAACTTTTAGAGATTTATTAGGAACAATATATTCTCCCCAAGAATCAGCAAAGACAATGACCAAGAACCCCCTGCCATGCAGCCTTAGGGCAACCTTCCTTAGGGTTTGAAAGTTCCCCGTTTACTGAGTTTTTGGGATTCATTAACCAATTTTAATACAGTTAACATGAGTTACAACAAATATCTTTAAGAAAAATCAATCTGATTACAAGACAGTATCACTAGGATCAATTTCAAGTGAATCACCCCATAATTAACCTATGTTCTGATCAGGTTTTTTTCTACATACTGGCAAGGCATCTGATTTTTCTCATTCCCTTTAGACTTGGGTTATTTCAACGCTGGTTTAAAAACAAAAGGTCACCAAAAAAAAAACCAACCCAAGACTGAAGTGCAAAAACAATTAAATGAAGATTTTCCTATGCTAACAGGTTCTGCCAATTTCTGAAGTGTTTATTAGCCACCATTTAACATAAACCAAATATAGACACAATAAAGAAGAACTGAATTATTAGTGTAGAATGATTATATCATCTAAAAAAAAAGCAAAGTCAAAACAACTGCAGAATATTTCTATATTGTAGATGTAGCCTTGGCATTTATCCACATCCTGTTCTCTCCATGACAACTACAATTTCTTCTAATAAACAATAAAAAGTGGGCAAGACTAACACCCCCAGTCTACCATTTTATCTAAAATGATACTAGATAAAAATTCTAACTCACAGATACTTTCAACAGAATTGGCTATACCAAGTCTCTGTATTTCATATTAAAAAACAAAAAAATCCTGCGACATAGTTCCTCACCTATTTAACTGCAGGAACTTGTGAAGCAAGAGACATATTCCAGACAAAAAGACTTTTTGTCTGGCTATTTCCTCTGATCTTGTCTCCTTAAACAATTTCCCAACCCGTAGTTTTAGTGTAGTGTAACAGTCTAATCTCAGATATTTTAAATGGTATAGATTATCAATGATATTTGAAATTTGATTTTTTCAGGCACTATAAAAATATTACTAGTTTATAGCCGAATAATATCCACCAGGTTACCATCTCCAATTCTGCCAAACTTACGGTTAGTGTTTTAGATTTGGACTATTTAAGTTTAAAATGTATTCAAGATCAAAAGCTACTTGGTCCATTGGAAGAAAATATTTAAGCTAAAATAAATATTAAAATAAAAAATTTATTGTAATATGCAGAAAGAGATTCTATGCTGCTTCTGGGTATCTTTTGCAAAAAGCTGTTCTCCCCATGCTCCACTCACAAAAGAGATAGCAATTAAGAACAAAAAAAAAAAAAAAACAGGTAGAAACTAGACATTAAATCATAAAATGGAATAAGGTTATCAGAAGGTTACTAGAGCACCCCTCTCCTCTAAGATGAGACCACACATGCTCATGTGTCTTACCACTTTTTATGAACTTCCAAAGACAGACATACGCTCTTCCCAGTCTATTGCAGTGCTTCACAAGCCACACTGCATTAATCTCCACCGGTAAAGATGTAAGCTTATTAGGTTTTGTGGTGTTCCAAAAGACCTAGAACAGCAGCACTTACTTTCTGTATTAAAGCAGCCTCCATTTTTAAAACCTCTCCTCATAGGTTTTGGATCCAGTGTTCTGATCATCGGTACTATTGTCTTCTGGACTCTCCAGTTTGGCAAGGTAATTTTGATTTGTTTGCATGTATTAAGTGCATGGCTCAAAACCAGATACAATGAGCTAGTTGACTCCATTTGTACCCTAAGTTAAGCAGAGGGATTTACACAGTGTTTTATGACAGTGCTTCCATTTATTTATCCTAGTATGATGTTACATTTCCAGAACTTTTTTTTGTGCATGATACTGTTGACTTAAGGTCAGCTCAATCTTTTTCTTCAGAACTCTCAGCCATTCCTTATTCTGTATTTGCCTATTTTATTTTTCTTTAATTTAAAAGCAGCATTTTAAGCTTGCCCTTAATGGGCTTGTATCCCATTTTTCCCAGATCATTCTAATTTGTTGGTTCATGTTAAATTCTAATTCAATCTTCCAACTTCTCTGCAGTCTCTCAGCCTGGTATCATTTTTCACTGCAGTAAACATGCAAGTCAATGGATACATTAGTAACCTCTTTTCTTGAGAAGGAAAAAGACATGAAAGATTGTTGTTTGTGCTGCTGCATCAGAACTGACTTATATAGAATGTACTTTTAATAAAGAATATATTTCAGAGAGCCAACCAAGCAATAAGCCATCTTTCAACCAAGAATCCAAGTTGAATGACTAGCAGAATAAAACAGTGGACTGAAGCCAAATGTTAGAACAAGAAACAGACTTTGCTGATCCCCAGGCGAGAAGAAAAGTAGTAAGCAAGAGAGATAGTAGATACTCCAGAAACACAGAGGGGTGGTCCAGCTTTGATCCTGATAAAAAGGGCAGGGCTAGGATCAGCAACATACCTTTCTGAAAAGGTATTTTCCTTTTCCATCAGGAATCATGTGTTGATCGATTCAGATATGTAGAAATAAAGAATATCTATCCAAGATTTCAGGTGCCCCTACAATAAACCTTAAAACTCAAAATATAAAGACCTTTTGCAGAGATTAGTTTATCTTCAAAAGCCTATCACAGATAAATGTAACTTACAGCATGTCCAAGAAAGGGTAAGAAAGTGGTTTAGAATGTAATAAAAAATGCCCAGTTGACCTTTCTTTTTTAATAAACTACAAAACTGCAGTTCATAGATGGAATGGATTAGACCAAGTGTGAAATATGATGTGGGAAGAAAAAAAAAAAAGGGAAAGACTACCATGGCAATGTTTTTACATGTGAGAAGCATCAAGAAAAAATATTAAATAGGATTTAATATTAAAAAATATTAAGATGGCTTAAATAGAGTTTTTCCTAGCCAGACTCTGATAGCAGAAAATAGTTCCGAATGCAGTTTGTTATGCAGTCTGACAGGAAGCAAGGATCCAACACAATCCATAGGTTGCACAATCAAGTAATACGGGAAAGGTATCGCCTTCATTCTCTTACTTGGTTACTTGCCTCAACCTACCAGCACTACCTAGATCTCACCTAGATATTAAGCTCAAATCATCTTTCCTCCACTGCTCAATCTCCCTTAGTAGTTTAGCAATGCATACAAAACTACTGGCTTAACTAGTGCTCCAGACGCTGCAGTTTATAGACCTGCACAAATCCTCTTAATTATCCTCCCGCACAAATTGAACAGAAAAGGCAAAAAGAGGTTTCATGCAGTTCTCAACCACTGTGCTTTGTCCTTGCTAAAGGAAGGACTGCATGTTTACAAAAGATGCAACCATTGCCACAGTTTACAGACAAATCAAGGTAGTGTGAACACAGTAAAAAATGAAGTATAAAAGCTAAGTATAAGCAAGCATCCAGGCTCACACTTAAACAAAAAAAAAAATCTAATTTACAAAACTGTAAACTAAGATACAGACAAATTGCTGTATTATCTAACATCATGTACAAGGGACCAGTCAATTCTGATAAGAAGTGAGGTTTGGACAAATCATGGAAGTTCTTCATATGTACTTTTCACTCATTTCCACGGCCTGGAGCACACAGATATTTCACATGGGGCTGGGGTGGGGTGGCGGGGGGAAGACTATTACAGATTTTTCAAGTTATCTGCTAAGATTTTTTCCCTCCGAATCATTGTTTCTATTCAGTATCGACAGGTCACTCCTACTAACAGCAACGGCTGGGAGGGATCTGGCAAGATTAGCCAGTTCTAGTCTAAAACTCTCACAGAAGCCACATCTGTTCTTCTCCAAAGTCAAATCATCTATTTCCAGTCTAGCAACTTCAACACAGACCACAAACCGCTGGACAGATCCACCGACTGGCTGCTGCCTGAAGGGACAGGTTACGCTCCCACGCTCTTTGCTCCTGCCTGCAGAGTCTCATTTCTTCCTTTGCAGCACTTTAACACTTTCTTAACGCTTATCTGAGCTAATCCAATCCACAAACGAAGAAACAAAACTAGCCACCTTTTTGCTGGGTTTGTGAGATAAATCACTTAACTGGTTTCAGCAGGAGTCAGATATGGAGGAGAGCCGGGAAATGGAAACAACCCCTTTCAGCAACAGCAAGCAGTTACAACAGCTAAGCCAGTTTCAAGAAATCTAACTGGAAACTGGATGCTTGGAAAGCTACCACCATATTCTTTGTTCTGGCCTGGCCATGAGGTCCTCAGAATATCATTTTAAATCCCACACACTTTTTTTTTTTTTTTTTTAAAACCATTCATTAAATTCTTAAGCTAACAAAGTACTTCAAGAGTTATGACTGTATGAATAAATCATAATAATTGAGAGTACTTTAGATGTCTTCAGCTTGACAACCATTACTGAAGTTGAGTGAACAGTAAAAGCATCTCATCTGCAACAAATCTGCTTGAGCTGTTAGTCTAATTTGTTCAGTTGTGAAAGTTCAAGAAACTTTCACAACCTTCCTATCCTTACCGTAACTAACAATACTGATCATAAGTCTTTTCTACAGTTGCATCAAAAAAGAATAACGTCATAACACGCTTGGCTTCCAAGTTCACACCTGAATTCACGTTTCAGTATGAAGTTCACATCATTCTTTAATCAACTTCTCAAGAAGAAGAGAGGTACTATTCTTCTAAGATTTATCTTTGATGATACATTTATTTATTTAAATGAGCATTATGGTAGTTGCATAGACCTTCTTAAACATACGAATCTGTAGTATTAAGTTTTTAAGACTCGTCACCATTTGAGAAAATCTAGCACTGGATCTAGGATACCCCAGACCACACAACAGCTTCCAGCCACAATAGCTTAGTTAGTTACAACTCTCAAAGAAACTTCATGGAATAGGGCCTGTGCCCAACTTCTACAGAAGTATTGCTTATCTCTGAGAAATACATGTAATATCTGCAATACAGATGAAAGGGCCCAAAAATACTGCCAAAGAATAAGGGCTTTGTACATAAGACAGAGGATACATAATGAATCTATCAAAGAGGAGGTGAGAGGCAAAGAGGAGAAGGGAGATAAATGGGTGTAAGGAGAAAAGAAAGGTGAAACGGGTGTCTGATTGACCAATTTTGTCAGTGACCTGACATAAAAGCAAAGGACCTGACCTCTCTTTTGCAAAGTTTGCTTTTTCCAGCTGACAAGGATTTATCAACAGAAGGGCAGTTTTCAGTTGCTGTTTAAGTAGCACAGGTCTTCATCTAGTTTCTTTACACCTAGTTTTTGTCCCAGTGGACGCAACATCACAGAGGAAGAGAAGTACTTACCAGCAATAATTATTGTTCAAATTAATACTTTTGGAGACTCTCCTTCCTCACTTTCATTTTGAAGCCTAGGTAATTCTCTGAAAGTAGAAGAGGAAAAGAAGATCATTAGTTTTTATCCTTTTTTATCTTTAACCATGTTTTCATCCTTTGACTATTATATGCAGCATTGAAGAGATCATGCAAACACTCATTAAAAATATTGCTCAGAATTTTGTATGATTTGTGATTAAATGACTTGTAGCAAAACTCTTATGAAAAAGGAAACTTATACGTATGAACAACTTCTATTTATACTGAGAGCCAAAAAAATAGAAACTGTCTGCTTCATTGCCTAAAAAAACCAACAAAGGTTAAGCATAGACCCTCAAGTCATCTGTGAAAACAAATTAAGAAAGCAAGGGGAAAAAAAGCAGTGGATTCATTCTTAGGATATATATAGCCAGGCTTTAGGAAAAAAAAAAAGAGAAAAATTATAGGATCAAGATCCTAAAACCAGATGCCAAAAATTCAAATAGTAAACTTCTCAAACTGAAATAGTTTCCGCATGGAAAACAGTAGGCTGTACCTTTAAAACAGATGTAAGCAAATTAAGTCGGTTTGTACCACTTGTTTATTTATGTTTGTACATAACATAACATACATAGTAGACCATATATAACATAGCAGATTGTTTTAAACAAAATCTTACTTTTGGGTTATCAAGGCATGGAGTTGCTACATCATTTTACAACAGTGGTCTCACTAATTCAGAATGGCTGTATACTACTGCACTAAGTGTTGATTCTTGGCCATTTAACAGAAAAGCAATCAAAAGCTGCACATATCAGACTCTGAAACAGCAATAAATTGGATGTTGAAAAAACTCATTTGTGAACCTGACCTCAAGGAAAGGGATAAAACTGCGGAAGAAAAATAAATGGGAAACCAATTAAAGCAGCAATAGTACCAGGAATAGGAGTGAAGAGAAAATGATAAATGCTTCAGATAATAGTCCTTTATTGCAATGAGAATTCTGCCAAATTAGTCTTATTTTTGAATGAAAATTAAGTGATTTTAGATTTCGAAGAGAGGCTTCAGCAGCTGTACTGTTAAATGAACATGGTGAACTGGCAACTCTAAAAATCTCAAAAGCAGCAACACTGATAAAAATAAAAAAAAGACTGAATTCTGTATTTTCTTTTTCATGTAATAGATTATTTAAAATAATCAGTACCTACAAGGTCAGAGCCCAGGAACTTCCAAAAATTGAATGCCTGGGGGAAAGAGTGAGATAACCTATTTTCATTTCCATTTGAGATTGATAGTCGGGGTATACTTCAGCTAAAGCGGCACTCAATAAAAAGGATACAGCTTTTCCTGTGATAAAGAATCTCAGAAATCCAACCAAAAAAATACAACAGTGTTACCCCATGTGTAAAAAGTAACATCAGGGGCTTAGCTTTCCAGAAAAACTAAACTAGTTCTTTCATCATACCTCTCATCAAATCAGTTACACTACATGTTTCACAAAAATGGAGACGTGAAACTATCAGCTGAAGGTGAGTCACGAAGCCAAGCAAAACTGAAGATGGAGCCCACCTCTTCCAAGAGCTAGCCCTACAGTGAACCCATTAGAGCACAATCTAGAATGATGGTTACTTTTAATTTTGTAATGAAGCATTATGCTGTATCTTCCTACAACTCCATATTTGCAACCTCAATAACAGGTAGAAGGCAGCATATTATGTGAGCCATACATATGGAAAAATAGATTTAGACAGACTGGCTCATAGTAAACATGAAGTGGAAATGTTTACATTTCATGTAATGAAAAGAACTATTACTAAATTTACAAGTTGATTTATCTGTAAGCAACATAATTACAGGCAGTACCAAAAGGCCAGAGTCCTACAAAGCTGGACAATTCACCATGCCCAACAAAAAGCTCCCCAAAATTTTAAACTGTGGTATCCTCAAATATATAAAAACACACAGAACAATAAAAAGAAAGCATGAATATTTGGGTCTTTTTTTCTACACTAACATACCATCAGAGTGAAGTAGCTACTTAACAGTTGTTGACAAAGTAGAGGGGAAAAAAACAAAGTTCCAATGTAGTTTATACCTCTGCTCCAGGAAAATTTGTCCACAACACGAATAATTAAAAAAAAAAAAAATATTGCAAAACAGTTAAATATGTTGAGTTGGTTTAACATAAAACAGTCCAGCCTAGTCTGGTAAAGTCATTTCTAGCTCCACTTAACAGATTCTACCTGTATGACAATGAAATTTTAATCTGAGTTTCAAGTATTGTTTTGCAACCAACTATGCACTGGTTTCAGAATATTTTCTTGTAGCCCATAGTCTGCTCAGAGTAACTCACAAAGAAGTAAAAAATACTGTACTGGAATCAAGATGCAGGAGACCAGCAATTTTTTTTTTCCATCCATAAATCTATTACTAAGAGGAAAGAAATAAAGCCCTTTGTTTTAAGATCATCACAACTAATGTAAAGTGACTGTCTATTCCAGGATCTTTTTATGGAACTGTGGAAAAAAGCCAACCTACTCTGAGTCATTCAAAACTTTAAAATTACCAAAAAGCTTACAATTTTCCAGCCTAATATTGCTAATATATCCCTGAAAATGGAGTTCTATTTATGATGTAAAAACTACAACTATTTAAAAAAAAATCTTTGCATTTGTTGTTCAATCACCTCAACAGTGTTTACAAATATCACTAGATTAATCGATCCGGTGCCTTCCAGATAAGTCTGCCCCTCTTGCAGAGATCTTTTTGGAGATAAAGGTCATGAAGTGACCTTGCAGATAGGAAATTTTAGTTATATGCCCGATTCCGACTTTGAATTGCTGGGTGAACATCGACTAGTCACTACATTTTATTTTTAGAAAAATTAATCTATTTATAAAAAAAAATCCTTATAAAGGGTTTAATACCACCTGGAGTGTTTAATCCAGTCTCCTGCATTACACGAACCCATTTAAAAAAAAGTCCGAAACATTTCATCAACACTTTCCATGTAATTTAAGTTGAATTTTAAAAAGACACAAAACTTGAATGCACAACAGCAAGAGAGTAGAATTCAAGGATGCCAGACACACTGTAAGTGTCTGCAACTACAGAAGTGTTAGATGAAAATACCTACATCACCTCAGGAATACAGAGGGGTGGGGTGGAGGGAAGAACGCCCCCCCTTCCCCATTTGACTGGGGCAAACTGATTTAACTTTGAACACAGACACTAGACCCATATGCCAGGCCAGGACTACTTTCCCAATACCACAGGACGAATCAGACACCTCACTCAAAATCCCAACTTTAGTCAATGGCAAATTGCCTCTGCTTCAGAAGAAAATAAATTATGCACCAAAATGAGAAAAAAAAAATAAATATTCCCTTCCGATCTCTACAGGATACCAATGGTAGCCCTGAAGAACATAATTTGTAAAATTGGAAATTTTATGACAAATAACAATCAAATATTTTCTTGGCTGCTTTATCCTCTTTCTCAGAGATTTCTGTTATTCCAGTACCAAGAAATCTCACATGCTCATTTTTAATTTTCTGACTCCAGGATCAACCTTATCATCTTACACAGTCTTTTTACATAAATATATAAAACATCATCTTGAACCACTGAGTTTCTTTGTCCCCATTACTGATTTTGTAAGACTAGACCTCACCCTCTGATTTTCAAACAAGATTTGTTATTAAGTTTATCGCTCAGATTTATTTATTTTCAGTTGTTTCTCTCCCATATACGCCCTCAAACCCAATAAAGACTATTCTTATTTCTTCCTAGGCTTTACTTGCAGAATTCTTTCATTCTCCTTTAAGAAGGCAAGTTCAACTTCAGCATAATCACACTAACAGTTCTTTCTTTTCCAAATGACTCGATCTTTTCTGACTGTGACTGTGATCAGAGGTATATACCGT
The DNA here is from genome assembly GCF_964195595.1 of Calonectris borealis. Lineage (NCBI taxonomy): Eukaryota > Metazoa > Chordata > Aves > Procellariiformes > Procellariidae > Calonectris > Calonectris borealis. The sequence continues at coordinate 45,782,708 of NC_134316.1, read as the reverse complement.
CCTAAATGCAAAACAACTAATGCTTTGTTAGCTGGTCCTAACAATCTTTTTTAAAAGCTAGAAACCAGCTGATGTGTCTTCGAATCATGTTACTCTCACAAAGCCACATCATCTGAGAAGGAAACAGATCAGGATCTGGCTCATACAACAACAATCTACCTCTGATTACCAATCTAGTTATACCAGGAGTTCTTGTCAGCGCTCCAGTATGTGAATTTGCAATTTTTTTTTTAATTAAACTTAAATCATTTTCTATTACTCCAAACACATAAATCATCCTCTACTACTAAGTGTGATAATCCTGCCTTCTCTAGTATTAGCAATTTCAGAAGCACACAGACCAGGTTTTTAGCGAAGTCACTTGCTTATTTCAGTGCTGGCTCTACGGTTTCAAGTAGCTGGCAGAGAAGTGGCTGGACCTATGTTAGGGAAAATATTACAAGAAAAGAATCGATTTAAACAACAAAACCGCTTAAAACAAACAAACAACAAAATCAGCTAAAATGTTACACTGAATGTTTTTTCATGTTTGGTAAAGAAAAACAAATGAAAAATTATTGCTTCTGTAAGCCAAGTGAAGCTCAGAACATGCGTTTTCCAGTTTTAAGACAAGAGGGAATGTGGTTTTCTAATGGAGAAGCAGTTATGTAGCTGAAAAAATGAACTTCATTTCTCTTATACCCATCAATCCATCCACCTGGTATCATTGTTAGTTGCTGATACTAAGCAAGTTTCCTTAAACAAACATGGAAATAAAGAACATCCCAGGGGAACAGAGTGAAAGATAATCTTTTTAATATATATACATTAAGAAAAGAGAGATATATACATAAAAAATTATCTGTAGATATTATATATATTTTTATATATATTATATACTTTTTAAAATGTTCTTTTTTTTTTCAGTTTAAGATTCCTTACTGCTAAGAGCTAAAGAAAAGCTGGAATATACTCAAATCCATAATATGCAAGGATCAAAGCCAAATCATCTAACTTCTACTGCACACAGAAGAAAGGCTCTCAATAGCAAATTTTTGTGAAGTGCACAAGATTCTTACTGCAGTTCAATTTTGTAGAGAAGGTTCCCCTTTGACTACCACAGGTTTGAGAAGGACATACAATTGTTCAATGAAATTCTACTTTAATCAAACACGATACAGATTTGGAAGCATTATTCCTCAAAGTTCCTCAAAACAAGCCTAGAAGACAGAGATTTCCTGACACTTGTTTTTCCTTATCAGATAGGACTTTGCCACTTTGACCTTGTTCTAAGAGTACACCATTTTTAATGGTACAAATAATAATCAGGAGCAAAATTCAGTATCATTAAGTGCTCATCCTTAGCGGAAGAAAATACAAAACAGTTGCTGTAAGATATAAAGTCCCTTCATGATATTGAAATTTTCCACACATAATGGTTTCTCAAGGCATAAATCAAGAACAGTCTATAAAACTGATACAGTACACAGAACAGTAAAAAATCCACTGATTTCTTTCATTGGACATATTAAGGGGCCAAACTAAGAATTAAGTTATTAAATAACATCCCAAATATAAACACATTTTTAACCTATTCACTTGCTAGGAGTAGGTCATCCAGAATGTAATAAACCAATGTGACACTGTGCACCTCTCAAGTTCTTTCCTGCTCCCCTCCTTCAAGACACACTGGCCAAAACACTTGACTCATTTTTCCCTTTTATTTAAAAAATACATGACCCTAGCTGACACATCCCAATATTCCCAGAAGACAGGTCACTATTGTTCAGTGCCCCCAGCCCTACATTTTTCACTTTACAAAGTTTCATGTATGCTACAGTGACATTGCTAATACACTACACACTTGCACGCGTAGTGCAAATTTGGGAAAACACTGCAAGCACTGGACCTCTCTTAGTGCTCTCAAATCCAGGAAAACATATGTTATGTTTCTTTTCCCCAGAGGCCCACTTCTTCTCAGCCATGTGAAGTGCCATCTGTGCTTCCCAGCCTGGCAAGCTAAAAATCTGCTGTCATTCATATCACCAGTGAGCAAATTAAAGGCAAAGACTGTCCTCTTTAATAAAATAACAAGACTTACAAATGGCAATCAAGACCACAGCTCCAAAGTGATGAATGGCAAGCATGGTTAGTTAAAGGGTCATAGGGAGGCAAAGGTGGCAAACAGTAGACTATCTTCAGAGCTTCCTTGATCTCTGTAAACTAATGCAAAAACTATGGGGAATAAAACAAGAGTAACTGGAAATCTCAGAAAGTAAACAAAAATATGACTCAACTGACACAACACATTTAGTAGAATACTATGTAAAGTTAGAGGGCATACTTGGCTCAGGAAGGACAGATATAGATGGTAGAGCAGGAAATCTTGCCTTGAACATCTAAGGTTTGTATACTTGTTCTGAGATCCAGAATGCAACAGAAGCCAAACACTCCACGTAACATTAAAATGAGAAAGCTACAACGAGAAGGAAAGTGTAGATCTCCTATAAATTACCAAACAGGAAAATTTAAGTGGATGAGGCTTTGGAGGGACTGTTGAGAGAGGTCGTTTGTTTCTTTTTGGTTCTTTTGGTTTGGTTTGGTTTTCTAGATAGCGAGCAGAGTCATTCAAAGCACAAGATTTAATATTAACGATTCACAGGATAGGCCTTTCAAGAAGCAGATCATAGATATAACTGAGCTAACCTCTAGCTGGTAACTGGCTTGACTATTGGCTTTACGAAAGTTAACCTAAAAGGTTACATCAATACACTAATGCCTGAAACTTTCCCAGACGCTGAAATGCAAACCATCATGTTAGAACAAGTCCTGAAATACTTTTGATAAAGGCCAACTGCACTCTTCCAACCTCTGGGAACTGAGGGTTATCACACGGTTGGGAAAACTTCCAAATGGTACTGCGCATGCACCTACCTGTTCTGATGGCTGAGAGATTAACAGAAAGGACAACTCTCGATCCATGCCAGCTGTCCTCAATACCAGGCAATGGCCCACTTTATTAGTGTTGATGCAGCCAAAAGGGATTCGAAATCAAACCAGCTTAAGAAAACAAAAACTAAGTGCAGATAAAGTCTGGAAGAGTACACAAAACTAAGAAAAAGGGAAAGTAGTAACCATCTTTAGAAATTTAACCAAAAGAATGAGGAAATTTAGAGGCAAGGAAATCACACAGAGAGAACGCTCTCTCTAGACACAAGCTACTGAAAGAAAAGATTGAAAAAAGCTGTCAGGAAAGCCCAATTAAGAAAGTTGTTAAGTGAGAATACAGACAACATGAAGAAGAAATAAAGGCTGAAATGCTGGCAAAACCTGTTCTCTTGAAATAAGGTCAAGAAACTCAGTAAGAAACAAACCTGTGTTTGAATTTGAGGAAGGAAATTCTTTGTGCAGTACAGCCTCATGATTATTTGTTATGGGTTACAGTAATTAGTTCAAAAGAGAAAGCCTATCCTATCAAAAGACAAGGCTATGAATACAATGTTCGACAGTCCCAGCAAAAAAAAAGTAAGATCTAAATCAGCAAGCTTCACAGAAGAAGACGGACATGCATGTCACAGAAAAACAATTGTGATGTTGAAAACACAACAAAAAAAACATGGCTGTAAGTCAAAAAAGATCTATTTGTTTCTATTTCATATTTATATAAAAAAGCTAGAGGACCTTGCTATTAATTATGAGGGATTATTTTAAACTGTGGGATTTAATTCAGCCTATCAAACTTCAGATATAAAGGAGATAGACTTTTTAAAAAATTTAAAAATATACACCTTACTACCTACTACAAATACCAGCTACCCCTACAAATACCATTCCTCAGTCTTTTAGAGTCAGAGAAATTTATATTTAAAGAGAAGTGAACACACAAGAGAAATACCAACACCAACAGAACTACTAAGAATCCTTTATGTATGTATCGAAACAATTTATGTAGTAGCAGGTTAAAAGAAAGAAACAGCATCTTCTATTGTGCCTTAGATGCCTATCCTGTTCCTTCCTCTTTCTTTTTTTTTCTTCCTTCTTAAAAAGATAAGTTCTTCAAACCTGCCCACAGTGAGCACACAGTTTGATATTGCTATGGAAATTATGCTAGGAATTCATACATAATTTCACCTTTCATTTTAAGTTTTTCAATCAAGAACCAAATAAAAATCATAGCATTTTATTCCAAAGTCTATCGTCAAACAGCTTGAGTGACTCTGCTTTTATTAACTGATTGGTCAAATAGCAGTGAGGTGACATTAACAAGACTGTGGCCAACTTCACTGCTGTGATTCAGAACCATAGCAGCAGCTGTGCAGATTTCAAAGATGGTATCAATTTCATACTGCTGCCATTGCTGCTCCGTGGGAAGGCTATGAACAGATGCAAGCAGCGTTCAGCATCCAGGAAGCTGAGAAAAAAGGAAGACACAACACCGCTTCCCTCGAGGCGAGACAGTGCTGCAGCTTCATGTTTATCAGACATAGGCTAATCAAAGGTAGATCTTCAAACAAATGTCAAGATGACTATCAAAGCTGAGATTCTAGCAATTAAGATCAAAGAAGTGGTCAGGAATTTTCAAAATGAAAAATCTTTTTGAAATTTGTCTGTTAGGTGGCTGATGGTGCCTGATAATGAGGGAAGCTGAAAATTTGTAATGAATGTAATTCCATTAGCATGAACATTACACAAAAATATATGCAATTTATATATTTCAGTACACCAGAAAATGCCTTTGAAACTATTCCTCGATACTACACACCAAGCTTTATAAAGCCTAAATGTTAGGGCAAAAACATGTATTAATACTATGGTACATTTCATTTCAGAGAAGTTTCAGGTCTTTTAAGTTGCTCATATTTGAATAATCTTTGGCACATCTTTTCCTTGAGCGTGCTTCACCACAGACAGACTAAAATAGTGTGATATTAAGAAGAGACTATTGCTAATATATGCACAAAGTGGTTCTGTTATTTTCCTATCTCCCACTTTCACTCTCCATTAGGCAATCTTGCATACCTCTCTTATTCCTCTGATGCTTAATTTATGAAGGGAATTTTTAGAAAATTATACATATGTCTTCCCTACTTAGGGATAAAAAGCAAATATCATTTTTAAAGTTACATGTTGAGTTTAATCAAGCTGAATTTCATCTTTTTATCTCTTTCAGTCTATAATGTACGAAAGAAAGCAAACAGACTCACCAAAATTAATTTACTGTGGGTTAAAGGCTCCACAATTGAGAATTCTTCATTCATTCCCAAAACAAGTATATATTGGTATAATTCAGGTTTCCCTACACTGTCCAATAACTGTGGTACAAGCTACCCTATGTGACCAGTATTAGATATAAACTAGTATAATTATATAGTATTGTATATAAGTATATCTATATATGTATAATATATTTATGTATAATCTATACTGTATGTATAAGCTAGTTTTCATACAGCAAAGAACTTCATAAATTACACCAAGCATCACTTCTGTTTTCCTTCATAACAACAGCTTCACTTAGCCATAGATCATCCTTCCGCACAGCAGTCAGGAGGTGCTGACAGACGCCATGCAAAGAAGACACGGCAGTACTCAAACACTAAGGGATATGGAACCATGAAATTGGGTTTTCTGCTAAATCCTGACGCCAATAAGAGGACAGTAGGAAAGGAAAAGGCTGTATATGGAAGAACTCCAGGAAGCATGAAAGAAAAAACATTGAGATGTAATTTTAAGCCTCATGTAAAAGCACATTTTGTAGTACCTTTCACTATATGCATAGTTTTACAGAGATACAGTTTGACATCAGTGCTGTCCATCATTAAACTCATTAGAGAACCTACTGCATAAAGGACAAACTTGTCACTATGCTTCATACATCTCCATCAGGAAACAGAAAGTCTAAAGCTGAAAAAGAGCAAGATAGAAGATAGCGGAGAAACAAAATGTTTCGTGAGGCTCAAACTGCATCTTCAAGAACTGATGACTCTTCCTTCCAAATACCTTTTCTCCACACACTACACATGCTGACTGAGTAACTGTCACCAATTACACATATGTAATAGAATCATAGAGTCATAGAATCATTAAGGTTGGAAAAGACCTCTGAGATCATCGAGTCCAACCATCAACCCAACACCACCATGCCCACTAAACCATGTCCCTAAGCGCCTCATCTACACGTCTTTTAAATACTTCCAGGCATGGGGACTCCACCACTTCCCTGGGCAGCCTGTTCCAAGGCTTGACCACTCTTTCAGTAAAGAAATTTTTCTTAATGTCCAATCTAAACCTCCCTTGGTGCAACTTGAGGCCACTTCCCCTTGTCCTATCGCTTGTTACTTGGGAAAAGAGACCAACACCCACCTCGCTACAACCTCCTTTCAGGTAGTTGTAGAGCACGATGAGGTCTCCCCTCAGCCTCCTCTCCTCCAGGCTAAACAACCCCAGTTCCCTCAGCCGCTCCTCCTAAGACTTGTGCTCCAGACCCTTCACCAGCTTCGTTGCCCTCCTCTGGACACGCTCCAGCACCTCCATGTCCTTCTTGTAGTGAGGGGCCTAAAACTGAACACAGTATTCGAGGTGCAGCCTCACCAGTGCCGAGTACAGGGACATGATCACTTCCCTAGTCCTGCTGCCCACGCTATTTCTGATACAGGCCAGGATGCTGTTGGCCTTCTTGGCCACCTGGGCACACTGCCGGCTCATGTTCAGCTGGCTGTCAATCAGCACCCCCAGGTCCTTTTCTGCCAGGCAGCCTTCCAGCCACTCTTCCCAAGCCTCTAGCGTCGCATGGGGTTGTTGTAACCCAAGTGCAGGACCCGGTACTTGGCATTGTTGAACCTCATACAGTTGGCCTCAGCCCATCGATCCAGCCTGTCCAGGTCCCTCTGCAGAGCCTTCCTACCCTCGAGCAGATCAAGACTCCCACCCAACTTGGTGTCATCTGCAAACTTACTGAGGGAGCACTCAATCCCCTCATCCAGATCATTGATAAAGATATTAAACAAGACTGGCCCCAAAACTGAGCCCTGGGGAACACCGCTCATGACCGGCCGCCAACTGGATTTAACTCCGTTCACCACAACTCTCTAGGCTCAGCCGTCATAAGTGCAGCTTAGGGGAGACAGGCAATCGTATAAATGCCATTAGAAATCACAGTTGGAAAGACAATATTCCATTTCAGTTTACCACATTCCAGCAGAAACTTCTCACACTGATATATGTGCTACTAATACACCACAAAAAGTATTTACACTGATTATTCTTAAATACCATCACACTGTGGTGGGGGGGGGGAGGGGGGAAGGCATAATGTTAGTACATACTAACTGTGCACACCTGGGACTATCCACCTTCAAAATAACGGCAGGTCTTCACAGAGCACATCCAAACACAGCTGAAGAATTCTCAGATGGGAATCCACACTTCACAGCACTTTCTTCTCTATAATCACATTTGACCTAACATATAAATAAAGAAATGCATAATCTAAGGGCTCTGAACTCTAGGTATCCTTCAACACCAGCTGATGGCAGTTGATAAACACCACACTGATGCAACATTTTCAAGCAACAACCAAGAAAAGAACTGTCTGAAGGAGCTTCCGTTCCAAAGCACTTATGATTTCAAAAAGCACAGTTAAAGTTATCACTTTTTTCGATAAGATATGTCTAAGACAGATAAAGAAATAATCAATCTCCTTGCGGTTGCTTCTGCCAGGGAAGGTAAGAAGTTTAAGCAACAACACTACTACACATTTGTAAGAGACTTCAGGAGAAAAGCCACTAATAAAGGTTATCAATCTAAAGATTCCCTGTTTGTTTATGACTTTGAAGAGCACTTGAATAACAGAAATGGCACAGATAAACATTAAGTACACAAGCAGTTCTTTACTGTCCTAGAAGTCAGATCAATGGAAACCCCCTCAATAAACAAAAAACTGTACTGGCTAAATATGTTTGACTTGCAGGTGCCACTGAATTACACCCACTATTTACAAACTTCTTAGCAGAAAATCTTCATGAACTCCCAGGATGCATCTTTGCTGTCTACCACGGTGTGAGCATATTGCAACATTTCACATCGGTTTCATGAGAAAATATATTTAAATAAACATTTAAAGACTGTGAAAAAGTGTTTACATCAGCTATATAAACACTAAGAAAGTCAGAGGAAGGCTGTTCAGAATCTGTATGCACTTTTGAGATAGCACTCTGAAATGCACAAGCTACAATTCTGCTTACTACTCTTCACATTTATTTTCAAAAATAACCATGTAATTGATACAGTGGTTAACATTTCTGATGGGACACTAAACCGTATCTCCATCTACTAGCTCAGATATTTAGAAACATAAAAAATTAGTCATATAGATCTACAAAAACAAAAAGCCGTCAAGATTAATCACTTATTTTCCCAAACAATCTGTAGCAAAACGCATTCAAAATATCATATGGATGCCTTAACCAACATGGCACAACTTGACAATGCTGGAAAATCTTTACTACATTGTATGATAGCCAATTTTATGCTTGTCTTCTAAAATACATAATTCTTTCACAAGTCTCTACTTTAAGGAGAGGGCGCTCTGCCTGAGAAAGCAGGATGTTACTTAACCAAAAGCAAACCTGGAATCTGCCAGGTCAAAGTCCTACAGAAGGGATCCCCAAAGTTAACAAACCAGTAAATATACGTTATATTAAAGGATCAGTTTGGGGGGGAAAAAAGAGAAAAAAATACACGTCACATCAACAAAAACTGCAGATAAAAAGGATTTATATTTAATCTTTTCCAAATGACAACTGATGTCAACTTGACATAAAAAGTTGGATAAAAGGGTATCTTACTGACAGGCGAAACTTAAAATATTGAGTTGCCTAAATTACTGTCCAGAGGGAACAGTATCCTTAAGTACTGAGTGCAAGTTAATTTCAACAATTCAGCATAAACCCACAGGCACTTAACCTGAGAATTCAGTTAAAACTCCCTCAAGTAAAAATACAGAAAACACTGCAATTATGTCTTCAGGTAAACTAATGAGACATCCTCATTTAAAAAATTAATTTCAGTCACTCTATTCTACCTGAACAAGATGACATCATCACTGTAGAAATGCTGTACTGCTAGCTACCCGTTCCCTACTTATTGCAAAGCTGTCACTAGCTCTTGAACAATTCACTTGGCTATAGCCAATAGGTCTAATCTAGCATAAAAATTCCTTCACAGTTATTACAATTGATCACAAAAGCATAGGAAAATCAAGTCCTATTACATGTTAATGTATTTATCAAACATTATTTCAACAAGAGCTAACCATAATTGCAAAAATTGCCAACCAATAATCAGAATTCTGTTATACATTCAGACCTTCAGCAATTACGTGCCTCAGGCATTTCGACTAATAGTTTTATGCTTCCTCTGTCTTCATAACCCATTTAACCCTTTCTCAAGTCTATTGCTTTCCATCCAGCATCTGACATAACGTGAAGAACATCATACATCCTCAGATTCTTTCCATAAATTAAAAAAAAAAAAAAAAAAAGCAAGGCTAGGACAGAGACAGGACAATGGAAAGAAGCTGATAGGTATCAGAAGATCATTCAATTAAATACAGAATCATTCCTAGTGCTTATGCAATAAATAACAAAATGCTTGTAGAAAGCATAACTCAGACCCAGGAAGCCATTTTGCAATTAAGATCCATACACAGCTTAAACTCTAGTGACCTGCACGCTCATGAGATGAGTAGTCTCAATATTGGTTTTGGCACAACTCTATCTTTTTGGAATCCAGTCTCAACTACAGGGAAAACTGTCCAATGCTAACAGAAGAGCATCCTCCCTTGAGAAAACAAACATCAAACCACAACATTGCAATGAATCACAGAATGGGTGAGGTTGGAAGGGACCTCTGGAGGTCATCTTGTTCAACCCCCTGCTCAAGCATGGCCACCTAGAGCCAGTTGACCAAAAACATGTCCAGACGGCTTTTGAGTGTCTCCAAAAATGGTGACTCCACAACCTGTCTGAACAACCTGTGCTAGTGCTTGGTCACCTTCACAGTAAAAAAGTGTTTCCATATGCTCAGACAGAACCTGTGTTTCCATTTGTGCCCACTGCCTCTTGCCCTGTCACTGGGCACTACTGAAAAGAGCCTGGCTGTGTCCTCTTTGTACCCTCCCATATTGATCCTGACTGAGAGACAGTTGCACGTTTAGGAGTTAGTGATCCACATAACAGTTAACCTGAGTGGGCACAGGCCTGTGCTGTGCTGCAGCTGCAAGTTAAACTCTGCCAGCTAATTGTAACAGAGGAGCCTGCAAGCAGTTCCCCATCAGTACTGGTGATTACGCCACCTGTGTGGTCTTGCCTTTATCTTAAAGTGCAGCAAGAATTTCTCAGAAGAACATCCTTTAGGAATAGAGTTGTTTTCTTGAGAGTGAAATATGTAATAGCTCAAATGACCAAAAGGGAGAGCTTCTCTCCACAGACAGGATCTGCTCTGCTCTGCACAGCGCACCAGGGGAAAATCCATCCGGGCTCTGTCTGGTGCTGCAGAAACCTGGCATGCCCAGCCCCTGGAGGGATGCAAGATTTACTCACTATCTATATTTCTCTTCTTAGTTTGCTTTATTAAAGTAGTTATCTTATTAAACCATTTGTGGTCGAGCCTTTCTTACTGAGATCTAGAAAGTACACTGCACTGTCCCTCTCTTACCTCACCCCCACTCCAGTACCTCCCTTCAGGTATTTATATACATTGATAAGATTCCCCTGAGCTTTCTCTTCTCTAGGCTAAACAGTCCTCAACTCTCTCAGTCTTTCCCCATAAGAGAGATGCTCCAGCTCCTTCATCATCTTTGTGGCTCTTTGCTGGACTCTCTGCAGTATGTTCATGTCTCTCGTGCACTGAGGAGCCCAGAACTGGACGCAGTACTCCAGGTGTGGCCGCACCAGTGCTGGGCAGAAGGGAAGGGTCACCTCTCTCAAACTGCTGGCAAAACTCCTCCCAGTGCAGCCCAGGATACTGTTAGGCTTTTTAGCCGCAAAGGCACAACCCTATGGCATATCAGCCACTCCTCCCAGTTGGTGTCACCAGCAAACTTGCTGAGGGTGCACTACATCCCCACCATCCAAGTGATTAACGAAGATGTTAAACAGGACTGGACCCAGTATTGACCGCTGGAGTACACTGCTAGTTACTGGCCTCCAACTAGACTTCGTGCCACTGATTGCCACCCTCTGGACCCAGCCATCAAGCCAGTTTTCAATCCGCCTCACTATCTGCTCCTCCAGCCCACGCTTCATCAGTTTCTCCACGACAATCTTATGGGAGATAGTGTGAAAAGCCTTACTGAAGTCTAGACAGACAATATCCACTGCTCTCCCCTTGTCTACCAAGCCAGTCACTTCATTACAGAAGGTTATCAAAGTTGGTCAAGCATGATTTCCCCTTGGTGAATCCATGCTGACCTCTCCTGATTACTTTCTTGTCCTTCATGTGACTGGAAATGGTTTCCAGGTTAGTTGTTCTATCACCTTCCCTGGGATCAAGGTGAGGTTGACCGGCCTGTAGTTCTCTGTGTCCTCCTTCTTGCCCTTCTTTAAGATATAGGTGACGTTTGCTTTCCTCCAGTCCTTAGGCACTTCTCCCAATTGCCATGATCATTCAGAGATTATTGAGAGTGGCCTCAAAATGGTTGACCCTCCATATACTGTGTAGATATAGCCAAGAAAATAACTTACATAAGGAAAGAAAGAGAGCAGGTTGCCAAAACACAAAAAAAATGCCTTTACAAAAGGGCAGTGGACTCAGGTATCCCCACAATACAGAGCATTTTCTGGGAAAAATGGAATGAGTGTTCCCTGCTTAAATATCAGAACTGTAGAATGAGAGAGACAGACAAACCCTCAAAGTAAGACCAATGAGAAAAATTTGCCACACAGCAAAAAAAAAAGAATTTGTTTGAGTTTTGTTTGCGTACAGGGAATCAACTGTAACTGTGAACAGACTGACACTGGAGACATGCATCTGGCTAACCAATCCTCTTAGGTAGACATACAAATCTGACAGTTCCCCTTCTATACTTGTGAAGAATGAGCAAGCCCACCCTAAACAGCCAGAGCATTCAAATAGTGAACCTGAGATCGATACAGTTGGAATAGTAGACGTACCCACAATCTACATAAGAAAATGTGCCATGAAAGGCAGAGTCCTGGAAGTCCTAACTGAAAATACAGTTGGTCACAAAATTGTAACTGCCTCTGCAAAGCAGGGACAGCAGGATCTTATCTCTTGTAGGACTTTAGAAAACAGTGGACTTGGAAGTAAGCAAAAATCAATGTTCTGTAAAACGGTATCTCAAACTCATTCTGCAGACAGTCTAGGACCAAAACGTCTCTGGCTAAGAGATACCGGCATATCCTGTTACATCTCAAGACATGGTTTTATGACCCTACTGTCAGATTTCAGTACTTGGGATATTTCCTATTCTTGGCGCAATAGCTTGAAGCAACTCGGGGTATACCAGAGACGTGTGTTCAGCATGCCTGAGGATAAACTGCAAGCAAGTGATTTTGCGCACACACATAGAAGGTCTGAAGGGCAATCAACTGAAGAGAGACAATGTTCTCTCAGCACTTCGGTAGACACAGAATCTACAGAATTATTATCTATCATTACCTATGCATGACACTGCGATATGTTGTACAGGAAAATCAAACAAGCATTTTAAATTATGCTGAACTCTCTGTATCTTATATGTACGCCTAGCTCCTCCAGAGACCAACATTTCTTTGCTCTAGGTTGTACTGAATCCCTCACCCTGTAAGAGCACTACCCATTGTAACCAGATGGAAAAAAAGGATAAAAGGGCTTTCTCACATGCATTCCAAGGATGCATGCCACCAAAGGAAAAAAATTACATCAGAAGAAACCATCAACAACCTGCTAAGGGACAGCATCCCCTGCTCCATAGGAAGTACACAAAGCACACTCACATCTGCAGAGTTTGAAGATGTTGTCATAGGGTGTACTGTAAGCTGTCATATTAGCCAAATTGCCATCCATCTTTACAGCCTGGCAGGGCAAACTTAAGAGTATTGATACCTAGTCCAGCACCACCTCACTGAAGTTAAAAGACAACAAAAGTTGCAGAGAGAATGTCTAGCAGTTCAACCCAAAATCCAGAGTGCTGAATAGGCATCTGCAATGAAGAACAACTCAAGGAGAACATTTTTCAATGCCATTGTGTCCTAAACAGTGGGCCACATCAGGAAAAATGTGTAATTCATACTGACCTAACTGCTCTAACTTGAGAACACCCCAAGCAATGGACAGATCAAAAAGTAAGATGTTGTACTATTTAAAAAAAAAATCCCAGCAGAACTGTGAGACAGACATATTTAATGAACAGAAATGTGAAGACATGCATCCAAAAGATTGCAGACTGTGAGCAAGTCTTTCCAAATCTTTTAAAAAGCTAAAAAACACAGACCACAGAAAAAGGAAGTGCAGAGACTATCTAAGCATACCAAGCATGGCACAGTACCACAAAGGTGTCTCAGTGGAACCAAACCATCAGTAGGTGAAACAAATTTTTTTTTTTTAATATTTTTCTTCTGTGAATTCAAACCTTGCTCTGAATAAGGAACAAATACTTGCCTAGGCAGCTGAGAAAAACTAAAGACATAATGTGCCCTGCCATGAATGGTCTTATACAACTTGGGGTGGGAGAAAAACAGGAGAGAGGGAGAGAAGAGATCATCAACACACTATACACACTGCAACAGCAAAAACTGTTCAGTCTCAAGTATAGAATCATCTAATGTGTGAATATCCGTGCTGATTGGAGGAAGCAACTGGAGGAAGTTGCTTAGCAAACACCCAAAAAGAGACAAGATGTCAGCGAAGTACAGCATATCAGAAACCTGTATACATGTTTCAGGGATATTACATATTTTATTGTCATAAATAGAGCCACGGAGCTAAAGACAAAGGTTCCAGGCAATCTGAAAGCTCACATTTTGAAACAGGTCACTTGGTCAACGGAAATCTTTTTATAGGCAAAGAGTTTGAAGAAGAAATTTATGTAACTGAATACAATAATAATTTAAAGAATTCTTTTTTTTTCAAAATAAGTTTTATGAACTGTTCAATAAACAGCATGTCAGAGAAATACTTACTTTAATATTTATTACACACATGCACATAAACACCTCCAAAAAAAAAAACAATCCAAAAAGCTTGACAAATGTATTTGTACCCATACAAATCAGACTTACCATTAAAAGTTATTGTGACACTGTGCAAGTTCTAACCAAATTACGGTGAAGTTCAACATAAGTAATTTAATAAAGATAAACATTGGGATGTTGTTGGAACAGAATTCTTGCTGTTCTTTTATAAAACCTTTTCGAAGAGCAATGCTTTGAAGAAAGAGTTTAACACACAGCAAGTCAGAATTAACTTCCATAAGATATTCACAGCAATGTTCCACAAGCTTCTAAAAACAGTCTTTACCTTGCAGAATTAATAATGTCATGGTGATATGCATTGCTATTAACTGTCTCACAAAAGAAACTCGCTAATATTACAGAAAATTATTCACCTTACCACTATAATGTTATGAAGCAAACATATAATGAAAGCAGACTCCTAAAAAGCATTTACATTCAGAATTAATATCGCTACCATAAAGCAACTGTAGCAGCACAAACTTCACCAAATTCTAGAATGACCAATACCTGAAGTGTTTCCTTTTATTTTGAATGTATTATACCTGAAAATATATGATGTAAGTTATGCTTTATTAATATCTAATATTTGAAGGAACTAAGTAAAAAAGTTGATTCACTGGAAACTACGCTTTGCTACAGAAATCACCACTTGTCTTAGGGAGGATCCCTAAAAACTACAGGTTAGCAAATACAAATAAAGGGGCAGAAACCTCAGAAAAGGGTCATTCAAAAATTTCGTCATGTAGCATCTCATACTTGAATAACAAAAATAAAAAATAAATTAAAAAAAAAAATTCCCAGTCTGTCATTTAACAGTAGCTCTTTGCTACAGGCAACTCTTCTGATTTGAAGACTTGTAGCCAAAAGTCTTCAAAACAGTTACTGGGTTCCTCGTACCTTACGACTGCTTCTCCTCCTTTATTTGTTCCCCATCCCCATCCTGAAAATGTGGAGGGGGAAGGAGGGAGAGGAGAAAAGAACAGGAAGAAACAATAATCATGTGAGGGAACTAGTATGTCATGTATTTGGGGGGGAAAAAAAAATAAGAATTGATTGCAACTGATTTAACAGAGAGTCAGAAAAACACCACCTTGAAATGATGCATTATGAGCTACATAATATCAATTTACATACATATCATGACAAATGACCCAGAAAGATCACCTCTTTTTAAGGCTGCCAGATATTTCCTTGTAGAAGATTCATTTTTCAGATTCTTTAAGTTGCCAAAGGCTTTCCAAGATGACCCATTCTGTGCCAGGTGTCTGTGTCAAAGCCAAGCAACTTCAGTGTTTTCACTGTACGCAAAATATATTTTTTCCCCTTTCCATGGAAAGCTACAGAAAAATACACTTTTGCCCCATTACAAAAGGCTATTTTTTCTTTAAAAAATCTAATCACTTGCGTGCTTTGAGCTCCACATGCATCTTCCTAAGAGACAGCAAAATGCATATCCTGACACACAAATTATGCTTTTGTCAAGCTCACTGTAACATTACAGTTATTGATTTTGTTTTGATATGTTATACCCGAGTCACCTACACATTCTGTCTGTACTGACTGCATTCCAGTATAAGGCTTCTGGGAGCTAAGTATCCAGCAGTTGTCGACTCATAGGATAATATAGGTTGGAAGGGACCTCCAGATGTCCCTAGTCCAACCTCCTGCTCAAAGTCAACTATGAGATCAGACCAGGTTGCTCAGCTTTATCCATTTGGGTCTTGAAAACCTCTAAGACGGAGGCTACACAGCTTCTCTGGGCAACCTCTTCCACAGCTTGACTACGTTCATGAAGAGAAAGTTTTTCCTTATATCCAGTCTGAACCTTCTTTGTTTCAATTTACAACCACTGCCTCGTGTCCTCCCACCACACGCCTCGGTAAAGAGCATGACTCCATCTTCTCAGTGATCTCCTCAAAGACACCAGCAGGTTGTTGTTAGATCCCCCTGAAGCCACCTCTTCTCCAGGTGAACAAACCCAGCTCTCAGCCTCTCCTCACAGGGCAAGTGCTCCAGCTCCCTAACCATCTTGGTAGCCCTCCCAAAACCAGGACACGAATTCACTTCTGTTTATCGATGTCTTTCCTGTATTGAGGGTCCCAAAACTGGGTGCGGTACTGTAGATGTGGTCTAATGAGCACCAAGTAGAGAAGGATAATCACCTCCCTCCACCTATGTTCCTGTTAATACAGCCCAGGATGTTGTTGCCCTTCTTTTCTGCAGGGGCATGCTGCTGCTGGCCCATGGTCAGAGTGCTGTCCACCAGGACCCCAGCTTTCTCCAGTGGAGCTGCTTTCCAGCCAGTCACTCCCCAGCCCATTATCACTGCAAGGTGCTCTTCCTTCCCAGGTGCAGGCCTTTGCATTTGTCCTTGAATTTCATAAGGCTCCAGATGGGCCTTATATTCACAGCGCCAAAGTCCCTCTGAATGGCAGCCCCATCCTCATGCATATCAACTTGGTGTCATCTGCAAGCACAAAGAGCACATTCTATCGCCTTCTCGGGACAAACCCCTGCAGTACCCCACTTGTTACCAACCTCCCTATATGACACATTAACCACCACTTTCTGAGTCCATCCATCCAACCAGTCTTTTACTCATCTAGTTCTCCATCCACTCAGACTGTAATGTCCAAATCTGGATACAAGAATATTGTTGGAGACAGAGTTGAAAGCCTTGCTAAAGTCAAGGTAAATGAAATCCACTGTTCTTCCCTCACCCAAAAATTCAGCCATTTTACAATAGAAGGCAATCAGGCTAGTCTTGCATGATTTACCTTTGATAAATCCATGCCAATCACTTCCTCCTTCTTGTGCCCAGAAATGTGTTCCAAGCACACCCATGTTCTTATTTTCCCAGGGACGAAAAGGAAGCTAGCCAGCTTTGTAGCTCCTTGGGCTGTCTTTTGGCCTTTTTTGAAAGGTGCAACATATGCCCTTCTCCAGTCATCGGTAAGGTCTCCTGATATCCAAGATGTTTCTGAGATGATGGGGACGGACCTCACTGTGACTCTGGCCAGCTCTATCAACATGGTCAGACACAGTCCATTTGGCCACATCGACCTGTACGATTCGAGTTCTCTCAATAATCCCTGCTCAATCTTCATCCACTGCTGGTAGCTACTCTCCTCAAAACCTGCACCTAAGCACAGAGGCCTGGGAGACCTTGTTAGTGAAGAAAACCACTAAGGAAAAGAGGGCATTGCTTACCTCAGCCTTATCCATGTCCACTGTCACTAAATGACACATCACATTCAGAATGAAGCCCGTATTTTTCTTGTCCAGCTTTTTACTACTAAAGTACTAGAAGAAACTCTTCTTGCTGCCCTTGACCTCCCTTGCAAGTGTCATCCCCAGGTGAGCATTGGCTCTCTTGATGTCATCCATATATACCAGGACAATGTTTCTAAATTTCTCCTCTGTAGCCTGTCCCAGCTTCCACTGCTTGTATATCCCATTTTTGCACTGGAGCTCAGACATGAGTTCCCTATTAAGCCAAGCTCATCTCTCGATAGGCCTGCTTGTTCTCCTGAGTATCAGGATGGACCACTGGCATCTAAATCGCTTCTCAGTGATATCCTGCTGGACCCAGCAAGCATGAAGAGGTAAGCTATCCACGTGAACAAAGGGGTGGAAAAGAGGGGTACCAACAGGACTTGACTGAAGAAAGAACTGGAATGCGGGAAAAAGCTGATACAGTTGACACGGTGAACAGAATCTTGAATTCGGGATAGAGACCAAGTCTGAGATGGGTGAGAAGACTGGTAGAAAAGAAAAAACAAATTCAGATGAGAGACCAGCTAGGCAGGAAGACCAGAATGAAGGACAACACTGAAGTTGGAAAACTTCAGAACATAGAACAGGAGCCAGTGGAAATGCAAAACATAAAGAGGACAGATCCTAGCCATGATAGAGAAACCGGATGTGAAGCTGAGGATAGTGGACAGAAGCCTGAGACCAGCAGACAGGAGTGCGAATAGCTGGACAGGATTCAAACAGTGAAAGAACACTGGGATAAACAATTTATTACTTAGAATCTCCCTACACAGCAGTTCTGAATCTCAGATAAGAAGCCCTTTAGTAAGAAACAAACTGTTTACATGGGGAAAATAGGATTGTGATAAAAATTTCAGAATAGAGCAAAAAAGATTGGAACAGGAAGATATTGAAGTAAATATCATAGAAGGAATAAGCAGAAAAATCAGCATGCACCAGAACATGCTCTTTCCCAGAACCTGGACTGGAACCCAAGATTCCAGAGTTTCGTCACTACTTTGAAACACTTAAAAATCTCAGAAAACCATTCACAGGCCATATCGTTTGGACCACAGATGAACTACAAATTACTAGTATCACATTCTCTACTAGCTCAAGTGGCAGAAGTCTCATGGCAAAATACATAAATTCCAGCCTTTCTAAAGACTTATATGCTATAACGCAATCCGACATGATAGAAGGTTTCCTCCTGTCCATCAGGGCTGCTTTTTTTAATCTATCATGTTGATTCTGTTTATGTGCAAAGAATTTTTTTTTTAAAACAGATAAGTACCAAAAACCTAACCCTCAGTTTAAAAAAAAATAAATTATAGTCACATCACAAAAATTAAAGATTATTTGATCTTGTTCTCTGTGCCTTTGTGTGCAAGGTACTCTTGCTGTTATTACTGAACAAGATGTTATTTAATTTTTTTTTAATGACACTATATAATATAAGGATCTTGCATATGCACTGCAAATGTTGGCAAGTGTGCTGTTAATAGGATAGGTATTGCAGGAAAAGAGAGGGAATTTAATATTGTCCTGGAGAATTTTATTTTTTTCTTGTTCCTTGCAAGCAAATCATCTTAAAAAAAAAAGACAAAACTTTCAAGGGGCAATCCACTCTTCATCAAAATTTTGGACTTAGTATCTTGGGGTTAATGTTGCAGCAGATCTAAGTATTTATATTTGCAGTCTAAATCAACAGACACCATACTACAACTCAAGCAGTGAGGTCTTTTCTAGGATATGCATTCATGGATCCCTGTTAAGGGATCTATAAAAAATAACGAAGAAAACCCAGGTTATTGTTAGTAAATTACATAGGGAGACAGATCTTTATGAGAAAACATTTTAGAACACGCAAATCATTAAAACACTGATAGATTATTTTGAAAAATCATATCATAAAGGCCCTAAATTGGATATTCAACACAAAGGGACACTTAACACATCTCCAGAGACTTCTGTGTTATTACACATATTACTACTGAAACATGCAGGCACTAGAGACTAAAGGTAATGAAACAGCAAAAGAGGAAATTAAGAAGGTACAGTATGAACAGCAATAACAAATAGTGAGGCCACACATTATTCAATACCAAGAAAAAAGATTCAATATTGCTCACTGAACACAATCTATGCCATTCTGTGCTATATATTGAAAGAAACAGTGTAGGGAAAAGTGTAACATTCAACCATATATTTACAGGCCAAATTACAGTTCTTACAAGAATCCCTCATTCTGGCATTTCATGATTTATATAGAGAGTTTGATCTTGCAACTTCAAAGTTCTTTGAAGATAGTTTTTGTTGCTTAATAGCAAAACATACATGTGATTTCCCTAAAAAACACACACATCACTTCACTTGCAGATTATATTCATCATATAAAAGAGATGCATATTAATGCAATCATACATAGCATGCATCATCTACATTTGTTTTTCTTATTGTCTTAGAAGCATACTCTATGACCAAACAGCAAGCTTTTGAATGAATCTAGAAAAAAATTAAGTCACATTTTGCTTTGACACTAGCTCCCCCTCCAGACCAGCCTAAGATTATAGTAATTACTTTTTATTTTAAATTCTGACTCTGCCACAAGATTTAAATACTCAAGTCCAAGTCTTCTTCATCTTTATCCCCTTAAATGTCAATGAACAGACTGATCAGATAATGTATATGTAAAATTATCGGGGTTTTTTTTTTTACTGTACATAAATTCCAAGGCTGGGAAAATCATTTGGTTCAGAACACATCTGACAGATAAAGCAGCAATTCTACAGCTACAGAGAGACAGCAAGGGACCAAAAATACAATTTTTCAGATTAATCCTACAAATAGTCTGCAATATTTGAAATATATAAACATTCCATTATACAATGAAGCCTCTGTTTGCAGTCCCAATAAAATGATCATAAACCACAGATGCCAAAACAAAAGGAACCCCTATGTGGTTTAGTGCTACCTCTACTAATTCACTTAAGGTGAATTAGCTCAATTTCTACTCCAGCAAGTATAGCTAACATTTTTTTCTTGTTCTAATATTAGCTAGAAATAAGATCTTTTTAGTTGCTTAGTTAATGAAACTGCCAAAATTTTAAACAAATGAAGACACAACACTAAAAGAGAAAGAAAGCTACAACTTCCAATCTGACCCTCTGTATTTCCCAGCTGCCAAATGTCCTGGCAGCTCATCACTAAAAGAGTGAATTTGCATGATTCAATACTCCAGGTTGATTCCTAACCTTCCCTCATTATTGAGCTGCTTGCTCAGAAAATATGAATAATTAATTGTACTTTCAACACTGAAAAAAGGTTGTCTCATTATGTGCTGTTGGGAAAATATGCAAACTTTACAATACGCTAGTTTGCCAGTTTAAGATATATATACATATGAAACCCTTACAAGTATCAATAAAAATTTGGCAGTAAGCATACCTGTAATAACCAGAGAAACAGACGTTACTGGAAATACATCAAAGCATAGTCACCAACTCCTAATAACTAGCTTTCTTTAATAATGGAAGGAATTGTAACAGAGCCTTCTGTAAAACCACCCCAAGCAGCACAGGCAATGTTGGCCATTTATTTGCTTTTGCAGTTCAGACTTTTCTAAAGTTTTTGATAATTTACAGTGGAGAATGACTTAGAAAAATAAAAAATATTAATACTATAAAATAAAAAAACCTTTTCATGCTTAAACATGAAGTATTTACTCCATTAGCTTTCAGTTAATGCCTAGACATTAAAATACTGCATTTTGGGGTAGAGGGAGTACACGTATATGTATGTGTATAAATGTACGTGTGTATACTGAAACACACACGTTTCAGCTGACGTGTATGTCTCAGTATACACACACACACAAAAAAGGCGCTAAGCGCTAATACAAGATCACAGACAAAGTGAAGAATGTTCTGAACACATGGTGGTTTTCCACATCCACGTACCCACAGCATGCGGATTACAGTGTACCATGTGTGCGTTGAGGACACAAGGACAGCAGTTATTGCCCCAAGGAACTTACAGTCTTTCAGCAAGCAATTTTTCAGCTGATGGCTATGCCCATAGGCTTTTTGGTACAACCCGCACCACGGCATTATAGTTTCTACCTATTCTTGTACCCTCAATCATGAGCTTCTGAAAGCAGAGGGTCACAGCCTGGTCTTTGGAGAGCATCTAGAACACAGTGGGTACACACTCGCACACACATGTGAAAGACCTGAGCATACATTAAGCACAAACTTGACTAGAAGAAAAATCGCCAGAGCCTTATCAGTAACAGAATCCAAGACCAAAGCAGTTAAATGAGCCGAAATACGGTAAAGGTCGCCGTGGGGAAAGCCCCAGGCAACAACCGATGGCTCCGCACCCTTGTAAGACAAGCACTTCCTCGAGCTACCAGGCGGCCCTAGAGCGTAAGGTCCCTCCATAAAGCTCACGTTTCCCGTGTATTGCTCCCTGCCAAAACCAGGCGTCCCCTCGGGCGGCCGCAGTTCCTGGGACAAGGAAAGTTGGAGGCCGCCCCCCGCGCCCTGCGGCCGCGGCGCACGGGACGGACGGCAGCAGAGCTGGGCTTCCCCGCCGCCCGCGCCGCTCCCCGGGGCAACGCCGCCGCCCGGGGCTCGCACGCACCTCCCTCCTGGGCCCGGCCCGGCCTCGCTGCCGACGGTGATGCCCCAGCCGCCCGCCAAGCCCCGGCCTCCCCTTCCCCCGCCGGGCGCTGGGCCCCCGCCGCGCTCTCCGGCGGCTTCAGGCCCCAGCAGCGCGCCTCAGGTGAGGGAGCCCACGGGGACCCCGGCACACGGCGGGGGACCGGCCCCTTCCCCGCCGCCACCACCCCAGCAGCGGCGGCGGTTGCTGAGCAGCACCGGAGTCGCAACAGCGGCGGCGCCAGGCCCGGGGGAGGGATGGGGAGCACTGGCTGGAGCAGCCCGGTCTCGCCTCGGTACCCGCTTCCCCGCCGCCGCGGCTCCCGCTCAGCCCCCGCATCCCCTTACCCGAGTGCCGGCGCCGCTGGCGGGGCCCGCGCTGCCGTCGCCGAGGGTGCCGGGCGCGGGGAGACGCCGGGGCGAGCGGAGGGGAGGGGAGGGCGGGGGGACACCGCGGTGAGGAGACGGAAGCAGGAACCCGCCGCCGCTTAACGGAGCCGCCGGCGGACTGAGGAGACGGAGCGCGAGACACGGACGGCGCGCGCGCCGAGGGCGGGGAGCGCCGCGCGAGCAGCTGACAGCGAGGAGCGGCGTACGCCGGGCAGCGCGCGGCGAGAGCAGCCGACAGCGCGCGCGCGCCCCCGCGAGCGCACTAGGAAGAGCGCCGCCGCGGGCGCGCGCCTGCCGGGGGAAGGCAGCCTATGAGCGCGCGAGTCGGGCGCCTGATGCTGCTGGAGTGCTCTCGTCATGGAGCGCTGGGGCGCGCGGCGCGCATGCGCGTCCGGGGACAGCCCCCCCCCCCCCGCCCCTCGGCCCCCCCGCCCTCAGCTGCGGTCCCCCACCCTCAACGGCCTGGCGGGAGCGGCCGCCCGCGGCGGGGGGCGGCATCCCCCCCTCTCTGCGCGGCGGGGGCCGCGGGCACGGGGCGGGAGAGCTCGCCGCGCCGCGCCGCTCTTTCCCTGCCGGGCGCGGGGCCGCAGGGCGGCAGCGAGGGCTCGCGGCGGGGGCGGGGGGGGGGCGGCGGCGGCGCCCGCTTAACGCTGTGGTCCCTCTTCCTGCGAGGGAGTTCCGAGGAGCTGAGGCGCTGGGAGGGGGGTGCAGGGCAGTCCTTTAGCTCAGGCCCTGCGGGGAGGCATCCCTCCCCCCGGGTCGGCTTTAGCGCCCGGGCAGCGGTGCCGTGTCGGCGGGCAGGGCCGGCCGCAGCCGCCGGTCAGAGGAGCTGGCGGGCGCGGCCCCGAGCCCCTGGCGGGGCTGGTGTCTGCAACGGGCAGATCCCCGCCTGCAGTGCTGTGGCGTCTTGGCCGAGGAAGAAGCTCGGTGTGGTTTGTTTGATTTTTTTTTTTTTATGTGGTGATCCCTACAAAGGAGAGAAATCTCACAAGATTTTGGGATAAGAGAGTGAAGGAAATGCTCTATGCCTGCTGGCTGAGAGCAGGACCTGGGGAGGCCTGCTCTGTCTGAACACCCCTGGCTAGTCTGACTGCCACTTCAGCACGTATGACTTGTTCTGCTTCTGTGGCTTATCAAAATGCTTCCTGAAAATGCACTTAACCACAGGTGAACTCGGGTAGACGCAGAATTTCAGAGCATTTAATGTAACTGTAATTTCCTAAGCGTTCACATGGGAAGGCTATACACATTTCCAAAGTTTGTAACATGCGCTGGGAACGTTTCAGTGTTCTTGGGCGATGAAATGGTGGAGATGGGAAGGTAGCGTGCAGTGGGAATCACAGTAGGAGTATGTTTCAGTATCCTGTGATTTGTGTAAAAGCCAGAGCTGGTACGGATGGATTTTCTGTAGCTATCGCATCCTTCTTAGACCCCCTCCCAGTCTCAGGAGAGCTGTCCTGCATATCGGTGCTCTGTCGTGTATTTGTTCACACTTGTCTTCTCTGGCTTGTTCCACAAGCCCTCTTCTTTTTTTTTTTTCTTTTCCCCCCTTCCCCCCCAGAACTAGTAAACATTTGCAAATGTGCTTATAAGGTCTACGGAAGTGTCTCTTGGCTTTTCTCCTTTGACTTCATATGTTATGGGTCAGCTGCCTGCTAACACGGAGCTTGGGCCACAGCTGCTGCAAGCATTGTCTGGGGGACAGAAAGAAGAATTATAATATTCTGTGCCCATAGCAACCTTCCAGGGAGATCTGGAAATGCAAAAATAATGAATGTATCTGTTTTCCCTAAGGTTTTAATTCCTAACTGACAACACTAGAGATTAGTTTAGAAATTGAAATCGTAAGCAGATAGCCAATGGCTGTAAAGTATTGAGTTGCTGCTGCTAGCCCCTATTACTGTGATAGTTGTTATTATAATAATTACCAAGAATTGTATTGCGGTCATGCCTACAAACTTAGTCAAGGATTTGGATTCCAAAACCTCATTGGGTTAGGTACAATGTTTACACAGGTAAAAGAACAAAACAGCTGTTGTTTCAAAAGAGCTTAAAGACATTTTCCATTTGTGATATAAATCCACTACTGAACTATTGCTAAGGCATGCGTAAGAAAAAAGTAAGAAAAACTACATTATCATTAATAGCCTTAAACTTGCTATCCTACTATCCCTTCACAGGAAAAAAAAAAACAACAACCCAAAACAGTAACAAACAAATCAAAAACATTTGAAAAGTCTAAATATATGCAAAAAGGCCCAAAGTGCGTGCAGTGCAGGTAAGGGAAGGAAGCCCCCATCCCTGGAGAAATTCAAGGTCAGGCTGGACAGGGCTCTGAGCACCCTGATCTAGTTGAAGATGTCCCTGCCCACGGCAGGGGGGTTGGACTAGATGACCTTTAAAGGTCCCTGCCAACCCAAACTATTCTATGATTCTGAACTGCATCAGGATGATCCAGAAACTAAGCACAGCTTTCCAAATGACACGTTTAACTGCATGTTGCGTTTGCTTGGAGGATGTCACCTGAAGAAAGATTCTGAAAGACAATAAAATTGTCCGGGGAGACATCTGAAAACTGAAGAGCTTCTTCTGATAGATCTTCCCTGTCTAGTGGGAAAATACTGTTTTATAGACATAAATCTGGCTACTAACCCATAAAACATTAGGGTACCTTCAATGCAAACAGTTCTGAGAGACAATGTCCGCAAACTGGACAAAAATCAGGGCTAAAATAAATGGGCTATTTCATTAATACACTTGTGGTGATTTCAGTTGTACTTACTATGGTGTGAAATTAAATGCATTTCAAGTGATTGCTTAATGCAATGAGGATACTACTGGTACTTTATTTGCTTTCAAGTCCATGATATTCTGTGCTATAGGCATATTATCTTAAACCAAAGAAAACTATATAGTACTAGGATTGACCCAGTATCCACTGGAGATACCAGTGAATGAGATGTGATCAACCTGCACATAACTTGTACAGTTATGAGTTATTTTTATTTGTATTCTAGTTCTAACCGTGCTATAGCAGCTGCTGCTATCAGCCTTTATTTTGAGGAATTGGTGACCTGAGCAGTGCTAAGCCATGACATAATGGGAGAAAGAAAATTAAATGACTAGTGAGAGAGATGAAAAGCTACTGAGGGAAGCGCTCTTACAGAGCGCTAACTTTTTACAAATGCTAAATGCAGCAGGTACGTACATTTCCCAAACCAGACTAAAAGACCAGTAGCTAAATTCTTTTTCACCACAAAAAGCTCATTGTTAAGTGTAGAACTTCACCTGTGACTCCAACAAGAACTCCTTCGTCAGGTGACCAGGGTCAGGGCCTTGGTTTTGTGGATGCTCCGAAATCCTTGAGAAGGGAAATTTACACTAGAACATGGGACACTGTTTCACTCCTATGGTTAGGAAACAAATTATGTTAAAAAATTCTGCAGTTTTAAGGTGGAGGCTTCTAGTTCTAGTTGTCCAATGTAGATTTTCTAGTGCTTAATCTCACAACCCTAATGAATCGCTTTTAACTGATACAGACGCAAAATCTGCTGGAGTCAGGTAATTCTTTCCATTTGGCAAGAAAGTGGTAGCACTTTTACATAGCAGGTGGAATCTCAGCAGGGCAACTCTAGTTTCACTTTGATGAGACATCCTGCCACCTGTCTCGGAAGTTACTCTGAGTAGCAGCTTGAGTTAAAATGAAATGTAAAGAGGTTTTAACTTTGTCCCCCAAATACATGAACACGTGCTGGAGTCCACATTTAACCCTCACAGGATACAAAATTCTACTTTTGTGAACTGTCTCTTTCTTTATGCCATGTCAGCTGTCTCCTCTTCTTCACTAGCTCCAGACCCCAGTGTCATAAAGCAGTCTTACTGGATACCACCAACGCCTATAAAAATACCTGACTTCTTAAGTCCTTATCCCTTTGAGTTGTATAATGGCCTCAAAAACTTTAGAAGCAAATTCAGTTTTTAGCTATAATAGTAGTAGAAGTAAGTTTGAAAGGAAGAATCACTAGAGCTGGAAAATTTAAAAAAATACTTCTGAAATTGATTTGGGGATTTTTATCAAGCATCAATTTTGGTTTTTAGTTACCTTAGGTTTTCTGAACACTTTTTATTCACTGCAGTATAACTGTACCTTGCAAATAGTTGACTTATAAAGATGTCCAGTTCTACAGGTGACACCAGAGTTAAACCACACACTCATCTGAATTCCTCCATATGCAGCTCGGGGGTGCAAACTGGCTTACTTCATGCCAGCTATTCTGTATTATCTACACAGACCACTATAAACCAGTAGAAATCAAGTACCATCACAATCAAAATCAGAATAGGAGAGGATTACAAGCATTTTTTCTGTACTAGCTAGAAAGAATAATACAGTTTCTAGCATAATTTAGCCAAGCTTTATTTTCTCGTATAAAGTAGTTATAAGGCATGGGTAGGAACAGCCCTAGATTCAGTATATTTAAGAAACAAATGTAGAAATTACATGTGAAAAAATGGAACTGAGGTGGGAGGGTGTTACGCCTTTTTCCCTCTTAAATAAAGACTGTATATATTGGGGAGGAGGGAAAGAATATAGACATCTAAATCAGTTCATTTATCCTCCATTTAGAAGTCAACTTGCTATGAGTACCCAAACACTGTACCAGTCAGGAAAGCTGTATGCCTGTATCTGCAGAAATGCAACCAAAACATAGGAATTAAAGAAAACATGTCACTAGGGTTAAAGAAAAATCAAGCCACAATCAGCAGGGAGATTACAGAAACTGCCAATGTTAAATATAACTTTTTAAAAAATGCCTAAGAATATTATCAATCATTTAATATAAAACCAAATTTCTTAAATTCTAAAAAATGTTTTAAAGGGTCCATCAAATATTTCTTTTCTAGCCCTCAGAATTTTTCCTGCTTTTTCCACTGGTTTGAAATCTGATCTTGCACTGGTTAAGTCTCGCTTTCAGATAAAACAGAATTTCAAATAATTGAAAAAAACACAAGTTGGTAATGTTGTAGGAAACTTTTTAAAACATTTTAACTAAGATTTACATCTATGACCATTAAAGAATATCACCAAAACCTGTATTTTTCATTTTCCAGGAAATGCCAGCAGGAACAGCCAGTCATTGTAAGTGCAGTACAAGGGAATTGGTCCTCCTCTGTGGAAAAAAAAAAAAACCAATTGAATTACTGAGACATATTGCTGTTACAAGATGTAAGATAGCACTTCAGCATAACGTACAGAAGTACCTGCAGCTGCAAGCAACTCAACAAACTTTTCTGTCCCATTTATCAAAGCACTTTCAGTTTCCAGCTGAAAGCAGGTGAAACCATAACAAATATTGCACAAGGACTGTTTATCTGTATCCAAAGCATTTGAATAAAGTGTTTATATAAATCAGTGTAAATTTATTCTTTCTTGACACTTCCACTTTTACAACGCCTCACTTTGAATTTTGACGGGGTTTGATGTGTCCACACACCGGTTTTATAGCAAGCAAAGTCTTAAAGGTTAAAAGGAGTGAAGTGCAAACACTATTAAAATGAGCTGGGCAGATCACGTAATCAAAAAATCACACTGTGGATTTTCAATAAACATCAGAGATGCCTGTGGTTATGTGGAAAACGTTGCTGCACAGTGGGATGTCTTCTGGGTGAATGAAGCAGGGACAGCTCCTCTATCACAGCAGCAGCCTGTGCATCTCAGCAGAACAGAGGCGATGCATTCATAACGTTGGAAAGACAGTACTGTAAATGCAAAGGTAAAAGGAGCTTCTCCATGTATATTTTTTAAAATTGAGCCACAGGTAGTACAGCTATGTAAACACGATCGTTTCTCCCTGCAGGTAAGTAAGTAAAATACAAATTATCCAAAAAGTGTGTTTTGGATCATCCAAAACTATGCTCAGTAAAAGCTGCTTCAAGATCAAAATCCAACACTGCAACTTGCATCACGAGCTGGGCTAGCAGCAGTGTGGATGCTGCCACCTGAAGCTGGCCCAGCACTTCCCACTTCAAGATCCCATTTCAGTTGCTTATAGCAGAAATACTTGA
Source organism: Calonectris borealis (assembly GCF_964195595.1). Lineage (NCBI taxonomy): Eukaryota > Metazoa > Chordata > Aves > Procellariiformes > Procellariidae > Calonectris > Calonectris borealis. Next base: position 45,754,120 of record NC_134316.1, on the reverse strand, counting down.
TTTCATAAACTGTCAGCCATTCGGACCAGCATTTTCAAAGCTCCGTCCCTTTTCTTTCAAGTGCCCTAAGTTTTGGAGTAAAAGTTTCAAATTTGTCAGGATTACTCTGGTGATAAGAATGTGCCTTTAGCTTTTCCTCTAAAAATCTACTTGTATCTAGCCAGGCTATTTGTATAATGAGCAAGGGGAGTATATAACTTTAAAACTCAGATTTTTCTCACCCTCAGAACTGTCACATAAAGAAATTGAGTTTTGCAACTATGTTTTCCAACCAAATTCCCCAAAGATGCTAATGGTGTTGCATATGATCTATTCTTTCAGTAGGACCCAATCTGAAACTGAATTTCTGGTCTAGGTGTTTCTGGAGACTAAAAACATCTCTCTCATGTTTCAGATCGTCTCCATGCATCTCTCACTCCTGGAAAAGCTAACACATCCTTACAGACAGACAAACTCATCATTTTTCCACTATAAAGACTAGGAGAGGCAGCATTTCTAGAGCTGAGTAGTGATTACAAGCATCTGAATATGTTAATGCGGTATTACTAAGATGTTAATTGCTACAATATTTTAAGGTTTCCTTGTTCAGATTTATTTTATAGTGATGAATGCATGACACTCAAAAGAGTTCTGGCGTCTACATTATTTGCAGAGTATATTACAGCTGTATTAATTCTCTCTTCTAGACACTATTTCCCCCTACGAAGGAGATGTGCTTGTTCATCATCAACACATTTTTTGCAGGAAAATTTCCCAGCTTTACTCAGCTCCTATTTCTACCACCAGAGGGAAGGGGGAAAGTGCTGATTATTATTGAATGCATAATTGTGCAACAGTGTTTCTTTGGAGTAGTTTTTTGTTTGTATACACCCACAGGCAAATAAATAAAGCTCCTGGATTGTCAGTATTTTTGTACACCAGGTCACTCTTTTCCTTTAAGAAGACCTTGGCCCTTGGATTTGGGATTCTTGCTAGCTTCCACTAATTTATTCCAGATTGATGATTTGTCTTTGCATTGGTCTGGACATTACAATTGCAACTTGCTAATTTGCTTCCTCGCTGAGATCAAGTTTCCTACCCCAATAAATTTGTGTAAATAAATTTATCATTTCTTGTAGGATTTTCAATATTGGAACTTTAACAATAGCATTATCAGATAATTTCTAGGTATTCACGTCCCTTGGAGAACAAGAACTTACCGGAGAGCCCCATCTGTGTGCGCACAGGGGTGTGGTGGCTCCATTAGCTTTCCAAACAATGGATTTCCTGTGAAGGTAAACTTACACTCAAGAACAGCCTGGTCTGGTTTACAGCCTGAAATAGAAATGAGGAACACTTTATCTGTGGCTTATAGGGAAAATACTATCGCCTTTTCAAATAATGACCCCGGCTGCCTTCTTTCTCAGCATTGTCTTTGCAAATGGTTTACGCGCACGCTTTCAAAGGATGATCAGCTTAATAAAAGACCTGCCAGAGAAAGACAGTCTGTAGCACCGGCCTGGCATGTCACATGAAACTCTGCTGGGTTCTGAACATAAATACTTCTGTAAGCCAAAACCAGACAAGACAAACGCATTTTATTCAATTAAGCTTTCATTAAGCTTAATTATTTTATTGTGCTTTTGACTAATTTCTGTGAATTTATTATTACATCAGTAGCTACAGTTGATATAGTTCTTAAATATCCCAGGGGCATTTCATTGTTATTGCGTCTACCAGTATTTGGCACAAATGGAAAAACAGCTAATAAGCAAACAGAATCAATTTATCAGTACCATTTACTTATCAGCCTATTCTCAAATCACACGTCCCACATGTAACTTGAACGACCAGTTTTTCCTTCCTCAGCAAGTACATTAAGAAAAAGGATCTGCCTCCTAGCAAGTGCCAGATAAACCAGATACTGTATCCTACCTGGAAATTAAAAAGTTATATGCAGGGCCTTCAGTTCATTCCTGTTTCTAGCAGCATTGGCACAAAGCAAAGGCTGTGGCTAACAAACAAATATAAAGCATGACTTTGTATCTCATAAAATAACCTCCCTGCAGACATAAAGTATCTACCAGAGGAGAAATAGAGCCTTCACTTCCACCAGCAGGAACTAGAACAAGCCCTTCTCCTGCAATTGAGGTAAAACATCTACTTGCAGCTCTGGAGATGGGTCTTGCTACAGTGGTAGATGTACTCATGACTGTCTTTCTGACTTATTAAACTCCATTATCCCTGGAAAAAAACTCCGGCTGGTTCAAAACATATCAGGCTCTTTGCTGGGAATGAAGGGCTGCTGGAAACGAAGGGCCGTTGTGAGCACGCTACTCTGGTGTGCCCGTCTGCGTTCATTCTCCACCAAATGCCAAGGTTGTTCAAGGTTTTGCTTCTGACATCCAGCATTCCCGCTTGGTGGGAGCTCCCTTGGTGTCCCACTGTAACCAGGACACTGTCAGCCAGTGGGGAGAAATAAAGCTTTTGTCAGTAACGCTCAGAGTCACTCCACTGTTACCAGGTTTCGGAACTGGCTATCTCATTTCTTAATTTTCTCTGCATTCTTTTGATAATCAATTACTTTTAACCTTAAAGAAGGAGAATAAGATTCAATATAGTTAGAAAAGCCAAGTTATTCCGACTTCTTTAGTAATTTTGAAAAATGTTATGTTGCGTAATATGAAGGATTGAAACGGACTTTCATCACTAACCTTTCACCTTTCTTGAATTCGTATTCAAGTGATGACTTCATAGCATCTCTGATAATCAGCCAGATTTTTTTTTGACATTGGTAATGTACAGTTACTTTTTTTGAAAAGTCTGATAGTTCTTAGATGAAGTATTTCACCATTGTTTAAGGCGGCTTTCTCTTCTGCCAGTTATGCCAGGTTAAGCTGACTTGCTGCAATGCCTTTTCGCAACACAAAAAGCAGCAGAGCACTGTCCAGTTTAGGACCTGGTTACTGCCAAAGGCAGTTACTGATTTGGCCATTGCTGAAAGACTCACTTTTGCTTTCTAAGCAAATCTGTGTTTGACTACTGTAGTAGTGTTTTATTTGTACTAATAATAAGCTATCTACTGTATGCAAGCTTTTTTCAACTCTGAAATGAAATTTGGAAAGGAAGCTGGTGCATGTGTGAGATTAAAATTCATCTTATCTAAAATGGTAGGACAATTTGCCCAGGGAATCTAGGGAGAAGTGCTATTTGAGAGTTATGCCCAAAAGCACGCAGTATGTAAGTGAGGATTCCTATCTTATAAGGACTCAAAATGGGTCAGCCTCTTTTTGTGCTCTGCTCCTCCCATGTATACTGCAGGTGGTGGATAGACTGAACCAGGAACACATATATAATCTATCTAGTCTTATATTAGCAAAGGTAAACCAAAACTCTTTACCAATTCCACCTAACGGAATTTACCTTTGCAGGGTGGCCACAGAACAGCTGACAGGTGGCAACCACCCTCTATCATGGTTAGTGCAGCAAAGCAATCTTACACAGTATACACGGTATACATTTATATCATGTTCAAATGAGACTTGCTATTTGTTTGAACTCTAAGAGTTGCCTCCAGGGAAGGGTTGAAGACAGCTTAGCTCCTCTGTCATTGAAGACATCAAGGATGAAAAGTTTACATAATCTTTTACAAACATATTTCAAAACAAATCATTATTTTCTTTTGATATTTCTATTTCCTGTTGATCCTACAGCTAAGTTCATATGTGATAACAGAAATAGGAGTGCCATGAGAGGGAACTGGTGAAAACTGGCGTATGTAGATACAGCTTAACCACTGAGAAGTCAAAAGCATGTTAATGGCAACACAGATCTTGGAGCAGCAGGATTTATATAGCATGTTTTAATCATTGCAGGGTTCCTCAATAGCCACTCCATAAAGGATAGCCGTTATCCAGGATGGCTTCACACCTGTAAGATTTATTATAAGCTTTATTTTTTTATTCTCTCTTTCACACTTGTGTAACACAGAACTTTACACAGATAAAATAATGCAATTAGAGAATTAAATAATAAATGCTATTGTTATGACGTATTTCTACATACTGCAAACATATCAATCAGTCAAAACCCAAAAAAGATTGAGGCATAAGCAAATAAGGAATATAGAGGCAGAGTCCTAGAAGCTGACCAACAGCATCTCTTGGAAAGAAACGTGTGGGCCCATTGGACTGACAAAATGTTCTGCACGTCCAGGAAGAGCGAAGCAGCTTCTGTTCCCACCTAAACAAATGATGCAGGTCATGTCTCATCGGCCACTGACTTCCTCCGAGTTCTGTGTGGCAGCCAGCCATACCTCACTCTCTCAGCATCAATACAGCTATAAAAATATATACAAAACCTTTGACCATTTCACCTTTTGAAATGGCAGGCCTGTTGTCACAAACAGACAACTTTCTAAATATTCTTCATCAGAACATGCACGTCAGAACATTTTAAATCTCTACTATCATAGTTTTAAATGTTTCAAAACGTCCACTGACATGAACCAAATAGCTACTATTGCCAGAAATGATTGTGGGTGGCTAGTGGAGAGAAACCTTCATGCTATTCTGTTAGTCTAAGTGCTAAGTGTCTGTAGTCTCCTTCCTACAAGAAAGAGAAATATGTGAAGTGGCTGAAAGATAAACATGTGAAATGGCTTTTGCTAGTTTTGTGTGATAGTCATGCAACCTGTCTTTCAGTAAGACCAACTGCTCCCTTCGGCCGGAGTGCCTATCCGCTCCACCAGCACTGTAAAACTGATCTGGATTTCCTGTCCTGATACTTTTTTTCAATCCACTCTTCTCCAACTTATTCTGTCCAGATTTTAAATTTATTTGTTGGCTACTGCTGAAATTTTGTACAAAGTAAATGGTAAAATTCATTACTCCGAAGAACAAGTGCACAATGCCATGCTATAGAAGTGTAGCTGTGCTGGCTTAACCCATGCCTCTGGCAGGGCAGCTGCACAAAACCTGACACATTTTGTACGTATTAACCTGGCAGGATGAACTCGGCGTTAGATATACCTTACAAATGTAGACGAATACAGCTACAGCAGATGAACTGGAATTAAGATGTTTCTCCTATCAGCTCTGCTGTCAATTTGTTGTGTGAACTTTGATCATCAGCTTTATTAGTCTTTATTAGTTCATCATTACCTTTCCCGCTCTCATCTGCAGAATGGTGGACGACAACTGTCTCAAAGGGAGTGAGCCAACATTTGCAAAAGAGCTCTGAGATCATTAGATGGTGGCTCTCAGAGGACGGCAATGGAATGTAACAAGTACTGATGCTACAGTTTCTTTTTAAATCATATTGGACACCGGATTTAACTCAGAAGTTATTAACACAGAGAAGTTATTGCAAAGTTTTCGTGCTCTGTTGGCATGACAAACTTGTTCTTTTATTGGTATCTTGGGGGGGTTAATTGCATTGGAGTTTTTTGTTTTAAAGTTTAAACCTTCAGTGAGCTGCTTTTTTATCATAAGATTTCATCACACACCCTATTCCTGGGGGCTCTTTCTGGCTGTTAACAGACCTATTGGTTCAAATTTTATTTCAGTAAATTTTGTATTCTCTGGTAATGCCAACTCTCTTCAACTCTTACTGAGACCCACCCTATGTAGACTGTGACTTTAGGTTTTATTGAATGGGTGGAATATTTACTCAGCTGTAAGATTCAGATGTTACTCATTTAATAAGCCTCATACAGTGCTCAGTAAATGACACTTGCATGTTATTTTGGAAAACGTTCTGGGATCCTGCAGGGCGAACAGTTGAAAATATTAGCTGTTACACAGATGGCATTGCGTAATAGACCTCAGATACTACTGAGTCAGCTGAGAAGTTGAAAGAGAATACAAGGCTACACTTCCCAAAGTGCTGCTGTCTGCACACCAAGGGAAAACTCCCTGGCTACCAGCTTTCTTAAGAAAAAAAGCAGAAATGTGGACGCAGAACAACGTAAGTATAATCCCAGTGTTCATATAAGTGTGAATGGTGCTGAGCTCCATGCAGCTGTTTTCACCTGGCACACCGTGCGTGATTTAAAATAAGGGCTCACAAATTAAAACATCAGGTAGCACAAAAGGCAGCTCATTGCAGGAGGCTACCCAGCCTACTTCCAGCTATTGGCAGAGCTTTCATAAAGAATTGGTCCTATTCCTTGACAGCGAGAGGAAGGTATGGCCCAGAATCCCACTGAGGGGTGTGAGTGACAAATAGTTTAGAAAAGTTTTGCACCCTGTGCCCATGCAGAATTGAGGGAAACTGGTAGAAAATAATATTATTTGATAAATCAGCTGATCATCTAAGTAACTAGTGGACATCAGCATAGGCACTGACGTCCAAAGCCGGCACTATGAAATAGCATAGAAGAAGTGCAACTACTCTGGAAGCACGTCACCCAGCATCCAGTGCTCTGCCTGTACTGCGACTTGCCGTAGCCTCTCGGCATTCCTTGTGTCTGCTGAAAACAGTGCTGGACGCTCTATGGTCCCCTGTAAGCTGAGACTAATAGAGCTATTGTAAAGAAACATACTTGTTCCTCTTCTGCAACACAGAAATATATTTCATATTTCTAAGGAGCACAGGAATTGTACACTAGATACTTCATAGAAAAGTTGAAGAAGGTTCTGCAACTAGCAGCTACCAAATAACCTGCCTCCCACAGCAAGTGTCTCCATTCAATTTTCAGTAATTAAAGGCATTTAATTAGTGAAGTATGAGAGTCTATATCCCTGATCAACCTTTAATTTCATTGCTTTAACAAAATCAGCTGGTTGAAACTGGACCTCTGGATCTCTGAAGGAGAGGAAACTACAGTACGTCAGCAAGTTCTTCAGGCTGCCACCTTCTGCCTGAAGTTTACTAGGCCAAAAAGAAGCTAAAATCCACTCTCAATAAAGGCACAGAATTTGACTCAAGAGGCAACCAGGAATGACAGAGTTGTTTAATATCTTAAATGTGAAATGTAGTTTGTCATGTGGCAGGTTTGAACGTAAAAGTCAGCTATGTGAGTTGCTTCCTGTTAAATGCTATCTTGCTCGGAATTTGTAAACAAACTCTTTATTGCATGATTGCCTCAGATGACTCATCAAACTATTGAAAAAGTGCACACGTGTAGATCAAAGTTAATATTTATATACTGAACGCATGCAATAAGAGTGTGACCAACTCTACAAAGCAAAGTAAGCCCAGCTACGTGCTCCATGTGTTGGTTCGTTAGCTGGTGCTTGGATTATTGCGACATTGACTGCAATGCTAATATTCCCTGAAGCTCTCGCTGGCAGTTTTAAGGCATGATGTAGCAAGTCTTGCCTGGGTGGAATGCTGCCCAGCTCTGAGGTAGTTTGCTTGGTTTGGTTTTGACTTCTGCATAAACAATTTACATGTTGATTTTTATCACGGTAGTTAAAAAGGCAGGCTGCGCCTACACCTTTTCCTGTTTCTTCCACAGACTCCTTGTATAAAGCATTTAGTTAGCTTCACTTTGCTTATTTTACAATCTTTCTTTGTTTCAGTTCATAAAAGTTCACATTTACTTTGAATGCTACTGAATGTTCCTCCTAAATGTGCACAACTTAAAGGACTTTTCATTTATAGAGGTTACTTGTCCACCCTAGCCATTGCTGTCATACTCACTTGGGAGTATTCACTATTGAAATACTCAGTGTTCTCATACTATCCATGGAATAAGCTATATAAGGCACTTCTAGGGCATATACTGTTTTCATAATCCCAATTCTCACCGAAGCAGTAATATCGGACCAAATTCAGTTGGGAAGTGGGCCTAAATTTAAAAAGGAAAAAACACAGCTCTACTTTGTTTTACAAACTTCTCTTTATCATTTAATTCTGTAGAGAGATTATTTTGAACATTTAAATCATTGATTATTTTTAAGGTAGGCTACAAAGCTTGTAAAAATCTTCAAACATCTCTTAAGTTTATATTACTGGCAATAAACAGAAAGACAAATCCTGGATCACAGCATCATTTGGTCTAAACAGATAGAGCTTCTTTGAAATCAGCAAACTTACAGATTTGCACCAGTTCAGAATCTGACAGACAGGTATACAGGAATAAACAGGAAAATACAGCAATTAAATGTTTCCATGCAACAGAGGTTGTGGGATTAACTGTTCGAAAAGCTACTAAATGATTTCTATTCTCAAAGGGCAAAAGGGTCTAATTTAGCAGTAATGTTGAAAGGTGAAAGGAAAGATTCCCATTCGGAGAATGATTTAAGTTAGCTACGACTCTTTGGTCTGGAAAAGAGAAGCAGCTGGCAGCAGTCAGGTTCAAGCAAACAAGAAAGGTGGTTCTTCATGTGACAGGTGGTGGACCTGTGCAACTTCTTGCCACAAAGACGTTGTAGATAACAAAGCTCACGTGAGCTCAAGGAGAGGTCTTCGAAGAGTTACTAAACATCTCAAAACCACATCCAGCCTAAGGAGTGCCAGAGCTGAAAGCAGCTGGAGTGCAGGAATGTATGAGGGGGAAGTATCATTCCTGCTTGCCTTGTTCTTATTCCTCCCTAGGCATCTCTGTCTGGCCAGCGCTGAACATGGAGCACTGGGCTAGCTGGGCCTTTCGTCTGACCCAGTACGTCTAATAGAGGTTCTTAGGTGAAAGAAAAACATCAGTGATGCATTTCAGAGTAAATGAAGCCTTACCTCCTCCACTCCATGTAATATTGACCTTAACCATCTCTCCCTGCCTCTTTTAGAGCAGGGCACTACCAAATAAACCTGTTTTTGAATTTGTTGCTAAATCAGCCCTCACAATCACAGCATGGCAAAACTTGGAAATGCCTTCGATTGCCAATTTGAAATACCAGCAAATACCTAGCCTAGTAATCTCACACCTTTACAGTCTGGCTAACTGATTTCTACGTAACCCCAAAGAGCTAATCATACTTTATATGATACACAAAATACATAACAGTTCAGTATTAAAAGGTGTCATCACCTTGAGTTTATCTGGGTTACATTATTCATGACTGAGTTAAGCAATTATGCAAACATTGACAAAAACTTACACAGTGGTGTGGTGTAAAATCATTATGTGCTGCCAGGAGAAAAGATGAGGAGGGATAAATAATTATTCTAGGAAAGTTTTGGTTTGGTTTGGTTTTTTTAAATGCACTGGGACTGATTTTTCAAATTGCTTCACTTGTAAAGTGAGGTTGACTCCATCATCGCAAGTCCCGCTGCAGAGTGTTCTGGGGAAACCATGGACACACTAATGGAGACTAATGGGCTTGTCCACAAGGGGTAATCAGTGCACAATAAAGCAGGAGATAAATTCAAAGCGTGCTAGCCAGCTTGCAGTAACTATTATGGTCTATTTCCACATGCAGGAAAAAACTAATGTCACAGTATCTTATACCTGACAACTTAGACTTTTCCAAAGTTATGAGTAAATGGCAGACACTGAAACATCATGATCTCTCCTTTCCAACCGCTAAAGACCTTACCTCTACTGCCTAAAAATCATCTTTAATCACATAAAGTCTTTCCATCTTCACGCACAGAAAGGATTGTAGTTGCCTATATGAGGCACTGGGTAGAGGTAATTTTAAGAGGAAAATCTGCATATAAAGAAGCAGCATTTTTCTTTGAAATACATATGCAACTATTAATTGTAAAGTTCAGGGGGCTGTGCTGGGTTTAACTGGAAGAATGCACACGTCTTTAAAAGTCATCGAGCTTGTCTTCCATAGACCATTCTTCCACAAGTAGCATATCCATGCACAAGCACAGTGGTTCCTTGGTGAGTAATCCAGGGGAGAAGCATAACAAGAACGTCTAGCAACAGCATCACACTGAATTTCCGTCACTAGCAATACGTAGAAAGACCAGATCTACGAAATCAGTCTTTGTGGCTGAACTTGCCTCTGCAACTCTGAGTGAGTTTTCAGGAGAGCTGCAGACTCAGGATCTGCCCTCTGCCAGTTTTATGAGATGGACAATTTCCATTCAGCACGTCTACGGTGTCTCTTGCAGGTACCATCAAAATCAACTGATCAGCCCAAAATGGAGATTACACAAAGAGATGTTGTGATGATACTGAAGCGGATTCAGTGGTCTCCCTGATCCCCAAACAATCCTGTGTTCCTGAACAGTCCAGACACAAACAAGAGCAAAACAAACCGTGAATTAAAATCTTTGCCCTTCTTCTGGTGCAAGCTGATATGGACCATAATCTTATTTATAATTATAAAAAAATTAAAGCCATTTCAGTCATTTTACCTTCCAGTCAGTGTCCGTTTGCAGGTTAACTGTCACATAAAATTAGTTTTACACAGCAGATTTTGTTAAAAGACTCTGTGCAAACCAGCACTATATCGTTACTATTTAAATGGGCTTGGGTAAGCCTTGTTTTTGCTCGGGCTGTCAGGTAAAATAGGAGCTGACAGGGATGCAGTGCCATAAAACTGATTTTTTTATATATCCTTTTAGCAATTTGTAGTCCTAAATTACGTATAGACATTTCATCTTATTATGGCCCTTTGTAGGATTATAGCCCAGAGAACCCTTGTTGTGAAAGAAGTACATGACATGCAAAGAGATGAGGCAAAGTTCTGTGGCTTAAATACTGTTAAGTGATGTTGAATTCACCACATTTGGCAACATCTTTCAACACCTGGGTTACACTGCAGTTTGTAGCAATATTTATTAGACAGATATTATGTTTCCTGCAGTGTCTTAATGTATTATATTATATTAATACATTAATACGCATGAAGAAGACAAAGGAGGGCTCATTGCCAAAAAAAGATAGAGGTAGTAAGCAAGGGGAGAACATGGTCACAAACTGCTGGGTCAGAAATAGGAGAGGTGAAATACACACAAGGCAGAACTCTACTTGAAGACACAGAGCTGCCTGTAAGAGAAAAACCTACTGCAGAGAATAATTTAAAATCAGGCACCCAGACAGTGTTAGTCTGTAGAGTCGGAAGTCCTGGAAGAGAGTCAGTATGTCAAGTTTTCTTTTATGTACACTAAAATAAACCGTAAGCAATTTTGTATAAATAATTTCTGGCTTCCTCTAGTATGCATGTTAATTATTGCAAGTGTTTTTAATTAATCAATCATTCAGAATTTTAGATCTGGAAAACATGCTTTCTGCAATAATAATGGAGTTCTACAGAAGCTTAAGCTTTCAACTACTCTAAGTTCAACATAAAAAGGTTGTGTTCCATTTTAATTTACTGTTCAGGGTTTTGCTATAATTTTGTGCAAACAGGCAATGAGGGACCACTAAAATGCAACTAGTCCTGCTGGCACAACTCTGCAATGAATTTAACATAGAGGTCTGTTCCTCTAATGCTAATTTAGGGAGGTTATAAGCTGAAAGCAGAAACAGATTTTAATGAGATAATGGCAGAGTTTTACACTGCTTTTATTTTCTGCTACTGAAGAACTGGGGGAAAATATTCCACCTAAGTGGTCGCATTTCACTTGATTTCCTGGAGATGTTTTATGGAATAAAATCCCACATATTTAAAAAGAAATGTTAGCAAATTGGAATCAACAACAAACAGACAACTGAAGAAAAGCAAAATAAATCAAGTGAGGGAAGGTTTGGCATTTAATGAAGGGGCAAGGGAGGTTTTGGAGAGACCTAAGAATTTAAGGTAATAGGGCGAGTGTGCTTCTAAAGTGTTTTCACTAAAATGGTCTGGAGGAAAGAGTGAACATTGTGATAATTGAGGTACAAAATCAATGCTATTGAGATGATACGAAGCAATTTACACTTTTCTCCCAGTAGTTGCTTCAGGCTGACTGCAATGCCTGGTGGATTTCACTTGAAATGTTCGTATTTGGAAGATTCTCATTGACAAAATAGGTAGACCTTTTTTTTTTTTTTTCCAAACTGTGTTTAAGTGTACCCGTAATTGCTTTCCCTTTCTCCTGCGTGTTTCGTGTAGTTAATGTTTCTTGTAACTGAAGTAGGAACTTTTTAACTACTTGTCTGTACAGTCTTTAGAAAAATAGTGACCCGATGGAGCTCTCTGGACTTCACTGCAATTATATAACCATTACTATTAACCTCAACTGCAATCCACTTCCATAAGCTATTTTATCATAGACTGATAATTTCATAGTTCGCTACAAGCAACGCGTAAGAAGCAGATTGCAACTTAACAGCAAATAACTATTCGACCAAAACACTGAAGTTTGATGGTGATTACATGAACAGTAGTACGCTGCAAGCCAGCCAGCTATTACAAATTTAAAGCATAAACTGCTATCTGCACAATAGGTTTTGACATACATGTTAAATAACATTTTTTGAGAATCTTTCTTGTTCTAGCCTGGGCATGACATAAAGACTAAAATCCAGGTAACAAAAATAATATTTCAAAACTCTCCACTTATTGGTCAGAACTGAGGTTATTGCCTGTCAAGTATGATGTGCCCATTTATCTCATGTTAGTGCAAGAGTCATGATCTGATCTGATAGTACACAACTAAGCTGCAATTTCCTTACTCCTATTTGCTTGATTTCTTTTTGCTCGATTTAGGTCTGAAACTGGGAGCTGTACCTGCTGTCACTCAGGAGCTGTTACTGAAGCTGTCTGTTGTAGTGCTATACCTGTGATACTTCACAGGCTGAAAATTACTGACAAGATTTTCTGCAGAAATCGCTCAGGGCAAAATCAAATTCTCACTTAGCACAGGATCTTAATTTCACTCCTATGCAGGCGGTTGTGTGTGGTCTCTGGGATTTATGAAATACAGTGATTGAAAACTGTGCTGGGGAGACGGCTCTATGTGCTCATGGGTTGAAAATGAGGAGCATCCCTCATAATCAGGCCCGCTAGAGAGCACTTTTCTTCTCTGCTGCCTCTTATTATCTGTCACTCAATTATAAAAGACTTCTACCCTTGATTTCTTGCATCAGTTGTATGTTTATTTAGGGATGTAAGAAATTCTCTCTGCAAGTATGTGATTTAGGATCTTACTTCAGAAATGCTGACTTTAATTCATTGTTGGTATTTCCGAAACAATTCAGCTGAAAGTCTAGGGTGAAAGAACAATTTATCTTGCTTTTTTTTTCATTTCTGTTCCTGTTATTTTTTACTACAAGTATTTCCATGCCAAGCGTTGATATTCTTCTATTCAGAAGGTCCCAACATCATTGCCCACTAATTTTTTTAAATATTAGCTACTAATGAAAGGTCATTGAGAAAAAAATACACAAAATAAGATTTGTATGACTTGTAAGCCATACAGCCTTTTCATTGCATGAACTCCAGTGCAGAATAACTTTACATGGCTCAGAAATAAATTTTCATCTCAACCTGTTACAAGAGAAAGATTTCTTGTGTATGTGACAGAAATGTGAACATTTGTATGGAAATTTATCAAGGCTGATAAAAGGGCAGCTGAATTTTCACTGTGGCTATGAATTAATTTTATGAAGTTTCAGAAAGATACTATATTCTTCCCTTCCCTTCTAGAAAAATCAAGTCTTTTTTCTTTTTTTTTTTTTTGTTCTGCATTTAAAAGGCAATTTTCTCAATTACAGAGGGCCAGATTATAAAGAGAGTGCTCAGGGATGATGACAGTCACCAGCAGCTACAAAACTAAAGAACTAACATTCATGAGAAGAATGCTCAGACAGAAAACAAGAGAAAAGGAAAAAACGTTAAAGGAGAAGATGTTTTATAAAGGAGAACTTGGAGACATGAAGAGTGATACCTTGAAGAAGATGAAGTCAAGGTGCAGAAAGAATGGGTTCACAAATGAAAGTCAAACCAGAAACCTGAGTGACTAAAAATTTCTATGAGACATTTTGATTAAGGAAGTCAACCAAGATCAAAGTAAATTTGAAATAAAAAAGAAAGACAGACCTCGAAGTTAAATAATGAAACGCTGAGTATTAGATCACGTGAAAGAGTGAAAAATGAGCAGTTCTGTGAGCAACAGAATTCCTGATGTCTGGTTTCTTACAAATTTATGTCTTGTGATTTCATTTTCTGTTGTCCAGGAAAATGTGAACTCTGACCGAAGTTTTTCCTGGTGTTGAGCATTAATAATAATTAATAATTGTGTATTCACTGGAGGGAGCACATGCTGCAGCCTTTCTGGCAGTAAAGGCAAGTGCAGATCTTTCTTCTTCACCCAGTCATCAATCTCCATGAAAACTGCAGGAAGTTGGTATTTTTAAGACCTTCACTCTGTTATCACTGAGGTTTCAGCTTACCAATGGGTTCAAAAATGGGTGATTAGATTTAGATGCTCACATAAACATACACACAGCTGAATCAAATAAGCCTTAAGAAATAAGGCAAATTGGGTGGAACAAATCCCAGAGGAAGAAGAGCTGTGGTTATTGAGTGGAAAGGAGATGAATGAGGCAAGACAAAGAGAAAGCTGACTTTGTCATGGCTTCAGGACAAATGGTGAAAGAGGAGGAAAGATATATTGAGACAGCATTTAACGGAAAGAGAACTGGGAAGAAGGCAGAAGAGGGGGATTTATTGAAAAGCAGGAGAGGAAGGGGTAGGATGTGAAAAGGCTGAGGCTGGCAGGTTCTGAAGAAGGAAGAAGAAGAGGAAGCTGTGGCTCCCCAATGACAGGCAATATGGAAGAAGAGGTTTGAAGGCAGGAGAGAGCTCAGTAAAATGAAGGAGGAGATAATGAGACGAGAAGAAAAGTGAGCATATGCAGCAGTGGGAAATACAGTAGTGCCATTTGACTGAAAGGACAGAAGGCAGCGGGCACAGGCGGCCAAGACGGAGGTGTGGATATGGGGAAAGGATAAGCTGACATAAGGATGAACTGTGTGAAGAAAATTGAGTAATGGGCATTAGATCGCTTCTGCCTTGCAACTGTGTGCCAGGGCTTGAGGAGGAAGGCTGGAAGGGGCTGGCAGGCCTGCTCGGCTATTCTGTGTTGCGGACGCTGCCAAAGGGGCAGGTGTAGCATAACTGGTAAATGCTTTGTTCATGAGAGAAATATTGAATTATGTCTGGTAATTATACAGCAAGGGAACTAAAGATAATGATGTGTCTGTGCATCAGTGTCTCTGGGAGTATCAATTAATCATCATACCAGTCAAAGCTGGTTGTGAACTCCCCAAGACATGGCTTCATCAGAGCAGGCTGGTATCAGCACCAGGATCAGCATCTTTGATGAATTATGGGGTGGGATTCCAGGGGACCTCCAGGCATCCAGCCCCTTCAAGCGAGGGAGCCAGCTGGCTCGGGGGCCTAGAAACTCTGAAACCACAGGGCAACCCAGAGGGCAGACCCATCCCAGTGATCCAGACCTGGGAAAGGAGCAGACACTGAGCAAAATTAAGACGATTGTGAAAGTCACAGCTGCTGTTCAGGAGGTGGGCAGCACTGAGCCCAGTGAACACCATACCAATTTCAGCCAGCAGCTGCTGGGGATCATACTTCATTTCAGAAATCCAATGTGTTGGTATTTGCAGACTATCTTTCAACAGAAATTCCAGCTTACAGGAAACATCAGAAAATGGTGTCTTTCCTGGTCTGAATAAAACATATCTTTATTTCTAAGATTTGGCCAACTTTGCTTGCCACATAAATTTGCTACTTGCAAGGTCATAGGTTTCCTAGTCATGTTGAATAGTTAAAAGGTTTTGGCCATTTGTGCATCATCCTGCTACACAAATCACTGATTTGATAAAGGACATAAAATCTATCTGCCATGACTTGAGTCTTTTGAAATGAAGTTCATGTAAAGGGGAAAAGACCCTCTGCCTGACTCTGGGCCATATCAGCGAAAGTGCAGAACAGACACAACTGCAGACTGAGTCAATAAGCTGCAAACATTCATCACTGCTCTTTAGTGGGTGAATATTTGTTCCTCAATTCAAGAGAAGTTTTGAAAATTTCAACCTACAACTTACTGCACATCCATTTCACCATCTGTAAATGGGAACAGGATTCTATACTCTGAGAGGCAATGCCAATAATTTTAATGTATACATAGGCCAGAAAATGTCTATGGGTCTTTTCTTGAAAACAGCATGGAGGAGAAAAATAATCCTTTTCTGTTTGGACATAGCTTCACTAAAACCCAAACTTACTGAACGTGCAAAAGATAACGCAAAATGAAAAAGAGTTACTTTTCTTCTAAAAGCTTTCTTCAGCTAATTTGTCCTCCCTCTCCCTATTTATAGTATCCTGTTGCTCGACTTTCTCTGTCCTGTTTCTCTGTCCTGAGGTTACCGGAATGTCCCGTCCTTGACATAATCAGAGGTTAGCCACAGTGACGTTACAGCAGCCTGCACAAGGACGATAAAAACCAGATTTGCTTCTCTGTCAGCCACCGCTGAAACACAGATGTCGAAAACTGTTTAAGATCATAGGGTTTGTTTCTTGTAGTGACAAGCTGGCAGGAGCTCCTCTCCTTGCTACTTATCAGAGAGAAGTTAGCTGCTTTTAACACAATCTCTCCTTGCTGTTGTCTTAACTGTTCTTTCAGTATCTTTCTGTCATAGACCAAGTCTAAAATGTCATCTTGTCATGTCACATGTTGTAGTTTGTAAAGAAATATTTCTATTACAAGTAAAAAAGGCCCTCTTTATCTGTTTTTAGGATGTAAGCACAAAATGGAAAATATAGAAAGAATATTCAACCCTTAACTGTGAGTACTATGTAACTGTAAGCTTATCTTTACTAGTACCTTCTATTGCCTACAATTATTATCTCACATTTCAGGTATCTATAAGATATAATAATTCTCCTAGATATAAACATTTTCCTTATATTATTTATGTGTATAGTGTTATATATAGATGAGCTTCGGGACAAGGGTTTTGTGGCAAGTTTCTGGTCTATGACAAAACAGAAATAATGACCAAGCGTACAGTCCCTTGCTCAGAGAGGGCCATCTGAAAGAGATCAGTTTGCTGAAATAACAACTTGTGCTTTCTCTCATGGGTCTCACAGTCAATTCTAGTAATGAATCTGCAGCTCTGGATTTCATACATATAGGAGACAGGTATTTAACATAGAAAAAAACAGTATTTACCAGAGCTTAGGTAGCTCAGAGGAACACATAATGATGGATGCAGTCTTGACAATCTTTTTCCGTATGTAGCCTTGGATGGGGGTAACTTTCCAAGGAAGCTATGCTGGCAGGTCAGTCCAGAATGCTCTAAAAGAAAGAGAGATGTGATGGGTATAACTGGACTAATGACAAAGACTTTTCAGCTGTAATTGGACAGAAGTGTTCCACCTGCCACTGACTCTGCTGTTTTTCTTCCTGTTCCCAAGCAGTGTGAATCTTGTAATCAATAAATAAATAGGACTGTACAGATCTTTCGTCTGCAAGAAGCACGCACAGCTGTGCAGGAAATGGAGGTGGAACAATATAAAACCCCCAACTAAATAGAGCTAGGACTATGGACATTTGGATAAACTGGGTTAAGCTCCCTGAAGAAAGTCACAAGTAACTATTAACAAGTCTGCAAAATTAAACAGGGAATAGACGACCGCACAAGCCAGTAGCAAAAAAAGTGAGTAACTGTGTGCAACCGTGACATTTAATAAACAGCACGTTAGAAGAGAATGCGATTGCTAAATATAATATATTAGTGTCACACCTGCTACTGTCTATATTGCTTTTCTCCTTGTTTTCGAGTTGACATTAACTGTATTATCTATAAATAGCCCTTTACCTACAAATAGGACACACAGTTCTGCAAAAAGCACCTTGCTTACGCTGGTCTGAACAAAAGAAAAGATGTATTGTGTAATGACGGAGAGGACGGTGGTGACAGTTGGTGGTTGCTGAGGCTGAAATCCACATAACCACAGACCTGTGACAGCCATGGTACAAGCTTCTCTCCAGACTTTGCCATCATTGTTCTTCTATGTTGATCCGCATGAGATAATTCTGCAGGTGAAAGATACACATATAAACCTTGCCATCTTCTTTCCTTGGTTACCAAATGTGATCTTGATACTACTTCTAGTTTCTAGCCACTAGAAAATGCATTGCATAATCATATACCAAGACAAATATATGCCCTCAAGTAACCTAACCTGCTGGAAGAAAATGAGGCAGTTGAGAACATACTGAAATATTTTCCAGCAGGGACAGGGAGCCACTCCCAGCAGTTGGCAAAAATCGCTCAGAAAAAAAGCAGTGTTTACTTTTGATCTTGCACATATCTCCTCTATCAGCACTTTCTGTAATTATTCTGCTTAGTTGGGTCTCTTATTCAGCTCCACACAATCATTCTCTGATAGCCACCATTGTCAGAAGCCATGAACCTCTTTAAGGCTAAGTTTTTCCTTAGCATTATTCTCTTTCCCGGAATCATACAAGAGGCTTGGTTTGCATTTCAGCTAGCTGATGCTTCAAGAATGACTCTTCATCAAAACAACAGTAACATTTGCCTCTTACCCCAGTTTGGGGCAGTTCAGAAATCCATCCTCCCTTTCTCCTTTCTCCCCTGTTCAGCCCTCTTGCTGTCTTTCCAATATTGCAGCAGGCTGTGTTCAGAGTCCAGTAGTTCGGGGCAAGCAGCTCTTGGCCTGCTGCACTCTGCAGCAGCCTTAGAAGAAAGCCTTTTTTACCCAACGCAGTGGTCGGCCAGGTTGTGCGCGTTCATAAACGGAAACAACCCCCACCCCTCCACAACCCAGCTGTGG
Source organism: Calonectris borealis (assembly GCF_964195595.1). Taxonomy (NCBI): domain Eukaryota; kingdom Metazoa; phylum Chordata; class Aves; order Procellariiformes; family Procellariidae; genus Calonectris; species Calonectris borealis. Next base: position 45,735,491 of record NC_134316.1, on the reverse strand, counting down.
GGCTGAGGAAAGCTGGGCAGTACAGGTCGAGTCAGACGTGTAGCACAGTCGGTCTCTCACAACAGCAGGCAGGTTGTCAAAGCGCAGGATGCCTGGGCTTTGGTCACATGCATCTGATCGGGCAAAGACACCGGCGTTTCACCTCCTCGCTCTCTGCCTCCTGCAGAAATGCTGAGATGAGCTGCAAATGCAGCATTTGTACTGCTGCAGGATTCTTCTTAACCTTTGTCTCATTGACATTATGCTGTGCTAGAAAAATATTATATTTATTTTACAGTTTAATTGTAAAGGAAGTCAGGAAAAGTTTCCTGAAGAAGCACAGATACTCCCTCATTTTAAAAAAATCTGTAAGAAGAGTAGTTCTTGCTCGTTGGAACAAGTACTTTTTCTAGATCAAAGTGCTGTCTATTTTTATTACTACTTTCATTATGATGCAAACAGAAGATACTCTGATCTAGAAAGCAGATAAAATATTTCAACCATTACGAAGTAGCAAGCTCAATTCATTATTTTTGAAATAAATGCAGCTCTTTTATCAGATCATGGCACACGCCGGTAGTAACATAAAATGTTCACTAGTAGTTAAAGTTTAGGAAACAACAAAAGTATTAAAGTAAAAACATCCTACACTAAGTGAAATGTCAAAATTCTGAAATGAGCTTATTCAAAACTAGTTTTCATTTTATTCAGTTTTCCTGAGGAGGAGTATTTACTGAAATTTGTAAGTTCACAAAAAATGTTCTTTTGAAACATTTTTTCTGCCAAGCTGTTTTAATTACACTTTCTGGCCAATTCTATACTTCTGTAGACTTCTCTGTATTTTACTTCACAGATCCTTATGTGAAGTGTCACATCCTGGATGGAAGTGGAGAAATCCCCATTCAGCTTTCTAGTTGTATTGAAATCAGCTGTTCCAAACTTAGAGGTTAGGCATGTCACTAGAAGCTCAACAGCATCTTTGCCTCTTAAAGCAACTGATCAGTAGCAGCTCTGGTCTCATGCCAAGTTCAAATCCAGGTCCTGGGGAGCCTCTACTATCCACAGACACTTCTCTGAAGGTGGTGAAGCTCCCAGCCCTTGGTTCTGTAGCAGCTCTGCTCTGTACCATTTGAAGTATGCTTCCATACTCCCGTTATCACCCGTCCCGTTAGACGACCTGCACTGGAGATAAACTGAGGCATGAAGTAGTTACCCTTCTGAGGTGGTAAACAATATCCTGGAATTCCAGAAGTCTAACAATATTAGTGTTCTCTTTGGAAGAAGTTTTCCAAATCTGGTATCCCTTGCAGCTGGAATAGAGATGCAGTCTTCATAACTTCTCTAAAAAGTGCACTGAAGCTGATCAAACAGTAAACAAGCGACTAAATGACAGGACATGTGGCAGGCAAGGTGGGATTCAGGAGACCTACTCCTGCCTTCTTGTATCTATCTTCCTGCCCCTTAATACCTGGTCAATGTGGGATGTCAGGAAAGCAAACAAGCTCCAGACATATCTGAGCTATAGGCACTGTCTCCAGCATGGGATAACTCAGGCTCCTAACACTGACAGTCTGACTGACTGTCCCTTGAGCAGGACAGAATTTTCTTTACAAAACAACATTTAAATTGAAAACTTACCATTCATTGACCCCTGAATAGTTGCTTGTAAACATTTTAGGCTCTACAGATGTGCACCAATCAATTTCTGGACTCCTGGAGGTCTTCAAGTGGCTCCCAGATTCATAGGTATGGAAGCAGCAAGCTGTGCCAGAGCTTGGCATAGCCCAAAAAGCCTGAAGCCATGGGTCAGGGTCCTAGGTTTCACAGCAGTCTCACAGGGCAGACCAGAGGTACCCAGAGTCTCTCCAGAGGCTCCTGGTCTATCTGGAGAGCCATATGAACAAGGCGTAGTGGAGCCCAGTGGTTATAAGCCTTGGGCTATTTTCAGGGAAGACAACGACAATCTCAGCAGCCTTAGCAGCAGCTGAGTAGAACTGACATCCTTGTCCCTTACAGAGAAGTGTATCACTATGAAGGTTTTCAGTAGCCCTGCTTCTTCGACTGGGATATATCTCTGAATTTTTCTACATTTTGAGTAACTATGCTGACAAAACTAGTTTATGGTTTAAACCAAGCCTCACTCCAAGGCAAAAACATACTGAAGTAATCCCAAGAGGTCAAGGAACTCATTCGCTGGATGACAGAGTTACCAAAGGCTGTGTGTGTGGCTGCTCTTTTATCATTTTTAGGCAGGTTCTCTTGCCTTCATAAAGATCACTGCAGCTTCTATTTAATGTAATGACCTTTACAGAAACAATGGCAGAATTGCATAAGGGCACAGAGGCATTCTTGCCTTTAACCATTTTGGAAGAGTCTTGCAATAGACAAACTCACCAAGCCGAAAAATAAGAGAGTAAGATGATGCAGAGTAATATTAGCATAATAACATTCACCGTTCTGTGTCCTCAAAACTATGTTAATACACTAAGTAGCTTTTTCACCAACTCATGGTGGGCTAGGGAAAATATTATCCTCACTATGAGAAGAGGAAACTAGAGAGAGAGTCACAAACAGAGCTGAAGGGACCTTTACCGCAGGAAGTCTGTGGAAAAAAATGACTGGATGTCCTGGATGTCCTGAGGTTTTATTCTCAGCTAATGCACTACTAGTTTGGGACTTTACAACATTTAAAATATAGCATTGTATAATGTTCCACTATGATGTCACTTAATGACATCAGTCAGGATTTGCAAGGAGCTCTGTATAAATGCAGCAAGTCAAACATCTCTCTCAGACCTATGAAATTATCTTTTTGCTAATTTCTCATTCACCAGGTAATTGTTTTCCATGCAATTTCATGTAGGAGGACACGAAGAACAAAGCCACAAATTTAAGACAGTCAATTATGCTTTATATATCTCATAATAACTATACATCAGATTGAGAATCTATTACACTGCTTCCATACCAACATAATTTATCATTTACTTATTTGGGTCAAGAATTAACTGACTTTCAGTTCATAACATCTCTATTACACTTACCAGTCTACGAAGATGAAAACGTTACTAAGACCTAGATGGACCGACAGTTCCTGACATTTTGAGTCTTTGCTGTGGTAGGAACAGCAGTAATTAATACAACTCCAGAGTCACCCTGTCAGTATTCCAGTTTACTGGATTAACCACAAGGTTTTGCCCGCACAAGAGTGAGAGGTTGCTTTGTTACCTGACTTTCTGCTGGGAGAGGACATTGTTTTATGAACCGAAAGCCCACTGAAGAACGCCCTCCTTGGTTGCCCTGGCCCTGGCCGTGGGCAGGTCCCAGGCAATGCAGCACTGGTCTTGTGTTTGTGCCCTGAAAGGGGGGGGGGAGTTGATGTAATTCGTGCTACAACCACTTCTGCTCCTGGGTGAGGTTTTACTGCCTTGGCCTGGCTCCACAGCTTATGTTGACAGAAGCTGACTTAAACAAGGACTAAATATAGTTGTGCCTCAGTGTGACTATTCACACATGCAAGAAAGGTGATGAAAAAAAAAGGAAGAGTGCATTATAGTTATTTTATTTTGTAATATACTTAAAAGCTGTCTCCCACTGCTGTTCCCATTTTCCAAATTTGACTGGAAGCTGGGACCTAATTCTCCACTGCTTTGCAACTATCATGATAAGGTAGGATTCTGCAACTCCCAGTTTTTAAATATGTAAATAGAAGGACGTCGCTGAGAATTGGACCTATACAGAGCAAGATTTTTAACTGAAGTCAAATGAGCTTGCTGATTTACCCAAACCAATTACCCAGATTTGGTCTTTACTAGAAGTTTAATATGTGCTTCATGTTTGAACTTCCCAAAGAAATCTGACAGTAACTGACTGACAAGCCCACAGCTGCATAACAAAGCAGCTTGCATTTTTCATTTGAAATTATATTTAGGTAAGAAAAGCAAATTCTTCATTCATATGACTATCCTGAAGAGGCATAGAAAAGCTAATACAAAGAAAACCATGGATAGCTTTTGCCACATATCCATTTAACTGTCACTTGAAGACAGAATCATGTTTAATTACCACTACAGTGATTACTGATTAATGCTAAATATTTTCATTTCAGCCTTCTGGGTACTTTTGATGGTCTTTGTCAATTGTGATTAACCAGATATTTGTTCCAAAATACTAGATACCAATGAACTCGAGTGCTTCCTGTTCATAAATCCTTTTTTCCCCTGTCGGCGCTCACAAATTCTACTTAAATAAAGATTCACCACGGCATCATACATAATGATTCACAAAAAATGATTTCATTGTCTGTCTGCAAGAAAGCTCAATAATTTCTCAGGTAAACAGTAGGGCTTAGTTTTAACCTTTTAATATACTTGTATTTTGTATTGCTTTTCTTGATCTTGTCCCATTTTGTTTCTCTAGTTGGGGGAGGGGTGTTGTCTGAGGACCTCCCAGTATCTCACTATGGGTTGCATAAAAATGCAAGATGACTACAGAATGATACAGACTTATTCCAAGAGATTAAGAACGTGAAGATAACGTCAAAAACACTGATATGAGGAAAATCCCAGACAGCTCACCTATTTGGTAAGGAAAGACTCTGTAAGTGGGAAAGAAGCCACAGAGGTTATGAGTTTGAGTGATTTCAAACAAATGTCTCCAGCCAACCACGCTATACTTTAAAGACAAAAATGGGATATTAAAAAAGCAAGGCTATTCACAACTCTAGAGTATTTTAGGAACTAAACACTAGTGAACAAGCAAATCAAGGAAGTTTGCTATGCTGCAAGAGCTAGTATGAAACAGATTTCAAAATGTCCTGATTCTAATATAACGAAAAAGGTAATAGGTGACTTCAGGCAGACAATGAAATTGTTAAAAACAGAGGAGACTTGAACAAATAGATACACTGGTAAATGCTGTCAAATGTTTGAGATACAATCAGCTCCCTGGTTGTAAGAACACTTCACTCTTTGGTGACAGAAGGTTTGCTGATCATCAACTTGTCACAAAGATGCAATTTTAAAATTTAAACCAAACATGGATTTTTTTAAATCCAGAGTCTTCCAGACCTCCTTCTTTAATGTAAATGAGAGAGTCTAAAATGCTGCTATTGAGGATTGTACATAATAATACTTACATGGGTGAAACAGTACCCAAACAGCTTTATAAAAGAAAGAAGCTCTTTGGTTAATATAAAAGAGGATTTCTCCATATGGAACAGCACACCTAGAGTATGAAGAAGAAAACTTTAACAGTTTAGCTATCAATGATAAGTGCTTCATATTTTGGAGAAATTAGTTTGGGAGACATTTTCAAATGAGGATCAAAACTATCTATAAAAATCTTCTGTCTTATCCTGGAGGGGAATAAAGCTGAAAAACGAAACAAAAATCATTGTACGGGAGAACAAGATAAAAATGACCCTTATTATCTCTATGGTTTGATTTGGTTACCAAACCATTATCATTAAAATTCAGAGATACTGAAAAAAATTATGAAAGAAGCACAATGAGCACAGAAATCATTTTTAAAAGGTTGTAAGTAATAGTTGAGCAAAAAACCCTCAGCAGATGTATATTACAGTGCTCTAATCTTGGGTCCATGAAACACTTAAAGAAGCGTGAACACTTGCTGAATGTAGTTGATAATAAAATGAAATATTTAAGCAGCAATTCACTGTTTATAGTGAAGAATAACTTAAATGAAATATTAAGCCATTAATTAGAACCCTGTTAGAACCCTGTGCAGTAGCCCAAGCAGGTGGAATTATCTGGTAAAATCCAGAAACTTTAAAATTAACTTCTTGCCCTTCTCTGGTCAAAACAAACAAACCAAGCCAAAAAGTAAAAAGAAAATTTTCAGAAAGATTCCAATGGCCACGAATAAAACACAGTAACCTAAAAAGGAGAGGAGATAGGATGGAAAACCCAGTGGTAGCATATTTCAAACAATACGTTAGGGTCATGTGTATCAGATCCTCTGTGTGATGAGGCAGTAAGAGGCAATTATGACTGGATCATAAAATGGCAAACTAATTCTCATTATAGCAATTACAAGACTTTTCCTCTAAAATTCTGGCACCCATGAAATATCACCTGGTAATTAATACTGTATTTACTAATTGGTCACGGAAGAGACAAGCTATTGAGTAAAAAAAAAGATCAGATCTCAGAAATGCATCTTCATCGGAAGGAAAATAAACATACTTTCATATCTTGATTGAAAGAAACTGTAGTAAACAGATGATTTCTTACCAGGAGGAAGGGGAAAGGCAAGGGAAGGAGAAAGGCGGAGGTTCAATGTACTCTTTGCTTACCTTATTTATAGTATTTCCAGACAAGAAACAAACTAGGCTAGCTTCATTAGAAAGTATAATGCAAAGGCTGAAGTTTCCAAGATCAAGATTATGTCTAGAATATATGATTCATAGCTGTTTTTAAAAGACAAACTGCATAAAAACTATTAAGTTATTTAGTCTAGACTGTAAATATGAAATAACAGCAAAAGACTGAGATGAGATCATGCAGATGATAAATACTTGCTCCCAAACTAACCGTCACACAGGATTCAGTACTATCTAGTTTACAGAACATGTATTTCTCCATCGTTATATCACAAAATACATAATATTGCCCCAGATGTCTATATGAAATGCAAAACAGTCTGGTTTTCCTTCGTACATACAATATGGGAATACTAGATGGTAAAAATATTTTGAAACTCCATCTTGAAAGCAATAAAAAATTGCTAGAAACAGAACTTGAACAGGACTTATAGACACGTGTATTGGGATTCAGGCCATTCAGAAGATTTAAGATGCGCATGAGGAAGCTACTCTTGTTGTTGCTCTTTGTAGGAAAAAAAAAGCAATCTTAAAACCATGGACCCAGGCAACAGCTCCCACTATATATCGCTGGAAAAAACTATTAGTACAGTATCTAATAATGGAAGACTTGACATATTCTGTGAGAATAGTGCCAAGCAAATTCTCCAAAACAGACAAAAGTGGTGGTATACCTTGCAAAGAAAAGACGACATAGCAGAAATACTAAGCTTATGGAGAAGCTGTGATACAAATAGTATAATCTTGTGAAATGAAAAGAAGCAGAGAACATTCCAAGGGACAAATAGTTGAACTGGATAGTCCTCCTTCTCTAATCTTCTATACTGCCTCTCTTCCAAAGCATTTTCACCTCCTCCATACTAGCAAATAGTCAGTTCCACAATAAAGGTCTCCGAAAGCTAATAGAAAAGGTTAAATATTCATACCAAGTTATGGTAGTATTCATATAATTTGAAAACAGAGGACAGCTACACTCAATATACAGTTATGTATTCTTAATCATATAGAAAGTTGTCTTAATGCCTGCCACAGGAGGAAACTACAATGGAAATGTTTTATTGAAAATGGCTAAAAATATATACTTTTTATTTTGAAAGCATTTTCTTTTTATTTCTCAGCTAAAGCATTCTTTTCTTGGTTTCTCTGTTTCTTTTTCCTACTCAAGTGCTTCAATTTACAGAGGACCAATAGACAGTTAATATGCAAAGAGATGCAAAGAAAAATGAGTTTAGTGGGGCAGATCAAAACCAGCTTCCTTCCTTCAGCACCCTGAAGTGCTCAGATTAATTTAGGACTACATTATCACATGGGTGAAACTGTTCAGAGGCACAACATCCTTATTTATTCTGAGATTTGCAGGTGTAAATTGCAGCTGTATATATGCTTTCAAAGTAGCTAGTACAAGTCAAGTCAGTAAAAGTTCTGTAATTATTTAAGAAATGGAGATGATCTTTAAGGTCCTTCCAACCCAAACCATTCTGTGATTCTATGATTCTGTGATGTTGGATGAAAATAAGGAAGCAAACACAGCCTGGCCAAAAAGCTAGACATGTGCCAGGAGAAAGAAGACTCTAATTTCTGTTATTAGAAAGCACATTTGACAGAAACTTACGCTAATTTTTGTTGAAATTCTCACTTTAGGACTAACCTTTCCCAGCTGTGATCTTGCCTTGTTTGAGTCAAGAGAGGCAGAAGTCTGGACCTGGGTTGGAATGGGAGCAGAAATGAGTGGAAGTCCTTTGTACCAAGTCCAGCTTCTCTACCTGTGAATTTGCTTCCCAGGGGCATGAAGAGGAATTAAAACAGGTGAGGCACCTCTGCTCTGCAGCTCTGGTCCATGCAGGCTAAATGCCATGCTGTTAGTATGGCTGCAAAATCTTGTCATCAGTGAAACCAGGAATTGGTATCTTCTGCACATTTGGAGTTTAGGTTTTTATACAAGAATGAACTGCACTGGGAATAAAACAATCCCACACAGTATTGATGCAACCTTCCAGATATCTCCTGCTTTTACAGTCTACAAATTAAGCATCGATACCAACTTTTAAATGTCTCTTTTCACACTGGAAGAAAACAAGAAAAAAAATAGTGATACAGTGTGGGACTAGGCAACAAAATATTTCTCAATTTCAGACAGTTTCCATATCTTGAAGTATTTTGTGTTTCAAAGCACTGCTGAAGGAGCAGTATTAATGGTAAGGCAAAAAATGCAGTTCTGTCCAATAAACAGTTCAAAATTAAATGGGAAATAGTTTATGTTCTCTTTTCTGCAGTTTCTTTCTGTTCAGACGAGGCCAAATGACCTTGACATTAAGACTCCAAACCATATTTGTGAGATCAGGTTTTCATTCCCAGCCTCTGCTGAAGAACTGCTGTATCATCTTGAGCAAGTCACTTTCCCTCTCTGTGGCCTCAATTTCCGTCTGTACACAAGGGGAAATATGACAGTCATACCCGACTTCGTACAATTTATTACATTTTAAATTGTAAGGCAGAGACTGAGGCTTGCTGCTTGTCCATGTAGACACAAAAACAATCCTATTTTTGTCTTGCTGCTATTCTAAGAATTTTGTTGTCTGCTGTGCCTCCGTATTTGTGCTTAGAGCCTGAACTGCAAGTGCCAATATACAGGGATGAAAGCTAATCTCTCAGCATTGCCAGCCTGTCTAGAACTAGGCAATACCTAGAATCGTATTAAAAACCCTGTCCCTCTCTTTCTCTCTCTCCCTTTCACATGCGTGCACACTAAGCCACCTGTCTGCACCAGTCTGGCAGCCAAAGGAAGTTCCAGAAAAGCTTCCAAATTCTTCTGGTATTATCTGAACCATATCTTGTGAAAGCTTCGTTTCAGTAGTTTTATTACAAGCACAAGGATTTATGAGCATGTAAACTGCAAGTTGCCTACCGTATGTCCTATCAAAAATAAAAAAGGAATTAAAAAGGTTTATGAGATCATCAGTGCATTCCCCACCTAAGCACGGAACTGATCTGCTTCGAGCAATGAGACACATGCTCTGACATCATGGAAGTTGATGTCTCCCACGCAAGGGATCCAAACAAGTAAAACGGCTGTGGAAAATTGCTGCCAACAGCAAACCAGTGTCTTTACCCCATATGTCATATTATATGGCATAAAACTGCAAACTATGCTTTGGAAAACAACCCCGCAGTACCAACTGGAGTGTGCCAGCATCTTTCCTGCCCAACCCTAGTATTTTAATAATCAGTGAAGGAATCTAGTGTCATTGTCGCTCTTCCACCATGTCATCCTCAACTCTTGGACTAAAGACCACCCATCAGTATCCTTCAAGAAAGCTACCAGTAATCCTATTCTACACACGTTCTTGATATATAGAGCTAATCCAAATTCATACACAGCTTAGAAATATCTAGAATAATCTCTAATATAATTAATTCAGCACAGACCTCCTAGCTATTCTCCAATGCAGAGTTAAGAATAGAAGACCTTTTCACAGGACTGCTTCAAGAGAACTCTTTGGCAAGAGGCTGTTTATAGAACTGCTATAGACCTAATATTAAAGATGAGGGGGGAAAAATCCCTTCTATCGAATAAACGGTCAAAAATAAAATAGAAAACAGTTTATATTCTTTTTCCTGCAGTTTCTTTCTGTTCAGGAAAGGCTGAATGACCTTGACAACAAGGCTCCAGACCATACTTGTGAGATCGGGTTTCCATTCCCAGCTTCTGCTGAAGAATTGTAAGACTTAAGAAGCCTCTGCTGTTGCACAAAGATTGAATTTCATTAACATGAAACAAACAACCCAGGGTTCAGAATGCTGCAAAGTAGATCAAAAGGTTAATTCTTCCTTTGATGGAACAAGAAAGAGCTTTTAATACTTCAGCATACCCACAACGCTGACAGTCATACGGGATTGTGAGTTTGTCAGTCACAGATGACTGAAAGGTGATAGCATTAGCCACTTACTTAGAGGAGAGCTGGGCCTGAGTCCTGCCGGGTGACAAACATGTGATAAAGCACTTTCACTGACAAACAGCAGAACGCATAAAACACATGAAGATTTCATTGCAGAGCACAATATTCTCAAACAGAAATAATAGCTCCCTGAAAGAAGCTTTGTTCTGAGGAAAACAGCCCCACTGGGTTTGGGTTACTATGCTGGCACTCCATCAGTGTCTACAAGATTTCATCCCATGCAGACAAAACCTTATTACAAGCCTCCTTTGTCCTTTTACTTTTGTTTTATTTTGGTTTATTTTTTTGGCGGGGGGGGATGGGATGCAAAGTTGCCAGATTTTTTTCTAAGTTATTAGTTCTAGAGGTTTCCCCATAGTGCTTTTGTCCAAGTTGCAGAAACACTTTCTGATGGTTGAAAGACTTCTAGCTCATCTCTTACTCACTTGAACACAGGCTCATATAACAGTCTCCTACTGGAATAAAGGCTGGACAGAAAATGGTTTACTCTTTGGATAATTTTCTACAAACATACTGGGGTTTGTTGGTTTTTTTTTTTTCATGGAGAACTCTGACTTTCAGAATTGCCAGAGTAAAAATATTCCTGCTTTTTTTCCTTCAAGTTTCAGTGTTCCCAAATCTCAGGTTCAAACCACGAAGCTGAAGCAGAGTATTTTGCTTTGTCTCAGCACAATATCAAACCACAACTCCCTAAACTAGCACATGCTTCACGCCCACATTCTCCCCTGAAGGCAGAGCTCTCCGTCAGCCTATGCCTTCTGTGAGGCGTGGTGACCTCCCTTCTTGCTCTTTTCCACAGTGCAGGTACCATCAAGTTTGACAGACAAATCCAGGGACTGAAAATAACTTTCTAAATCCATTTTATTGCTTGAAAAAATGTTCAACTGTTTGCTTTTTTCCGCTCAATGAAAGCTGTCTGCAAAAAGAAACTCTTAGCAAATCTGTTTGGCTGAAAACCTCTTTCTCCTTCAGATGTTTCTTTTAGACTTCCTATTGGAGTCCTAGATTTATTTTGTTATTTCTAGCTTATATAAACCCTATTTAGATATGGGCCTTAACTGCTAAGCTGTCAGGACAGCTGGGGGACAGGACAGAACAGGACAGGACAGAAGGGAATTCTGCTTTACGAATAGGTCAAGCTATGGGCACACAGAATATTTAGATCTCAAATGGCAGTTTGGAAACCAACTTGTAAGCTTCCACTGGGGTTATTGAAAAAGTGCTTCTGTACTCAATGTGTGGTGTATGTGGCTGCTCCTGCTCTGTTATACTCTAAGGACCCTCCACTGGAACATGTATGTGATACCGCATACTGGGAACCGTAGTCTTCGCAAACTGCACTTCATAAACACAGTGGATGTTGCCATCTGCTTCATTTTTTTAAAAGCACTAATTCTTGCAAAGTAAAATGTTAGTGCATATGCTGTCCGCAAGTCTGTGAAAAGGTGGAGAAGGAGGAAGTTCTCAGACAGTAGCTTACCACATTGTCATCTTTTTGGAGTCTTCAAATGGCTGGTACTATCACACAAAGAGTTACTATACCTGCATTCATCTTCATATAAGTCTGAATGATGTCCACCTGTAAAGTGAGACCAAGGTTTCCATGTTCATTTAAACTGTATATCTGTCAAGGCAAAACTATCTCCAGCATCTACTGTAACAAAAAGCCAAACTCTTTTGCAGCTCCCTGATAGCAATGTAACAAATACACTGTTTCTGAAAGTACTGTTCTCTTCAGGATGCTATTCCCATTCATTGCTGAATCTAGTTTGTAGAAGACACTACTACAACATTTTGAGAATAAGTTCAATCCTTTATGAGGAAAGATTTATTCTATCTATCTCCTTCATCTTTACCATCACCTTTGAGGCATTTTCCCTCTCTTTTAGTATAACTTAGTCAGATACCTTCATTTCAACTCTCAGTCCAGATCCAAAGAAAGGAAAACAACTAGGAATTCTCTCACTGCAGAAATGCTGTACACAAAAGAATACTCTGGCTTCTATTCGAGAGAAAGAGATCTGAAGAAGAGGGTTGTGGGTTTGTTTCATTGGTAGCAGATGCCAGTTTTCATGCAACCTAATGTTTTTAAAGAATATAAAACAATGAGCTATGCCCTATCAGGATAATTTTTTAAACAATCACTTCCACCCACTGGACCCTTACAATCCCGTAATAGGAAAATACCATTTAGGAAATAACCCGGCTCTAGTTGATGATATATTTATAGCCAAGTACAGGCAATGGGAGTCCCTGCCATTTTAGCCAAACTATTGACTCCGCAGGTGCTGTTCAGCACAAAATAGGATCTGGTTCTGAAATTAAAGGCTCTGGCTGAGTGCATGAGCTTTCACTTTGGCAGGGGAATCAAAGGCAGATAATCTCCTTTCTAGCTTTTAACCCTGGAGTGAGCAGGGGTCAGCTCCTGTTCAAAAAGCTTCAGGGCACTCTGTCCACAGATTCCTTTCAAACCATTCTTCTAACCTGGGACTGCTAGACCGCATTGTGTCCTAGCTCCCCCTCCTACTATCTTCAATATATTCCCCAAGCCAAAGACAGCAACCAGAAATTAAGTCTATTGTGCTTATTCAAGCAATGATGGGACAGGAACCACAGCTGGCTGTGAGGCTGGGGTGGAGAGCACTTCCATGTCACTACTCTTGTTCAAAGGGATCTTGTTGGGGACTGAAAATCTGGCCCTTCATTTTCAGGTGTAATTCACTTCTGAAATACGGTATTTCCCAGTGGAAAGATTTCTTACCTAGATCAACCTTCGCGCTGCTGGGATCAAACAAACAGGGATCAGAAGAAAAGCTTCTTACCATAAGAAGGGCTTAGCTCAAGCACAGTATCTGATCGTGCCCCAAACTGTGCTGGGCATCTTACAGTACTGACCCTGTGCACCAGAGGTTTCAGCTGTGTCCCACACTAGGTACAGCAAAGAGGCAGGAAGCAGTGGGGGGGAAATAAGACAGGAAATAACGAGAACACAACGGCAACACATCACACGGGATGTGGCCACGGCGGGGCTCGTTGTTCCTAATGAACCACAACAGAGCTCTGGTTGCCTCCTGTTTGTGGCAGATTCTGTTCTCATGGAGAGGTCTGAGCGCAACAAGTGACAACAGGAAGGTATCCTTGCCACGCTGAGTATACAGCCATCCCACTGACTACTGTATAGCACAGAGATATGTCCAGGCTTAAAATTAGCTATGCTGGGTACAGCGTGCAGTATTGATCTGACAAGAGTGGAGGTCAGAATGGGAGCGGAACCCAGCTAAGGAGCTGAAGAAAATGAGCTTATGCTGGGCTCTGTGCTGCACTGGACCAATGGCAAAGTGAGGCAGTTTAAACCTAGCTAGGATGGATCTCTGAACATGTCACTAGTTTGAGGGCAGTGTAGACATATCCTGGCTGGGGTACATCCAATGGACAAAGAGACTTCACTTCTTCCCCTCACACAACACATGGGGTACTTTAATCCCTGGCGGGTTGTTTATTCATTCAAGGAGAGTCATCTTTAAGAGGACAAGCCCCTAATGCCTGGAAGCCCCTAATGCCCTTGAGTTGTCTGAGCCAGGGTAGCAGGTTATTTCTCCAACCCTAAATCTGGCCAAATGGCAATTATTCCAGTAATGTCATCATTAATCTGAGTGGACTGTGAGAAAAAAACTATTTCTGCCAATAATAACAAAACCTAGGTACCTACTGTTGGTCTTTAAATCCACGTGAATGGCTTCTACGTAAAAGTAGTAAGATTTCCATGTAGCAGACTTCTCAAAATCTGAATGTAGGTTGCTTAATGTTTGTTTCTGACTTGAAAAATATTGACCTCAGATTGAAAACTCAGAGGCAGAATCAAAACCAAAGTGCAGTATTCGCATCTTGCTGATGAAGTATTCACATCTGGACATTTCCCCCTGGCTACTGCATACCCAGTAAATGTATTCTGTAAGACTCCCAAGCAATAGGACTACAGGCCTTTTACTGATTAATCCTGCAGGGGTTTGAAGGACACTGTCAAAGAATCATAAAAATTACAAGCCCTATTAATTAACATCCTGGTTATATGTCTGCCAAAGAAGGGATTATTTTCTTCATTCCTTTTTCTGGGGTTTGACTCATCCGGTTTTAAAATGGATGAGGAGATCCCATTTTATTGCAAAGGAGGTCTAATTAATGTTCATTTACAGCTCTGGAGAGTTAATTCCAATTCCAAGCTGCATTTACAGCATTGCAGCCATCAACTCAAAACCAGCGAAAGACATTTGAGCTCAGGAGCAGCTATGCCCCTTTCCGTGATATTCCCCTGTTTTACTCTTTGTCCTTCTTCCTTTCTGATACCATCTATAGGAAAAAAGGATCTGTTCAGCAGTTCATCTGCTCCTGCTGCATAATCCTCTGCAACACACTGCTGGCAGTTGCAAGGATAATTATGTGACCAGGAAGGTTCTGGCAGCGGGTAATGCCCAGTGGCAGGAATGAATGAACTTGAAAAGAATAGTTTATTTCCATGCAGAGTCCTTCTAGAAAGACAGAGGAATGCTGAGAAATCAGCGGGAAGGAATGTCTTTTCAATACAACCACAGAATTTGCAGGCAGTATCCCAAATCTATCTACCCAGCTCTGTCACAGCATTTTGACCAAGCCATTTAACATCGCCATATCTCAGGCTTCTCAGCTGCAAAGCGGGGAAAAAGTACTCCTGACAAGGGTGTTCTGTTTCCATCTCAAGACAGGGCTTATAACTTGGGCACTGCTAAAGCATTTTCAGACTCCCAGAACTAGGTTTAAATGTTATTAAATACAGAAGACAGCTGAATTCCTTAACAGCATGTGCTTCCAACAGGGCTCAGTGTTTTCTTAAAGGGTCTTTGTATGGTAATGTGACATTTTACAGCCTACATGTAGGCAATTATCTTTGAAAGAAAAATGACCATTTTTTTGGTTTGGGTTTTTCTTGAGAAGAGGCTTTGATTAAAACACATTTCTGGGGGAGCTGATATACAAGGACGGAATGTGGAAACAAAGCTGATTCAAGAGCTGGAGCAGTTATTAAAGGTACTAAAATTAAGGAGCTTGAGTAGGCCTTAGCTAGAAGCATTCAGACAGCACCAGTCTCTGGCACCAACTGGAGCCAGTGTAGTCTGTTGTGTCTGTAAAGTATTTTTCAGTATCTCCTAGAAAGTCTTCCACAGCTAGACTGCCACACTCCAACATGATTGTAAGTGAATGACAGAGGAGAATAACTAAAAAGCTTGTTGTTGCTGCTTAGCATCTCAAAATTGTTTGGACTACTGTGTTAACAGGACATGCAGAATTAAACATTAATAATACCTGGTTATATTGGTTTGAGTGCAAATTTACTGATAATTCTCATTGTCCTCAAAAAGCAGCTGTTATTCCTTGCTCCTACAGCAATGAAGTCAGTGGAGTTTTTACCACAACTATAGTGGGAGCAGGAACAGGTCTTATGGATAGAGGCTTTGAAACTGCAGTGCAAACCACGCATATCATCTCCATCCACACAGCACCTTTGCTGTGTGAGCAGAAATACTTCTTTTGCTTTAACTCACAGCCAGCACCAACAGTTACACCGGTTGTCACACATACAGCATTTCCTTGCGCTGTATGCTTGGTGTCATTGCCTACTCAGGATACAGGTGATCAGCTGCATTCCCAGATCATAAAGACCTGACTAAACAAGACTTCAGGATGCTTGGTAATCTCCAAGCCAGGAACATACAGCTTGTATTCACAACCATTCCTACCAAACCCATTTGTTTTTCCACCTACATTCTTTCAAGTTATAATTTGACATTCGTCTACCATTCCTACATTCCACAGTTACACCAACAAAAGAATACATTTAGGTCCCTTCAAACACTTCCTTTAACCACTCCTTCCTTCCATACTCTCTCTCCCACATAACAGTCATACATTTACGAGTTTATGGTTGAGAGCATTCGCCGCAGGGATAAGGAGGCAGGAAGACAGGTTCGGCAGCAAACTGAAAAGGCACAAATGCAAATGTCTTCAGGATTCAACATTTCAGTGTCTGTGCTGGATGTCAGTGCCTTTGAAGTAATGTTTTCTCCATCTGCTTCTCTTGGTGTAAAGTCCAGGAGATTTTAAAAGTAACAGAGGCTTCATTTAAAAGCAGACAAAGTGACAACCAGCCCCTTTCTGGGATTTAGGCTGGGACCACGTGAACATAATCTGCAACCAGTCATTTGTAAATTAAAGGGGACTAAGAGAAGACAAACCCAAAAGTCAGTTTTTTAAAGGAGTTATTTTTCATTCAGAATGAAAATGCAGCCAGCTTCTGGGCAGCTTCATTCATAAGCCTTTGCTTGTAAGTAATAACTCGAGTCAAGTACAGTAACTTATTAATTCCTTCTCCTTCCAGCTTGTATTTCCTGGATTTTATGCTTCTTAGCCCTGAAGATAAAGCGTGAGCCAGAGAACAACCAGTACCACTCCTCCTCTGTCAGGAAAGTAAGCTACTCAGCTTTATTATGGAATAGTTTGCTTCCTCCTGTGCATCTGAAGAGCAAACCAGGTTGACAGGACAAGGACTCCAGTGGGGAGCAGTAGGCTGCTTACACAATTCCCCATTACCAGAGAGTCTGTCAGAGCAGTGAGGTGTTTATTCTACTGGAAAGCAAATTGGGTCTGGTGACGCTTAAGCCTTCCAGCTGAATCACCCCTAACATAAGAATTCTCCCAACAGCTTTGTTTTTTTGGCCTGTTTTTCGAAGGAAATGAGTCAATGTCTTCAACACATCTCTTCCAAAAACCTGTTAGCCAGTTTCAACCAAATTCATCAGAGGGTATAGATTTCTTACTAGTGTTGCGAAACCAGGCAGCCAGGTAGAGAAATGCAGGAATGCCCCTACTGGGGGATAGGCAGCAAGTAGCCTCTTTTCAGACATCAAAGGGTCTACAGGAGAGTCCTACCCCAAGAAAAAAACTCTGGGAAACCAGGCTTCATTGTTCCGTTGCTGCTGGAAACACTTATTTGACCTTTTAATGTCAGGTGAGAGGTACGAAGGCTGTTAATGATCCCTGTTATTGCAAGAACCATATAATACAGCCTTCTCCTAAACTGATCACAGTCCATCGTAAAACCATTTGTGTTTCTTGTCCCACAAGTCCATTTGAAAGGCTGTCCCAGAAAGTCACTGCTCTGATTGTCAGAAGTCTGGAAATTAGAAGGAACTTCAGTTTTTCTTGGTGAGTTTGTATTATCTGCTCTAAAGACAATATTGCCCTTTAGCTGGAAGTCCTCTTCTCTCATGTCTTCCTTCCCCAGACTCCACTGTGGGTTTCCAGGACCTCTGCCCTCTCACCTTTGGCTAACCGAGGCTAAACCAGCCAAACTCTGTTAATCTCCTCTGTATTATAAACTCTCCATTCCCATCATAACTGTTCTGCTTTAATTCTTGTCTCCTGAACGTGCTTGCTCAGAAGTCTACACAGTCATGCCTTGTACCTTACTGCTAGTACTTTATTTCTTCTTTCAATGCTTGATAAGAGTCCTAAGATTTCACTTACTTTTTTTATGGTTCTGTTACACTGACAGCTCACAGATATCCTGTGTCTTTCTCCCCCTTTGTCATTTCCAACTCATGAACTCCAAGTGTGTCCCAAAATTTCTGGTTATTAATTCTATACATGATCTTAATACTTTGAAATATTAAAAATCAACCTGTTCCTCAGACTCAGATCCTTAAGGTCATTTGGTTCTTTCTGTACCATATCCCAGTTTGTCATCCGATGGTATCTCCCTACTTTAGGCCACCAGTAATTTCATCAGCATAATTTTGGTTTTGTGTCAATATCATAAGGAAAACTATAAATTGGATTGGTCCCAGAACTGATCCCTTGGAAGCTCCATCGTTAATCTTCCTCTAAGCTGGTTCTTCCATCACAATAACTTTTCATCCCTATTTTAATGGATATACAGCCCAGTTAATCAGTCTCCCCCTCTTGCAAATTTTTGCATATTCAAAGATTTGTGCCCTTTTCAGTCTTTTGATTTCATTCCACGATGAATTAACTCCTATATATTAACACTTACAATAGTTCCATGTCTGTATCTTAGAACTACATCAGTCACACTGGCCAGTTTTACATTAATAGGATCCAGCACAATCTCCTCGGTAGCCACAGATAATAATTAACATTTTTCACCTCCACAGCTATTGATTGTGCAGTACAGGCTAAGAGGACCCTAAGGCTTGCGTTCAATGGGAGTGATTGTTATTGGGGAAGAGCGTTTCCATCTGAGCACTTCTTCTCCATAGCTTCATTACTGACTTATCTAAGTTCAGCCAGAGCCAGCTGCTCATCTCTTCAGGGCAACTGAAAGCTATGAGATCATGATGGTTTCAGCTAATATTAGGCAACCTAGAATGGGGTGTCATCCACAGAATACTGTGGATGACCTTTCCTGGTGTCCCAATACACATACTGATAGAGAAGCTGAACTTTCAGGCTACACGTATGAAAAGTAAGAAAGATTTTATTGGTTATAAGTTTTAAGCTCAGAATCAGTATGGTGTTGCTATTGTAGCTCTGTTCCTATGGGGTCTGAGAAAGAATGGGCAGGGAACAGAACATGGGCAATGTATCTGACTATCCAAAAAAGAAAGGTGAAAGCGAACATACATAAAGGACATGGATAATAAACCAACTAAATAAAAGCAGAATTACTTTCAACATTCTTCAGTATCATTCAATTTTAAGAGTCCTAGGAGATGCCTACTAAGGATTGTTGATTCAGCCTCCTAAACAGAGCAGTAATTTTTGAGGTTATGATGCCTGCCACCCATAAGATCAGTTATCTTGGTGAGAAAGAGAATAAACAGGTGCCCTTCTCAAAATTTCACAAGATAAGGAGAAGACAAAAGGTTGGTCAGACGACTTTTGATATTATTATCTTTTAACTAAACACATACAAGCATTGCTCTCACAGTAGTCGTTCATGGAAATTCACACAAAAAGTAAATTCATAAAAAGGATCTATCTTTAATACTTTTGGACAAAACCAGACTCCTCAGAGGTTGGGATTGCAAGGCACTTTTTTCCAACAGTCAATATTCACTGATTTCTCCAAAAATGCTCTTAGCATTTTTTGGACAAAACCAGACTCCTCAGAGGTTGGGATTGCAAGGCACTTTTTTCCAACAGTCAATATTCACTGATTTCTCCAAAAATGCTCTTAGACTACTATCTCTCTATAAAATGGGAGCTATACATGCATTCAAGAATTAAAGAGGGACATTCCAGTAAACTACCATTTGTACAGGTTTTCAATGATCAATTCAATTGGGATCACAATTTAAACAGTTTTTTCCCTAATAGGAAAATACATCAAAAGATGCCCAGCTCCTCTACCAAAAATAGTTCTCTAAATAGAGGAAAGAATTTTTTAAATTTATGACTGTAAGCCATTTATGTTGTCCAGTCATCTACTGCCTCCAAGCTCACTGGCCTTGTCTTTTGGCCCAAGTAGCACTTATTTGTGACCACTGTTGAAAACAGGATATTGACCTCTATGGACTATTGGTCTGACCAGGTTTGGCTGGTTTTGTGTTCGTATATTTACAGTATTAGACTCAACACTTTATATTCAGACACAGCAGGCTCCATCCCAGCGGAGCAGGAGCAACATTAATGCTGCAATGCTGTAATATACTACATCAGCAAAAAGCCTCTTTGAGGTGAAAGACGGCAGACTCGCAGACCAGATTTAGTCGTGTTGACAGAGTTACACTGATTGTCTGAGAAATTAACACACTTGCAACTTAAATAAAACCCTCCAACTTATGTTCTGCAGAAAGCCTGATTAATATTTTATGGTTTATTACCATTCTTTCGGTAAATTATTCAAAAGCATAGCTTGGCAAAGCACACGGGAAGTCCAGAGTGTCAGGTCAATTAGTTGTTTAAGCATTATGTAGAATTTCAACTATTTTTTTCCAATTACAGAGTATAAATGTTATGATTGGGGAACAAGAGGAAGTAAGGTAGGTTAGATATATTCCTTTTTTTAAAATCCACTTAGATATTTGGGGATTAGTACCCCAAGTGTTAGACTTCTCCCCGTCACTACAGTTCTTGTAGCAACGGTAGTTCTGAGGCAAAATCCTATGCTGCTGTGTGCTAGCTGAGAAAAATTAAGACATATAACTGAGGATTTAATTTCTGCATGCCCTTATTATGATTAGGTGAGCAAACTGACTTAGCAACAGAAGCAATACTCTATTGGGGATCATTTAACAATCTCTCCCAAAATTTGTGGGCAGCTTGTAATTTCAGAGAAGTGAGAAAACAGTCATTTGCTGATGCGTTCCAGCTCCCTGCTACTGTGACATTGTTCTCTATTGTACATTTCCAATTGCTCCCTCCAGACCACTGAAGCTTTTTAAGTCCTACGTATAAGGAACGATGCTTCCCTTCGAAGGCTGCTTACAACACAGCAGAGCTCATCAGAAAAGACAGTCAGCCTAAGTATTACTCTTCTTAATTGAGTCTAGCTTCTCCTGTACGTCTCTCCCACTCTGGAAATAGTTCTAGTCTTCTGAGCTGTATATACATATCATTCTGGTATGTAAACACCCTCAACACGCTTAGCTCTTAATTACTCCATAGGTTTTACTATAACCCTGGATGGTCCAGTTTAGGGGCATGAAATGTTTCAGCTTTTCATGGGCAAGAAGATCTGTACTTATTCATAGTTTTCCTTAATGACTGTCCCCTCATTTTTTCTCAGGCCTTGATTAGTCCTTTGACAACATGTGCACACCTACCCACACTACACTGAAAATTTAATAAATAATCCTGAAGCAATAAAAAGGAATGAGAAAGTTAAGATCCTCAATGTCATCCTTCAAAGCTACAATTAGGCTCCCACCCATTCTTCCAGGTGCTATTTAATGTCCTCCTGTGCAACATGTGCCTTTGCCATTGTCTTGTCCTGGCAGGAGGCAACTTTGCCTTTCAAACTGGAAATCTGAAGAAGCCTGTCAATGCACATTGGATACATTGAATTATCACATTTTAAAATGGCTGTTTACCCTCACACCATCACAATCATCCCAGCTGAGTCTAGGGACCCTCCTTTTAGGCTTGCCTTTGCAGTTGGACAGAAGTCAGGGTTAAATCAATATGTATATTCCACAGCATCCTGGAAACTCCTGGATCTCCCAGGTTTCAAAAGCAATAACCTCTTGATTCCTGTCCCCAATGACAGCACGTCCTACAACTTTCTGCTTCTTCTACAGAGATCAGGGATGGAAAAGCATTAGTCCTATAATGATTCTGTCTGTGATTACACGGTCACATTAATGTAACCTAAATCCGTGCCAGTGCTGAATGGGATGGTCCTGCCCACCTCCACATCACTAAACACTTACTCCCACTACGTCCCTTGTCTTGGTATAAGAGCCCACGCAGGTATATGGTGAGCTAGATCAGGGACCTGGTCTGGCAGAAAAAGGAAGGACAAAGAAAGTCATGGCAAGGCAAAACAAGGAAAGAGGGAAAGGAGACAGAAGAGAAGAGAGAGGGGAGAGTGGAAAAGGGTGGAGACGGAAAAGACTTTAACTAGATGACTTTCCTGATTTAGTTTATGTGGCCACACAAATGCTAGTGCCTTATCAAGGGAGACAGAAAAACACTCCAGAAGCAGAGAAGATGGGGGGACTAGCACTCTCCATGAGAAGCATGGGCCTGTGCTACCTTGAACTGACTGCATAACCACAGCTCGTAAGTCACAGAAGTCCAGGCTTTCTGACCAAGTCAGCAAACCCACTACACAGGAGCATCCTGATTTCATAGCTGAGACACCTCCCCTTTACCTCAAGGTCAGAAATGAGTAGTCAAATGGACTGACATTTCAAGTAAGAAGCAGGAAATACATTTAAGTCAGTATTGACTATAGAAAAACCTGATGAAAGAGAGGAAAGAGTACTGAAAATGAATTCTTTAAGGTACATTAGCATAAGGCAAGCTGACAATACCATTCATCGACTAACTAAATAATTTCCAGACATATTTTGAGCAAAAGAAGCACACAGATCTCACACCGTTCTCCATTCCCATTTAACACGGACATTATATCTCGCTCTCCAAAGCGTTAGGTGTAGACCACAGCTAATGACCAAATTGGCAGTACAATGGTGTGATAAAGTAATTCACATAAGTATTTCTAATACCTTGCATATCTTCAGTTATTCCAAGAGACTCTCAAAGTTTTTCACACAAAGAATTAATTACAATTCACAACAAGCTTATAAAGCACAAAACAACCCTATTGCACAGTTGGAAAACAGAGGCACAGAGCATTACTGTCTGTAACCACATAGTAAAGTAGTAGCATCATGTGGGCTATCCATCTATATCAAAATGTAAAATCTTTAATGTCAGATTCAGCACCAGCAGCGATCACAGTGGCAGTTGCCACCACTGGCTGTTGCAGTTTTTGGATGGACAGACTTCATGCCACTCCGAAATGGCTCGCTCCATCTGCCACCTCGCAGTCTAACATTTCAAATACTGGCAAGAAAGCATTATCTATGCGCTATACAAAGTAACTTTACGATCCAATGTTTATGCTTTCCCCAAAAGCAAGTCCTGAAGAGATATTTGGTTAGCTACAGAAATGTCACTGAAATATGGAGCCTTCCAGGCAATCGCTGATTAGCTCAGGGAACAAGACAAAAAGAAAACAAATGTTCTTACGAGAACCTGTATATTCTTCCTTTACTACTTTCAGAACAGTATGACAAGCCACGCATCCTTTGGCAGACTGCTTTCTGCTTTGCACCACGGTGAAATATGTACATTAGTATCTGCTCCTAAGGTATCAGCTTTTCCAATCGTGGGAAGCTCTTGGTGAGATACTGAAGCTCAGCTCTGCTAGTCTGTTTCCATCCGCCAGCTGGAGATAAATTTATACATTAAGAGATAGCAGAAACCTCCAGGAAGAAGTCAAATTTCAATCTCTTCTGACTACCCTTGCAGAAACTGATACACCTGATGGCTCTGATCAGGTGGGTTGTGGGTTTCCTTTTTTCCATTGCCTGGGTCTGCAGGAAATTTAAGTCCTTTCAAATCATTTAATAATACTTTTTAGTACTTCAAAGGATTAACTATTCTCCTTTTTGGCACATGCAAGGGAACCAACCTTCCCAATATGCCAGTTCAGCAGCTTGGCTGCTGTTAGATACTATTCTTTACATTTCCTACCTTACTGCCTTTCGGTACACATGACAGCTTTTTTAAGTGAAACTGTTCTTAAGCCACAGTGGAACATGAAACATCCCACTTGAATGCAGGGGGCAGAGGACGATCAGGTACAAAACCGAGCCTTTGCCTTGCTACATAACACAGCTACTGCAATGTGCACCCCTGTGACTGGACTGGGCCAAGCTGCAGCGTGTTACATCGCTACAGAAACCACCCTGTGCCAGAAACGCAGCATGCACTGCTGCATCACGTCCTCTGCAAACACTTCAGAGGATCATTCTACCTATCCCAGAATTTCCTCTGACTTCCCAAAAAGAAGGACACAACTTTCGTGATGTACTTTCTCACATTAACATTTTCAGTTCATTCTAATTTCTCTACCCTATACAAAAAGAGATGTCAAGTTTTTGGGAGACCTGTGCACAGTTTTTCTTGACAATGACTCACTGCAGCTCCACAGGGATGCACATCTTTCCCCACGGAGTCAGAGCATACTTCACACGTAATTTAAAAGCAAGAGATCTTGAGAGTAAATAGGGACAGCAGAAGGAGACTCATATTCTGGAAAAAGAATTTGTTGATTTAATGTTACGTTTTCTAATTCTGGATGCTTAGCTTTGCAACTCTAAAATTATTTTTCATGGAAAATTGACATTAAAACAAAGATTGCATATGCACAGATCTCCTCGTGAAACTGTAGTAAAGCGTGATGGCAGAGGAGAAATGTAAATTAAAGGGACCAAAACCAAGCTGTAATTTCAAAATAGTCTACCAAAAATGTTGAGGGCACTGATGCAAAGGAGCTCAGCTCCAAATTTTCACATGATTTTCATTTCACAAAAACCATAAGTGATTACGGTTCTGCAAAAGCCAAAACCACAATATCCTCTCTAACACAAAGTGTTTGAACTATTTCTCAATGCCCTTAAAGGGAGACTGTCATCCTGACCCCCGCTGAACTTCATGTTGCAAGACCAGATACGTTTCAGCTATTTCACTGGTTCCTCAGTCTCCTGGTGTAACTTCTGGCTTTACTGTCATTTCTCTCACTACCTTTAAGAGGCTCCCACAAATGAAAAAGCGATGGCTTTTTTGACTCATAAAGACAAACAACTGTATAGGTCAAACAGTAAGGATAATTATATTTGAAGTGTTACCAAACTGGAAGAGGAAAAGATTAGTGAGAGGAAGTACTTTTTAGTAATAACCTCTTGTTCACTTTTCACATCAGGTGAAAGCATTCAGGTAGAATTGTATACCCAAATGTTCTTGCAGTGGGAAACCCCACATCACTTTGCTTCCACACAACAGAAAAAAACCTAATGAGCAGTCAACAGTTCTTCCAGTTTCATACCAGAGGTGTATGTGGGGAAATGCTGATATCATATAGATGACCTCTTGGTAGTCTCCCTGCCAGTATGCCCCGTCAGGATTGGCATCGTCAGCATGTCCCTGGCAAAGCACTCCACAGATTCCTGCACTCAAGTTTCTTATTCTATAAATTCCTCCTGGAGCACTTGACAGCATGTTCTCTGTGCTACCAAAATGTTACATACAGCTTTGAAACATCTGTTAAAAACTTCCCCTGACAGGTAGCCTAAGCAGTATGGTTTTTAGCTTCAGGCTACTGCTAGTTGCCCTTCCAAGTTCAGAGACTGTGAGCAACTTCACTTGCATCTGTTATTATGCCTTGTCATATACATGTCACTTTAAGCATACGTGATAGTTTAGAAAAAAGAAATGCAATCCTTGCTCCAGAGTTACAAAGCACACATGCGAAGTTCTTGTTCAGGGATAAATTCATGTATCACAAAGGAATTGAAGGGAGTAGTGGAGCCTTCGCCTTTGGGGAAAGATGTCAATTTTAAGGAATAATTGAAAGGGAGGTCACATTTTATATATGCATATGATAATATATAAATATATAAAATATAACAATATGTAATACATATATACATATATATCACAGATGTTGGAAGCCCTGGGGTGGGGAGGAATCCCAGCACAAAGTCCTGTGTGGGAGAGACACAAAAGGAGCAGCTGAGAGACAAGATTGGCAAAAACAGCATGTGGATTTGTGGGCAGAAAAATGTGTGGGCAGAGTTGTTTACAACCTTGAAGGCAAGGACAAGGAATATGAATTTGATGTGGATTTTCAATAAAATATATTGAGAATTTTTATAATTACTTGGCTAGCATTTCTAGACTGTTCTACCCTCTAATATCTTCTAGATGGCTTAGCTTTAACATCTTCTGAGTTCTTTACCTTGAAAAAATCAGGGCAAGGGACTGATATAAGGGAGGCCGTACTGCGATGGGAAGCCAAAATGCCTGATACATACATGGAAAACTCCATCAGCAGAGATTTCCCAAGCAATATGTGTCAGTCCATGTGATCTCTGATTTGCTCAATGTATTATTTTCTAGCACAAATGTCTGGATACATTTTTCTTTAATCATGCAGCAGGCAGGTATTGGAAGGGTGAATGACAGCAAGTTATTCACCCTTAAGAAACATATTTGATAAAGTTCTGGATTCAGTTTTTTGTCAGAATAGGTAAAAGACAGGCTGCTGACACACAGAGATGAGAATTAGTCAGGCAAAGAACAATGTTCACACTCCTGTTGCTGCACTCACCTAATGGAAAGTAAATATTGCAAAATCGCGCCCTGTATCTCCAGTGCACTAAGTCGCCATGTCAGCAGAGTGCCACGAGCCATCTTTTCGCTGTACGTGCGGCCTCCCTGGCCAGCAGGCACCAGGGTCGGAGGCACCGCGCCCCCGAGGGCCACTCTGACGAGGGCAGAGCCCAGCGGAGGAAGCTGAACTTCCTACTGCCAAGTGGGCATGACCAGGTGAACGTGTGCTCGTGTCTTACTTTAGCTGAGCGTGCAGGGGTCTCTTCATACAAATTAGGCAAGCAATCATATATGCCTGAAAATACAAAAAGCAGAACAGAAATACAGTTCCTTTTCAGTTTGACATTCCATTACGCTGGTGCTAGCTCTTCAAGTCTTTGACACATGGAGTAGGATCAAAATCTTGCAGACAGATTTTGCCGTGATTGAAAACAAAAAGTCAGACAATTAATCCACATCTCTCAGATATCATGGTAAGTCTAGGAGACCACGCTGCTGCTCTAAACTTTTCCCTGCTGAGACTTGGAATGGGTGGAAAGTGTTACTCTTATAGCTTTAGGACTTGCTGACAGCTGCAGCTCCTCTTTGGTGGGACCACAATGATGGGTCGAAAAGGAACCCACAAAAATGCTTTCTGCATAAAAAGTCTCCACAACCAGTTTAAGCCTGGCCTGCTAAATCTTCACCAGCTCCCTTAACCTAGGTTGGGAGGCAGAATGTGGCCACAAT
This sequence comes from Calonectris borealis, assembly GCF_964195595.1. Lineage (NCBI taxonomy): Eukaryota > Metazoa > Chordata > Aves > Procellariiformes > Procellariidae > Calonectris > Calonectris borealis. The sequence goes on along the minus strand of NC_134316.1, from coordinate 45,708,587 downwards.
GAGAGAAGATACTATTACAGCAATTCCCTGTTCCTGCAGGCCTGCAGGAAGCTTAGTGTGGGTGACAGCAGCCCCAAAGCAATGCTTATTTATATCTACGGAGGTGAAGGCAACTGAAGTCTTTCTGCGCCCACACAGAGCACCCTCATCGCCATCAACAACACAGGAATAAAATAATTGAGATTGCAGGCTTCTAGACACAGCAGGAACTACAGGAGTCTAAGTTTGCCCCCCACAGGGAACCTCACCTGTCATTTGACATAACTAGCTTCAGAGGCAAGAAAGCAATTCACTCTCCACAGTGCCTCGAAGACTTTGCATTTTTTGAGATAATTCTAAAAATTGGACTAAATTGTCATATGTGTAACAAAGACACAAATGTCCATCAGCTGAGGCTCAAATGAGGTCATAATGTACTTGTTCTTGTTCTTCGGAGGCACATCTTGTGCCCAAGCAGTGCCATAGTGGAGACACACTAGTTTTTACAGCCAGCAGCACAGAAGGGACCATTTTAGCTACCAGCTTGTCCAATCACCCTTGAATTCTCCTCCTCCCCCACAAATAACTAAATACGTGTCTGCAGCTGGGCCGATAGGAGAGCTGAAACCCAAAGACTAACGTAGACTCACACTATACATCTGCACACAAGATGCCTTAACTGTATCAGGTCTTTTTGCTAAAACAGATAGTGAAATTACTAGCCTCTACCAATGGAAATCAATATAAAGCTCTCCCACCATTGGCTTAAAGCCAGTCTTCCCACAGCATGGACGTCTCCAGCACATTGAACAGGGTCCGGACATACCCCATTCACATGGCCAACATTCACGTGCACGTCCTTATGTGTTTTTGCCAAGTGGGTACACCTCTCCATAGCATAAGGTGGGGCACATGCCCATATCCAAGCGGTCCTCAGGAAGGAAATGTTAGGGATGAGGTTGCAAGCCAAGTAAATTGTGCTGAGAGGCTGAATCTGGATTGTAAATCATCAATTGCATGTTTTTTGCCAACACAGCACCGAGCATGTTTTTGCTTGTCTGCGCCAATCAGCTGCACAAAGCTTGCAATCAAACCTTCAACTCAGTCTAGAAATGTTTTTTGCTTTGTACCATAACACTGCCATGTTTTCCTTTCTGTAGGAAAGCAGCAGAAAACAGATGACAATTACTTTTTTATAGAAACTCATTTAGTAAGAAGCAGCTACCTCTCCTAATCTCACATTATTTGGAACTACTCTTTTGCTGGGCCTGGTTTTATTCACAGATTTGCAATAGCCTAACCAAGTCCATTTCAAAATATCTACCCACTCTTGGCCATTCAAAGCGTTTACTTTCTTAGCAGAGATTATTATAGCACACTTCTGTAGTGTCTCTCAAAATATACTCCTATTTTCCTCATAGCTGGGGAAAGGTGCCTGCCACACCGAATCAACAGAGCTCATTTAATCCTGGCCCAGCAGCCGGGAGAGGGTGACCCGTTTCAATCAGACGCTGCTTGCCTGCTACAAGGGCAGCAGGAGCAGTGGCACTATTTCGGTCGCATTGTGGCAGGGTTAGCGATGAAAAGACACGTCCTCAGAATTTGTGAAGTGAAAATCCTAGCGGCCAGAAGTAATCTGCAAGCCACTCAGAAAGGCAGGAGGGTGGCCGGGCACACCTTGTTTCAGGCTTTCCTCAGAGAAACCTGCTCCAGGAGCATCCCAAAGAGGGGAGGAACCGCAATGAAACTTTGTCTGTGGCTTTAATTATGTCTGTCCCTGTGATTTTTGCAAAGGAAAAGGGTGGTTTCAGATCCGCAGGGAGGGGAAGGGGTTGGGAGGTTCAGCGAGGCAGAGGGACTGGACGCAGGGCCCGGGAGGTGCCCTCTCCCCTCCCGCCACCCCTGCCCCCCGAGGGAGGGGGTGCAGAGTGCACGCCCCTGCTCTGCCGGATCTCCCCGTAAACTAGGCCATAGTCTCACCATTTCCGCAGGGATCTCGCCCCGCTCCAGCCCTGCCCTGCCTCCCCGCTCCCCCGGGCAGTGCCCGTGGGGTGGAGGAGCATTTCCACCCGAGTGCTGAGGGAAGGGGAGCAGAAACTGCCCCGTTGCTCAGGGGAGCGCTTCCCTCTCTCTCCTCTGGTAAAAAGGGGTCGGCTCTTCTCTCCCTCTCACTGCCTCTTCATCCTCGCCTCTTCCTTCCCTCACACCGCCACACGGCTGAGAGAAGAGGGGTCTTCCCGGAGCATCTGCTCCCCTTCCTCTCCCCCAGCCCAGCCCGGCCCTGAGGAGGATGAAGGCCCAGGGACAGGGCACACCAGGCGCACCACGGACACGGAAGGAGCCCATGCGGAGAAGAGAGGCAAAAATGCGCTTTGGGTTGGCAGCACATCACGAATGGCTGTGCCAAGTGAGCCGAGCAGACATGGGGACAGCACAGCACCAGCTAAATTAGTTTTGAGAGCTGGGAGGAGCACGAATGGTCCGCTACGAGGCAGTGCCATAAAGAGATGGGCACAGCTTGGTCTCAGATGGGTTCATGGTGGGGGCTGATGTTCCCTTAGTTGCTGTGCTCTTCCGAGAGTAGCACCCTGCCAACCTCATCCCTCACCAGCGTGTCTCGGATGGCACTGTTCCAGTGAAAACGTTCCCTGTCGGGTCTCTTCTGCATCTCCCTGAACTGGTGTGGCACCTGTGGCATGTCGCACACCTTTATGTTCCCCTGTGGGCTGGCTTCCCTGATCTGGCTGCCTACAGGTTTTGCACTGAACTGGTCACAGGAGTATGAAGGTGATGATTGCAGAAGAGGATCCCTGTCCTGTATTTCACCAAGGGGGCATGAGTTAAACTCCAAAAAGATGTATTTCACTGTCAGGCCAAGTCACACCAGAATGTTTCAGTGTTTGTGTGTGGAGACTTCTCAGAACTTTCTGTTGCACAAAAAGCACACTTTATCATTATTTGAGATTTATTGTTGGGGGGTTTTTAACTATGCAGGTATCTCCCATGGGTAGGGAATCCCATTTTCAGGCTCTGAGCAACACAATGGCCTTAATTTCCATGGCGAGTCTCTCCCCCAGCCAGCCCTAGCTGTGTTTTGTCACCCTGGTATCCTTCTATGCAGACTCAGGATGCTCCAAATGGCTTTTTAGCTTTGTTATACAGGGTACATGGGTATCCTGCTCTAATTGCTGATATTATAGACTTGAACATCTCATGATATTTCTCCTATAGATTTACCATTCTTTGTAAAAGAGGAGAATGAAAAGTAACCCCTGCACCACTTAATCAGTTTTCAATGCAGTTTGCATTCACTATATGTAATGTAAGGTAGGCTGTCCCCCATCCCATGGTGGCTGTCATCTTTACTTCTCTCTGGAGATGACAGGCAATGATTTACTAACACCTGTACAATTGCAATGTCAAATTCCAGCTCTTGAAATACAAGGCTTAGCTCTGTGATATACGGCAAGACATCTAGAAGTACATATATCACCTGTACAAAATCTGCCTGGGACTAGTCCTTTATCAACTCAGGTATCAGGGTCCTTCATTAATACAAACTACTAATGGCTGAAGTTTTAAATACAGATCACTCTCCATTATGTAATGTTAACCAGTCATGAACTTCCTTTATTTTCACTGGCGACTTATCTGGTAAATCCTGAATGTTTTTCTTTTGGGGGAATTCAGGAGTAACAAAAAAGACTTCTTCAGTTAAATATTCTTTAAAGTAAGAAACTGAATCAGCTGTAAAAAATTCACAAGTACTGACCCGCGGGCAGTAGAATAGTAATTTATTAACACGGTATTTGACATCCAGAAAATTCATGTAAGTCGTAACAGTCCTCAGTATAACTGGAAGGTAAGCAACATAAAATCTACTTCTTGGAACAAGTTCTTGGTCAGTCAACAATGTTATGAAGGGGTGATAGGATGATGCATGCATCCCACTACAAAATTCCATAAATTTCTGTAGGAGTAACAACCAAGGCATCAACTGATTATGTTAAACTCTTTCTTTCCTACTCTGCTTGTTCCTCCAAGCAGTAGCTGTAGGGACTTAACATTCATAGTCAGCTTTTTTCAGTAATGTCCTTGGAGTGAAAAATGATCTTTGGCAAGAATGCGAAAAGACAAACACAAACCATTGGCACTTATTATAGCTTTTCATATAGTTATGCAGTTATATAGTAAGCATTTTCACTGCTGTTCCTACAATCTGTTCCAAGAATCTCAGGAATTTGCAAAGTAGGCTGTTGGTTTTTTTCCTACAGTCAGGAATCTGAGGAATCAATTCTTATTCCCCGTGTACCTAATAATCCTTGACATTCTCAATTAACAACAGGAAAAATAGCTGATATTACAATATTTATGATGATCGAAGATTTTTTTCAACTCCTTCCCTAAGGTGTTTTTTTGCCTTTTAACCCATCTCCCACCAATTATTATATAAGCTGGGACACAGGTTTGGTATCATCTAAATGTAAAAGAATGGTGGAAGTATCAAGGATAATTACACTTCTACGTGTCTTGTGCTAGGCAGGAGAAACCCAAGGGAGATGCAGGAAGAACTGAACTGTTATACATTCTGTTTGTCAGCAAATGGCTCAAAGCCAGCCAGTCTCTGGACCAGACACTGAGCCTGGGGACAGCTAAGGCTATCGCTGGGGGGAAGAGGTAGTACTTAGGGGTACAAAGTATATAGATACTTGAGAAATCAGACTTTATTTACTCTGTAGCTCTTGGAAAAACTTGTTCTAATCCTGTGTTTTACTAAAGGGTTTGGTTTATCTGCCAGGATAAGATTTGTGTGTCTTCCTTTTTCTCCATTTTTATGTGCACATCTAATATTTGGAGGTCTTTTGCAAAGTAAAATCCATATTCATCTTGCAGATCTACACAGTAGTAAATCTGAATTTTGTATTGTCATGCTTAGTTTTCTTTCAGTGATGTTCCAGTTTTCTTTCAGTGATGTTCCTCTCAGTTTTCTCATTATTTTGAGGACACCTTGACAAGGAAAGGCTGTGCTGGAACCGGCAGATCTTACTGGATGTCTGAAACTCTGCCTGAGAGTTGGTGCTCCCTGTCAGTGCTTACATAGAACCTTCCAGTTTTTCTGCCTCGCAAACTCTGATTTTGTCTCAGAAATCAGCATTCAATAGTTCTGATGGCTTCATGACTTCAGAATATAATTCAATTAGCCATAAATACATTTCTCTGTCATATCAACATAAGGCCCCCTCTCCAGATTTTGCTATGATTTGTGCAGGTATTCATTACTATAGATCAGTTCTTTGTTTATTCTCTTCAGAAGCAATTATGTGTATCATATTGAATTGCCCTGTATCTTATCTGAATGCTCCTTCTGAGCAGAATGAAATACTACTTCTCATTTGATTACATTTTTCTTTTCCTAGATGGCTAGTTTATATGTCAGCAGTTACTTCTTTTCTCTGTGCTACTAGGATAATCACTCACTCTTCTTCTAGTAAAATGCCCACCTTAATAATTTCTTCCTTCAAGTGCTACATTGTACCAGTTTGTGCTCTAAATCTCTGCTTTCTTCTGACCATCCTTGTAAAATTTCAGTTTATGCTAAATAAAATCTCTCTATGTAAGTTCCAGTGTGAAATTCTGTTAATTTTGAAATTAGAAAAGGAGCGTGCTTCGCTACATAAATTTCATACGCATCGATATCTCTTTCATGTAGTATTGATCTGTTTATCACCCTACTCAAGAAATCCATATTCCTCCCTTATTTATATTCTACAGAAAAATCATGTCCCTGTAGCTTCAGCCTCATATGTACAACTTTAGCTGGTGGTAAATGGAAAAGTTTCTTCAATGTGAGCGAATCTGGAATTCTTGCAGGCTTGGTAGGTACACTTCAACCAACCAAACTAGAACCAGTTCTTACTAATTCCTTTTCAACTTGAAATAGTTTCTTCCACAGCAAAAGAGATCTCAGGAAATATACAATTGACTGTTCTTGAGAACACTGAGACCTGTGGAAGATGCCTTTGCTGAAAGTATACCTGACAGGGGCAGATCCTTTGCATTTGCTGTGTGCTAGTGTGTTAAGTAAATCTTCCATCTGTCTTCCCAACGTCAACAAAGCTCCTAATACGGCATGTGATGCCTCCATTCTATGCAAGGATGTGAAGAATTAATTTATTAAATATGCTTATGAACATATAGTTATAAGGTGGATGAGATAAGTGAAGCTTACCCTTCCAGTAGCCTATACGGAAGGGCAAATATATATTCTTACCATGTGAGATTGTCACTCTTGCTAAGATTAAAGACTGCCCCTGCACAGACAAATCTGTTTCAATGTCACTTTTGTGAGGGGATTGTTATTTTTATTTTCACAAGCAAAAGTTTTTGAGCACCAGGGGGTTGCTGCTCAACTACACGGAAGTTTCTAAAGCTACTTTGGCCCCTTGGATTCCGTGGGCAGAGTGACTATCATTCAATGGAGGTGATTCAAAATAGTTTCTGTGGTGCTGTTCTTGTGGTGGGAACCAACTCAGTTACAAAGACGTCAAGACCAACTGCAGAATAGGCAGGGAAGAAAGTAAGAAGATGTGCTAAACTAACAAATCAGAGGAAAAGACTTCAAGAGTAATCACCCGCTCTTACCTGCAGCTGTCTATTATTTTTCCTTCACAGCATGCAGACAGCAGCTAGCAGACCTAAGAGAAGAGATGCTGTTCCAGGCAGCCCCTGACATAGTTAGCTTTAGATCAAATCTCTATCTATAACACCAGCCTATGTCCCATCTTTTTCTTAAGATCAGAAATGCATTTCAACACAAACAGAGATTTGATGAGCCATTTGTAATAGCCCAAAAGTCGCAGGTGTTATTGCCATTTTGGTTTACTTGGCTGGGTAAGCCCCTACTACACAGCCAAGTTGCTATCCAAGGTTTAGCATTTGCAAGCCAGATTGAAGATATAATTAATACTAACCTGGACTGAGGCATAGATTATTCTGAATGAGGTACAAGCTTGCACTCAGTAGCATCCAAAGGAAGTGGAATTTCTCACATAGACACTCAATCTCACAACTCAGACACATACAAGAAGTCAGAGAGAATTTTAAAATATATTTAACTTTACCTTTGTTTTCTTTCCTCTGGTACAATGAAATAAAATAGCTACAGGCAGTTGGCCGCACCTTTTGGATGATAATTTAAAACTCAATGTTCTGGTAGAATGCCAAGTCTTTGGTTCCATAAAACCCAAAATATACAGAACAGTCTTTGGGAACTAGCTCTTACTCTGTAATTCCATGGAGAATCAAATGCAAATATAATTTTCTGCTGTGTTTGCAGCCTATTCAAAGTGGCCTTGTTCTAATGCAAAAGAATAAAAAAGTGAAGTCTTAAGCAGAAGTGAAACTTACTGGTCTATTTTTAGCATGCATACCCCAAGATGAGTGAAAACATTACTGAGATGATAAGTAAATAATTTTCATTCTTTCAGTACTATCTGGTAACTTTAACATTTTAGTATGATTTTTATAGTGATGGCATCCTCTTAAAATAAAATAATAGCTTAATTAAGAAAGTAAATGTGTCTATAAATATATGCATAAAAAATTAAATGGCCCCATATTTCTGTGTGAGTAGGAAGTAGAGAGAAGAAAAATGTACAGCAAGAGGTTGGTCTGTACCATTTTGATAAGTTGCTACAAGGTGGAGGAAGAGGAAAGGGGACAGCATCTCTCGTAGTGCGTGCATTTATATCAAACCCATTGGATAAAAAAATACTAGTAAAAGAGTTTGTTGAACCAAATCCTCATATAGCTGGAGCTTTCATCTTTAATGGAAATAAATGAACTGATCTGATGTGAGAGGAATGTTTGATGAAGGTGGAAAGAATGCAAGGGCTTTTTGAGTAATTGGGGTTTAAGTTTACAGGAAACAAAGTCAACTTGCTAGAGGTCACCTCCATATGATAGCATTCATTGCGGAGGAGTCACAGTCTAAGCTGTGGACAGTGAATGCTGTAAAGGAATGGAGGGTTCCTTCCATTAACCAGAACCCCAAGAATAATCTAAATAAGTGGTAATGCATAGCTTTGTATCAGCAAGCAAGCAGAGGCGGTTTGCATGTAAGTAGGCATCTAAAGGTTGTGTGTGAGATCAGTTAGGGCTTGGAATTGGAAATAAAACATAAATGAAAGTAAGCCTGCACCATAAATTTATCATAAAAGAACTGGAGATGAGCTCTGAAAAGGTCTTCTGACAACAGTGAGTTTGGCTACAGAAACGACCTGTCTGTTGGGGAGAATAGAGAGAGGCTTACAGGAGAAGAAATCCTGGGAAGCAAATAGATGGGGCAGTTTCAGAGATGGAGGGAAGATAACCTGACAACACAGGGAACAAAGCTTTCAAGCACTAGCTAAGTAGTCTTCCTTACCCTCACAAAGAAACAAATTTACTAACAAAACACAGAGTTAGAAAACATTATGAGCTCATGGATCCAGACTAGGCCACAGCTGTCCAAACTCAGGTCCAGAGATAATGCTTCTCATTCCTGTTAAACTTTTAAAAATACTTCCCAACGATTTCAAGACTATCCCATTTAGAATTAAGTTGGTGCCAAAAAAGGCTGCAGCTGGAAGGTCCTTGGAGTTCTTTGTTTTTCAGGTATCTACAGTGTAGATACAAGACAAGAAATGTCACAGCATGCTCTTGTCTCAGAGATGGGAAACTGCTCATGAGCACAGACACAAAAAGTCTCTCTACTGACCCAAAAGCTCTCAGATGCACTGTGGCATTCTGCTCCAATATACACACACCTCTGGTCTCTGGTGCACTTTGCTGCCTTTGTACAGCTATGACAGCAAGTTGCAGAACAGTACCATCCTGCAAACTGTTCACACTCTACTGCTCTCCTGTGTTTGTCCACAACAGACAAAGACAGACGTGTTTCAGGGCTTTGAAAAGGATAGAAGAGGGAATGGCATCTCCAGGATGCCCCACCAGGAAAGCCCCGGGCTTTCCCTGCCATGGAAACAGAGAATAGGATTTTTGAGCTGCTGCCTCCCTGCCATATTCCTGCGAGGTAGGGAGGACTTCCCATTTCCTCCAAAGGGTAGAGAAGCACCTGGGAGGTTCCTGTCTCACAGTGTCAAGACAGCACCTACAACTCTTGTAAGAAGGAGTACTGATGTCTTCCAACCCTCCCCGCCACCTTGGGGTTGAGAAGTGTGTCTAATGTCTTCTGAGTTCAGAGGCGAGATAATGGCATAGGGAATATTTAAGCAAATAACTCCCAGTTCCCTACAATTATTCTGGCTGCTCCTCCAGCTGCTCCCAAGGAAGCTAGCTTGAATCTCAGTTTGGTGCATGTAGTTTCACTGAATATGCCTGCCCAGCTCTCCCCAGGTTATTCTGTTTGGCGCTCGGGATGGCAGGGTCGCATATCCGGTCTTCTTCAGCCTTTGCACTGATGTGGAGAGATCACCTGTAAGAGCATGGAAGAAGTTTGTTCTCCAAGATCTGATAAGCTTCTGGCTTCTGCCACGGGCTGATATATGACTAATTAATACCAAATTTGATGATAGATTTCAATTTAGAAATTGGACAGTGACCTGTCAGAGCACTGAGGTGAGAAAATTCAACAGAAATTTATCAGGCCTTTCTCTCTTGCATTTGTCTGTAAATATGGCCTCTCCGGTCCCCTCAGAGAAAGTGGGCTGATTTGCCACAGTCTGTAATTATTACTGGAGGAAGAGCAGTCAGCTTTTTGAAACCTCGAAAAGTTAAGGGAATAATTTACATCACCAACAGATTCAGTTACACTCTGGCATATGAAGCTGAAAACACAAAAACTTTCTGTAATGTGCAATCATTATCCTCCTCTGATGGTGATGTTAAATTGTGCACAATGGCAAGAAAAGCAAAGATCCCAAACCTACCGACTGCTGTGATAAGAGAGAAAATCCTGAAGTGAACAGGACTGCAGTGGGATTGTGACATTTTAATGATAGTTTAGAAATACAAAAATGTCTGAAGTGGAGATAGTCAGTCTTCTATTCATTCTCTTCCTGTGTGAATAGCAGTCCTGATGGAAGCATAAGGTGAAATTCATCCACTAGCCTTTCAGTTTTGTAGGCATAGATTTAAGAAACTATTTTAAATCAGAAATCATTTTTATCTGAAAAGAATGTAGTGAGTTTGAGTTTTCTTCTACAAAGATCTGCCTATAACCAGGGATACAAATACATTGCACATGGCCCTGCTTTCTTCTGTTTTTTCCCCCAAGTTTGTACAATCTGAGCCCTACCTAATGACTCATAAACCGCCAAAATAATGTCTTCCTAAATTTTTAAGATTTTCCAGCAGATCTCATAACATAAGGTCAGAAATGCTGTCAGTCTGATCCAAAGCTGTTACCGTAGGCTGTTCAATACAAAATTGTACCTATCTAGGTAAATTAGTAAATATTGTTTTGCAATTGAAATTGGTGGAACTATGTAGGTAGATCAAGGTGGAGAGACAGGGAGAGAGCTTGAGTATAGGTGAGGAAGGTTCAGGGTGGAGACAGAGATCACAGCTAGACTAAGGAAGTAAGTTCTGGTTAAAATGTGATGGTTTGGTCAGTACAGCCTCTAGGCTGCCTTCAGGATTCATTAAAAAAGAGTTTTCCCCACTTCCACTAGAGCTTTAGGAAGCTAAGTGTTTTGAAAAAGCTTTTTAAAAATACATCTTGTATCCAGGTGAACTGTAGTTTTGAGACAGTAGCGGAAGAAGAAACTGTGGAGTAGAGGGTATTTCACAGAGTTCCAAAGGAAGGAAATTAAATATGTATGTAAGGGTTTTGGGGAGGATCTGTAGCGTGAAGGCCTATTTGTGGAACATTCTGTTTGCCTCACACGCAGTCATACCACAAAACTGCTTGGTTTAGCTCAGGAAACAAAAGGTTTTGTAATATCTGGTTACTTGATATAGTTGCAGAAAAATAGTAAAACTGAGAGAATGGTACCCAGTCTGCAATTAATAGAAGGAATCAGATGACTGGCACCAAGTCTGCAAATAGTTAACATCCATCTGGTCAGGCCAAAATGGGCTGGCTTTCACCTATGAGAAGAAGTAACGCTTTGGACCACGCTCGTCCTGGCCCATGCTGAAGGGCCTACAAACAGCAGTGATACACCAGGGGCTAGAGGTCAGGACAAGATGTCCACTTCATTTCCAGCCTTCCTCATCAAACAGTTCTCAATCCAGGCTACCTTAATCTTGGAAAATAAGAACCAAGACAGTGGCCTCCAAGCCAAAATGGCATCAGATTCACTGTATTGTATTCTGAAGACTTGTTTGATAAGTGCTTGAACTTTAATTGCTAACAGATGAACTGCCTAGTTGGAGTTTTGAGACTTCATGGTGTCTCAGTCTTGCAGATGCTCCCATCATAGTGGCCCCAAGTACATGTTTATAGTTGCAAGAGATCCAGTGCGAGGAATTGTGAGGTTTTGGGGGAGACGGCTCCCATGTTTGAACAGACCACGAGGGAATCTGCGTAGATTTGCTTGATTTTGAGGGACAAGCTTTAGAGGGACAGCCAGAGACCTGTACGGCTTCATTAGAACAGAGGAGCTGCAGAGCTGAGAGAAGTAAATTTTAACTAGTGCCTGCCTGTACAACTCAGTGTACCAGGCAGTGGCCAGTAGCTTCCTGAGCTTGCAAGTCATTAAAAAATTAACAGAAATTCGATAGTATAATAAACTTGACTGTCACTGGTTACACATCCCCGGAGAAATACCATGGCTATGTATCAGAAGCTTTTGAAGTCTGCCTTCAGTTCTACTCCACTGTATCATGTTGTTATCAACTATTCCTCAAATCATTCTCTCCTTTTCCAAAAACTCCTACATTCTCTTGCTAAAGCTAATAATGCTAATAATATATTGAAGCTCTAATAAATTTATCATATGGGATTTAAACAGAATGCCTCTTTCCCCCCCAGAAAAGGTTAGAGGAAGAGTAATCATGGCTTTTAACATTCATCTTTTGTTCCCCTTTGCCTAGATGAAATATATTATATTTTATAGCATATGAATGAGAACAGATCTCTTCCTATGCCAGAGAGAATGTAAACGAAATACATTTCTGCCTTCAGCAGTTGAGCAACAAAATAACCAAAACAGTACTGGGATTCGGGTTAGAAAACAATGCAGTCCAGGATTATTCAGTTTATCATGGAGATTTAGCAGACTGAGTCTAAGAAGAGCACTTCTAGCAGCTTCTCAAGTGTTTTATTAACACCGGTTTGCTCTGGTACACTGTTGAAACTGTTGTAGATACAAGTAACTACACTTTCTGTAATTGGGATTATATTTGCATTTCACTGTCTCACTAGAAAAGGCCCTTAAGAATTGGCTACAGTGACTTGGAGCAGCAGAAGAGGGCTGCTCCGCACGGGAAGGTGAGCTGGGAGCCGAGGGTGCCAGCAGGGCGGTGCCCCCACCAACAAGGATGTAATCCCACCCTACCCGAGCAGGTCCGGTGACACTAAGCAGGGTCAGCCGACAATCCAGTGGTTGCCAGACAAGTCTTCAGGGATGTAACAGATCAAAGGTAAACCAGGGATTCAGATCAGTGAATCTGGCTCAGGGAAGCATGTGGCCAGGCTACATAGCTGCAACATAGCTCAGGCAAGGACCAAGGAAGGGCCTGAGCCTACGAGGATGCCTCCAGTGAGGCTCCTCGCAGCTCTGTCTCACAGAGCTCCTTGCACAGCAGACTCACCCCAAATTACAGCTGCATGTATCAGAGCTGGCCATGGGCACAGGCAGCCAAAGCCCTTGCAGGGGCCAAAGGCTGTGTCCAGGGCCCTGACAACTGAAGCCCAGGAGGGCTGTTAGAGTGGGCTTGCTTATCTACACGGGTGCAAGTATGTTTAAGAGAAAGCATGTTTTAAAATTTTGTTGTTAGAAGTGGAAATTGTTTCTTTTGAACTCCTCACTCACATTAAACCAGATTTATCAGTTAAGCTTGCATTGGCAAATTTACAGTAACAGTCAATCCCCAGGTAACCCACTTTGATGGGAACTTTTGTTTATTCACAGAAGAAAGGGGTGGTGGTAGCTCTTCCTTTTAGCCAGATGTTTATGTGAGTCACACCTGAGATAACTGACAATCCAGACAGTGATAGCTGGAAATAATGGCATTACAGGACTTCCAGGTTCAGTTAAAGTAACACTAATTTTAATCCTTGCCTGGTTCCACATTTGCACTATTAACCGCCTGTTCTCTGATATCTCAAAGCAACACGGTTCAATTCCTGCAGCACCACAGGACAGGTGGCAGTTTCCCAGGCCACGCGGGGGTTGTAAGTGCTGGGACATGCTCCTGTATGAGAGGAGGCATGGCTGCAGCCGCACGCTCTTCTCCCTTGGGAATTCAGTTTTAAAGTCTCCGACTTCTGCAAGCACAGGCTGATATGTTCAGCTGGTTGGGCAAACAGCACACACTATCAAACACACACTTGTCTCCCCTCAGGAAGCAGAGGTGGGCTGGGTGTATTGCACAGTCCTTGGACTGCCAGCTGGACCATGCTGAATTCAAAGAAGAAATTCTCATAATCCATGTTTACGTTTCTCTGCTAGATCCCTTTGGACTGCAAGACGTAGTGAGCAACTAATTCTGAGAATAGACTGTTATACTCCTCATGGTTACAAGTTTGCTCATCGCTTTTTTAAAAAATTATTAAATGTTTCATTAGGAATCTGGATTGTTAGTCAGAAAGTAAAATATTTTCTTTTTTATTAAACTTGGAGGGGTTAATTTAGGGGGGGTTTCATCCTTTGCAACTGAATATTTGGACCTATGCTTGCTATGATTAGTTCTGATATGTTTTTTATTTCTCTTTTTTTAATGCCTTAAGCATGTTTCTCTTGTGTTGTTTGTAGTATGACTGATGGAATCAAATGCAAATAACATGGAATTAAATATTTCACATCATAGAACCAGAACCTTAAGTGTAGTTAAAGTTAAGAAATTTATGAAACTTGTCTAGTAAATCTCAGAGCTCATAGAAAAAATCTGAAGTATCAACACAATTTTGAAAGACTAATCTTTTAATAATACAAGTTACATTAAAAAGAAATAAACCTTACAACAGGAGAATATTATGTGCATTAGGAATGTCCAAAAATGTAAAAAGTCTCCTATAAAATTATTTTAAATGAAACATGAAAAATCTAACAAAGATAAGTCTGATCAACTCATTTCCTTCTACGAAAATTGCAGTGAAATTTTTTGATTGGCTCCTGCCATCTACTGCATGGTGTAGGAAATGCAGCATAGAAGTGTGAAAACCATAAGAAGCGTATTTGCTGACAGTTCCACATAACAGAAATAGTCCCTATTTTCTAACACTTCCAAAGCTTAAATACCCTGCATGACATGCTTTCTCCATCCCTGTGGATTCAGAAAATAGTTTTGTAGTGTCTCGTCCATTCAGTGCATGAGAGTCACTCTGGTACCGTGATATGAGGTGCAGCTCAGTGAAACCATGTAAAGGCTGAGGAAGGGTGAGAAACTGTCTGCAGCCTTTAAGGCTGCGCAAGTCCTGGGGAGAAGAGCAGTAATCTCATTTTATGCTCGTGGCTCAAAGCTTCGCAGACTGGCTGCACCTGATCTGCTTCCCACTGTGAATTAGCAGTGTAGTCTGGACAAAGCTGTCTTGAAGGCAGAACGTGGAGAGCCTTTGGTGTAGTGAGGCCACTTAGAGCCACGTCTCTTCTTTTTGGCACTGGAGACAGAGCACGCAGGGGAAGAAGGAGTCCGCTTCTTTTGTTCAGCAAGCTGATGAAGTTTAATTCCAGAGATCTTGCTCTAAGCAAACTCTCATGTCGCACATTATCCGTCTCAGAAATGCGTCAGCTATTAAGGGAAGCACCTGTAAGATCAGTTAACATTTTTTTGTTCAGGAAACCGTTGCCCTGGTGAATTGTTTTTAGGATAAGGCAACATCTGTTTAGAACCCACACTATCAAAACAAATGGTGTTCACCTTAGGAATCATTTTAACAATTTTTTGTAATCTAGTTAATGGTGATCCAGCCTAATACCCTACCCCTCAGCAGATTTTCATATTCTTGTGAGCAGCCTTTCCACAACTCTCCTTATGTGACACCCGCCCACCTTCAACCAGCTTTAACTGATAGTCATTGTGAAAGACAGAAGATGTCAGGCTGGTAGACTGACAACCACCCAGACAAGCACGCAGGGGAACACAATAGAACCTCTGTGGCCTGTATGCAAAGTGCTGATAAAAGGACATCCGTTTCCAGGGAAATATGCTATATGATTCAGGTGTCTCCTGTATGGACGAGGTGAGTTTCGGTCTGTCAGGGCCAGCGCACTGTTAGGCCTGCTGCACTCTTAGGCCTTAATGGCTCTGACAGGCTTCACCTGGGGCCTCCCCCCACAGCCCTGCCTTTAATCTCTGCATTTAATCTCAGGCCTGGGCTTTCAGTCCTGGCCTAGGCTATGTTGTAGGTCTCTTCCCAGTTTTGCCACAGCTGTGCCTACGGGCACTGTTGTTCCAGGCCCTGAGCTGGCAGACTGACTTTGCAGCTCGGCTTTGGGCCTGTCTTGTCGCTTTGCCCGGTGCTCTGGGCTCTCAGTCGGGGTCTGACTCTGACCCTGGCTGTTTTCCCTGGCTCGGCCCCGCTTGCTTGGCTTGGGTGCTGCAGGGCTGGGCCCTGGCTGGTGAGGCCTCTGCCCTGTGGGTCGGTGCCTTGCCCCCTGTCCCGTGGCGAGCGGGCGGCCCCGGCTGGTCCCCTGGGTCAGGGGCCGCCTCACTGCGCTGCGCGGGACGCTCAAGTCCTCGGGAACTGCCGTGCTGCGCCCCGCTGGCATTCCTGTCAGGAAGCGGTTACGGGGATGAGAGAAACCAGCACCTCCCTTTTAACGTTCAAAGAAAGAAAGAAAGCTTGACTTCTTCAACGTGGAGCTCAGAAAATTCTCACCTAACCTTTTGTTAAATTATGTTACGCATGATGGAAATAGTCTGGGATGGTATCACCTGTTGGCATTAACTGTTCTGCTGTAAGTGCCTCCTCTAAAAGCTTGCTCTAAGTCTGTGGATGAAATTTTAAAATATTTTAACTGACTACATCCCCTAGACAACAGATTCAGTTAGAAAGGGCTACGGTCTGGAAACAACTACAGATGTGGTTCTCCTCAGGCAGAGGTTAGACTCTGCTGAAGGCTCCATGTTGTCCCCTGGCTCTGGCAAAATTAGACCCCTATGAGCATAGGTCAAAAAAGGACTTAATGGCTCACTAAGTCTTTGCTATTGCACATAGCCTTGTCAGAAAATCTTATTAATAAACTACAGTTCTCTCAAGACTAAGGAAGAGGGAGAGATTAGAATTTCTTACCTCCCAGTTTCCTCTATATTTTGAATTCTCTTTGCCATGAAATGGCATTTCAGACTAAATTTTAAGTAGTTGATTAACAGCACACTTATGCTAGTTAAGTGAGTTTCTATATGAGAAATCCAACACTGAATCATTTCTAACATCCAAACTTGCAAGGCCCTCTCCAGATTAAAATTTGTTAGATGAAATTGTAGTAATTATAAGCTCCCTTTTGTACACTGTTCTTAAAATGTCAGCATTTCAAGTATTTAATCAGACTGTAAACCGCGTAAATTCTGTAACTGCTTAAAATTAATAGCAATTCGAGAAGCATTGTTGGAGCTTGTGTTCAGAGCTATTGACTAAATTTATATAATTGCGAACTGGTCACTACTAGGAAAATCAATTTAAAACCCACCACCATAATAAAAAATGTAATGTAACTCAGAAGTTAGCTACTGCTTTGATTCAGTGTATAAAATTCAAACAAGAACAACTTCAAAACAGTATATATGTGTTAGTGCTGCAATAGACTCTATGTGTCTGTGCAGACCTGCCTGCATGAATGTATTGCTGTCCTCTAATGATGGGAGCATTTTGGATCAGGTCAAGTCTCATCACCCATTTACCCAAGGAACTGGAGGACTGATCGGAACAAAACACAAGTTGCAATGTCAAAGCTAGTTCACAGTAATTGTCCTGCAGTTCAAGAGGTAATCTGGTTGCTTTGGGATTTCTGTATATTTTTGGATGTCAGTAAGGGCCATCCGTTAAGCACATAACATGCTTTGCATTTCTACTCGCTCCTCTGTGACAGAGAACTCTAAAATGTGAGAGAAGCGCCAAGAACAGCCCTTGGCTTGCTATCATTTTAGCAAGTAGTTTTACCAGTAGCAGAGATAATGGGGCCTAGTGACCTACAGAACTGTGTCCCCGCATTTTCCTCCTTACTTCCACTCCCTCAGTACCTCCAGATAGATTGATCCCCCCGTTTCTACTTGCTTAGCTGAACAAAGGGCAGCATGGTTCACTGGGTTAGTAGTTTGCAATTACATTTGAGCCAACTCTCTGCTCAGGACCTGCAGGCTGACTCCCTAGCCAGCTAATACCTCTTAAATGGGTAAGGGGATGTCTCTCTCCTCATGACCACGCGATCTTTGTTGCGTAAGAAGACTAGATTAAAAAAACAAGAGCAGTCACTAATTCAGAATCCTCTATCTGAATTACTCTGCCCTGGAATTTGGCCCTGTTGGGTCAAATGGACAAACCTTACTGGTTCTCTATTTCCTCCCTTTCCAGTAACTTGCGGGGAAAGTCACCACTCAGTTTTAGATTTGGGGTGTGTTGGGGAGAATTCCAGTGAGGCAAACCCTCATTTCTGTCCTTGATAGCACTCACAGTGTGTGACTTGAGAAATGTTATTATACTGATTAGCATTTGCATAAATTGCATAAGTTTCCCCTCAAAGTCACCACAATTCTGAAAGACAAAGGAGGAGCGCCGATCTATCGGCTCGATAATTCTCTTGGAAACCTTCCTTTTCTTTTACAACACACTGTGTGTCATCTGGCCACATAGTTTGACAAGAAATATTAATTGAAGGAGACGATATGTGGAAGGGATTGCAACAATTTTATGTGGCTGCACAGGGTAGAAAGAAGGCACAGACTATCGAAGCTTGTGAGAATCTTAGCCTTTCACTTCTAATACTTTGAAATATTAGCATCTGACATGTTTCTCCAATTCCCTTATATATTTCATTGTGAAAAGATGGCCACAACTGGAAGTTTAACCCCAGGATCCCTTCCTGGTAGTCCTGGACAGGTCTTGCACCACGTACTGTAAGCCTGGGAGGGATTGGGGGATTTTTAATTTTGCCTGACAGCTCATCATCCTACAGCATTAATGGATGCTTACTGTGCAGGGGAGTTTGAAAGATGAATTTAAATGCAAGATGTCCTCTCCCTCACCTTTTAGGAACCTGAATCCAATGCTCATTTTAGATTTCTGTGTGAAGGAGTTGTTTCTTAGACTTTATTCATAGGAAACAGCATGTGTGTAGGCACTGGAACAATAAGCTGCTGTGTATCGGCTGCTCAAGGGTAACTGAACTTTCTTTGAGAGTAGGTGCGAGGAAATTTGAGATAGCTTACCCCAAACTGACTTGTGTAAATATGTTTAGAGAGTATATTTATATGTAAATATAAAAGATATGAAATATTTTTTCCTAACCCAATACTGAAAATTAATTTAGTAATTCAGAGCTGACCTACTTGTGGGCGTATACCATAATTGTCCTTTGAGAGGGCGCACATTTGAATATGCTTCTTGCTTACAACTTTTGAGATCTTTCTTTTTTAAACCTTCCCAGTATTTTATGAATTTTTGTAACCTATCCCAGAGCTCAGTCACTCTCCAATCACACTCCTACTCTCCATAGTTTCTCTCTGTCTAAAACTGCATACCTGTATGGTGATACCAAATTCCCCCACCAAAAGAAGCATTCGTAAAGAGAATCATTCAAGGGACAATATACATATATTTTGTACAGCTGCTCTCTCTTCCTGTTTTACTGCACACTATTTGATTTCAACCAGCTCTCCGCTGATACTCATTTCTGGTACATGTTTGTATGTTTGTTTATTAAGGTGAAAATATATCTTCATTTTCAGAGAACTTACTGAGTGCCTCTTTACCACCCAGAAGGAGGGAGCAGCGACAAAAGGAAATTACTGACCCGTTTTGTAGATGAAACACAGTAGTTTATGATTTAACCACAGGCTCAGTGAAAGTATGATGTAGCAGCAAGAATTAAATTTGTGTTGCCCAAGATAAGCTTATGTAGATGACTGAGTCATATTTTAAGAGGTTAAGAGTTTTGACTCCAAAACCTTTTTGTACCAGAAGCACTGCCTTCAGCTCTATTTTTAACTTGTTATTTTTTTCTCTCAAAGCAAAAGAGATTACATACCCATTGTACATCCTTTTTGCTTTTCTGTGTGTGCTGATGGCAAGCGTGAAAGTTTCTTTCTGCATCTGATGACTCAAAGTTGTTTCTTTGACTGGCCAGCCTTTGGCTTGAGATGCTCAAGAATCAAGCCAAACAGTAACTTCCTGGTTTTACACCCAGGTTTTCTTCCCTTGTCTCTAACAAGCTGGTATTTCAATTGTCAGAAGAGTTCTCCCCTGAATGGTTTTAAACTTCCACATTGGTCCTTCTAGATGTCCACAATCATCCTACTTCTCCTCTTAAGAGAAAAACGAGATGCATTCGGTTTTTACATTCTAATGAGCTATGTCAGATGGACAAAATGATCATCTGTCTATTTCCAAAATCTAAAATATGGTCTGGTTCTAATCATCATGGTTTCATGACTCATTGGCCAAAGGATGCCAATTAGAGGATGCCACTTAGCTCATGAGCCTGTACATCTGCCAGAAGGATACCATTCTTTTGGACATGTTTCCACTTCTGGATGGAAAAGGCCAACAGCATTGCTCTGCAAGTGACACTGCATGTGTTTCAGTGTGCGTCACCAAGCAGGCATCAATAGCAATGGTGAACTTAACTCACAGAGTTTTCCCAACTTTTTTAGTCAGATCATCTTCTGTTGTGGCACTATTCATTACCTATGCTAGTTTTCTGAAATTTCCACAAGGTAAGAGAAAAAAAAAAGAGGACTCGTTATACGTACCTGGAGGCAGAATACAAAGCTCTGTTCCTCAAAGCACACATGAAATGCAGCTCTGCAATGTCTGAGAAAGAAACTGTCACCAAATAAGTCCATTGGTTGAGTCCCCTTCTTTCTTCATAGTTCCTACCCTTCTCAGGTTGGGGATTGTTATCAGGGTTGGAAGCTGTTAGTTTTGGAAAATAGTGAAGGACAAAGAGGTAAAGTCTCTTTTCATGTTCCCTCTCATGCTATTTTTCACTTTCTTGCTTTGTGATATATGGTGCTGTACCACTGACGAGCTAGGCTTTTTTATTAGATGGAATGAGAAAAGCAAGCAAAGAAAGCAGCTGTAATACCTCATTTTCCAACAGAGGATTACATTTCACTGAATTGGAAATCAAGAGTCAGAAACCTAACAGTTTGTGCAAATCCTACTGTAAGTCCATTTGCACCTTTGGCAAAAGATGCCTTTGAAAACTCTTCCCTAAAGGACTTATCTCTTAGAAAGGGGAATAAAAGAGGGAGGTGGCAAAAAAGAAATAGAAGGAGGCAATGTGAGTTCTCAGAGTTACTCTTTATTAAACTTCATGTTGAAACCAAACTGAAAATTGGCAAAGCTTCCAGGAAAATTTAGCAAAGAAACAGCGTGCAGTAATCTAGCAACCAGGGTTACTATGGCAATAGCAGTACACTGTGAAATTTAGTAGATATAATTTTCCATGATTCACTGTATATTTTTAGCTATTTTTCTTTTTGTTCTCTCATGCTAATTGCCTTTCTGAAGAGAAGGAAGGACTGAATGGTTAGGTCATGCCCTCAGAAAAGATAGAGAGGTGTCAGTTGGTGCTTAAGGGGAGCCCTTGTGTTCTAGCCTCAAATGATCAACCGTCCTAACGAAATCTTAGGGTCTCAACTCCTACCCCATTCATCTTGTCTTGAGCCTTTAAGACCACTGTTCCCTGCTTCTTGAAATCCTTCCATCCCTTGTTCACCTTCATTTCCTTTTCTAATGCTTCTCCCCACTAGTTCACAGTCTGAACCATATGAATAATTTTTCTCCTTTCCTTCTTTTTCAGCTATTATCCAACGTGATTCTTTTCCATAATACCACCTTTTTTCTTTGTGACATGGTTTCAACTCAGGGACTCAAAAATCTAGCTCCCATCTCCTCACCCCCCTCCCTCTGTGCAGTCCTCTCTTTGGCCTCTCCGTGGCTTGCTCATAACCTGAGCTGATCAAGACTTAAATGTTCCTTCATTGTCAATCACACTGATACAATCACTTTCCTAGCCATTTAGATATGCAGTCATGATTTTATATATACACCATGCTTTTTATATGGCTCTGACATGCAAGCTGTCATGCTCTGTTTACCCTCATATCTCTAAGATCTGCCCTCCTATTCTTTGACCAAATGTCAAAACCTGTCATACTAGTCCTTCTCTCGTTCCACTACAGCTAGAGTCTCTGCTCCTAGGCCACACACACTCAGAGTCATTCAAAATGACTTCA
Organism: Calonectris borealis; assembly: GCF_964195595.1. Taxonomy (NCBI): domain Eukaryota; kingdom Metazoa; phylum Chordata; class Aves; order Procellariiformes; family Procellariidae; genus Calonectris; species Calonectris borealis. Next base: position 45,687,041 of record NC_134316.1, on the reverse strand, counting down.
TGATGTTTGGTGTTTGCTTCTTCAACTGCTAATCTCCTTTGTGCTGTTCTTGCTCTGCCACTTCCTCTGCCAGGCGCTACTTCTGTTCCTCAGCAGCATGAACTTATAACTAAGTGCCCTTCTCTATAATGGTGCTTTTATCATATACCATCACTGATCAACCCCTTCACTTTACCATTGTCTCCAACTTTACTTATTTTATTCCACAACTTGTACTGGTATCTCAGTGCTTTGTTACATTGACCTTGATACATGATAGATGGGTCATGGAAAAAGTAAAGAATACCTCCTTTTTGTAATTCACCTCTGCCACCTTATATGAAACGGTAGCATCTAAGTACATTTAGGCAAGTAGAAAACTACATAGAATCACAGGCAGTCACCAGAACATGCTTATGCTATTATTACTTGACCTTCCTTACTCTTCATCTCTAACCATTTGGTTGGTTGAATTCACTTCTGTATTGTCACTCTGTATTGTCAATAGGGCTCTAAGTGTTTTAAGGCTGGGAATGTCTGCCTGCTTGTTGCTATATATAAACAGCTCAAAAGAAATGAGGCTCTGTGAAGCCTCTATGAACTTTGGAAGGAAGGTATAAATGGAAGGAGTGGCAAAAATGCTGAAAAAGAGCAATTCTTTAAGTCAGTCAAGGCTGGGGAGGCTTACAAGGATTTCTGGAGGACTTGAGATCTTGAACTTGGATACCCACCATTCTCAACTCTTACAGATTTTAGTCTTAGCTGCTAATATCAGCATAGATAAATACAAATAAACACAAAGTAAGAAAATATTCCTAGAAATTAAGTTAAAAATATACAGAAAAATCATTTTATTAAAGTATAATATATTTATATAGTCAAACTTCCTATACAGAAGATAAAATACAGAAAAAGGCTACGTATTTGCTTATGTATATTCATGAGCATTTAAAAGGACCACAGTGCTTCATCTCAAGACACAGCTGATCAGTAGCTGGGGCTGTGGTGCAGTGTTATATAATGCAAGTTTATGACCTTGTAAGATGTCATTTTCCTTTCCAGCATTTATGGGTTTGCTTTTTTCTGTGTTTAGAAAGCAAAGTATTTCAAATAAATACTCACCTAATGTTTTTTTTACACCGTGTAGGACATACTAGATGCAACCACAGTATAAAATAAATGCTCATTGTCTTCTGTAACAGAGGTTAGCAGACTAAAGATGTCCTCATCTGTTCTGTGGTAACATCCTTGTGTTCCTGAAATTACATTTTTCTTCTCTCTGAACTCCTATGAACCATGGCAATATGGGCATAAGGAAAAGTCAAAGGAAAAGCTTCCCTGTTCTGAGCAACTCTCTGTGCATAAGAAAGAAATGCCCCATCCCTCAGAATTACCCGATTTTAGACAGGTGATTAATGCAAAACCCAAAGGATGATAGTTCCTTGCACAAGAATCAGCAGTACCGGGGCTCCACTGGCTCCTCTGCAGTATCAGAAGACCCCCGTGTTGCAGCAGGCTCAGCTCGTGAAGGGTCTGCTGTGCTCTAGTGCGGCAGGCGGCACCGCAGGGTGGTAACTCTTGTTCAGTCCTCAGCACGGCTGCCCTTCTGCGAGGCACGGTGCCTTCTGCTGAGAACGCAGCATTGCCCTTGCAAAAAAATAGATCCAGTAATAAAATAGTAACTGATCTGTGTCTACTATAGCTGTTCATGATTCTCAACATCTGTTCAGTTTTGGAGAGATTAGAACAATCCCTGTAGAGTTCTGCTGATGTTATTTTTTAACGGTCTTTTCCATACACACGAAGTGCATCCCTCCTTCAATCTGCCAAATTAATGTCTGACATCCTTTACAGCCAAGACATTCAAGACTTATATTTCCCACCACACTTTATGTTTTTCTGACACAAACCAATTTCCTTTTTCCTCTCTAAAGTGGCTTGGACTGCTGCCTTCTGACTGTGAATTATTTTTCTGGGTTTCTCTGTAAAGATGTTCAAATTGTTCTACAGCTAAAGTAATTAAACTCCTTTTAGTAAATGTTACATTTGTAATTAAATGCCAATATTGTAATTGCAGAATGTCTCCTGTTCCTACTGTTACCGCACAGCACTTTCTGCTACATGAAGCTAGGACTTTTTAGGCAGAAAATCCCTATTTAATCCCCATGTTTTACCAGAGAAACATCAAAGTTCCAGAAAGAAAAGCAAATGTGAGATGGTATAAAAAAAGGAGTCTGAACTGTTCTGCCTATTCTGGACGGCTTGCCAAATACAATAATGCTATCTTATTTAGTATTGCAGTTTCCAAACTGTATTCCCTGCACTATCCAGCAGATGATGCTACTGTATTACAAACTATTTTCTGTTCAATTTTAGTCAGAGGAAAGATGATCAGCTAAAAGATGTACTTTTGTCACATTCCAGACATTTTTAAAAATTTTCAATTGCCCTCTTTAATTCTTCTCTTTTCTAATATTCTGAGGTTCAGAAAGTGTTGTTTTTCTGAAGCAGTTTTGTTACTAAAGGTTGACCCTTTCAAGTCAAAGGAGACATTTATTCCTGTTTCCAGTCTGCAGTAAATATGTAAAGCCAAATCCTTACACTAAAAATACAAAAACTAGAAGGGGAAATAAAATACACCATTCACATATATAAAGAAAAAGGCAGAACTGAGTTTCCGTGAATCTTCCAGTATCCTCAGCTTTCTAATCTCTTTCTCTAGTGTAAGCATACCTTAATTATAGACTATGAAAGGAAGTTTTATAATTACTTCTACTTTGCAATGGATTCTGATTTTCTTACTCAAGGAGACTTGCTCCTAATTTCACAAAAAGCCTCCACAGGGGCCTTCGGAATTACTTGCAGAATGAGCGTGCTACTAATCATATATATCAGAGTCCAAGATTTTTCAAACAGAGTGACAGTGCCTGCATGGCATTTATAGACTGTTTATATTTGCTTTATTTGTTTTATATTTATAGACTGTTTATATTTATATAGTGGTCAGGCCTTGGAACAGGCTGCCCAGGGAAGTGGTTGAGTCACCATCCCTGGAAGTATTTAAAAGTCGTGTAGATGAGGCGCTTAGGGACATGGTGTAGTGGGCATGGTGTGTTGGGTTGACGGTTGGACACGATGATCTTAGAGGTCTTTTCCAACCTTAATGATTCTATGATTCTATGATTCTATGATTCTATGAAAGGAAAGTAGGGTATAAAGAACAGGTTTGCCAAGGTGGATGCAGAAAAAAATTGAGTTTTCTCTGCTTGCCTCAGCCTTGACCTCATTCTCTGAAGTGGTGGGATTGTAGCCAGCCCTTTCCAGAAGCTAGGTAGCTAGTGACTATTTCTGCTGTGCTAGCAGACTAGCACTTGTGGTCCTTCCAGCCATTGGATCCTGTTGCCGCTGTTACCTGCTTGCTGAATTGCTGCACCACCAGAAGGAGATGAGCGAAGAGGAAAAAATCCCAACTTCTGAGAAAAGAAAAAGTACAAAAGAGGGAATTGCGCTGCCTTTCTTCTCCTTTATTTTTATGTCTCTTTTTTTTAACTCTGCTCCCTTGGGAAAAGTATGGGCCCCTGAGGAAATGGAGAAAGAACCTTCTTGCTTCCTGCAGCAAGCAGGTCTGACATCTGTCCTTTCCAGACTGTGGGGCCAAGGCTAATTAGACCATTTGGCTTTTCTTATACTTTTTCCCCCAGGAGGGCTGAGTTATATGAGAAAGTTGAAGCTTCTCGTGTCACTCTGCAGCACGCTCAAGGACAGGCAAAACCATTACTGATAATTATATTGCAAGAGTCGGCAGCATAGAGGAGATCTAAGAATAGGCTGCCCAACCAGCAGCTGGGACATGAAGTAGACAGGACATGCAGGATTCGAGGTGTAGGCCTTCGGGCTTGTGTGCCTTAAGCTAACAGCTGGGGAAGAAGTTCCAGAATTTACAAGTAAATCAGCATGAAACACTTCAGCAGAAGCATATTTAGTCATGTAAGTCATGCAGGCTTAGTTGGGTGATTAGTGGTTGTGTAGTCATTAAAGCAGAGAAAAACAATAAGTCAGTGGGTGGGCAAATTGTTTGAACAGAGAACACACAGGAGTCACCCTTTTCTGTTTCCCTGGCATCAGTCACCAACAAACACACCTTTGTCACCATGGGCAAGGAGAAGGGGAGAGAGTAATAGAGGGAAAGAGAAAGCACAACACTTCAGGCAACGACACATGTCCATTCTTTTGAACAGCAACCACTTGCCCAGTCAGAAGTCTGCCTCAAACCTGGTTTTGTGACGTGTGAGTCCCTTTGGATGTGAACTTCATGCAAGTGTATCAGAAGACACTATATTAATGTTAGAGATAAATCACTGAAGTACATATTAATTTGTATTGATAAGTGTTGAACACTTATCTCTTACAATCCAAGTAAGGTCCTACCACATGAAACACCTGCTTTTCTCCACAATGTCCTGTTATATAGAGAGCTGGAGGGCATAAAAGAAGAAGTACCTGGGTTCCTCTGCTCAGCAATTATCTCTGTGAAGCAAGAAAGGGAAAAACATTTTACAGAAATCTAAAAGAAAAGGAAATTATTGAGAAAACACAGACCTTAGAGGGAGGTTGCCTTCAGCCTGGCAGGCAAAAGAGCCATTGAACTGGAGAGACAAATATTGAAGAACTGGATGTGTTTTGTTTTATTTTGAACTTTGATACACCCTGGAGAGGGGCAGACTTTTTATGTAATTGACGGGAATTTTAACACAGAAGTACAGCTGGATGATGAGAAAGAAGCTGCTGGTTGCTGTAGCTTAACTTGATAGAATTCATCAAGAATGACTTTGCTTGCTGTGATGAGTATGTACAGGAGACATTTGATTGGAACTGTGGGGGCTGCTTTTAATTCATTGGAGACATTTGGGTTGGGAGGCTGAGCTTTATGGGCCATTGTATTTAAGTAATTTGGAACAATAGTTTGAAGTATTATAGGGGAATACGTTGATAATCAGGAAGGAACATTGAAGTCAGCCTGCATAAAGCTTTGGTCAGAGTCGTATGAGTAGCTTTGCGTGTGCGCTTCATTGTATACATTGAGATAGGTATTTTTTAGTTTAGTAAAACAGATTTGCCTTAAAATGGTTTAGCTTTAGGGTATACAAGCATGAATTTGTGGGCTGCATGCTTGGATCTGGAGAAACCTTTATGTATAATAAAGATACAACCAAAGTGGATAGATGGTGGGAAATGAAATTAATTTCCAAACGATTAACAGGAGCGCAGATGTCCAGGAGGTGCCATCTAGAACGGCCATAATGGGAAAGATGTTTCTCTCGAGGTATTAGTTATTTCTTTAAGAGAAACTGAATTTTTACTGAGAAAAAGATTTGCAATAAACATCCAGTTCATGCAATATTAAGCACTTAGCATTCTGAAGGAATACCGGGTTCTTTGTCATTTTAAGCAGTGCACAGTAAAAGTACGCACACTATAATTTCTATCACTTCTTTGTATGCAATCTCTGCATGTCTAAATTGCTTAGAAAATTATATAGCTAACAATCTGAAACTGCATGATTCACGTGTGAGATTTCAGGGGGATTGGAGCATACTGGGTAAGGAATTAAACATTTGAATGTGAAGGTTTGGGATCTTGAGAAGAATTGTAAATGTTCTAAACAACTTAATGCAAGGAAATATTATGTACAGAGTTAGAACCTACCAAATAGAAGAAATCTGTTCAAGCTTCCTTTTCCTATGGAGAAGCAAATAAAAAACATTGTACTCTTTTGCTGGGCAGAGGGGATGTGCAGAATTGCAAAGAAAGTAGGGCATGACAACACTTTCTGTTCAGTTATGTAGGGTATTTAGAAGAAAATGCAATACAGTTTGTACTTCAATATTTTTGCTTCAATGAGTAACAAGAAAAGAAAGTTATTCATAAATTATAATTAATGGAATGTGGAAAGTTCATCCTATGATTTCAGTTAGAGATCTGAATATCAGGAAAATATTTTGATGCAAATAGTGGAGCTCTTTGTTTGCAGACAAAGGAGCTGGCACAGATGGAAAGACAAAAGTACCTTCTTTTGCCTCTTGAGTTGAATACATGTAACTTACCACAGATAGCAGGAAGGAATTTGTGTAGGAAATTTTTTGAAGGAAAACTATTTTTTGAGTGATAAAACTGACTTGAAGCCATCTTCCATAGCACCAAAGTATCAAGAATCAGAGAGAAGGTGGTTTCCAAATGTAGATGTCTTCAAGAAATATGCTGTTCATTTTTTTTGAAAAATTAGTTGAGGACGACGCTGCCCTCTGATCGCCGATTCTTTTCAGAAACATACATGTAGTGAATGCCTTGGACTTTGTTATGGAGATCTGGGGTTCAATCAAAGTTAGCTTTAACAGGGAAGGGAAAGAGAAGTCTGCTATTTCACAGCACTGTTTGAAATCAAAAATAGTGAAGAAATCATCACTCAAGAAATGAGACTTTATGGCTGTGTTCTGTTGAGTGGGCAGGGTAGTGTAGAGGGGTGATTTATTGCAGGCACTTCTGTTGTGTCATTATGCACTCAAAATAATGTGACTTATCACACATGCAGACTGATAGCTTATTTCAACACAGTTAACTGCTAAATTGAGAACTGTGGAAGTGAAAAAGGCTATCCTGAAGAGCTGAGTGCTTATGCATGCTGATCATTGGCCTGGGATCAGATTTAGAGAAAGGGGAGTTTTGCTGCCATGTAAGACAGTTGAAGAAACTACCCAAGCACGTCCAGAAGGTTTATACAAGCCCTATGAAGAGACCTAACATGATATTTGCAGGAGGCTGTGTATGTGTTTGAGGATGACGGTTGACAAACATTGCTTGTATTGGCAATGCTGCCTCAGGCTGTCCTTGCCCATGCCTGATTTCTGTCAGATGCCAGGACAACAGTTTGTGGAAATGCACAATGAAGAGGACCATCCAGGTGATGAACTGCATTCTTTTTTTTTTTCTTGGACTATTTTCCAGACAAATCCATTTCCTAATGTATGTTACCACACGACAGCTTAAATACATATCCTGAAACATTTAAGAACACATTTGAGGGACAAGAAAAAATTGCAAAAGGTTAGAGGTTACTGCTTAGACCAGCATTGCTCACCTTTGTTCAGTTATATTTGCAGAGGTTCAGAAATTCCCAGATGTATTGTTATCAGTAAAAATAGCTTGGCAGGGTGTTTGTTTTATAATTTCAACTAACAAGGAGAGATCTTGAATCCCAAGGATGCCTAAAGCAGAGTTGATAGTATTAAAAATTTGTCAATTTACAGAATTTAAAAAATGTGAAGAATCAAATCTTAAACCCACATAGGTGTGAGGAATATGGCAGGGTTCTGATAATATGGAGATTGTCAAATTGAAATTGAAGAACTTAGTTACTGAAAAGGTTGATAGATCCTGTAAAGACTTTTCTCAGCTTCTTTGACTCTTCTGTTCTGGTTAGTCTCTTGGAGTGAGGATGAAGAGTTTACTATTCAGATTTTCAGGAAAACAGCTCAGAGTTGAAAAGTAATTTTAGCTGTCGTGGGTAAACGCCCACATAATTCAGGATTTAATTCAAGAGGCTTATAGGAAAACCAAAGGTACATATATATAGGTACGCACTGAGGACAGGGTGAATTCAATATGGTTTTACTGTGTGTCTAAAATATAGAATTATCCTATCTTCATTTGGATATAAAAGATAGTTTTGTAAAAAGATCTATGAGTTCTTAATAATTTCAGGCAACTTTTATTAACACTAAAAAACCTCTGAACTTAGTTGTCAGTGGATACCATTTTAGTTAAGAGATTTATGCATTAAGGAAATAATTGCCTTTCTGTTTATACAGTTACCATCTACAAATTGTTGGGGGTTTTTGGGGGGCTTCTGAATGGATGCAAGTACAATGGTATTGTTAATCTTTCTTACCTGCATATGCTAACTGATCTTCATCTTTAGAAGCTGATACTGGGACAATACTATAGAATATAACCATTTAAGACTTCGTTATGATACTCACTTGTATCCTATTGATATATGAAAGGATTAAATTTTCCAGAATATTTGTAAGGAAAAGGGACAAAGACTGAAAGAGAAAGGGGAAAGCCAATACCTGGAAAGGTGCTGTTTTCTTCTTTGGTAGTTGGATAAGAATTAGTTGTTAGGGAAACTGTTTTAAAGCAATTGTTGTTTGGTTGCTTGCCTGCTTGCTTGCTTGTTTCTCCTAACTGCGTTAGATTTGATTGTAGTGTCAGTTAATATGTTGTTGAGTATGTACAAAGCCTGTATATTTGTCTGTGGGTGTCCCAATGGAATTCAGAGCTGTACACTTTTCTGACATATGTTAACTTCTTCAAATAGTTTCTTTCAGGAGAATTTTTGACATTCTTTTCCCATTTGGTCATAGTGAAATGCTTGGCAAAACTTTACATTACATGGAATTATACTACACCTTCCTTCCTACACAGGTTATGTGAGCCCTCAACATTCCAGTGATGAGAATCATTCTGACATTCAGTGTTGATAATTATATCAAATTTCTTTTTATCGTCAAGAATTGTCATTTTTTTTATCCTTGTTTCTCAGGTTCTAGCATTAGGAGATAAACAAGTGAAATATTTCTTCTCTTTAAATTCTTTGACACCTTATATGTGCCATACCCTGAGTTCAAACAATATGTTTTCTACTTTCTTCTTCTGTTGTCGATTTTGTGTCTTCCTGGCTGCTTCAACAGTGAAAAAGATCAACATTTATGTCTATCAAGTACAGCAAAATTGCAGCATGCTGCACTGTCATCACTGTGCTGTTGGCTTCATCTGCCTTTTTTGTCATGGAGTCACCAGCAGGTATTGCTCACCTTCTTGCAAGAACTCCCATCAGATATCTCCTATAATTTTGTGTTACATTCTGCCAGACAAGTTCCTCAGTAGGTGACTTGCTGAGAGTCTAACACCTATTTAATAAGTTGAGTGTTTTCCAGATGTTTTTTCACCTCTTGTAATAAGTTGCCAGTCAGCCACATGGGTTTCTGCTTTTCTGTGGTTTTCTGCTGCTGACGGTTTTCTATGTGACCCCTGCCAATGATTCCTAGTCATTCAAGGAATATTAATTTGCACCTACTGTACCCAGGATTACACTTCAATCACACGAAGATAACTTATGCTGCATTTCTGCTGGCTTGCACCACCTGCACCCAAAATCTCTTTCATTAGCAAAAAAGGAAAACACGGCACACCCAACACTGGTCACAAGTGGTGTTCCCTCCTCATTCATGCACATGGCATAGAGCTACTCCTCTTCTGAAGGAATGATAGTTTCCCTCTGAGCTATCTTTCTAGATGGACCTATTCCAGATTTCAACAAACCCAGAATATCTCCCCTCTTGGCTTCCTGACATTACAACACACTCCAGATACCTGATATGATCAATGACCCCAAGGCTTAAGCTTTGAATTCTTCTAAAGGAACCAACATGCATATCTCGCTTAAGCAGACTATTCAGAATCACAGAACCCCAGACCAGGAAAAGAAACAAACCAAACAAAAGCTCACCAAATCCCTTCATTTCCAAGAACTGGTTTTGCAGATGGGCTCTCAATGATTATTCACCCATGATAATCACTGATGATATCTTTTCTCTGCTATTGAAATTTCATTGTAAGTCAAGTGATGCCATCTGCTAACAGCTGATCATTCCATTTCCAGGTTAGTAATAAATCTACAAACCAGCAGCAGCCTAATACAGAATTTTGAGGCACCTCACTGTTAACTGCTACCACATCAAAAATGGACCACATAGGTTTATTTCTTTTAAGCTTATACTGTCCCACTATAAATTGGTTTACCTATTAGTGAGTCTTTACATATTCTTGGGGTATTCTTCTGAATCTTGCAATGCTACAGGCTTGGGCAAGAGTGGCTGGAAAGCTGCCCAGCGGAAAAGGACCTGGGGGTGCTGATTGACAGTCGGCTGAACATGAGCCAGCAGTGTGCCCAGGTGGCCAAAAAGGCCAACAGCATCCTGGCCTGTATCAGAAATAGTGTGGCCAGCAGGAGCAGGGAGGTGATCATGCCCCTGTACTGGGCACTGGTGTTCAGTTTTGGGCCCCTCACTACAAGAAGGACATCGTGGTGCTGGAGCGTGTCCAGAGAAGAGCAACAAAGCTGGTGAAGGGCCTGGAGCACAAGTCTGATGAGGAGCGGCTGAGGGAGCTGGGGCTGTTTAGCCTGGAGAAGAGGAGGCTGAGGGGAGACTTCATCGTGCTCTACAACTACCTGAAGGGAGTCTATGATTCTATGATTCTACGATTCTATGATGTTAGGCTTGTTTGAGTCACTACTTACTTTGACAGTTCTCGTCTTTATAGTGATACAATACAGATCAAGGATTAAAAATATGGCACATATTGATTACTAAGGGTACAATCAACAGCAATAAAACTGGTAATAAGGAATATGCATACATCAAGACCAATAGGTCTGCACTCCAATAAGGCCACATCAAAGATGACTTAGGAGCAGAAAGCCTGGGGTCTGATAACAGGAGGATGGGAACAAGGTTTCAATATGTCACGTGGGCCATTCCTGTTCTCTCAACAGGAAGGTGGCAATAAAGATACCCAGAAGGAGAAAACAAAGATGATGGGCTGCTCAGCCTTGCCTAAGAATTAGGGAGGATGAAGTATGCAAAACTGAGGCCCCAATCATGTCATAATGACTGCTTGACTCCCTGATATAAAGAGCTTGTCCAAATTATAGTTTGTTGTGCCTGATCAGGAAAAACCTAAGAGACATACCAAGGACTCAACAGCTAGTATCCCTTGTCCTTTGTGTCACACACACACACACACATGGTCCTGAGCAGACCACTTAGACACACCTCTTGGTGCTTGTGAGTATGAGTGAAATAGGAGTGAACGGATGCAAGTGACTGAAATCAGTTTTAATTAAAATAAATATGAGCATCCTCTTCCATGGAGTCTTGCAATGAGTTTTGTAACACTGATTCTTACAGTTTTAAGGCTGCCATTTATTAATGAGTTATGCCATCAGAATTTTCATTTTACTAACACCAAAAAAGCATTCCATGGGGCTTAAAGAGATATGTCCTTGTGGGGAAGACTTTCACCTGCAGTGAAGGCAACAGTATGAGATGGCACTAGGAGGTCTAGCACTTTTCCTTCTCCCCTTCTCCATTTTTGGGAAGTGTATTCCTTTCCCCTCACAAAACCTCTGCCTTCTCCTGCCTCCTTTCTAGGGACCCACAGATAAGGCAGCTCTGCTTTGTTTCAACATTTTTCCAGGGAAAAGGAGTAAATCCACTGGTTGGGTAGAAGCACAGTCTCTCAGCTGGGGCAGAGAAGGCATGTAGCAGTACTGCCCCAGTGAGAAAGAAAAACTGGCGGAGGCATAGGCACAACCAGCAGAGGCAGAGCAGAGCACAGCTCATCTGGATTACACAGGACAATGCAAAATATATGCCTATTTTATAATACTGTAGTATCTTAGCACTCAATCATTTTGACCCCAGTGGCAACATATATATTTAGAATGGCAATTATATCATATTGTTGATAAATTACTCATCACTGTTATTGCTAGATGATTAAAAGGAATGCATTTGTCTGGGCTATGCTCAAGATGAGCATTCTCATCTCCTGGGAGTCAGTGGTCCATTCATTCCTCCAGGAGCAGTAAATGGGGTGTTGAGTAATCTGTCCTTTGAAATGTGTAAAGAAGCTGTTAAGAGAGCGCAAAATATGTTTAGCCAGCAGTACCAGCTGGATGTGAGCCCATCCAGGATACTCCATTCAGCTGACAGCTGTTACCAGAACCACATGAGGGTTAGTCTCCAACTCTCTCATGTCTCATTCTGCTTGTCATCCTCCCCTTTGTTCTGCTCTGTAGGAGGGGAGGAGGAAGATATAACACAGGGACGGATGCAGCCCCTGGCGGGTAGAGGGCTAGGGAGGATTTGCATGGTGGCAGGTATTTAATATGATGTGCACACCACGTTAGACACGCTATTGGAGAAAAGAGTGGAAGGAAGTTCTTGTTATGCCATAAATTGCATCCTTGCGCTAAAAAGGAAATTACTTTCTGGCCATTTCATCTGTCAGTCCTCTTCCCCTCTGAGGAAAGCTATTCCTTTTTCTTATTTTCATTCTCTCACTGTCTATTGTGGGGGTCAGCCTCGTGACTGGTACATGGGTGCACCTGAGCTCTGACACCTGGTGAGGAAGGGAGGGGAATGGAAAGGGGTTATGTAAAAACTGATTCAAATGTGTCAGTGCACAAGTCCAGCACTTGCTGCAACAGGGGAAAGTCCTGGTGCCTGCCACAAGAGGGGTAAGGACAGATGGAGGTTGGAAAGCGGAGCATGCGAACACAGGGCAGCAAAGGCTGGACCATCCTCTAGGAGATGCATTCCTAGGTGCCCCATCTGTACTCTGAGATGAGTACACTGGGATCTAAATTTCTCCCAAAGCAGGTGGGTATAGGAGAGTGAAAGACCTTTGGTGTTGGAGAGCTAGAACTTCTTTAAACACCCAGATCTTTACATCTTCTTTCTGGAAGTCAACATTAGATTTTACAGGGCTAACAATAAACATGCTTTACAAAACCCCAAATTTGCTCTTCAACATAGAACAGGATTGTGAAAAGCCTGCTATTTTGCTGTCAGCAAAAATCAATGCCGACCTTCAAAGGAATAAGTAGTAGCCTTGTGATCATTAGGTGATGATCTAAGGCAAGCCAAGCTTTCTACAGAGAGATACCAGCCTTTGATGGACCAAATAACACAGCTGGTCTATAGACAAGCTTTCGGACTCGCAAATCTCCAGAGCAGAAGGTCAGACATGAACATGGCCTTGAGCAGCCAAAAGCACGTCGTTTCCCCCGGTTACATCGTTTACTCCAACGCGATTACCTCTCCCTCCTCAACCTGCCGAGGACCGCCGGGGTGGGAGCGCTGCCCCGCGCGTCGCTTCGCCCGGGACTGGAGGGCGCTGCGCTCTCGCCCCGCCACCCCACCGCAGCCCGGCCGTCCCCTCGCCGCCCGGTCCCCCGGCCGGTGCCCCCGCCGGCGGCCTGCCCCGGGAGGGGAAGAGCGCGGGGCGCTCCCCTCGCCTCCCTCTGCCGCTGTGGTGAATGGCTGGCGCATAATCCCACGGCACCGGTTTCCAGCGCCCTCTTCTCCCGGGAAGGCGGCGGGGAGCCCAGCCCGGCTTTCTCACACAGCCGCATCGCCCCGCCGCGCCTTCCCGTGTCGGCGCTCGCACTCCTCCCCCGCCCGCAGCGCCGCCGGGCGTCGTCGCCTCCCGGAGGCCGACCTGCCGCCGGCTGTGAGAGGGTCGCCAAGCCCCTTCGCCCCGCCGCCCCCCTCCCCTTCCCCTCTCCCGCCCGCCCCCGGGCCCTCCTCCCGTCACTGATTCGGCGCCGGAGCCCCGGGTGCCCGAGCCCCCCGCCCCAGCCCCGGCCCCCGCCGCCGCCGCGGCTCCCGAGCTGTCAGTGCGCAGGCAGCGCCGCGGCCCCGCGCACAGCCCCGCGCCGTCAACCGCCGCCAACCGCCGCCAACCACCGCCAACCGCCGCCGCGGAGCCGCCACCGCGGGGCGGCAGCAGGTACCGTGCCGGGGGAGCCGCTGCTGGCGGGGCCGGGCTGCACCTGAAGGGGAAGGGGATTGGGATTGGGATCCCCCGGCCGGACAGGGGCTGTGGGAAGGGGGCCGAGGGCGGGCCTGCCCTGTGGGGAGGCCGTCGGTACGGAGCGGAGCCCGGGCGGCGGCAGAGGGGCCGTCGGGGCTCTCACGGCGGCGGCCGTGGTTCTTGCGAAGGCGGGCGCTCGGGACACGCTGCGGTGTCCGAGCCCGTGGCCCTTGGGGGCGGCGGGTAGGGCGCGGACGGCCGCCCGGGCGGGCAGCGCTCCCTCTCCGTCCCCACTGAGGGGCTGGACAATAGCGGGAAATGCCCTCCTCCCCTTTTATTTCCAATATTAAATGGGTTGAGTTTATGTGGGGAAGGGTATGAAATTTTGGCCCCGCTTAGCATGGAGCCGAGGTCGGAAAACGTCCCAGGGGCCGGCCACGGAGAAGGGCATCCTGGAAAATTCCCACAGGGCAGTTTCTCAGGTGGGAAATAGGATTAAGCTTGCATGGATCTCTACTTTAGTTTCCTGGGGGAACTGATTCCCGAGGGTTTTCCTGAAACTAGCATACACAACTGATTCTGTAATGTACAATTTTCTGTCAGATGATCTAGCTTAATCCTTCTCCGTGTATTTGGCAATCCCACTGTCACCTCCTCAACCCATTCCCTAAAAGCTCCCAGGGAAGTGGGTCAGTGTCTCCAGATGATGTTTCTATCAGACACTCAGTGAGTTTCTGCACTGCTGGCTGACTAGAAGGCAGCATTGTGACCCTTCAGTTTATGCACATACTGAATGAGCCGTGCTTCAATTATTCATTCTGATGCTATTGCAACCTTCTGCAGTTTCTCTTCTCCAGGGACATGATGTGTAACAAGACTTTGAAATACTTTGTCAATGCGGCTGCGATCCTATCTAGGCATAGGGCAGCTGTTTGCTTGTCTAGCCATTCTTAAGGGTTAATTTATAACAGTAAAAGCTATGTCAAAGAAGAATAAGGATTCCCGGTAGGGCAGCATTACTCCCTACATTCCTTCTGTTCCCCTTTAAAAAGCTGAGACCAGAGTACTGAACGGTTAGTGGACTAGGCTCTACAAATGAGTTTTGTATTTTCAACCTGGAAGAAACAAAGCCTTCAAAGTACATTTGGTCTCCATAACGGAGAACCTATGGCCTCGACATGGAATTGGTTTAAATCTGATAATTTGTCAGTGTGGTAGATATTTGCTGTTTTGTAGATGAAGAAACAGATGCAGACAGGTGCAGAAACAAAATACATTGGAACCAGAGATTTGGCGGCAAAACTTGGAAGCCCATTTGTTGTTATTTATGTTTTACTGGTGTGATCATCTGTCCATTGTGCTGTGCTCTCCAGAGAGTGCTCATTGATAAACTGAGATCCATTAACATTTTCCAAATACAGGAGGCTGGGTGGACTCACAATGGCAGCAGCTATATTTATGGAAATACAGGATAACTATACTGTGATCTGTAGTCAAGTAGGTGTATGATAGCTTTTATATTCTCCATTTTAATAATAGACATATTTCCAAACAGCAGCAAGGGCAATTGTTGATTCCCAGTTCTTGGAATACTCACTCTTGTATCAAATAGTAATCTAGATGAACACAGGCACACAGAGAAATACTGTATGTCTAAGTGAAGAGCCAAGATAATTTGAACCTTCTGTGCATAGCACCCAATAATATGAAGACCGAAAGAAAAAGAGGCCAGTGCTACTGGAAAGTGAACATGCAGTGAGCCTCCAAGTGATCACTGACATTATACCAAAATTTCCACATTCTTATAAGTAGTTATAGGCAGAGAGCATTGAAATGAACTAATCTGGTAGTGAAGGTAGATTTCCAAGTAGAAGGTACCTCTGAGAATATAATATTCTCAGTTGAGAAACGTCTCTCTCCTAGAGATACTCATCTCTACATTGACTCTAAGGCATGAGAATAGAGAAAAAAATAGGGCTTGAAAATGCTAGAGTCTTAAAAATGCTGAAGTCTAGAGCTTTGTTACCAGCATCTGAGGTGAGGTGTTAGGATTTGGTGGGTTTTACTCCTGAACTCTTCCATTCGCCTATCCTTTTAAATGCCCAAAGTATGAAGTGTACATTCTACTCCAAGGTGCACAGTTAAGGAAAATTATATTCCACCTGCCTTAGAATTACAGCTTACTAACTAGTCTGTAGGGGCGAGGATCTTTGTACTGTCTTGGAAGACACATTATGGCTTGGCAATTTGATAGTTCATCATACGTTATTTCAAAGAATCTACCTGACTGACTATGATTTTCACCCAGTAGAGATTAAAAGCTTCAGCTCTTACTTCTTGATTTACACCCAGAAATTTAGTGTAGATCCCGTTGCCCAGCAGATCAAAGCTGAAGTAAAGTCAGGACTTCTTTTTTCCTTTCAGCTTTTCTTTACCTTTTCCTTTGGCCCTATCCCAGGAAAGGAAATTTGCCTGATGCTCAAATGAGATAAGCCAGTAATACACAACTGCTGTGCTGCTGGCTCTCTTGTCAATCCCTCCGACTGCTTTCTTGTCCCTGTAAAGCCTCTCTCTAGTTGCATACTTCCTCCAGACAGGTTAGAGAACAAAGGAGGAATTCCTGCTGCATATAATCAAAGGTCTGAGGTTTCCAGCAGAGGTAACACAGCCAGAATCAGGAGATGATCACAGGGCAAGCAGTAAGTGGCTACTCCAGAGGCTAATAATTGAGTACTAGGGCCCCATTGGGAAACAGTACAAATTCATAAAGTCCTATTTCTCCCTCTTTACCCTCCGGCCGGTTAATTCATCCCACAGCTTTCTGCTGTGCCAGGCCCTCAGCCACAGTGCCAGAAAAACTGTTCATATTGGGTTAAGGAATCTGAGGAAACTATGGAAGTGATTACTGGAACGAGAGGCAGAGCCAGATGAGAGAGTCGAGCCACTGTTGTCAGGAGGAATACCAGATCATCTTTATTTCCATGTACACAAAGGCTTACTATCTGTTAGTGCCTGCTTGTGACCACCACGGCTGGTGTTTGAGCTCCGAGGAAAGGAACCTGCAGTCCTTCGGTCAAGAGCAGATGCAAAGAAAATGTTTAGTCCTTTGAAATCAACTAGCTGCCTCGGTGCATCCCTTCCAGTGTGTGCTGCTCGTGTAACTACAGTGAATGTGATAAATGCTGACATTTCTAATATATCCCTAAGTCTATGAAGACAGCTGGTCACATCTTTCCCATTCATTGTTTCAGTATTCCTGCCTTTTCTTCATTTTACATATTAAACGATTTTTTGTGGCATAAGAGTGAGAGATTGAATTTGGTTTTTTTAAGTAAAAGTTGAGATTCTTTATCATGGTTGTACATTAATTTTAAATATTTGCTTTGGTGAGGCGCAGGGCATAGCATGTGAAGGAGGCTATAAACTGGGTAAACATGATTTTCTGAACAGGAAGATCTTCTTTAAATAATATCAGAAGATTCAGAGCTCATAAGCTGCGTGCTTTTAGTCTGTGCTAGTCCTTCAGACGGAGCACAAGCTGCTTAAAACTGATATGATAGCTGTGTTGGTGTGTCCTGGATCTGCTTCTGTTCAGTGTTTTCGTAGATGACCTGGATGGTAATATAAAGAGTGGGTGTATCACATTTGCCAGGGACATAAAACAGTGAGACTTGAAATATGCTGGAGGAAAAGATTAGAATTCAAAATTATTCCAACAAATTGGAAGAACTGCTAGGAAACTGGATGAAATTCGGTAGGGATAAATGCAAGGTACTACAATAAGGCAGGAATAATCAACTGCATAAGCACAATTGAGAAGCAACTCTACAGAAAAGAATCTGAGTGTTATGATAAATCACAAGCTGAACATGAGTCAATGTCATGCTGTTGCAAATGAAGGCAAACATCTTGCTAGGATATATAAAAGACATACAGCCTGGAAGACATGTGAAGCAATACTCCTGCTCTGTTCAGCATTGCTAAAGCCTCAGCTTGGAGGCTGTGTGAAGTTTTGGTTATTACACTTCGAGACAGGTGCGATTCAATCAGATCGAGAGAGAGTCCAGAGAAGGGCAGCAGGACTCATCAGAGGTCTGAAAAACGTGACCTGCAAGATGAATTTGAAAGAATTGAAATTATTTAGCCCAAGGACCAGAAAGCTGGCAGGGGAATATTACAGTCTTTAGACACAAAATAGAGGGGGGGAATGATCTTTTCTTTGGGCTCATGGTGGGTGGAGCAGAAAGCAAGAAGAAGCAGAAAGAAAGACTATTTTAGACTGCAGAAATAATTTTCTAGGATCTAGGATAATAAAAACTGTTGAATATTTGGTCTGGGGAGGTTGTGAGGGCTCCATCATTTTAAGAATGTTAGACAATTATCTGTGAAGAATTAAATTAGGCTAGTGATCCTATCATGGGAAAGTACCTTGGACTATTTGACATCTTAAGTTCTCTTCTAGACCATTCTTCTGTCATTTTATGAAGGCAACATGGTCATTTCATGTAAATGAAATAAAAGCTGTCTGCTGGCCCTGTTCTGATGTTTGTCTGATATCCAAGGCTAGCATGGCACCAAGAACACAGTGCAGCTCTTCCTGACAGAGCCTGAAAGAAAAGTAAGAGCTTACGAGAAGGTGGTTAAAAGAGGTCTCTCTTTTTGGAGAAGGCGTAGGGAAGGGGACATTCTGATTTCCCTGGAGCAGATGCTTGACTGAGTCTATGAATGCTGAAAACAATGATATGGAAAAAGAAAAATGAATGAGGATTAGCAGTTAGCAAAATGATCTGAACTGAAAATACAAACTCTTCTAGTATTTTACGCCTTGAATGAAAGACCGTAGTCCAAAAATGCTTTTTTAGAGATTAAATGAAATAAAATAATGGAATTCAGAATAGAAATAAAATAAAGCATAGTTCTACAGTTGATGTTTTTAGGCATTCCTCCAGGGAGAGAAAATCTAGGTCCTGTAGTATTCATGGTTTAACATACATTGTTTAATATAAATGGAACAGACGGTCCCCTGTGCATGGTGAAAAAATGCTGGATCTCTGTGAGGAGACAGGTAGAAAGAATTAAGAGAGCAATGATCATCTCTTTTGGATGCTGCAGTGGAGAGCTGCACATAAGATCCTGAATAGAACACGTTTTGAGTCCAACCAAAGAATTTTTTAATCCCCTAAAGGGAGAAGGATTTTTTTCTCTCCCCAGGCTTTAGACCTTTCAACTCAGACAAAAAGAAAAGCTCTTAGAGAAGTTAAAGACGTACTGGGAGGAGTGGAAGTGTTTTTTATACCAACCAGGCAATAGGGAATTTTTTCTATGAAAACAGGTACTCTCTGGGACTGAAACGCTGCAAAGCAACTGCTGGAAAGAATCTGTGTTGAACAAACAAAACAAGGAGAAAATGAAGAATTCGGCTGTGATTTTTAGAAGGCTGTTTTCATGGAGCTGTTGCTCAGTGAACTGTAGCATATCAGCATTATAATCTGGTGTTGTTTAAACACTCTTACACTGGAATTATCCATAAATTGACAGAAATCCTCATATTTTTATTTACTCTGGGACACGTAAGCACAAACTGTGACACTATATAAGCTCTGATTGCTTTTCCTCCTGCCCCCATCTTCCATTGCTGCTTGAACGCTTTGGGAAAAATAATGATTTGCTTAGAAAGCCGGTCACTTGATTCCCCAGATATTTCAAAGTAAATTCACATCCCTTCCACCCAAGTACTGACCAGTGTTTCACATTAGCTTGTATTGCTTTGCCTGAGTTTATTTAATTTCTCCTTCTCCCATCCTTCTCTTTGCTTTCTTTACTTGTCATATGAGTATATGAAACACAGTCTTTATTTGGGAGACAGAAAAGGTATCCAAAAGAAGGCTTACTGTGACCTGATGCTAAAGGAGGTTCAGCTTTGGAACAAGATGGTTCTGGAAGGAGATAAAGCAAAGGCTAGCTAATGTAAAAAATCTCCTTTTTACTAGTAGGAAGAGGCAACAAGGAGGGATTGTTCTCTAGGAAACTTGGGAGGAAATCTGAGACAGGCTGGTCAGAAAACTACTGAGCATGCTGGAGAGGGTTCTGCAGATGGTAATCTCCTCTTGGAAGCTGTTGATAATTGTCTTGAAAAGGAAAGGCGTTAGACAGAAGAAGGAAGGTACGGGACTGAAAGAATTAGAGTAGAGGGAGTGTTGGCTTGAAATATGAACTGAATATGAACATTTGGTTTTAGGGTGCATGGCTGAAATTTCTCAGTGTGGTTGTGAGGAAATTGTGTAGGCTATTGCAAATGGCACTTCTGTCAGTGTGAGCTGCATATTTAATGCATATCCAAGCCTGCTTTAAATAAAGCATCTGCATAACAGTGTTCAGAGCAGCCATATCCTTCATGTTAATTCTTTTTTTTTTTCTTTTATGTTATGTCCAGTTAGGGTCTAAAAGTTACATAAAACCTGCCAGTGGGTTGATGCAGTCGTTATTTCAGTATTTTAGCAAAATTTTTTTCCTATAAGCAAAAATCAGAGGCAGCAGCTTCAAGCTGTCAAAGGCAATTTTGCCTGGGAGGAAACTGGCTGGTCACGCAGATGAGCCTGGAATCTGTGAACACTTGACAGGCTCTGAGCGCTTTCTCACTGTGAATGAGGAGCTGATGAGTGAACAGCAGTGTCCAGCAGCGCTTTCTGATGGTAATGCCAAAGCCTTTTACCAGCAGCTTCCCAGTGCAGATGGAGTTTTACAAAAATAGTCACACAAGCATTTCTACTACCATTATGAGGGCATTTTTTAAATACTGGAAACAATATAAAGCCAGAAAGCAGATATGGGAAAACTTTGTAAAACTCTGTGTGTATTGAGGAGATTATTCAGCAAATGCCTCTCTCTGTCCCTCCAACCAGGGCAGCAGACTCTGCCTTGTGGGCAGCAGCACTTCTGTGTCAGATTGTCCCAGAAAAATTCAAGTTCAACAACTGTGAAAATTTGACTTGTACAGGGTTTAAGGGAGGAACTTCATAGCTCCCTGTTGAAGAAGATGACAAGCTTGATTAAATCCATGGACCAAAATATACTCAGAGTTTAAAAAGTGGAAGCTGGGATTTTCCTGAAGGTATCGGCTATCAATTCACAGCCTTGGGATGTCTCATTTGCACAAGCTATAGCCTTCTGAGAGGCAGTTGTTAGTAAAATAGCTGAAAAATTGAAAGGGCCCAGGTTCCAGCTGCCTATATGCATTCCTCAGAGAGGTCTCATTAGAAGGGATTTGGCAGGAAAGACCACTGGAAATGGGGAACCGCACATTGCTGGTTGTGAAGGGTCAGTATTAACAGACATGACAATTACTAACTTTGCTAACTTACTTTGCTACTTTTAACTCTTTATCTGTAGACATAAAAGAAAGAATGCTAGTGGGCTGAGAATTTGATAAACCTGATTCATGAAAAGCAACTGATAGTGAAGAGCGCTATGTGTATTGCAGAATTTCATTGTTAATCAAGAACTTCTGTACCACCCAGAGGAAGTCTGGGTCTCAGACACTGGCTGGTGACAAAAATGTGGGTAGTCACATGCAATGATTATTCTTTAAATAATTGTTTCTTGATCTATCTACCAATTCACGGGGTATGAAAGCAACAGGACTGTTATGTTGGATAATTAGAGAACAGGACCAGAAAAAAGACTCATTAGCGTATGTGGACTTTGACTAACACCTCCCTTTCCCCAAACAGAGTGTGGCAGAGCAGAGTTTTCATTCTGGAATAATACTGGGCTCTGCTTTGTTGCTGAGCGCATGATGCTTGTTTCTTCCCAGTTCTTCAGCTCCAGGCCTGTGTCCTGACCCAGCAGGAGGAGGAACAGAAAGGAAGATGCCAGAGCAGAGATGGAAGATACACAGATCTTAATGCCTTTTATCACCTTCTTCACTAAACTAGAGCTCAGTGAATTTCCAAATTGAGATGTTGCAGCATGTTGGCAGTGAAGAGCAGCACTGCAGTGCAATTCACAGTGTTCTCTGAGCATCTTCACTGTAATGAAACAGCAGGGCATGAAAAGAAATGAATGTGATTTTTTGGCTGAGTGTGATGGCAGATGTTAAAAGACAGCATGCTTTCCTGCCTTACCTGTCAAGACAAGGAAAAAAAGCTCCCAAGGAAAGCAGCATTCCTGTAGGCAAATGCCCCTGTACAGATAGAATTTTTTCAGATGGATTTGCAAAGCCTACTGTCAGAAAATATCAGTCAATAGCATGTGACGTTTTCTCAAAGTATGTTACAGTGCAGCCTTTGATGGATAAAAAAACCGAATCAATTGTGTTTCCATTGATGAAAGATAGTGTTACAAGTTGATCTATCAAGCAAAGGGAACTGAATCTCACCCGTTCTGAAAGTTTTCTGTTAACTGCAGGTAATCAAGAGAGGGACCAGAATTACCCAACTTGTCAACATCTTTGGTTGCATTGCTAAATCAGCTCTTAGCAGTCAGTGAGCTCAGACATGACTAGGAAACAAAAATGCTTTTCGTTGCTGTTGCATGTAATCCCAGCTGGCACTCGGTTATCCATTAATTCCCTTAGGGGACGACTACTGGACTCCACAGGTTCATCCTAACCTGTGGTTTGATGTTCAACTAGCAAGAACCAGCGTATTCCCTCTAGCTTTTACCCAGGTGAGTGATGTGGCAGGTCTTAGAGCAATGACTGGAGGGCAGCATTCCAGTGAGTGGGGGGATGGGTTGGAAGCAACAACTACAGGCACAGAGTTCCAGGAAAAATGAGAATTATGTGCCCACTCAAGTGAGAGGGAGAAAGAGAAGGTGTGGCTATGCAGCTAGAGAAGAAAACAGATAAGAAAAATCTAAAACGTGTTCCTTTTTTTTTATTAGGACCTTACATAGCAGTTAAATTAAAATCATATATTGGCTGATACAAAGTGCAGGAACACAGACTCACAGAAAGGAAATTGAGGACATAAAACCATTACAGAGAGGACAATGAACAAACCTTCAGACTACACCACAGGTCCATTATCTCTTATAATATCTCCACAATCTCACGTACAACAGTCTTCAACAGGAAGGTATAACACAAAAGTTGTGATTTCAGTAATGTATAGAGAGTCAAAATGACTTTCCTATTTAGTGCACCTTCATGGGTGGCAGGTCCCACAGGTTCCTATTAGTTCCTGGACAAATATTAACAGTTGTTTTCATTCTTAATGAGGGGGCGAGAGGAGAACATGAAAGGATCACTGCAAGATTTTTCCCAACTGATGGTGCTGTACCTG
The DNA here is from genome assembly GCF_964195595.1 of Calonectris borealis. Taxonomy (NCBI): domain Eukaryota; kingdom Metazoa; phylum Chordata; class Aves; order Procellariiformes; family Procellariidae; genus Calonectris; species Calonectris borealis. Next base: position 45,664,116 of record NC_134316.1, on the reverse strand, counting down.
ACAGGTCTGCTGGACAACTGGGCATGTGAATGAAAGTGGCAGTATGGAACATGAAGGAAAGCCGGTACAGCCTGTGTTTAACTGGAACACTTACTCTCATCCTGATGAAATTTCCTTTAATGTCTATAAGTATTGGTTACAACTAAGGATTGAAAGAAAATTGACAAATAGGGCATCAACTCTGAGAACTGCATAGGAACCTTCTCTTCTGGTCTGCGTGGTTGGAGGATGAAAATATTCATTCAGCTGCATTGAAGAAAACTGCTGCTTAGGTGCATAGAGGAAAGTGTGGTTTAAAAAAATCAAACAATAACTACCTATACTGTAGATACCTACCTATAGTAGATACCTGCCTATAGTAAATACCTACCTATAGTCTCTGCTAGACTTTCATTTGTTAACAGAAGGAGTGGGGATTATCCCAAGAGCTAATCTTTCCTTCACTGGAAGGAAGTGGGGTAGAAAAACTGAGCCATGGCATGTAACAATAAAACAGAAAGAATAAAGGGGTTAGAATCTGAGTTGATTCCAGAGTACTGATTCTAGTGTCATTCTGCCCACATAGTGTTTCCACGTTGTCACTCACAGCCCAGTTTACCCTATTCATTATAAAGCAGTGATGTTTTCTAAAAAAAAATGTCCCTGAGGATGTGAGTTACACCACCACTTCAGGAAAACCTAAGAACAAGCTTGAGTTCAGTGGGGCTGTCTAAACAGTCTTTTCATTCTTTATCAACCCTTTAAAGTCCCCATGCTTCATTATTTCTTGGGAAAAACATTCATTTTTTTCCTGCCCAAACTCTTACTGAAAGAGAAAAATTAGAAGAGTAGTCTGTGATGCTGAACACATCTGCATCTTCCTTAGGTTCCCAGTTTTTGTCTCCAACCCAGAAATGCCTTCTTAAGAGAGTCTCTCACGATCTGTATAGCCATTATCTTCCTCTTCACATTCTTCTTTAGCACTGCTGTGGTACTAACTGGATCTTGCTTGTTGATTCCAGCTGGTCAGATGATGAAATGGAACCGTCTTATTTCACTGACTTTTTCATTTTAGCACCTTTAATCCTGCAGGGTTTGGGGTTTTTTTTCCCCAGACTTTATAATAGCCTAGTAAAAGTAAGAGATCTTATGCTACATTTGCTTGTTATTACCCATGTCCCCCATCCTATGTCTTCTAGACTGTAAGCACCTTTTAAAAGCTCTTCTACAGAGTCAGCGATGTGCAGTTCAGCAGGCTATCAGCTTCTTTGCAGACTACCATAGTTGAAATATCTTAAGCCAGGTGACAAGTTTAAAATAAAATCATCCCTGTAGCTAAGTCTTGTTCATTTTTAAATAATAATTTCCCATTTGCCTTTGGAACAGCCTGAATTGCGCTGCTTGTGCTCAGCATTCTTCCTCATAAGGTGTCTGTCAGTCCAGTAGGTCAGTTGCTGGGGCAGTCTGTCTGGCAGCGACCCTGTGCTTCATACGGTTTAACCTCCACAGCCAAAGCAAAAAAAAACAGGACTTCTGTGAAAAAGTCCTCCCAGTACATGGCTTCCAGCCCAGCCACCTGGAACAATGAAATTGCCCTCTACTCCATTCTCTGAGGTCTCTCTGCCTTTCTCTCTCTTTAGAGCTAGCTTTTGCGCTGGCCAGTCTGCCTTTTGGGGCTTTCCTCTCTGTCTTAACTGAGATCTTTATGGTATACGCTGCCAAAGTGTCACTTACTTTCTTTTACCTATCAAGATACCTCCTGGTATTCCAGGCCAGACTGTGTCTGTTAATCCTTTATGCCGGTGTGATCTGCCTTCTGGTGCAACAATCCGGTTCCTCCTGGAGGGGTGGGATGCTTTGACAAAGCCTTGTTCCACAGGCTCAGCATCTCTTGTGCACACCAGGAGAAAGAAATGCACACATAAACAAGGCTAAAAAAGGAAATTAGGTTTGGGGGTGGGAAAAGAGATGGTTTAACTTTGGCATTTTACTGTAACTGTAACTGGGTCCATGCAAAAATTCCTGCTGTTGAAATGGTCTCAGTGTTTTACGTCTGAAGGTAGCAGTGTTAAATAAGCACTGTACAGCAACAGACTTCTGGCTTTCACAGCTGTGGTTTCCAGTCTTCTCTGGCCTATGCTTTCACAGAAACCATTTATCACTGAACTCATTCCCAGCAATGGCGAGTTTTTCTCACTACTTACTGCTCGTGTGGTTTCAATGATGGCTTATCAACAGTTTGTTTAACTGCATGTGCAGACAACTTTATGGTATTCAACACATTTTGTGAACTACAGTTTAAACTCAAATGTTCTAACAATGTTTTCTGTTCTTCCACTTCTGATCAGAGTTAGCGTATGTTTCTCTGCTTTACAGTTTATAATCTTGTTTGCTTGAGGAGTGTGTATGTGGTGGAGAGTTGGATTTGTGTAATTTGTTCATTTAGAAAAGGATGTAAAAAAAATAAAATTACATTTTAAAGCATTAGGCTGTTAGAATAACTCCTTGCTCCCACCTAGGGTTTATTCAGCCATCTTCTCTACTAAAACACCACTTTGTCTGTCTAAATGAATATGATTTTAAATATACATAGTAGCCAAAACAGAAGACACAGTTTGTCACCCTGGCACTTCAAATGTGTATAACAAATTTCCTTGAATGCTGTTATAGGAAGAAAAATCTTAATGTCAGAACTATCGTGTTTCTCTTTTGATCAGTGAATATACATCATCTTATATATCATCATTTTAGCTTAAACAGAATCATTAGAGCTTCAGCTGAAAAATAGCAGCTTTAATTAATATTCTGAAGTGCAGGCTAACATTAGAGACTTATGCCAAAATACAGTCTCTCCATTTTCTTTTCCTGAGTATGGCTGGAGTTGAGGCACTTCAAAAGAATTTTTGTCTCTCCACAGATCTTTGGAGAACACAGAAGCTGGTTTATTATGTTAAAGGACTCCCTTGACTCAAGGAAACATTTAAAATTAAGTACTTTCTGTATTAATGCCATACAGTTCTGTCATTCCAAATATGGCTTATAGTTTCCAAAAAGCATCCTGAATGCTTCAGACAATGTTTTACCTCTCAGGATTGTTCCAGAGTTCAAAAAACCACATTCATCAAAAGCAGAGAAAGGCCAAAGCCATAAGTGAATCCCTGATTTTGTCACACAGCACTCCTTACACAGATTTTGCTTTTGAGGATCTGCTACAATTAATTTCTCCTTGATGTTGTCAGAAGTGATGCATTTGCATTGTTACCTGATGCTCTTAATCTGTATCGGATGAGTGGAGCAGACAGTATGTGGTATCTGGGAAAAAAAAAATCTTGCTAACTCTAGTTCAAGAAGGCTGTTCATTACACAGACTTTCACTGATTCAAATAATTGAAACATTTGCAGCTGTCCTTAAATATTAGAGTGAGAGCTAGGAAGAACAAGGCTTTACTCTAGCAGCTTACAGGATTTTAAGAACTTTTACTAACAGTTAATCCAACTGCACTGCTTCACTTTTGTTTCATATCTCATTCTTCAGTGATCTTCTGGGTAAAACTCCCACTGAAATTAAAGGACTCTTGCCAAAGGTAGGACTAGGGAATCTAGCTTATTAATATTTTGGAATAAAAAGAAAACCCTTGTGAGTTTTACAAGAAGATCTGACCTGCAAGTCTAAAAATGGGATGACCTCTCTATTATTGAAAGTCCTTTTCTAAACCTATGGATTTCTGTAAAAGAGTAAAGCTAATTGTCTTTCCACTGGTAGATTGATTCTGTTCCAGGACAGAAAAATCACCTCCAGCCAGCGCAAAGCTATTAAAGTTTCCTGGGTCATGTAAATGGTGAATTCTGTCTATTTTCAAAAAAGATTTCCAACTCCTGTTCTGCTATGTGAGTCACTACCATTTTAGCCCCTTCTTTTCAGGTCATTAATTTAATGTCAGTGCCTTTGAGAACTGTTTAGCGCCATCATGTGTTTTGTGCCTCCTATTCCAAAACTAGTTCCTTGACTTCTTCCCTGTGGGCTGCTGTCCCTGTTGCTATCGCCTAGTGTAAAGGCAGTAGCATACCTTGTTTATCCCTTGGGTCTGCTTAGCTTCTTTGCAGGCTTCTGTGGTGTTACCACAATAAGGAATGGTGGGGTAGGGGACAAAGCCCTGACTCCTATGTAAATGTAATGAGAATAACACAGCTGCTACGTATGACACATGCGTGGCCCATGCTGAAGACCCACTTTTCACCTCTGGCCTGGGTCTTTCACCTCACTCTGCGGTTTTAAACCTTATGCATGAACTTAAGGCTGATACCACAGTGTCCATGGCCAGCCTCACATCCCTGGTGCTCTCTCTCCCCTGCTGGAAGAAAGCTATCCCAGTAAAAAACTTGGGCACCAGAAGCATTTGCTGGAAGAGCGACAGAGCATTTTGGAAGCTTTATCTTTCAGACTTACTACGCTAAAACTCAAGTCCAAGAGCTGTCGTGTGTTGCCTCTGTTTATGGCAGCCCTGTAGCTAGCTGAGTCTTCCTAATGATTGGCAAATTATTCTTAAACTGGTTTCATGTGAGAGGCAGTTATTAGATACTTTCTAAATTATTTTAAAAAGATAAAGAACCTAAATAGTCCTGAAAGTGGTGAGTGGGAGCTGTCAAGGAAACAACTTGCTAATGGAAACACAGCATAATTAACTGCCTTATTTAAATGACTTGCCAGTAAGTTATTGGGAAGAGCTGATAAATAAGGGACTGCAGCAGCAGAGTCTTTGCAACTGTAACTGAGTGATCCAACCTTTTTCAAAGTGACCTTATTACAGAGAAATTAGCTTTGGGACAGAAACAAGAATAGTGGTCATTTGAAGGAACATAAGGTCAGATTCACTACAGAGTTTATTAAACTGTTTTGTCTTTTTGTGGTTTTTTGGCCAGCAGCGACATGCTTGCAGTATATTCCCTGACTCCTGGATACGCTGAGCGAGCTCTGGAGCACAGGCAGTACTTTAGAACCAGGCTGGTTGGTGTGGCTAAAAACGCAAATGCCAAATCCTTTCCTGTCATTTCTTGTCTCAAGAGCATGCAGCCATGTCACAGTCATCCTGGTTCTCCATGTGGCCACACCATGGTGATCATTGGAATAACAATGGATGAGTATGAATCAGAAACATCTAATAGCCCTTATAAGTTCGCCTTTAGGGCTTGGTTTTCTAAGCTGGCAGCTGAAATGAGCCTGCCGTGCTAGACGTAGCACTCTGCAAAAATAATACTGCTGAACCAGAGGCTGAGCTCACAGTGTGACAGTTTGGGATTTAGCGCTTGGTGGGATGTTAGGGCCTATTAGTATTGTTTAAATGGTAACAATGGCTAAATGCTGTACAGAACTGGGAAGAGAGAGAGTCTTTGCCCTGAGGAGCTCACAAACTAAGTGGCCAAGTGAGGAAAAATAAAGACAGCATGGAAGCAGATGCATGGCAATTAGCTATGGCTTAATAGTTCCATTGAAAGTGCTCTCTTAAATTAATTTGCAGGAGGAAAGATTGTCTGTCAGACCTGCCGTTAGCTGGTTAGTTCCATGTAAGTGTCATGGCTAGGGTTAGTAGTGAGTTAATTTTTAACCGTGAGAAGGCAGAAGCTATGGGAATCAGTTAAAGAATCAGGAATCATGACTTAGGAGGTCTATAGTCCAACCTCCTTCTGAAAGTAGGGCCAATGCTGAATGCAGACCAGGTTGCCGACAGTTTAATCCAGTCTGGTCTTGAAAACTTCCAAGGATGGAGATTTCGCAATCTCTCTGGGTAAACTGTTCCATTCTTAATTGCCCTTAGCGTGAAATTATTTTGCTTATATGCGGTGTGAACCTTCCGCTTTGGAATTTATGACCATTGTCTCTTATTTTCCCACCACGCACATCAGTGAAGAACCTATCTCTGTCATCTCAGTAACCTCTTCATAGGTACTGGAAGGCTACTGCTATATCCCCCCAAAGCTTTCCCTTCTCCAGGCTAAACAAGCCCAGTTCCCTCAGCATCTCCTCATAGGACAAATGCTTCAGACCGCAACCATCTTGGCTGCCCTCTTCTGGAGTCACTCAGTTGTCAACTAAAGGGGAATAATCACTGCCTGTGGTTACTGGCTACATTCTATGATACACCCAAGTGTGCTGTTAGTCTTCATTACCTGCAGGGCACAGCGCTAACTCCAGGTATAAATTATTGTTCTCCAGGACTCCTAGATCCTTTTCAGCAACACTGCTCCCCAGCCAGTTAGTCACCACAGAGGGTTAGTCCATTCCAGGTACAGGAATTTGCATTCATCCTTGCTGAATTTCTTTTCAGTCCATTCCTTCAGCCTGTCTAGGTCTCTCTGAATAGCAGCTGTGCCTCCAAGTGTATTGACAAACCCCCTGTTTTGGTGTCATCTGCAACCTTGATGAGCGGGCATTCTGTCTCCTTCTCCAGGTCATTGATAAAAAATATTAAAAAGGACATCTGAAATTAAATATTAAACACTAGTCCTTGAGCCTGACAACCTACCCTGTTTTTCACCCATCTAGTAGTCCACTTACCTAGATTGTAACATCGCAACTTGGATACAGGAATGCTCTGGGACACTGTAACAAAAGCCTTGCTAAAATGTAGGTGACATCCACTGGTCTCTTCTCGGAAGAAGGCAGTCAGTTTTGTTAGACATGATCTACCCTCAATTGAGCAACACATGCTAAATGTCATGTCCTTTGCCTAGAAATGTGTTCCAAGAAGAACACTCCATGATTTTCCCAGGGGCCAAACTGAGGGGCTAACTGGCTGACCGGCCTGTAGTTCCTCGGGTTGTCTCACTTGTCCTTTCTGAAGATGGGTGCAACATTTGCCTTTCTCCAGTCACCAGGGACCTCCTTTGATCTCCATGACCTTTCAAAGATGATAGAGAGTGGCCTCAGTATGACATCAGTCAGCTCTCTCAACACTCTTCAGTGCAGCCCATGGGGTTCCATGGATACGTTCAGGAGAAGCAGGCTAAGTCAGAAAAACATTCTGAATTCAGGGGCATGGAGGAAAATACTGAGATATTTGTGTGAAAAGTGATTTAATGTAAAATTAGGACATGGATGGATATTTCTTTTTGTCTTTGCTACTTAATTTCATGTAATTAAGTGAGAATGTAATTCATTCTTGGGTTCATATCTATTAGAGCTGCATTTCAGATTTCAGTTTTATTCTCAAGTGTGAAAGAGCAGGGACTGTAGGTCAGGCTGAATTCCTGTTGGTGAGTGATTCTAGGTATCACATCTTGCCAAAACAGGATCCCATTGCCACCTCACAGACTATGTGGATTCTGTCTGCTTTACTTCTATTACTAGGTAATCCCAGTTGATTCAAATATTTACCCCTTTATCCTTTTTAATTCAGGATTTGTCTTCACCCCTTCCCCCAATGAATAGCATGTTTTGCTCCTGTTCTGCTGGTCTGTGAATACATTGTTTGAGGGCTGGCAAGGCACCAGTTCTGGGGTGACAGATGGGGCAGACTGCAATCCAGGCAGTTGCCTCCCAGCCTGAATGATATTTTAATAAGCACAGAGAGGTGACAGAGAGAGAAGCTTCTCACTGGAATGACTGGCAGTTTTGTTTTCAGCCTGAAAGCACTAATAGATGATTTTTGGCCTCAGTCCAAAAAAAAAATCACAGAAACTAGAAGCAGAAAATCCCATTAGCTCCTAAGTTATACCTCTTTTTTAAGGGTCAAAGAAGTTTTTTCTCTCCGGTCTATTATCCCGCTAGGGAGTTGTTTCCCTGGTTTTGGTATTTCAGTTCTCTCTCAGGGATTCTGTACTTTGGGAGACTTGCCTTTTATTTATCTTTTGTTTTCCTTCTTTTTTTTTCATTTCATTCATTTTCTCCATTGTCTTCCTTCCTTCCCTAAACAATCCCTCTTCTTCTAGTTTCTTTACACTCTTCACAGATTCATGGTGAAGTCTGTCTGAATAACGGGGTCTACCAACTTACTTGGCTTCCAGCTTCCACATCCTGTGAAACAGTTAGTGCAGTGCTACGCCATGGCATCTGCATGGGAATCTCTAGAGCATATGTCCTCTTCTCCCTGCCCTTCAGCTGTATCTCGGTTGTATAATACAGGGTCTGTGTAGGGCTTTTTTCATCCTTGGTCTTATGAATAAAAGCACTACAAAAAGGAGCTCTGGCAAAGCCCCAGCAAGCTCTGACATCCCGCTGCAATGTGAGCAACACAGTGTTTTGCAGACAAACTGTAGGACAGCCAAGCTTTCAAAGGAGAAGATTCTTTTTCTTCCTATGAGTACAGGGAAAACAGGTCCAGCTCTTGCTAGGAAAATATTAAAATGGTGCTGGGATCTGAATTGAGGTACGGTCCCATACACTGATCAGAGAATGCACTGGAAACTTCTCAATATTTGGACATAAACCTTCCTGTCTATTTAGCAAGATTCAGGTCTAGGTTTCAACTGGAGCATGAGCTGGAAATCAATGGGATTCCTGCTAAAATACGCTTCTTTTTCCTTTCAGATACAATGATGACACTGAAGGTTCAGATCCTGCTTGGCTTCCTTTGCTGCATGATTTTTCTGCCTACAGATGGCTTCCCAGCAGACACCAATACTGAATTTCGCTCTGCTTTCTCTGTGGCCAGAACCAACAGCATGGAAGGGAGCTCTGAGATGGTCATTACCTTCGACAAAGTGTATGTGAACATTGGCAATGACTTTGATCCCAAGACTGGATTGTTCCGCTGTCGGATCCCTGGAGCCTACTACTTCTCCTTCACTGTTGGGAAATACCCAAAGAAAAACTTGTCTGTCATGCTGATGAGAAACAAGAATGAGGTGCAAGTGATTGTGTATGATGAACATCACCGCAAAGAACGGAAGGTAGCCAGCCAGAGTGCCATGCTGCAGCTTGACTACGGTGACACAGTTTGGCTGCGTTTACATGGAGACCCCAAGTATGCTCTTTACAGCAACGTGGGCCCCTATACAACTTTTAATGGCTACCTGATCTACCCAGACACTTCTGCCTTCTTCCAGAATGCTCTTAGCTCTCAAGAGCTGGGGCTACACCATCACACTGTTCAGCAACTTCCCGGAGAACAGAATGAAGCTTCACAGCGACGTGTCTTATCTGATCAACCAAACAGAGAACAAGACCCTCGCTCTGCGTTTTCTGTTGCCCGCTCACAAAGTCTCCTGGGGACAGATGACAAGCAAACCCAGCATGAGCCGATCACATTTGACACAGAGTTTGTGAACATTGGAAAAGATTTCAATTCCTCCACTGGCATCTTCTCATGCCGTATACCTGGTGCATACTATTTCTCCTTCACCATTGGCAAAATGCCCTTTAAGACTATGTCAGTGAAACTTATGAAGAACCACAATGAGGTGCAGGCCATGATCTATGATGACAACCACTCCAAGAGGCGGGAGATGCAGAGCCAGAGTATCATGCTGCCTTTGCAATATGGGGACACTGTTTGGCTCTACAGCCATCAGCACGATGGCTATGGTGCCTACAGCAACCATGGCAAGTACATCACCTTCACGGGCTTCCTGATCTATTCAGAGGCTCAGCCGAAGTGGCTTCCAGGTGCCAGCTCCCCCTAAGGGTCAAATAATTAAATGCAGATGTGAAAGGAGCATAAGAAAAGCCAAGGTGCCAAGAACTTGGGTACAGCTCCTCTTCGGATATCATCCCCTACTTTGAGCATGCTATCATGTGTCCAGTGCTTTCCTTACGCTGCACACTGTGCCCGGTCCGCAGGGCCGCTGCTGTGTCTGCCGTTCATCCATAGAGAGGTCTCTACAGGTTGTATGTGTGTGTCCTGTGTTGGTGTTTGATTTAAGCATAAAGCATGAGGTAGTTTTGGGGCAGGGTTGGGGCAGTGAGATGCTGAGGATCGGAGAACCACTGTAGTAATGTTACTGCAGATCCCCAGCATCCAGAAAGCAAAGGATGTGGTGACTTTCCTTGTATATCTGGGGAGGGAATAAATGTAATGAAAATGAATGTAATAAAAATACAAAAGAATGTAAAATTTTCTCCGATTGGAATTTGTTGTTACTTGTGAGACTTGTGGGCTTGTCACTGCCTGAGGTACCAGCTCAGAAGAGAAAGAAGCATGGTGATCGTACGAGATGCAGTATGTGTTACTGAGCCGGTCTGTCCGTGTACACTCTTTTTTATCATTCGTGTGTGTGAAGTGTTGGTACCTCTTATGGTTTATTGCAAGTTTCACAATATTTGTTGCTTTTCTTAATCTGAAGTTGCTGAAGTCAAGAAGCTGTGTTTGAGAATCTCAGCTGCCATTTAATGAAAATAATACATTTAGAAACAAACAAAAAAGTAGCCTTCTAGGCCTTGTAGTAAAGGATGAGGGCTCAAATCTATAACGGACCAGCCTCTGAAAGCTCAGAAGCAAGGTAAGTAAGAAGAATAAAAAATGTATTTTAAAATCTCTTAATATTTGGGTCAGGAGCAGGCTCATAATGTGTAAGCGTGAGTAGTATCATGCCATGCAATGGCAGTGTTGACCGCAGGGGCATTAGATTCTCCAGAAATTAGTTCCTTGAATACAAGGGTATGGCTAACCTGCTGAATGCTGTATCAGTAACCTAGTGCAAATGGGAGCAAAGGTACCATTAAGTGATTTCACACCTTGAATACTGTGTTCAGTTTTGGGCCCCTCACTACAAGAAGGACATGGAGGTGCTGGAGCGTGTCCAGAGAAGGGCAACGAAGCTGGTGCAGGGCCTGGAGCACAAGTCTGATGAGGAGCGGCTGAGGGAACTGGGGGTGTTTAGTCTGGAGAAGAGGAGGCTGAGGGGAGACCTCATCGCGCTCTACAACTACCTGAAAGGAGGGTGTAGTGAGGTGGGGGTTGGTCTCTTCTGCCAAGTAACAATCTATAGGACGAGAGGAAATGGCCTCAAGTTGCGCCAAGGGAGGTTTAGATTGGACATTAGGAGAAATTCCTTTGCTCAAAGAGTGGTCAGGCCTTGGAACAGGCTGCCCAGGGAAGTGGTGGAGTCCCCATCCCTGGAAGTATTTAAAAGACGTGTAGATGAGGCGCTTAGGGACATGGTGTAGTGGGCATGGTGTGTTGGGTTGACGGTTGGACTTGATGATCTTGGAGGTCTTTTCCAACCTTAATGATTCTATGATTCTATGATATTTTCAGCATCTGTGTTCCAGTGGTTTCTTCCACAGAGTGTTCCACTAAGCCATGGTGCTGCTGTAGAGAGGCACTGGTGTGTTCCCGCAGGGCGGTCGGGACTGACGGCAGGATCCACCCAGGCAGGTGGTAAGAAACCTGGAGGCTGGAGGCTTCATCGTAATGCGATTGGTGCTGTTTCAGTTGAGCTAAACTCTGGTTTGTCTCCCAAACTACATAAACTGCAAATGCGCATCATCCTGAGCATGCACGAACCTTTGTGACATCACTTGTGTTTAATTTATAATCTGCTCAACAGATAGCAATGCTCTTAAACTGATCCTCACAAAATCCTGGCTTCAAAGCAGCGCATTTGCGTCCGAGTCACCAAGCCTCCCTCCCAGACATTCGTATAGCTCAGACCGTATATTCTCCAGCAAGATATTTTCGTGCACTAGTGCCGTCCCAGCTCAGCCTTTTGATGATGGTATCTGCTCAAACTGAACTTGTCTGCAGCCACTCCCTGCCTCCGTCACTCCATACGTATCCTAGACATTAAAGACTGGGGGCATATTTGGGAAAAGGATGAAGGGTAGAGATTGGAGTTATGTAAAAAACCAGCATAAGAATAGAAGAATATTAGGTGGGACGCTAGTTTACTAGAAGTTATACTTCAAATAAAATACTAATCTTAATTCCTACATCCTTTGGGGGAAAAAAAAACAAGCATCAACCAACCTGCTTTATGAACTGTGTAAATCTATCTTCTCCTGTCATAGCCCTAACCTGACCTCAAAAACCATTCTCTGTGGCATCTTGCTTCCAGGCTTCTTATTCCTGCCTCACCATTTCGCCTTTCCATCTGTTGGGCAACGACAACTTGGAAAAAAATTAACTAGGTCAAAAGCTAGCAGTTCCCACTTTGAATGTCACACATGCCTCCTTTGTTGAGCATGGAAAATTAGGAGTATATTGATAGAAAGGGAATTATGGATCCCATCATCTAAGCACATGCAATGAATGTTCACAATTAACGTACCTATAATGGCAGCAGAAAACCTAGTAGAAACAAACAAACAAAAAAATCAAAACCCTCCCGAGTAGATAATTACATTTATTTAATTCCACATAGCAATGTGTAAGACATAGCAAAGTTAAAGATCTCTTTCTATAAAACAGTTGTATTTCTGATTTTGAGGATAGAGATTGTGTATTTATTATGTTTGGCTTGTAAAGTGCCATAGCTGTACAAAAAAACTTCATAGAAGAGGTAAAATCTGCTGAAGAAATAACTAGGTCATGATCCTTAGGAATTTAAATGAGATTTAAGGAAGTGTGTTCCAGCCTGATAATTGACACAAAGCAATGTACGTGTGTAAATATGATATGCAAAACCTAGAAAGCTTCATGGAATACATACATTTTCAGGTTGCTTTTTAAAGAAAAATGAATACACGAGATGGGAAATTACTATGGACACATAAAATGTGATGCCACATGAGCAGAGAGCTGAAATTAAATATGTGACCTATATCATGAAACATAACGGCATCTGCTCAGCTGGTTACTGGCGAGGAGAAAAGAAACTGTGTTTGGCTGAAACCACGGGGGAATATAAGGAGGCTGCACTGAGTTATCTGAAATGAAATCAGCTAGGACACCAGTGTCACATCCTGGAGACAAGCTGCCAGGGCATCTCCCTAGTAAGCATCAGTCGTCAAGATAGGTAACACATCCGAACAGCACTGCCCCCTTCAGCACACCCGCTTAAAAAACAGACGGAAAAAAAAACCCCGGAAAGGGTGAAATGCATTTTATAGTTTTGTCCTATTCCATTTAAAACTAAAAGCTTGTGTATAAATCCTTAGAGGTGTGCCCACACAACGCAGAAAGCAGGACAAAAAGGTGTGACGTATTTGTACAAAGTCCTGAATAACGTGGGAAGCATTCGAAATAACCAAGGATGCAGCTGAAGTCAGGTGTGTCCTTTCCTGCCGTGGTTTCCCCTATTGTCTCTCTTGGTCCTGGGCAGGTTAGAAGGATAGAAATGTTTCAGGGATGCTAAATGTGAAGGCTTCTCCTTCCAGGGCCAGGAAGCCAGGAGGAGGGTGGTATTTGCAGGGCAGAGCCCCTTGCACAGATCACGAAACATTTCATCAACCAGCTGAGAGAAAAAACTAATCCAGAGATTTTTATCCAGACCCTGCATGGAGCGAACCTGATAGGCGCAGTAAACGCTGGTGAAAAGGAGACGGTCAAACTCTGTTAGAGGCAAAGGGGTATCGGTTAGGGAATAATATCTCAATTGCTGCTCGATCTCTGTCGGTGTTTTGGGAACTTCATCCTCTAAAATCTGCATGAACCGCCGTGCCGGGCGCAGGGAGGCCAGCTCTTCATCCCGCAGCCAGATTGTCCCGTTGGCCTGAATATCCAGCCCTCCCCAGAGCATCTGGAAGAGAAGAGCAGCATGTGCACGGGAAGCCCAGCACAAACCCTCTGCCAGTTATAACCCAGCTGTAAAGCCACCTGCAACGCTGCCAAATCTCGGGCTGGACCGAGAGGCGGCCGCTCCCTGACTCGCTGCCCGCGGCCCGCCTAGTCCCACTCCACGTCCTTCTCCGCCAGCCCCACACCCCCTTTCTGACCGGCCCCACGCCTCGGTTTCCCCATGGGAGCCGTCCAGCTCTCGCCTCCCACCCTGCCTCTCCCGCTGCTGTCCTGCCCGCAGCAGCTCCCCGGCGCGGCCGCCTTGGGCGGGGGGAGTCCCTTGTCCCACCCCAGAGCTGTGCGGTGCCGTGGAGGGGGTCAGAGCCCCCTTCAGCTGCACTCCATGACAGGAAGGAGCACAAATGCAATTAGGGCATCGCCGAGGCGTTTTCCAGGACAGGCAGAGATGAGAACAAGCAGAACGTGTGAGTTTTTACGTGCAGGCAGGTGGGAGCGTGGGTGCTAACAGTGCCTCGGCCCACGGGCCCCCAACGCCCAGGAGACCTCTAACATGACGTCGGCATCCTCTGGGCCACGACGGGGTGCGTTGGCGCTGGCACCATCCCTGCTGTGAGCATGTTCATCTGGAAGACATCAGGCAGAGTTTGGTAGCGTAAGACCACGTCCCTTCCTGTTTATTTTTGGCATTTGGTTGTCAGTAATGTCTTCAGTATTTCTGAGCTGCCACTCATAGTTTGCCAAACATGACAGATGCTGACCACGGGATTTTGATGAGCAAAACAAGCTCTTTAAGAGAAGCAGAAGTGGTTAAGGGAGGCATGTGTAAGTTTTGGATATGACAGCCCTTAATCCTGCCAACAGAGCTAAAAGCATGCGGCAGCGAAGGCGCTTGCTCTGACAGGCAGCACGAAAGCCCCTCACGCCGAGTCTGGGTGGGGTTTGAGCTGATGGGCTTTGGGTGTTTGGCAGTTTTTGCTGGAGAAATTAATGCTGCCCAACAGAAGGGGGGTGCTGGGAGGCTCCTTGACCTGCTGGTGGAAACAACCTGATGCTTATCCTGGTTTTGTACTTTTTCCCTGAGCGTCTGCCACTGATGGGGGCAGAGCGCGAGGGTAAAAGAAACCCGGTCGGATCCATTATGGCTCTTCTCATGTCCAGCTAATTCCTTGCTGGACCACCCGACATCATTTAAACTGGGAAAAACGGATACGAGGCCAGACGGATGGGAGTTTATCAATATATTAATCCCAAGAATTCTTCAATTTTCATTTATTAATACTTCTAGTGCTTTAACTTCCTGCATTTATTTTGCCTTTATTATTTCTTTCTTTGTGAAAAAAGGAGACACGAGTAGCCTCAGTCCAGGACTGTGAGAGGGAGGCTGCATCCCCTCCCTTCTGAGTTGGTCAGCGTAGTCATGTAGCCAAGACCCTCTTCTACTTCTTACAGACTTGTCCTTCAGGTCAAGAAACATGAAATGGAAAAAACTCATATAAAATAGTAAGCTCTCTGACACTTTTTAGAATTATTTTTATACGAATGAAGACTTTTTTATATAAAAAAGAGGGAGAATTTATGTTGAGTACTCCAGAGTTAAGGTCAGCAGGTGCTTATAAAAAACAGAAAAATTATTTAATACTGTATGTGTGTCATGACTACTACCAAACCCCGCTTCCAACTTTCCATCCTTGATTAAAGCTTGCCAGGGAGATGTACAAGCTGCCTAAAGAAGTGCACTGCCACCCCCCAGGCTGCGGAGGTTTGTTTCTCTGCACAACTGCAGGCTCCTCGATCCAAGCCAGCTGTGGATTTGGAACGTGAGCAGGGATGTAGCTGCTCTTTCCTACTCCTCCATGGATGTGCCAGCAAGGCTTTTAGCTCAGGTAAAGATACTACATCATCTGAAAATTTCTTTGCTGGGCTTCTCGCTGCTGACTGATCCGCTAGGTTCACAGATCCCTCTACTGAGAGATTGGCTGCAAAGTCAGTGAATTTGTTGAAGAGCCGCCAAACTGCTGTTATTAGTAACTGTCTTATAAATATATGCAGCGTTGGATTTTCAAATAGAGTAAAACAAAAATTAAACAAAGCATAACAAGTAATGTGTTGAAATAATAACATAAATATCTTCTGGAGATGGGAAAATGGTCCCTTCCTTACTTTATCATTCAACAGGGTGGGGTTTTTTTCCCAAAAACCATCTAGAAAATCCACAAACATGATTGCAGGAGCAGACTTTTTCAGCAGAGACCCAAGAAAACCCTCCCCCTGCCACCAAAAATAGCAGCAGGTCTTCAACCTGCAAGTAGGTACAAGTGGCTCCCCCACGGAACAACCCCAGCTGGGGCTCCAGCTCCCGTGTCAGCACAGCCAGCTGAAGCGTTTGACCGCATCTAAAGAAGCAAGGCAAAAAGTATCGCACCGCCGGCATTGCACGAACCTTTGCCAAGCCGAGAAGCCGCCTCGCTAACAGGTGCAATTCCTACCTGTCAGCTTCTGGCATCCGGCAAACACGCACAGGATCAGCCAGGCGTTGAACTGCACCCGGGCCATGGCAGCCCTGCCCGCCGCGGGACAGCGCCGTGCGCGGAGTGAGAGCCGTTTGCTGCGGCGTCTTCCCTTGCTGCGGCTGGTCCCGGCAGCCTCTGTTGGAACAGATCCATCTTTCTGTGTTTCTGGTTGCAGTCCTGGGAAGGGCTTGCAATTCAACTTGCTGACCCCGAAGGATATTTTCCATCGTATTTTGGAAAGTTGGAAGATTCTGTTGTGAATTTTTTGGCAGAATTGTTTAAGCTTCTTTTCCAAAGACTGATTTCCCACTGCAATTTATTATAGGAAGCTATTAGTTGCAAGGAATTTCACTACACGATTGCCTGTGAACAAGGGGGGACCTCCTGGTCCCTTTGGCCTCCGCACAGCGCCTCTGTCACATCTCCGTGACACTTCTGCTCAGCTCCTTGGCTTCATTTTCAGTTTTCCTTTTTCCTGAGTTTGAAAATCTGCAAACAATCCTGAAACGTCACAAACAGATAAGGCCGGCAGCCTGTGCAGATTCATGGAAGGGCTGTAGCAGCCAAAATATACAAGCAGGCAGAAGAAATGTCACTTGTTCCATTCTGTATCAAACCTCCCGGAGGGAGAACTCAATAAACTGACCTCACAAACAGCAAGGATCGGAGCCTGCCAGGCTTTCGCACGTCATCGTCCTCTCCTGTGACAAGACTTCTGGGTTGCGATGAGCACGGTCTGCCCTAGATGTTGTGAATTACGTGGACGAAACTCCACCTGATTCCCTTCACAGCAGATACCTGTTCTCTACACATCTTTGCACTTTTATTAGTGCCCAATCCCCAGTCAAGCTGTTCTGTATTTCTACTCTGTAGGGCACAGTATTGTCCTGGGTTCTCCAAAAGGTTCTTGGATGCCAGGATTATATAAATAAGTAATAATATGTATAAATAAGCAATAATACCATCTCCCTCAGGTTAAAGGGGGTCTTTGGGGAAAGAAGCCTGCCTAGAAAAGAGAGGAGGTGGAGCTGAAATGCATACTTTTCTCAGCGAGTGTCGGTTTGTAGTGACTACTGTCACCAGAGTTTACTGAAGGTAGGGATGATGTTCCAGGCAGTAAGTTGTCAGTGTGCAAAGTAGCAAGTCTTCTGAAACTCCCAGGATCCGTAGTTGTACCTGACAATATGTGGACTCACACCTGCTATGAAGAAAAGCAGCACAAAATGGAGGAGCCCCACTGATTTATCAAGGGAGGAGGGACCCTCAATATCCAGAGCCATTCTTACCCTCAGCTTGAATCAAAACCTGCTCTGTGTTTCTGTCATAGCCTTGGCTGCCTTCAAGTCAGGCTGTGCTTCCTTCGGTTTTCATTATTTTCTGTTGCTTACGCTTCAGTTGCATCCCTTTCTTCTGGGATGAGATATCTCTCATTAAACTGTGAATAACATGCCACTCGAGCGGCAGACTCTGCTGACCCATCTGTGCCGTGAGATTGAGGTGCCTTCTGTTTTGCGCCAGAGTCCCTTACAATCCCCAGTGCACACATGACTTTGTCTAGAAGTCACTACGCAAAAAATCCCTGCGTCTCGTGGGCCATGAAACAGCCTCCCTTTATCATGCAGCACGTGACACGAGGAGGAGTCCGGGATTTTGGCCAACATCTGCGAAGGCCATATATGATTTTGTCACCAGGAAAATTTCCTAGGAACAGCTTGCAGCTGAAGGGCCTAGAGGAGGATACGCATGGGAGGGAGAAAAGAGGAGGCTCAGAGGCTCTGCTTAGGTGACCCATAGGGTGTGGCAGGCGGGGGACAAGCATCAGTGGTAGATGCTGCCTTCAGCTGGGGGGATTTTGAAGAATTACCTCGCTATCCCGCACAGAAAGGCAATTGCAGAATGATAAACGTATGCCTTAGTTGTTTGTAACGCAGCAGTAGTTATATGGTGCACAGAAACAAGCCTGAGTTTCTGACAGCTGCACATAGTCCCCCCACGTGCGATTGCAATGTTCGGCGGTGCATCGGCTCCTCCCGAGGGATTTTGTCCTTGCCAGGTATTCACAGCCGAGTGTGCACAACCCTGCCCCTCCGCGCTCCCCCTGGCCACGCCGTCTGTTGTAGGAGCAGTTTCAAAACGTCACATCAAGCCAGGTTTCTGCAGGGGCACCTTGACTGGTTTCATGCTTTCCACCATGACCTCCTGAAGCAAGGAGATGGGAAAGGGGAACAAGATAGGAGGGATTGAAAACTGCAGGAGCTGGTTGGATGCTGATGCAAAATTTATTCCAGGTAGCTGAAGCTTTGCCCATCACAGGGGAGTGGGGGCCACGGAGTGAATGTTAAGGGAAGAGAGTAGTGAGGTGACAGCCACCCTAACCTCCGTTTGCCGCAGTCACAAGTGGCAGCATCTGCTGGGAAGAATTCTTCAGGTCTTACATTACGGTCTCCTGCAGGCCCTGAATCCTTCTGTCTGTTTGTTGGCTTATTTAGTGCCTCCATCTGCCATTACGTTGTTTGTACAGACCTTTTTGTTTGGATCTTTGATTTTTCAACTGTAAATACCTACAGAGCAGTGCTTGTACAGCTGAAGCTACCTCTCCCCTCAACACGGAAGGTTTCTGCTGCTTCCTTGTCCCATTGCAGATGACATCTGTATGCTGGGACAGGCCTTTTGCCACGGGGACCCCCACAGAGACACACGTGGTCCAGGGCGCTGGCAGAAGGCACAAGGTGTGGTTGGTACAGGACCTGAAGAGCCTCTTTGGGAGGGAGGTTGCTTTGAGACGGGACTGCCGGGACATAGGCAGCATCTTCATGACAGGGAAATTCTGCTTAGAGAATTGGAGAAACCTCTTGCTTTGAACATCTTGCCCAGAACTTGGGGAGACCACAGTCCCCAGCCTGGGCCTGTCTGGCAGGCGCTCGGGGGAGGAAGATGAGGCTAAGGAAAGAGAGGGAGGAGGAAGGAGATCCGTGGCTCCCAGGGAAGGTGAGCTTTGAGTCACAGGAGGTGAAGAAGGAAGAAAACCTTGAGGCAAGTAGGAGTGAAGCACCGTAACCAGACGGGACCTCCTCTCTTACACTGATACTTTCCAGGTATGGTGCTGCTGGTCCTTATGCAAATGCTTTCCTTGTCTTTTTTCTTTGGTTGCGAGCGGCATCCCCTGCCTGACTGAGTGACGGGGGGGCCCCATCCCACTGCACCTGCTCACAAAAGGACCCCCTCAGGCCTCACACAACTCGGAGAAGATGTAACGGGACGCAGCGCGATGGGTGATAAGGGGCATGCTGTCATCCAGCCTGTCCCTCGGCAGTCCCATCATCTCTGTTCTGCAGGAGTGCAAGGCCCAGCTGAAATCCTCATCTGGGTTTTGACTGGAGATCAATCGTAAGGGTCTACACAGCCGTGACGCAGACGGATGCCCTGACACCGTCAATAGCCACATCCGCAGGGAGGAGAGTCTGCTCGCCCAGCTATAAGGAGAAATGCCAGAGTTCTGGAAAACACCAGCAAAACTTGCTCAGCTGGGGAAGCTCAGCATGGTGACTGTGAGTCATCACCTACAGTCTATTTGTCCCTGCAGAACCAGAACATTTCTCTTCTGAAGAGTGTGTCTGTAAGTCAGCTCCATCTGACTTACATCTCATCCAACGTCCTCCTACAGCTGGGAAATCCGACCCAGGCAAACAAGCCTCATGGAGGCTGGTAGTGTGGACCAGGCAGGGACAGAGGATTTGGAAGGCAGCTGTGTGCTCGACCAAGCTGACCACAGCCTTGCCCAGCGCGACGCAAGTGCCCACCAGCCATAGGATCCCCGGGCGAGCAGGCTCCATAGGCTCCATAGGCTCCATGGGGCCCAGGAGCAGTGGAGGAGGTAGCGGGCCAACACTGGCAGTACTTCGAGAGGCCGCGTAACCTCTTGTGCCCTGGGATAATGCGTCTGGGTGAGTAATTTGCACTCTTCATAAGCTCCCAGGCTTCTCTAATGAGAAGAGATTTGGGTCCATTAGCAACTATTCCACATACCAAAGACCTGCTGGAGCCAGTGCCTGTCCCCGCGGGGCTGGCTACTTTGACTCCAAGTACGCACATTCTCCAGCAAACCTTGCATTTTGTCTAACTTGACAGGGCATTGTGTCCAACGTTTCTTGATGTTATGTCAATCAAATTCTCCCTCAGCACAAACATTATGTTTCGATGGCAGTTTTCCTTCTGTTCCTGCTACCATCAGTATTGCGATTTATCGTACTGGGAAATACATATTTTTTATGATACATAGACCATAAGTCTTGGCATGGTGCCTCAAGCAACCTGGGACGGGGGAGGGAGAACATGGCAGGGAAATGTGCTTTATAAAGAATTTTCACAGTTACAGAAGTGGTGCCAGGAACTTTTCTGTCTTGTGCAATAGGCACTGGCATGCAAAAAGAGCCACTGCAACAGAAAACAGAACCAGCTGTGGAACACGTTGTAGGAAGGACTAAAAGTGCATTTCCTATTCAATCAGTTCAACTGATGGCAGATCCAAAGTGGAGCTAGGAAGTGTATAAAATCCCAAACTTCTGCTGATCTGTGTTCCCTTCTCTTTCCTAGAGCTGTAACTTGTAAGGTGAGTGGCAAATGCTATTAATTTTAACTAGAGAACACTGTTCTGAGTCACATCCCAAACACTGCTGGCCATAGCAGCCTGAAACAAATTAAAAAAAAAAAAAAAAAAAAGAATTTAAGCAGCGCATGCTTACAAGGCTGGGGTGGAAACAAAAAAAGATGAAACCTGATTCTTACATACAGTTCAGCTCTTTATTCTTGCAAACAGATCAAATTCTAGTCACGAGTACTTGTCCCTTTTTTTTCTTAATTGATTTTATTATTGTCCTATCCCTTCCTCCAACCCGTACTCTAATCTTCCCCAAATCCCTTTTTTAATTAGCACTCTTAAAATTTAAAAGCTTAAGTAGTGATTCAGGGAATCTCTACAAGCAGCTTGTGAATTATTTTATGAAATCTCTTATATAATAGTTTTCAGATCTTAATGAGGTCAGTCAGCTTTCCGATGCAGAACTGCGTTAACGCATTTTCTGGACTAAGGACAAGGGACATTATTAATTGATGACTGCTGTAATGTAATCCCTTTCAAACAGGTGGTGGGTGGACTGAAACTACAGTATTTTTCCAGCTTTTTTGGAAAGAGCTGAGATTTTCCACAAGAGCAAAGATAGTGGTAATGCTGTTATATCACACAGCTCAAAATAATTGGAAGACTGACAAAAAGGCATAGCCTCTTGTCTATGGGACAAGGGAAGGAAGATATTTTTGACTGCAGGAAAAAGCACAATCTGAAGAAGCTGGAGAAAGTAGAGACTGCTTGATTGTAAAGAAAAAGCCAGCAAGAGGGAGTGGCACGTGAGAGGTTACCTGCAACTCCTTCTTCTGCCAGAAGAACAGGCACTGACCTAATTCCCAAGGAAACAATGCAGAGATTTCCACAACTGTTTTGGTCTGGATCCAGGTACATCTTGTGTTGTCCTAATAACGACTGTATTAGAACCATTTACAAAAGCTTTGCCAGTTCGCTATATTATTACGGTCTTCCCAACACCCATCTTGGAGCTGAGATACTGCTGTCCCGTTGCTTAAGCTACACAGCTGCTTCAGTACAGCCTCCTAGCGCGCGCTCAGGTTATGATTTATGCCTGCAGGGACAGCTAGCAGCAGCAGTGTAGGTATATAAAGCATCTTAGCCACAGGGAATGCCTGGACTCTATTCAATTTGCAAACCAAAAAGACAAATCCAGTGTCTTACAACTCAAAGCAGCAGATAAACATCTACCAGTTGGATTATCAATACTGTAAATTAGCATCCCTCACCCTGTGCTTCTCATCTCGTTTGAAAACAACGTTATTCATGCGACCACAACAGGCAAGAATCTCATATCAATTTTTATTATTATAAATACTATGTTAGAACAGAAAGGATGGCGCCATGCATCCGCTCCATTCTGCTGCTATTTTGCATCTTCTTTCTTGGCTCCTGCTTCTATTTTCAGGGGTTCTGGAGCTGCGCGATAGGCAGGAAACGCCTCCCAAGGACTATTCAGATCAAATTTGCGAAATTCCTGAGCTAGCTCCACAGGCTCTGCCACTACCCGTTTCACTTCATCATCATACCGCACCTAGAACAGTGCAAAGAACACAGGCCAGTCATTTTTATACAGTCCCCATGGCACCTCTGCTATTAGCTGTACACCGTCATGACCCAGACCACCCTCCGGTACAGGCAATCCTACTTCTTATGCCATGGATAGGCCACAGGCTTCCGCCACAGCTTCAGTTCTCCTCATTATTAAACAAGAGCCCTCCAGATGCCACCAAGACCTCTGGACTCTCCAGGAAAACCCTCCTGTTTGCTACCACGTACCTCAGGTGTCCTGACTAACCACCCTGAATTAGGAGTGCCCAGCCTACAGTCCATAGGAAGTCCACATGGAATAACACAGTTAGTTTGTCGTATGACAAAGGAATTTCTCTTGAGTCACTGAAGTAAGGTGGCCCGTCCACCTGGCATAGCTGGGGACTACTTTCATGAATCTTTATAATACAGCGGTTTGTTTTGGTTTTAGTTGTGCTTCTTAGCGTAACACTCGGAACATGGGACAAAAAGACAACCAGGGTGAAATGCAGGTGAGTACCAGACACTGCTGATTGGCTTGATTTACCCTCTCTGTGCCAGTCCAGATCTCCAAACCACAGCTCAGGAGATGCTGCCTGGTCCTCATTCGCAGGATTTGCTGTAATTTCTGTTTTTCTTAAAACGCTCTGTTGCCTCCAGAACCTCACTGTTTTCTCCTGAGACTCAACTCAGTCTTAGAACTGCACCAAATACGACTGCTTCTGCAAGGCAGTCATCTGAAACTAGACAGATAGCAAACACGCTCATTTCACTTGTGGTTTGACAAACAGAGGTAAATATTTGATAAATGGCAAGAGTCAGTTCAACTGGAGTTTTAATAATCTGGGCCTACAAAAACTCAACAAAGTGGAGTTCCAACTTCATTAACATCAGTTCAGTCCCTTATTCTTCTGGGAATCTCCAGTTTTGCAGTGGAAAGTTTAATCTTCCAGAAGACATGCTAAAAGCAGAAGCGCTTTCTCTGCCTGACAAATTTCTTTGGTATACAGCACATGAAATTTGCTCAATGTCTCTGGCCTTAGGCTGCCTTATTACAGATGATACTTTGTGATGACTTTCAACTTCCGTGCAGGAGATCTATACAACTTCTCTGGAATACTTCGCCTTAGTGCCTTTCGGACAAAGGATTGTAAAGCAGTCACATCTCCGTACCAAAATTCAGATCATAGAATAGTTTGGGTTGGAAGGGACCTTTAAAGGTCATCTAGTCCAACTCCCCTGCCATGGGCAGGGACATCTTCAACTAGATCAGGTTGCTCAGAGTCCCGTCCAGCCTGACCTTGAATGCTCCCAGGGATGGGGCATCTACCACCTCTCTGGGCAACCTGTGCCAGTGTTTCACCACCCTCAGTGTAAAAAATTTCTTCCTTACATCTTGTCTGAATCTACCCTGTTTTAGTTTAAAACCATTACCCCTTGTCCTGTCATTACAGGCCTTGGTAAAAAGCCTGTCCCCATCTTTCTTATAAGCCCCGACTGAAGTACTGAGAGGTTGCGGTAAGGTCTCCCCGGAGCCTTCTCTTCTCCAGGCTGAACAACCCCGACTCTCTCAGCCTTTCTTCATAGGAGAGGTGTTCCATCCCCGTGATCATTTTCATGGCCCTCCTCTGGACCTGCTCCAACAGGTCCATGTCTTTCCTGTGCTGAGGACCCCAGAGCTGGATGCAGCACTGCAGGTGGGGTCTCACCAGAGCAGAGTCGAGGGGCAGAATCACCCCCCTCGACCTGCTGGCCACGCTTCTTTTGATGCAGCCCAGGGGACGGTTGGCCTTCTGGGCTGCGAGCGCACATTGTGGGCTCATGTCCAGCTTTTCATCCACCAGTACCCGCAAGTCCTTCTCGCAGGGCTGCTCTCCATCCCTTCACCCCCCGCCTGTATTGATACCGGGGGTTGCCCTGGCCCAGGTGCAGGACCTTGCACTTGGCCTTGTTGAACCTCATGAGGTTCACGTGGGCCCACTTCTCGAGCTTGTCCAGGTCCCTCTGGATGGCATCCCGTCCCTCAGGTGTGTTGACCGCACCACTCAGCTTGGTGTCATCTGCAAACTTGCTGAGGGTGCACTCGATCCCACTGTCTATGTCATTGATGAAGATATTAAACAGTACTGGTCCCAGTACGGACCCCTGCGGGATACCGCTTGTCACCAACCTCGATCTGGACATTGAGCCATTAAGAGATAAGAGTATTGGAGAGATTTGACAACTTCAGACATGAGCGTATCTCCTACCTCCACGTAACCAGAGAGTGGAAAGTCTTTCCGGAAAGGATGGCCCTCAAACCCATAGTCTGTGAGGATTCGCCTTAGATCAGGGTGGTTGGCAAAGAAAACACCATACATGTCCCAAACCTAAATGAAAGGGAGCCAAATAAGTTGAATTAGATTAGGGAAAAAAAAAACCTTCATGTATTATGTCCATAAAATTTCAGTTACGTGCCTGGCTTTGTGCAGTGCCAGCGAAACTGATGCAGGAACTCATTCAAAAGCAAATCAAACACCTTTTTATCTCCTATTCTGAAATGGCAGCCAGGGAAACACTTCTCTCTTTCTTCCTCAGGGCCCTGGGAATAGTTTAATCAGGAA
Source organism: Calonectris borealis (assembly GCF_964195595.1). NCBI lineage: Eukaryota > Metazoa > Chordata > Aves > Procellariiformes > Procellariidae > Calonectris > Calonectris borealis. The sequence continues at coordinate 45,639,242 of NC_134316.1, read as the reverse complement.
AATGCAGCCCCTCTCCACAAAGACTCTGCTCCCAGGTACACTGGCACTCACCTCTCTTTCATACCAGTTTGCTGCCTTGTGCACAGACACTGCAGAGTCAACAGGTGTCAGCTCGTCGGTATACGTCTTCACGCGGATCCGACTGTTGAACCGCAGAGACAGGAGATTGTACACAATCTGAAGCAGAATAAAAGAAGGCATTGGTCTTGTACAGCATTTATGGATCTCTTTGCAGTACGGTACTGGCTAAGCAAAAGCACACGAAGACTATTTCAAATACTCTTTATCGGCAGAATCACATTCAGCACTTCAGAGCTGGGCATTAAAAGACACTTTTACAACTGAGGTTCCAAGAGCTTACCGCCTTGATCCTTGGAAGTGTAACAAAAAGGATGTGAGATTTAGAAAACGTGACTGAGAAGAAGAGCTGAAGTAAAGAGGGATACTAAATCTTAAAAAAAGAGAATACTGAAGGGATGGAGACACTTGACAATAGTCTTTCCACAGCCTGTCACAAAGAAAATGGCTATCAATTACTCTCAGCATCCAGTGGGAGAAAGCTAAGAAGAAATATACCTAATTTTCAGCAAAGAAGTTGGATACCAGGGAAAATGTCTAACTCTTCTGGTGATGAAGTACTAATAAAAAGGCTGCTTAAGAGGATTACTAGAACCTCCGGGGGGCGGGGGGGAATACCTACTACAAGCAGACTGAAAAAAAACCCCAAACCTTTGTAAGAAATTGTGTAGCCTTGTGCGATACTGCCTCTGTGAAGATGGCTGGAAAAGGTGAATTCATTGAAGTCTATATTTCTATTATTTCTATGAATCTACTACCCTGATTTTTAAGAGAAAAATCCTGAATTAAAAAAATCTTCAACTTCTTCAGAGACTGGAGGCCTTTAAGTTAAAGGAACTCTCTCTACAACTCTCAGGATTTTTGCCTAACCATGAGTTACCTTACTAAAAGTCAAAGCTGTTATTAGCAAAGCAAGAAGGAGGTATATCTGAAAACAACAGACCTCTGATTAGCGAATATAGATAAGGCAAACCTGCCACCCCTCGCTTTCTGAGCAGCTGTTGGTAAGTGATTCAATACCACAAGATACACCAAAGGGGGAAAATAAATCAGCTACTTTTCATTATCCTTGTTACTTGCTGGGAACCAAAAATCTACTAATTCACTTCTCTTGTCCGAAAGACAGTCTGCCCAGATCAGACGAAGGAAGACAGACGTCTCTTCATCCATAAGGCTGCCTAAACTGTAGTCAGCCTCCTACAGCATTTGAGCCCTAGGGATTTTCTGCCGCTGTCTTTTACGGATCTTCCTAGGTTAAACTGCAATAACACTGTGAGCAAAGCTTTCTAGTAGTAGGTGAGAAGACAATATGCTGAGTCTGTGGTTTCCCCAAAGATGTATCTTTTCTTTTTCTATTTGCAGCTGCAATTTTTGTGCAGCTGAAAAGCTATACGGTGAGGTTTTCAAAAGCATCTGTGGGAACCAAATCTCCAATATCCACTGCAAGTCAGTGGAAGTTCTGTGCCCCAAATCTTCTGAGAGCTTTCTGAAAATCTGCCTCATCTCCTATTTGGTCCCAACTTTCAGGGAATGTTTTTAAAACAACTAAATAGTTTTTTGTTTTGTTTTTTTTAAAAAGAGGAAAATTGTTAAGAAGATTGATGGGATTTAAAGAAAAACATGATCAGTTGTGTCAATAGCAGCTGGCAGGCCTAAGTGGAAGAAGGAAGAACACCAATTCACACCAGGCCAGAAAGAAGTCTCTAGACACTTTGGTAAAAACAAAAGAAAACAAAAGGGAAAAAAGAAAACAAAAGGGAAAAAAGAAAACAAAAGGGAAAAAAGAAAACAAAAGGGAAAAAAGAAAACAAAAGGGAAAAAAGAAAACAAAAGGGAAAAAAGAAAACAAAAGGGAAAAAAGAAAACAAAAGGGAAAAAAGAAAACAAAAGGGAAAAAAGAAAACAAAAGGGAAAAAAGAAAACAAAAGGGAAAAAAGAAAACAGGAAAAAAGAAAACAAAAGGAAAAAAGAAAACAAAAGGAAAAAAGAAAACAAAAGGAAAAAAACAAAACAAAAGGAAAAAAACAAAGCAAAAGGAAAAAAACAAAGCAAAAGGAAAAAAACAAAGCAAAAGGAAAAAAGAAAGCAAAAGGAAAAAAAGAAAACAAAAGGAAAAAAAGAAAACAAAAGGAAAAAAAAGAAGAAAAGAGAGAGAGACTTTCAGCGGAGTACAAAAGGAAAACCAGACTAGGAACCCTTGCAGTATCAGTTCTGCTACTGCTTCCACAATTAAACAAAACCCAGCATTTCAGAGTGGATTTTCTTTTCACTGCCAGAAAGCAAAAAATGTGGTCAAGGCTGCAACAGCACCCACAGCCATCTGCACCTGTGAGCAGTTCTCACCTCAAAGCGGTACTGCCGAGATGGGACATCAACAGCAGTCAAGTCAGCCAAGGATTTGAACTGGGCATTAGTGTGATCTCGAAGGAAGGTCAAAACTGGAATGATCCCATCCGGATGGATCAAAAGTTCCAGTTCATTGAAACAGGTCACCTGATGAAAACAGTGGCAAGGGCATGAGTACAAACACCAACAGAACTGAACATTACACTGAATCCAGCAGGACACCTCAAGAAAGAGTATATTGAACAACAGACACATAATGACATCAGGTAAAGGGAGTCAATAATAGCAGTAACTTTCATGTAATTCTGACAATCTTTCTTTCCCAGAACAACTTCTGAAAACATCTAACAAACTGGGTTCTGTCCCACCCACCAAGAACAATTTATTGAACAGCACCTACCTGTACTTGCTGGATATACTTGGGCAGAATCTCAGCCACGTACTCCCCAAAAGCACATAGCTGCTTCTGTTCTACTTCATTTTTTGGTCTGACAGTCGCTAAGGAGAAAAATAAAGTTCCCAAGATTATGGCAGGGAATACGGAAAGCTACAGAAAGAAGAGTAGTAACTCCCATCCCTGACTTAAAAATCCCTTTAACCAGTCTCGCTGCCTCTCAGTAGCTCTGGCAGAAGCAAGGCAGCTTCAGGTTCAGGTAACCTGCAAAGTGTATTTATGGTAAATCAGAAGCTAAACATAATTTATATGTATAGTAGAATATATAGGATGCTGTAATAGAGGCTAGACTATAGCAACATACATGTGTTGCTGTACACAGAACGACATGGAACTAGAGGCTTTGATAAGGAAGGAAGTTTGCGTCAGTGCTAGACAGAAATGCTTTTGTGCACTGTAAATACAGCAGGAAGAACAGCCCAACAAGGTGACGGAGAAGCAAACAAGATGAAAAAGAGAGAGGTGGAGATGACAGAATCTGAACTTAGACACTGCCCATGACATTCACCCTGCCTCTAGAAAGGAAAGACAAAATAACCCTGGTTTTGTTTGATATGCCAGCATCTAAACAGTCTCCTCATAATCAAAACATCCTAGGATCTTATATTGCTTTTTTTTTCTTGTTACGATTACAAATACAGCTGAGATTCCGGGCACTGAGGGGCTTTGACGCTCTTGCCCGGGCACAACCTTGCACAGAACAAGCAGGCAGGCCCAGGAGAAAGGGCGCAGGCGGGAATGCAGAGCCAGCACGGCTACCAAGGAGCAGAACTCGGGTTTATGCCTGACAACCGTCCTCTGATGCGCTCACTGGGGAGGTTCTACCGCGCAGGAACTTCCCAAGGGCAGCCGATGCCCTGACGCCGAGCCGGGAGCTGACAGGGACACAAGCGCAGGCCTCGCTCTCTTCCACCCCCCCCCTCGCCCCAGCCGAACCGCCGGCCCAGCCGCACGACCCCCGGCCCCGCTCACTTACGGCGAGTCTCCGCGGCGGAGCTTCCCGCCAGCCGGGCCTGCGCCGCCGCCGCCGGGCCTGCGCCAGCTGCGGAGAGAAACGGACACGTCTCACCGACCGCCGCCAACCGCCCGGCCCGCGGCCCCGGGCTGGCCGAGCCCCGCCGCCTCCCCGCCCTGCCACCGCGGCCCCTCACCTCGCAGCGCGGCCCGCGCCAGCCCCCGCGCCGCCGCCGCCAACATCCCCGCCGGGACACCGACGGGCAAGGGCACGGACCGGAAGCGGAAGGCGCCGCCGTCGCCGCGCTTCCGCCGGAGGGGGCGGAAGCGCGCGCGGGGCTTCCCGTGGACGCTTCCGGGTCGGTGGCCGGAAGCGGCGAGTGCCTGGCGGCGCCTGGCGCAGGGTGAGGGGCGCGGAGCAGCCGCTGGGGCACCCCGGGGCGGCGGCGGGAGGCTCCGGGGCGGCGGCGGCATGAAGGGAGGCGCCGCAGGTGGGTGCCGCGCTGCGGCGGAGCGGGGGTCGGGGGGAACCCCGGTGAGGGCTGGGAGCCCGGCGGGAGGCCGCGGGGACGAGCCTGGACCGGGCGAGGAGCAGCCCGGCCGAGGAGGTAGCGAGCTCTGCGGGTGCGGGCGTGAGGGGCGGGGGGGAGGGGCCTGGCAGCCCCCCGGGCTAAGGCAGCGCTGCGGGGGCGAGGTGACTTTCTGGCGGTTTTTACAGCGTTAGCGTGGCCCTCATGGGGGGTCTTTTCCGAGAATTAGCTTTCCTTTCCTCCCCGCAGCGTGAAGTGGGTGTGGGTTGCGTATTCGGGTGCCCTGATGTGGTGGCAGGGAGCAGGGAAGGGAGGGGGTGCCGGGTGCTGGTGACGCCGTTGTCACCTGTCGCCTGGCGTTCGGCAGGTCATTGCTTTGGTAACGCAAAACACGCACGGAGGGTAAGATTTTGTTTTCCAGGACACCTTGCTGTTCCCGCACCTCTCTTTCTTTAGTGGAAATGCCGTGGATGCGAAGGGGAACTTTGTGTTCACAAAGAAGGATGCGGGGTTTAGGGCAGTCTTCAGTGGCGCTTGGCATTTCGATCGTGGCTTGGCACCAGTCCTCTGGAAATGGTGCGGGGCAGCGGGGGTGGCTGGTTCTACCGCGCCAAGAGGGCAGAGCGGTTCATCCACCCGTACCTGGTGCTCTGCGCGGTCGCTTCGGCGCTCTGGGCGGCAGCTTCTGAGCACCTGGACTGTGAGGATCGAGAGCTTTAACTGAAGTGGGAGCCCATTTGCAGGATAGGCTTGTACTTGCTAAAGCTGGAAAAATAGTACCGATGTGTGCTGTGCCAGCTGCAATTCCTCAGTCTCGTACAGGTTAATGTATAGGTACTTTTAAGACAGACCAGAACTATTGTAAAATAACAATAAGGGTATAATTAAGACAGGCCACCATCAGGGATGGGACGGACTTGTCCAGCCAATTAGGGATATAGACACTACTTCCTGTGAACAGAACTTGAGCAAAGAACTTAGGAGCCCTCCTGTGTCAAGCAGAGCTATTGTGAGGAAACGCATGTTTGATGAAATAAAGCATGGAAGAGTAACTATGAATCTCTTGGAAAAAAATCCTGTCTTTGGGAAATATTGTGCTGGAAATCATGTTCAGTATTAATTGAAGAAATTTGTGATACCAGTCATCATGGCTAATAGTTGGGGTGTAAAAATAAGTTTGAAGTGAGTGCAAGCAGGCATCTGTTTGCTCCTAATGCTGTCAAGAGCTATGTTAAAGAAGAGCTCTTTTCTACAGCAGTCCTCTGGTTTAGAAGCTTTTTCGACCCACAAACTGCTTGGACCTCTGGTACCTACTAAGAGGTGTTAGCTTTTAAATCGAGTTCTCCTTGCCACTTGGGAAACAGCATCTAACAACATCTAGCAGGTTATTTGCATGCTGATCTCTGGCACATTAACAAACTGACTATGGCCATCAGTTATCTCATTTGGTTAGCTTGAAGGACTGGAGGTTTTGTCTGGCAGACTTCTCGCACATCTTTTTGGTAAAAACGAGTTCACCTTACTTGATACCACTGCACAGATTCATCGCGTTGGTTTTGGATGGTAATTAACTCCTCCTGATGATATGATCTGTTGTCTGTGCTCTTTGTTAGTATGATACTGTAATCCTTTTTCCATCTAGCCCAGCTATGGTGCTGCCACATTCCTTTGGCTTCGCGAGTTTCCTAGCGCGGTTGCTGGACTTTCCACTTGAATAACTGTTGCTGCATTTCTTTGTGTCAGTGAAATGAGTGGTGAAAAGATATGCACGTCTCCCAGTTCTGCTGGGATGTGATGCTCACTGTACTGGAAGTTTGGTATATATTATAATTTTAATTATGCCAACTTCTCATTTGTTGTTTGAGATTCTGAAGCTCAAGCAGAAGTTTCTGGCTGCGTTATTTATATTCAGTCTAAAATATGCTGGCCTCTTACCAACATGTTTGATTTTTCCCTGTACCCTGAAGCACTGCATAATCTTGTTAGCGGAGAGAGAAAGCCATATAATTATTGTGATTTTACAGATTGCTGGAGGTCTGATCTGTGCAGCACCATGGACTCGTCAGAAGAGACTGGAGGCTCCTCTGCGGAAGAGAACTACTTTGTGAACTACACCTTCACTGACCGCTCCCACTCAGGCCGTGTGGCCCAGGGCATTATGAAATTGTGCTTGGAGGATGAACTGTTTGCTGATGTTACAATATCAGTGGAAGGCAAGGAATTCCAGCTGCACCGTTTGGTCCTCTCAGCTCAGAGTTGCTTTTTTCGTTCTATGTTCACTTCCAACCTAAAGGAGGCCCACAACCGGGTGATTGAGCTGCAGGACGTTAGCGAGAGCGTCTTTCAGCTCCTTGTGGACTATATTTACCATGGGACTGTAAAGCTGAGGGCAGAGGAGTTGCAGGAAACCTATGAAGTGGCAGACATGTACCAGCTGACTGCCCTTTTTGAAGAGTGCTCCCGTTTTCTGGCCCGTACGGTGCAGGTTAGGAACTGTCTGCAGGTCATGTGGTTGGCAGATCAACACAGTGACATGGAGCTCTACACAGCTGCCAAACACTGTGCAAAGTCACATTTGTCTCAACTGCAGGACACAGAGGAGTTCCTACACCTGCCTCTCCGCCTACTGACAGACATCCTTACAGGTAAGGAGTTCTTGAGACTAGCCAGGATGTGGATGTAGACTTTCAGAGAGTCTATCAGGGACTGAACAAAATAGATGGAAAGATCCTTTCATAATCACTGTCTATTCAGAAGCTTTGCTAAGCTAAGCAAAGCAAAACATTCTGGATAACTTAATCAGAAAATAAACTATTAATTGTTACTGGACATGAAGCATCTAAGCTATAGAAAAGGGACATAGAGGATGCTGGTAATTCCCAGCAGTTCCTGAGTCAACAGGTCAGAAGTATTACAGGTTTTTAAACATAACTTAATAACTTTCAACAATTTGTTGTATTTTTGTTTGCATTAAAACAAAGAAGCCTTACCAGAAATGAACATCTTATGAAAGTCGTCTTTTTTTTTTTTCTTTAGTTCATAATCATTTAACATAGTAATGCAACAACTCAACATTTGTAAGAAGGCTTGAGCACAAGCCTTATTTTTAGATTATGTTAGTGTTATTAACAATTGTATATAATTGTTAGGATTATTTAGGCTAGGCACTCAGCTGACTGAAATAGAGGCGTTATAACATCTTCGGTAGTAGAGTAATTACCCTTCTTGTAAAGGTAATAGCCTTCCACAGTAATGGATGCAATGACTCAGGGTTGTGAAGGATGTGTCAACACATCAACAACTAAGACTAAGTCCAACTGCCACCAATCCTTAAAGATTCTCTACTGCCTTAGTAAGTACAGCCAGTACTTGAAAACCTCTCCATGATGCTGCAGTTACAACTCCATTTTTGTGCATTTATGTATCATTGCTAAAGGAAGCAAGAATGTAGGAGCAGCTCATACATTCAAATATACTGGACTTGGGACCAAAGAGATTGCCCCTTTCTTGCTTTAATTAAATAATTTTGTAAATGAGTAAATAACTATACTTTGTGTGTCATGTGTTTTATATGCTGTTACAATAATAAAACTACCATGACTGGCTTCTTTGGAATACTGGCAAATCTGTCAGTAAGACTTAAAATAGCCTTTAAAGTTGATGCTATGCATATGAGAGTCTTTTCAGATATTGCATTGTATTATCTGTGTTGCATCTAAAGAAATTTGCAGTCAAAAACCTATTGAGAGTATGTACTGATAGCTCAAAATACTACGATCAAATTAGAGTAATTTTGATAACTATCTAGCTAAAGTTTTTAAACTAAGTTAAAAAAAATTAATTCCTAAAATCATGAAATAAAGCTATAGAGGTCAATCACCCTTAACTTCCTAGGGATTCCATGTAGTAACCATAGGTTTAGGACTATGGCCTTTAGTGTTTGTGGTCCTAAATTAAAATAATTGCTCAATAGAACTTTTTTCCCATGCTTCATCTATTTCCATATATAGAATCACATTACTCAATAGTTATGCCGAAACTTAGCTCATAAAATGGATTATAATGTGAAATGTACTCCTACTGCTGGCAGAGAAAATCTTTTTCTTTTGCAATTCCTGCATCTTTGTTTAGTTAATGGAGGATTAAATAGAGGAAGCTATTAGTGGCAAGGATTAAAATTAATTTCATGAAATAGTAATTTATTAAGCTTACCTTTTGTTGCACTCTAGGACCCATTTCAAAATCAAGTTTTTCCATTTAACCACTACATGTGATGGATAGCTTAAGGAAATCCCTTTTACTAATAAACAGTGTTAAAATACTTGCTTTTGTTCCACGCTTTTCCTTCTCCCTTCCAGTATAGAGAAAAGTGTTGGAATTTGGCTGATGCCTTCAGCACCATTGAATTCAGGGTTTGTCATGAGAGCAGACTACAAAATCAGAGAGCCGTCGTAGGGAAGCCTCTCAATGAATACAGGCATAATTGCTGGCTTTCAAACTGGAAGTAAATACCTAAAAACTTCTAGGTAATGTACTGATGACGATGATGCAATAGTTTGTGGCATAACCAAAACTTCCAATTATGTCTGGAAACAAATCGAAATCTGATGCAGTCTGTTGAGCGTTTCCTACTGTCACGCTGCTAAGGAAAGCTATAGTAGCTCAGTGGGGATTTCCAAATGTTAAGAGGGTAGCAGCAACACCAGATGTTCAGTCTTGAGGGTCAGCTGTCTGACAGTGCTCAGGGAAGGAAAATTTCTGCAGATGACACTTGCTAGATAGGTTTCTAGGACCAACCAGAAAGAAAGGCAGCTGCTGAGATTCTCACAAAGGAGAATCTTTTTGCCTAAATGCTTAAATAAGAAAATATTTTTCATCATCACAAAGCATACAAGTTCTCTTTCCTGTCCTCTTTCTCTCGGACGTAGGTTCCTTTGTTGAAACTCATCCAAAGTGCTTAAGATCTGGCAGCTCTGTCTTCTGATATTTATCCAAACTGATTTCATGTAGATGCCTGGCTGGCAGTGCTGATCATGCCTGCCAAAATCTATAAACCTCTGTATCTTTTTTTTCCTCTCTAGAAAGTAGGGTTTGTGGTGGGAGTGGGGGGAGGGAGTAGCAGGAAAATGATGTTCCTGAGTACATACACCTTTGTCTAGATATCATAAACGCCTTTCTGTCCCCAAACCGCAGATGGCGTTCCATGTTCTCAGAATCCAACGGTTGCCATAGAAACCTGGATCAACTTCAACAAGGAGGAGCGAGCGGGCTTTTCAGAGACACTGCGATCGAGTCTGAAGGTATAGAAAGACCTTCTGTTCCGGGGTTGGTGTAGCACTTGCTGGTTTCGCACTTCCCATGGCAGGGTATTCTGCTCACAGGTGTGACTTGAAAGTTGCAAAACACAAATCCCATTGAAATTCATGGTGCTTGCATGAGGAATATTTTCATTGTCATAAATAGCAATCCCACCGACAGCTTTGTTAATTTAACCTGAGGCTGCTTTCACTAGTGATTTGAGCAATGCCATGAATAACTTTTTCACCAGATGCTCAGTTACCAAAGAGACCATTCAGAAATCTGAGTTTGGCATTCCCCATATCTACTCCATCAGTGATGTAACCAGCCCTTACCTAAACCGCAGACACTTGTGTTCTAGTGAAGTCTGTTGCTATTCTGCTATGTCAGATATGACTGGCATCTTGAAAAGGCTTTGAGGCTCCAAATCCTGAATGCTGTAGGGTGGCAGGACTTGGGAAGCAGGTCACACACCTCAGGCCCACAGGTGGGTCCTAAAATGCTGAATAATTTGGTCTTAGGCATCACTGATGTTTGTGTAAATGGGCCTAATTCTGCTGCCACACTCTTCCTTTCTCTCAGGTGATTGGAGAAAATGTTCACATCTACCTGATTGGAAAGGAGTCGTCACGTACACATTCACTCGCTGTCTCTCTGCATTGTGCTGATGACGACTCCATAAGCGTGAGTGGCCAGAACAGCCTGTGTCACCAGATCACTGCAGCCTGCAAGCACGGCAGTGACCTGTACGTCGTTGGTGGCTCCATTCCACGACGCATGTGGAAATGCAACAATGCGACTATAGACTGGGAATGGTGTGCCCCTCTGCCCCGTGACCGGCTCCAACACACCCTTGTCTCTGTGCCAAGCAAGGATGCAATATATTCACTGGGGGGTAAAACTCTACAGGACACGCTCTCTAACGCTGTCATATATTACAGAGTACGAGACAATGTCTGGACAGAGACCAGCCAGTTGGAAGTGGCAGTCTCTGGAGCTGCAGGTGTAAACCTTAATGGTGTCATTTACCTGCTGGGCGGGGAGGAAAACGACTTGGACTTCTTCACCAAGCCCTCTCGGCTAATTCAGTGCTATGATACCAACACAGAGAAATGCCACGTGAAGCCATACGTACTGCCTTTTGCAGGGCGCATGCATGCTGCTGTACACAAGGATGTGGTGTTCATTGTAGCCGAGGGGGATTCGCTGCTCTGCTATAATCCCCTACTGGATAGCTTCACCCGGCTATGCCTGCCAGATGCCTGGAGCTCAGTACCATCCCTCTGGAAAATTGCCAGCTGCAATGGCAGCATCTACGTCTTTCGCGACCGCTATAAAAAGGGTGATGCCAATACTTTTAAACTTAACCCAGCCACCTCTGTTGTAACAGTCACAAGTGGCATCAAAGTGCTGCTCACTAACCTGCAGTTTGTCCTGGCCTAAGCGGGAAAAACAAGCCCAGTGATAGAAAGGGCAGCAACGGTGTTCTGCTGTGCAGCTCAGAGGCACCCACCACCCTCAGCACCAGTCCCAGTTACTACGAGCTCACAACATCCAGTAAAGACCCCATCCTTTATACCTGTGCAGAGCAAGTACAGGCTTTCTGGCTGTGGGCCTATTCTTTTACATAGCACTATCAAAGTTGAACTGCTGCAGCTTAGATTTCAGATGGACTAAATGCTATTACTTTGATCCCTTGATGATAAGCTGCTTGCATTTGAGGCCCAAACTGCAACAAATGGCTTTTTTAGCCTGGAACCAATCCGCCGGTAACAAATCCTATAGCATATGGACAATGTCCTCCTTGGCCCAGACTGCTAGTTTTAACTGCCCGGGAGACTGTGCGTTGCTGCCATGTCAGTCACAGAGTTAGATGTGCACTGTGTCCTCCAGGGATGTCCCCATTTAAACATTCCTGTGTCCCTATTGCAGAAGGAGGGACTGCAGAAATACTTACAGCAAACAGACTCCAGAGCTGACCCCAAGACCTTTAGCAGGTTGCATTATTCAGCACTTCTCCTAGAGGAGTGGTAACAAACTGGGAACTTGCTTACTGCTCTGTCATCACCTACCATAAAGAGGGAGATCATTTTTATAAGCATTGGCTTCTTTTACTGTACAGGGAATCCCCACCTGTAATCATAACATAGTGTTGGTGAAAGACAGAATTAAGACCACTTCCTCCTACCCCTCTCCGTTGGCACTGTAACACTTTGGGTAAGAATCTGAATAAAGTCTCTGCTGAGACAAAGTTTTCTTTTCCTTTGCTGCAAATATTATAGAACTTCCTGTGGATTGCAGTTCACTCAGCACTGATACTGTATGGGGCTCCCAAGAGAACTAAGACATTAGCCATAAGGAAAGAAAGCTTTAATGAAACAGTCCAACCTCCCCTTTAATTTATGTAAAAACTTCTTTATTGATGGTCAAGAAGTACAACACTTAAACCTTCATTAGATCATTAAAATGTAAGGGTTTTTTAAAGCAGCCGAGACAGAGATTTTGATAGTTCTTACTGACACTCTGCAGTTGTCCCAGCGACCATGTTCCTGTGAAATGTCTCCAGGACCTGGACTTGCTTGTGCCGAACAAGGATGTGGGGACGGATCTTGGCAATAGCCTCTATTGCTTCCTGAGGGCTCCAGTGATGCAGCTGAAAAGGCAGAAACCCTGCAAGTGAAAATCCATTCCATCCCTGCACCAGTTAATGGAGCCTTCGCGGAGGCTACAGGCAACATTAGAGTTGTTAGAAAAATTGCTGCTTTGCCCCTTCTGTTGACTTCATGTTCCCCTCAGAGGGGCCTGAATGTCAATGCAAGTTCATGAAAGGAGTCCCTCTGTTAAAGAGGGATGGTTGCTGTCTGGGACCTCCATTTTCTGTCTCACTCACGCTTCTACCATGTTGTGAATAGTTTCCTGTCCTAGCCCCACCAGACCAGAGCAAGAGCACAGCTTGCTTTTTTTGTTTTTCTTTTTTTTTTTTTTTTTTTAAACTTTACTAGTATTCCCATCGCACTTCAGCACTTAGTGAGAAAATTTCCCCTTCAGCACCAAGGGAAAATTTTCCAGGGAGCACTTAGTAACACCAACAGAAGAATCCACAGGTGGGATTTTGTTCTTAGTGCTGGCTTACCCAGTTGGATCTGTAGAGGAATTCAGAAAACCAAAGTCACTTCTCTTGGTCCTGAATTCTATTTACTGAAAAGCTTAGAAAGGCTCACGGTTTCAGTTAACCGAGGAGAAAATCTGAACAAGAAGAATGGATGTTTATCTGCTCAGTGAACCTACCCTCACTGGTGACTTGTTATTCCCATCTCAATCTGTTCCTCCATAGAAAGAATTAAGAATGGCAGAATCATTCAAAACCTGTTGAGAACTTACTGTATTAATGGCCCAGAAAACTGAGCAGCTTCCTGAAGTCTGACTGATCTGCCAGAACCAGCAACAGATACTATCAGACCGTGTGTTTCAAAGCTTTGTCGCAACAACAGTTTCTCTTTCCCGTAAGATCAGAACATCTTTGCCAGTGCCTGTGCCAGTAACTGAGCTGGCAGAGGCAGACTGTACAGCTGAATGAAAAGACTACTTACAATGGCAGCTATATTGCAGCTTCACCGCTATCTCATTGCCAGGAAGCATTATCTTGACAGTATCATAAGCGCAGATGAACAAGGTGTGCAAAGATAAACTAGATTATCAAAGAAAGCATAGACCGCAGTTCAGCAAACATTAAGTTTCACTTGTTCATTTACCTTGCATTTGCCACGTTCTACAAAACAGCAACATAAGTTTGGGGCCTAGCTATCTACCTCTTTTCAAACAGGTCTCCAGACCAAACTCTGTAAAATCATGGAATATTAATGCACCTATACATGCTCAGGTTTCTTGAGCAAAAGCAAATTGTAAAGGTTGGCTGTACTCGCCCCAGACTCTGTGAAAATAAACCCCATTTAGTATAGAAGCCTTCTTACTTGAATTAAATATGCTGCCACCATGGTGGCACTGCGGGAGCGTCCTGCCTTGCAGTGCACATAGACGCTGTTACCGCACGCTCGGTGTTTCAGTATGAATTCAACACCCTTGTGGAGGTTTTCCAAGGTGGGGACTCCAGTTAAATCCACGGTGCTGAGACGCAACTGTTCCACTCCCATTGCCTCCCATTCCTGAAATTGAGAGAGCATATTCAATCAGTTAACGTTTTGGGGTTTTTTTTCCAGAAAGAAAACCCAGAACCTGTTGGGACAGTTGGGAAATTCAGTGGGGTTGTAAGCAGACTTTGAATGTCAATCCTTTAGATCTGATGTATGAAAACTTCAGTGCTGGCTATCAGACAGAAGTTAAAGGGAACTGGAAAGATGCGGTTCAGCCAAAGGCAAGGAGGTGAGCTGTGATCTCATCCCGAAAAAAAAGGCATTCTTGTATGTGCGTAGCGATGTGCGTGAAATTAATGTGGCTCCCTTTCCCTCTCCCCTCCTCGCTGTAGCTGTAACACTTTACTTGCATCCTCATGTTTTGCTGGTTTGTCGCATAGTTTTAAAAATCGGCTTAGGTACCAAGAATTTGTCGTCAGAGGACTTGGCGGTCGCTGCCAGGATCACGGCAGGAGGCGGCTAAAGCCTCACCTGCGCCGGGACAAGCGACAAGAGACCGTTCCCGGGGGCACCGGCAAGCTCCCCCGGCCGCCGGGCTCACCTGGGCGGAGCAGCAGAGGAAGCGGGTCTCGTACTCCTCGTTGAGGGTGACCACGGCGCGCACGTTCTCCTCCGCCACCAGCTGCGGGCACAGGCACCGTCAAGCACCGTCAGGCACCGCCGGCCCGGCCCGCCCCGCCGCGCCCGCCTTACCCTGCGGCTGCGTCCTCGCAGCGGCAGCGCCCCCAGCAGCACGGCGCCGTCGATGCGGTGGAACCAGGGCCGGCGGGACCCGGGCAGCCGCGCCCGCGCCGCCGTGTACAGCAGCGTCGGGTAGAAGAGCAGCCGCGCCGCCCCGGCGCCCAGCGCCGCCGACACCCCCATCGCGGGCAGCGCCGAGCCGGGCCGGGCCGGGGCCGGGCCGGCCGTGGGGCGGGGGAGCGCCGCGGACGAGCGCACTGAGAGTGAGGAGACGGGGGAGGCTGCGGCGGGCTCGTGGCGGGAGCGGGGGGCGCCGGGCGGGCCCCCGCCGCCGCGGCGGCTGGAGCGGGGCGGTGTCGGGCGGGGCGCGGAGGGGCCGGCCGGGGAGGGCGGGTGCGCTCGCTCGCGCGCGCGTGGCCCCGGCCCCTCCACCTCGGGCTCGCCGTGGTTTCTCCCGGAAGCGCCGCCATCTTGCGGAGCCGGCCTGAGGCGGCGCAGGGAGCTGAACGGGGCGCGGGTGGATCCCCGGGGGCAGGTGAGGGCGGCGGCCGCCAGGAGGAGCTCGGGCCGGGCCGGGCAGGGCAGGGACGGCGCGGAGCGGAGCGGAGTCGAGCCCGGGGAGAACGCGATCCGCCTCGCGCAGGTAACGGCTCTCCTTCTCCTTCTCCCCCCCATTCCCTTGGGCTCCCGCCGTGAGCCACTCGTGCCGGGCCGCGGCGGCAGCCTCTGCGGCGGGCGCCTCGCTCCCGCCCGCCCTCCTGCCTCTCCCCTCCCCGCGGCGCGGAGGGGCTGGGGCCCGCGGGGGAGCCGCCGCGCCGCCGCCGCCGCCCTGTGCGTGCCGCCCCGGGGGCGGTGGCCGCCCCGTCGGGAGCCCCCTCCGGGGCCCGGAACCAGAGGCCGCCGGTTGTCGTATCTGATCTGAGCGCTGACAGCGCCTCGGGCGCCGCCGGGCCTCGGGGCGGCGGCGGGGGGCGCTGCAGGTGCGAGCGCAGCCCGAGGTGGCGTCGCCATTGGCGGGGGGGGGGGAGGCTGCGTCGGGTCCGGGGCGGCCCTTGGGGCGGGGAAGCGGCTCCCCCGGGCTATGGCCGCCGTCAACCTGCAGGGCTGGGCGGCTGAAGCGGCGCGGAGCCGCCCGGGGGCTTATCCAATGAACCTGGGGTGCGGTTAAATGTCGTCGCGGGCACAGCAAGGGTCTGTCTCTTGGACTAGTGAAACGTGTGCTGGTATACGAGGAGGTAGAGGCGAGTCGGGTGTAGGAGAAGCGGAAGCAGAGTGTGAGGATTTGCGGTCTCAAGTGTGAGAAGGCATGACGGACGCTACTGAAGCGAATTAGGAAGAGAAATGCAACAGCCAGGAGAGACTGAACATAAAATGAATGATAAATACATGAAGAAGCAATAAAGGTTGATAACAGCATGAGATTTTTATAAGAGTATTTATGAGTAGGAAGTTGAGAGCCAACATTATAGTAAAGTGTGGAACCTTCACTGCTTTAAATTCCTGAGGAATCTTGGCGCAGACGTTTCACCTTTACAAGCATTCTCTTCTGCCAGAAGTTGTCGGGGAGCATTTTTCAGATGTTGCAGCTTTCTTCTATTGCACTGCTTGACTGTGGTCATTGGGTGTGTTTTATGGGGAGCTCACTTGATTTAGAAAAATATTTGGTGGAGGTTTACATCTTGAAGTGTGCTTTGCTTCTGATGTACAAGAGCTTGGACTTTCTGAGTATCTTGAATTTATTTTTTTATTTTATTTTTTGTGTCTGTCTGTCCTTCCAGCCTTGCTCTTTGAACTAGTAATCACAATAATTGCTAAATTATCTCTTGGTGCCTTTAGCTGTCTTCTCTGTTGCTTTTCTATAGGTTAGTTCATCAGATTTTACTGCACTGACTTGGCATTGCATATCCGTAATAAACCCATCACATTTTTTTTCTTCCCCTCAGCTATGTTCTTGGGAGCTCTGCATAATGTGAGATACTGTACTTCCTAGAGTTGTGTCTGGACCCAAGTCTTTAAGAGGCAGCTTTGCTGGAAATAACTACTGGTGTGGTAGATGTTTAAAAATACTACTTACGTCTTTGCGCTGTGATAGGAAATGTTAAGGTGGGTGCAGCTTGCATCCTGCAACTTAATATGTTCAGTTGCATTCCTGCTGATGAAAAGTCCCCTGGGCAGGAGCAGAATTCTTATATCTGCTCAGGGTCATACGTGCAGATGTATATACCAGTAAAATCCCTAAATAGGGATTTTAAAATACAATGATGTAAAAGATTTCTTTTTTTTTGAAGGTGCTTACTGTTCTCTTCCAGTGTATGCTCACTTTCAAAATTATTGCTGAAATTTATTCTGGGAAAGTATATGCTGTTTTGTGAGATGGGTTCACCCTTTCTCAATGATCGCTCTTGGATGGCTGTGTTTTTTCCTTTCCCTGTCAAAGTTTCTGATGTTACATTAGAGAAAAATCAGTCCCAGATACTACCTCCTTAGTTACATGCTTGCCCTTACGTATCTGCTTCTTGTTTTGTATATGAAACAAAGTGATAGATGCAGGCTTAGAAAATTGTGTTTAATTGCGGAAGAAAGCAGGAGCACAGCATCTGTAGAAAAATAGATGATTGAAAAGACTGTCATAAAGTCATGAACACTAAACCACAAAGATTTATGTGTTAGGTAGTTTTGTTTTGAAAGTATACGGCTTACAATAATGAGAAGAACTTACTGGTCTTTCACAATGGGAGACATGGTAAAGAACTCCACAGTAGTACTGTGTACTTATTACCGTATCCATCTTTTTGCTAGTCCTTCAAAACTAGATGCACTTGTAAGATTATCATTACATGGTGGAGGGAAGGTGTCTTTAACTTTTATTTCTTCTGCTACGAGTAGGGATTCTGAAGACACGCTGCTGGCGCCACTCCTTTAAAGGGAAAAGCAAGGAAGATGACTGTATCATAGATATGCAATAATTGTATATCATCAATAATAAATTCATAATTTGCAAGGTCCCTTGCAGATAACCTTTACATCAATTCAAGAATCATTAGATGAAACACAAATTGTGGCGCTCTGACATAAAGGAAATATTTATAATATGGTGTAACTTTTCTTTTGAAATTACTGCAGACAATATTATGCTGAATTAGTTGAATTTCATAAAAGATAGGTGTTTATGTGGTTCTTAAATATTTAGTCTCGCATTGAGTTAAGTAAAATACTACTTATAATCCAGTCTCTAACTGAACTTAGTAAGAAACTTTGTTATGAGCAGGTTGTTCCTTAACTATTTCTTGCATCTTTTTCTGAAATGTGGTTATTGATTATCAGTTCCTATGTTTCTTAATTTCATCTGTTTGCCTTCTGCCGCAAATCTCTTCAGAGGGCCTGCTCTAATTTTTTTCTTTAGTGCTTTTTTGGGCTAGGTGGGAAGTGATACCAATTCTCATTGTTTTTGAGATTTCCTGATTATTAGTCTCTAACTCTGGTATCTAAGAACCCCCCACTGTTCTGGCTGTTGAAATAGAGACTGTTGTTCAGCAATATGTCCATGAGGCAGTCTAGTTTTCCAAGTCATAATGTGAGTTTTGCTACTGAAACAGCAGCAATAGTCCAACAGACTCAGGTTTATATTTCCGCATTCTTATTTGTCAGTCTTGCCATGAATGTCTTAAATGGTTTATTTCAATCTAGGCATGTTCATTATTGCTTCTTGTCCTTTAGTTTATCATTCGCTAAGACTATGTGCAGAGTTATTCACTGCCTTGGTAACTGTCTACAGGCAAGAAGGTATCATTTTTATCCATTGATTATTATTTGGCAGGGGAAAAAACCAGTATAAATCAAAGCAGAATAAAATAACTTCAGGGTTTATTAGAATGGAAGTTGTAAATTGAGAAAAGTTATCTAGGCCCTCTAATGGGTATTCCTCTTGAAGTATCACAACACAGTATCTTGAGTTGTGAACCTGTTACAAGATTTCTTGAGGCAAGAGAGATTATCTTCGTTGGAAAAAAGTAACCAGTAGTTTTATTGCCCTTCCTCCTGTCATTAGAGATGCTTGTGTTGTACGAAAAAATGCAAGATATTACCTTTTCTGCTGTTGCTGTCTACACCTATTTTAGATTGTCCTGCCAAGCCACTTGGTGTTTGGGGCATAACAGTGAAAAGAGAGAGCTTTAGCATTCGCATTTTCAAGAGGAGATTTCCCAAACGACAGCTGAACATCATCTTGTTTGCACCTGATGTGAGATACAAGCATGTAAAGGTAAAATATACATTAGGTCAGAGTAGGAAATCTGGATAGAGATAGGGAGAAAATGTAAACTCCTTTAAAGCTCCCGTGCAAATTAGTTTGCAAACGCTTTGCTGTAGGGATGAATAGCTCACAAGCCTGTCTGTGATAGACAGAGCAGGCTTATTTGTTTGACAGCAATATAGCAGGGCACAGTCATCATCCCAGGTAAAGGAAGTCTTCTTTCTGACATCTTGAGTAGCATAAAACTTCCAGCCATCTTAGCCCTGTGCATTTTAAAAGAAAAGGCATTGTTGCTAACTGAATTCAGGATGAACAGTGAGTAACTAGATAGCTGAACAGAAGTCTTCGTAGTTTTCAACTTTTGGCGAAGAATTTCAGTTTAGGTGATACAGTTTGTGGCACAGGTATATGTGTGTGAAAGCTTTATGCCAGGAGTGGAATCATCGTCCATAAGCTGTCTTCTCTGTCCCATTTATGCATATTGCCCTTCTATCTTCAGTATTCTCAATATATCATGGTCTGGTTTTTTTGTTTTGTTTTTAGAAAAGATATGCTG
Source organism: Calonectris borealis (assembly GCF_964195595.1). Classification (NCBI taxonomy): domain Eukaryota; kingdom Metazoa; phylum Chordata; class Aves; order Procellariiformes; family Procellariidae; genus Calonectris; species Calonectris borealis. The sequence continues at coordinate 45,619,942 of NC_134316.1, read as the reverse complement.
GTTTACTGGCTGCTCTGTTAGAGGCAGAGTACTAGTGGCAAACGGACAAACTGCAAGTTTTGGTAATGAGTCTGTATGGACTTAGAGGAGATTCAGAACTGATTTAATGGCTTGACTTGCAGTGGTCAAGTTCCAGGTAGACAAAGATTATAGAAACTGGGCTTAAAATCATATCTCTCTGGGATTTTCTCATTGAACATGGAATAACTGGTTTAGATATTGCTGAAATTCATGCAAATGAGCAGGCACCTTGGGTTCTTTGTCCTTTTCAGCAGCACACCTCAAGGAGATCTTGAATGAGCATGTGGATGAGAGGGTGAGTGTTTGCTGAGTATCCAGTGTCATGCTGGTATGATATCTGGCAGGCTTTCCTTTGCAGACAAATGTTTGTCTTTTTTTTTTATGGTTGCATATTTGTGTTCTCTCAGAACTGAATTCTCTCCCAGTTCTTGTAAGAACTCAGGTGAAGTTCTGTGATGTCTTACATTGTTTTTACTTGAAATTCATTTGAGTTTTTCAGGACCTTGGCTTTTTTCCCACCTCCATCAAAATTGTTCTTTCTGGTAGCTTTCACTTCTATCTGCAGGTTGTTTCATGCTGTACCTTTCGCAAAAATAATGTAGTTCCTATCCACTAGATTTCAGTATTTCACATATCAAAGTAAAACTATTGTTCTTCAAACATCTTATCATTTAAAATTCAGGTTTTCACTGAATCCTTGAATATTCTGTGCTATTTTTGCCTCAAACTATGCAGTTCAAAAGATATTCCAACATATGCATGCTATCCACAAATCCTTCAGAATGTGTGCAAAGGGAACATTCCTGTCTGTTTTTTTCAAAGCAGAGGAGATGGTTATTTATGAAGTCTGTAATTCAAAGGAAGTATTTAGCAGACAATGTCCAAGAACACATACAAAAATGATAGCGTCTTCTTTAATTTACTATATGTAGAGATTTGCAGGATGGACACCAGGCATCTTAATATCTCTGCAAAATTTTACAAAACAGAGCTTTGATAAATGATTCTTCAGAAGGCAGTGAAATACTGGTTTTCCAGGAAGGGAGAATATATTTTGAATGTCATGTCTAGCTATTGCATTTCCTGTAGGCACAACACAGTGTAAAAGTAATTCTTCTCTCATTTATAGTCCTAGATTCCTAAGCAGAGCACCATCTCAAAATCTTTTTGCCAACTCACCTGTACCTCCCTGTTATTTCCCTTCCAAAAATTCCTGTTTTCCATTTAAACTTCTAAATTAAAAACCATACATCTTGGTGACAGGACAGCTTAGCAAAGAATTTTATTTCTTCTGGGTTTTTTGTCTTGTCTGTCATTGTGTTATGACTGTACAGTGTCTAGCACAATTTATGAGCGAAACAGTAAAGATTCCTCGCGCAGTCGTAAGTGATATTAGAATTTACCATTGAAAAATATCAATATGCAAAATCATTGGGGGAAGAAAGAGGGTTTTATATTTACTTCTCTAAAGCACAGTTTTAACTGCGTCGAAGTCTGTGATCATATGCTTGGTGATTTAGGAAAAGGTAAGTGAGAATATCTTGATATTTATGGAGTAAAACCAGCCATATTACATTTTGGATTGTACATAGAGTACCAGAATTTGATCGCTATCGAAGACTGGCTGTAGGTGGTACTGTCTGTATTTCACAGTGTGGAAGCTGCTATGACACTGATTCTCTGCTGCAGAATTTGCTTTAGAATTTTTGGGGGTTTTAAAGTATTTTTCACTTCATTCAAGACTAAGTTTAATAGACATTTCATGACTGCTTTCAGGGGAGCAGGACTAGGACAGATATTCTTGATCCTTTTTGTGAGGAAGGTAATTCAGTATATGTTTAGGCATACAGCTAATTATTAGTAAACCAGTGTCTTCCTGAATTTGCAGGGAGCCTAAGCCATTATCTCAGTCATAAGAAATTTGAAAAATATCGAGATTGTTGGTTTGAATACTTGCACTTTTCTATCCACTTGCAAGTCACATTAACAGAACTACCTGACTAGTGCACTTCTCCTGTTCTGAATTGCTTACTACATTCCTGGTATAGCTGAAAGTTGCAAGTTCCACTTATTTGTGTGAGAGGCCTTTCCTGGTAACTTCTGTAGGATAGTTATGTATCACCACATAAATGTGGGATACACTGAGTATAAGAAATAGGCAGCAGCATAGGGTAATAAATCTATCCTATGGAAAATTATGCTTTTATATATAAATGAAACTGCCTTCGAGTTTGCATACTGTCATACCTGTGTACTAAAAAATTCAGGGATTATGCCACTTTTTTTTTTTCCTTTGAATACTTAGGGATTTGGGGTTTCAGTTACACTAATTTTACTCTCTTTCCATGCCAGAACATGAAAAGGAGGGGGGGAAGGGAGAGGAAGGGATGCTGCATAGAGGTGGGTTTCTTCTGTTTTTAAGAAGAATGCATAGAAAAAAGTTCAGTTTGTGTGTAAACACTGGCATTAAAGGATTGCTGGGAAAGCAGATGTGATATGGCAGGTCACCACAGTAGTTTGTATCAGCCAATGGGGAAGGTCATGCTTACTGGTTTAGGGAAATACTTAAAAAGGGAGACGGGTTTAAGAAGATTGCTGTAAGTCAATTGGGGAAAAAAAAAAAAGGTAAGCCAAGAACTTAGTGTGTGGATGTATGTGTCCAAAAGCAACAAGGAAGACCTGGCCAGTTCAGTAGTTCTTGAAATGCTGGTGGGTATGGGGAATCCCTGGAAGGGAGATTCTTGTCTTGTGTCTGAATTGCCGCCCAGATTCTGTTGGATGAAGAGTGTTGGACATTTCTGCATTATTGAGGTGGGCTCAAGCAAAACAGACTTGGAACTCATTTCAAAACAGTAACCCCTCCTTTAAGTCTGTACACTTCAATTTTTTTCTTCCCCTGCGTGGTGTGACAGTGAGTGAGGGTGTGTGTGTGTAAAGGAACTTGTCTTAGCAATGGTCTCTTTCAGAGACCATGTATGGGTAAAGCAGTTCGGCTGGTTCAGCTCCCTGCTCCTCCCTCTCGGAGAGCTGAGCAGAATCTCTTCTGCTGAAACGGTTGTTCCACTTTCTGCTTTCTATATTTGTACAGCAGCAGCACGCTAGCTAACTGGGCGGTGTGGCCGGCCTTGTGTGTATTCGGCATTTGCTGAGCAGAGTTGAGAGCCAGGGCTTACAGTCTCTGTCGTTACATCCGTCTGTCTGTCTCTGGGGAGGACTGGCGTTCCAAGTGAAAGGTGATCTGTTTGTGGATGTTTTCTTTTTTTGTAAAATGCAGTTCATCCAAGCTGGGAGTCTAGGGGCCAGCAGTGAAGGAGGGAAGGCAGTTGTCCTGCAGGGAGAGTATGTAGTGGGTGGCAGTGGCATTAGAAAGACACAGTTTTAACCTCCAAAATTGCTGCTGTCTTATGGGATGAGGGTTTTAATGTCCCTGCCTGCTTTGAGGAGTGATTAGCCAGGGTCTTTATCTTGCTATAAAAGGTCTTTTGTCACTGTCTGCCATGAAGATTAATGAAAACTAGATCCTGTCCTGGAAGAACTGAGTGCTGTCTTTGCTTGTTATGGGCAAGGGGGATTAATGAGGAGCTAGGCCCTGGCCAGCCTAGTTTGGAATAAGGAATTGGTGCTGAGGGATGGGGTTGTAGGAAATACCTTGTTAGGAAGAGCTGGAAACTTTTAACTAGGATTTCTCTGGCTATGCATTTGCATAAATGTTGTATTAAGGCCCTGCATACATTGGGATGACTTCGCAATTGCTTTTCTTAAGTAGTAGATCAGGTGAAGGAGGTCTGTTAGCTGCTGACACTGTAGTAAACTGCTGATATGATGTTCTTTGAGTAGCAGAAGGGTGCTCAAAATAGTGGCAGCAACTGGATCCACCATTAACATTGGCAATAAATTTTTTGAGAGGGAGAAAGGAGGAAATCAGTTGTAGGGTACTTTTTCTGTCTTTTAGGGGATGCTGTCCACTTACAAATTCTGCTGCCTTTTGAGTATCTATGCAAATAGGCATCACGCCTTTTATTTCTGGAATTTGAGCGAGGAAAACATTGTTTCAGTTGTGAAACAGAAGGCAGCGTCTTGCTAAAATCATTCTTGAGGACCATGTTCCATAAACTCAGTCTGAATTCTTTTTCTTTCCTACCACTGCAGTGTCTTCAGTGTATTTCCTCTTGAGAAAGCTATGTGTATCTCAAATTTGGAAGAAGCAAATTTTGGAGGCAAATTGGGGGATCTCAGCTGCCCGGCAATGTCTGAATCGCACTGTGTCTGCAGGCAGGGAACTGTGATTGATGTGTGACAGAGGGTCATCTCATTCTTGAACTGCTTGAACTCAAGCAGCTTTATTGTGTGGCTGTTTTCTGATCATTCTTTGTGTAACGGGGACACACTGCGGTAGTTGTTCCATCTTCATCTGGAAAACCTATGGAATTCGTTGTGAATATGCAGCTTCTGGGACATTAAGCTTGCTGTCCACAGTGCCCTGGTGTGTTTCCCAATTCTCACATCCTCCTAAAGCCCTCTGCCTTTCTTTCTTCCCACTTTTCAACTTCCTGACTCCCCAGTTGACCTCCTTTCATTTATGCTAGCCAGAGCAAAGTGGCAAAAATATAATCTAAACTGTTTCTAAGTTTACAATACCAATTAAAAGCAAATCTTGGTACTGTTTGATGCCAGTGATCGGGGTTGTACAATTCCTCTACTTTAAAGTGTTTTCTGGTAGCATACTTAATTTTTGCTTGTAGTCTTGTAGCAGGAATATGATTAAGCAGTTTCAAAGGCCTCTTGGAAGTACACTATTGCATGTTTAAAAATATTGTTTGTCCATTCTGTGAATAATGTCATGATAAATGAGTAGAACACTGAAGAAATACATGTTCACCAAGTGCATTGAGTAGGTGAAAGATAAAGCCATGCTGTAGAATGGGGTTTTAAATGGTATGTAGAAATAAGGGATTTAAATCTTCCATTTTGTAAGAATCTTCTTAAAGGCAATATATAAGAAAGTGATGTTGTTCAGAGCTAAGCTGTCAGTTGTGTTTCTTGGAAGGCAGATACTTCGAGCTATGTATGTAGTAAATTTGTCTTGCACCTATTGCCCACTAGTGCAAAAAGGGTGACTTAGTGCTCTGCCTATTTCCAGGAGTTCAAGTGATTCATGTAGCAAAATATAATGCTTTAGATGTATAAAGTCAGGAAATCATATTTGCCATGTATACTTTGAGTTTAAGGGAGAATACCCAGTAACCCATTCTGGATTGACTGCGTTATTATCCTGTTTGCAGAAAAGGTTTCATCAAGGTTGGAGACAAATCAGAAATTAACTTTTGTCTGACATCCTTTGAAGGTCCTGAAATTCCACAGGAAGGGGTAATTTTTTATTTTCTTCTTACCATATTGCTTTTATTCTTTATGAAAAGAACTATTCTTTTTTTTATATATGTCATAATCATGCAGTTGAGAAATAAAGTTAAGTTAAGGGTGGACATGTGGGAAGATTACGGGAATTTGGAATTAAGTCCAGTGTTCATTTGAAGTTAGTTAAACTTATACCTGATGTTGAAAAGCAATTACAGGTATTAAATTCCAGGAAGAATAAGTGAAAAGTGAAAGCTGAAAAGAATTTACTGAATCATACAGTTTAATCAAGGATAGGGAGTGACATGTCTTTAAATATTGGAGGCAGTCCACTGACAAAGAATTGGGACAGTAAAGATGATTATATAGAAGAACATGCACACGCTTCTTACAACTATAGTGTTTTCTTAACGGAAATAGTGGAAGCCTTATTTATCACTTGGGGCCTTTAAAAAGGATTAATCGGTAGAGAATTAATTATGTGAAATTCGGCACTTAAATCTGATTATGTAGTTCCATGAGTAATTTGAATGAGCATATGCCAGTAGAGCTCTGAAAGAGGCTTGTTCCATCTTTCATGTGTTTCCCCTTCCCTTTGTGCTGCCAAGAGCATCTGTGTGGTTGTGCAGTGAATTGAATGAGGGAACATGTCTGGGTTAAAACTATTGTTTTCCTGTTGTTGGTAGGCTAGATCACACCTGGATCATTTCCTTTCTCAGACTTGTTATACAGAGGTGGGGATGGATAGCTGATGAGAAAAGAGGCAAGAGCATCAGCTTAATCTGGATCTACAGTAAGAATATCTTGATCCATTCCTTTGTATTTCCACGCCATTTCTATCTAATCTTTATGGAGAGCTTATATCCAGTCTTCTCTAGTAATATAACCCCAAAAAGTAAGAATTGTTTGCGTGTGTTACCTGCTGTGGCACATATTGTTTGGTTCTAGACAGGGAGGTATTAAATGTTGTCATAACATACGTCTTTATGAATGCAGTATTTGATACATGCTGTGTTTGATGCTGCTGTACAAAAAAGCCTGCTGTTCGTTTGGGAAGAAATTGGTGAACTTTCCTGATGTGAGGACAGAGAGAAGATATTGTGCCACGTAGGCTGTTACATGTGAGGTTTTGATTCAGGAAGTGTAAGGTACCTCCAGAATTTAGATAGGAGGTATATCAGCAAGATATATAAGAGGATTTTATGTCTATTTTGAGTCCTCATGCAGCCAAAACTGTATTTATAGCACTTGTTTTTGTCATAAAGTTTCTGGAGTCTCCTCCTGCTAGCAGTGGAAACCAGCTGATGTCATGCTGTGCCTTCCAGGAAAAGTGAATGGAAAGAATTGATGGAGAAGTGTGTGAGTGAAGAACGTCTGAAAATACGTGCATAAAGCTACAAGCAAGTACTGAGTCTCTCTAGTTCTTGGCAGAGTGCGTTGACGCTCTTGATCCTTCCCACCCCCTTCTCCCCCCACCCAGCTAAAGTCTAAGATGGGGTAACGGATCCAGCCTTGTACAGCAGGGAGGGTTTCTGGGGCCTTGGGAAGAGAGAGGAGGAAGCGAAGCTGCGCTGGCACAAGAGTCAGTGAGCATTAATCACCACAGGCGAGCAGCCTGGAGGGGGTGTTTCAGGGTCACAAAATGGGCCATGAGGGTAGTTTGTGGCTGCTGATGTCAGTAGGAAAGACATTCTATTAGTCGTCTTTAAGAATGAAATGACTAAGAATGAAAGTTAGACTTCTTCAGACAGAGAAAAGTTCATCTTAAGTGCGGCATTGCATTTGTGAATGCTATTCAGACAAAAATAATGCCTCAAGGTGCTGCGTGTGTTTATGCATTGATGTGTTTTCAGTAGGTATTAGGTTGTAAATGGAGATTTTTTTTCCTGTTTTTTCTGCATTATTTATAGTGGTTTGTATGCTTCGGATAATATATAAAGATATTGAAGAAGGGGGTAAATATTGCAAAAAAGAAACCGAAGTGTATATAATGATGCTGCAAATGATGACAAATGAGAAATCTTCAGAGAGCTTGAGCAGAAGCTTAGGAAGAACTGCTTTGCAGTGAAATGGTTAGCTTTTATTTCATTTGGGTTTTTGAACAAAAGTCAGGACATTCCTAAGTTAACGTTCCCACAGCAACGCCAGTGTTTGCCTCAGATGAAAAAAAAGAAATAGTACGAAATATTTTTTTAAAGCTTCAGCTCTACACACCCAATATTAAATCTCTTGAAGTGTTAATGAAAATTATTTGCTGTTGAAAGTGATTTGAATCAATATTCATTCCTTAAAATAGAGCATTGACTCCAGTTCTTTGCAGATGTAAATGAGTGTAATTTGAGACTTGTATCCATTTGCTTCTGCAAAGGATTTGACCATGTGCCTATTACAAAAAAAAAAAAAAATAATTGAGCATATTTTTACTCTTTGGTTTGCAGGCGTGGCAATGGCAGATTCTGCACGGTAGAGTTCATGGCAAGTATTTGTCTAATATAAGCCAAGCAAGAGACACATACAAGCTTAAGGTAAATCAGTCTTTCTTAGTTGTGCTTCTTTGAAATAAAATATAAATGTTTATACTTAAACATTTTGCAAATGCAGAATTTCAAGTCTACTCAGAATTTTGTATCCAGTTCAATTCTGATCTTTCAAACTTGGGACACCTCAAAATTATTTTCCTTCTGAAGCTGGCAGTAGGTGCTGGAAATGGTCATATGTACTGTGTCCTCTTTTAGTATTTTGGGTGTAATAGTACAGAACAGCGATTGCATTTGAGGATCTTTGTGGGGAGACCTGCAATAGATCTTCTCTGTTTGGATTTGAATCTATTCTCTTTTGTGCAATCAAAAGAAAGAAGTGTGTAAGTACCTTGATACCATTATAAAAGACTTATTTTAACGCAGAGCTATGCAAACTGTGTCTGTCTAAACACTGCACAGGGATGATTTTCCCATTGAGATTTTTTTATCTTACCTTTAATGATAGGTAAGTGAAAGTGTTAGTATTTGAATCTTGTGGCTGAGATGGATGAGGTTGTTAAAGTTCAGCTAGTGTTGTTGCTTCTGGAAGGCGGCTTAGTGGTTAAACTGAGAATATTGTTTCTGTTTGCTACACCTCAATCTTTTACCCAAAAAAAGACATAAAACTGTGGATACATTTGATAGATTTTCCTGTGGCGTGTACAGTATCTCTAAAGCAAAACATGAATGCATCTTTTCTGAATATTTTGGATCCTCACTCAAAAAGTAAATAAAATGCTATGTTGGTGTGTACATTCTGTATTTGCAACTCTTGAGATATTTTGAGAGTCCCTTAATGCCATAATCTGGAAGGGTATAGCAAGCTTAAATCTTTTGTTGGTGAGATTCTTTGGTTTTTATTAACAGACAAATGTTTTGTGGAAACTTTTTTTTATGAAGCTGTTTACTACGTTTTCAGCTGAGATGCAGCTGTAACAATGTGATGATACTCTCCGACTCCTATTGAATACATTCTGTCACGAGTTCTCAAAATATCTTTCACAAAGAAAACAAATAAGATGATAATACTGTACAAATGGAAGCTCTTAGGACCATAAAGTGAATTGTCTGATGCTATTCAGTCCCATAGTTAGTAACAGGACTCATGTCTTTTAAGCCCCAGTCTCATGTTTTCAACAGTAGACCATAGGATTGTTTTGCATTCTCAAAGCGTGTCTCGATGATTTCATTATGGGTTGTAAGACTAATGATCAATCTTGGGAATGTTTAAGCTGTGATTGCTGACTGGGCATGGAACAGACATCGCAGATATGGTCTACATCCCAAATCTTAAGTATTTTATGATCTGGTTGCAGTAACTTGAAGCATGGGCATTTAAAATGTTTTCCTCTCTCTTTTTTTTTGTCTTAATCTGCAGTGGTCCCAAAATGTACACCTCTGCTATTCTTCATTCTATTCTTCCTATTATATCTTAAGTTGAACAAACTTAAATTCTGATAGTTGAACGTGCTGTCGTGAGTAATTCCACTGGTCCACTTACTAATGGTACAGATTGCCTGCTAACCTGTATGCACATTAGTACTTGTGCTGGCAACACTAAGGAAAACAGTGTTTGACAGCTCTGTCTGCAAAAGTGAAGTGAGCAGGCGCAGTGACTAGGAGCTGTTGCCTGGAACTGAGCAAGTAGCTTCTGGTGCTGAGAGGTTTGGGTGGTGTGAAGATTGCAGTAGAAGACGGGCATTTCTCAGATAAGAAAGCATGGCTGCTTCCTTGGTAAGGTTTTGGCACTGTAGGAGTTTCTTGTCGCTATCTCTGTTGTCTTGCTGTCTCATAAGTAACATTTACTAGAAAGTGACATGCTTTCTGTGGGTTGTGGCCTAAGCTGTACAGTAATTGAAACTTCATCTGATTTGTATAGGCCTCTCTATTCGTAATCCGACTTACCTAGTGCATTTACTCCTTCACTCTCTGATGCATCGTTATCTCCCTCCTGCACTTCCTCCAGAGAAATAGTTATTTTTATATTTCCAAGTTTTTATTATTTGCCATATTGGTTCTTAAAAGTATGTAAATCCACAGTGAGTCCAGACTGAATGTTGATTTATGCGAGAGACAGTTGACGCCAGGATATATCTGAGGTTGAGCTATGTGGTCTGTTTTATCTGTTAGCTTCTTTAATTGTTAATGGTAATCTTGACATCCCATGAACATTAATTCCTGGAAAGTGTAATGAGAAATCAGAACTAACTGGTCTAGACAAGTGCTGACTGTGACAGTAACTTCATTGATCAGAATCCATTAAATGATCTGGTATTCTCTTACAGATGGTCCTGGGTGCTGGTGAGACTGAAGTTTTGCCATTAAGTATCAAAGCACTATCACTAGATTTATTGGGCTCATATCCATTGTCTAGTACTTAGTGGCTAGAGCCACTTGTTTTCATTACCAGCTGCAGGTCTATTTATATTATATTGCATACCAGAAGTTACAGCTGTTTGTTCATCAGCGAGAGTATATTTTGTTGCTTTTAGATCTGGCAGGGCTAAGTGTTAAATCTAAGTGTTAAACCTTTGTTTTTTTACATGGAATTGTCAGGTGGGGTCATAGTCCCTCCCAGCTTTGTACAGAAGAAGTTGGAAGTGACATCTGTACTCAGATGCAGCACTTCAGTTGGGGGGCAACTTCAGGAAAAATGTTCTTTGCAAAAGCTGGGATGAGATGTCCCAATTTACACCTGTTAATGGTTTTGCTGTCCCCACTAAGAACCTACACTCATGCAACTATGAAAACAGTTTACTATCAGCATCTAGGGCTGGGCTGGGGTGAATCTGCAGTTTGCACAAGAGCTTACTGCCATGTCAGTTAATTACAGAAATTGCTGTGCTACACACATTGCTAGCAGCACGCCAGCTGTATATACCTTGATCTGAGGTATCCAAGTCCTGATTTCTTCTGAGAAGAAATAAAGTTGTCGGATTCTTTGGCCTTTGGGATATAGTATTCGGTGTATTTATGTTCTGCATACAATTAAATGAACCATACTAAAACAATTTTCTTTTGAGAAACATTTATGATTTAAGAGCATTCTCCCAGGCTTTCTACAGGTGGTTGTCAGATTTGCTGCTTGCTTTTTAAAGTTTTTATTGTCTTGAATATTACCTTTGATTCAGTGAGGTGTATATTTTTTTCCCCAAGAGTTATGGGTTCCTCTGGCTATGTTAGCCGTACTTTTGGTTCCTTTGAAGTTTTTAAATTAATTCTCTAGAGTGTTTACTTAGTTACATCTGTGAAGGGAAAATTTTCTTTTTAACATTAAAAAGTTGTTTGCCAGTATATTCTTAAGCATTTAAAAGATCAATGAGCTGTGCATTTCATTTTTTTCTGAAAGCTGATTATCACAGAAATATAACTTGGCGTTTATGACAACTTCTGTGGGCTTGAATATCTGGCAAAGATTGGATTTAAAAGGAAGAAAATAAAAATTTTGTGTTACGTGATGTTTTGAAGCCAGATCTGCTAGCAGGAATCTGAGACCATTTTTTGGCCATAAACAAATATTCTTTAATTAAACTTCAAAAAAGCAAAGGAATGTGGGTGAGGTAGAAGGAGGTGTCCTCAGGTAACATATTTGCCTGAATTACTAGTAGGAGCTTCATAATCCAGAATGTTATTGTGAAACAGAACAAAAATAAGTATGTAAAGTGTTCCCAGACCAATAGTCAGTTTTCAGTAATATTCTAGAAAAGATAAATTCATAATTTTGAAAATACACATTTCAGATAACTGAGTTATGTTTCTCAGGATTCATGGATTGATTTTTACTGTTCTTAACTAGTATTGTAAGAAAATTATTTTTTGTTGTTGTCTTTAGGATTCTGTGTTCCTTTAGAGGGTATAATATTTTATTAAATCAATTGAACAAATTAGGAAGAAATTAGAACAATTGAAAATTACTACAAAATAGGGATAAAAATTCTCAAGAGATCTCCCTCTGGAAAAGAGGGCATGAGTGATAAATATCCAAGTATGTTACAAGAAAAGTTAGAAGAGGATATGGATCACTTATCCACATTTCTTAAAGAATATAGAACAAAGCTTATGAAGGGCCTGCAAAGCAATGAAAATGTGGGAACTCAAATAGCCTTGTATAACTCTTCCCTCTGCAGATGGATGCAGGTTTTGGTTTGGTTATGGATAAGTAAATGGATTTGGATTTTCTGTAAAATACTGCTAGGCAATCATGAGTGTAGTTCTGCCAAATAACCTAGGAGGAAGCAGAGAAGAAATTCTTTTAAAAAACCAACCAAACAAACAAACAAACACCGAAAACAAACAAACAAACAAAAACCACAACCAAAAAAATCTCAAGTTTGTATTTAAATATATGCTAGCTTGTGTTGTGGATCAGTTACTGAATCTGCAAAAAGAGAACCCTGAATCACAGAGCAGCATCCCCTACTTATGAGGTGCTAGTACAGAAAGTCTGTATGGTTCCTGGTTAATGATTTGCTTAAGATGTAGAAATAACATTTTTTCCTTGTGTTGTTAGGTCTTTGTGTTCCCTAATTCAGAGCTTTTTCATACATTTGCATCTATGCTATCTTACATTAGAGTTCCCATCTGCAGGTTCATTGTCATCTGTTAGTGCTGCTGCTGTCAAAATAATGTAATACAGGAGCTTAGGATCGTGGATACTGCTGTTGGTAACTCTGCTTCTGTCATGAGAGCCAAAAAGCCAGGCAGGTAGGATAAGTCCACTGAATGTTATTAGGAAGCTACAAGACTTCTGTGTTCAGTCATGTTGTGTTTGCAGTCCTTTCTTTTGCACCGTTTCATTTATTCTCTGTATTTTTGAAATGTGCAACTTCACTTTTGAGTCTAATGAGGGTTATTACCACCTCATGATGACTTCTGTTATTAAAAATATGCTTTACTTTCACAGTGCTCAGCATTTTACAAGGCGGAGTTTGTGTTGTAATGATTGTTATTACGTGATTTTAACTCTGGAGTACTCAATGTCTTTTTTTTCCTTATCTTTTAGAGTGAAGACTGGATCGGCTAGAGGGAGGTGCATAACTGCAGGTATGAACCAAGTACAGTTCGTATTCCTCAGTTGCGTATTGGAGCTTCCTTTCAAGGGTTTAGAGAGAAGTTGTTTTTACTTTCAATGATGAAAGCGGTTGTTTTCCACTGCAGTGAACAGTGTTCCCCGAACCTTAAACTCTTTGCAGTTTCCTGCCTTTGTACTGCTAACGGGGGTTGGGAGTGTTAACAGCTTAGGACTGCGAGTACCAAGTCAATAGGCAGCTTTAGCTTCATCTGTAACTTAATAATTTTAGAAACATAATTAACTACAAAGTAGGAATGCTTGTCTTCGTAGTAATTTCTTGACCAGAACAAATCTCAAGTACTCTGTAGTACATGAAACGGCAAAGGTGAGTATTAGTGGAACAACTCCCTATAAGTTGAGACAAATTTGATTATGTGCAGCAGAACGGGAACATTGTCTAGTGTGAAAATGCTTGGAGCCACATACGAGGATCTTCTGGTGCAATTTTCTTCTTTCTGAAGTCCAATAAGGGTGTAGTTTCATGAGACAACTAAGACAATTCCCCCTTCCTCTCTTACTCAGTTTCCAACTGAGTAGTCCTGTGTCCTTTGGTTATGCTTGGTTCTTGTGATAGTTTGACTGCATGGTAGACAAAGTCAGCTTGACAACCCAGTAACAAGCTCTTTTGGGATCAAGTTGATATTTCTCTGGTTTAGCAAGTTGGAATGACTTGCTATGTGGTCAGAGGAGTACCAAATGAATAGATCAGACTGTCTGCACCTTAGGAGTTTCAGTTCACTTCTGAGGACAGTTGAGCTTTAACTGCTGTGTTAAGTAACACAATCATGCTCAAAGCGTGGTGATTGTTGCTCTTCTGATGAATCACCTCTGCTATGGCAGAAATATTTAAGGTGTGCTTTAGTCTGTAGACAACCAGGGAGAGTTGAGTTTTGATACTGTCTTGAGGAAACATTTGTTTTCTACTATGGTCAGACATTTGCTACAGTTTTCATAAATACGTTGGAAAGGATTTAGTCATGTCTATATCAGAAATAAAATCAAATTTGTCTTTAAAGTGCAGGATATCCTGTCTTGCCATGTGTTACTCATCAGGGTAGAAAGAACTAAAGTTGGATTAAGAACCACCTTCATTTTCAAGTGATTTTTAGAGAACTGGTGATTGACCTCTGTGTTTCGAAGTACCAGTTTGAGGGCATTGGGCTCCAGGCATTGTGGGTGTTGCAAAACACTCAACTTCTTTCCTAAATGACTGGTGCTCTTTACTTTGCCCTTGCTGCTCCCTTGCTGCTCCATTAGGACCATACAGAAGGTAGGGAAGAGAGAATACTGGTCATTATACTTGTGTTTTTGCCTGAAGAGTTTGTATCTTTTGAGACAGACTAATCTGTGATTGGGCCTAGTTTTTCAAACTCATGGGATTCTGCCAACTACAAAACACAGTCCAGAATCAATAGATTTGATTACTTAAATAACTAAATAATCAGATTATTTAAATAGCGAAATAATCATGGAGTTTATGGTTGCTGAAAATAAGTCACGAAACGGAACACTTCCATTTGGTGCAAGATCCATGGTTTCTCACCTTAAGAGCAACATAAAGTTGAATTCATCTGCCTTAATGTGAATGTAGAAAGGTGTCCAAATGAAAGAGGTTTGAGTATTTTCTTGAACATCTGATAATGGTATATAAAATTGTTTGTATGCATCCCAGTATGAAATGCCTCTTATGATGATTAACTCCATATATTAACTCCACAGAGATATATCAAAATAAAACTGATGGCATTCCGCTTCTGCTCTGGTACAGAGAATAAAACTGAGGAGGAGTCAACTTTGCTTTGAGATAACGAATCAATTGGCCTTTGAAATAGCACTTGGTTTTGTTCCCCACTTTTCTGGTAGCTGCTATCTTTAACCAGACAAGTTTTTGAATAGAGAGTTTATTCTGAGTCTCAGGATTGCTTCTTGTATTCAAAAATTTATATGCCACACTTTGCCAAAGCAGATTAAACAGTTATTCTTCTGTCAAATATTATTGTCTTAAAAGTGCCTTATGAGCATTGACAGTTTCAAGACTGAGGAACTCCTAACTCTGTATTGATTCTTATCATATCCACATTCACCACGCAGATATTCTGCTGGAGGACAAAAATGCCTTTATACTGTTTAAATACCCTGTGAATAGAGAGCACAGTAGTGTTCATATTGTTCTAACTGCCCTGCCCCTCCTTTAGGGTGATCCTGTTGTTTTCCTGACAGTAAGCGCTAATGAAAACTCCATTGAGCTAGATCTGTAGGCATGTTGTGTGATGAAGAATAGCAGCTTATCTGTTTTTATCTGAAACATGTCTGTATTCAAATAAAATTTTTGCAGATCTGAGCCCCTTCCAAAATGCAAGTCTTTGGCATGGAGATGAAAATGGGCATTAAAAGATTGTAGGTTTGTCTACTTAGAAGGAACTTCAGTTCTTCTGCCATAAGACAAGTTAATTCTTCCTCAATACTTTTAAAGCCATTTATAGTTTAGGAAAAGTAGAAGTAATATTTTTGGTTATAGATTTATTTGTTTGGAGGGACTGCTCTGGATCAGAGTGTTCTTCATTCTTTCTGGGCTTAGCTCTTCCTGAAGTTGAAACCTACTATAGTATCTAATCTAATGGTTATTTGGACCTTATTAAAGAGGAAATTTTTAGATAGGCATGGCTGTATTTTCTTAGCTGATTAGGAAAACTGAGGCACGTATATCACACTGTGTCTCTTTTGACCCTAGAGGCTTGGAGAATTTAGGTATTTTTCAGAAACATACTCTCTGACATTTTGATTATGGTCCTACATGTGTAGCTTAAAAGCTGTTGAAGTTTTGCAGATGGCTGCTCGTCCAAAATATGCAGCAGGAATCTCAATTTTGGTTAGGAGACAAGATAACAAAATAACAACTTCCTAAATCGATCACATTTCTTCTGTGCCAGGAGTGATGCTGTAGCTTCCCTTGTTGCATCTTTTAGTCTTTTCTATCCCACGATGTATGTGGTAGCTTGAATTGTTTGCCTTTCCAGGGATACCACATCCCATTCTGATCTCCTCCACACTGCTCATGGACAATACTGGAGCTATACTGCTAGCTTTGCAGCCCTGTGCCAAGAGCCACGGGAAATCATGCCTTACCGTGTTCGAAGTTGATGCACTACGTAGAAATTGTTATTGCAGTGATTACTCTTTTAACTGCATAGTGTGCTCTCCTGGAGCTGTCTGGGCTACATTTGAACTCTCTTCAGGTAACAGGCAGCAAAAAACTTCCGTTTGGATAAAATGAAACAAGAGAGAAATAGTGAGTGAATTTTTACTGTAATATAATATTAACCGATTCTTGTTTATATCTGGTACTATTAGTAGAAACAATTTGAGATTAAAGGACAACTCAAAACGGCTTGCATGGCTCTTCTGATGACTGCAAAGGACAATGAAACTTGAGACTTGTTGCTTTGTTTAGTCCAAAAGGTCTCTTGAAACTTAACAGGGGAAGAAAAAAAAGCCGCTATCATACTTCAGAAAGATTTTTAAACAGGTCTGACTGCTATTCTAAGAAATTTCAGAAAGGAGAGATTTTAAAATAATTTAATAATGTGAAGTTTGTTCCTTTGACTTAAGATTACACATTACATTTCTTAAGTAAAAAAAGTAACTCTGACCAGTTCTTAATTCAAGGTTTTACTTTACACATGCACAAGGTACATTGCTCGCAATAAACCTTAGTTAAAGGCATTTTTGATTCACTGTAGTTCTCATCTAGGGTAATACAACAATCTTCATATGTGGTATCGTCCTGGAATTGTATAGTTGGTTCTGTAGTCTCCCCTGGGTCCAATATGCAACACACAGCAATCCTCTGTGTAAATGTAGTTGCTTTGCCCATTGTAGTGCTTTGTGGCATATTTGGCTTGAAGACAAGCAGGCTGTTCAGAGCTTTCCAGGACCCAGTGGATTTCCAGCTCCTTAGCAGAAGAATAACTTCTGGCTCTCTTTTAGTGGCAGAAAACTAACCTAAAATGTGTAGTTGATTCTTTAAAAATCTCTCTAGCAATACTGCAGAGATGATAAAATGTTTGTTTCCAGTGCATCTTTTTGACTAAGTACGGAGCTGCAGCTCCTATAATATAGGAAAAGAGAGCAAAATACAGGCCTATTTGAAAACAGATTTCTTGGTCTTGTGTTTGTATTTACAAAGTAAAAAAATTGACGGAGATCTAAAGTATTCTGTTCCATAGAATTGCTTGCAGGGTTGTTTCTTACACACAAAGCTGAAATACCTCAAGGTAAACTTCTGGCCAATCTTAAAAAAAAAAAAAAAAAATCATTTTTGTAAGCTCAGCTGAGACAACATTTGGGGAGAAAAAGAGGGGAAAGGCGATGTAAGTGGATCCGTACCTCTGCTTTCAGGGCATGATAGCTTGCAAGCATTAGTATTCTTATTCTCTTCTACTGAAGATTTAAGTGTTGAAGTGCAAGTGTGATTTATCATCCATACTTTCTGTGTGTCTCATGGTCCGAATTCAGTCAATAAACAAAAAAGAAGGGGGGGGGGCCAACCTCAAACCTTGCTGCTGCCTTAAATGTTCCATCCTGTCTCCTTTTAGTAGTTCTCTGTCCTTTCACAGGATAGAAATGCATGTCCTCACTTCTCATTTCCTGCCTTGTCTCCTGTTCTGTGTCATACTGCTGCCTTTATTTCCTCTTACTATTGTTGTGACCAAGCCACTTTTCCTACTTTCTCAAGAATTTTTTTCTATCTACAGTGCCAAAGTGTATACAAGTCTTTCAGATCTCTCTTAGGTACTTAAGATTTCCATAGTTTGTCTCTGGCAAAATATAAGCATTGGTGTGTTCTAGCACTGTAATGATAAAAACTCAAAATGCTTCCCAAACTATGTCTGCTGGAGTGTTGGCAGATGTTTAAAAAAAAAAATAATTTTTAACTGAAAATTTCTTTTGCATACCTTCCCATAGAGCTTAAGCAGTACCTGAAATACACATTTTACATCTATTTACAACCCCCCCAACCTACAGATAAGGATAAAAGGATTAAATCTTTTACAGTTTGTTCTTGTTATTTTTAATGTTTATGTGTCTTCCTAGAATGAGAGGAAGAAACCTATATGCTTCTGCTTTAAAAGCAATTGCCCTGGGATTCATACATCAATGCTTCTTCCTCATATCAATTATTAATTGTAAAGTGTCTTGTGACGAGGGATAAATATGTGATGATTATTCCTTGTCTATGATTTGCCAAAACTAGTTATTCTAGGGAGCCGGCATTAAGGCTTGTTGTTATCTGTTCTACAAGTACAGATGCTCTAATGGGTTGTCATGCATTAATTGCTCCAAATTTCATTATTTGGTCTTTGACAATTTGTTCGTCTGCTTATTTGCTTCGTGTCTAATATCGTTCATACAGCGTCTTCTCAGCCAGGCCTTTTCTGTCTTCTTTGCATCACAGTAAGTTTTACTATGCTGTGGTTTTTTGTTTTTTTTTGTTTTTTAAATTCACTACTACTACCAAGAAATAGCCGATAATGCTGATTTTTGTCTCCTTCTCTATTCCCTTAGTCTGAAAAAAATGAGGAAATATGCCAGATGAAGAAACAAAATTTAGCTGGGAAAGACAGAAATTTAATATACATTTCAGATCACTATTCTGAAGGTCACAATTGGGAACTTTAGTTACAAAATTGAAGTCTTAAGCTAGCAAAAGAAAATGTCTGACACTATAAGGGAAAGACAACAATCTAGGTACCTCTCTTGTTGTATTTCTATGAAGATTAATGGAAGTGTTTAATGTATCATTGGGGAACAGGTACAAGGAGGAGATAATTAAACACCAAAGGGAAGATGGAGTTTCTAGGAAAATATTTTAATTTGAAGACATCTTCTTTATTTATTTCACTGTGGTAATGTAGTAGACTATTATCCTAATGCCGCATGGGTACTTTCCTTGAAAACAGGGTGGGCAGGTACTGGCTGCCTTTGGAAAAATCCAGGTAAATACTAACCGAAGTTGTCTGTCACTCTGTAAATGGTACTATTGCTAAGTGTGATATTTGAAGTTCTTTGGAGTTTCTGCCTTTGTGTAAAAAAGAATTAAATAGATACATGTCGTGGTTTAACCCCAGCCAGCAACTAAACCCCACGCAGCCACTCGCTCACCCCCCCGCCTCCGGTAGGATGGGGGAGAGAATCGGGAGGGCACAAGTAGGAAAACTCGCGGGTTGAGATAAAAACAGTTTAATAATTGAAATAAAATGAAGTAGAACAGTAATAATAACAATGATAACAACGATAATAGCAGAATATACAAAGCATGCAATACACAATGCAACTGCTCACCGACTGCTCACGCTGACCGCGTGTCACGAACGAGGGGTGAGCCCACCCCCCTTGGTTTTATAACTGAGCATGACGTCACATGGTATAGAATACCCCATTGGCCATCTGGGTCAACCACCCCGGCTAGGCTCCCCCCCCAGAGCTTCCCCTGCA
This sequence comes from Calonectris borealis, assembly GCF_964195595.1. Taxonomy (NCBI): domain Eukaryota; kingdom Metazoa; phylum Chordata; class Aves; order Procellariiformes; family Procellariidae; genus Calonectris; species Calonectris borealis. The sequence continues at coordinate 45,600,481 of NC_134316.1, read as the reverse complement.
CGTGGCAGGGCATGGGAGACTGAAAAGAGAAACAAAAAGTCCCGGGTGCAAGCACCACCCAGCAACAGCCAAAGCATCGATGGGCCATCAATGCTCCTTTCATACCAAACCCAAAACACAGCACACCCCCCAAGCTGCTGGGAAGAAAGTTAACTCTGTCCCAGCCGGAACCAGGACAATACAGATTCTGGAAATAATAGTTGTGATATACCTCAAAATAATGCAAAAATATTTGAGTAATCTCAAACCAGAGGGTAATGAGAAATTCTATGGTCGGAGATAGGTGTTTGAGATCGTTGTCAGGAGGTGGTTTCATGGCCAGTCTATTCCATTTTTTTCTCTTTTTGGTAATGCCTGTGCAAACCTACGCAGCATCATCACTGAAGTAGCAGACACAGCTGCAGCGGGTCAAGCACTGGGTTAGCAGCCTCATGCTGCTGTGTTAGCCCACAGCTATGCCCTAAGAAAGTAAAACTCAGGGTAGCATCATGCAGCTGTTCTACCCTAGAGAAGCAGCAGGTCATTGTCGGCAGAGCTGTGGGTCACTTGCATTGCAGAATTCCGATACCCATAGGCCCATCAGTGTCCCCTCTCAGGCAAGCAGATGAAGAGGCAATGTGTCAGAGGGAGACGATAGGAAAATTGAACAAGTTTGGAGGCCACTGTCTTAAAGTCTATCAACTTCATCCATCTGCTATAACAGGGTCTTAAGACGGATAATTCAGCTTCTTCTGAGTTCTTGTTAGACATCCTGTTACTAGCAGTTATTGGCAGAGCAGGACCTAGTTGCAGTATTTTTGGCTTCTCGGATTTTAATAGATGTTGTAACCTGTTTCCTGGTAGATGAGCTCTCAGACTGGAGACCTACCATCTGCCATTGATGTAAGTTGTCCTCAGGAGTGAGCCAGATATTGAGTATACCACAGATTGACTTTGTTCGTCAGTTATATGATGGCATATTAAAAGCAATTACAAGGCATTTTAAAAAGAGGGGGAAGTGTATATACTGTTTACTATCTGTGCGTAATAGCTGAGCATTTTTAATTAGCATTTACCTAGTATGTGTATAGTTCAGTTCTTGAGTAGTTTTAACAGGATGACTCTTCTTTTTTTTCCATAGTGCTTTTTGTTTTGTCCCAACACAAATGCATAGGCATACTCATGCTCTTTGGCATGTTCCAGACCTATCTTTGCCATACACAAAGGCTAATAATCTATAGTGTTTGTTTTTACCACAAAACTGAGTCAGTGGTCTCTCAGCCTCTCTGTTTTCAGCTCAGGAGAACATAACCTGTTGTGGTTTGTCTGGTAGCCTCTGATGGGTCTCTTCCAAGTACTTGTCCAGTCTTTTCTTGCACTTGTGTAAGTTTATTGCATCTTCACTATCCTACCAACAAAGAGTTCCAAAAATCTACTACCCTTTGCATGAAATACCATCTCCTTTCCTCCTCAAAGGAGGAATGCTGTTGTATCAATCATGAAGATTTTGCTTTCTTAGCTGTCATTTGAAAAGTTAGTTTGGCGATACTAGCTGCTTAAGAAAATAATAGCCACACACGACTTATTACAGTTGATATGTGCATTCACTTCATTGCTTGTTGTTTGAAATAAAAGCAAGAGGGACATCTAGACTGGTCAGAGAAATAAATGTGTGGCATCAAAGCAGAACTGTTTGGCATCATGTTGGTATGTAGATAATACTGTAGATACAAGTCTTCCTTACTTGTTTTTGCTGTTACATTAAGGTCAAAGATGTTTCTATCTGAGCATTAGTTGATTCCTGGATTTTACTATTTGTACTTCCAGCAAAATGATGGCTTAAAGTCACTGGCCTGTCTAAAGACCTGGTGTTCTAGACTACTTTGCCGGTGCCCTTTGAAGCACCTTTGCACTAATGCATGCAGCATGGGGAACAAACAGGAGGAACTGGATGTCTGTGTGGAGTCTGTGCTCTAATCCAGAAGTATTTTGATTAATAGAAATAATAGATATCTGCTATAGACAGCTCAGTTGGATTTATATTGGCCTGTTTTTAAAGGAGACAATGCACAAGCCTTATACTGTCATTCCTTCCTGAAAACTTTTGAATTCACTGCTCATATTCAACTAAATTTGTCAGAACAGTAAATGTCTCAAGGCATTAAGTTCCTAATCATTTAGCATTAAGTGAGGGGGAGGTCAAAACAGAACATTCAACTCTTGCCCTTTGCCCATCGGTGTGCAAGTGGCTCTGAACTAGTCTGGCTATTGGCTATGGTCTGCACAGCTAAACAGGTAGCAGTCGCTGGAGGATCTTGAGAGTCATTGGGTTTATTTTAAGGAGATAAGACACATCCGTAGGAACATCCTTTTTTATATCTGCTTTTGGTATGTATTGGCATACTTTTGACCAGCTTTGTTCAGAACCCCTTCATACAACAGACTTGCACAGGTAAGGACTTTATATACTGTTTTGACACCTCATAATTGTGATCTCGGTTGCCACAGAGAAGCAGTAACTTCTGTGGTTTTAATCCAAACAATGTCTTTCACATGAAGATTTTGCAGTGGATGTGTTGATTTAGAAAGGTAAAAAGTTGTGACTAAGGAACTTGAGAACTGCCACACTAGACACAGTCCAGTTTCTAATGCCTAGAACTATGTGCAATAGACAAATGGGTCTAAAACCTTAGTAATTATTGATTAGTCTGTCTTTAAAGATGAGGTTACTTAGTTGTTCCTTCCTAATGTTAGCTGGAAGATGGTAGTTCTTATGTGCAGTATTTTGATGTGTATAGCCCATGGGTTATCTGTTTAAAAAAAAAAAACAGTTGAGATTTTTATATGTGTGCAGTAAATAGAAGTGGAAAAATATATCCCTGCAATCATCCAGTTGTGCTCAAACTCTGTCAAGCTTTGACAGGATTACAAAAGTCACTGCCACTAAATAATTTATTTTATCTGTAAATTTAGTAATAAGTGTTCCCTCTTACCAGTTTCAAATGTGCCTTTGCCAGTCTCCTGCTTTACTCGTACGAACATAGGAAACTACAACTGCTTTGTGAATTGTCTGGCAGTAGATTCTGTTTCAAGTGAATGTTGCATAGCAGTAAGAAGGCAGGAAGAACAGAAGTAGAGCTTTCAAAAGAAGCATATGTACATGAGGAAGCCCATAGACAGTTTAAAAGAAAATGTACCTGTATGTGTTTCTTGTCTAGCTTTTTGTAAGCTCCACTGTTTAGAATTCATTAGAATAACAAATTTGTTCACTTCAGTGCAAAGTTTTATCTCCTTTTCCAGAAAAATAACCTAATTCCCTCATTTTAGAAAATAGATTTTGTGTAATTTATTTTGAATCATTTGTCTTATCAAATAAAAGAGTAAGTTTAGCTGCCGTTTTATTTTTCCTTTTCTAAGAGTACTTAGGCAGAGAAAACATCATCCTGTAAGCCAGAGGGATAAGTGACTTGCTGCTTCATCTGCTGGCAGAGCGCTGGGAGTCCTGGGGATTCTTCAGTCAGACAAAAGTTCAGAATTCATTCCTTTTGAACTTTCACAGAATTAATTGGAGTAGAAGCTACAGGTAAACAGGACTTCATTCACAAGCCAGAGAAGTAGGTCAAGAATGTATTGATTTACTTCAAATATTTTTTTCCCCAGAAATATTTTGAGGAAGGGGAGGGGAAAAAAGCTTATTTTAAGCTATTTTTAGAGTAAAGTTTACTTACCTAATTTGTGAAAATCCATCTAGGTCTGGAGAGTATGGTGGAATTTAATGCTCTCAGATAAAAGCATAAGAGAGAGCACCATGAAACCTTGCTATTTCTGAGATAAAAGCAATTGTCATCTCCTTCTATCCTTTTTTTCCACCTGGGAACTTCTACAAAAATTTCATATAAATAAAAATGTTTTTTAGTTAATTTAATCTGAATTGTAAACAGCCCAAAACTTAATGTATTTTGATGGTAAATTCAACATTCTGAATGTGTCAGATTTGTACTCACAGTGCATAACTGTCATTGAGATTGGCAGAGGAAGAAACTGCAGTTTCGGCAACTAGGTAAGGGGCTTTTTGTACCCAGCGAGGCATGGGGAGACAGTTTGGATTTCAACATAGGCAGAAAACGTTCTGACCACATGCTTATATGATCACCAATGAAACAACAAAATATTGACAAGTAGTTACTGTATGTTGATGCATGTAACCTAGGGGTTATCTGTTTAAAAACAAAATTGCAATTCAGCAACGCTGTAGGGATTGGACATCCACAGATAATACAAGGGGAGGTTTATTCTAGGACCTGTCCCCTTCAAAGCTTCATAGCATCTGATTTCCCCATAGCCTGCATCCTTTCCCATAGTTCGCTCTCACCATCCCCGTAGTTCCTCAGCTTCAGATTTTTATGTGTTGTCTGAGGTTCAGACTGTATAAAATAAAAGATTATTATTATTATTATTATCTTTAGCTTTCAGAGTTAATTGCTCATTGAAATGAACAAGGCTTTCTTAGGAAAGAAAATACAACGCAGGATTTTTGTTTTGTGTTGGGTTTTCTTGTTTTTTAGGTTTTGTGCCGCAGGATGCGATGTAATTCTGTAAACTTAAAAATAAAAGCAAAACTTTTAGCATTTATACTCTGCAATCTCTGAGGAGCGTATATAGCAATATCTAGGGCTTCAGAAGTGTAAAAAAGTGAGATTTAATCTGTAGTATGTAGAAGTTTTTAATGTTCGTATTGTCAGATTAGCACCACATTTAAATGTGTAGCTACAGTCCATAGAGCTTGGAATTTCAGACATTGTTTCTATTATCCTTTGAATAGAAACAGTCAAAGAATGGATCTGGAAGCCAGCAGGAATTTGACATCTGAGCAAAAAATAAGTGTGTTTAGCTCTCTTATTTTTCTTTCTTTGTGAGCCATGGCTAGGGTGACTTTTGTGTTTTTTATAATTCCAAAGAAACACTGCTTCCTCATTTAATTCTTTTTATTTTTGTGCAGTAGCGAAATACTGTCTTTTTCCACTCTTTCTGATATTTTCACAAGTGAAGTCCGTAAATCTTTTAATTTCACTAGCTTGATGCCTTCAGCTAAATGATGTTAAAACAAACCTGTTTGTACACCAGTGTTTTGTCACTGAAATTGCCATCATTATTGCAGAAGTATGGTACCCTGAGGCACTGGGTCTTGGCTAACATACCTTCAGATATTTACTCACCATTCTAGTATTGATTCTTCCTTTCCCCCAAATTGTACGTAACAGCATGTGAAATATTTTTGGCACTATTCATTAAATGAAGTGAGCACATCACAGGAGAAATTAAAGTATAACAGGAATTAAAAATTAATATGTAGCAGGATAGTTGCACAAAACTATTAATTATCAAAGCCAGTAGACTGAATTTGACATGGGATGTAACAGTGTGACAACGCCTGTAACTTGTTGCAGTTTTGTCTTAATGGAACAAGCAGATATGACTTCCATTTTGGGGAGCAGAGATGAGGGAAAGGGTGGGCGTAGGATCAAATCATAATGACTTAGTGATTTTCTTCAGTAAACTAATCAATCTCAGTAACCTTTTTAAAACCCATTTTCTAGAGTATCTGTTGCCAGCGTCATCTTTCATCGAACCTACAGTGAGCTTGGCTGCTGGGGTATTTTACTGGCTGCTTAAAAAACCTAAAGATGACTGGAAGACCAGAGGGAATGAATTCTGGTCTTCATAGGTAAGACCAGAATTGACAGCGTTGGTCTATAGATTTTTGTGAACAGTGACAAGAACCCCACCGTTTCTTCTGCTGTTCTAATCGTACAAATCTGAAGTGTTTCTCTCCGTGGGCTCATTTTAGAGAAATCCATAAAGTGGGCTCCAGGCTCAATTTAACATTTGAATATGATGTGTTTTACACAACATGGCATTTTTCAAGTGGGAAGCCTGTAAGATGTGTCTGAAGGTAGAAATGAACAATTTACTGAAAGCTAATAAATTGACCTGTGCTCCTTAGTGCCTATTTGCATGCTCTTAACAGTGGTGCTTAGCAGATAGCTTACACCTTTTTCATTAAAGAATAAGGTTTCTTACATGTACCACATAGTAAGAGCATGCATGAAGTAGTTACTGTTGAATATCTGATGTGTGCTAAATTCACGTCCTCTCTTATTTTGCAGTAACATGCATATCTCTTTGTATTATGAGGCCTACCTCCTTTTGATAACCTTTTAATTAACCTCACTGTAGGCAGAAGATCAGAAACATTCTTTTTTTCCAGAGGTTATTTATGAAAAAATAATTGACATGCTGTAACTGTGCAAGCATAAAAAAAGCTGTATATACTGGCCAGTCTAAATAACTGCAAGTACATGTTGCAGTCATTGACAGACAAGAAAAGTGATCGCAGCTGCCCCAGCATGCATTCCTTGATGCTCTAAGAGTCTATTTTGTGGTTATATCGACCGTATATGTAAGGCTTATCTGGATTCATGTTGGACTTGAATTAATCATCTCTCCTGGAGTGCTCAGACACACCCAGCTGCCTCTGCAGCACTCAATCTCTGCAATCAAATATTTCTGCATCTCCTAATGCATCCAGTATTATCCAGGTTATCTCCCCATTAGTTTGGATATTGGAGATTTTACAAGAGGTCTGTATTGTGTGTATAGATACACCTCACAGTTCGTTGATCAACATGTTATTCCTGTTTTAATGATGAAGCAGCTGAGGTGTTCTGATCAGTGTTTTCAAAGATTATAAAACAGTTTTCAACAAATCACTGGGTTTTTTTCCCTTTCTTTCTCATCTATAGGCTCTGTATATCTCTGGATTTATAGATGCATGATGGGCAAAGTATTGTTTCCAGAACAATGTATGTTTTACTTCTATAAAAGGAGTAGGTTTTGATGTTCTGTGGTAGTTAAGGAATTTTTGAGTAATCAAATCTTCTTAGCTTTGATTTTTTGGCAGATTCAGAGAAACATTTTAGTTGGCATTTTTCTCCCTAGAAGTTAGGAGAGTGTCAAAAATAGTGCACAAGGTGAAAAGAGTGAGATCAGCCATTGAAAATGTTTATGGTGAAGGAACTTCCTGACTTAATATCACCAATACCTTAATATTGGCGATAAGGGAAGTGTCTGTCTGAACCTCAAGGCCTTGGACTGCCATTTTGGGAGGCAAGGAGTTAGTTGGGGATGGAAAGACTGGAGTTGGTATTCTTTCTGCTCTGTTACCCATTGCTATCTTCATGGATCTGACACTCTGTTTATCTGACAGTGCACTCAGTACTGCTTCGCCAGGGAAAATTGCACAAAACAAGCCCAGTGCATCAGCATTTTCATTGTGTATTAAGCTGAGCCTCCCTTCACATGGTCACATCCCCTTTTTAATCTGGGATTCCATGTCCCTTTCCCAGTCCAGCCTGTTTCTGTGGTGTCTATTGCCTGTCTCCCTGAGCTTCTGTTTCTGTGGTTTGAGTGTTTTTTGTGTGGCTGAGTGTTAAGACCTGCAGGACTTTTGGAAGTGGCGTTGTTTGGGGTTTAGGCAATACATTGATTTAGTGTTAGTAGTTTGTCACAGATAGAGGTGATGGCTGCGTTCAAGTTGGATTTCCTCCCAGAGATGATGGTGGACCATTGCTCCTTGAATGCTAGCCCTGTGTAAGTATTTTGTCTTCATGTCTAATTTTATAACTAATGTGATAGTTGGAATTGCTGTCTCTGAAGCCTCTGCTCTCTGAATTCTCCTTGAGGTGGGGGGAAAAAGAGAGAGAGAAGAGCCTGCAGTTTGTTTTCTTGAAAAAAACCTAGTGGGCATTGACAATTGATGTTGGATTCTGGACAGGGGGAAGAAATGATCTGATAATTTTGGGGATGAGGGCTAAGGAGGAATAAAGCTATTTGGCAGTACTGTTTATAGTATGCTACAGGTGCTGACATTATAAAATCAGTTATTTAAATCAGTTGTTGGGAGAACAGTTTCTGTTCTTCCCTATTAATGACTCCAGACTAAACCTTTTCATTAGGAATGAAAGATTCCTTGAATACTGTTGAGCTCATGTTAAGAGTTGCCCAGTTAATAGGAGCCACGCTGTGCTCTTGAAGCTACCCATGGTATAGAAGGCAGGGCTGAAAATTATTATTGGAAGAGGGTTAATGATTTCCAGTTGTTCTCAATTGGAATGAAAAGACATTGAATGCAAAGAGGTAGTTTACCTCTTTGTAAAAGGTATTGTTTCCCTTGGATATTTGGAGAGATGCTGACCCTTTCTGAGTGGAAAGGTAGAGAGGAGTGAAAGGATTTATGATGATTCCCTTCCCTTCTAGTAACAAGCTTTGTTGTTTCTGAGGTCTGTTCATACAGTTATAAAATTATGAGCTTTCCCAGCATCAGTTTTCCCTTGGTCTCTGAACAGCAGCATATTGAGGGGAAAAATTAACTAAACATTACCTGGTTTGGAATTCCACACCACACCCCACCCCCACCCCCCTTAAATTCTATTCAGGGCAGAATATGATTGCAGGTGACAGTGAGAGGAACACTGTTTACTGTAATGTGCAGTTAATAAGCCATTCAAAAACTATCTTTAAAGGAAAAAAGCAGAGGTGAAGAGAGCTGACTACTCTGGAAGAAGGCCACCTGTATTCTTCAACAAAGAGTTTGGGGGTGGGGGGAATCATTGTATAGTTACTGTTCCACTCCCCATGTCCTTTCTAGATTATGCAGGGGTTGGTCAGCAATTTTAACCTACTAACCACTATGGCTACAATAGGATGTCATTACAGTCAGTCTTCCACAGAGATAGGTCCTGTGGTATGCCAGGCTGTGACTGCCAATAACAAGACCTCACGTTGCACTTGGCAAACAGTGAGGAGTCAATACAGAAGGCAGTGTATGACTGTCAAGTACTTGGGTGGAGTATAACACAGTTTTATTAATAAGCTGTAAACTGTTCGTATGACTGGATGTAATGCCATAAAGCCTATGGAAGATTCCCATATTCAAAACTTCCATGTTGTTGTAGTCTAAGAAGTGACTTTTTTTCTATGTTAACACCCTACCATTACTCAACTTGATTCGGTCAGTGACTAACTAGATTGTCCAATCCCAACCTGTTCATGTGCAACCTAAGCCTGTTTTTTTGCCAAATATTGTTGAAAGCTCCCTAGTTTCGGAAAGAGCTGTTGCCTTGCAAACCTTTAATGAAACTTCTTATCTGTTCAGTTGTACCTGTTTATCTGTTTTAAGATGGATCTTCACCCTAGGAAACAGTTCCAGATAGTCACAGTTAAAAACAACAAAAAAAATGTTATCCTCTCATTTTCACTGGTTACTGATAACTTCGGTAGTCTCTGGGTAGACTGAATTTAAGTTCCTTCCTGTTCTGGTTTCTTTTTGTGTAAAATTTTACACGGTTGAACTCATAATATTTTTCAGTTATCTCAACAGATTTATGTCCTGAATCCCAGGTGTTGACTACATTATAGGAGCAAGTGTTGAGAGAAGTTTTAAACAGCTGTGTAGAGAGCATTTGGTTTCCAAGTACACAGCTTGCCAATGAATGTGAATGATGTTTTTGAATATTCTCTGGTATGCGGGACTGGGAATGTGCAAGAGTATCTCTTTATATGTATATTTTAATCATACACATTTATATATGTGTAGAAAGATATCTTTTTATCTTTCTGTAAACATGCTGCTTCTAGCCGCAATAGCATCTAGAATCAATGGAAAGATATAAACCAGAAATTCCTTCTTGTTTTTCATAGCTCAAAGAAAATGAATGGCACACTGGATCACCCAGACCAACCTGATCTAGATGCTATCAAGATGTTTGTGGGTCAGGTCCCACGGAGCTGGTGTGAGAAGGATCTAAGAGAACTTTTTGAACAGTATGGTGCTGTCTATGAAATCAATGTCTTGAGGGACAGGAGCCAAAACCCTCCTCAAAGCAAAGGTGAGAACTTCTGTACTTCTCACGTAAGACTTGGTGTCTCAGCTGCTTTCACATAGTTACAATCTTAGCTGTTAGCTTATTCAGACATCCCTGTGTGTTAGAGCTTTGTGTGACCAGGTGTGCATGCAAGCCCAGGCTTTATAGTCTTTAATGTGTCTAATTATGCTTGGACTGTGATCCAGTCATTAGCTGAGCTGAGGAAAATCATAATTTTCTTTTAGAGCTCAGAAGTAATGGGGATGCTTGAAGAGTATGGATTATAATTGCAAAGCAGAACATCAAATTAATACTGTGTTGCTCCAGAGCATCATTGTGATGCTATGGTATGACCAAAATGTTGCTGGAAGTGTCACAGTTTCAGATAAAATATAAAATTGAGGTCTTAGTCATTTGTGTACACCAAATACTTGTGTACATCAAATCCTGATTAAATGCTATACCTGGATTTGCAGTTCAGTTATATGCAATATCTTATTTCCTGTGAAACTAGATAAGTTTTTGGTACTAGCAAATAATTGTTGAGTTTGATAATGGAAGTAGCCAACAATTATTTGTCAGATGTATCTAAACGTTTGTTTTAATGGTGTATTGGTGATGTTGGGTTAGTTCTGAATATATCCTGTTTTATTACACTTAGAAATCTTTTTTAAACAGTCACAATCAGTAGTACCTATTTCAATGTCTAACCTCTTCTACTTGTCATACGTTTTGCATTGGAAGGATAGAAGTGGGACTTGCAATTTCTGTGCAGCATGTCAAGATTCATGGTGTTCTTTCTTGGCTAGCATTTTGTTTCAATTGCAGGGTGCTGTTTTGTTACATTTTATACCCGTAAAGCTGCACTAGAAGCACAGAATGCTCTTCACAACATGAAGATCCTCCCAGGGGTAAGAGAAGAGCCACACTTTCTTCACAACTCTATCTTGTTTCTCTGAGCTCTGGCACCACTGATGTACAAACATATGTTATCTTGCCCTCAAATCATGTTTTCAAAGAACTATTCAAAAGAGCAATGTCTTGAGATTTGTATGATAACAGATCTTAAGGGAATTTTGGAGCATTTGGGAGAATAATATGGTAGTGAAGTGGGTGGGCATGGCTCCTATAATACTCTCTGAGGAGAAATGATGGCATATCATTAGGAAAGCTTTTCTTTCTTCTAGAAATTTATGTATTGTTACATATGCACTTCTGTAGAGGCAATTTAGGCTACCATTTCTTTCTTCCACAATTCATATGGGATGTATTTCATATAGTATAAAGTGAATGCATCTAGGATTAAATAATCTTTTTACATTTCAGATGCACCATCCTATCCAGATGAAACCAGCTGACAGTGAAAAGAGTAATGGTAAGCTGTACTAAAGTCTGAGTTTGGTGGTGTCATTTGTGCTAATAGGGAAGCTTGAGGATTTTCCTTTTGTTGAACAGCTTCTGATGAAGTCTTCTTGAATTGGAGACCTGATTTTTTTAAAGGGGGGGGAGGGGGGGAAGAAAAAGGTGTGTTTTCAGTATAGTAGGTAGCGTAAGTGATGTCTCTAAAATTCCATGACTCAGTATCTCCCACTTCTGCTGCTTGTGGTAGAACCATGTTGTCAGTTAGGGAAACATCCAGTGAGTTCTTCTTTGTACTAAGGTGGTTTAAATCTTTGTTGGGGACATGGACAGTGGGGTTGAGTGCACCCTCAGCAAGTTTGCGGATGACACCAAGCCGAGTGCTGTGGTTGATGCTCTAGAGGGATGGATGCCATCTAGAGGGACTTGGACAGGCTAGAGAGGTGGGCCCATGTGAACCTCATGAGGTTCAACAAAGCCAAGTGCAAGGTCTGGCAGTGGGGTTGGGGCAATCCCCGACATGGATACAGGCTGGGCAATGAGTGAATTGAGAGCAGCCCTGTGGAGAAGGACTTGGGGCTATTGGTGGATGAAAAACTGAATATAAGCCAGCAATGTGCGCTTGCAGCCCAGAAAACCAGTTGTATCCCTGGGCTGCATCAAAAGAAGGGCTAACAGGTCGAGGGAGGTAATTCTCCCCCTCTACTCCGCTCTCATGAGACCCCACCTGGAGTACTGCATTCAGCTCTGGGGCCTCCAGCATAAAAAAAGACATGGACCTGCTCAAGCAGGTCCAGAGGAGGGCCATGAAGATGATCAGGGGGCTGGAGTAGCTCCCCTATGAGGACAGGCTGAGAGAGTTGAGGTTGTTTAGCCTAGAGAAGAGAAGGCTCGGGGGAGACCTTATTGCAGCCTTCCAGTACTTAAAGGAGGGCTACAGGAAAGATGGGGAGGGATTCTTTATCAGGGAAGGAATAGGAAGTGATATGACGAGGGGTAACAGTTTTAAACTGAAAAAGGGTAGATTTAGATTAGATATTAGGAAGAAATTCTTTGCTGTGAGGGGGGTGAGGCACTGGAAGAGGTTGCCCAGAGAGGTTGTGGGTGCCCCCTCCCTGGAAGTGTTCAAGGCCAGATTGGATGGGGCTTTGAGCAACCTGATGTAGTGGAAGGTATCCCTGCCTATGGGACTAGATGATCTTTAAGGTCCTTTCCAACCCAAACCATTCTATGATTCTGTGAAATCCAGAAATTCTTTTTCAAGTGCTTGACCAATTTGACCAACCAAGGCCTGTTGCAGCTAGGGTGGGAGTCAAAACGTCTTCTTGTAGTATACAAGGGAGATTGAGAATTCTCACAGTTTTTTCTCTACTGAACTGTTGTATATTTCTGCACATTGGCCATTTCAGATGGATTAAGCCATTTAGCATCTACCACTGGGTAAATGATCATTTATCCATTATTTCCATGACGAGTTTATATACGTACATACATACATGCTCAGATGTGCGTGTGTCTGTATATATTGCTGCAAGATAAGCAAAGAAAGTGTTTAGCATCTTGTAGTTTCAGCCTTTCTAGGCTTATTTTCTTCATTTGCCATAGTTACTATAAGATTAGCATTGCATCATGAAGAAGATAATCCTGGTTCCAGAAAGCTTGCATCTTAAGATAATTGAAAACAGAAGATGGGATATACGGCTAACATACAGTAGGAGTAATTCCATCTGCAAATTCCTCCATGTGTATACAGAATATGCTTCTGTGTAAATATATCTAGAAAGGAGTAATTCTTTTGAAGTATTGTTGGGAGGAGAACAGAATAGGTTCTCTAAAGTAAAATTCATCTTGCATTATACACACACACACACACACACGAATATCTTGGAAAAATAATGGAAAGAGGAAAAAAGTATTTAATGGAATTTTAGGGTGACAGTTCTGAGGCTATTATATAATTATATGAGTTTTAGTAAAAGGTGTAGGTAAAAATATAAATAAGAAAGCATCAGTTAAAGTATTTTAACTTGCCATTAATAAAAGCAATTCTGGATCTCTTGAACTAAAATGGACTGCAGAAAGGATTTGGAAGTGGCTTTTCTGCTGTAAGAGCTTGAAAGTGAACTGGGTGCAACATTAAGATTTAATAGTCAGTTAAAGTCATGTCAGCTGGAGTAGTTTAGAATTTTCCTCTTTAACACCATAGAAGACTCAGCAAATAAGTTGATTTCCCCTCACCATGGCATTAAATAGAAGACTTTCTCTCTTAAAGCTTCAAATTGTGCTACAGCCTTCATCATATTATATTTTATACTGTGCTGAATGTTGTATTTGTAAACTGTTTTATATTTCCAAATAGTATTCTGCATAATTTGCTTCATCCTTTAAAAGCAAGTATTTCAGAGGTGATTAGCATCCTTAAATAAGTAAAACGAGAGGTATAAAGTTCTGCTCTGGATTCAAATTCACCCCACTCCCTTAAGTGACCTTGAACTGACATTAGTAACCACTAACTGAAAAGTTAAGAGAAATGTCTTTCTGGACCTTTTATTTCAAAATAGTCTGCACGCTGAAACATATTCTTCAACTCTAATGTATCTAGTAGCATCAGCATCAGCAAGATACAGTAGCACACCGTCCATCGTTCTGATTTGAGGTGTTACTTTCATGCTGTTGGTACAGATCAGAATGGATGAATCTGAAACAGAACTAAAACTGTTCTGTTTTAGCAACTGCTGTTGCTTCCACTGTTGAGACAGGAGCATGAGGAAATAAGCAGATCTAAATTTAAGTGATTGGCATGATAAAGAGGCTAGAAAGAAGCTTTCTGCAGCTTCTGCTTGTTTAGAAACAGTTAGGTATGTTGGTAGTCAAAAATAGAAGAGACAGAGGAGAGGATGAAAAAGGTCCAATAAAATATATACAAGTCTTCTCTCACTCATCAGGAACTGAATGTAGGAGATTCAGGGAAGTGCTGAATCTGATTTTTTTTTTTCTTTTTCTTACATTCTTGCAGTTCACAGGCTTGCAAGGGAGAAAGAGTCAGCAAAATGTAAACATAAAACATCATAAAACAGGCGTCCTTCAGGTTCATTGAGGTATCTCATATGCATCCTCTTAAATTGAAGAGATTCCATTGTTGGGAGTCTGGTTTTGACAAGCCCCTACCCTAAATACAAGGGAAATAACTGCAGTTGATGGAGACGACTTGACAAAAAAAGATCTAGTAAGCACATATTTGCTAGTAATACTCTTATCCTTTGATTTCTTAGCAGTAGAAGATAGGAAGTTGTTTATTGGAATGATATCCAAGAAGTGCAATGAAAATGATATCCGAGTGATGTTCTCCCCCTTTGGGCAGATTGAAGAATGCAGGATATTACGGGGCCCAGATGGCCTGAGCCGAGGTAAGCAGGAAGCTTTTCCGACAGTTCAAGGTTCTCCACTGGATGCTGCCTTTTGCAACTCAAGGTGGCATTTCAGCTCTTTCTGTGATTTCCCCCCTGCTGTAGGCATTTTCATTTCTTTATTCATCCCAGTAATTGTGGATGTAGTGAATGACTTGGTTCTTTTTTGTTCTTTCCCCAGGTTGTGCGTTTGTGACTTTTACAACAAGAGCCATGGCACAAACAGCAATCAAAGCAATGCACCAAGCACAAACCATGGAGGTAAAACAAGTTAGTGGGTGTCAGGAGAAGATGTAATTTGTCAGGCAGTCACTATGGCGTTTGGAGGACTAGAGAGCAGAGAGAAGGATAAGTGCAGCGTGTGTTTCTTCGCAAATACTACTCCTGGACCTTTGCATTTGTTCTGCTCCTATTTTTAGAGCTTGAGATAGAAACTTCATTTGCAGAGAAAATACCAAAATACAAAATAGAATTAAAAGCAAATATGATTTTGAGCCTTTAATGAAATATGCTGTTTGGGAAGGGGGGGAAAAAAGAAAAAAGTATGTATGCATGCATGTGGGGGAGGGGAATGCTTCCAATGACTGGGTCTTAATGCAGTGTTTTTATGACTGCTGGGGATAGCAAGTATGTAATTGTTTGAATTGCTGTTTGCAGGGTTGCTCTTCTCCCATTGTGGTAAAATTTGCAGACACGCAGAAGGACAAAGAGCAGAAACGAATTGCTCAGCAACTCCAGCAACAAATGCAACAGATCAGTGCTGCCTCAGTATGGGGAAACCTGGCTGGTCTCAACACACTTGGACCCCAATACTTAGCAGTGAGTTTCTGATTTGGGTTCTTTTCATCTCTTCAAGGATTATAGTGTCTGACTGTCTTGTAGTGTTTAATGTATTCATTTTTAGAAGGCTCCTGATAGATAGGAGCAGGGTTCTTAATCCCCATTTTGTGGATGAGGAGGCTGAAATTAAGTTATGTGCTAAGAGCTAGTCAGGATACATTTAAGTGAGGATTTCAACCCCAGTCACTCAGTAGCCCTGACTACTGAAACTTTTTTTTTCCCCTTCCCCCCCCACCATGTCTTCTGTAGAATGACTTTGTGCTGGGAAGATTTTCTTCCTCTGTTTACCCATATACATGCCCTTTTCATGTTTATCTGATGACATAGTTCTTGTATTCCTTTTCCATTTTTCCTTTTTCAGCCTTGATTTCTCTCATCCCCTTCCAGTGAAACCTAGAACAGTACTTGGTGTTGTCCAAATAGAAAAGGTGATCAGGTTGGAAGCAACAAGGAGCTGACAGTGCACAGTAAAAAAAAAAAAAAAAACAAAAACAAAAACAAAACCTACGGAAAATAGACAGAAACTACTCTCTTTAGCAAAAATGACACAACAGAAGGTAGTCTGCTGTTTGTCACTGATTTTAGTTGATTATGCTGGGTCCCTAAAGGGTGAACTTTTCATAAGGTCATGTGCTCTGGCTCATGTGGGTTGCCAGAGTAGCTATGAGAACTGTATTTGTGCAATATAATGTCTAGGGAACAGAAAATTTCATCTCATTCTTGGTATGGTGTACTGTTAAAGTGGGGGCATTCTCTCTTTTACTACTGCTTTAGGTTTGGTAGATTGGAATTTTTTATAACAACACATAGTTAATGGAGAAAGGAATAAGAAATCCCTCTAAACAGCTTCCGAGCTGAGGCTTGAAATTTCTTTCATGCTTAAGGAAAGTGGAGGGGGTTCTCTCTTACAGTGGCTCTTTGGTTTTGGTTTGCCGTTTGTCCTATGCTGGCAGTGTCAGCTGTAAAGTCTGGCTTAGGGTAGTGTATTCTTAGTGGTGGCAATCCTGCCTGAGGTGCTTTGAATAGGAGTTCTCTTTCACTACTGATTCTACTGGTTTTGTCTTGGTGTATTAGCTATAAACTTCCCTCAACATTGGTTATGTTGAGTGGGGAAAGCATTGTGCTGTTGCTTTGGCTGCGATGTGATGCATGGGCAACGTGGATTTTCACTATGGTGATGCTCTGGCTGTATTGTGTGAGGGGAATTCTCTTTACGCTTTGCTACGATGTGGTGCATGGGCAGTGGGAGTTCCCTTTGTGACGGCGCTCTGGCTGTGGTGTGATGCAGTTTCTCCCAGAAGCGGAGCAAGCCCTCACTCTCACTCTTGTTTTGTTTTTTGGTGTAATGTCTAGCTTTATTTGCAGCTCCTTCAGCAGACAGCAGCTGCGTCATCTGGGAACCTGAACACATTGAGCAGCCTCCACCCAATGGGAGGTGAGTTTTTTCCACCAGAAGACAAGTTCAGTGCCAAAGAAAAGAGGAAGGTAGAGAAAGTAGCCAAAAGGCTGTAGACACATTAACCTTATTTGAAATAAGTAGTCCTGAGTTTACACACTGCTTTGGAATGACAGGAAACTTCTGCTACAAGTGTGGATGTTCCTTCTTAATCTTAGTTAACCGTTGTCCCGAAGGTAAGTTGTGGCATGCTGGTTATCTCCCCTACCTCTGGCATTTAAAATTATCTTCCCTTATGGGTACTAAAAGATGGCTCTGTATATTTATTTTCATCCAAACAGGTGCATATTTGAAACATTGTGTTTTGAAGTAAGCACTAATGCGTGTGTTTCAGTGATAATGGATTCTTAGGTTTCCTGTTTTAAATTCCTTGTTCTTAAATACATCAAAGTTTAAAATGCAGTGTTGGTAGAAATGTGAACTAGTCCTTCATTCAGGTTCTTTTAATTCCTTCATTTGAATTACGATGGATTACGCCACTGCTGTTAGGAAAATATCAGCTTAATAGGTATGAGCCAAATTCCTTGCTGTGGACTGCTAGTCAGAATATTCACTAAGTACAGCAGTTCTGGGGCTGCAAATTGATTGTCCCTTCTGTCTTCACACGGTGGAGAATAATAAAACACGTGTTAGTAACTCCATTCACCCCATTCTCTAAATTATTCTGCTGGCAGAAAAACTATAGTTTTGGTTTTAATACTGAACATTTCAAGCTTTTAAAATTGCCTCCTGGAGTTGTACGGTAGTTCACTGTGCAGAGGTTGATCTAAAAATGTTAAGAAAGTAAAGTGTCTTTGTACATCTGACTTGTGTTGGTACACCCATCAGTTACAACTACAAGCTTTTGCAAAGTATTATGTTTCCGTTGTAAGAACTTTGATTTATACTTGAGGTTGATTCTAACCTTAGCTTCTTAGGATACTTTTTTCATGTTAGACCTCTTCAGAGCTCTTTAGATCTAAGACTCTTGCCAAAAGCAATTTTTTTTAAAATCAGTTTCACTAATATCCTGTGTGGTGATGATCTATAATAGATTTTGTTATGTGCGTGATACTGGTTTTTTCCCCACCTCTTCTGTCTGTTTAAAAGCAAGCGGTAATAAAGGAGAAAACCAGTACAGCAGTTCATGTTAATTGTTACTACAATAAGGATTGGGGCAGGGGGAAGGGGCTAACTAGCTGGGATTGCCTATGAAGTTTCCAAGGTAATTGTGTCTTCACTATTTAAAAAAACACCTTAAAAATTGAGAACTCAGATATATAAATAGCACGTTGCATGGTGTTTTGAAAGAATTATTCCAAGTCTGTGATTCTTCACAGAAAGAGTTTTAGTTTCAAAGTCCTGTTAATATCTCAGCTGATCTCCCTTCATGAAATTCATAGAAAGAAGATTTAAGTAGGTGATTAGATCCCAAACTATATCAGACTTTGTAGACAGAATTTAATCTTGACCCTGTTTGAAAGCAGATGGGAAAACAATGTGATGACAAGAGGACAGGTGCAGTGTGCACATGCCAAACTGCTTCAGAAAGGAAGCAAGCTGCTTTGTTCTTCACTTGCACTTTTAACCCTCTGTAGCACAGTAAAAAACAAAAAATACAACTTCGGTTTTAACTTCATGCTTTTATGTTACAATGGCACTTTGACAATCTAAATAAAGGCAGAATCGTCTTGTTTCAGGCACTAAATGTGGTTAGGGAAACAGACCCTGTCACAAAGAGAGAACAATTGAAAAAGATAAAAAAAAACCAAACGAACTATACTAAAGGTAGTAGAAGTTTTTTAGAAAATAAATAGTTTATATTGCATTATGATTTACATTCTTATGTTGTCTGTTTACATACTTAAATTACAAAACTGAGATTTTAATTATTTGAGATATGTGCTTACTAAGCATCCAAAAGATGAGGTGCCACATCTGCCTAGGACGTTCAGATGTTGTTATATGAATGGTGATTAATTTAATTTTGGTTTTAATTTTGTAGGGAAGAATTACTAGGGATTGTCTGAATTCAGATGAAAAGAGGAAGAATTGTTAGAATAAGCAAAGGTAGATACAAAAAGGGAAAATAAGGGAAAGGGGAAGAGAGGCAGAATTGGAAGAATGGAGCTAGCCTACTAAAGGATGGCTAAAATTCAGAATTCAGAACAAGATCGATATCGATGATAATCCCATGGCAGGAAAAAAGGGCAAACTACAGTGTCAGTACTGGCCGAATGGTTTCATTCAAAAATTATAACTCAAAATTAAGGTGAGTCAGATGAGTAAATTGACCAGTAAAAGTGCATCAACACAGGGATACCTTCCTCCCCCCGCAGTACTCCTAGCTGCTTACCCACAACACGCCTGATGTTTCCCATTTTCCTTACCACTTTTGGTTGACCAGCTGACTAGCCTACGTGTACGTTGGCTGATCTTGTGGTCAGGAGTTGCCGCTTAACATTGTCTCACAATTGTCTGTTGCATCTTGGCTGCCAAGGGGACCAAACAGAACATGCTGATACTCAGCTGAATGGTGGGTTGAAGGTGTGACTTTGTGGCCGTGGTGATCTGTAGGCCTTCTTGAAAGAATTCTGCAGTTATTGCTGTTCCCATACAAAGGGGGTGGATGGACACGAGACAAGAGGGGAGGTTATTGGTCTGGTCTCCAGACAAGTTCTCCGGCTTGCAGATGAGCTGTCAGACCCTGGCTTAACTCTCAGTTAAAGCTGCAATGCTTTTGTGACTGGAGAGAACACTGCTTGAAAATTTGTGTACTCTGGAGTCTACATCTGGGATCATGACTACCTGGTCTTTTATGGAAACTCATCTATCTGGGCAAAAAAACCCTACTTTTTTTAGTTATAACAAGGAATCGCAATGTAGAAAAGATCGGTAACTAGTATTAAGCCTGTTGTTTTTAAGCTCCTTCCTATTACTCCCTTGTGATGTGCTGAAGTTGCTGGATCTGTTAAGCTTGGATGATGGTGACTATTATAGGAGAAACTCTGTGCATTCTTCAATGTGTTGCAGGACTGAATGCGATGCAATTGCAGAACCTGGCTGCATTAGCAGCTGCAGCCAGTGCAGCTCAGAATACACCGAGTGGTACCGCTGCACTCACTTCCTCCAGCAGTCCCCTGAGTGTGCTCACCAGCTCAGGTAAGAGACTGCCTATGCTGTAGTGCGTTATGACATGGGTTGCCTTAGGAGCCGTTTCAGGATAGGTGACACCTGTTTTGTCTATAGCTTTTTGTCACTTACATGTTGATTCTTGAATAGATAAGCGGTTTTACTGGTAGATTCACTGGCCTTTGTTTAGCGTAGATATCTTTGCCACCAGCAAAAGCTTTTTTACCGGCTGTGTTCCTTCCTCCAAATGGTCAGATTAATTTAGAGTAAAAAGAATTTTTGAGGTCACCATGAAGCAGAAAGGTAGGTGACCTCTTTCCGGTTATGTTATTACAATCTCATCACTTATTTGGTTTATCTGTGATTTTAGGCAGGTACTGTGGCAGATGTACCCTGCTCCTCTGGACATGGAGATAGAAGATGCTTAAGCATGAACTAATGCATTCTGTGCACTGGAACAGTACAGTTTATATTCCTCTAGCCTTAATGAAGACGAGGATACTGTAACTATCTCATAGAAGTAGAATAAACAGACCCCTAGCACGTTTATTGGAAAGCGTTGTCTAGAACTGAGTGTATAAGTTGCACATAAATATCAGTATCTTGCTCTTTTGGGTTTTTTTGTGGTTTGGTGGGGGTTGGTTTTGGTTTTTTGCGTTTTTTTACTTTAGATTATGTACATTATCCAGAGAAGCTAGAATGTCCAAGTAGTGTTCTTTTGTGCCTTATTGTTAAATGTGATCATTAAATGCAACAAACAAGAAAACAAAAAATAAATTAAATTGTGCTTACATCAGACATGCTCAGTTTTTACCACAAATGAGGATCAGTATTCTACTCAGTTATTTCTATCCTATTTTCAGTTGTTTCTAAATCCTGACATGGGAAGGGAGACCCTGTATTTTCAGGGTGTCAGTTTCCCAACATCTACGGTGTGGTGTGTGGGTTTGGTTTTGGTTTTTTTGGTTTTTCATAAAAAGCCAAATTCCTTATCCAGTTTTGAAATCCAGCCTACAGATTTGATATCCTCACCTGTGATTGTGAGAGACCAAAGAGGGCTGGGGGGGTGTTTTAAATGTCCACAGGCAGCTTTTTGTATGGCGTAGGAGGACCAAGGAGCTGGACTAAGAGATTATAAAGAGATTACAAGGAAAAGCTGTTCAGAAAACCTATGTGACACGATCAGGAGTTAAACTTTGGGTGCTTTGCACAGTTTTCTACTTAGAGAAATCCCCAGGAAAGAATTCAGTTCAAAGAGTGTTCTGTTGCTGGACAGGGGTTTTTTACATAAAAACTTCGTGGTCTGCAATCCTTAGAGATTGAAATTTCAAAATTTATCTTGACTCCCAGCTATGGTATCCTATTCTATAATTAAAAAAAAAGCAACAAAGAGTTGAGGCTATAGAAGAGCTGCATTTATAACGCACTAATGCTTCTTCATCATGGAGAAAGCATGAAGGTGAATATCTCTGAGAATCTCTCCTGTATTTCCTCATGCAGTAGCAGAGCTGGAATTCTCAGGTTACAATTTTCTGTGACTGGAGTTTAGAACTAAGATTTCTTTGTTGGCTCTCTCGTCTACTGACTAGAGCAAGTTTGTTCTTTGATTTGTTGAGGTGGGGAAAGGGACTGGCAGGTTGTGAAGTTCAAATGCCAGACGTGCTAGAAAAGGCAGAGACAGCCTCTTCTCAGAAGTGTACAGTGAAAGGACAAGGGCAATGGACACAAATTGCAACAGAGAAAATTCTGACTGGATATAAAAGAAGAAAAAAATCAGTAGTGAGAGTGATTAAGCTCAGGAACCAGGTGCCAGAGGGGCTGTGGAATCTCCATGTCAGAGATTCAGAATGCAATTGGAAAGGACCCTGAACAGGCTGACCTAACTCAGAGGTTAGACCAGCTCTGAGCAGACCATTAGAGTAGGTGATCCACAAAGGTCCCTTTCAACTGAAGTTATGCTACTATTGTGTGATTCTTTGGGATTGGTTTCCGCTCCGTGAATTTTGGCTGTTCCACAGCGCTCTGCGGGTTCCTTTTCCCTTGATGAGAGAGATATTTCAGGACTCTGTTCCACTTTTGATCATGCTGGTGGAGGGCCTAGGAGGTGGGGAGCAGTCCATTTTTAAGCACCTTCCGTGCTGAATCCAAACAACTTTCTGATTACCAGTCATATCAATAAATGGTTGTGTGTCAACAATCAGGTAATCATGATGGGTCATTTGAATTAATATCCTACAGATGTATCAGTCAGTTCACTCTTCACAGGCTTGTAACATGAAGTAGTCACTATTGTATTGCTCTTTAAACTTAATTTCAAGTATAATTTTAAAGAGTAGAGATTAGCTTTGTTCAAAAGAAATAAAAAGTTCTGGAGGATATGTGGTCTGTAATGTAGTCACTGACATCAAACTCTGAAACAGTTTCAGTGCTTTTCATTAGGGGTAGGAATATGCTTCACTTTTTAAACTGTACTTAGGTTGGGGGAGGGGAAGCCTCAGTGTGTACAGACAGCATTGAATCTCATGATACTTCCTGTAATTATACAGCTTTTTAACTCTTTACTCTGAACTAGCTATTATCTCTTATAAAAGCAAACTTGAAATTATATTTTTCATATTTAATATTAATATTTAATTTTAAGATTAATATTTATATGTGTACTCACACTGTATGTATTCACATAGAAGGCTGTTGGACTCCACGCATTCAGAGCATCCCTCCTGAACCAGACTAGACCTTCAAAAAACTCAGTGTATAGCTGTTCAGTACCATGTGTTAGTAAATGCCTTCCTTGTTTGTGGGACATATGGCAACATCTACTGCGATAACCTCTTAGACCTAACCACAGACGAAATGACTACCGGCTTGACTTCTATCCATCTGTCATCCAAATGTTCACCTGATGCTTATTTGGACATCTCTCCCAGATTGTCCTCAAATTGCATAATTGGTGGAAAAATCCAGACAATCATTATGCGTAGTTACCTTTTTGATTTTCTTACATCTGCGCTGATATCTTTTGTGCTTGGGCAACTTGGAAGTCCACACAGTGCAGAGTCTGTGGACTATGCATAGGTTACATGTCAGAATGGTTGAACTCGGAGGTGTTAAGTATTGTTGTTGTGCCGGTTGTGCTGTCTTCCTACTCATTTAAGATGATTTTGTTTAGATATTTCCAAGCAGTATTGTGTATTTTGATGTAGAATAGGATGGAGCAAAACCTTCAACCTTGCGATAAAGCAGCTACTCTTTGGAACTGAACAGACTGCTGCTGCATCCACCTATAGGTAATCATGTTACAGAGACTGTGGCCTTAGATGAACTCATTTAAACTGCTAGCTTGTGAAAGGGACATTCAAGAAAATATTAAAAGTATTTCAGGATTGGAGTGTCTCATCTGCCATCTTTTTGACTCGGACATCAATAAGAATTGTCTGCTCCAGAGCAAAATAGAATGGTTGCAAAAGATAATGTATGTTTCCATTCCTCCTCCTTTCAAAGGCAACCATCAAAGGTTCAGCAAAGACTAGATGACTTTTCTGGAGACACCCTAAGGTCAGCAAAATTGTTTTCAGAGACATCATAGTCATTCTGCTTTTACTGGAACTACTTCAGATTCATTGCCTGAATTTTAGTGCTCTTTAGCTCATTGCTTGGATGCTAGATGACTGAATTTAGAACAGGCTTACTGTTGCCTCAGTTTACCTACCTCCACAAGTTGGTAGTTGATGTCCTTGTCCAAATTTCATTATCTTTCCTAGCTGTTCTTTACTACATATTCAAATTTTCTGAAAACCTTTTCAAGTGTTTTCAGCTAGTTCTGTTAGAGTTAGCCTTTTTGACTAGATATAACTTAGTAGATAGATTTAAGAAAACATAACCTTAGTAGCAAGCAAAAAAAAAAAAAAAAAACACCCCAAAAACAACAACCCACCAAAAACTGCACAGAAACAATGTTAAGAATTAGGGGTGGAGTAAAGAACGTGTATAAGGCTATATTGGTTTTCCATCCCCATTACTGTGTGCTCTTTTCTGATCTAAAATAATACACAAAAAACAGAAGGACAGAAAGGATGACTAGAACTGTGGAGCTCCTTCCCTATTAGGAGCAACAAGGGAGCCTGAAAAATATAAGACTGACATAAGAGGAGGATATGATTGAAGCCTACAAATATATTAGTGGTGTGATGAAGATGAATAGGGAAAGACCAGTCATTAGATATTTCAAGACAAAAATTACAGGATATCAGGTGAAGTTGCCAGCTGACAGTTCAAAAAGAAAAAGAGCTATTTCTTTGCATAGTGCACAATTAAATTGCAGAACTCGTGCCTTAGAACATAGTAGGAGTCAAACAATTCGGTGTTAATGAATGAAAATCATAACTTTAATACAAAGACATTGCCCTTGGCTGAAAAAATCCTAGATTTGCAAATTGCTGCATTGGTATATAGACTATACCTATTCCTTTGTAATTGCCCTGTATTTCTGCTCTACTGTTATTTATCTGCCTCTAGTCACCATCAGATATGGGGTGCTGACTCAGTACAGCAATTCCTATATACATATCATAAAGAAAATAAACCAAACAATATTAAATTTTCTTGGTGTTTTCAGTAATAGAGCATTTCTTGTTTTGCTTAAAGAGACTTCTGATAAAGTCAGCTAAACTAAAATAACTGTTCAGCTTTTTGTAGTGGTTTAAATGAATTTATTTAGAATCATAACCTTTTCAAAGTAGGGAGGGCATCTGTTCTCTCTTTTACTTTGCTCTCTAGCCTTGGCTTCATTCTTTTTTTCCCATACTGCTACTACTTTATTGTCGGGGGTTTTTTTAAATGGTGTTCTCATCTGTCAAATGTAGTGTCTTTTTGAATTATGCAGATTAGCAATGAAGTGTTGCAGAAACAAGTGGTATTTTAAAATCGAAGCAGCTGTATCATTTCTGAACACTGGCTTTTATTCAGCCAGCTGTGCTATTTTTTTATACCAACTTGAGGGTTATACTTTAACTTGTTCTCTGTATTATTCCAACATTTAATATGCTACTGATAGTAAGACGGGAATGATCTCCTTTTCTTCAGAGTAAGCATCTTAATATATAGTCTGGGACATTGTCTTTCAATTTCTGACTTGTTGAGAGAGTTTGTCTAGAACTTTTCCTGGAGGAGGTTTGTCATTTCCTCTGTCAGGGCAAAAACTAAACAGTGATATGAAGTGCCGCCCCCTGGGTTCTCATGCAGCTTTTGTTAGGTACAACTACTTTTTTTAGGTACAGCTTTTGCTGGGGCTTGTTAGGCAAGTTTGCTGTATTCCATTTAAATAGTTACCATATTCCACTCCAGCAGAGACTTTGGGCCACGTATATGAAGTGAATATGTGGTGTGTGTGAATCTCCTTGAAAGATGCTAACAATTCTTTTCAAAGTTTTAATGGACGTACACAGCATAACTGGGAATCACAAAAACACAAAGGAAACTGAAAATGCCTGAATTTCAGTTGTTCTGTTACCCACTTGGTCAGACAGATAAATTCCTCTTGAAAGCAGACTGCAAGATGCCTCTACAGCATCAGTTTTCTGTATCTTGTGCAGTAAATTTAAACTTCTGGATTAATAGCAATATGCGTAGCATTTATTATTTACCTTCTTCAGATTTCTAAGTAGTCCACAAGCCTGTTAGGAAAACTACTGCCATATAATCATAAAAATACTATTCTTTTCTTATTTTATCATGTCCATAATCTTTGTAGATGACCTAAATTTGAACTTCTGTTTCTTTTGATATACCAGCTTGGCAAACTTTTTTCTCATCGTTTTGATGTCTGTGTCTGTAGAACTAACTCTACCTGTTGTAGAATTTGGCAGGCCCTGTAAGCTGTTAGTCTGCTAGGTGCTGTATCTGTAGACTTCTCTTACTGAGTAAACATGGTTGAAGATGTTAGTGGCACAGTGAACAGAGGATGGACTATGTATTTTGGATGTACATTCCGAGACTCTTACTGTCCCTAGCCCCAGCTGCTGCAGCGGGATTTTTAATGGAAAATTATTTCACATGTCAGAATAATCTGGGCATCTGCTGTTCCTGTTCTGGCAGTATGGGAAAACCATATGTTCAGTTTGACTGGAGCTTTCTTTAGTGTCCCTAGTATCTGTGTTTCAGGTCTTTTTCACCTTGTGTGATGTTTCAAGGATAGATGTTAATATGTAGCAATTCTTACTCACTTTACTCAGCAGGAAACAGGCATTGCTGCTGGTCACCTTATGTTGAGGTACAAAGTTTAGCTAACGTTCGTATATTGTCTGAATCTTAGGTGTCTTACACTTAATGAAATTATTATTGCTACGAAGAGTAGACATTATGATGAAGTAGGAATTTTTCAAAACTGTAGGAAAGGATTAGAAGATAGAAGCAGTATGATCAATCAAGTTGTGTGGGTTTGTGATTTTTTTTTTTGGACATAAAGTATACTGTGATGCCTTGATCTGTTCCTTACTAGCCTTTTCTACAGAAATAACTTAATGAAGAAGTTGAATTCTCAGGACCAAAAAATACTGCTTGAAGTTTAATTATCTTATTTTAATAGCAGGTTCCTCACCTAGCTCCAGTAGCAGCTCCTCTGTTAATCCGATGGCTTCTCTTGGAGCATTGCAGACGCTGGCAGGGGCTACAGCAGGCCTCAACGTTAGCTCTTTAGCAGGTAAGCTGTGTATTGTGGGTGGGGGGAATAGCTGATTATCATTCGTCAGGCTGTGCTAGTTCTGCAGGGGTGTTTTTCTGCCTTTTTGTAATAGTGCAGAGTATTTGAAAGGTAATTGATCTGGTTCAGTGGAAGTACTCAGTCATCTTTATTTCCTCTTTCTTATACAGGAATGGCAGCCTTAAATGGAGGACTTGGCAGTGGTGGTCTCTCAAATGGGACAGGTAGCACAATGGAAGCCCTCACGCAGGCTTATTCTGGAATCCAGCAATATGCTGCTGCTGCATTGCCCACACTCTATAATCAGAGTCTCTTAACACAGCAGAGTATTGGTGCAGCAGGAAGTCAAAAAGAAGGTAAGCAGAAAGTTGTAGAAACAACTTGAGAGGGGTTTTCAAAAGGGCAAGCTCAGCCCTTGCAGCTACCTTATCTGCAGAAGTTTTATTTGGCAGCATTTCTTAGAATCCTAAAGTTACTGAAGATAAAGAAGGAAAACCTGAGAGGTGTCTCTGTTAAGGGCTGTCCAAAGTAGTTTTTATACAGGAGGTTTGTCCCAGGATTTGTCTAGTCTTAAATGCTTAGTAATCGTACTCCTCCATTTTCTCAAAGGACGGGGGAGTATGAGTCTGATAGATACATCTCACTGTCAGAGAATCAGTTTTGGTTTTGTTAATTTTGTTTTCTTAGTCCTTCACCTCTTCCCACTTAATGCT
The DNA here is from genome assembly GCF_964195595.1 of Calonectris borealis. Classification (NCBI taxonomy): domain Eukaryota; kingdom Metazoa; phylum Chordata; class Aves; order Procellariiformes; family Procellariidae; genus Calonectris; species Calonectris borealis. Next base: position 45,572,996 of record NC_134316.1, on the reverse strand, counting down.
GATCTGTTCACTCTTCAGATTCAGAATCAATTTAACACGCAGTGTAAAGTAATGAAGAATGTAGGAGTAAGTTTTGAGCAGAATGTAGGATGATGCTTAGGAGAGAATCTGTCAGATTACAAGTAATGTGATTGCTTGTATTTTGTATTGAGATTTACTTAGCTGCTTTGGGCCGCAAGCTTTGTGTAGCCGTTTTTGTTTTAGTCAGCATCTCAGCTCAAATTTATTGTTCAGCTTTCATTGCAGCAAAAATCTGTGAACCAGTTTTGGCACAATGTGGAAATTACAAGCAAAAATGGTGAGAAAGAGCTAGAATTATTTGAATAATCAATCCCAGCAAAGGGTCATGCTGATTTATTCTGGAATCAAGTACTCTGCAGAAGTGCAAACAGCAGTTTCATTGTTTTATCTAGAAAATTTGGCTTGAATGGCTCTTTCACCTTTTTTTGTAAAGTGGGCCTATGTTATCCATGCTCTTTCTGAATTTATATTCCTACTTGTTGTTTGAAGGTCCAGAGGGAGCCAATCTGTTTATCTACCATCTCCCCCAGGAGTTTGGGGATCAGGATCTGCTGCAGATGTTCATGCCATTTGGAAATGTCGTCTCTGCCAAGGTTTTCATTGACAAGCAGACCAATCTAAGCAAATGTTTTGGTACGTTGGGTCTCATCATTACCTGTAGAAAGGTGGCTTCTTTCTAATAATCTCTTTTCTAGTATATTGTCTAGTCTAGCTTTTAAGTCAAGTAGTGACTCTTTCTCTATATCCCTAAAAAATAAATAAATAAATACGAACTCTTCCAGCAACGAACTGTATTTTCCTGATTTTCATTGGGACTTTTTGCTTTTCCTGGAATAGGAGAGGTGAGCCTTTCTCTGTGGTTTTGATAGCTTTGTGCCTACATAACATCCTGTATTTTTTAGTATTTGAGTCAAAAGATGTGGACAATCTGATGCTTTGTGAGAACACAAAAATATGCTGTGCATCGGCCTGTAATACCTGCACATGGAATGATCTCCCCAGGTAGTGATACCAGCCATTGACTGGAGTTATTTAAAATGGGTTCCTTCAAAACCCTGGAGAAGTTTATTTTGAGGATGCTCTTTCCCTGGAATGATATACAACTTTTCATCCAAGAGAGACCTAAACATAATAGTGGTACAAGTGCCACACTGCCTTGACAGCTACTTCACTCCAAACAAATCTAGTCCAAACAAATCTAACAAAATGCCAAGAGGGTGATTTCAGTCTTGTATCTTTAATGAGCTTTCATATATAGATTAACATTTTCCAGGCTTGGTTTTCTCCCAGGTATGAGTTCTTATAAAACAAACAGCAGTGCTCATTTTTGTTGGAAGACTAGAAAATATTATTTTAATTTCCTGAGCTTTGTGTGTCTTTTGGCCAAAGTTCCATACATCAGAAAGCAATGCTTTGTCTGACAGCCCCTAGTAAGAAGTTTTTATGAAGAGTCTAAAACAGTTGTGAGCTTCTAAAAATGGCATTTCATGCAAGCCTCTCTTACCTTCTGAGTACCTGCATTTCCAATTGTGAGTAGCTGTTCTGGACAGCTTTGGCATGGTGTAATTATGTATTTTCCTTTCTTCAGGTTTTGTAAGTTACGACAATCCTGTCTCTGCACAGGCTGCCATTCAGTCAATGAACGGCTTTCAGATTGGCATGAAGCGTCTGAAAGTACAGCTCAAGCGCTCTAAGAATGACAGCAAGCCATACTGAGCACCCCTCCCCTCCGGGACTGGAGTGAGAAGGATCTTCTGGTAAGTTGGAGAGGAGCGCACTTAGTGATTCGAAGCCCTAAGGCTGTGTTTTTACAGTCCTGGAAGCTGATCCATGCCTTCTATCTGGCACATCTTCCCCTGAAGATTCGGCTGCAGCCTCTGCTGAGAATCCCACTTCGGATGGAGGACAAGTTTGTGCTTTTGTTTCCAGTGTTTTACTTTGGAGTTTAGGTGCCATATCGCTGAGGTTTTGTTTTTTTTTTCCCTTATTTGAAGTTTGCTGTGTTTGTAACCAGTGTGTGTTGAGAAGGACCAATGCCAGCTCCTTGGGGGTGGGGAGGGAAGGTTAAAGGGAGCAGCAGAAACTGACACCACACTGCCTTGGGGTGGAGAGGAGAGGAGGAAGCAGAACTGACACCACACCGCCATGGGGGAGAGGAGAAGGGAAAGCAGAAATAACACAGAACAGCTGATGAAAAGATGGGGAGGGAGAACTAAGTCCATCCAAGTTTGGGTGAGCAAAGAACCGACTCCATGTAGCCTTTGTCATGCCCCATCCACTCTTTGAAATTCCCTTAACTGTATGCCATGGTGGGGATTTAGTAAATCATCTCTAAAGCAGGAGACAGGCTAGAAGGGTGAACACATTAACAAGCCAAAGGAAAACTGCAGTGATTTTTTTTGCTATATATAAAGTAGTGTTTATATAGCACTGTGAATGTACACAGCACTTTATAAAATTATTAGATAATGTCTCTGCCCAGAAAATTTCACTGTCCATTTACAGTTGAGTATTAATGAGATGCAGTGAATTTCTCCATATTTAAGAAAACTTATCCTATGTACTTCATCTAGGTTTTGTAGAAAGGTATAGAGAGAGACAGCTTAGTCTGGATGAATACATCTAGGGCTGGAAACAAGAAACTTTTGATCCCTGATAACCTGCAGAATTTTTGACACTTTTTCTTCTTAAAAATTCGTCACATTCCCCATTTCTGTGGAATAATGTCCTTTTTGCAGAGTATTACTTTGAATTCATTCTGATAAGCATAATGTAAGTGCTGTTTGTTTCTCTATTAAAATGACTGTTAAATTGAGATACAAAGCCCAGAGTTACCCTAACATAGCTCTTGAGGCTCCTGTTTCATACATGTTCTCATAGGATTTGATTTCTCAGTCTTAACTCTGTTGCAAAGAAAACTTCCTGGGTTTTTGTTTTGTTGTGTTTTGTTTTAAAAAAAAATTTGTGCAGTGATTTGGTCTAGTAATTAGGGATTTCTTTATACTGCAGTTTTCCTTTAAGGCAGTGTGTACCAGTGCAAAATAGGCTAACACAGGAGCTGTGAAACCAAAGCAGAGCATTGAGCCATTCAGTCTTATTCTGCCTTTTGGTACTAGCTGTTATCTTCTATATTGAAGGAAAATTCAACACACCCCTTCAATGAACACACACTTTTTCTGCACACTTGTGAAATTGCTAATGCGTTGCTAAGGGCCTTTGTTATACACTGGTTTTAGGGGGCTCAAAGGATTTTTGACACTCTGGCCTGAGTTGTTTTAAGAAATCAGAGTGGAGTCCCATTTTATAACCACCAAAATCCACCTCTGTCACAAGAGGAAGTTTACAATTTCTGTGCGTCTTTAACAGAAGTTCCATTTACCTCATATTTTCTCCTTTTCCTTGTTTTCTTTGTATTCCTGGTTCGTGATGCTGTTTCCCAGGGCACCAGCTAACACTGCAATCTGGGAGCCAGCTGCTAAATCATGAGTGTGGGGGTCAGACATAGGGTTGGGACTTTCTGTTCTGCTCCAGCAGGAGGAGCACTAAACCCATCAAACCTGAGATCACGTTCAGAATCCGCACCCATGTGCAGTGGTCTGTTGGGAACGTCGGGCATTCCCAGGGACTGGGTCCCCTGGGATCTCAAACCTCAGAAGTACAAGGCCTGACCCGTAGCATCCAAGAAGAGCCCTTCCCGTTCTTAAATTGCAAATCAAACAGTTGATGCCGGTCTGTCTATATTGATGGCAGGCAGGTAAATCTTATCAGTATTATTCAAATCATTTTATGATGGCAAAGGTTCAAAGGCCAGACTGCCAAATTTCCCAGTTATGCTGGCATGTGGTAGCCTTCTATGTTAATTATTTGAATCTCTCTAGAAACGTAAACATACACTTAAGTGAACCATGTACACTTGAATTCTGCACGGTGGGAAAGATGTGTCCTGGTTTTCTGAGAAAAGAGTGTTGGAGTGTGAAGGCCTCCAGGGTGATAATGGGATTTTCTTTTTTTTTTTTTATAAATAATATACTTTTCAAAAAAAGAAAAAAAAAGAAAAAAAAAAACATAGTTGGGAGCAACTGCTCCAAGTGCAACCTGCTGTAACCAAGAATGTTGTTTCTATTTTTATAGAAGTTTTATACCGCTCCAGGGTGGAGAATATTTATTACCTAAATTATTTCACTGGAAGAAAAGGCCAGGGTTTTGTAGAATCCTGAATGTGATTGTTTTACACACATAATGATGTGCATGATTGAAACTACTGATTTTCAGTGGCCTGTTTGCAGCCCAGCAACTGCGAAATGGGGAAGACGAACGCTGTGAACCAGTGGAGGAGAGTACTGTGCTCTGGGGTCTCTACAGTCACTCTTACCTTCTTCGCACCCTACCCCACTGTACTATCTGAGACCTTTGTCGTGTTTTTCTTTTAACCTGATGCTCTGGCCTCTTTACTAGTCATTTCAGTTGCCCAAAATTAGATATTTTAGCTTCTGCATCCTATAGTGTGTCCTCAATACTGTAACTTATGGATCAAGCTTGGCATTGTTGCAAATAGGTGCAACTCCTATTGACTTTAGGAGATTCACCAGTTTACACTGTGGCTTAGTTTGATCAGTGACTCCTCCCGGACATAATCACCTTAAGACACCTAACTTGGGCTAGCTCTTGTGCCTTACTGGCATAACTATACGTATTGCCAAAAAGAAAAAGAAAAAAAAAATCTATGCAGGTTAAATTTTAAAAGATGTGATCCTCAGATGGTTTGAATCAATGCAGTTCTGCTCTCTTCAGTAGAGCTGCATCAGTTTTCACCAGCTGAAGATGTTGCCCTTTTCGTGTATTTGTTTCAGATTTCCCTTTCTTGGTGTATCAATGTATATGTTGCCAAAGTTAATAAATGTATCAAGTTTGTGACTTGGGCAGATTTTTTTCTGATAACAGAACTGATCAGGTAAAGTCAACATTTCTGTGTCTGTTTGGTGGCTGCTGGTGACTCTGGAGATTTAGGCTCTTCTTGCCTTCCAGTCTTAAGCCAGTTTTCTTCCTCACTCATTGGCAGGAAAGTCTGGGAATTGGGGGACTTGGAGCTTTTAAATTTTATTTTATTTTTAATTCCTATCATGTTCTCATTCACGTGCAAATCAAATCAGTGTCAAATACTTTATTTCCTGGATAGTAGGATAAGAGTTGGGTGAGTTCAAATAAACTGCAGAAGGATTGGCTTAAGTGGCCACATGCACAAAGTATTCTGTATGCTCATAAACCAAAGAATCTGAATTTTCTACAACAAAAGCTAGTAGGACTTCTGATGCAATGGAATTCCATATTACATGTGCTACCAGGAGGTACTTACATATTTTTAGGAACAAGATGGAAATGGTCTATTTCATAGATTTATTTTTTTCTCAGAAGACATTTTACTGGATATGCTGTAATAAGATGAAAGTATTATGAACAATTGAAGTCTTAGTCTGATGCTACTTGCTATCAAGTACTATAGTAAACAAAATCATAGATTCTTCAGTCCCCTAGATAATCAACCAAAATAGGGTATCTCTTTGTAGTTTAGTTTTTTCTTCCAGTAGTACAAAGCTTGCATTATTAGAAAATGCCTTTGATACATAGTGATTAAATTTTAATCCTAAGCAGAATGAGGACTGGACTTTTTCAAAAGCATCTGAGACAATGATGGTGAATATCTCTTTATATTTTAATGGTGAGGCAGTTTACTAGCTGTGGGTGCTACTACCTGGAAAATAGGCGCCTCAAAATTTCTCACTGGCAAATACATCTATAAGGAAAAAGCTTTTCGTCTGAATCCTGAGGGTCACATGGCATGATAGATTCTGCTTGCATGATAGAATTAATTGAAGTGTTTCTTCTTGTTAATGGTTGTGACTTAGGGAAGAACAGCAAGCAGAATGAAATTGTTCCTATTTCATTTGGAAATATCTAAAAGCAACTTGGATAAAGCAAATTGCAAATGAAGGGTGCAACTATGAACACATAAAATGCTTTGAGAACTTCTTGCAAACATTTAAACATAAGGATGTTGTACATCCCTGAGCATACCTACCACAAAACATAAAACACAGAAGGCAGAATTATCAGAGGTATGAGAATAAAACAAGGACAAACTGGAATAACTTTCCCCAAGTCATTAAGTTCCTATCCAGCATCTCATGGCTCTGCTCTTGTAGGCCAGTCCTTCCTCAGGGCTTTAATGAAATTTACTCTTTACCCTCAAAATTGCTGAGTAAAATATTTGAAAAATCTCTATCAAAAAAACCGCAAACAAATCACACAAAGAATTTCTATGGTGCATGCTTAGATATCACTTGATTTCATGCCTCTTGTTGTTTCTCATGTCTCAGTTCACGATCAATTTGCCTTTCTGGTTTAGGACTGAAACCTTACAGCTATCTGCAAACTATCTAGAGTATTTCTAGAACTATAAAAATAACTGCAGGAGTTGCATTATACTCTGTTTGCTGGAGTTGGTTTAAATTCCATACTAAGTCCTTTACCCTGAATTACAAAGTACAAAGAGCAAATTAATGTCAGCAGTTCTAATAAGTGGAGTGTTGCACGTTTAGTGGACAACGTGCTTCTCGTTGCTGTGGAACTAGAACGCAACACTTGCAATTCTGAAATACAAATGCTGTAAGATAACATGCAAGTCTCACCTTGCTCTGATCTCTAACCAGCAGCTTTGAGATGTGCTGAAGAATAAGGCCACAAACAGGAGATAAAGGGGAGTCGGGGAGGGGGAGGAGGGAGGAACAAAAAAGAAAAAACTTCCTCTCTCCCCTACCTCCCACATTCTTCCCAAAATGTTCCTTGTCTCTCGCGTCTCACAAGCTGAGGGGAGGAAACAAAGGTATTTATATCACTTAATATAAGAATTATTTTGTTTATAAACTCTTCAGGAAAGCTTCAGGAAACACATTTTTTTCTACTCATCAAACTGGCAACAGTGACTGTAGAGCTTCTCAGAGCCCAGAATCCCCTCCTCATGAAGTCAGGGAGCTGGGGGTTGATTATATAAAAGGTTGGGAAAGGAAAATCCCTGTGCAGGTCTAATGGTATGAAAAGTGCTCAGCTAGGACAAGTCTTAACTTGCAGTCAAGTCTTAAGGAATTCTTCTCTAATGTGTGGAGTTTTTGGTTCCACTTGCTTGTCTTGTATAATTTTTTTTTCTCCCCCGCTGTTCCAAATCACCCACATCCAGTTTCGTGGGCTCCTAGGGAATGAGAAGGGACTGTAGCTGAAGGAAAGAACATGGATTTCCTGGGCTACCACTGCCTAAGAACTTCCCATGTTAGGATGCAAGAAAAGTCTCAGCCGTCAAACCACCTGTGAATCCCTTGTGTCCTCTGTCTTGTCTCTCATGGTCTTAGTCTCTGTGGGCAAATGTTAGCCCTGGAGCTATATTTTTTGGAGTCGGTCTCCTGGGGAGGGAGCTTGCTCTGTTCTTCTCCTAAACACAGCTAGTGGAGACACTGGGCACAGGGCAAGGTGAACGCACGCTAATCAATGTGTCACGAGGCTGTGGAGTGCTCCACAGACTGGGTGTTGAGAGGGAAATCCAGGCCTCTGCTTCCATTTGGTTTCTGGCAGTTTGGTGTTTACTTGGTGTCCTTCATGTACTTCGACTTTTACTTGTCCATCGTTGGCATGTGCTGCCCTTCCCTGTCAACTCCCTTCCCCAGGAGATCTCATTGTACAGTGCCCATTCTTGTTCTCTCTCTCCGTGTTTGGATGTACTGCTCTGTGTAACTCAGTGGGTCTCCCTCTTTCTGGTTTGTTTTTTTTTCTAGATTCCTGCCGTTTGTTCATCGTTGTGCCTAAAGCATGTCGATGTGGCGTTCAAGTACATCGTCCAAATCCTTGTCTCTTCAGCTTCTCTGATGCTTGAACTCTCACCTTTGACCTTGTGTTGACCTTTGATGCTGATGTGTATTTTTATTACGTTTGTTTCTTTCTTTTTTTTTTTTTGTTTGTTTTTTTTTTTTGTGCTGCCAAATTGGTTTTGCTAGAAAGACTGCTGAAGGGGAATATTTAAACTTGCATTTGAATATAAAAGAATTTCTATTTTTCTAGACCTTCGTAAGATAACCACTTGATTTTGTGAATCTGATTCTTTGTAATTGTCTTCAGAGCAGCCTTGCTAGCATACCTTGTGGAGTATTTGTATTTCTGTGAACATACAGCCAATCACTTTCTAGGCTTAGTTTTTTCTGTGTGCTTAGTTTTAAAAACACAGTTTCGAAGAAAAAGTCAATTATATGGTGTGACTCAATCTTTCAGGAGACTTCCTAGTCACATTTTGCTGATCTGGTTTCTGTGCTTGAGGAGACAGCATGTGTTTTTATGAGTTCAAACTTGTGACTTGAGTGGCATCAGCAGAAAAACACTTGAACTACATTTTCTTCTGATTGTAGCTACCTTTTTGCCCTGGCATTTACTGATTTTTTTTTATTATTATTATTATTATTATTATTTTTATTTTTCCCCTGCTTCCCTGTGTGATTATCAGTCTGCAGTGAAAATTTGATCAAAGTTGATGTTGTATTTTGTTAAGCCCCAGCATGCTTGGTTTTTTTGTAACTACAATCTCCTCAGCAAAATGTGATGTTTTTGTTTCAATCTTTCAAACTAAGATAGTGCCCAGAAATGTTTTGCATGTTCCCTGCTGTTTTCTTCACACCCTCGTATATATCACCTTCACCTCTCTGTTTTCTATAGTTTGTGCAAAAACTGAGCAATTTAATGGGTTTCAAAGGTATCCTTTAAATTGGTGTTTTTGGTATGACAAATATCTGATCAGAAGCCACCTGAGGGCATCTACCTGTGCACTTAGACTGTCTGCCTGACAGAGCACCTGGACCTTGTTCCATCTCCAGTGCTGTCTGAGGCTCCCAGGGGGCTTGGTTGCACTGTTCCTGTAGTGGAAGTTTTGGTGGGAGGGGATAGCTGGGGAGCAGGAAGGTGGGGGAACTTCACAGTATTTCTGTTTCCAAAGTTATCTGAAGCGAGGGCTCCTTTGAAACACTCTCTATGAGCATTGTGTGTAATTCAGGGCACATTCTTGTGAAGTCCAGCCCCAGTTTAATACCATCAGTTAGACCTTGGTGGCAGGATCCTGGAAGGATCTAGGTTAGCTCTTGAAATAAAGCATTTGAAATATCCCAGAGAAAGCATTTGTAAACCTGGTCCTACAACTGCTGGCTCTTTTCCCAAGTGACAAGCACAATACAACAGCCTGTGAAGCTGTTACCTGAACAGGGTACCATCCCCAGCTCTCTTCCCAAGGGCCTTAGCTGGGGAATCTCTGCGGAGATTTTTTAGTTTTTGTTTAGTTTTTAATTGGGTAATGAGCTAAGCAGTTTTTCTGGCTTGCAGGATGAACTAGAACAGGTTACTGCTTTCTGGGCAGCAGGCTTCCCCCTACTCTACATACTGTCTGCACAGGTAGAAACTGGGATGTAGCTTCTAGATGAAGGCACCTGAAGAGTGTGTGCTGTGATGAAGTTTCAGTCAGAAGGAGAAGCAAGCTAGTGTAGGTATCTTAACAGTAGAAAATAATGTGAAATGAAATCCCAGGAGAAAGGGTTTTGCTGAGAAAACAAATCGTGTTTGATTGGTATAATGCAAAGATGCAAAAGGATTTTTTTCTATCCTACTCCTGAGTTGGCTGAGGATACTATATTCTCAATAGATATTGGCTAGACTTGTGTAGACAGTCCTTAATCTGCTTGTAAAACAGAACACGTTTGGATGTGGTACATATATCTGGGAGTGAAGTGTGAGGCTGGATAAAAAAAGGATGGAGACTTGTTTATTTGGGAGGTAGAGTTGTGGGCTGGCTGCTGTTAGTCCCACAGTCTGAATGCACAGGGCTGTGTGTCAGTGGGGGGCACTGATACCCTGCAGTGTATTGAGTAACTGCCAATACGTTTCTGTACATTCGCATTTGGTTCCATAAGGAACTTTGGGGAAACCTGTGGAAAAATATCTGACGAAAACCAAAATGCCAAACATTGGATGTTTCTTTCCTTTCTTCTTTCCTTTTCTTCCTTTGGTTGTTTTAATTGTTCTGTGGTGGTTTTAATGGATTTGAGACAGTGGAGCAGCAGCTGCCTTTCTGATTTTTGGCTGCTTTTTTGTGAATAATTTAAAAAGAAAATTTACATTTTGGAGACAAACCTGTGGGCTTTTTTATTGGTACAAACATTGTATTTAACACTAGGGGTTTTGTACAGTTTTTTGCCTTTTCTACTAGAAAACAATGTAAAGTGATTCACAATGTGACGAGAAAACAAATTGCCACTATGACCAAATGTAGAGTCTGTTCTGCAGTAACGGGATTTAATCAACTCGAAGTCGTGGTTCAGTCGTAGAAATGCTTTTCTTTACCTTGTTTGAGCTGTTCCTTTTTTTCTTGTTTTGATTTGCAAAACAAAATGTCTTTTTGTGTGAAATTGTGTTGTACTCTGTAGAGAATTACGGATTTTACTTTAATGGTTTAAAAAGCAGAGGAGCACGTGTTGCTTATCTGATCGCAGAGTTTGTGTAGTGGATTTAAAAATGAAAAGATTTGTTACAAGTTTGGAACGAGCGAGTATGTGTTAAAGGAATTTTCTTCCTTTTGTGTGTGTGTTTTTTTTTTTTTTTCCTTTTTGTCCCAAAGGGCAACTTAAAGTTGTTTTAATTGCACAGACACACCGACAACAAGTCATTTTGTATATGCCAAGTGTGGTACCTTCCTTTGTTTATTTGCTATTAAACTGTTTGAGAAGAGTCCTTGTGTGTTGTATTTGTGTCTTAAACTTGAGGTTCTTTATGGGTCCAAGTGTGGGAAGATGAGGAGAGAGATGAGAGAACTATCTTCCAGTTTCTTAGCTGTAAGCCACAAAAATTTTCATGGCCCAATACCACTTGTTCTGGAGGTACAATATAGCCCTGGATTTTTACCTTTATGTAGATGAGCTACTTGGAGTAGAAATGGAAAAGGTTTTTTGGTTGTTTAGCCTCCATTTTGTATCATTTGGCAATCAAGTCCCCTTTAGACATTAGATACAGAAAAGCTGAGAATCTTGGATAATGCAAATATGTGATACACTGGGGAGTGAGGTGTAGGGATACCCAGCCTCACAGAATTGGTGCTGCAGAGCCATTTGCCTGTCCGTGCACTGTGGGTCATGGTGTTTCAAGCGCTAAATAACTTCAGCGTAACACCAGACTTCAGCTGTATAGGAACAGCATGTGTGCGTGGTGGTGTGTGGGATTAGATGGGCACCAGCTCATGCTGCTCCTACGAGCCCCATACCTGCCCCTGCCTCCTTGCCCCTTCCAGGAACATGGCCAAGCTTGCTGAACCTATCCTGGTTCTGCAGCGTGAAGGTATCTGCAGTCCCCAGTGCTCCTGGTCCTAGAAATACTACACAGGGAAACCCCAAATGGGTTGGGATTACTTACTAGCTCAGGTTTTGTCATAAGCGAAAGTTACCTGCTTTGCTTTTAGAACTAGGATACGTTAATCATTTGAAATAAAAAGAGTTGTAAAAAAATAAGTATTTGGTGTAGGCAAAGTATAACTCATTTAGAAACTTGCCATGAGTTTGAAATTAATATTGCCTCTCTCAGAAGGAAAGTACCACAATGGCCATGATTTTGCCACATTTCTGAAAGCTCCTAAAATTCAGTAATGTTACTCCTTCCTTCTGCTGTCTTGCATCTCAGAGACTGCAAGCATTTTCAGGGCAGCTATGTTTCTCCTCCGTGTCCTTTTCCTCTGTTATCTGGCATACTCTGTTTCACCCCATTACTTCCTACATGACTGTAAATCTGAGAGCACTTGCAAGCATCGGGATTCCGTGCAGCATTCCTTTCCCTGCAGTGCCCCAATTGCGAAGCGAGGCGCTGAGCCACCTGTTGCAGAGTGTGCTGGGGTCCCTGCAGTTAATTTGCAGCTGTTGAGAAGGGAGGCTGGAGAGATTTCAGTTCAGATATGTCTGAGGTGAAGGATGGAGAGAAACAATTGAATCAGTAACAGGGTTTGTTTAGGCGGGAGGGAAGACTTCCTGCTTGTCCAAAATGTTGGCTAGCCTCATCTCACGCAATCAAAGCTCTGTCAGTTGCATCTTACAGAACTGATACTAGATCCCTCTCGGTAGGTGGCTTTTTTATTTTTTGAAGGTTTTTTCTTTAATTTAAAAGGCCACCACCCATCAGTAGACATTTAAACTACAAATAAGAGCCAGTGTATTAGTCTCTGAAAATAATCAGCATTTCACATGAGGTGTTATATTTATCAACATCAATAGGAGATACACAAACCTGTAGATAAAGTCCTGATGTTGAATGTTTTAGGAGAAATTTTTTTCCTCTCACATCCGCCTCCACCTTTCACTACTTGTTTTGACTCCAGTCTCCAATCTTCCTGACTTTACCAGCCATGCTCTGCCGTCTTCATATGGCCAGGAGTCACCGTGGATACATTACGAAGAGCAATGGGGAGGAGGACAAGCAGCTCAGTGTGGTCACTCTGAAGAAGTGACTACGTGATTAGCTACACTGCGTGTATAGCTCCACTGCATCACAGGTGAGATTCCCTGATTTGGTGTTTCCATGCACCTTGCAGGCTTACTTATTTGCAGTTCCTGAGCAGAAACTGTGGATCGTTTACTGTAGAAGCCGTAGCTGAATCTTGTACGAACTAGAGCTATTTTGAGCCACAGACTGATGATCACTCTGCCATTACTTTCTTGAAGCAGCACAGGTAGTCAGTGTCTTGGTGATTCTACCCATTTACCCCTCCTTATTTAGGCAGCCACATTGGGCTCAGAGTGGTATGTTCCATATCAAAGTATGTTTCTGTTTTTTGAAAATGACCAATTTGAGCTTTGGTGGTTCTAGCCCTTATTTTACTAGGGTAAGTTTTATCTCAGTAGGTGAGTTGTGAGTTGATTCTTAAGAAACTAAGCACTGTTTCATAGGAGAACTCAGAAGCAAGGAAGTACAGTGTGATCAACAAAATGCAGGACAGATCATTTCCCTCCTGTTAGATGGGTTTTGTCAGACTGCCAGGCATTCTCTTCTCACTTTGCCTATTTTTTGTGGGACAGGAGAGTGAATATTGAGGGGAGCAGTGCTTTGGTGAAGGGGTCCAAAAGCATCAGGATGAGTCTGAGCTTCGGGCAGGTTACTTGTGAAAAGTTAATTTTGCAAAGCAGTCTGCTCCAGCAAAGAATGATGTGATTTTTGTTCTCCCCCTTCTTGAGTCCTGGCTTGAATCTTTTATGTAGCAGACTCCAATGGTTGCTGTCCCTGGCCTCTTAGCTTCTCCAAGTCCAGAAATCTGATGGCCTCACCATTACCAGTACTTTCCATGAGGATCGGTCTTCTGCATCTTATGTCCATCCCACCACCCACCTCCAGAGAGACATAAGAATTACTGCAGGGAGGAGAGACTTTTTTTAATTCTGAATAAGACTTTTATGGAAGCTCTAAAATCTATAAAGTACCTGGATAATAATTTTAACAGTGCTGCTGAAGTGATTTTTGCACATTAACTAGCTGTGCCTCAGCATTACTTTTCTTCAGCCACCTGTACATTTTTCCACAGTTTCTACTTCTAAAGTTTGAGAGTACACAGAATCTGTGCCGAAACATCATCTAGCACGTTACCGCTCTGAAAAACAATACTAAATTAAATAATGCAAATATCATAGAGTTATATAAGCTCCCAAAAGAGAATCAGTCTGATTGTAGCAAGACTTTTCTACCATTTAAAATGCTTTTCTTTGTAAAATACTTTTCTGAGGAAATTTTGGGTAAAGGTATGGATGGAATCTCTTAAGATCATGACTGCTATGATGTAAAGCCTCTGGATAGACTGTGGTTCCTTATTTTGTGTCCTGCTTTCCTTAGGGATATTACCTCAGGAAGGCTCCCTGGGTTTGTGTTTACTTACGCAGCCATGACATAGGCCAGGATGGTCCAAGTGGTGGCCTGTGAGATGATTCTATTGCTATTTAGCTTTGCTTGAGGAAGAGCTGCCACCAAATTCACATAGAAGCGGGGAGGCAGTTGGAGACATGCCTGCTTCTGCATGTGGGTCTGTTAAAACTCTGAATTGCCTTTTCTTCTCTTTGGTCTGTAAAAGGATCCCAAAACAGGTGTCTGGGACTTCCGTGTCTGAAAAACGTTAGACTTCCCTGAGGCATTCCCCCCGCCCCGCCCCAAGTTTGGTATCTCTTCTTATGAAGGACAGAGTAAATCTATAGATAACCAAGACTGGGCCCATTAAAAATGCAACATATCAAGTTGGCTCCTAGAGGAACCAGTCTAACTTTTTCAAAGGTGTGTGGGAGAGTTAAAGCTACCTTCTAATTGGGCGAACAACCCTCTTACGCAATCAGAAGGTGCAGAAATCTGTTGCTTTGGGTCATTATTGTCATCCATCATCAAAGATCAGCAAGTTCTGGATGTAGTGCCTTTGACAACTTCTGTTGAAAACTTGGAGGACTGTCACGGGTATCCGATGGCAGTGAGCAACAGTCAGTCATGAACAAAGTTTTTCAGGATGGTTAGCTTCTTGTTGCTCCTGAAATTCAGAAGTCAGTGCCATATTTGCAGCAAATTTGTGACAGAGCTGACTTGTGTCCGCAGAAACAGTCCATATTGCCAGCCGAGGTCCTCAAAAGGGAGGCTGAATTTTGTGCCTGGCAAAGTATCAGGCACATTGTTGCAAGTATAATACTGCACATGTGTACGTGCTGGAGACTTCTAGTTCAGACCTTACTTTTTAAGGCACGTATTGTCCCTGAAGCTACTATCCTAGCTGAGGCTGCTACCTCCCAGGCTAGGCACCACCACCAGTGCTTGTAAAAGGGGATGGCCAGAGAGAGAGGAAAGAGACAACTGAGACATCCCTGTGACTGCAGCTGATTGTCTCTCCCTGGGGTATTTATAAGCCGCATACTGGCGGGCAGGGGTGGGCAGTTGGCTCGCCGTGACCTTGGGAGCTGGGGAGCCTGACTAGCATTCCTGGGAGCCACGTGAGCCGGACTGGCAGGCGCAGCTGTGGCCAATGGGGAGGAGACCAGCACTGGCTGCTCAGATTGGGTTTCACTCCTGTCGCCTGAGATTTTTCTCTTCTCTCCCTGTTGTGCTTTACCTCTTTGTTTATGGGATTGGACAGACGAATGCACTGATGGAGTCCTAGCGAGCAAGACGTTTGCCTAGTGGATTTGGGATTCTACCTTCAGTGCTGAGCAACCACTTCTTGCCATTGCCTACCACAACTCCAGCCCCCGACATGGCTGGGCTTTTGTGGCTCCAAGCCTTCTGAGCACACAACCTGCCCTCCTCTGTTAGGGCATTTTATGTTGTGTTCTCTTCTATGCATTTCCTTTTTGCTGTCCTTAGAGGTTAGTGTATGAGGCTTTTTAATGCATGGGAGATGGGTCAGGACCAGACAAAGCAACAGATAGAGAAAGGACTCCATCTTTACCAGTCTAATCAGACCGAAAAGGCCCTGCGAGTCTGGATGAGGGTTTTGGAGAAGTCTGCGGATCCTGCTGGCAGGTTTCGGGTTTTGGGTTGCCTCATCACTGCTCATGCAGAGATGGGCAGATACAAAGATATGCTGAAGGTAAGGCGAACTGGAGATGAATGCATGCCATTGTGTCGCACCCACTACGGAGAGTGGCTGGAGATTAGAATGTGAAATTGGGGGGTTTATTTTGTATATAGCAGAACATACCAGCTATTGAGTGCATATTGTGGGCTGCCGTAATCACTCTGTTGACCAATAGCTCCAACCCACAAGATACACAGAATATACTACTTTTCATTGGGTCTGGTCCCTCAGGATTCCCAGGTTATTAAGGTTTTCCAGGTAATCATGAGGACCTTTCTTGATTTATTCCACACATACAGGCACACCATGTTATCAGGCTTCAGAAAAAGGTATGAAAATGAGGCCTTTGCTCCACTTAAAGCTGCTTACAGTGTGGGTGTCAGTGTAAAAAGAGATCTCCAAGTGGATTCTGTAGAATAAGCAGCAGTCTTGTGGAGACATGTCTGTTATCTTGTTGTTCAACTGCTGTTTGATATCTAATATAGATCTTACATTGTTTTTTATTGCAATTATTTATTTGCAAGGGGGCTGATTAAGAGGGGAAAGAGGATGCTTTTTTGGCGGGGGGGTTGAGAGACGTTCCAGGAGGGGTTTGACAGTTGTGGTCAGAGAGGGGCTCCCAGTTGTTATCACAGCATAGAAGAAAGAAGGATATGGGGCTTGATGGAAGAGTGGTAAAAAGAAGCTGAAGTTACATTTCAAGAGCATGAGGATAAACGTGTTTGATTAAATGAACAAAAAGAAGCTGATGTGTGGATCTGAGAAGTAACAGCACGCATATAGAGAGGAGCAGGCAGTGTTTGGGAGGGTGACTCAGGAATCTGGAAGACAAGGCAAGGGGATGTTGTAATAGCCTCAAGAAACTATCCCAGCCTGAAATAGGGTCTTGCTAAAGGGTCTTGATATCCTTGTCCTGATGGTTTTGGTTGCCTTTTACTAGACTGGTAATCATTCAGCTTTTAGCACAAAACGTGAAGGGCATGCCCACATCTCACTGAAAAGTTTTTGGTAGCTCTGTTTAGAATAGGGGGGCACATCTTACTTGTAAACCCCTGCACATGTCAAAGCCCTATCTTAAAATCAAATACTTAGGATGAAGAAGAAAAGAGGGGTATTAATGCATTCGGAAAACATTTGAAGAAGAACAATTCTGATAAGTGATGCGGAATGAGGTGATGGCAGAAAAAACAGACTGATTAGGGAAGAGAGAAGCAAAAAAGGTAAGATGTGGCTATCTGAAGGAAATACTGAAGGCTTCATGGAAAACAGGCAAAGGAGTGGGCTCAGTATACCTGAACCTTAATTTGTTACCTGAGAAGAGAACAGAAAGTGGGATCAGAGTAGGTGAATTTTAATTCTTCCCAGTATTAGGAAGGAAAAATGCCTTCAGTCAAACTGAAGATTTTCCCCCGCGAGTGATCAAAGATAGAGGAAGGAGAACTTTAGCAATAAACCATTGAGAGGGGAAATAACAGGAGAAAAGAGGTCAGAATTAAAGGCATGAAATTAACTGTGATTTAAGAAGGGTTATGATGCTCAACCTCTTTTGGAGAGAAAAACTACTTCACACCAAGGAAAGAGGCTGTGGCAATCAGGAAATAATGAAGAACTTGTACAAAGGTAAGGGAATGTGGGGAAGCATGAGCTAATGCATATTACTGGGTCCACATAGCAGCTTTCCTAAAGTGCTAAAGAAACTCAGAACATATGTACCCAAACATATGCATTGGTTTTGGTTTTTTTCTAATTTTGTGAAGAATGTAAAATGTTCTAGTAGCTTAAATTATTATGTGTTGCCACTATACAAAAAGGAAGTAATTGGTGCCTTTTGGAATTGTTATCCATAAACCTACCTGATAATCTCTAATGAAAACACATACTGAGAAAATTGCTAAATATTTACCTTTGCTACTGGTATTAATTCAAGCCAGCAGCGTGCTTGGTTCATCACAAACCACAAAAGGGTCACTGCTCAGAAGAGTTTGCAGTCTAAAAGAAAGAGACTTCAAATCATTTAAGAGAACTGTATGCAATGAATCCTGAAGGTTATAGAACAAAAACTGTCAAGACTGCAATTTATTAGTAAACAATTGATGAAAGAAGTAGCTTGCTTACTTTCTTTTATTGATGGAGTACTTTAATATCTTAAAAATTCCAGAGAAAGTGGAATAAATTAAACTGAGTGAAAGAAAACTGAGCTGCAGTGTGTCAGATGTTTCCTGCTTCACCTGCTTCTCCTTAGGGCCATTTAATAGCTTTTTTCCACTAACCGCCAGCCTAGTTCATCTTCCTCGCCCCAGAGACTCTGTGGAGAGAGGGAGAGGTTTCTTCAGACTGCTCACAGGCCTTTTAAACCACGAGATAACTGCTCGGTGTATACGATGCTTCTCAGTCTGTGCTGCTGGACTTGCTCAGAGACGAGCCACTTCTCCAGTACAGGGTGCTGCTCTGTGGGTGTTTGAGCTGTATTTAAATAAACCGCGCACTTTTATAAACACTGTCTTTTCTACTTAAAGTTTGCAGTGGTACAGATTGACACAGCACGGGAGCTGGAAGACCCGGATTTCCTTACAGAGAGCTACCTAAACCTGGCTCGCAGCAATGAGAAACTCTGTGAATTCCAGAAAACAATCTCTTACTGTAAGACGTGCCTGAACATGCAGGGTACCACTGTGAGCCTGCAGCTGAATGGCCAGGTGAGCCTTAGCATGGGCAATGCCTTCTTGGGCCTCAGCATTTTCCAGAAGGCTTTGGAGTGCTTTGAGAAAGCTTTACGCTACGCACACAACAACGATGACAAGATGCTGGAGTGTCGAGTCTGCTGCAGCCTCGGGAACTTCTATGCCCAGATAAAGGTGCGGTAACCTAAGGGACGGAAGGGTGATTGTCTCATGGATTCAGGAAAGAATTGGGAATGGTGTGAATTTCAGCTTATTTCTTTGCTATAGAAAGTGAAGTACTGAGAGCGCATTGTAAGCTAAAATCTCGTCTTTGTAAAATCATCGAGTACTCTCCTTCACAGTAAGGATGGGAGGATTAGTGTAATGTTTATACAGCACAGCAGAAGCAGCTGTGAATATTCCTGTGTGTTGAAAAGATCAAACTGAGCTTCAAAGACGATCACATCAGAGGAGGTACTGTCGGCACACAGGGCTGGCAGCCAGAACTCATGGATTCTCTATTTCTACCACTATCGCAGGCAAATAGCTACTTATATGAGCAAAACCAGACAGGAACTGAGGATGGGGGTGATTTGCGAGTTCTAACTTCTATTACAAACAGCAACAAACAGGTTTTCCTCACAAAGTCTTGATTTTTGTCACTAATGGAAGACTCGCCAACTGAAGTATTGAAAACTATCAGTAAACTTTCCTCATAATACCAAAAATAAAGAAAAGAACATTGTGCTGGATACTTTTAAGGTATGAAATAAGAAGGGAGAAAGGAAATTTTAAAAGTTGTGGTTTCCTTTGTGCATCCTGGAGAAATAAAAAATACGAGGACTTTTTCATTTCTGGAGTCTTGTGTAACTTACTTGAGAATGGTTTTAGATATTTAGATAATAGTTTTATGTACATCTTGTAAAATAAGATTTCTTTCTAAAATGCTTCTAATGCAGAAAGATGCTTAAAAATGAAAATATGTTATATTATTACTTATTGTGGTTATGGTGAGGCCATGATTCTTTGTTTCTGTTTCCTGCAATGATGGTTAACTGGCCTCTTTAGAGATCCTGACTCGCCATATGGAGAACATAAGGGCTCCATGTAGATGTTGAAAGCAGATTTGATGTAAGAGCAGAGAAGGTTTTCAGCCTTTGGTTATAGAGGAGGGTAAATGGTTCTTGCAGAGTAAAGCTGATGGCATATATAAAATTCATTTGCTGTGTCATCGCCCCAGTGTCCTGAACCCAGAGAGTAATATGAATTCAGTGTATGGCAATTCCACCTTCCGCAGTTTGATATCCAGTGAAAACATCTAGTGAAATACGGCATGTGGAAGAGGAGCAGCAGGAGTTGAAAGGTGTAGAGAAATCTGCTAGCTGTTGCAGTGTTAGTAAATAAAAAATGGTTTTTTTTCTTTTCTTTTTGCTTTGTTTTTGCTGTAACTGCTGTCTGTCTGCTTGTCTGCCTTACAGGACTACGAGAAAGCCTTGTTCTTCCCATGTAAAGCAGCTGAGCTGGTGAATGATTATGGAAAGGGCTGGAGCTTGAAGTACCGTGCAATGAGCCAGTATCACATGGCAGTGGCCTATCGGAAGCTGGGGCGCTTGGCAGATGCTATGGACTGCTGTGAGGTATAGGGTGCAGGCAGATGCAGAGTTGTCAGAGGTCTCTGAAAGGGGATCTTGCCTATAGGACTGGGAGGAAGAGAGATACCATGGCATTCACACTTGACTCTAGATGTTCCTGCTGCCCCCCAGTCTTAGAGCTGTGGTTTCAGTAGCCCAGGGGGCCTCAAAAGTTTGGGTCTATGAATGGCCCTTGGTTGGGACCATGTGAACAAGACTTTACTTGCCTTAAAAAGATTGCGCCATTTCTTTGGAGCTGACCTTTCAGTGCACAGTCCCAGCCCTGCTGTTTTGAACCAGGAACAAGCTCTTTTACTGACCAAAGACAATTTCTTTCAGGAGTCCATGAAGATTGCCCTGCAGCATGGTGACCGGCCTCTGCAAGCACTGTGTCTGCTGTGCTTCGCAGATATCCATCGCAGTCGCAAAGACGTGCAGGTACAGCTCTTTCCAGGAAGAGGGGATAGCAGGAAGGACAGAGGGGATAGCAAGAGGGTGTGAAAAGCAGGCCATAGCAAAACAGGCGTTTTCCTCCCTGCTTCTGCAGACAGCCTTTCCTCGGTATGATTCCTCCATGAGCATCATGACAGAGATTGGAAACCGCCTGGGCCTGATCCAGGTGCTGCTAGGAGTGACTAAGTGCTGGATGATCCAGAAGGAGCTGGACAAGGTCAGTTACAAACCTGTTTCTACAGAAGTTTGTTAGACAAGCTGAGAGCATACAGGCTTTTTCTGAACCGTACGCCCATGAAAGTGCGGTAGAGACCTCTACCTTTGGATCTACCAACAGGGTCTGTTGCTTGTACAGTTACATTTCTCCAAATGGTCCCTCTCAGCCAGGAATTTGTTACTAACAGCGTGAACATCCATTCTGAGTCAGACTGCTAACTTACAGAATTGTCTCATTAGTCAATCCTGATGACTTTAAGCACTACATTGAGAAACCAGCACTGAGGGAAGGAAGCCTACTCCTGCCAGGCAATCAGCTTATGCTTATACTCTAAAATAGATTCCACTGCCTACTCTTTAGCTATATGACTAAGCTCATTGTTGTGATAGTGATGATGTTTAGACAGCTCTACAGCTCCACCGTGTGCTTTGCAGACAAACGTGGCATCAAATTCCTAAAGAAACTTTGAAGGTATATAAACCGTGATGTGAAACAGAGAAATGAGAGCAGAAAATCATTTGGGAATAGACAACTGGTCAATGTGGTACAAAGGGGGCGATGGTACTTATTTTGAAAATGCTTAGGCAGTGTATGTGTGTTAAAATCCAGATTGCTCTAGATCAGATTGCACTGCAGGAACATTACTGGGCTGCAGAATGAGATGCTCAAAGGTTAGCCTTGAACTAGTGCTGAACAACCTGGAATGCCTGCACAGTGCCACATCCGGATGCTGGTCTGGGTGTAGATATGATGAAGATTCACTCTTATCACTCATATGAGACACAAAGAATTTTAGCTCAAACAAAGCATCCTAGATATTAGGAAATCAAGTATGTGTCTGTCTAAAAGTTCAAGGTGCTGTCAGCATCTGAGTTGCCTACAGCAGGGAATCAGCTGGGTGAGATACACCTTGCAATCTCAGTAAGTAAACACTACGTTTGCAATGGAAGAAGAAACTGTGGACTTAAAAACTTTGCTCAGTGTAATCCCTTCCCAGCCTCGTATCTCATATTCAAAAGAATGGGACAGGACACAGCAGGTAGGCCTCTACGTAAGAGAATATTCAGAGCACTCATCAAACCCCTGCATCCACTGATCCCACCTCCAGCCATTGCCACCCTCTGGTATCACAAGCAGCTCTCACCTGTGAGAGCCTGGTGAGGGCTTTGCACAGAGCTCTAATGTCACCAAAACCCACAAGAGAAGAGAATGAATAGATGAATCTTGTGTTCTGTTCCAGGCGTTAGAGGGAAGTCTGCCCTGGTGGTTCAGGGATCTTATGCCCATTGCCCCAAATGTGACCTCCTCAAATGTCACAGCCCTGAATACTCACCCGAGCCTGTTCCTCAACTTGCCAGTCCCAGTTTCCATTTCTCATGCTACTCATCCCAATATCAGTTACCTGATAAAGCAGTTTGCTAACTTTCCACTTGCAGATTCCCTATGCTTATCCTAGCGTCTTCCATCTTCCCGGTCTCCTCAGCCAGTTAGGCCATTTCCTTTCATTTGCATGTAGTCAATACTATTGCAGATCCTCCCACGCTGCTGTCACAGCCTGCTTGCCCAAACTTTGTGCAGTCTCATATTCCTATCCAAGACCGACTGTCCCCTGGACGTCTCAGCATCTTTTCCTCCATCCCACGTGCTTCACTTTGATTCTTAGTCCCAGTCATTAATTTCAGGGTTTTCCAGTATGCAGTCTTCCTAGGCACAGCTCTCAGTTATGTTCTACCTGCTAGCCTTCAGTTCCTGCTTCCCTCTTCTGCAAGTTCCTTATCTTAGGCTGTTGTTGCCACCACAGGTCTAATGCCATTTCTTCTGCATTCGAAGTGCATTCTTTCATCTCATCTCTGGTGCTCTTCTCCTAGAATAGCAGTAATGCCAAATTATAGGGTGGAAGTTTTATAACGTTCCTCCTGAAAACTACTGCATCACAAGGGAGACCTCTTCTTCCCCTTGGACAAATCTGAAGCAGATCTCAATGGTTCTGGAAAACAGAGATTGATGATCAGAACAGTGAGGAACATTGTGGCATCTAGGGGAAAGTAGGGACTCATTTGGTATAACAACTGCTACGCTAAATACTTTCCTTCAGATCAAAAAAGATGGATAGCAGTAGACTCCTACATCATGCCATGTGTAAGTGGGACAAAGTGGATATATGAACAGCAGGGAAAAAATGGAAGAGCATGGTGTGTTGGTGGTGCTGATCCCTTTCCTCTCCTCGTGTACAAGTGAAATTGGAGTTGCCCAACGATTTATTGAGCCTGTAGGGTAGGATGGGGAAAAGGCTTGCTTTGCTTGTGCTTCAGCCCACCCCCAATGAGCATGTGTGACTGAGTTTAAATAAGTCTGTATTCTCTCTGCTTGGAAACACCAGCCTCTGCCAACATCATACCCCTACTTTGCACTGTGTGGCTGGAACAGAAATGTAGCTCTTGAGTTGTGGTCTTGCAGAAATCAAGCTTTTCTTATGGATGAGCTTTTGGGAGGGGAGGGAAATCTGCCAGACAGCTATCTTGCATCTCCAGAGCTGCAGTGATGCTTGTTTATCCAAATTCTACTCTGTACCTGTTTACCTCTTTCTTTTAATAATTCCCATAGGGCATTGATACAAGTCTGGTTTCGATACATCAGACTGAAAACTGATGATGCATGCTCTCCATTCACAGGCTCTGGAAAGCATTGAAAAAGCACAGGAGCTGGCAGAGGGACTAGGGAACAAGGTAGGATCCTACAGCTTTTCTTCAGCACTGTCCGTAGTCTTCTGTCAGGCAACTTAAGAAGCTAAGCGTTGAAGTATCCAGACTTGTTATTGCTTATTAACGTGTCCGTATTAACCAGTCGATGCTTGGGACTTGCTTTGTTGTGAAGTGTTTAATTGTGGGCAGTTGTACAAACGATCATCAGTGTACAAGTCTGAGAAGTGAGGGAGGAGTCACAGTGGAATAAACAAAGGGGAACGGGAAGTAAAAATGGGGTATGAAACAAGTGGAGAGCTAGAGGATTAGGGGTCTCTTCTTGAAAAATATTATTGCCCTGAGCAGCAGCTGAACTGTGTGCTGGTTGGAGGCAAAGGGAAGTGAAATACAGCATATGTCATGGATCACTCGGGAAAACCATCTTGATGAAAGAGCTGCAGAGTGCCTCAAACCTGGTGTCCCCTTTTGTGATACAGAGGAGTTAATGGCAGGGAGTGCTGAGAGACCAAATGTCCTTATGACTGATCCTGTCCCTTGGGCAGCTTTCTGTGCTGATGTTTCTCTAGCTGGCTGATGGGGCTGTAGTGGTTTCTGCTCCTTCTGTCGCTGGTCTGTCTTCACCTTGTTGTTCACTTTTCTTGTGTTTCTGCCCTTCATGTGCAGCTTGGCCTGCTGAAGCTCCACTGCCTGTGTGAAAGGATCTATCGCACAAAGGGGCAGCAGCGAGAATTGCGTGACCATGTAGTGAAGTTCCATGAATGCGTGGAGGAGATGGAGTTGTACTGTGGCATGTGTGGAGAGTCCATTGGGGAGAAGAACAACCAGCTCCAGGCGCTGCCTTGCTCCCACTTCTTCCACTTAAAGTAATAAGCTGGAAGTACTAAAGATCCTTGTCATGACATTAGTCATAAGAAAGAGCTGTTCATGCCCAGAGTAGGACAGTCCTATGCATGCTGTTCCCCAGGTCTTTGTCCTGCTTACCTGTGCCCTGCAGGATCCCATTGCAGTGTCGTGAATCTCATGGCCCTGAAGGGTGAGATTTAGCCGTAATATCCATCCCACTCCCACTTCTGTCCCCTAAATGATTGTTCACCACTATCCTCACCTTGTAGGTGCTTGGCCCAGTTCACAGATTATTTAATTCCTCTTAGGGAATCAGTTCTTCACTCCCAGGGGCAGTTTGGATTTTTCCCCTGAATCCCCCCACTCTCTTGTCTAGAGGTACACTGAGGTGAAGAGGGTGTTCAGTCTGTTACTGTGCTACTGCCATGAAAGAAGGTTAGCTGTACCATCATTTCATTTTTAGAAGAAACATGAGTGTAACAAAACACTTAGTTCTAAAAATTAAGAATTTAAAAACACAGCCTCACAATGACACCAAAATTGGGATCAAACTACGGGGCAGGGAGAGGTGCCCGTGAGCTCTGTGGATTTGTCTCCAGCAGAACAGAACTTACTTCTGTAGAGGACCGTGCTGAAGTGCCTCCACGGAACGGGTGGAAAAGAGATCAAATCTTTTCCCATGACAGGAGGGAGCTTTTTCCTATGTTATGCGGTTAATGTATAGAACAGCAGTGGGAGCGGCCCTGGGGGAGCCTCCGGCCGCAGAGCCCCCCCCCGAAACGACCTCCTCCCTTTGCAGGTGCCTCCAGACCAACGGGACCCGGGGCTGCCCCAACTGCCGCCGCTTGTCGGTGAAGCCCGGCTACGTCTGACCGCCCGCGGGGCTCGGCCTGGGCCGCCGGGACTGCTAGGGCCGCGGGGGCCGGGACTGCTAGGGCTGTGCCTGGCGGCGGCCGCGGCGCTGGGGTGGGCGGCGGGGGCGTCCTCGGTCTCCCCTGCGCCTGGCCGGCTCGGGCTTGGCCCGGCCGCGCTGCCTCCCCCTTCGCTGCTCTGTACGGGGATTGACGGTAATAAACGGTATCGCTGCGAGAGCGCCCGCCTGCCTCCGCCACCGGGCTCCGCGCGGCTGGGGCCGTGGGGGGGCGGCAGCGCTCGGTCCCGCCTCCGCCGGGCCCGCCCCTGCCCCGCACCAAGATGGCGGCGGGGCCATCACTCAGCAGATTTGGCCGGTGGCACGTGACCTGCGCGGCGGTTCCCCCCCCCGCTGCCCTCGCCGGCAGATTCGGCAGATCCGTCGGGCCGCTGTCGGGGCGGCGGGGGCGGAGGGGCCGCGGCGGCGGCGGGGCGTCGAGGAAGAAGAGCGGGGCGCGGGGCCCCCGAGCCGTCTGTCCCGCTGCCTCCCGCCCTGCTGCCGGGGCGAGGAGCGCGGAATCTGCCGCCCGGAATCCGCCGCGCTGTGCGCTCGCTCGCTGGCTGGGGCAAAGATGGCGTCGGTGTGGGACGAGTCCGAGGTGAGGGGCCGGGGCCGCGGGCCGGGGGCCGCCGCCGGGCGCGGGGGTGCGGTGGCGCGGCGGGGGTCGGGCCGAGGGTGACGCTGCCGTTGTGCCCCCGCAGGATGGCGTCGGCGAGGAGGTGCTGAAGATGTCCACGGAGGAGATCGTGCAGCGCACGCGTCTCCTCGACAGCGAGATCAAGGTAGCGGCCACGGGCCGAGGGGCCGGGGAGCGGGGTCGGGCCGGGCCGGGCCGGGCCGTCTGTCTGCGGCGGGGCCGCCCTCGGGAGCCCTGCGCTGCTGCTGCTCGGGGCTTAGCACAGTCATGGGGGCAGAGTCGAGGGTGATGAAAAGTAAGGTGCAGTTAACTAGGTGGAGATTTGGTAAACTGAGGAACGGTAAGCCGCCAACCAGGGCAGAAATAGTAAGTAAAAGAGGTAGGACCCGGGGAAGCTGAGGGGACGGTTGTTCTACAGAGGCTTAGTAGCTTGGATGCTTTAGCTAAAGCTACACAAGTCCTCCCAGCTCTCGTAAGCGCAGGGGAAGGGGGGAGCCTGTTCCATGGCCTGGGTGAGGTGGGATCATCGGGTAATTCAGGTTGGAAGGGACTTCAGAAGATCTCTAGTCCAACCTCCTGCTCAAAGCCGTAACCCAGGCCGTTCAGGGCTTTACCCGTTCGGATCTTGAAAGCCTCCACTTCTCTGGGAATTCTGTGTCACTGCTTCACTGTCCTCGTGAAGATAAAGATTTGCTTTATGTACAGCCTGAATCTCTCTTGTTTCAGTCTTTATCTGTTGTCTCATCCGCCCACCGTGCACTGCTGTGAAGGGTCTGGGTCTGTCTTTTCCATACCTTCCCTAGTAGTTCTCTTCTTCAGCTGACAAGCCCACTTCCCTCAGGGCCTGTGCTCCAGCCCCCTGGCCATCTTGGTGGCCTGGTGCTGAACTCAGTCCAGTTTATCAATGTCTTTGCTATATGGGGAGGCACAAAACTGCACGGAGTGCTCTAGATGGGATCTAACAAGTGTGGAGTAAAGGGGGCTGATCACTTTCCTCCATCTACTGGCTACGCTCCTGTTAGCGCAGCTCAGGATGCTGTTTGCCACTCTTGCTGTCAGGGCACATTGCTGGCTCGCGTTCAGTTTATTGTCCACGGAGACCCCCACGTCCCCTTCCGCAGGCTGCTCCCCAGCCAGCCGGTCGCCAGCCTGTGTCATTGCAAGGGGCTCTTCCTTCCCAGGTGTGGGGCTTTGCATTTGTCCTTTAATTTTGTAAGGTTTCTGTATGCCATTTCCTCCAGTCTCCCAAGGTCCCTCTGAGTGGCAGCCCTGCCCTTGAGCCCTGCCAATTTGATGTCATTTGCAAACATGAGGAGAGTGCACTCCATCCCCTTGTCTAGGTCATTCATGAAGATGTTAAATAGGACAGACCTGGGTAGACCTGTCCTAAGATAGACCCATTTCACATAAAAGAGCACTTGCAACTTTAGTATAAGTTTGTCTCTACTGCTTGATATGTTAGCAATATTGAGATAAATTATTTCATAAATTCTACAGAGCAACTTCATCCTACTGCTTCAGGCTCCACAAGTAATTCTGACTTATTAACATACTTTCTTATTCTTTAAAGACAGCAAAGATAAATGTGTGTCTGATTTTTAAATTGCAGAATATAGTAAGGAGTAGAAGCAGCCTTCTCTATTTTATAGTGAGAGCATTGTAACTGAGGTGGCAGAAATGTTTATTGGCACCCTCCCTTCATGCAGTTTTCCTTGAATGTTTCCCAGACTCTGTTTATTAAATCAAATTTCTAAATTTTTTGCATTTTTATGTAACAGATTCTGTATTGGCTCCTGTAATAGTTCTGTCCGGTGAATAAGTGTGTGTTACAGCACAGTATTATGCTTAGGCATGAAGAGTTTTAAAAAGACAGTTTTTTAGAGAAGAGTGGATTTCCCTGCTAATCAGAATCACGGAGGCCAATTCAGGTGTAGCCAGTTCTCCTGGAACCATTTGGTGCTACACTCGCTTCAGTGGGGATCACAGGCTGCGTGTTTTCAAAACTATGGGACTAACCGGGAAAGGGAGGAAAACGTATATGGGCGTCAGCCAGACAGCGCTGAGAAACACCTGTATTGGGTGCCTTGGGTATAAATGTACTTACTGTTGGATGGTGAGTACAGAACTTCTATTCTTATGTGTGTTTTCTCTTACAGTTAGTAGAATCACAGAATCATAGAATAATTTGGGTTGGAAGGGACCTTTAAAGGTCATCTAGTCCAACTCCCCTGCCATGGGCAGGGACATCTTCAACTAGATCAGGTTGCTCAGAGCCCCGTCCAACCTGACCTTGAATGTTCCCAGGGATGGGGCATCTACCACCTCTCTGGGCAACCTGTGCCAGTGTTTCACCACCCTCATTGTAAAATATTTCTTCCCTATATCTGGTCTCAATCTACCCTGTTTTAGTTTAAAACCATTCCCCCTTGTCCTGTCACAACAGGCCTTGGTAAAAAGCCTGTCCCCATCTTTCTTATAAGCTCCCTTTAAGTACTGAAAGGTTGCAATAAGGTGTCCCCAGAGCCTTCTCTTCTCCAGGCTGAACAACCCCGACTCTCTCAGCCTTTCCTCATAGGAGAGGTGTTCCACCCCCCTGATCATTTTCATGGCCCTCCTCCTCTGGACCCGCTCCAACAGGTCCATGCCTTTCCTGTGCTGAGGGTTCCAGAGCTGGACGCAGCACTGCAGGTGGGGTCTCATCAGAGCAGAGTCGAGGGGCAGAATCACCCCCCTCGACCTGCTGGCCACGCTTCTTTTGATGTAGCCCAGGAGACGGTTGGCCTTCTGGGCTGCGAGCGCACATTGTCGGCTCATGTCCAGCTTTTCATCCACCAGTACCTGCAAGTCCTTCTCGGCAGGGCTGCTCTCCATCCCTTCATCCCCCAGCCTGTATTGATACCGGGGGTTGCCCCAACCCAGGTGCAGGACCTTGCACTTGGCCTTGTTGAACCTCATGAGGTTCACATGGGCCCATTTCTCGAGCTTGTCCAGGTCCCTCTGGATGGCATCCCATCCCTCAGGCGTGTCGACCCAACACTCAGCTTGGTGTCATCTGCAAACTTGCTGAGGGTGCACTCGATCCCACTGTCTGTGTCATTGATGAAGATATTAAACAGTACTGGTCCCAGTACGGACCCCTGAGGGACACCACTTGTCACTGATCTGCATCCGGACATTGAGCTGTTGACCACAGTAGAAGTAAAAGCCTCAGAAAAGTTAAAATTATAAAGGTGTAGGAATTTGAGCTTTCTGTCGTGCTACTAATATATGTTTGGGTTTTTATCTTACCGAAGCCTAGGCCAAGGTTAATTCAAACCATAAATTACTGGTCATAAATTGAAAAAATGAGAGATTCCACAGGGGTATGAAGATGACCTTGTCACTGTGAGGGCAGTCACACAGTGGTACGGGTTGTTCCAGAGAAATTGTATAGTCTCCGTCCTTGGAAGTTTCCAGGATTGAGTTGGGCAAAGCCCTGAGCAACCTGGTGAGAGCCCATGGCTGACCCTGCTTTGAGCAGGAGGTTGAACTAGAGACCCCCTGAGGTCCCTCTCAACCCGAGTTGTCCTGTGAGCCCACGTTCCGTTGTTTTTCGAAGGACCTGGCTATCTTTGTGGGGAGCAAGTACTGGATAGTACTCCAGTGTTGAATGTTTTACTTTTAAGGAGAACAAAAAGTGTTTTCCCCCTACAGAGGCAGCTGATATGTTTGTTTCTCGTATGTAGATCTTGATACATGTGGTCTTGTGAAACACAACAGCTTTATAAAAATGGCACCTGTTTCTCTTTGTTCCACTGGAAGCTGCGGGGGTACATCTCTTTGCAAAGGTGCTGCTCGTCCCACTGCTCTCGGTAGACACAAGCCTCAATTCTGCCATTCTCTGTTCATACTTTCAGGTTACTTTGAGTCTCTATGGTGATACTTTCAGTTTAGCGTTTTTCTGGCTGTTTGTTCTATGCTATTGCATATCATCGCTTCAGTGTTCCAGCACGCAATTCTTCTTTAAATCCAGCAAAACATAACTTTAAAATGGGTGTCTACATGGATGCGTATAGATATGCACGTGTGCATATATCTCGTTACCTGTGTATCCGTATACATTAAAAAGGAAAACCACGCAGTTGCCTTATCCAGGACATATCCTTCTCTAGGTCATATTGCAACCCTGTACGCTGATGCATTGATCAGGCTAAGGTTATCCAGCGACACTGGGAAGAAATTATTTAGGGATATTGATTAGTTGGAGACCAGAATGGACTGCGTAGCCTTGATTCCTTACCAATTTTGGCTCATGGGCTGGCTTTTCCTCTTTTGATACTATGTTTCACTTTATACCCACTGTTTCCTCACTTACGTTTTTATAGTGGTTTTACTTTCAGAATAATGTATGAATTTTGTCTTGCCTTAGTCTTCTGATATTATTCTTATCTCTTTCTTCTGCGTCCTGATTCCAGATCATGAAGAGTGAAGTACTGAGAGTGACCCATGAGCTTCAGGCCATGAAAGACAAGATCAAAGAGAACAGCGAGAAGATCAAAGTGAACAAAACCCTGCCGTACCTTGTCTCTAACGTTATTGAGGTGAGAGCGGTGCGCTCTCCTGCAGCGATGTGAGAAGTGCGCACAATATGTGTCAGGAGGGAGAGGGCAGGGGAGGTCATCAGTAATTTGAGACACGGCGTATTCTCAAACTGCTGATGCTCCTGGAGCCAGGACTTTCGGGTTTTTCTGTCGGTTTTCTTTGTGACCTGGAAGTGCACATCGCTTGTCCGCTTCTTGTCTGGGTCGTTCCTTAGGTGTTGGCTACTGTTCACCTGTACGTAACAGCCATCAGAGGGTGACACAGCCTCGCTTAGTGTAGACTTGGGCGTGTGAAATTTGGTACGTGCTTTCTGAAACTTCTGAGACAGTGAACAAAAAGCGGTGGCTCTGTTACTACATCACGTTCTTTTTGTAATTCAGTAATTTTGCTAATCTGCTAGAAAATGCTGACAGTTTTCTCTTTTTAAGAAAGGGGGTTGGTTTGTACTAGTGTTTTAGAACTTAACGAACTTAAGGCTTAATGTGAGCTGCTGTAATGGGAGGAGAAATCGGTGCCATTAGCTACTACTTTGTTCTGGACTTTATAGCGTCTTTCTATGCGCCGTTGTGTGCTGCTTCATGAGGAAAGGAAAAAATAAATTTTTATAGGAGGGCTTTAATGCTTTTGGGATTCTACTGCTGATGGGTGATGGGAAGTTTTATTTCTCCTACTGCATGTAATTTAGAAGTGTTAATCCTGGGGTCATCCTGCTAGCCTGGTTACATTGTCATGAAAACTCTCACTCTGGTTTTCAGCTGCTGGATGTTGACCCCAACGACCAGGAGGAGGATGGAGCAAACATTGACCTGGATTCCCAGAGAAAGGGCAAGTGTGCTGTGATCAAGACCTCTACGCGCCAGGTGAGACCCATGTGCCCAGCTAGGTGTGAAGAGTGCTGAAAAGGACCTTATCCTAGTGCGGCTGGTGTTGCTTACTTTGATTCCTTTCCTACAGACATATTTCCTGCCTGTTATTGGGTTGGTTGATGCTGAGAAGTTGAAGCCTGGAGACCTAGTGGTGAGTGATGCTGTTGTGACTCTTAGATATAACGTTGGCTAGAAAATTGCATATATCTTGCCCTTTAGAAAGGAGATAAATCTGTCCAGATTTCTCCAAGACCATTTCTGAAATAAATTTTAATAAAAAGATATTATGGATTCAGTCGTATCTGTAGTACAGAAGAGTCGTTGCGGGGGGTCTTTATACATACAGTTAGGTGCTGAAAATTTAGGTATTGCCTAATAAGCTTTCTAAAACCGTATTTTGTACCGTAAGTAAATTGGGCCCCTTCTTTTTAAAATGTGCTAGGTTAGCTGTGGCGTTGTCCACTGCGCCAAGCTGTGGTGATTTGATGAGTGCCAGTGCCAAAGCTGGTCCTGCGTCCTTGAGATCTAGTGAATCATCTTTGGTTGCGTGTTTACTAATTGCTATCTGAAGGGCCTGTTAAAAGCAAAGGACTTGTGTTTACAGGGAGTGAACAAAGACTCTTACTTGATCCTGGAGACTCTACCTACTGAATATGATTCACGGGTGAAAGCCATGGAGGTGGATGAGAGACCCACAGAGCAGTACAGTGACATTGGTGGGCTGGATAAACAAATCCAAGAGGTGATACTTTACGTTTAGTTTCTGCTCTGATTGTTTCTGGTCAAACAGTCTTTGAACTTCAGCTGAAAGCAGGCAGCCTGGATCTGTGCAGTGGAATGTGTTTATGTATTCATGTTTTTCTTCTGCTGTAGCTCGTGGAGGCCATTGTCCTGCCAATGAATCATAAGGAGAAATTTGAAAACTTGGGTATACAGCCGCCCAAAGGAGTCCTTATGTATGGGCCTCCCGGAACAGGGAAGACGCTTTTAGCTCGAGCGTGTGCTGCCCAGACCAAGGTAAAAGGAACCTTTGAAAGCGTGTGCTGCTGTAGAATAGTACCTGAAAAAGTAACACCTCCAAGGGGAGAGGGGTCGTACATGCAAACTGGTGTTACAAAGGCTGGGATTTTCTTGTCTGTTTGCTTGCTTGCTTGTTTTAATTAAGGGCTTCTTGTAGTATTCAGAACTGACCCTATTGAGAAACGAGGCATAGGACTCTCTTTCATTTCCCAGGCTACATTCCTGAAGCTTGCGGGTCCACAGCTTGTGCAGATGTTCATTGGCGATGGAGCTAAGCTGGTACGCGATGCTTTCGCTCTAGCCAAGGAAAAGGCTCCTTCCATCATCTTTATTGACGAACTGGATGCCATTGGCACTAAAAGGTGAGGTGTAGGCCATGTTGCAAAGCTCTCGGGAGCTGCCTAGCAGCCCCCTTTGCCTGTGTATGCGAGGGAAGCCTAGCTTAAAGCATTGGCCTATTCAGAAGCAGAGCGCAAAGCCAATCACGGATAGCAGGTGTCACAGTCCTTGGGCTCATGAGCGAAGTTCATGAGACTCGGGATCTATCTGATCGTCTCCTGCTGTATGAAACTGTTTTCTGATAACTGCATCAGGCACATGAAGATGTTTACCCTCATTTACTACTTGGGCCTGGACAACATGAGCCCCATTCAGCTCTAAGGACATAGTAAGACTTAGCTGCTGCTGACAGTTATTCTGGTCGCAGTCCTCATCAAGGTGGGACTTCCTGTAGTTTCAGGGAGGAATGTGGAAGACCTTGGCCAAGGAATCTGAACTGCAGTCATGCTGTCTTGTTATGTGATTGAAGACATAGAGGCAGGGTGGTCAGGTTCACACTGATAGTTTTACCCTTGTTTCCTCCTCAGGTTTGATAGTGAGAAGGCTGGTGATCGGGAGGTGCAGAGGACCATGCTGGAGCTGCTTAATCAACTTGACGGTTTCCAGCCCAACACACAAGTCAAGGTTGGGATCTAGCAGAGAGTGCTACTGAGGTCCGGGGTGCTCTAGCAGGGGATGGAAAACAATGTCCAGGGAAGAAGCTTGGTGGATCCCTGGGGAGGAGAGGCCTGACCTCCAGGTGTCTCAGACTGATGACCCTACTTCTACTTAGGTGATTGCTGCAACCAACCGAGTTGATATCTTGGACCCAGCTTTGCTCCGCTCTGGACGATTAGATCGCAAGATTGAGTTCCCGATGCCTAATGAGGAGGCCAGAGCCAGAATTATGCAGATCCATTCACGCAAAATGAATGTCAGGTATGGAAGAGGCATGGCCTCCTGGGGCTATGTTTGTCACTCATGATGGTACCTCAGGGCTGTGGAGTGGTAGGCGCTGTCTTTTGTTGAGAACTCACTGTTGGGTTTTAAGGAAGCTCCGTGCCTTGGTTTTCCTATTTGGTCCATGTTCTCAGATGTTTTTTTTTCCCCCCCTCCCGCTCATATCAGCCCTGATGTGAACTATGAGGAACTGGCTCGCTGCACAGATGATTTCAATGGAGCCCAGTGCAAGGCTGTGTGCGTTGAAGCGGTAAGTGTTGCTCTACATCAGCCAGCACTGATGGGAGGGAGATGTGAAGGCTAGCATGGAGTCATTACTTTGAACTGGTGCGGTGCTCACATGCCCTCTCTAAACACTGTCTCGTTGGGCAGGGGATGATTGCCCTCCGCCGTGGAGCTACAGAGCTCACCCACGAGGACTACATGGAAGGAATCCTGGAGGTTCAAGCAAAGAAAAAAGCCAATCTGCAGTACTATGCCTGATCTCTGCCCAGTTAAGGTTGTGGTCTTGGCAGAGGACAGGACTAGACTGGACTGTACCACTTACTTTCTGTCTGGAAAAAATAAAGCGTTTTTTCCCTCTAAAAACAAATCCGTGATGTGTTGGGGCTGTCGCCCTTTCTCAGTGGTTCTACACCTGCAAAAGGGAAGGTGAGAACCTCCTGACCACGGTGCCCATCATGCTGCCTTTGGAGCCTCCTCCTGCTAGAAATGGATTAAATCCTGCTCTGCTGCTTCTGGATGAGGACCAACAGGTTATACTGCAGTAAGTGTACTTTGAAACTGATGATCTGCAGCTCACACAGCACCCCCTGTTTTTACCTGTGCAGCCGGTGAACAGACTGTACAGCTTTGTTAGGGTCTTTGAAACTTCTGAATGAACACTCATTTGGCAAGGGAGAAGCGAACGTGATTCACACACGAATGACGTTTTAACTTTGTCATTTAAACTTAACTCTGGAAGCTTTAACGCTATTGATGATATGTATGTGAGCTCTCTGGTGAATCAGTCTGGTAATTAGTCAGAAAGAATTCAAAGTTTCATCCACTGAGCAAGTCTTTCAGTACTTTTAATGCCAGTTGAGAATTACAACTTCCATTTAAAAATTACACTTTTCATAAATACACTGACTTTAGCATTAAGTATCTTACATGCCACTGTATCGTATTTTAAATACAATGTAAACATCTCCAAATGCTGGCCATCTCATCTTTACCTGTGCAGTTTTTGGACGCATGGGAGAGGGGCGGGAATGTGAGGGAAGAAAGAATAGATGAATGAAAGAAAAATGCACCCCAAAGTACTTTGGCTGATGTTCCTGAGTTAGCCCTAGTACTTGCACTGGTTCCAAGGTCCTTACTGCTTGTTTTGGAGAGGGAGCTTGTTCCAGTGGAGCACGCGTGTTCTTGACACGCTGTGCTCAGGGGGCGTTTGACGTTAGAAAGGGGTGAGTGGTGAAGTGAGCAGAAGCCACGCGTTCCTGAGGAAAATACATTGCGGTTCCTTTGGACGTTAATATTAGAGGGGGCTGTACATCTTCTGCTATTTTAGCAGTACTGCTATTTGAGCTCGGGGAGAATTACTCGTCTCCTTTCACAGAACAGGAGTTGCACCCACAAGTTAGTGGGGGGTGAAAGTTGATCCCGGCAGCTCAAACTATGACATACTTTCAGAAATATACCCTGGCCTCTAGTGGAATAGTTATAAGCTGCATGTTGCGTACATCTCTTCATTAAAACAAGGGTGTGTTAATTAGCCAATTGAGTAACCGTACCTGTGTAAGAAGCTGAGGAAAACTTTCCCCTCCTTTCCTAAAGCCAGTAAGAGTTTTCTGAGAGTCTTGCTGCTCAGTTACAGCCGGCTCCTTTTGGAAACAGCTATAGTAGTGCGTAAATAGCTGATACTACAGCATGGAACAGCATAGATTTCTGATTTAAATGAATTAATACCAAAAATGGGCTTATTCTTTGGCCTAAACCTCGGCTTAGATCAAGGTTCTTTTGGGAAATGATGGCCTGAGCCAACACTAGACACGCCTGTTGCAAAAGTGTTCAAGCCAACTTCACGTAGCTCCTTGCCCTAATTTGGGTCTGAATTACACAGACCTGCAGCAATAGAGTTGGTGCGTAAACATCCCTTACAACTGGACAATAACAGGACCATGGAGGTACAGTTCAAAAAACAGCACAAAAAAAGACACAGCCTTGGACTTAATCCCTTGTAAACAGAAGAAAAACAAATCAAAAGAACTGTTCCCCTTAAACCATCAATGAGCAAATCGGCAATAATTCAAACCTGGAGTTACTTGCAATGTCCGTGTCCACGACTGGAGGCTGTAGCAGCATCCCATGGGCTGGAATTTCCACAGCTATGGACTGCTCTCCGCACGCTGACATGCCACCTCTTCGTGTTGTTAACCCACAGCTCTGCCCAGGCTGCGCTTTCCAGAGTCTCTCCTCACTCTCTCCGAGGTCACACGGCCCCATTTTCTTGTCTGGGTTTTTGTACGGACGCCCGAGAAGTGTTGAGTGATGGGGCCAATGTGCAGAGGAACCCAGCCAGCAGGGTGAGGCCCAGGCCCCCCCAGGCACAGAACATGGACCAGCCATAGCCATGACTGATGTCCTCTGGCAGCCCATAGACGTAGCGAGGATAGCGGGATAACTCAAAATTGATCCCAGCTACGCATGTGCAGAGTGAGATGATACAGCATGTACCTGCAGGAGAAAAGCAAGAGGGTTCTACACTGCCCTCAGACAGGTTAATTATGCTCTGGTTTTTCTCCCTAGGTATTTTCAAAGAAGTCATGAATTTTCAAAATCAAGAATTACCCTTCCGTTGTTTTTTTTTTTTGTTTTTTTTTTTTTTTTTTTTTAGTCCTACCAGTCACTCTTCTTACAAGACAGGTTAAAAAGAAATGCAAAATATGTAGGACTACAGGATACGTCACTTCACAAGTAACCAATATTGCCTTAGCTCCCTCTGTTGCTATTTCAAACTCATGCCTCAATTCTCCTGAGACTTTATTTATTTCCAACGACTAATGTCATCAGGTTCCGGACATACTTGGGCAGTCTCTCCTACGCAAGGTAAACAAATGAAGCGCACTGCTGCAAAGTGCAGCACTGCTTGGTATCTACTAGGAACATCCAGACTCCAGCTCTAACCTCAGCCCAGAGAAAGTGCCCAGGTTTTTGTCAACTGCTACACATTCACTAAGTACCTACATAGAGGAGCAAAAAAGCCGAAGAAACTTAGACCGCAAGACACTGGTATGTCTAATATACACTAGTACACGAGACGAAGGTCGAAGTGATAATTTTATTCTCTCGAGCTCTGGATCTGTGTCTAAATACTACCTGTTCCACTTACAAGACTTTACTCTCTCAGTGCTGTGCAATAAAGAAATGAGAATGTTCCCAAAGGAAACTGCCATTAAGCAGCACATAAGATGATCAAGGAGAGCACAAGCCTAACTTCCAGCCTTTCCAGCATCACGCCAATGTCAGCAGGGTGGTTTTCTGTGCAGCTGTCCAAAAAAACACTCCTCCTTGAGAAGGCTTGCTTATGGCAAGGGAAGATTCACCCCCCACAAGTAGTGGCACCAAACCAGTGTCACACCTCCTTGTTTAATTGATATAGCTGCTGTTATATCACCAAGTTCCTTGCTTGCAGCTATTGCAGATGCTGACACTGGGCCTCTAGGGTAGCAGCTCTGGCTTTTCAGTAGAGCCTCATTTTTTTTCATACTTGAAAGCTGCCTATTTACTGCTTGCAATTTAAGAGTCCCCCATCCTTGCAGCATCTCACTAGCTCACCCTTTTGGTGCATTTGTTGCTACTATGCCCCTTTCAAATAAAGACGAAACACTGCACATTTTTGAGCTGAATAATCAAAGTTCAGAAAAACCTTTGGCCATGCAGAAAGTCTGCTCCCAGCCAGGAGGAACAGATGTAACACCCCGGGCAAGCACTGAGCTCATGTCCTTACCACTGGGCCAATGTTCTCCAGGTTTGGCTGGGTTTGGACTTCACTGTTACGCAAAGATATGAGCATCTTTGCGCAGCAGAAAAGTGCTCTACATATTGATTTCTTTTTCTTTGTTAAGATTCCCTAGGGAAAATTGAGCTGAGCTGTCTGACAGGAGCCGCAGGCTCCACACACTCAGAGCAGGCAAGACGACTGTGCTACACACTAGCTCTCCAGAGCAGAAAGCTTGTGTACATACAGCAGGGTCTACTCGGAAACATTCAAATACCCATGCAAGCACAGGTCCTGCCCAGTGCTGGAAGAGGTAGCTCTGTGCTGTGCTGATGGTTTGCTGCACTAAGTAACTGCTTCATGTGTTTGCTGTGGGCTGACTTTACTTTTAAGAGCACGTCCTCAGCCAGCAACAGTGACTGTGGTG
The DNA here is from genome assembly GCF_964195595.1 of Calonectris borealis. Lineage (NCBI taxonomy): Eukaryota > Metazoa > Chordata > Aves > Procellariiformes > Procellariidae > Calonectris > Calonectris borealis. The sequence continues at coordinate 45,535,116 of NC_134316.1, read as the reverse complement.
ACTTCGGGAGTAGAAGCGAAAGGCTCTCACCTCCCATTAGGAAGAGCAGCCCAGCCACGTACTGCATGAGCTCCTGCTGTTTGCAGCAGCCCAGCACACCAATGATCCACCCAAACAGGATGATGGAGACTGCCATGCCAATGAAGCCAGCTGTCATCCTCCGCAGATCTGAGGAAAGAGAAAGCAGAAAAGCAAGAAAGAGGACATGAACATGGCGGCACCCAGACAGGACAGCCAGGGGAGAGTCCAGACAGATTTAGATTTGCTGGTTCTAAAGTTTATACTTCACCAATGGACGACTCCTCCTGTAGCTTGAGGTAGAAAGTTTGCCCATTACACTGAAACTAAGGGAATCTGGCTAACTTGACTCCCTTCTGCTGGGCACTGTACTGCTAAAGAGCATTTTTGTCCTGATCAAGAGGAATACTGGCCAAATACTCCTCAACATGGGACAGAAGGGGTGCATTATGAATTCGGCAACAATTTGTAAATGTTAGTACTGCAAGGGCTTTTTTTTTTTTTTGGTGGTGTGTTTTTTTGGGATGGAGTTTGTTGGGTGAGTGTCTGCTGAAAATAGAAATAAAAGTGAGAGGGGATGCATGGAAGGCAGTGTGAACTGAAAAGAGGAATACTGGGAGGACAGAAGCAGACAGCAGTTCAATACAGTATGATGGGAATACTCCAATAACGAGCTCTAAAAAAAAGCTCGGGCACCAGTGATATGAACAGCACTTTGTCATCCATAACACAAGTGCTGTTCTTGTCTCTTCCTAGTTCAGCCTCTAGCTGGATTTCCTCAGCACTGAGGCTCACATGACAGGGTCTAGGCAGAATTATGTGAGACAATAGAACCAGAAAACAAACATAGAGAGAAGCAGGAGCAGAAAAAATGATTAAATCATTCTCAGTGACAGGCTACAGGTCAGTCATCTGTGTGGGAAGGACTTGGGCACGAGGCAGCTTGTGGGCCAGGAGCTGGTAACAGGAGGTTGCAAAGACAAACTGAGATGTTCCCTAAAAGAGCTGGTTGCCAGGGAGCTGCACCAGGTCACTGGTGCGCACACAGAAAAACGCAACAAGCTCTATACAGACTATACGGTGATGCAGCACCTTTGCTGTAAGCCAGCTAGGAATCGTCTGACCCCAGATGCAGAATATGATTACACCTTGCAACACAGTACACACATGCCTGAATTCCCTGCTTAAGCCCCTCCAAATCCCATATCCCCTTCCAGTTACACCGTCAGCTGCTTGCCCTTTCTCACTAACAAATATGTATTTATGCTTAGAGGCCAGTGACGGCTAGCTGATTCAGAGCCCTCACTTGGCATTGCTTTCAGGCATTAAGTAATCCAAACAGTCTTGTACGCTGCTTTGGGTTACTTACGGAGCGCGTGCCACTCATCCTGCCGGATGGTGTTCGTGATGTTGATGGGTAAGTTGCGAGGCAGAGAGCTGGAGGTGTAGTGGTACTTCACAGCGGTGCAGCGCTGAATAACTCCTGTAAAAGAGACATCAGTGTGAAACAGCATGAAACCCGTGTGCCTTGCACTTGCTGCTGAGCTGGCTGGCCCAGCAGAGCTCACACAGGGGAAGCCTTAGATCAGCAACAGAGCAAATGTAACCAAGAAAGAGCTGTTTACTTCAAAGGCTTTGGGGATTAGGAGGGGAAGGAGCCTTGCTACAAAGAAACACCGGCAAAGAGGGAGCAAGGTGCTGACCCAGGCAGGATCCAGGAAGGAACAGCGAGGTAAACAAACAGTAACGACAGTCACCAAAAACAGCTCCAGAAGCTTCCTAGAGAAACTGGTACCATCTCTTTGGGATGGCTCAGGAAACAAGAACATGGCCGAGTACCAACAGGACTGCTTTGTCTCTGAGAAGGCAGGGTTGAATCACTTTGAAAATTTTGAATAAATGCTGGGAAGGGAACTGCATGGGAGACACGTTTGAATTCACTCCAGTAGTCATTGGCTCTTTGCTTTACTTTCGATGAACAATAGTAGGCTTGTTTCCGTTATAGCTTGAAGAAAAGTGTACCCCAGATGCAAATGTGAACCTACATGCACACTCTTCTTGAAAGGGATTTTTAGTTTAGAAAACAACCGATAACAGATAAAGACACTAGGGGATGGAGGGAGAGGAAGGTGCCTTGCCCTCCCTGTTATAAAGAAAGCCAGGGCAGGAGGGAGAATAAACATGGGTGGTGGGGTGGAAGAGAATAGCCAGAAAGGTAAAAGAGCTAAACAGTACAAAAAGTTCCCCTTAAACAATGGCTGTGGGGTCATTACCACTATTGGAATGGGGCAGAAGAACCATTCAGAAAGAATCAGTTGGCCAGTGAGGTAATTAAGAACAATCACTAGCAGGGAGCTGCAGACTCAGTGATCAGCTTTGCAAAAGACAATAGAAAACCCAGAAGAAGAAATGGGCTTTGTGCTGCTCCTGCAGCAATGGGAAGCACGATTTTGTTCTCTAACAACGTTCACTGGGACTGTACTGACCTGGTTCCTGCAAGGACCTGCAAAGAGGAAGCCCCCACTTCACAAGATTAGGAGTTGCACACAAGAGGCCCAGCCAAATCCAGCCATTAGGCCAGGGAGGGAACGGTGATCTGAATTTCCCCACATTAACAGAACAGTGACATTTATTACTGAAGCGGAACAAGCAGACATGTAAAGAACATGCCTCAAAAGGGGAAAACTCAAAGCTAGCGTTCCAAAAGCCTCTGAGCAGCAAAGCATTTCAAGCGGGCCCCCATCCTCGGCTGTGCTTCCCTCCACCCCCTTCCCTTGCTGCGGTTCCCTGCCGCCTCCCCTGGCACCGCAGGGCGCTGGCAGCGACACACCGATACGCAGGGTGGCTGCCCTTCACCTTCAGCCATTCGCCCTCACCCTGCGGAGCAGTGCACCCTCTTTGCGGTTATTTCAGAACAAGTCTGTAGTGCTTCCTGAGCAAATGGATCAGCAAGACAACCCGGTAACAGAGAATGCCACTTCATTTGCTAAAGCTCTGTACGCATCTGAATTAAGAACTTAGGCCATATACAGCACATCACAATATCTAATTAAATTTCACCTATAACTCTTGACTGAATTCAATTTCAATACTGATATGATTTACACATGTTGTTGAGAAATATGTCCATGGTACAAACTAATGACATCAGATTTTAGATTAAAATGCACTGGATTCATTAAAAGTAAGATCTATGCACTTACATATTCTGATTATAAAAGTACTATATATGAAGCTGTATTTTATATAAGAGGAAGGATTACTACTCTTATAGCTCATTAAAGAAAAATCAAAGACTAGAGATGTACATCCCTTATGATCAAAGCTATGGACTCCTCAGCTAAAATGTCACTGAGAAAATCTTTGCTCTGTATTATTACATGTAGACTAAAAGTAAAACCTCTCCACCTTCTTATACAAATTTGGTTATTTAGAAGTTTTCAAATATCAATTCATTCTGCCTCTGGTTTAAAAACTTTACTCCTAATCCATTTTTCTGCAGAATTCAAATTGCTAATTTTATGTAGTTAGCACATAAAATTATATTAAACAGCAAGTTTGCAAAACTAAGAGCTTGGGAGTTAGTGAATTTTAGGATTTATGCTCAGCTCTGACCTCTAATCCATGAGCTTGGTGACAGCCTTTGATTACACCATCACAAGGCATTTTTCCAATAAGATTCCCATTTCTCTGCGAGCTCAGGCTGGACCTGCTCTGGTGTGAGCCACCATACGCAAAACAAGGGAGGCCTCTCTCTGTAGGTCTGCTAGAAAAGCTGCAACAGGTAGGCAAGAGAGTCAGGGGATCAGGGAAGCAGTGAGGGTGACCCCTCAGCTGAAGATCTACCCACTTTCTCCCAGAAAATTATAACATGCACTCAATCCTCAGTAGCCAGATTTTGCAACTGCAGTCACTGGTTCAGGCTTCCCATTTTCTAAGTGAGTCTCTAAGTCTAATTTGCAGAGACGCTATGCACTCAAATATAGCCAGGTACCCCACGAGGCTGCACTTAGAGTGATATAACACCTTGTTCTCTAAGTACTCAAGAAAAAAGAAAAAAAAAAATCAAAATCAGGTTTGCAGTCTGAAAGTTATTGCGAAATCAAAGGTATCTCAAAGGTCCTCCAATAAGTTCTTTGTCCTAAGCCCTTACATACCTTAAGTCCCAGTCTATAAAACAGGGACAGCATGCTGCCCTCCATTTCAGAAACCTGCTAGCAAAGTGATTTCGCTTTTTTTTACAACACACAGATGAGCATCGTAAAAAAGCCTAACAAAATTAAAAACTTTGCCTTCAGGCAAGGGCTTGAAAGGAATGGAGTCATGTGGCAAACAACAAGTAAGTGAGCCGTGTCTTTTTTGGCACATGAGTAAGTTGAGAATATAGGACAGAAGGGGGCTGGTGCTCAGCCCCCTGGTCATTAGCTTACCATAAAGCACATGTACAAGAAAAAGGTTACACAGACAGCCTGATCCTAGCATTTCTTAGGGGGATTAAAAGAACACTATGGAAGTTGCACTGCATGTACAATTTTCTTGATTAAAAAATAAACATAAGTAGCAATGAACTGCATCCAGCAGTGTCACATTGACACCTTCATGCCCAAGCTACATGCCTGTCCCCTCGCACAGCCAACATTGTTTCTTACACCTTGTCCTCAACGTGTTTTTTTTTTCCCCCCTCAGGATTGCAACAACAGACAGGTTCCCCTCCTGTACCCTCTCACAACCCTTGGGACACAACATGTCAGTGTCCCTGGACGAGTCCTTTCTCCTGACTGAACACAAAGGCTGGGAAAGATCAGAAGACGATGGCTAGAAAGAATTTCTGGACCTCCAGATACCCAGGTAGAGCACAGGCCCCTTGTCCCTGGGCTGCCAGACACCTGGAAACCCAGATCCAGCCCTGCTGTAACATATTCAATTCGTAATCCTGGGCTCAGCACATCCCGATTTTTTCTCAGTTTAGTTTTCGTCTCTCTCTGACTTTGAAACATGGGGGTTTTCTTCTCCATACTGCCTGTGTGCCAGCATTACGAGGAGGAAACAGAGGGGTTCTCATTTTCAGTTCTGCTGCCCAGCCCAGTCCTATCTTACAGTAGTTTGGCTCTCACACAGCTGGGAGAAGCCCTCTCCTTCTCACCATGTGTGAGGCCAGGGAGCAGCCATGGGCAGTCAACACTGAGCTACCACGTGAGGTCTGGCCCTCCCCTCCCTCATGCCCCAGGACCAAGTGGCCACTGAAGCTCCCTGGCCCATTCCTACCATGTCTGCTGGAGAGCATCACAGCTATGGGATCACTGTCAGGCCACTAGATCTGGTAAATCAACCTTCCTTTAAAACACCATGATAACTCCTACAGATCATATTTACTGAGAGATCATACTTGCCAACGGCCATGACCAAACAGATTGAGTTTATTAAATATGCCACTATAACAGATGCTCTACGGACCCCACAGTCATTCCTGTAACTCTTCCAATTTATCATCAGTTGGAAAGGACGGGAAGTACAGACACCAGGACTGAGCAGTTTTCCCTCAAGGGCCTCATTACTGCCACAAACTGTTGTGTTCCTCTGCTTACGCATCCAGTGGTGGTTCTCACTTTCTCAGCTATATCGTGGTACTAAGAAGTCATTTCTGCCCAGTATATGTGAGACCTACCAGTCCCATCCCAGAGTCTTTTCAGAGCAAGCTTGAAAAGCAATAAAATCCCCAGTTTATGAACAGTGATGAACCTTTTCTTCTTTAATTCCTGCAATTTACTGGTGTTAAAATGCATGTTGTTCAAATGAACCCACCAAGCTATCCAAAGTAGCCTATTAGAACAGATCTTTCCTAATTAATCATTTTCTACTGTCACCACTTTGTAAGCAATACTTTTTTCATATTAATAGAGAATACCACTAAACAGCATGTAATAAATCCCTGCAGGACCTCACTACTTCAGAATTCTCCATGCAAAATGTTTTTTTTGCAGCATCAGTTATCCAGTGTGTAATCCACATAGCACAGGCTCTATAAGATGATGTATAGTGCTCAAGTTCTTACACTCACAGAGTCCCTTCCCTACACACACAGAGATCCTCTTAGTTTCCCCACCAAGTGCTTCAGTTCTTTAGCTGCTATCTTTTCCTGATTGCTAATCTCCATTTTCCCCATTTGGTTTGTACATTATTTCTTCTTTTGCCTTCTTAATTGTATCTTTAAAATGAAACTATCTATTTTTTCACAGTTCCAAAATAGTGATTTTGCATTTTAAGAAAAATCCTACACATAATTCCTCTCTTACATTTAAACATTTCCCACCTCTCAGTTTTGCTCTACATTTTTTGACTCCCATTTCTTCCTTTTAAATATATAAAGCAAATATATTTTACATATTTTCAAAAAATATATATTATATATAAATGTACGCATGTATAAGCATCATCGGCTAAAATGCTCAAGTATGAAAGTTTCCACAGAACTTGCTTTGTATTAGTAACAGTAGATAAATATTGGATTAGAAATCCATGGAATTATCTAAATGGATATGGGCACTTATGGATTTAGTAATTTATTCAGAATTCAAGAGACCCAGAAAGGAAAGAAAATTTATTCCAGAGGTACTAGAAAATGAAAAATATAAACTCTAATCAAAATTACCACTGGATTTTCACAAAAAAAAACCCTATTTACTCCTCTGTCACTAAAAGCCTATAAAAATCTCTAGTTTCAGGAATATTAGGAACATAAGGCATCACACACCACCAAAGAGCTAGCTAAAAACTTACTGCAAATCGAGAAGAAAGTAGGACATTCAGAGGCACAGTAGTGATCTTCAGCTCACGCTAGGAAAAAAAAACATTTTTTTCTCTTTGGAAGCCCCAGATCTAGTATTGTGCCTGAAAGAACAGCTCAGCAACAGCCACACCTGACCATCGGCCGGAAAAGGCTGCTTAATCACAGTTGGCAGAGAAAAGATAGACACAGCGGGAACAAGGAAAGGCTACTAATAAAGCAGGTCAGGGGAAGGGATAAGAAGAGAGTCATACCTATTTAAAGATCTGATTCTACAAGAACTATTATTAATAATTTCCCTCTGTAAGATAACATGTAAATCTTTACAGTAGCAACTGCAGACCTAATAGGCAAAGAATATGAGGGAAGCAAGGCTTGTAGGGAAAGGCAAGGTCTTTTATTAGAACAGCTGAAGAAAAAAAGAGAGTAGAAGGAAAACCTTTTGGATTCAGAGTCCCTCCAGTTTTACACATCAGACCCTGAGGAAGATCATTCATCACCCTGTAACGCCCTCGAGCATGCAGAATGCAGACTCTGGCCTCTCTGTCTGACTGCTGTAGTGTTGGGAAAATACCTCAGAAACGAAGTATTGAGGACCAAACTAGTATTCTTCCCATCCCTTTCCCCAATCTTTGCTAATCTCAATGGGAGCTAAAAGCATTTGACTTGATGTGAAGCAAAAAAATAGATAAATATTTTACATGACAGGCACAATTAATAGAAAGAAATTAATGAGCTGCCTTTTAGTGAAATGAGATCAACATGGAAATAAAAATGAACATGCATAAAATGGATCCTAAGAGATTAAATAGAGAAAGAAGCTAATCACACGGCACTAGAGTTTCTAAAAGTAAGAGTCACTGCTATGCATTGGGCAGAACGGACAAAGACGAGCTGAGCTTCACAGAGCCTGTCTATCCATCCTCTGCTGTGCAGGACTGGCGTCACAGTTGGAAGCCACGCTGAAGAACTGCTCCCACTTTCTTAAGATAGCATTTCCATTTCGTGCCTCAGTGGAAGCACTTCTCCCAACTCCTACTCTCCCTGTGCTAATATGTACCTGCTGGAACAGTAAGTCCTGTTATTTATCATTAACCATGCATAGCATTTCTTATCCTAAGCTTGTTTTATGTCATTTATTTTGACTTAGTGGATCAGCCCACTGCATTATTTGTACCATCCAGTTCAGGAATTTTATTCATACTTTGTGAACTGCTTGGCTTTGTACCGTGCACTGCAATAGCAGAAGATCCACAGCTATCTCTCCTGTCACCTCTGGAGCCCTGAGTGACATCTGCCACCATGAAGGCCTGGCAATCCACTGCAGCAATGAGAACTCCCCTACACTAGAACAGGAACAACAGGTCCCTTTCCCTTTGCTGTAAACATCACAGAGCTATAAACAATACTGTACATTTGTCAGCGCTCAATAACAAGGTGTCAGGGTTAGGGGAATGCCCCCCAAGACCTTGCCCGAGTGTCAGGGCCAAGGGGCTCTCTGAGGACGCGGTCCCACCCAGCACTGCAGCATTTTAAGCAGACAGGGAAGGCGTACAAGACCCCAGGATCGGGTCAGGGCCACGCTCGCCGCTTCCCGCACAGCCGGAGCCACGGAGGCCGCGTGGGGCTGCATCCGCGCCCTCCCGCCGCCCTCTTCACGCCGCTGCAGCGGCCCCGCCCGCAGACCCCGGGCCCCGGCCGCGCCGGCAACGGCGCTCAGCACCATGGACAGCGGCGGGCCCCCGTCGACTCCCCGCCGGGGCCGGGGCCGGGGCCGGGGCCGCCCCCACCCCACCGTCGCCGCACCTTTCCGGATGAGCTCCTCGCTGTCCGGCTCGTAGCCCGCGCGGTGGCAGCGCCTCCAGAGCCCCGAGACGGTGGAATTAAAGCGGCGGCCGCAGTGCGAGTCCAGAGCGGCGGCGGCGGCGGCCGGGGCGGGGGCGGGGGGTCGCCCGGGCAGCAGGGCCCGCGGGGGCCGGGCGCGGAGCGGCAGGTGCGAGCTGGGCGCCGACATGGAGCCGGGCGGGTCGCTGCGCTTGTGGCCGAAGCCGCGGCAGCGCTCACGGTGCCGCCGCGCGTCCGTCTCGTACCAGGAGTCGGTGCCGATGGCCACGGCCAAGAGGGCGAGGGCAGCGGCGGCCAGGAGCAGCCCGGAGCCGCTCAGCGCCTGAGCCGCGGCCGCCATCTTACCGCGCCGGGGGCGGCAGGGGCGGGCGCTTCCCCTGCAGCCCGGCTGGGGGCCTCCGCCCGCCGCCGCGCCGCCCCCGGAAGGGAAACGGGACCAGCGCCCCCCGCTCCCCGACACCGGGCCGCGGCAGGCGCCGCCCGGGCCCCGCTTCGGGCTCGGTCCTGCACCGGTGCAGCCCCCGGGGCACTCCAAGCCCGGCCTCAAGGGGATCCCGCGGCCGCTCACCGCCTCCCGCCGCTTCGAGGATCGGCGCCCCGCCGCCCCCTGCCACAGCGCCTGGCGAGGGGGCCCAGCCCCAGCTCCTGCTCCGCGGCACGAGGCCCCTCACGGCCCGCGCGCGGGGCAACGGCCGCGCTAACGGCCAACAACGGCCCGGCCGCGCGCAGCGGAGCCGCCTGGGGGGCAGTCCGCCTCTCGCCCCGAGGCGGTGCGGGGGCGCCCGGCCGACGGGCAGGCGGGAGCAGCAGCTACCGGGGGATAACGGGGGGGGGAAGGGGTGAGCCGGGCCCCCGACCGTTTTCGCGGCCTCCTCTTGCCTCGTACTCGCCCCTCCAACGCCAGAGCTGCCCGCCGGGGCTGGCCTGGCCGGAGGGCAGAGATCAGTCCCGCTAACACCGAGATGCTACGGGATCAAGCGCTTTTTAAAACGTGGATGAAATACAAACACCACTAGCAGCAGCGCTTGTTGGCGTTCGGATTACGATTTCTCCTCAACCCTTCATTATCAGTTAATGGACAATAAGGCCTGAAGAGCTGAAAAACGTCCATCTGTTTTACGCAATGAGAAGCATGCTAAATCCACGCCATTAGTTAAATGCAACATTTCCAAGGGCACAAAATCCCTCTCGAACCTGCTTGTTCTATGGGACTTGTTCCTCCAACTGCAGCACTATCAGTCCCCAAAGCCAGTTGTTAGGGCATCATCTTTTCAGTTCTGGCCTCCAGATAAAATGATCTAGCGATATGGTAAGTCTAAATTACAAAATTTAATGTCCAGTTTTAAAATCCTTAGTTTTGTTTGTTAAAAGTACTTTACATTGTCTCCCAGGAGCAAATATTCAACTGTAGGAGATTCAGATCCTTTCCCCCGCCTTGTCACTTCTTGCTCCCTCGGCCACACCAAGCACAACCTACATGTCCTCCCCAGCACCCGTCCCAGGGACCCTGCCCAGAGCAGAGTACTACTTCTCTCCCCAGAGCACCATGCCTGGTGGAAATGTGCAGCAACCACGGATAAAACTTGTTTTAACCACATTTCAGCATGATCCTCTCCAGCAGTTCGCACTGGACAGATGGGATTACCATCCATGCAGCTGCACATTAGTGCCTTCAAGGCAGACAAATTGAAAGGGCTGCTGTCAAGTGAATTTTCTTACACATACCAGCTAAATTAAGTATTCCACATCAAAAATGAAAAATAATTTTCAAGTACAGTCACTGCTCTACATAACATGGAAAAATCCTTCAATTGTAACAGCTCTTTCCTGTAAAAATCCCAATATTCACGTTTCCTAAATCTGCAATCCTGTTATGTCACCCTACTTTCTACATCAGCTCAGGCTATAGTTTCGAAGACAGGGGCTTAGGCGAGACCACCATCTTAGAAAGTTCCTATGTACGAGACTCCTTCCAATTGTTCTCCCCTCTGTGCTACTGCAATTGTGTCAGAGCCACTCTTTGTGGAGCCTGCGAGCCAGGCAGTTGATTAATCCATCTTATTTTTGATTACTTTTGAGAAGGAAAAAGGGATGGGGGAGGGAGGCTCACAGCACAGCCCCACAGGCAGGGGTACCAGCACAACCAAAGAGTGCAGCATGGCGAAGCCAGGGACAGAGATTCCAAAATGTACATTGCTGGCAAAGCCCCCAGATCATGAAAACATGCCCTTGATCACCTACCTGCCTTCATCTTCTTCCAGCTCGTGGGTTATGGCTTTCCCTCTTCTGAGAATTCCGGTAAGAACTGAGAGGCACGTACTACCATTCAGTATTCATAGGCTGAAAATCTTTCAAATGAAGAGTGGCATAAGACATGCTCTGAACCCATGTTTTTGAAGGGTAGAGAAAATCCCCTTAGTTCGTTCTTGGCAATTCCTACATACAACGTTTGGTGAGCGCGCCTTTGTCCCACATGGCAGGTAAGCATGGTAGTGTTAATTGATATCTGATAGGCCTTGAGGTTTTTAGATTAAAAAAAAAAAACAACACCAATCACAACAAAGTATGGTTGCAAAACTCTCAGTTACCATGCAAGCTCCCCCCACAAAGAGGAGCAACTCACTTGGTGATGCTTTTCAGGGAACCAGCAGCCAAGAATTATGATCAGACCACACCGCTCCTGGCCCACAGTGCCACGGCAGCAGGAACAGTAAAGTGGATTAGAACCTTTTCTTTCAGTTGTGAAAGTCTGAGGAGTAGAAAGGAGGGCAAGACAGAGCCTAGACTCCTCTAGACTAACCCAGAGATAGTGCTCTGTAATTCAAATGAAATTTGAATTGAATTTGTAATTCAATGAAAAGTAGTAACTTCAACAAAAAAAAAAAAAAACACAAAACCCACACGGAAAACCGTTTATTTCATCTCTATTGTCTCCATGCAGAGCAGACCAATACAGATGAAGGGGGAAAATGCATAAGAGCAGCTGAAAAAATAGAGCTAGAAAATACAATTCTCTCTGCATTTCCAAAAGTGACAAATGTGGTGGAGCAATGCTCCATTTCCTCCCAAGGCTCTCCAATCTCAGCCCCAGGGCTGATGTAGTGGAAAACTAACAAGCCCCGTGCTACCTCCTACCAGGGTATCTTCCCAAGAACCGCAGACTGTCCAGGCCTGTGGTAGCAGCCAAGAAAAACAACTCAGAAATTCTTTCTTCAGTGTCATCCACTTCACATTCCTAAACACTGAGCACAAAATCCTGACTGTGGTTTTCAGTCTTGGTAAGGCTCAGTGCTGATGCAACAACGCCAACTCACAGGCACTCACCTGACAATGTCTCAACTTAAATGCCAGCCTCAATTTGAAAAAGACATCTTGGGAAACAGCAGGCACATCTTTCTGTGCAAACCTGCTTCCTCCACAGCCCTACTACAGGGTCCGCTTAGCTTCAGTCCTGGGGTGGGGGAAGGAAAAAACAGCCCAAAGCTAGAACTAGAGGGTTAGCATACTCCCCGAGTCCCTGCAGGCTAATCAGATTAATCCTCCTTCCAGGAAAGCAGGAAGCGGATGCTACCCTCAGACTTTGTGACAATTGAATGTATGAGGGAGTACTTGGCAAAGGAAGGCAACTTTGTAAAGAGGAATAAAAAAATTGCACTAAACCTCCCTTGTTGTTGCAGTGAAACTACTTACTGATGTAAGCCTGGGGTAAGGAAAGCTGAAAAAATTTTAGACAGCAGCTCCTGGGCAGAGAGAACTGCAAGCATGAGCTCTCCAGCGCTCTCTGAAAAGTAGGACAAGAGCTGTCATAAAAAAAGAACTGTGTCAACAGTTCAGGAATCTCTTAGGGAAGTAAATGCCTCTGCTGTGGGCAGCATACCTGCCTCGTTGCTCTGACCCAAATCGCCCTCTCACGGGATGAGCCCTCTTGATAAGGCCCTGTGCAGACTGGAGAGCTGTACTGATTCACGAAAGCTGTTTAAAGACAGAGCTGAGTTGGTGCAATTCACATTGTGGCAACTGTTTTGTGTCCAATGACTCTGCTAGTTCAATTAGACCTGTTTTTAAACAGATGTAAGCAAAACGAGGATAAGCTCTGCAGAAGGGATGATCCAGTAATTGTGCACCTCTCTGTGGCAACAGAACATCCCTCTGGAACCATGGCCTGGTCAGCCCCGTGAGCTGGGCAAAGCACTAGAAATGTGTTTTTTTTTTTTAAGTCTCAAATTGCTAAAAATTTTATCCCAAGCATCACACAACAGAAAACTCCTCTTAAAGCATACTTACTGTCACCCTTTCGTTTCCCTTTCTCTCCTTACTTAGCACACAGCTTTTCCAGACCCATTTTTTAAAAGCTTTTCACCAGCACTTTCACCTTTCCCATTTCACCCTCCCTCCAGTATTCTTTGCTGCTGTGCCCCTTCCTTTACAGCTGTCAGTATTATTTCTTATCCATTCATCCCCAACAGATTAACTCCACTGTGAGGTAAGAAGGCCAGAAATAGGCTGCCATCTATATTTTTGGTTATAGCATGCTCTTAGATAGTCTACAGGGAACAGAGGAAAAGCTAACCTGGGGTTATCAGCTGCTGCCCAAGCTGTCGTGTTCAACTACTGCCCAAACTGCCCAGACCTCTGCCATGACAGTCTAGGGCTGCTATAGCATGCCAGGCAGGGCTGACATGCTACACCTGAAGAGAGCTCTGAAACATGTGGGGCAGATGGTGGCGAGTTGGGTCTCGACAGCAGGCTCAGAGCCATATTCAGCTAATGGTTATGAGGAGGGGGATCTCAGTCACAACAACTACATGGCTTTCCTTCCAGATGTAGGTGAGCTGGTAATATGGCAACAGAAGAAACATTTACTGACCATTTTTCAGATAAACAGGCTGTGCTGGCTATTGGAGTGGTTAGGGCTGAGGCAAGTAATCTCCAAGCTGAGCCATTTAACTGTAGTGACCTATCCTGAAGTGCCTCAAGCTTTTGGCTCGATTTCAACATAAACAAAATAGACCAAAGAGGTGGACTGCTGAGGCTAATACTACTTTTAGGAACAGGTGATGTCAATGAAAAGCTGGAGATCAAGTTGGAAAGGGTCCTTTCCCCTCTGTCTCATAGCACCATAACTTCTCATGGGTAGGAAGTTCTGGCTAAAGCTGTTAGTTTATCGTTGCTTTGCCATCCCTGTTCTGCCTCCAGCCCTTAGAGTGGTAGGAAAAGTCCTTCTTCTTCATCAGCTACAGGAATCACCTCTGTTGTTCTCACACAAGAGCTTGGGAGGTGCCGTTCCATCAGAATGAACCAAATGAAACATTGTCCATTCGCTGTGCAGCAGTTGTTCAGTTCATTTCTGTTCACTGTATCCTTTACACCATAAAAAAAACCAAACCAAACCAAACCAAAAAAAAAAACCCACAAAAAAACAGAAGCCCTGATGTGTGGATTTTAGCAGAACAGGGATAGGAGAGCCAGGGAACGAAGTCCTGCACATCCAGACCTCTTTCTCACCTGCTTCTCATACTAGCAGCCAGATCTGCACGCGCACACATAGGAAGTAACATTAGTGTTCCTTATTGCTTTGTAACAGCTCAGAGTCACTGTGGTGGCTCTGGGAGGCATCATGAGGTCTGCGCAGAGGTCATTCAGTTGTGAGCGAGAGTAGCACCATGACTGTAATGCCTGTACACAGGAGCAGAATTTGCTGCAGGGAGTTCCTGGGAAAGAAATAGCAAAATTAGGAGGAGCCATAGACCAATCCCCATAGGCAGCAGTGTAGAGGCTCACGAATGGTTTGTTCTTTGCCCTTGCAAATCTCCTACAAGGAGAACACAACAGCTGTATGAAGCCACTAACACAGCTGAGAAGACTCTTTCCCAGCACCCCACACAAAGAAGTTGTCTATAAACTGCCAGGTATTTGTTCCACTCAGTTGCAAGGCCCAACTTCAGGTTTCAAAATCAATTTAAGCTGATTCAGTCATGCAGCTACCCATGTATATATTCCTGTCCTTTCTCTCACAAGAGAACCAGCACTTGTGCAGCGTGTTCACAGATACTTTAGGGACCTCATCCAGCTAACAACTACAGTTACGAAAATAATAAAAAAAAAAAAGGCAGATGAATTTTGCCATTCTTTTAGCATCATCTCAGGTTTATGCTGGATTGAAGTGACTGTACCTACCACCTCTGCATACTCTGCCAACAGCTCTGCCAGCACAAGAGGTTACCAACCCAAAAGCAAGCTCCCAACTGATCATTAACATTTCTCCACCAGAGGTTCCTTCCTCCTCACATGTGACTGTGGAGCTGTTTTTTGAGCACTTCCTTAACTGTTTCAGTCAAAATGAACTAGGTGAGTCAAGACTTCTTATTTAAACTATTGAAGTTACCTGT
This sequence comes from Calonectris borealis, assembly GCF_964195595.1. Taxonomy (NCBI): domain Eukaryota; kingdom Metazoa; phylum Chordata; class Aves; order Procellariiformes; family Procellariidae; genus Calonectris; species Calonectris borealis. The sequence goes on along the minus strand of NC_134316.1, from coordinate 45,520,080 downwards.
CTCATTACAACTGAAATCGGAGGGAACATTCAGGGGTAGCTCTGCCAGCAGATCTGAGAGGGCCTTTACTATGGTACCGCTGGATTTGGACCTGCTACAGCCTTAACCAGGCTGCAAGAAACTAGAATAATACAAATGAGGGGAGGCCAAATATACCAGAATATATATACCAGTGTAGAAGAGAGATGACTGAGGCAGGATACATAACAGACTATGAAATGCTGAATGATAAAGAGAAGAAAACTGTTATTTTCTACTTACACAGCAACACAGCAGCATCTAATCAAAATTAATAAGCAAGAGGATAAAAAACAAATAGTAAGAAGCATCATTTAACACAGTGCAGTCAAACTATGCCAACTTGCTGCCAAAGGGAGATCACAGAAGCCCAAAGTAATGGATAAGGTCAAAAAGGGATAAGAGAAGCATGTGAAGGATAGGTTCACATGTGGTTATCAGACACACACACACACCTTTATGGGGCCCTGGTTCAGACAGTCCCTAAACCAGTACATGCCAGAAGCTGACAAGACAGACTGGGGAATGGGTCACCTTACTGGCCATGTTTGTGAGCAACCTGCTCTAGCTGGTCATGCTACATACTGCGTTAGCACAATCTTTGGGACTGACCCAGTTGAAGGTTCTCATGTTTTATATGATCTTTGTAGCCCCATAAACGCAATAGCTAGCACAGCAGTCTATCCAGATTCCAGCCTTGCCCATGGGATTTGGAAAACTGGCATTCATGTGCTCCCAGAACAGGCACGGAGAAAGCTTATATCCCTGTTCCCCGGCAGCAAGAATTGCTGCAGCGGAACAGGAGGGAGCACTTACCAAGGATTCTTTTCCTCCAGGAGATCAGGCACAACATTTACCAAGGCAATATACAGAAATCCTCCAGAAGTGAAAGGGAGGATCCAGGCTACTGTTTCCCCTGCACAAATATAGAAAGCTTTTGTTATTACTGAGACAAAGCCATAGGAGAGAACAGAGAAGGGAAAGAAGATACACACATGGAGACGATAGGCCCCCCCGCCTATTCCTACAGAGGTCCCAGGGAGCCTTACCTGCTCCTTTGGGTGACTGAGCACATATGGCAAAGCAGGCTCCTAGAATCCCCCCCACAGCTGTGGAAAGCTGCATCTTGGCTGCACTCCAGCGGTCAAAGCCAGCCCGAAGTAGGATTGCAAAGTCTCCAACCTAAGAAAACCAAAAGCTGGCAGTTAATGAATATGAACATTTTCAGTCACAAAAGCCATCCGTAACAAGACCAGTGCTTCAAGACTGTTTCTAGTTTTCCATGTTGCCAGTCTCCCAGAGGTAGCAGCTTTCAAAGGGACAAGAAAATGTTAACCAAACCCAGCCCTCCTCTTAGCGGATGAAGCACCCTTGTAATGCCTCATGATGGCAGGATACAAAGCCCTCTCACCTCATGTGGGATTTCGTGCAGGAGAATGGCCAATGTGGTTAGGAACCCAACCTGTAGCAGAGGAGAGAAGGTGATTAGGAAACAGTCCCCCAGCTCTGAGAGATGAGACTTCCATCAGCATGTCAAGGCCCCTTTTTGCAAGTTAAGACTTGTTTCTCAGACTTTAGAATTATTCAACAAAAGGGTAGATGAGCTAACCCTTCCCCTAATGCCAGTACAAATGACCAACATGTCCCAAGTTTGAAGCAGCTCTGCATCAGAGGGTCAGGATAGGGTTGCTTTTTAATGTAGTCTCCATTTTCTCAGAAAATTCCAGAAAATAGGAGGGAACTCCTCACATCTTTGTTTTTTTTGCATGTTGCATCACACTTGAGAACAGGCCTCTCCAGTTCAGTACACAGGCACAAACCTTACCTTCCTGCTAACTAGGAAGCTGGCTGCTACTGCCAGGCCGTGTGTAAAGTTATCAATGGTGTTGGCCAGCAGATTGAGGTATCCACTAATCTGCAAAGAGAAGGAAGAGCCCAGATAAAGGAAGAGACATTACAAGACAAAAAAAAGCGCATGGCTTAGACACAGGTTATACAGAGTCATGATCAGATGGGAAAGGTCAGGATATGGCACTTCTGGCGAAGATCTTAAACTATGTCAGTGCTCAAGTACAAATTACATGTTATGTTCAGTTTTAGAGTAAACTAAGTTTTAGGGTAGGCAAGTATTGTCTGAGATTAGGATTATCATTTTATGCAAATGACAAAGAGCTCTAGAAACAGAAAAAGAGAAAGGAAAAAGAAGAAAGCCAAAATGAAAGAATATATCTGATTCTAAATCGAACCAATTTTAGGTAACACTGACTAATTTACACAGGTGACTGGCTTCGCATCTGACCTGACCTTGTTTTCTAGTCATGTACTTTAATATCCAACTGTTAAACTTCTCCTCTTCAAAAGCTGGCAAGAACAATGCAACAGAACAAATGCTGCTGAAATTGCTTTTTATAACTAAACAAATCTTCAAGCATTGTACTAAAAAAGCTTGTGCTTGTGGGTTTGCTTTCCCTTAACAAAGAATAAAAAGAGAAGATAGTGATGACAGTCACCAAAAAACCACCTACTAGAAGGCTGGATAGCATGAATGTGCATTTGCATATAAACACATTTCTTAGCATTATAAGCATAAAGCAGCTTCCTTCCTCAGAAGTCCATCTCCATGTCAGACTTCCCTATCATGCTAACTATGGTCATCTCCAGACAAATTCTGAATATTTGACCTAAAGTGATTTATGAGGGTACCACCCCAGCCTTTTTGCTCACAGGGTTTTGGTTTTTTCCATTAGATTTAACAAAAACTACTGCGTGTGGGTCCTGAGAAACTGCAGTTCACTATACGGCACTGCAGTTTAAATTATTATCAAATACATCAGGCTGCCTCTGGACTGCAAGAACTAAGCTGCATACATTAACTCCAGACATACGGCAGCATCCAGTGAGTGAACAGACTGTCTAGAAACTGTGAGGCATTAACCTCTTACTTGACCATAGCATCAGGTGCCAAAGTTCAGCTGGAAAAATGCAAGTGCTGATGGGTTTCATGAGCCCTTTTTGGTCTTCTGCTCTTCCCTGTTTCTGTCAAACTCTGCTTGGGGTATCTTTTCTTCCTGCCATCTGTATGCCACAGCTCAGGTGGAGCTTTCTGTCAAGTCTCTCTCTCCAAAGCACCACCTTTCTGCAGGGCACTTCTCCTGCACAATCTCAGGACATCTTTATAGGCTCTAAACTTTTAAAAGGGCATTGATGATTCAATATGAAAATAAAAAATTAAGCAAAGCCTTACTGCAGATCACATTTAAGTAACAATCTAAGTAACATCTCCACAATGGATGCAGAAGTTCCCTGCATGTTTTTGTAAGAAGGGGAACACAAAGGGATGCATGCAGGCAGACCCATGAACACAGCAGTTTTACTTCTCATTCCTCATTTTCAGTCAAACCTGACTGTCTAAAATTTCTCCTTTTCATGTTGGGATTTTATGTGATTGCGTTTTCCCCACAGGCTAATAATAATTATTCACATAAGCTTTACACAAAAATGCTTTCCCATACCACTGTATAGGGAAAAAATAGACTTTATGATTAAAACATTATGACTTTTTCTTGTCAGTGGCTTGGGAAAAAACTGTCACTGAAAGAAGCAAAGCCTTGGAGTGCTCAGAAATAAATTGGGTTGATTTGACAGTTATGAGCCTCTGACATTTACATTCTGCGAATTCCTAATAGGATGTTCTCGCTGCTCATAAAGAGCACAGCCAGATGAAGTGTTTATGTTCATGCTTCAGCTTTAATGTCACTGTGCAATAAAACATACTTCTACAAATCAGCAAGGATCCCATGTGCCACAGGGAAAAAGAAAGAATAAGCAAGGCAAAAGTACTCTACAATGTTTTTACTTGTTGAGGGAATAAAGGCTGCAATGCAGGACAGAACTGATCTATGTTTGGGTTTAAACCTGCAGTTTTCAAGCTAGGACAAATTACTACAGCAGCAGCTAATGAGCAGAAGTTCTAATATATATGGACAAAGGACGACTGATTACAGCTTACTAATCATTAAGCCCTGAAGGGTGACTTTGTTTGTTTAAATAGTATCTTTCCCTTTTTGTTTTCTGAAGAAAAGGGGATTACTGAGTGAATAGTAGAACTAAAGCAGTCTGCCTTGCTATGGCTTTCTCTCTTTTCTTTGCAAGCACCTACTTTGCTCACTTCCAGCAACACTGTTTCCCTGCATGTCCCTTCCCCACTCTGCACCGCATGACAGCCACTTCCCCACCAAGTAGGGGCAGTGAGACTTACCTGCTGATCTGCCAACCAGGCGGACCTGCCAAGCAGCATACAACATCTAAAATTCTGCCAGAGTTTTTCAATAGGCCATTAGTTTGCATTCCTCCTCTACCGCCATGCTGATTTTTATGGAATTTGCAGAAATTTGATTACCCTCAAGACTTCTATCCTCTCTTGAACTCGAGTAAAATTAATTACAGGTTCAAAAGTTATTGAAAATGAAGGGCAGAACAGATGGACAGACAGATGGAATGACTACTTATGTTGTTGCCTAAGGAAACAGGCTAACAACGCAGGAGTATCTTGGTAGTTTTGGTAATTTCCCCCCTACCAAGAGACTATTAAAATATTCAGATTATATGCTCAGAAGGTAGAAAGTTAAAACTACACACATTAACTCATTAGTCTCTATTTCATGCATATTGATAACAGTCTCTAAGACCGAACAGACGTGTTAGGTTCAGACCACCATGGAGAGCCCTTTCTAGCTTTAAAATCCTTCTACATAACACAACTGAAAAAATCTCATTCAATTTCTGCATGAAGCCCATTGTTTCTTAAGCTATAGCATACCTTGTAGAAAGCAGCTTATATCACAGCCCACAAGTGACAAAGAATCTACTATGTCTCTACGGTAAGTTGGTCCACTGGCAAGTTACCCTCAGTTAGAGCTGTCTTTGATTTCTAGTCTGCTACTGTTTGATATAGCTTTAACTATTCAAATTTAGTCATGCCTCTTACATGGGTATTTGTGTACTTTAAGTCACCCCTGATCTGTCACATCTACAGAGCTAAAGACTAAAGAAAACCACTTCTTATCACGTACTGCAAACCTAAAATAATTATTTCAGCTCTTTCCTGATCCCTTTACAAATTATCAGTAGTATTTTGGATATTGTGAATAACACTACTGGAAAAAGTCAGGCAGCTGTTTCATTACTGCTATATAGAAAGAGGAACACTTGCCTCTTCTCTTACATACTATTTCCTACTCACCCACCCTCCCAGCTGTAGCATCATAATGGAAGAATATGTTCAAACAATTTCCTACTGTGATTCTCGTACCCTTTTCCAAGGCACTGACTTCCTAGAAACTGTCCCTATTTTGTAAATACGATCTGCATTCTTTCTTAATCTATCCCTTAATATTTGCATGTATCAAAACATGTTAAAAATTCAGCTCTTTTGATGAAGTTACTCAGTTTAGCTGATATCACTGACCTCATGCAGTCACAATGTGCCATTTAAGTAATATAGCAATATCTGCAAATGTGAAGGTATACTGTTTTTAGAAATAATCACTTAGAAAAATCATAAGCCACTAGTGAACAGATTCGAGGGGAGCTGCATTAATCAACAGTCCCTGTTGGTAACATAGAATAACCGATTTTTAATATAGCTAATGTTAGCAAAGTTGATTTCATGCAGTACTAGTTTTATTAGAATATGGGAGAAAGTTATGTTTTAGTTACATTTGCCAGTATCATTACCTTTATTGAACAATCTTATGACCGAATAAAAGGCAGGGAAAAAATGTCTGGTTGACAAGAATTTATCTTCCATAAGATCCTATCAATTAGCATTAACTACATTATTATTTTTTACATTAGGACCAGGCCCTGAGCAATTGTGTCCCCCATCAGTGTTTCATTTCTACTTGAAATCAGTGATAGACTAACCATCCTCTAAGTCCGTAGTTCCTTATATAAACCTTCCTAAAATAATGGCACAATGTTTCATAACCCAGTAATATTGGTTTCTTCACCACTGTCACCTCTAGAAACACCAACGCGGCACCTTGCAGTTTGTGCAGTGTTCTGTACAGATTACATGAATGTGACAGATATCAAAAATACCCAGTGACTTCAGCATATCTTTCACATTGTGTAGTGAGAGCTATAAAGTTACAGCAAAACAGATTTAAAATAGAAAGACTGAAGAGTCTCTGACTGACCACATATCCAGGTTTGGGCTAGTTCATGCAACCACACTTTCTGTTCATAGTTACTCTCCTACAATCTTGCATATTTTTATGGGCTTTCAAACTCAAATAATAGGTTCTCCTTCACCAAAGCGGTCCTTTACTCTCTTGCTTGTGATGTTCACCCAAACAGAGGTTTCCACAGTGCAAAGACAGTAACATAAAACTAAAAGCAAAGCCAATCTAAAGGTTAGCCACTGCCCAATGGTACAGTACTCCTTTTCCCCCCTCCACCTCCAATCTGATGAGCTTGCTGATCTCCCTTATCCCAGCACTACAGGCTGCCTGTCTACATGCCAAGCTGATTCAAGAAGTTAAGAGAGAAATAAATTGTGGCAGGGGGTGGGGGGAGGAGGGGGAGGAAAAAAAAAGAAAAAGCTATTTCTTTGCCTGTTTAGCTCCCTGAGTAGGCTCACTGTGGGGTCAGATGAGGTCCAGTGCAAAGGAAGTGTGGGAAATACAGGTTTGGAGGCAGAAGTGGACAAGAAGCCCTTTTTGGCAGCAGATAAACTGCTAATCCGAGAAACTGAACTTCTAAGTTTTACAGCAGATAGCTTCAACTGTCAAAAAGCTTCCAAAAGGTGCCTTAAAAGGAAACGTGCAGCTCGCAATTGGTACAATGCAGGCACTAGAGAACAGAGAAATCATGGCACAAAAATTTAAGCAAATAAAGATATAATGACTATAAGATATAGAGTAACAAAACGTGAAAGTACTGTACTTCGGTTTCAGGATTCAACCAAAATGCACATCATCAGACTCATGCCTTCACAATAGTGACTTTTCCTCTTTTGCATAAGCTGCAGTGCAGATTTTCTCCAAGTCCGCTATTTCCTCCCTGCTGTGACTTGGACAAACACTTTGACAGAACAAAATTAAGCACAACTCACTCAGGCACAGTTCTTTCCACAGACAACTCATCCTCCTGACTGAATTTTAAAATATAAGCCCTGAAAACATACGGTGTGAAGGTCAGTTTGTGGGTTTCTTACCTTGATTCTGTTGTTTGTTGGACAAGACTGGAGAGAGGAGCCATTACACTGAGCTGAACCTGTTCCTGCTCTTTGGGATTGGCCTGCCACCTTCAGCAGGGGGTAGCCACTTCCATTGGGAAACTTTCCAGCTGGTGCTTTGGAATCACAGCCCTAAATTAGGGGAAAACAACTTGTCTTTGTCAGTGATGAATAAGCATGAATCACGGTCAGAAATCCAATCTTCACCCTTAATCCTTTTGTCCTTACAATGCAAATCAGCAGCTTTGGTACCCCAGTTTAATAAGGACAACTGCCAGAAATGAGACAGATTTCAGAGAGCATTGTGACATCTGCACTGTGAGACAACAAGAACAAAGACTTCCCCAATCACCAAGAGAAGGAAAGTAAAGAGAGAGGAGGAATTGGAGTCACGCCCCATTGGCATGAGCCAAGTTCCACTGGAAAGATGATGGACTGAGCCTGCCACTCCTGCTGGCAGCTGCTGCCCAGAGAAATACAACTCCACCTGGGCAGGGGATGGGGGAAAAAGAGTCTTGCTCTCCCCAGTGCATCAGGATAACTAAGTCTAGAGAATTATTCTATAGCTGGGATTGTCAGCTTCCAAACAACAAAATGGTCATCTCAAACTTCAGTCTCTCTGTAAACGAGAAGATTAAGTTCCTTTCAGACTTCAAAGTCTCCTGTTGAGTCAAAGTAACACCTAATTGCTCTTATGCAGTGCCTGACCTGCAGTTTCACCTCTCAAAAGTCGTGGCACAGCAAGGACTGAAGAGTCTATAGGAGTTGCGCAGATGTCTGAGGACTAGCTGCTCTCCTCTATCTTGGAATTACCTTCTGGTACCTCTGTCTACGTTGTCCCTCTGCAGCTGGGTGACTCTCCTCTGAACCATTGCTTAGTATTACCTGGCCAACCATAAACCCTTTCTACCACACAAAGTTACCCGAATAAATGCCTGGTCCAGGCCATACCCAAGAGGAGTGGGCAGCAAGGAACACCTCCCAGAGAAGGCTGGTCTTTGTCCTGACTGAGGACCCAGAAGGGGAGTGAGTCACGATGGCTCAGGGCAACATGCATCAGCAAGCTGTCATCCCTCAAAGCTTACTTGAGCAAGACTCTCATCTGCAGAGCACTCCAGCTCCCAGTCCCCATAAAAGGGGAGCTCTCTTTTACACATACCACATCAAGAACAAAACCAGCCCAGAGGTGAGAAATCTCAGCTAAAACCACAAAACCAAAGCCTGGAGATGAAACACCTTCTTCTAGAGCTCAGTGTCAAAGAAGTGGCAAAAAGCTCCCAAAGGGCATTGACAAGCTACTCACAGCTTCATTTGCTGAGCCTGTCAGATAGGGCAGATGAGGTGTTTAGTACAGCACTCCCTCCCCTCTGTCTGCTAACTTACCACACCAGGGCACTCCTTCTCTTCTTTTTCTAGGAAGATCTTCTCTAGCACCAGGAAGGTCAGGAAACCAATGATCACCCAGAGACCCAGAAGCTTCTGCTGCTGAAAGCTCTGCCCTTCTCCTGAGGGAACAAGAGAGAAACCTTCATGTCACTGTCAAGTACACAATGTCTCCCACATGTGAACCTGCCCCGCCCCAGACAGTTTAACCAGCAGTTCCAAGACAAAAAACAACAAACAACAATGGAAACACCTCCTGCAAGAAATAAGGAGCAAACATATCTCACAGCAAATTAATTTAACTTGCTCATTCTTGATCTAACAGATATCCTCATCTCAGGACACTGAGAGTGAAAGCCTTTTGCTTCAATAGTGCAATCCAGAGCATTTCCTGACAACACTGGGAATTTCCCTGAGCTCCAGAGGCAAGTGAAGATTACATCAATAAAAATCCTGTAGCTGTATCTACTGAGCAGCAAGCCCTGACACGAAATCTGCTATTAGTGGAGCTACAGACTCACCTTCCCCTTTCTGCCACACCTGGGCAAGTTATTAAGCCCAAAGCTATAAACTTTCTTTTCAATTACAGCCAAGCTTGTGAGATAATCATCCATTCAGCCTGGCTGCAGAAATGGAGATTGCATTGCAGTGGAAGAACGGAATGACTCTGTAATGGAGCTCACAAGGGTCAAGGAAACCTTTATGCTTCAGGACAGTCTGGCAGAAGCAAACAAGCTAGAGCACAAACAGAGAGTCATTTGGGAACCACTGTAGAAAGGGGAAAAAAAGGACAGCAGGTTCTGCTGGCAGTGCCAGAGGTGTGAGGAAGAAGAGGACCAAAGGCCCAGCAGATTTGAAATCCCAGGACATAAGTGCAAGGAAGTCTGGGAAACCCAGGGCATCCTTTTCCCGCTCTCACATTTTCAGCACGGAAATGATTTCTTGGTTTCTCAACAGGTGGGATGCAGCAGCACTTGCCTTCTATGCTATCAGTTTGCTGAAGCAGAGAGATACAATCACTACAGGTTTCAACAACCGTGGCTATGTGAGGGGTGAAGGAGATACACTAATACCACAAGCTCTATCCCAACCCAAACAGTGTTTACTTCACTGGCAAACACAGGTTTCTGTCACCTGCATTTCCTTTTTCTTCCCCTGCCCCCCCGCCCCATCTTAGTCATGGCTCTATGGACAATTTTCCATGACTTCTCTTTGAGGAAAGATTGAGAGGGCAACAAATTTGGGCTCCCATAGATTGAAGTACCCAGTGGAGGGGCCCTTCTTAGTCCCACGAAAGAGGCTCTAGGAGTAACACTGTTACAGGGACAGATTTATAGACAAGATGCATCTGATGGGGCAGAATCCCCACCTGAGATGGTGCGTATGTTCATGTACCAGACTACACACACATTCATAACTTCCCATCAGGTTAAAGAAGCATTCCCTTTCCTTATAGAAAGGACAAAGGAAAATCAACAGAGATTTACAGGAGTCCAAGGCAAGATAGGAAAAGTTGATAGACAAGAAATCCATTGCAAGATACTAAACATAAAGAAACCGTGGCCAACTCAGAAAGCCTCCAATCTCAAAATCTGTGGAGGACTACAGAGTACAAAGATGAAGTATTACATGTGTTTTTATTTTTCTTATATCCTTCCCTAGGCACTTGCTCTTACACATTGTTTGAAAGAGAATACCAGCCTAGACCAGTTTTTGGGCTGACCCAGCGTGGCTGGTCTTGTGTCTTCAAGATGGAACAGACCCAAAAAATGTAGCAGTAAGCATAACACGGACTGCTTCTAGGCACATAAGGCTTTCATACCTGTCGTTGCACTGCATGTATAGGCCCAGGCTTCGGGAAGCAGGTGCAGAAACACATTCCCCAGTAGTCCACCAATTGCAAAACTCAACAACTGCTTCAAGCGGTGTGATCCAGCTAAAACAAACAAAAAAAAGGTAACAAAAACTGATCACAACTCAGCCGGGAGTCAAAACATCTCCAGCTGAGATTTTGCACAAAGAGACCTAAATTGGAAGCATTTGCAAAGCAAGCTTTCAAAGGAGAGAGTACAAAAGAAATAGCTAGAGTGCAAGAAAAAGCCCTTGCACCACTTGGCCCCGGACCAAGCAGGGTGCAAAACAAACAATATTCTTTGTACAAGCTCCGTCCAACATTTGCATTTGTCCGAGGACTCCCTATCAAATTGCCAGGTATGGACTAAAGCACCAGAAATGGACTGTCTATTGTAAAGGACACTATTTCTGTGACAAGGTCCTGTTCATCACTGTGCCGTTCAGTCACAACCCAGGACTTTTGGCTTCAGAAAGGCTAACGCAGGTAGTAGGCTTACCTTCCGACCGCAGAGCAGCTCCCGTCTCAAATGGGATCACCAGCAAGGGGAAGACCCCACTTAGCCCCACCATGAACGAACCGATGAGGGAACAGATCCAGGCATCCAGCCGCTCACTGCTGAAAAGGTTTCCCCAGGACTCTGCCTCCTTCTCGCACAGAGGACCAGAACTAGCAGCAACATGACTCCTCGGGAGCTGCTGAGCTTCACAGGCCACAATCAGAAACAAGGAGAGCGTCCCATCAAGCAGAAGCTTTTGTTTTGTCATCGCTAAGTGGTCTCAGCCAGGCTGGCTGATCTCTGAAAAGAGCAGGGGAGAGCAGTTCTGAGAGCGTGCCCACCATCCCGCCCACCATCCCGGAGGAAAGGCCTCCGTCACACCATCCCCTCCCTCAGCATCTTAGCACAGGTATGTATCCCCATAAGGAACATCTTTCAAAACAGCACTAAAGGACAGAGAGGCTGTTTATTGTCAGGTGTATGAAACGGCACATGAGACATCTTGTGAAAGAGTCTGGCTTTCAGCGTCTCCCCTCAGGTGGACTGAACAAGGACTCCAAGTACCCTTGTCCTTGCCCTTCAGTGTCCCAAGGCTTCAGAGAAAGGTATTGACCAGAGGTGCTACCCAGATAAGTCTTCTCTTTGCCACGGAACAGCATCCATGTAACAAATTAGGATGCAAGACAGGCAACATAACAGAGGTCCGTAAAATCATGAGTGGTACAAAAACGGTGAACAGGGGTAGATTATTCACCGTCTCTTCAGATGTAAGTGCTAACAGCCATCACATGGAGCCAGTGAGGGTCAGCTTCAAAACAAAACAAACCAAACAAATGTGACTCTTCACCAGCAGGTAACTTGTGTGGTAGCACTTCTCCAAAAATGATGGAAAATTTTATATGCATTCAACAAAGACAGGACAAGTACTAGAAAGACAAATCTGTTGATTGTTCATGGTTAGACAGCTCACATTAGACTCAGGAAATCCCCTTATCTGAAAGGAGCTGCAGGCTGGAAGAGTAGTTGGAAAATATCATATATACTTGTCCTATTTTTCTTCTTTCCTAGAAGAATACTGGGTTAGATGGTCTCTTAGTCAAAATCAGCACAGCTGTTACTAAGAACTCTTCAGTCACAAGAAAACTGGAGAGAAGCGGGCATGTTAGAAGATGAAAATAAAGATAATTACACTCTCATTGGCAAACAAGAAAGGAAAGCAATGATACAAAGGCTGAAGTACCAATGCTCCTTCAGTCTCCAAAAGAAAAAGTTAAATGTGACAAGCAAAATTAATTTGGAAATGGGAGAAAAGAGTGGGTTACAAAAGATCGGCTTAACAAATGTTCACAAGACAGCTGTAGATTGAGAGGGAATAACAGCATTCACCTGAAAGCATGTAAGAAGCCAGTCAAAGTAATCTCTGAAGCGTTAGTGACCATCTTTGAAAATTTACAGGAATACGGGAAGGCCACAGAAGGCTGGAGAAGCATCATGCCTCACCTACCTTTATAAAAAGAAAAAAAAAGGTGGGAGAAGACTTAAGAAGTTACAGACCAGTAACTTCAATCCTCTGAAAGATTCTTGATCAACTTAAATGATCAGTTTGTAGTTACCTATAAGATAAGAAAGTGATAAAGATAGCAAAGCATTAAGTAAGAGCCAGACAGAAAGGGGCCTGAAATTATCAAGACAAAATCCAGGGTGTTGGAACCAATCTAAGGGCTCCCTGCAGCTGAAAAAGGCAGTGTTGCCCCTTGTCATTCCCCCCCATCCCCTCATGAAGCATCTCCTCCCCATGCTCATGCCTGACTCCATGAGTGAGCGGGGTCAGAACAAACTAGCAGGAAAAACTGTTGTTTTTTAAAGGCTTGGCCCTTTTCCAATTTCAGTCACTGAACTAAATCACTGCAGGAGGAAGGCCCAGCTGCAGTGAGCAACCAAAAAGAAAATTAAGGGACAGGGTACTATGGTTTCCATGAAGGAGGACACTGAGCTCCAAGCATGGTGACCATGGACATCAGGAGCAGGGAAGATCCAAGAAGGAACCAATGAAGTCACTGGCTTGGCTAGCTAAACTTTTTGTGACAAGATAACATCTGATCAAGTGTAAACTCTAGTGACCCATACAAAACCCATCACTTTTTTTTTTTTAAATAAGAAAAAAAAATCCCTCAGCATAGCAAGTTCAAACCAGCTCAGGATTTTGTGGCATCTTAATGCAGTGTTTTGATCTGGCTGCAGGAACCCTAGACCCACCTATAGCATACTATCAAACCAATCTCAATAAAGATCAGTACAAAAGAGTATACTAAGGAAAAAAAATTAAAATCAAATGTACATGACAAAACAGTAACTCCGATGTGCCAGAGAAACAAAATGCATACATGCATTACATTGCTTCAGAAATTAATTCCAAGCCAGCAAAATAAACCTGCTACGAAGTAGGCAAATGACATCCTGGGACACATTAGTAGCTACATTGTATGTGTGACACAGAAGCAGTGATCCCGTTCCATTCCACACAAGTGAGACTTTAGCAGCAGACCACACCCAGCCTCACATATTCTTCTTTACAAAACAGAAGCAAAAATCAGACATTCCAGTGGAAAGAAACAAAAATTAGAGTGTAGAAAGCATGACCTGGAAAAAACGACTGAAGGATCTGGGTGTGTTTAGTCTTAAAAAGATAACACTGAAGGGAACAGAACAGTCTGCATACATTAAAAGTCACCAGAAAGGGGGAAAGTGCTCAACTCTTCTTCCACATTGTGCCATCAGCTCAAAAGGTAAACAAGATTCAGCCTAGACATGAAGAAACAAACTTACATAGTGCCAAAGTAGTGATATACTGAAACAGGTTATCTATGATGTAGTCTCCAGCACTATTTTTTTTTTCTTTTGAGAAAAAGAACAAACACCTGATGCAGACACTATTTCACTGCAAAGACTAGATGCCTTCTGGAAGTCCCTCCAGCCCTACACCTGTGATTCAAGTAAGGCAGTGAGATCCTTGTTCTACCAGCAGGACTCTACCAAAGGGGGCAGGTTTTCAGCTGTAAATCCCTATTGGCACAACCACTTCAAAACAATAGTGAAAGGGGGGGTGGCAACAAGGGACATTTTCATCTCTCACAGCACTCCATACACCAATTCAACTCAGGCACTGAAGTGAACAGGCGCTGGGCTGGTGCTCGGAACACTAGTGAGACAACTGCAAGGAGAGCCTGATGGGCCAGAGATGCCACCTTCTGCCCTGCTCCACCACACAAACGTACTCGAGATACTGCCAGGCCCTCTGGCTCCCCTCACTGGGATTCAGGCTCCCCCACAGCTATGCAAACAGACACACACAGCTATGGGAAAACTATGCCACAGAAACCCCCAAATTTCTCCTTGAAAAAAAAAACAAACCCACAAAGATAGGAAGCTCTTAAAATGTTAGCTGTCCCCTAACTGAAGATTTTCTTCTGTCCCAAATACCCATACAGGCTGAAGCCATCAGCCACAGAGGCAGCTGCACAGGGACGTGACGGGACTCTTCAGGCAGATTACACCAGCCACAGCCTTCTCTCCGCTTACTAGCTGCTGCGTAACAACCTGCAGTTAGAGAATTTCCTGCTTCAAAAACACGGGCACCCCTTCCAACCCCACAGCAGGCCTGACGGACGTCCTCTTCCTTTATGACAGGATTAGACCTAGAAAGTGACTGAGAACAGCTTACTGTGAGAAGCAGAGCAAAAAATCAGGATTTATACAGCCACCACATGCCTATGAAGAGGCAACAAACACAGACAGCAAAACAACTGCTCTCCGCAGCTCGGCAGTGATGGGAAGTGGCACAAACTGGCCTCTTCTGCAACACTGTCATCACAAAATTAACAGCTTTTGAGAAAGCCTGGAAAAGAAATCACTGCAACTGATGCAACAGGTCCATTTCTTCCATCTTGTTCTCCACACTCACAGCCCACATCTGCCCCAAGGGACACCTGAAAGGGTCTCTGAGACCAAGTGACCAAAATCTTCGAGAGAGGCAGTAGCACACAGGCATGTCCAGGGCTCTGAAAACAGGCTGCATACCTGGCTTCATGTCCTTCTTCCAGCAGCAAAAGGGACCAGGTTTCCATCCAAGAAAGGATGGCAGTGGACAATAAACGGGCATAAAGGGGTAGAAAACTGATTCCCCCAACTCACATTTGTGTCAGTCAACTTTCTGTGGCTCACGGGTCTTTCCTCTCTTGTTACTCACACAAGGGAAAAACAGTACATTTCTTTATACCTGTGCTGCCTGACCGTCACTACCTTGTGGCTCAAGAACATCCCCATATCTCATGCAATAAATTCCTGATGCTTATAAAACATCTACGAGGAACTTGGTGCATCATCCACGACACACCTGAACTGATCTTTGTGCCCAGCTAATTATTTAGAGCATATTCCCAGCATTTGCTTCTTCCTAACATATCGTAACCACTTGCTCTAAAAAATGCACTTTTTAGCTCTATAGCCCCTTAACTTCTCTGTCTCATTAGTACACGCTCCTCATCAGACGTTAAGTTTACTTAATGTTTGTAAAGTGTCTAAATTCAAACTGGCTGCTCCCAAGACAAATATTTAAGGGGAAGAAAAGGAGCAGTCAAGATGTAGTCCTAGCAAAAAAAAGCTCAAGAGAGAAATACTCTGCCACTAAGTTGCAGAGGGTGGAAGAAGTCTTTACCTACTCCTAATTTTACACAACAGCATCTGTTTTAGGAACCCAGCTAGAGAAGATCTTGAGAAATTTCTAGAGAAAGCACCCGCAGGTTTTCAGAGAAGCCTGTGGTCACTATGAGACAGAGGCATAACCAGGTTTATGGAGATGTGTTTTTCTCAAGAAGGGTATATGACCTATTTAAGAACATGCATGGGAAAGAAATAGCCAGTGCATCATTTACTTGTCGGTTTTGACAATGACACTGTTTGGGATCACAGTTGCCAGCCGTGCCAGATCAGAACCTGGTCACCATTACCACTGGCAGCACTCTCCAAGCACCACGTGTTCCATGCAGGTCCCTGAGCCGAGCATTCAGGAGTCAGGTCTTGCTCAGCTCCTGGAACAGCCTCAGGACTGGAATAACCGTGAGGTCTTCCCAGCTCCGGAAGAAGAAACAAATGAGAATTTACCATTTACACACCCCTGAGTGGGGGCAGGGGGAGGCTGCACACCAAGCCAGGAGAAGAGTTCCTGCCCTGCTCCTGGGAGGCTCCCGGGGCCTCCCCCACCTCACAAGCGCTCACTGAGCCCCTCTGTAGCAGACAGTGCCTGAGAAAACACAGACAAAACTTTAAAATGCCAAGGCAAAAACCTATTGGAAAAGAGAAAATAAAATATTGACACGACAACAATTCCTGCAGCAACGTGCCTCCTCCCCTCCTCGATGTTCTGCCTTTTCAGACCACACAGCTTCATCTCTGTCTCAGCACAATTGCTCATTGCCACACAATGACATTTTAGATGTTGTCGGGGAAAAAAAAAAGAAAAAGAAAAGGTTTTTTTACAAGTGTTTTCCCTGGAAGCCGGTTGCCTGGTCTTACAGTTGCAAAAGAGCACTGCATGGAATGGAAAAAAGTTATTTTCCAGGGAGGAAGCATAATTTTCAGCCAAAAAATTCTCCACAAGCCGCCTCCCTCCATTAGCCCTGTGGAGAGCTTTGAATTCCTCCTGGAAGCCCTGACCTCAGCAGAGGCGCAAAAGGTCTCCAGTCCCCCCCGAGCACTCCCTTTTCTCTCAATCACTGCCCATCTTTAGGGAATGCATGGCTCTGGCGGGACCCTTCTCCTTTCCCCCATCCCTCCCATAAAAAACCCACTTTGCGCAGAGACTTGCATTTCTGCAAATCACATCACAGCATGCGCAGCGAAAAGCTGGAGATGCACAGGATTAAGAACAACGGGGTATCGCAGATCAGAACAGATTACAGACCCAGGGCAAACCTAAGAGCTGGCAAGGAAGGCAGTTAAAACACTGACTGAACACTACCGTAGTTTGGGAGACAGCGACTCCTTCCCCATCCTACCCAGGATAAAAGAGGAAAGTTTGCGGATCAGGCAATGGCGTTCACCCCCCCAGGGCTAGGTGGGATTTCTCTCCCCCAGCCCACTCACCGTGGCAGCCCGAGGCAGAGGCCGGGCAGAACGCCCTCCCTCCCGCCCCCCCGAGCAGTCACCCGGTGCTGCAGCCCTCGCCCAGCCTGGGCCAAGCTCGGCACAGCTCTTATCTGCAGGCGATTAACGCGGCGGCCCCGCTCTTCTCATTGTTTTTAACATCACCGCGGATGGCGTCTGATGGGACAGACAGCGCGGGTTTGCCGTTAGAGGAATGCTGACCACTGCTAAGTGAGACATATTTGCCGGGGGGAGGGGGAGGGAAGTAATTAACCCTGTTCACGCACCTTACTGGACCAGTACGTTAGTTGCCCCCAGAGGTGCATATGCCGCTGTGGCCGCGCAGACCCCAGCCAGCCCGCGAAGCCGGCTCCCGCGGCGGAGAGCCGGGACATCCCCCGGCGCCGAGACCTCCCCGCGGCATCGCCGGCCGGAGCACCGACTTCCAAAACTTTCTCCGCTGCGTCCCGCAGGGGCTGGGCTCCCAGCCCCGGGCACGCCCGCAGCGGCAGCCACACGGCGCCGCTCCCCCGACAAGCTGCAGCAAAGGCGGGCTGGACCGGGGGGACGCCGGTCCCGGGAGCCCGGGGGGGCTGGGGCCCTGGGAGCGGGCGGCGCGGAGCCCATGGTCCGGGCCGAGGCACGGCTCCCGGCAGCAGCGGCCTGGCCAGGCACTGCCCCCCACGTCTTTCCCAAACTTGCTCCGCGCTCGGCCGGGCCGGGCCGGGCCCCGCCGGTGCCGGACTCGGCTCCGCTGCGGGCAGCGCTGCCCGCCGCCCCCGCTCACCCCGTCCCGCCGCCGCCCGCGGCTGAGCTGAGTTGCGCGGCTGCACCCGGCCCCCACCGTCCCCCCTCGCCACCGCAACAGCGGAGTGGGGGTAGCCCGGCGGCCCCCCGCCCCCGGCTGCGCCGCTCCCAAGCCCCGAGCCGTCGTTACCGTGCGCCGCCGCCGCCGCCGTGCCCCGGGCCGCCGCTGCCATCCAGCCGCGGCTCGGCGCGGGATCTGCCCCGCCCGGCGGCCCCTCAGCTCCGCCTCCCCCGGCCGGCCACGTCGGTCCCGGCCTCCTCGGCACCAGCGTCGCCGCCCCGGCGGGGACCCGCCGCCGCGCGCTCTTCCGGCCGCCGCCGCTGGGGGGGCGGGCGCCGGGCGCGCTTCCTGCCGCCCCCCCGCCGCGGGCGGCCCCCGGCGGCACCGGGTGGCCCCGAGCCGGGCCGGCGGGGCGGAAGCGGGACTCGTCGGGCCGGGCCCGGCCAGGCCCGCGCACTTCCCCGCCCCGACAGCCCCGGCCGAGGGGCCTGAGCTCCGCCGCCGGGGCTCTCGACGAGCCCCCGCGGGGCACGTCCTACCCCAGCGGAAACAAAGCCCTTGCGAACAGCCCTCTGCAGTTCGCAGCTCGTACAGATAGCGAGGTACAGTAGTACGCGCTTCTGGGCAGTGGGACAGAAACACGCATGCTGTGGAAGAGCTGTCTTTTCTAGAATATGCTGAGATCTTTTTACTTTTTTTTTTTTTTTTTTTTTAAATCTGTCTAATTGGACTATAAATTCTTTGGGCTACAGATGTGCAAAGACGAGCATAGTGGAAACCTGTTTTTGAGCAGAATTTCTGGAAGTTGTTAGAGCAAAAGAAAGTATGGCAGCCTCCTCTAGGACTTAGCCTCCGAATGTTTTTAAAAGCTACAATGACTTCTAAACGTATTTGCCTCCTCCTTACAGGTTCATTGCAGCCTTCATGATGACGCTTATGTAACCCCAGAGCTCCATAAGCTCTAGTGTCCTGACTATTAGTGGTGAAGAATATCCACCGTTCTTACAGAGGTGTGCAGAAACTGCATGTGCTCAAGAAACTAGGTCAGAGGAGAACAAAGATTTACTTTTATACAAGCTGGAGCTATATGGTTTCCAATACAGTCACTTTCCAAAACGCACTGATGTAGCTTTTAGTTCCATCTCTTACCATTTTCCCTGAGACAGAGGACTTGTTTCTCACTCCAATTTTCAGAATGAATCCCATTCCCCAAGGAGACACTGCTGATGCTGACGCTTCTTTCTACAGTTTCGCCCTAGCCTCATTACATCATACCAATGTCATGCCCTGGAGCAGGAGTTAGGAATTAAGTCAGCCACAGTCGCCTGCACTGTTCTAGCTGCTCTTTCTGCATTCATGTAATGGGGACAGAATCCTACGTGCTACTGCACTGCAAATGCAGTTTAAGAAAAGTTACATCTTTCTCACTTGCAAGCAGAATGTTTATATAGGAAGCTGAATTCTGAAAGTGAATTTTTGAAGAAAAAGTATTTTGCATTTTGTTCTCAAGTTGTAAGATCTATGGTTCTTGTGTTCCACAGCTGCCTTCCTACTGCCTGAATAACTATCGTCAGCCTTCCTGAGCCTTGCTCCAGTGGCACAGTTCCCTGTGCTGACGAATCGTACTTGTGATTATCACAGTCACAACAGGCACCTCCTCAGGTACCAAGCCACATTGGACTATTGCAACCAATAGTGATATCATGGTCTCAGAGAAACGAGTGGGAGTTTGCTTTTGACTTCAGTGGTGGAGGATTTCACTCCAAGACTTTCAGTTTTTATGACATCCCACTGTAAGCCAACACAGGAAGAATTCTGGACGAAATGTGTAGTCAGTAGTTCGTGTCATCAGACGGCAGCTACTAATATACCGTGCATCAAATGGAGCTTTTCACAGTTGGTGGCTGTATAGTGGATTTTCAGTGATAGTCTAGAGATCAGTATGGCAAAATCACAGCACAGCAGGCTGGGTCCAAAAGCTGGTATTTTGTCACAAGAGCAACTAGATGACTGGAGCAGGGATCTGGGACCTTCTCCTGCCTCCCCCAAGCCACAGAGCCACTTCAGCCTGATTTCTCTGAAAATGACATTTAGGTTTCTGTATTCTTTACTGAATTATTTCCTTGGCTGAGGAGAAAAAAAAACAAACCACTTTTAAAGGCAGACTAACAAAACCAGTCACCATATATCCAGTTCTCTTTCACTTGTAACTGATGTTTTTGCCTCTCTAACATCTTTACTTGGGTGTCTCCAATGCTTACCCTTGTTTACAGTCTTTGTGGTCTCTCGTGTCTTTCTTGCCAGAGTGGGGCAATGATGGAACTGAAGCAGCTTTCCAGAAAAAAAAATTTATAGCTCACTGGCACCCATGAAGACAGAGGCATGGGGTACACCTCATGCACAGCCCCCAAAGGCTGACGCATTGTGCATCCACCAAAGCCAAGAGATACCAGTAGAGCTTGGCACATCTTTTGGGCAAATAATTTGTTTACTGAAAAATTCAGTCACTCAAAAGTATTAGTCAATTAATCACAAATGCTGCAAATAGCAGCATTATTCATTTTTTTATTGTTATTATTTTTTAAAGTCCCACCTTGATTGATAAAGTAGTACATTATTGGCTGGGTCACCAATCTGAAAAATCCGTTTAGAGAATTCAGGCTGAAAAAAAAAAGATGGAATAAATGTAAAAGGAAAAATGGAAAATCGCTTATTCTCACACACCTAATTGGTTCTTGAAGTTTCTGGAGCTTGTAGCTCACAGTTGCTCGGGAGCAGCTGGGTGCCGTGCTGGGAAAAGCGGCGATCCTGTTAAAGCTGTATTTCTGCAGAGACACCGCACGGAGGTGCTACCTGCCTGCAAAACGAGATCGCTGGGCCAGAGCAACTCCCCCTTTCCCTGCCGGGGTTTGAGCTAAAGCGTCTTTCAGTGGGGAAATAGGGAATTTCACCAGGGAAGAAGATATAACCTAGTAGATTAGATCTGATCTTTCACACAGCTACTGGACACAAGCAATTAAACCCAAGAGTAATACTACATGAGTGGCCTTTGTAAAATACCCAAATGTCGCGGGGAGTTACATGGCACCTTACAGTGAGAGCTTGGTAATGACTGGTTTTGTCATCGCAGTTTACAGCTCAGCGCAGTATCTGGGCTTTGTGTGCAGTCAGGGTTGGGGAATGAGGCTGGTACGGCTGTACCGCTGGTCACCCCTCCCCATGAAGATGAGGTGGTGCGCTGGCAGGACGGGAACACCCCAAGCCCAGGGATGGTGCTAAACCTTCTCCCTGTCACTCCAGCGCTGTGGGAGACCTTCCTTTAGCCAGGCACAGCCTCAGTGGGATTTAGGCCCCGAGTGTCTCATGAAAGCCTGGCAAGCATCTGCTTTCATTGAAGGAGGGGACCCTCCGGAGGAGTCTGGCTCCCTAGCCACTGCAGGGGGGTGTTCTTTCCTTGGAAGACATTTTGCAGCTGAATTTCCACCATAAAACTTGCTAATAAAGGGATCAGGGTGGCTTAATAAATTCATGCTTCCTCACACCTAATAGTGCTCTCTGCACTCTGTCCCCAGGACGTTCTTAAACATATTTTTTCTTGTTGTACAGTCAGAAAAAGGGTGGGACATGAATGGTGCCCTGAGAGTGCACTAACTGCAAAGAGAAGGTACCAGAGCCTCAGTAAAATCTCTGGAGAGGGCACATGTGTAAGACTAGATGTTAAGCACTGACAGATGGGGCACGGGCAAGCAGAGAAAAAGGAACAGACCATGAATGTGGATAGGGCAGGAAGATTTTAAAAAGTTCTTCCCAATAAAGGTGGTCAGGCACTGGAAGAGATGTCCAAGGTTGCTGTGGTCTCTCTTGGAGATTTTCAGAAGTTCAGCTGGCCTTGACCTTGAGCAACCTGATCTAATTGTGAGCTTCGAGCTGGACTAAGTGACCTCCAGAGGTCCTTTCCAACCTAATGTTTTCTATGATCCTATGATTCAGAAAAAAAAAACAGTATCAAGGGGTAAAACAAATGAATCAGAGGGAGAGCCCTCTAAGAGTGTGAAAGGAGCTGCGAGGCCCCAGAAGTGGGCATTTTTGCCTGCTGTTTGGTGGGAGCCAAACGCAGTAACGCTACCGCCTGGAAGTCCTGCTCTGACTCATCCCAGGACACATTTCTGCAAGGCACAGCAGAAAAGGAGAAGTGACTGCTGAGCCCTGAATGGGGGGGAGGGGAGCTGGCCCCATGGAAGCTCAGAACAGGGAATTTTAGTCTTACTCATCATATTATTTTTATATTTGGTTTTTCAGATGTAAACCTCAGTGTTTCTGTCAGCATATTAACTCTGTGTGCACCACAAGTTTGTCCACTAGCCCCAGTGACTCCTTTATGCCTGCCTCCATGCCCAACTTCCAGCTGGGAGCCCAGTCTGACCCACTGCACTTTACTAGTGCTTATAAGGAATAAACGGAGTGCCTGGTGACTGCTATTTAATCTGGGCAGATTTCAGTGTCATGCTGGAGAAAGAAGAAAAAAAGACGGGCCTGATCTGGGAAAGATATAGCCAGAAAGCAGGTTAGGGCAGATGAGTGCAACGTGGCAGATGAGCCATACAGGATTTACAGAAGTTAGAACTGGGATTCATTCTGAAAAGGTGCTCTACCTAGTCTTAACTAACGTAAGTGAGAAAAAGGAAGGGAAAACTATATGACCGTGAACAACGAATGGTTCTGGAAGGTCTAGCAGAATCTAGACTTCTAGCAGAAGACCAGCATGGGTTTGTTCTTTGATGAGGTTTCAGACTTAAATAATGAGGCCGCAATATTACCCTGCCAAGCTGGGTATCAGTATGTGTTACGTGTTTGATACACTGTCTTCATCTTGTATCTAAATGTAGTTAATAATGCTGAATTCTGACTATGAAAGAGGGTTTTCTTATGTTCTTCAGTGCTCAATAATGAAAACCCTGATTTCTACAAGCTAACACATCTTCTTCATGTCCCCAGGGTACAGCCCAAACAGTGGTTCCCGCCCTTCAGGTGCCAGAGGAGAGGCTGCAGTTCAGTATGGATGTTTCAGTATCAGTATTGCAGGCATACAAATACTTTACAACCAACATTCACACTTTCCTTCTCTGCACGGAGAGATCTACATCCCTCCCTAGTGAGGTCCATATTCCGAACGCTAGTGCCAGGACTCACACTCTCAGCTACTGCAAGTTATGAGAGCTGTGCTGTCGCTCACTCTGAGTGCTGCAAGCTCCAGGCTATGTACAGTGCTACACACCCTGTAAGTGGAGCAGCCATCACTTGGCAGAGTTGTAAGATCAGTGTTTACACTCTAAGGCACGGTGTGCAGAAAGGGTTAAATATCAGGCCCCTGTAATGAAGGGGTTCATGGAGTGCAAAAGGATCTCCAAAGCAGTAATACTGTGATTCAGAACAATGCCCACCTCAAGCCAGCAGAAACAGAAATTCTCCAGCTTCTTAAATACAGGAAGATCCATTATTAGTATTTACCACTCAAATTCTAAGTCCAGGTCTTACAGCCTAGTCCAGTTTTCTTCTAATGAGGCCACAACAGTGTAGAGGTCAGTGGTTTACAGTCTCCTTCCAGACTCTTGATGAATCTATGCAGTCTCCATTTGGGTAAAATACAAAACCACTCACTAGGTTGGTACAAACAGTTCTGTAAGAAGACCAAGGAGAACATCTGCTATGTTTCAATCTGACATGCTGCGTTATGGAATACGTCCTCAAAGACGGAAAAAAAACCTATGAGATCAGGGTTTTTCCATTTCTGTTTGTCTAAGGTGACAGAAGTTGTATAAAGCTGGCACTAAAAAAAGTGCAATTGATAGCAAAGTTCATTTGAGGTACTTCAAAGTAGGTGGGGAAGCCCTTTTTTTTTCTTTTCTAGTTGGCAAAGAAGCCCAGGACTGGAGCAATAGTGGGAGTGCCACAGGCACCACTGAAACTCAGTGGCAGACATTATTATGAAGGAGGATTCAGAGCAAGAATAGCAAAGAGAATTGCCACTGAAGCTCAACTAACATTCATTGTTACCAGTAATATGAGAAACTTGAAGTTTTGGTTAAACAGAACAATTCACATGCAAAATCCAAGACGAGCAATCCAGTACACAGCCACGGTTTCCTGGTGCTATGATCAATGTTGAAAAGGTGCAGGCAGAAGTAAATTTAGCAGAGACATCAAGAGGAATAATTAGAAGAAGAAAACAAGCAGCCTGGGGCAAGAAAGGGTGTGTAGGACCAACTCAAAGTAAGTCTTAGGAGGAGAAAATTGGGATGTAGGCACAGCATCTCAAAGATGAGGTCTAGAAAACTGATCTTACTGTAGCTGGATATGGACAGTATCAGATACAATAGCGATAGAGAACAGATAGCTGAGAAAAGCTGTGAGATACAGTACTGTCAAATCCTTTTTTTCCCCACAACTTCACACTAAGTGTTTTGTATTTTATCTTTTGTTTTGTGTTCTCAGAAGCCAAACCTCTTGGATACTGAGAGGTCCTACAGAATCTCAGTTTCTCTTTCTTTCAGAAGTTTTTTATCAGGCAGCTTGAAAAATTTGAAAACATGAAACTGACAAAATTGAAAAATCTGAACACAAAAGAAGAGAACCCCAAATTAATATTTGAAGGATCTAAAAATGTTTTAACCAACCATGACATTTTTAGGTTCATCCTGTATTTTTGAGCTTCACAAATTTTGCACTATCAGAAACGGGGTATTCTCTGAACAGTGCACAGTGCATTTTTTCCAGCACAGGCATTTACTTACACTGAGCAAATACATCTGCTGGTTGGCAGAGCCAGTGGCCCCACAAAGATCACAGATGCTGAGTTTGAAAGCTTATCTACCACCCTCATTTCTTGCTATTGCCACAGACCTCTTCTCAGCAGTCTGGGGCTTTGCTCCCCTAATGCTGGACTTGTCCTACACAGCTGCCCACCCCTGATAACACAGCTGAGGAGCCCAGAGGAAGTTGTACAAGATGCTTTTGTCAACACTCCTTCCCACACAGACCATCTCCCGTCTCCTTTGTTACTGTAAATTGACATCAGAGCTGCTGAATCATGATACAGGAGTCACAAAAATGTTATTTATGCTGTAGAAACAAGGCCCCCTCCCTCTCATTGTTTCCTGCCTGTGTCAAAATGGAGTCACTGATTTTTGTCCTAGCTCCTCCTGCACTAGCACTTGGGGTGAAACAGGCTGAGTTCTCCTCATTCGGGCTAGGATAAAATACGTGTACAGACACAATCAAGATTCGATTCTGGCCTGCTAAAAGACAGCCTTGCTGAGCAGATGCTGTCTGGACAGTTCACCATGAAAAGCCATTTGGAACCAGTTTCTAAGAGATTTGCCTACAAGGTCAGAGCCCCAAGGGAATTTTTCAAATTTGAAAAGTTGGCCTCCCACACAGAGGACTTATTTGCACTGCAAAAATATTTTGTTAGGGTGCTTAGTTACAACAGGCTTTATTCCTAAGCCTGTAGATGGAGCTGAACTATGGTTTGCCTTCTCAGCACTGTAACTGGATTCCTAACAAACCAGAGTGTTGAGGGAGAAAATGGTGCGGTACCTGGAAAGGGATGCATGGAATAGAACGAATTGGAAAGCATTAGACAACATAGAAAGACACAAGAAGGACACAAAAAAGAGAAGAAAGATGCAGGGGGAGCCATGGTTACAGTCAGGGAGACACTGATGCCCAGAGACAAGAAGTTACAGAGAAATGAAATATCAAAAATATACAGGGAACGAGGGTAAGTTATGTCAAAGAGGAAGTCTGAGAGGCCTGGCAAAACACAAGGAAAGGAAGAGATTATTATCAAGCCATCCAAAAAACTTCATAATGATCAAAATTTTCTATGTATAAAGTCATAAGCATTTAATATTTTTATGTGCAGATAAATGCTTTTCAAAGCCATATTTTCATAGCCCATTGAGATTTAACTTTCCTACTTTAAACTAATACATAGACTCCATATATATTTGCTAAAGTATGCAGGGGAAACTTCCAGACTTTGACTGTCTAAACAAATTTATCAGGAAAAAGATACCTATAGATCTCTTGCAGAAATTCAATCTAAAACTGTGACATCAGTTAGGAAAATCTAGGAAAATTCACAAATGAAAAGAACTCATTTCATTCACAAATGAAAAGAAAGTTGTAATTTCTTTCACTGGAATACTGTTCCTCTCCTGTTCTCTTCCAAATTCTTATTTTACAACCAGCTAACAAACAGACAAAGCTGTACTCAAAAAGAAAATATGGAAAAGCAATAAAGATTTCAGTTCTTCATTTACTGACAGTCTTCCCCACTAACTATGACTCACCCTAAGATTATCAAAATACATAATAAATTCAAAATAACAAAGTACTCTGGAATTATGAAATACTGTAGCTGACACAAATCATTGATTTTCAACACATTACGAAATTGTTATTGTTGCTGTTATTATTTTAGCAGTAGGTGAGAACAACATTTGGATGAAATGATACATGTGCAAGAAAAATCTTGTAACCTAACTTGAAATCAAACGCAACAAGTGAATGACAGAACCTACAGAAGAAATTATTGGAGAGAAAAGAAGATAAATTAAAAAAATATGGCTAGTGACTTACATTAACTGTGTGACTTAGGTCATGTGAAAAATTTCTTTTTTAACAACAAATGAAATCATCTCCCTTGTTTAGTTCAACTATCATTGTTTGGCTTATAGCACACTAAAACACAGTACAAAGTTAAAAATACTTACATAGTCATTACTAAGTGGTTAGTTGAAAACAAACCTTAAAACTCTGCATAAACTTCCCTATCATGTGTTTTATGTATCTCAGTTTCAAACATATCCATCCTAATTCTATTGAGAAAAAATCCCGTTGTACCACTATTATATGAAGGTTTCTAGAACTGTGCTATAAAGTCATACGCTGTTGAACTATCCTCCCTTTGAAATCTTTAGCATATGCTTAGTAAAGATGACACCACTTTTGGCACCATATTTCCATTAAATATAGGAAAGATTCAAGACCGAGTGGGTGATTTATGTCCCGTAACTGATAAAGGGCAAATGACAGCAGTGACAACAGTAGGAGGAAATCCTTCCATGTATTTTTTTTCCCAGACCTGTATGGATTTTAAACTCTGTAGCACAGTTTCAGCTGACTTTTCTTTGTGGTAATAGCATTTAGTGCTTATATTGCTTTTTTTTTTTTTAAAACCAACATATCTCAAAACATTTTACTCTTCTTTAGCCACAGTATTTTACTTCAAACAAGGCACTGAACACGTACCCCCTCATGACCGACAGGGAAAATAAAGGCATATAGAGTGCAAGTGGCTGGCTAATGAGTCAAGGAGCCAGAAAATTAACCCGATATCCTAGATTACAAGCCAGACTCCAAACAGTGGATCATACTCTCCTATGTTAGCACTTGCAATTCCATTTTCTTTTATGAAATCTACCTTTCCACAAAAGTAATTCGGAGGTTACAGGTAATTAAAGTGACATTTTTGCAAGTATTTGAGGACTGAAAGAGAACACCAAATGTAGTAGGATGAGATCTCAAGAGAGAGGTGCTCAGGAAAAGAGGACAGCAATGTGGCTTTAATACAAAGAAAGGTAAAGGCAAAAGAAAATTTTGGGGGTTTGGAGGGCGATATTATTGGAAGCAGCAGATTAGTCATCTTTCATGTTGGGGAGGAGTTATTTATAGCTCTTTGTTTTCCACATGGTGTGCTGTGGAACTTTGACAGAAAACACATGGTTTTCTATGTTTGGCAAGATGGGGAAGATGATAGACTGGGCTTAAGAGCCAGACGAGACTTCAGAGCTCTTATTTTGCCAATGCAATTAGTAGTTTTCCAGCTGTGGCTCTTCAAAAAACTTCCACTGAGTATCTTTAGTAGTTTGTAATAGGATAAAATAAAAGGTTTTAATTTTGGATAGAATATTCTTGGACACTGAATGGCCATGAAATCTATCCAGTTACATATGGAACATTTACTTGGGATTTTTTCCTTAGAATTAATTTGAAATTGGTCAGATTATCAGCAGAAAATTAGGATGACCCAAGTAAAGACTTGTCACAAAGTCTCTAAAATCTGAACGTGTGTTTATCAACCGTTTAATACTCTCCATTCCTAAGGGACTGAGAGGATAAGCAGATGGTCTGCAAAGCAAAACTATAATATTTGAGGCTTAATGGGAGATGTGCATTTTGACCAAGAGGCATGTACAGTCTTGCCTGCTATTTATTTCCTCTAACATTTAAGACACACATCCATCACTCAACAAATTGGCTGCAAAATAAGTGTTCCTAGACATCATATGCCTATCCTAGGACGGGCTTTGTCATGTAATTGAACCTGCTGTAGAACAACAAATGAACAGTCATTATTTGGATAATACAGAGCAAAATGGTAGTTTGACAGGTCTTTCAAATACAGAGGATAGGCCTGTTTCTGTTGCAGGATGGACACAAGTTCAAACTAGAAAAGGTGAGGCAGAGACTGATATCTGAAAAGGCTTTTTTCCCTGAGAGGTTATTTAAGTAGCACAAAATCTTAGTCACCCACATCTGTCATGAAGGAGCTGCTTTTTCAAAGTCTGCTAAAAGGGGGCTGGCCCTGCTAACAGGCGAGGAGATGGTCTCAATGCACTAATGGTTCTTTCCATCCAAATTTCCTGTGTGTGTCACAGCTGCTGGTCTGTGCAGCTGTCTCTGGTTTTTTTTTTTGGCCTACCCCATCTCATGTTTATAAACGGCTTATCATTCTATGTTGCAGATCAGGGAGATGAAGAGTAAAAAATACTATTCTGATTTCTGCAACATATTGATCACGAAACCCTCAACAACCAACTATCTGTCTTGTTTGTTAGTAATTAAATAGTAAATACCAACACATTCTTACTCCGACAGACTTTTACTCTTGGCTTTAGATTTTCTTTTGTTTTCTTTTTGTTCTCCAGGCGCAATGCTCAGGGATTTATCCCCTGCCAAAGGCTTTAGAAGGCCTCACTCCTTGTGAACTCCAATAAGCACCACTCTTCCCCCTGTAAAGATGATTTACAGGAAATGCATAAAGGAGTACACTCAGCTTCCCTACTTATTCGCGGGGCTCAACAAATTTCAAATCCGATGTGGGGTGATGTGACTTTTTAGTGATGGAACCTTATGGGAGCTGCCACCACCCTCCGGGTACAATGAATATATCCCCCTGGGGCATGGGGGGCATTGGTTTTAGTCATGGGTGCCTTCCGGCAGACTGAAGCAGGTGCTCTCACCGTCTGATTCCTTCAGCTTTCTCTCATTTCATTCAGCAGTTGTTAGTCAAATTCACTTCTCATCACCTAGAGCTGAAGATAACAGCTTGAGACAAAAAGAAATGACTGATGAAAAGCCCATCCCGACCACTCCAAAGCTCATACACTGTGGCATGTAGTAGATTGGCACTGGTTTGTAAGAGCATTGCTCCGTAATTGTTAGCCCTCATGCTGCCCACCCATCTTGTGTTCATGTCATCCTTCTTTTCCCTTTCCATTCTTCGGGCAGATAGACCTCAGTTGCTGAGTGTTGCTTCAGTGTAAAATAACACGTGGTGCTTGTGGTGTGGGAAGGAAGCTGGCTGTGAGAGATAAAGGTTGAGGTTAAGAGCAGACCGACTGTTATGCTCTTGGGGCTTTGCTGCTCTTTGTATAACCTTGGTGTGGCTGAGTGATACAAATCAGCACTACCTTTCCTGATAAAATCCATCTACCAGAGGCAAGCAACAGCCATACCTCCACAGCTTTTTGTAGTTTATTACAGCTCTGGTGTTCCAAAGGGACTGGATGGATCAAAGGTTAGTTTTCCATTATATTACTGAAAGAGAGCGACCAAGTTTGGTTGGGGCTCGGAGACTTAGGAAAGAAACTGAAGAGACTTAGGAAAGAAACTGAAGAAAAAATTTATCAGAGGAGCTGCAAGAAACAAAAGCCTTCGGGGAAATTCCAAGATTGCCAAAGAAAAGAACAGTCACTGAGAATGTATGTGCAAAACCACCATCTTCTTCTTCCTTCCCACAAGGACCAGTGCAACTCACTTTGAAAGAGAAAGAAAGAATCAAGAGAGTAAGAACCATTTCACCCAGCTGTCCCACTTTGCAAAGCCCCAGTGCTTTACTTCGCCCAAACCAGCAGGCAGGCAGAAATGCAAAATCATGCCATTTGTGACCTACAGAAACAAAGCTCAATGTTTGCATGGGTGGGGGAGAGATACAGTCAAGCTTATCACCAACTGGAAAAAATGCAGAGTAGAAATGTTCTGGTTGCTTTATCTTCCCCACCCGCTCCCTTCATGCAAGCTTTAATTATTTTTCTTCCCAGGAAATGCAAATCCTAAATGAAGCCCAGCTTCATTGCACATAATCATAGAGACTGATGGTTTTGAAGGCTAGAGATTGATAGAGACTGAAACTAATGGTTCTGGAAGATGCTGCACCAAAATCAATCTTTAACTCTTTAGTGGAAAACAGTAATTAAAAATAAGACAGAAAGCACTGAAAAATCAGAGAAGATCTAAGCTGATCTCCTCAAAGTGGTCCTTAGTCCATGTAAAGGAAAATCTTCTACCTGATCTTCTGAAGTTTTATGCAGTAAGGAAAGTTCTTACATTCCTGAGGGCTATAGAATAAGCAAGTGTGGATTTACCAGGCAGGTCTATGGCAGCTGCAGTCTCTGCCTTTGCAATGTCCTGAACAGAACAAACATTGTCCTTGGACAACCTTGTCCAACCACTCTGTCACCTGATTCAGACTCAAGCTGTCTGCTCAAAGGGAAGAAGTACTGTGAGCATCTGTGTAACTGAAACCTGGGACAAGCATAATGTTAAATAGGGCTAAAATTGCTAAAAAAAAAATCACAAAGAAGGGAAACAAAAATCTGCTCTTTCTCTGAGGTCAGCTCTATCCTGAACATAGCTCTAGCTCTGTCACATAATCCTGACATAAGGAAGTTACTCCCTCTAAGAAAATTTGGTGTAGCATGTAGAATGGAACGGGCATGTAGAAACCCTCTGTCATTCAAAATACACAATTTGCATATTTTAGATACTGATTTTATTAAAGCAAAGCTAAAGTATTTGCTTTAAACAATAAATAAATCTAATGATGCTTTTTCTCTTAAGCTCTGATTGCATCAAGAAAAGCTGAAAGTATTTTTTCTGCACTGGTTTAGCTTCAAAAGTACTATTGATCCTACAAAATACTTTATAGATCATATGCAGCTCTGAAAAGGATAAGACTATTTATTGGCAAAATATCTAATAGTCTAAAAGTTCCAACAACTGCATCTGAAATCAAGAGAACTCAGGACCTATGAAAACCAAGTCTTAAGTGTGTACGAGGAGGAGAACTTTTCCCTTTCACACTGCAGAAACTGTAAACAGAGTCAGAGTTTGAATTAAGCAAAATTATGCTTCAATTAATGTGATAAAAAATATGTTTTGACCTAAGGTTGAATTGACAAATTGATGGACTAAAATATATGTTAGTCTGAAAGTGATGAAACTGTGTTTTGAGCTTTCAGCCTCCTTTCATTTTTCTCCTTCTCCATTGCTCCAATTCTTTTTTGGTCTGTCAGTTTTGTCAATTAATACAAACAACCAAGCAACAAAATAACCAAATAAACCTGAACCGTATTTCACAAAATAGTTCTAAAGAGTTCTAGCTTAGCAAAATTAGGTTATGAGGGTTAAAAGAAGGTGCTGACTACTGAAAATACAGTATAGATACAGAACAACCAGAGCGATTACCTTGCCAGTGAATTTAAGAGAACAAATGAAGGGACAAAGTGAAGTGTGCACAATAATTTTCAAATTAAAAAAAAATCAAAACAGATGGTTTTGAAGTAAGAAATGTGTGTTACAGAGTGGCTACTGGAGAAATGATGCTTCCTGTAGCTCTCAGTGAAGGCCTATGAAGCTACGCATGTATGGTCCTTACCCGAGGCCTTCTATAATCTTGGTAACAACAGCTGAAAGGAAAACTACAGGAGCCAGCTCAGAGACTGCCCAGGCAAAGTCATAGGCAGGAGGGATACCAGCAGCTTGGCATTTTGAAAAAGTTCCCTCTGAAAAAATAGTAAGAAATAATTGATTGAAATGTAATCAAACGTAACTAACTTGGCCTCCTGTAGAACAGATTTTGTTCTTCAAGACACTGATCATGTCCACATTTTAAAGATTGCTTTCCATTTTCCATTTTCTAATCTGTACCCGCATGATACAGTTTAATACAAATTATACCTTTGTTCACAGAGGGTGTTTTTTCTAGCTTTAAGGGCAATTTTGTACCTACTTGACTTGCAAAGGGCTATGTCAAATCTAACCAATCAACGCTTTCTCCACCGAGTGGCACGGAAAAAGTCTTTCTGACTACAAGAATCTCTCAGCTTCCTAAGCACTTAAAAGTCACTAGTCCTGAACATTTTCTGAGTTCATTTGCATAAAATGCACCCCTTTCCTTCTATTTCTTGCCTCACACATTAGATTATTTTCATACTGCATATTAGACCACTAATAAGGTACAAATTTCAGAGAGCATGATCTAGTCTAATAAGCACACAAAGTTGAAGAGGACTGAAACCCCCTGGTTTCCCTGATCATCTTCATTGGCCCTGTGTTTTAGTGCAATGAAAATTAATGATAATGTGTGATTTTTCCCCTCAGAACTTAAATTTTTGTCTGCAGAAGTTAATAATACTCACTTTGGATAGATCATAAGGGAAAAATCATTCTCAATAAATGTTCAGCTAGAAACAGGTTGAGATGAATCATCAGACCTCTGGAAAGCATCTGGAAGCAAACTGTGAGTTGTAGTCAAAGTTGACTAAAGTAAATGAGGAAGAACTGGTGGAATAGTTTGTTTCTGAATGTTTGATTTCCAGGATGGATTTTCACAGTAACAGGCATGATAAGGATCTCTTGCTTGCTCAGGACGGGCTATTTTTCACATTTACATTGCCAGGAGATGGAGTCCCCGAAGTCCAATCTTAAGTACATGCACAATATTCCCAAAGGGACAGAATTCAATGCAGACCTCAAATTTAAGTGAGCTAGTGATTTTTTTTTTTGTGTGGATGCAGAGTGGTAAGACATATCTTGGAGTATAGGATATGCTGATTTGTCCACAAAAAAAAAAAATTCATTAAGCCCTCCATGGAAAATCCGTGGAAAATCTGTGACAAGTGTGTGAACTGGGACATTTTACTAGAAACAAACAGGATTAGACATCTATTTTGCCTAGTCTGCCACCAAGAGAAAAGGATAACCATATCATAGTTTTCAGGAGAAAAGACATGAACAGCACAGCAGTATTCTGTCCAGTAAACTTCATTATTTTATTAATATTTTTAGAACTTTCAAAATAACCAACAGACAGAATAACCAGCAGGAAGAGAGAGATGTTAGATCAAAATGAAGAGAATATGGATGTGTTAATATTGGTACTAGTCACGTTGCTAATCTCTGTGCACACTTGAAATGAAAATGTATTTCATGGCAGGAAAAAAAACACAGTTATGAGCTTTAGAAAAATTCCAAAGTGTGTGCTGTTAAGAGAGTTAACGTAATGAGGGGAGTTACAAGACAAACAGAAGTTGCCTGCTGAATGACTGTGCAAAACAGAAACAATCTGTATAGAATGAATTACTTCAAAAGGAAGTATTATGAAGTTTTCATCTCAGATTAAGTATTTTCAAAAGTAAGCTGTGCTGAAAGTGTTATAAACGCCATTCTAAAGCAATTTGGAGAAAAGAAATCTGGGTAGTAACAGCAGCAGGTAAAATATTCAACTTATTTTTGGTAGAACTGCATTTTCATTCGTCATAGAGTAAGATCAATTGAACTGTGACAGAGAAAGACGACACTTAGGAGCTAGTGCTGACAAAGAGATAAAGCATTTATTCACTCTGCTGAATAAGATATTTGTCTGTAATCCACATCCAGGCAAGATGGCTTAAAGATTCTACATACAACTTTGCTGCTTTAGTAAAACCAAGCCAACTTCCTAGGGATATTTGTCTACTGTTCTGATGACATTGTCTTCAAATCTACATTTACTCTCTGTGTAGGACTTTCAGCACTCTTGCAATATAGCTCTTAGTATTCTCCATCTTTCAGGAATGCTAAAGACCAGATTTCAGGAATCCGACTGCTTTTCTCAGTTTGGTTGGAGTTGTGGGAATAATTGACTTTTACTGGCTGAATCAAAAAAAGGAAAAGGAAAAAAAAAGGAAAGCTAGGGAATTCATTTTCACTCTAAATAATTTTTACAATTTTCTTACAAAAATGGAAATCTCCCAAGATTTAATTATGAGTTGAATGAAACATTTGTTTCAAACTAAAATTACATACTTTTTCATTTCAAATTTTGTTAAATTTTGAAATCAGAAAAAATTCCAGCTTTCAAAAGCTTTAACTGTTGTCAAAACAATTCAGAGAATTTAATGAGAATTTACAAATAGTTTGGTTTCCAGGACCAGATTCTCAAATCTGCATTCATTGGACAAATAAAACCTCTAGCAGAAAAATAATGCCTAGATCTAGTCTCATAGCTAACATCATCTTCCATTCCTGATCCTCTCCTGCTTTCTCATTATTGCACTTCTTTTGCAGCAGCTTCTCTAATTCATAAATCCTGCTTTTATAATTTGAAAGCCCCTACTAAAATTGTACTTGCCCATCATCCAGCATATAAACTTGCATTTTTCCCCTTTGATTTTGCAGAAAAACCAATTTTTTTTTGATTTTTCAAAGATTTTCAAGATGATTTTAGTACCCAAATGCAACAAAAAACTTTCTCAAATTTCAAATCTTTTTGCATATTTTATCTCTCTTGTCTCTTTTGCTTGTTGTGGAACGTCCTGTTGTTCTCTTTAAGCCATTCCTAGTTCTATTCCATGCCCCACAGCACCCCCAGGAATGGTGTTTCCTACTTAGAGCAGTTCATCGTGCTCCTCCTTTTATATGCAGAAGGCACCTCTGTTCTCTGAAATGTTATGGTACAGACCTTTCTCTGCAACCATGAGAATAAGAAGTATTTTTTATTGTTTAACATGAAAAACACCCAAATCACAAGATATACATATGTATCTCCACCCTAAAAACACCCGTTTCTTCCATGTTGCGAAGGAAATGAGTACATAGTTAATCATGATGAACAAAACACAGTCCTCTCCACCTTCTCTATTTCTATCTTTCAGTCTGTCAGCCCTCCAGACAAGAAGCTTCTTACTGCATTTCCGTACAAATTTTGGGGATGAAACAAAATAATTAAGAAAAAGCCCTCACATTCTGGGTAAGAGCATCCTACTATAGGGGATTTAAGCTGCAATGACTGAGAAACACAGGACACGTTGGTGACGGACTTAGGCTATAGGCCTGAGAAACTGAAGCCAGGAATTGCACAGGCACCCAGAGGTCAGCAGATTTCTCATCTCTTTCTCTGTGTACCCTGCAGTGTTCTGTTAACATTTTGCAATAGGTTCAGCAGCTAAGTTTTTGGGGTGGGTGTAAGAGCGCACCACTTCCTGTGGTGGCCGTTGTGCTTCCTGTTTTCTCAAGGCTGATGGAGACGAGCTGGCGGGGCTGCTGATTTTGAAACAGGGGCAGCTGCATGATAGTCTTGTGAGAGCTCAGAATGAATCACCATCCCATCCTTATAGAAAAATCCCAAATCTTTCCAGAGTTGGAACTCTTAACTCTGGGGCGTTGGGCTACCTGCTCGTGCATTGAGAAGAGGGTGGGGAATGCCCAGAATGCCAAACAGTTGAAAATCAAGAGCCAGACCACAACAGATCATGAGATTAGTTCAAAAATCATACAACTTTTGGAAAAGATTTTTTCTGTTCACTTGATTTCCATTCTTTGAGATATATCCCATTCTCTGCAATAAATGCAAGAAATATCTTCTTTTTTAATATGAAAAACATGAAATATCATGAGACTTAATAAAACCACAAGTCAGTAACAGTAGATGGACAGGAAGGTTACTGAAACACAGAACTACCTTTACACAGACTTTTGACCAATAAACATTCAAACCATTGGAGAGTTCAAGGACACACTAGATTCAGTTTGTTGGTAAAAGAAGGGAATTTTTTGGTAAAAGACAAGAAAGGAAGGGAAAAGAAATTGACAAAGAAAATCCTCTGATGTAGGATAAAAGACGCAGAATAAATCTATCCTGTTACAACTTTATCCGGTTTTTATTATTAAAACTTTCGTATCAATATGAGACATTCTCCATATCTATTTACAAATATACAATATAACCAGGATTACAGAAGATGCTTCCCTGAGTAGGACACTCTCAAAACCAAAATGAATATTTGGAGCACCTGCTTGCAAGAACAAAAAAAAACTCAACAAAAAAACAAACAAAAAAAGCAGTTAAATTCATACTGTACTTTGCGCTCCAGACTCACATCAGCCCCTAGATTGTCTAGAAATTTGAGGGTAACACCTGTTAGCCAACATATGCTAATGAATATGCTTGAGAAATCTTGCATAGACAAGGCAGTGTGCATTTTACCATGCACTAAGCTCAGTGAATTAAATATTAGGCTTTCCTTTATGCTTTAAGTTATCCATCACAGCACTAGATATTTTTGGCAAACTAACATGATTTTTTCTTAATCTGTTTCAGTTCAGGTCCAAGCTCCCCAGCCTGCTCCAGACAGTTTCACGATTAAAGCCTTAATTCATTGCGGTTGTCTTCAGTGCCATGCCCAAAAGCAGCCCAGGTCTACATTTTGGAAACAAGACCTATGCAAAATGAAAAGGAGACAGTGAGAAAATAAGAGCCTAGAAATCTCTCTTAAGGCTGAAGGAGCAGTGGTAAAAGGAAGGACTGGTGGGACCCTCCTGGGGAGATATGTGTGGTCACTCCTGACATTTGGAGCCAGCCCAGAGAGGAACAGAGACCACTATTTAAACCAAATAGCTCTGTTACTCCTTGATCTTATTGTAAGTCTCATGCCTCAAAGTGATCGTATGTTCGACCCAACCGACTGTCAAATGTTTACATTGTGCTGGATGCATTTAACACACATACTAGAGAATGCTTTTATATTCCATTACCTGTATGTTAACACCTCTGCTTTTAACCATCTATTTGAACCACATGCTAAATTGTCTAAAATACTCCCAAATATTTGCACATCATTTTCCACTTCTTGGACCTTCACACCCTCCTACTCTTGCCTGGCCCCTCATAATCTTAGACTGTGTTTTACATAAATATTCAATATCGATGAATGTCCCTTTGCTTTCTGAATTCTTGTCATGGGCCTGTCCTGAGTTTTCACAGAGAAGTGAATACGAAAGAGCTTCAGTTCCTCTCCCCACATTGCATTTGTTTCACTTTCTCCTCTTTTCACTCACTGATTTAATCTAAAGCTCTCTGAGCTCAAGTGTAGGGTTCCTGAGTTCCCAGTTCATAGGATGAAGACATTGGCACTGCTGGAGGATGCAAGAAATGAGGATACGCCGTGAGATATCTTCCTGATCTGGCTCAGCAGCTCTACCTTCAAGCGTCCATTTCTTTACTCACATTCGTTTCTGAGAATCTCATCAAGCCTGCTTAGCGGTATCTACACAGGGTTTTGCATATAAAACACTAGAATAAGAAAGGGCACATCCCAGTTTTCTTACCATACCACTGAGCAAAACTCTTCTGAGAATCAGTCTATGGTTAGATTATGAGATAACATTCATTTTTCCTTCCTGGCTTTAAAAGCAGAGTGACTGCAGTCCCCAATCACACACATCTTTGATGGTCTGGCATGCAGCTCAGTTTGCAGCAATATGGAGCTAGCATGGTTCTTGCAGAGCAATTCCTTATAACCTCAAC
Source organism: Calonectris borealis (assembly GCF_964195595.1). Classification (NCBI taxonomy): domain Eukaryota; kingdom Metazoa; phylum Chordata; class Aves; order Procellariiformes; family Procellariidae; genus Calonectris; species Calonectris borealis. Next base: position 45,482,224 of record NC_134316.1, on the reverse strand, counting down.
TGAGCTGTTCACAAACTGGAGAAGCAGTGTAGAGAGGTGCAGACAGGTCTTGGAACTTGAGAGGAAATGCAAGGCTAAAAGACGTGGAGGGTGGTAAAATGGACATGGATGGTGGTAAAAAAAAAGACAAAATCTATGGATATGTTATCTGTGTCCATCATTTTGGATGACATGATGAATACTAACTTTCCCAAAATGTCCAACAGTGTTTTCTGGAACTGAACTAACCCAGAGGATCAAATCACATCAGTTTGCAGTCACTGATGTACAACAGCAGCTCCAAAACTTCTGCATGAGGAAGCAGGCCTTTGCAGACCTGTGTGATAAACCTGCCCAGTCCTTTGGAACCACATACCATGAGTGACAGAGCCCATACTGACCAGAAAGGCAGGCTGCTATCTGGAAACTGGCTACCCAAGACTGCTGCAAGTCCATGGCTAACCATCAAGTCAACTGTCAGACTGCTAGGTGGGGGTGGGGAAGTTGCAGTGTTGTTATGAAAGTTGTTTATCCACTGATTATCAGCAGCAAGAACGTACATGAAATAACAGTAGGCTTTTAGAGAAAGAGGCCTCTAAATTGCATTATGGTAACAGATGATGCACTGTGTCCACGGTTTGTGCTCCAGTAGAAGCCCGTGAATAAGTTAACTAAAACCAATCTTACTCCTCTCTTCTTCAAGGCTTGATAAACACAGACTGATCAACAGCAACGTGGACAGCACTAGCAAAGTGCGGGATGTGGGAGTTCTAGGGAAATCATGCATATGCAGTGTTGGACAATCTGGAACCTTATTCTTTCCCATAGAGATAATCATCAGCAGAGTCCACTCCAGACACTGCTAGTCTGCAGTCTCGTCCTTTCACATAACATTGGTGTTTTCACTTCAGATGGTTGGGTGGTACATGAATACAAGCTTGAGCTTGTAGCTATCAGTTAGATAAATCTTAAGTCTGTTAAAGAGGAAAAGTTGCGGTGACAGAATTTCCCAGAATTTAACAAATTCACATCACTGCATAAAAGAACATATTTGTGAGACGTTTCAGGGCTGGGCTGGATGACAATTCAAAAAGTACTAGTTAGGAATTCAGGGCCCAATTCTCATTTTCCAGGTAACCTCTTTTCTCTGCTCAGGACTAAGACCTATATCAAATCTACAAGTTTTTAAATTTGAATAAAAAGGTACAGAATATGGAAGAAGAACAAGAGCTTGTTCTTATGTAAGAGGCCCGTAAAAAGATACTAGTACTTTTAACAAGAAAAGTCCTTTCCTTCATCTTGTTTTTACTCCTGCTCTTCGGGTTCCTTTCCTAATCAAACTGGGAGAACAAATAATATGCTCTCAACACTGTAATAAGAAACTAGTAAAAAAGAAAATAAAAACCTTCCTAGCCTGGGTGAAACCTCTTTGACTCCCTTCTATATATGAGCATAAGCATATACTGGAGACAGATACAACCAAAGCCACTGCAAAATATGAAAGGAGTAGCAAAGCTCAGCAACAAACTGTTCCAAGGTATGTTTTCTGATTGTTTTATGAACAGTTTTATATGTAATTTGAAGAAACTGGAGGCAGGGGAAAAATGACTAAAGAAATACTTTGCGGAAATTCCTTGCATTTCCAGTCCAGTCAAATACAATAAACATGCTCCCCTGAAGTATATCCACAAAATCTAGAGATAAGTCATCTATGGATTTATCAATATCCAGAGAAGGAGAGATGTTGAGGATCTGTTCACTATTCTTGTTTCAGGAATCATGGTTTTATTAGTAACTACAATAGCTGCATCCAGTTTTGATCTTTCTAAGAACTGATTGGATCAGGAGAATAAACAGAAAAATATTTAGGAAACTTTCTTTCCATGATAGCAGACAGACAGCTGGGAATGATCCTAGGCTTGTGTACATTGCAAAAGAACTAAGTGTATTTGTTGGATGGAAAGAGAGCTACACAGTGTCTCTCTCCAAGCCTACACATACTGGCCATAGAGAAAAGCCTGGTCTCTTCAGACCTCATGCAAAACGGGAATGGAAAGAAATGGGGAATGTTCTCTGAAGGAGATTCTGAGGAAGAATACATATCCATTAGGCCATCCTTTCATCGTCAAGAGGTAACTTGTGAGAGGAAGTAATTTTAGCATCATCTCTCTTGAAGGTTTGATGTTAATGTTTCAGCAAGGAAAAAAAAAAAGAGCACTGCAGATCCCACCACCAACTCATAGCTGTTTGCTAAATATAAAGGGCTCTGGCACCAGAGCTGAAAACACCTTGCTATATACTGATATCTCAGGCATTACAAGCAAATGTGCTAACAGGTCTGGTGCCAAAAAGTCAATGATAAAGGGAAAGAAATCATTATTATAAAGTTTGGGTGCTTAAACAATCCTCTGCAACAACGCCCAGCATGCTAGCTGCTGGGAAGTCATGGGATTCACGTGTTCCGTTACTGCCTTTTGCTTCCCACTTACAGAGGAGAGTTGGCTAGTGTTGTGACCCATACTGCAACAATAAAGCTTGACTGCAGATTAACCATGTCCTCAGTTTATCCTCAAAGATCATGCCCAGTTCTTCTAGGGCATGCCAATGGCAGCCTTCCTCCTAGGACTAGCACAGCTACTGAAACAGATCACAACATCTTTGTATGGTTTTCATTTTGATTCTTTGTGTTCAGATTCAGAGCAATGAACATGCAGAGAGACTCTGCCAGGTCCTTCTTTCAGAGAGCTAACTATACAGTGTAACTCAAAATGCAGTTAACCTGGACCCTAAGGTCCTTCCCTCTGCAATGTTTTCTTCCCGAAGTCTTCTGACTAGCTCTACAAAAAGTTAATCCCATCTCAACTAGAATACAGAGAACCAAAGCTGTGATCCCAGAATGACACAAAATAAAGGAGACTGTAAGCCAACTAATTTTAATCATCAGCTTTTCTCACATTATTCCTCTGCTTTCTGGGTTTAGCTTTGTAGTTACACTCTCCCTTTAATGCAGCATATCTTCCATCACCTGGCTTAGCACTTGTAATAAGACCCAAGATATAACCTCACAGGAGGCTTGCCTTCTGGCTAGAGAACCTCTGATCAGCTAGACTTCCTTCCCAAAGTGAAAGAAGTCAGTCTGTGCCCCAGTCCCCAACTGAGCTCTTCAAGAGCACCTTCCCATAGTCCTAACACCTAGTACAAGACAATGCAATCAATAGTGCCTTAGATGATTTCCTACTACTGGTGGTTTGAGGATGAGAAGCAGTCTTTCACTTTTCATACAACAACAAGAATAATCAAGTGAAATCCACAGCCTGAAGTGGATGGGACCATCAGGAAACAATCTCAGAAGAACAGCTCAGTGTATCATGCAAAGGAGGAGCAAAATGGCAAAAGCTGTTCTAGTAAACTTCTATTTACTGGCATGCTATTGAGCAATAGTTATGGTAACATGGTGTATATTCATACTTACATACATAACAGGTTCTCACATGTATGCACAAAAACATCAAGAAGCCCCTTAGAACTGGGACGTGATTTACAGGTGGTGGTCAGAAAGGGATAAATATTGTGGGGCGCTCTGTTTGTGAGGTTATCGCTGTTCTTCACAGCACCCCCAACAGCAACTTAGAGCCAAATCTATTTAAAAACAGTAAAGGCAGAGAAGTGAAGTTGCCTTTGGTTGTGCTTTTTTTCTCTTTCCCGTTGTAGCTTCCTCTTTCTCTTCACCAGCTCAGCACTGCTGGCAGCTTTTTATAAACCACGATTCCTACTGCTGTCAGCTTGTTTGGAAACTACATGGTGAGCTCAGTCCAGCAGCTACTGCTGTGGGTTTCTGTTTAACTGCAGACTGGATTTGCTTTAAATTCTGTACCCACACCATGATTTTCATTCCAAAACACTCAAAGAGCTCTGCATATTCAAAAATATTCAGTACAAAGCAGAATTTTGCATTAAACGTATGCAGTTATGTAACATAAACTAAAAGTGGAAATGCATTCCCATAAATAAGTAGCAAAACTTCTGCACAATGCATATGGGAGTGATGGCCTCTGGAAGGTTAAACTATGGCAGGGCGGTCAGTAATGCTGGGTTATTCTAGGCTGACAGTAATCTGCACTGAGCACGCAAAGTGATATCATGACCAAAACAATAGCTGTGAAGCAAAAAGCAATATTGAGAAGATCTTCATTTGCAGAGGAATCTTCTACAATACCTCAGACATCTTTAACACCAGAGACAGGGTGGATGGATGAGTAGAGTGCTGACCAGAAAGATTATGATTACATGAATGATTAGGAATAAAACAGTGAAGAAGCTTCATCTAGCCATAGCATCAAGGAGAGATTATTAGGAAAGTAGGCAGAAGCAACAACGGGGAGGAGCAGGAGCAGGGCTGAGGAAGCACTGTGGGTTGGGATAGTGAGATAAACAGCACCAGCACTCCTGAAGTCTTTGTCCTCTGCCTGCTGCTCCAAAGGCAAACTTTGCCATTGGTTTGGTGGAGAAACTAACACAGGACAGACACATTATATTTCTTCACAGCACAGTAGAATCCTACAGCCAGTTAGGGACTGGGGGATGATGGCAAGATCTTGGCTGGAGGCAAACGGTACTCAGAAGAAAAGCTATACAAAGAAAATAAAATCGGAGGTTCCTCTAGGTCACAGAGTTCAAAAACTTTTTTACTTGCAGATCTCTAAAATGCTTCCATATAGGGGCCAACATACATGCAATTTACATGGTCAATTTACATGGTCAGTTTAAGCCCACTGATAATAGGGTTACGTTTTGTTATTTTTCTCAGATGCCTCAGAAATACTCCATGGACTTGCAGAGGCCTACAAACCATGAGTTGAAAAGTCACTAAATCATGACTGGAAAATACAGGTCTAAAGAAAGTACTTGTAATAGTTAAACTAGATTTAATTTCTGTATTACTGAATTAAATGAAAACAATAACATTGGTAATAGTATGCTGCAACTGTAAACTATGTTAAATTTAGTCACCGTTTAAAATACACAATCCAGTACTTGAATTAAATTTTAAATAAGCAGTTAAGGCTTTGTATGTAGATGAGGTCTGTGACTGAAGAGACAAAAAATTTGAGTAAGCCCAGGGGCATTAGGAGCGGGAATAAGGTGACTGCAGAAGTTGAAGCTCCATTTATCAGTAGAGCACATTTTATCAGCAGCTTTACCTATATTTGCCCATGCTGTACGTTAACTGCATGTAGTATTCCTAATAGAACTGTAACTATCTCAGCCTGTTGTGTTATCAGTCTCAACGGGTCACAATGGTTACTAACAAGACCCCCCTCAACAGACAAAGCCCTTGGGAAAGTCTGTCCCCTTCTCAGCTGGCAAGAATCCTGCAAACTGGGGACAGAGTCAGCTGAGTTATAAATACTCAGCCATGGCTCTGTTTTGGTGTCTACTCCTCTGTGTCCTACCATCTCCTACTCACAAAAGAACCATTTCCCTTTTCTCAATGACCACTGAAATAATTTAGGGAATTTCCAGCACACGATGTGCAGATTCTGATTCACTTTAACCCCAGAAAATGTTTAACTCCTTCTGGGAATTATTGTGAATTGATCCAGTCCTACAAACTAAAATACCCCAAGTTCCTCTTTCCCTTTTCCCCTTTCAGCCATATACAAGCACTTGGCATCCAAAGCATTCCGCTCCTCTGCACCCCTCTGTCACTGCAGTGAAATCTTCTTAGTCATGAGAACTTAGGCTCTCCACATTGTTAATTCGGTCAGATTTGTGGAGGTCTCTTCTCCTAAAATGGGAAGATAATTTCATTTTTCTCATTTTCTGAGATACATATATACCTCTTAGCTTATTCTTCTGTAACATTCTTTAAAATGTTTCACTGCTACCACTAATACAACATGGTCAAAACAAAACCTCTCTGTTTTCCTTCCCTTCTACCTCCTTCTTTTAGCAAAGCTATTCTTCTTACTCTCGCTGTCACTTGGGTGTTGTCTCTGACACTATGCCAATCTACACAAGCAGGCTTTATCAAGGATGTGCAGCTTCCTCTTGTAGGACACCTGTAAGATCAAATTTTTTCACTTTCCTTTCATTCGCTCTCACCCACCAATGGCCTGAACTATGGCAGTCTCCTTCTCTCTGGCCTTCCTGACTTCAGACTCTCTTTTCCCTTTCTCTCCTTTCTCCTGTGTAAGGGGGGATCAAAATACTGTTCAAATGCTCTCTTTTGTATTTCTCCACTATATTCCTCTCAATTACCACATCAAAAACAAATTTCGAAGTCCTTTTAAGACCCTTCACACAACTGGTCCTCCCTAGTCTTTGTTTGCTTAATGTATAATATAATACAATACTGTAATTTTTTAATGTTTATGTAATAATTCTAGCACAACAAGAAGAGTTAAATATAGTTCAGTACAGTAAAATACTGGACTGTAGATACAGAAAATTGCTTGTATTAAAAAAAAGATTGCAAAATTAGAAGACCAATAACCACAGTCATGAGAACAACAGGAGGGAGGAAATAAACTATCAACCCATATATTGTTAGCAGAACAACTTTACAAAAAATATAGTACCAAAATACAGAGCAAAACAACTGCAACCAAACAAAAATTATCAACTCCTTCAATGGGCCTGCAGTCTACATGGCTGATGTAGCATTTGTCAAAGCAGTAAGCAAACTGTACTTCTAAAAAACTGAACAGCTTAAGATGAAGTTACTTATCTCTAGACTGTTAATTTTTTCTATCAGAAGACTAGTGAAAGATGTCACCTTTTATCAGACACTGCAGATTTCAAGGCATCTGAAAAAAACCCATAGGCAAGAAAGCAAAAATGAAGACTAAAGAATCTAACTGCATGTGACTTATATAGTAAAGATGGTCTAAGGTTACAAAAGAATTAAACATAATTAATTCAAACACAATTTTTCTTATCAGTAACTACTTCTATAAGAAAAAAGTTTCTATAGATAATATACTACAGAGCGGGTCATACACAAGTCATACACACCTGTCCTAGTCAAACACATAAAGCTGTGACATGAGGCTTGCATGCATGCTTCACCTCTTATACAGCCAAATGTCTACTGTGAGGATGTATAAAGAGCACTGGCTTCTAGTACTTCAGTTCCTCTGTTTATGCAAAATTCCAGATACAAAGTCCTTGTGAAAGTGGTGGCAGAGAAAACAGGAAGCGCAGTTGTAAACCCACCAGCTACCTAAAGACATGTTTATTTGTGAATAGTGTTTTTCTCTTCAGAATTCTGAGAGATTATGAAGAGATATAATCCTAATAAGATGCAAGTCTTGAAAGTATTAATTACATTAGGAGAGCAAGACTTCTTCCTAGATACAGCCGCACTCTCAAGAAAGAACTGCTGCCTACATATCCAATCAAACTCCATACAGCAGAGGTATTTCTGACACAGGTTAGCGGAGGTGACTATGGACCCAGGGAAAGAATCCTCTCTAATGGTGGGTGTAGATCAGCAATTTAGTTCAGATCATAAGTGCACTTCTAAAATTAATCTCCTGATCCTCCCCGCTTACTGTACTTTAATTTGCATCACATAGCAGTATTAGAGCGCATAAACTGGATTCTTTTCAGATGAAACTGAAGATGTGGCTCAGGACTCCAGCTGCAAATGGGAACTCAGTCCATGACATCAGACTAGAGCCAGTCTGAAGTGACACTCCCCGAAGGAAATACAGGGTGGTTGTTGAGCCTTCAGCAACAATTTTTTTCTCTACAGATATGCTCTTATTGAGCCATATCTCAGTTGCACCTCATCCTTATAGTTTAATTTTGACTATTAAAGTATCTGATTTTGGGGGGGGGACCTCAATTGGACTGTAGGTTCAAGGCACAACTCTATGAAGGGATGTTAGACAATACTGCTTGCATCTTACTGGTGCTACTGACTGTACATAGTATGTAGACTGGATGTAGACTTCAAGAGGAGATGGTATTAGAGCACTCTTCCATGTTAATTGCTTGAAATGATAAAACAGTTTTGAGAGATTGGATGACTATAAATGAGCAGGAATGCGTAAATTGAAAATATGTTGCCTGCAGAATGCAGGTCATTAAAAACTGACATCAAATCTTATAGCTATTTGAACACACCTTAAAGCCAAAACAAGTTTTTCCAAATACAGTAAATAATAAAATGTAGCTGAGATGTAAACAGATCTTGAAGCCATATAAATTGCCAAAGGGAGATTTTCTTCTTTGCTGAATTCTCCTTTATGGACAGTTTAAAAGTTACTAATAAAATGAGAAATGAAGTGCTTTTCATCATAATGGTTCTTAAAAAATCCAGGCTTTCTGGATTAGTACTGACTCAAATTACTCCTCTTCCTCCAAGTGAAAATGGTTATCTTCATTCTGGCATGGATTTAGTCTAGTCTATGCTTGAAAATCTTTGCCAATATAGTAAAGTTAGTTAAGACTGTGATATTTTAATGACATCTTTATGACATTTCCCACTAGCAAAAGTCGTTGTACAGATGCCATTACATAAAACTCAGGAACTCATGAAAGCTGGACTGTCAAAAGCACTTTTTTGCCACTAGGAACTGCACCAATTCAAGGAGGGGATGCCCACATAGTGAGGAAAAGTCTTTGTTCAAATGTAGCCGTGGTAATAAACCTATGGGTATCACAAGAGAACATCAGTGAGTGATAACCTATCACAGTGGAAAGGGGAGCACATATTTCCGTGGAGTCTACATTCAGACTGTTAAGGATCCTAAGGTGAAACTCCACATGAGAAAAAGTGGTAACAAATTCTTCTCAGCCAGTAACTTACAGCAGCCATTCTCTGGCTCCTACTCTCTCATTACGGAAAACTGCAACAAAGGTATTTCAACTCATATCTTCAACTCAGTAGCAGTATATGTAACGAAGAGTTAAATGCAGAGGATTGTGCTCTACAGCTCCAGACCCCACAAGTTCCACAGTCAGAGAGACCCATAGGCTCTCTTAAGAGAAGAGGGCAGATCCCCTCCATGTCGTCTGAATGGACATTCAGTGTTGAAGGATGGTGTACAAGACCCATTACCTCTAGATAAGGCATATTACCTCTAGATAAAACAAGTTCAATGGAAAACATAGCTCTGGGAAGAATATGGAACGTACAAGGGAATCCCTTGCTTAGTGGTCTTGTCTTACTGTTACAAGAAAACTCTGTAGCAGAATCTATGTAAACACCTGTTTCTGATTAAAAGACTTCAGGATGAGTGATGTTTTATGTGGTTTTAGTAGGGAGAAAAATTACCTTCCAAGCACCGAGCAGGGTTTGAGGTAACGGGACCTCTCTGTGATGTGGCTGTGAGTTGAAACCCTTTTGCTTTGGTAGCTTGTGGTTAGAAATAGCTTGAAGAATAAATGGGTAGAGGTAGGGGAAGAACTGTTTCAAAAAACTGCACACACATATTAATCTCTCAGATTAATATGAATGTTAAATGTTTTCAGAAATAAAAAAATTCAGAATCAATCTTTCAACTCAGCAGGTTTTTCTCTGGTTCTCTAAATTCCCATCATGGAGAAGGATTCCCACCCTACTTCAAAAGCCTTTTTGAAGGTCAGATTACACTCTGTGAGTAGCAGCTCACATCATATGCCTCTGGCAATCGGTTCTCTGCTATACAATTGTTTGGTAATGTCATCTGTTTTCTGCATGTAAGTCATCTAATAAGGTACTACAAGGATCTGGGCCCAAAGTATCGTCTCTAGTAGGCCTTCCTTTAGGAGTGAGAAGATTGTGTGATTACAAACATAGGATAAAACACCACTTATATGCAACAGTGAGAAAGTAATCTCTGTTGAATTTTAGCAAGACTGTTACTAGTGATGTTCTTATACAAATATGATAGTGTAAACAAGCATTTTATTTCGCTTTTAGCATTTCCATTTATGGAGATACTCTCCTTCCTAGGAAGCTTATTCAACTTCTGGACTTTCTGCTGGCCCTCAAGCTTTGTGGTATGTTATTTGGTTCTAATTCATCATACAGAGAATCAATTTCATTATTTATATTGATAACCTTGGTGTGCTTATGATTACTTATATGTTAAACATGGTTGATAATGTTGATAATCTAGCATTCCCTGAATACAGTAAGGCTGGTGCAATATATCTACCCTTATTAGGTAATTTCCTGTGCTAAGAGACAGCGCAGAAATATCCTCCAGCATATGAAATATAGTTGCATTCCACTTTAATAGAAGCCTCTCTGTGTAAAACACTACATTTTTAAACGTTCTAGTAGCTGCTTAAGCTATCTTTCAGTGTACAATGCATCAGATAGCATATCTTCTTTGTTCTGAATAGCCTTTTTAATAGACACACAATTTCCACAATTACTTTTATCACCTATTATCCAATTACCCACTTTAAGATTTGTGTATACTATTGTTCACTCCCTTCTCCTCTGTTTGCACTGAATTTTATCATCAGGACTGTACTTTGCTTCTCTCCTTTTCCCCCAGGTGGTTCTGATCACTTCCAGGGTGGTATCCATGAGAGACTTGAGAACCATCTCAGAGACAGGAGTGGACTGTTTAGCAGCATGCTTATTTCTAGGTTAAAGTCAGATTTCATGGTACAAATAAAATAAGAATGAAATGCTTACTTATCAAAAGATGCTAGTCAAATTCAGTTTGGGGCTTCAAGAGTTAATCTCCCATCATGTTCTTGATGTTATCCCATTGCTAATACGGTTTCTTTTGTTGAGTTCCTTAGAGTGGGGAACGAGAGGAACTTGTGAGTGGCCTCTGGTTTTACCAGTGTACGAGGGAGGAAGTCTGTAGTGGCTGAAATTCCCCCTCACACATAGACCCAGGTGAGTGGTGAACAGGCTACTTTCAAAAGCAGAACCTGTGGCACACAGGCATAGATTGAAGGGGAACAACCCAGACAAAGAAACTTCACTTTTCCAAGACATTAGTAACTAACTGCAAAGCAAGAAGGCATTTTGCAGAATGAGAGCGTTCTCCCCTTGTCGCAAGGCCCCACCCTCCACATCCTGCCCCGTGGCCCACTCACCCCTGCCCCTGCCAGAACCTCAGAACAAAGGTCATTTGTTCAGTGCAGCCAAAGGCAAGTAAAACAGTGGGATAAAGAGAGGGAAGAACACCATGTGAGAAGAGCTAAAGCAAAATCGCTACAAGAAATTTCAGCACCTGACTGTTTAGATGCAAGTCTACAAATCTTGTTCTCTGCTCACTGTTAAAGGCACTCGGGATCTGAGAGAAGTCAAGTAATTGCATGGGACGTGTAATACTTTCTCCTTTTCCCCACTCGCTTTCTCCTTGCAGGAGCTAGAAAAGAAAAGAAATCACAAGAAACAAATAAGAGGGCTAAGTATCTTTCACTGAATCATTTTGCTCTCTTGCAAGGTTTATGAAGAAAGTCTCATGGGCTTAACTTCAGTATTTTGTAGAAACTTAAGACTGTATATTTGAAACTGCATACTCTTTTTTTTCCTTTCTGCTAAGTATTGCCACCTAATTCCAACACAGGACTATTGTTAAAGCAAGTCTATGCCACTGCACTGTCCTCACAGAAGTTGTCAGGACTGTGTCTCTATGATACATCATTAAACCAGAGAGCAGCACCATCGTTATGGTTCATCTACAGTGGGACGCATATAGTCCCCCACAGAGCACTGCACCCATACGCTTGTTTATTGGTAGCAGGCCCAGGCTCTGGGTTGCTGATTATACAGTAAGCACCTGCCCCATGGCAGATCTGGCTCAGGGCAGACTTCCTGTTACAGCGCCGCAGCTCCCTGAAATGAGATTTATGCAAACTGGCTAAAAGCTGTGATGTCACAGCGCACTGATAGACCCAAGGGCTATCTCCCTTCTACAGACATTTGATAAAATCAGGAACTTCACATACAACTCGGGAAGAAGTTCACCTCAGAACCTGTTAGGGCAAACTATGAAAACTTGTTAGGGACCTTCTCCTATCCTGAGATCCATCACTGCAAAGGGACTTCACGGAGTCTGAGGATCTCACTTTTTTCTTTTTTTTTTTTTTCTTTTTTTTTTTTTTTTTTTGTTTCATGTGATTTTTTCAAGTCAGTTATTCTGGATGTTTGAAAAGTGAATTAAGAAAAATTCACTCAGAAGTTGGCTGAATGTTGCAAGCTTGCAAAATGGAAGGATTTCCCCTCATTCCCCCTGTGAGTATATGGGGTTTATTCCTAATATGGATCATTGGGCTCAGTAGCAAAAGGCAAAGTAAACCAGGTTTTATTATTTGAGAATATCTCTGGTTTGGTCTGTATTTGTAATGCCAGGAAGTTGGGCTGAGGTCAATATATAAAGCTAGTGACAACATTGCAATGAATGGGAAATTAACATTTCCTCCCTAAACTTGTATCTGATTTTGATCTCCATTTGTTTTCACAGATTAAATGTATGGTATTTTTGTAGAGTATGCGTATAGCAAGTCAGTGTATTTTTTTCTTCAATGCCGGCTTTGTGATACAAGGCCGAGTCTTTCTTCAGGTTGTAATTCTTAATAATCCGATGTCTCTGACATAGTTTATGTATTTAACTATCTACCAATCTGTGAGAGAAGAGTTGCTGAATGCTGATTTTACCTATTGCAGATTTTAGGACTCAGTGCTTTTTGCAATGGTGGCATTTTAGTTTCTAACTTCAGCTTCTCTTGAACTGAATTCTCTTGGATTCACTTGCTATGAAAAAGCAATTTGTGAATGCGGGGAAAAAACCCACAACCCTGAATTGGTCTTTCAATGTTTTCTCCAAGTTACAAAATTTTCTGTATGCTTATGAGGCTGTTTCTATCCTTTCTTTAACTCTGAAGCATTATTACACTGCTGTAATTTATCATACGGTGAGTTCGGAAATTATTATTTATGAAGAACGTAATGTCACTAACCTGTTGTTCAGAAACAAACCTTAATGGGAAATCTCTAAGCAGAATGGGTAAAAGAGGCCCTAACTACATTTTATTAAGTTTGTAGAAGCTGAAGAGATGTCAGATAAGGTATTTTACTTGGCTTTTTATGTGGTAGATGACTTACGGTAATTGCTGTATGTGTTCAGAAAACAGAAAAAGACAATGCAGATCCAAGAGTCCTTTGAACAAAACTTGTATCAAGTTTTCTTTTTGTCTTGTCCCATCTAATGAAGGCTAAAGACATGTTTCCTTATTTTCCACCCAGAAAGATGGCCCTTTGAATTCCTTTCATGTTTGGTATCCATGTTGACTGAAAAAATATGTCTTCTTTTCGGGAAACCCTTTATTCTAGCAGTTCATCATCAGTGTCCCTGAAATCCCCTATCTACCCAAAGGGTGAAAAGACCTTAAAAATCTTTTTTTTTTTTTTCTTAAATACACCGAGTGGCCCAGTGGATCTACTGTAAATGCATCAGCATAGAAATCTGAAAAGAAACTGAGAAAATGAAAAAAGTACACAGAGATTTCTCAATCTGTTACTTGTTGGGCTTAAAAAAAAACTAAAAAGAAACCCAAACCTTGTCCTCAACTACCCCAGAAACCAGCATCTCCATTTAAAAAAAAAATATAATCGTTAATTTGCTGTCCACTCATTCAGTCATAGCCAAGTTTTCTGGCCTCTCTTTTTCAGTATTGAATTCCAGTGCATACATTGAATAAGTGGAGTGAAAATCTAAGAGAGTCTGGCCCATATTCTAATTTGTGTGGCAGTTAATATTCTGGCTGAACTCTGTTCAGATGAATGATACAAGAGGCAGTGAAGATACAATTATGTCTTACAGGAGCACTTGACAGGGCAATTTGGTTTTTATTTTTGTGATTAAAATGTCCAAAAATTAATAATTTTGTGGTTTGTACTTTCAAAATAGTTTTAAGTGCCCTTTGAGCACTGCCAGTTAGAGCCCCTCATGACATCATTACAAATGTCTGTGCCTCCTGGGGCTTTTTCAGAGGGGAGACATAGACCCCTGTTTCTAGACAGGGGTTTCTGTGAAGCAATACTTCCCTCCTCTGCCCCTCCCCGTTCAGTTGAGGGTGGGTCAGTAACTGCCTTCCTCTTGACTGCGCTAGGAAACTCTTACCCTTTATTTGGAAAACGCTGCTCAAATGGTTTAGCATCCTTCTCTGAAGACTAGGAATTTTGTACGGAAAAGTTCTGCAAACTGGGCCCATGTCTTCTAGTGCATGATAGAATCTAGTTGTGCTACAGGGTAAAAAATTATTAAGTCAAACACCTTTGCCTAAAGAGGGCCCCAGTTATATGTGAATCCCTAAGTAGCCACCTGTAGAAATCACAGCTTTGTATGGAAGTGTATTTGTGTGAGAGCGAAGCACTCTGTTCCACATAACTGCATTGCCAGCATGGTCCAGTGAGGCTGGCCCAATGAGTGATAATGCTAATATTTTTACTCATCTTTTCTAAGATAGTTATACTGTAATTTTTTTCCAAGGAAATACGGTTAATCTTGGCCTTAAAACTTGTCTCAGCAGCACATCATTGGAAACTGTGTGGAGCATTTCTGAATCACATGCCAGTGAATAGTTATGTCAGGATAACAAAAAAAGATCAGCATATAGTGAATTTACAATCACCTGGAATCATCTGACAAAGTCTTGGTGAATAACAAGAATTTTCAGATTGCTAGTCAGTTGAGTCCCCTGTATCTCTCTCAAACCAATGCCAACCAAGCTTTCTCCAAGTAGTTTTGTGGCTTTTCCCTTGATTTTCAGGGCAAAGAAGGAAGATGGAGGCAACTCTCCATTTATCAAAGTCTGTGACAGTTAAAGTATTGTTTGTTGACCTCTTGCTTGAGATTGGAATATGGTTTTTGATAGCGTACTGCACCTCATGGCATGTAGGAAAGGAGATACCAACTTCAGACCACAGCTGTGAGTTGCTAACAAAGCTTTCTGTCACTCTTTTACATGAAAACAATTGATAGAACAAATGACCATTGACATCAGGTTAAATATTAAATTGTAACATAAGCCATTCTTTGCTTTCTGTCAGGGGAAACAAAACAGTCATGGAAGTGCTATTAGTAAGTAAGATGATGAAATGGGTGTGTGGGTGGGGAGGTTCCAGAGAAGGATGGGGCAAGTGGGTAAAGATTGGTACAAGAGGCAACAGCAGCACATAGCGAAATCTCTTCTCTCTAACTCGAGAAAAAACTTTTAATAAAACTTTAAAAAAACCAGAGCGAGATTAAAAACAGGTTCTTGGAAATAGTTTCTCTAATGAATAGAGGAAAATATCCCACCTTCCCACAGGATAAAGATAATCAGAGAGAATCCATGCTGTACTGTCTCCTTTGACCACAATCTGATTAAGTTTATGATACATAAAGTTTTAAATATTTAATATGCATTTTCCCATAATAGTTACTGTACCCTTGAAGATCAGACACCAAGATGGAAAGTGGTGCCAATTCAAGTCCTTTGTGGGGATGGATTGGTCCAGGTTGCATAGGGATATACACATACATATTTTATCAAATGGATCACTGAGCAGAAAACAAATCTAAGGAAGAAAATTCCCACAAACCATAATAAAGAGATTTTAAGTCCCAGACTTTCAAAACAGAATATGTAAAAAACCAATGATCTATGTAAAAGTAGACTGGTTTTTAGATGTTGAGTATCTGCAACTTGCTCTGCAGTCAGCCAGATCTGTAAACATTAAGGGAATCACCTTTTTAGTAGTCTATTTAACACACCTTCCTTTAGCTCTGGTCATTGAATACACATCTGAACTTGTAAAACTGGCTTTCGAACGGTAGAAATACATCATTCTCAGCTCTCAGACTGTGAGACACTATTGCCTGTTATAGTATATTGGATTGAAATGGGCGAGTTTGGAAAATCTTAGGGAAGAAGAGACAACAAAGGAAGAACACAACTAGGAAAAGTCAAACGTTCTTTCCCATGCCTAAAGTACGTATTGTTTATCTGCTTTTGGACTGATGCTTGGCCTTCCTGTCAAGCTATACTTCTGTAAAGATATGAGTGATAGAGCTTTTGTTGTAGAAGTGGAAATTTTATACATAGCAAATTAAGCCTAGATTGACAGGACACTGATTTCTTTGCAAATTTCTTTACTTTTGACTAAATATTTATCAGAGCTACAAACTTTGATACATTTAGATATGGAAAATTTTTATAATTTCAGTCAGTTTCTAGTATTTTAGTTGAAAGGAAACAAAAAGCTTTCTTTCGAACTATGTACATTTATATGACTTTTTTAACCTCCATTTCTCCCAACTAGTATGATGTGCATTTTCCATTTGGATGAGGTCTGTCCTTTCACAGAATATGAATGCTTTCCTTTGAGTTATGACAAATTAACAGTTCTGAATATGAAGGCAAAAACTTCATACATTCTTCAGGTTGACATGATTTAACAGGAAGCATATATTTATGGAAAGGAAATGGGGGAGTGGGGTGAATTAATTTGCAAAGATAATGAAAAGTAGAAATTCCATTCAGAACTTTATCCTGAAGAAAGCAAAACACAGTCTCATTACTTTTTCTTGTCAGAGATCAGAGTACACCGCAGGTCTAAGGAATGGGGATGAGTGAATGCATATAACCAGTCACAGTTAGAGAGAACACAAAGAAAATATGTAGAGGAAAACCAGAAGCATCAGAGAGAATCTATGCTGTACTGTCTCCTTTGACCACCCCTCTGAAATCTGGAAAATAGATTATACTTCCCATTAAATCTCTGTGTAGATGAAGGGCAATTCTATTGGAATCACATTGATTTGGAAAGGGAGACTGCACCTACGTCCTCTGGAGACCAGAAGTAAGAGGAGTCCCTTCACTGGTATCCCTGCTGTGGATACAATTAAATGATGATTTGCTCCTTTTACTTAGTCTTTCCCTTAGATTTTCTTTATTATGGGTTATCATCTTCTCAAGATTTCCCCAAAGCAATTATCCACCACCACAGATTATATTGGGAGCTGACAGCCAAGCAATGGATTTGCTCCTGAGGCTTTGAATATTCCATGGATCTGATGCCCAGTTAGTGTGTATTCTGGAAGTCATGACGTTTTAGGCAGTCTTACCAGTGCGTTTTAATATGATACGCTAATACAGCATGCAGCTGCTACTAAGGATCTACCAAGGACCGAAGTAATTTCTGAAAGTATTTTCTACCTTTTTGTGTTCTAACATCTTAACTCTCTGGGAATAAGTCTCTTTTTCTTGATCTAATTTCTTCAATGTCATAATAGAAATCGCATTCCTAGAAAAGGACAATCTTTAAATCCCCAAATTCCAACAGAATGAACTGAAGGAGTTAACTAGAAGAATTAAAGAGAAGCGTTAATGAGCAATGGTAACTCTGATGGAGTTTTCACCAGAAAAAAAAACCTTTTCCTTTTGCCAGCTGCTTATCTACCACCTCCATCTGGATTTTAATGGCAGCTGCTGCCTTAGGTTTCATGTTCTCGAGTAGTCTGGAGGAGGAAGAAAAAGAGAAGCTCGCCTGCATTTCTGGCATGCTGTCACCATAGCCTAAGCTTACAAAATGCTGGTGTTCCAACGACACAGATTTATGGAGGGAGATAAGGATTTGGGACATACAGATAGGCATGTGAACATACAAAGATATGAACATAAAAAATATGTCCATCGTGTATGTTATCATATTGGTTTAAATATTTGTCCTTTTCTTTAAAGTTAGTTATGCTGAAGTCATTAACAGAAGAAAAATGTTACTAGAAATAATTTCCCTTCAGAACAAGAAGCAAGAAGGTGTTTGAGTTCTACATTGCTGTTGACACTCTAAGAATTTGTTCAGATTGGAAGAAAATATTGTAACAAAGTTAATTGGACAAAAGTTTAGCAAAGCCCTGTGAAGCACATTGTCCTGCTCCAACTCTTCATTCTGGAAAAAGACAAAACCAAATGTTAAATGAAGCAACAGAATTGTGCACAACTAACAATAAACAGACCACCTTTATTGAAACAACATAAGACGTTAAACAGTATTAACATTGGAATACTAGGCGGGGGGAGGAAGACAAGTGGGAAAGTTACCCTGTCACCTGTTTTAAGAAGATAAAGAGGACTTTAAATCTACAGCTAAGCATCCAATAGGTCACGACTCAATATCTGCCCCACATTTGGACTTTTTAAGTCTTCTCTGTGCATACCTAACAGCCCTGTGCAGCTGATTTGAACCAGCAAACATTTACATCTTGGACAAAAACTGAGACAGAAAATGTTTTTATGCCCTCTGTCAATGTCATTACCCTCCTACAAACTGCCACTCTCATTTAGTGAGACCTCCTAGAAACACTCAGAATAACATGCTTAAGCAAGACAAGTTTCTGCTTTCTCTTTTGTGTACAGGAGGAATGATAATAATAAATGTCTGTCACTACCAAAGAAAAGGTTTCCCTGCTGTGCTGCTGTGATGGCATCTTGGCTTGGGCCTGATGTCCAAGACAGCTCTCTAAGCAGTATCCGCAGAAGGTTGGAGGGCGGGATACACAAGAACTTGTGTAATACCACAGGACAAGCTCTGCTACACAGACTGGGTCTAAGGAGATGGATTACTCTGTTTTTTTATTTGCAAACCAGTGTTTGGTGTCAAGCATTTTATTCCTGCTGATTCAATAAGAACTTGAAGCCTCCCCCTTCTTTCCCCTAGGCAATATAAAATGTGTTGGCATCTCCCCCTCACTAACTATATGAATAATTTTGAAGGGATTTGTGTAAGCTTACAGTTCTAAAAATTCCTCTTCTCTTTACAGCCCTCTGAAGATATGGTACCCTATGAGTCAGACCTCTACCGACAGCCCCATGACTATTACCAATATCTCAACAGTGATGGAGAGAGTCATGGTGGTAAGTTAAAAAATATCTTCTTGGAGCATAAAGTCTCATGAGATAGCACAGGAAAGAGATTTAGGACATTCAGGAAAAGAACAAACATGTTGCTGTGATCTATAATGTATAGGCCCATACTTTCAAATCAGAAACCAACAATATTTTATTCTGCTTAATGGCACTGTTCCAAGACAGCAACTGCAACACGGTTTCTGCGAAAGAGAATTTTAGAAAGCACTGAATGATGCAAGGAGCTTCCAGGACATTCAGTGCATTGCCAGGAAGGTGGGATCTCATGATCTCTATCCTTCATTATCTACACTGTGTTTTTACTTTCCTCTGCAGATCAAAAGCACTTTGCTTGTTTCAGAATTCTTTGAGGACATGGCTTTTCAATATTGTATTTCTCTTCTTGTGTTCCCATCTCCAATTCCTGTTTGATTTAGGTCTTAGACACTCTATTTGTGCCTTCATTTTAGTTATGTTTCTTTGGTATTTGGCCTTTTTCAACTCCATATATTTCTCTCTTTCTTTTGATCTCTTTTGCATGCTGCCACACCTAGCTTTAACTTGTGCTCTTCCTCCAGTACACCCAAGTACTTCCTCTCTCTAAATCTATGTAAAACTTCCTTGTAGCTGTTTGTACATAATCCTAGCTCAATATAAAAATACTGTATGATTATCTATTGCTTTAATTTATGTATGCGATTTCAAAGCTTTGGTGTCTTTATATTTTCACATTGTCTGGGCACTGGACTCTTAATCAATGCAGAGGGGAGAGTCTTGCTTTGTGAATTTTGTCTCCTGTGCAATACAATGGTCCAGCAACACCACCCTGGAAATATCAGAGTCAATATTGACTCAGGAAGGAAAAACACCGTTCTACTGTGTCACTCGTGGCAGTCCCTTCAGATCCTGGAGTTTCCCTAAAAGACTCCCACTGATATAGCAACTAGACCCATCACTGCCTGATTTAAGACATCTAACAACTTCACAGTATAGCACTGTTTTATCTGTGGCAACAGAAGCTACCTTAAGGGACAGCAAGCTACAGAATAGGATTGTTCTAAGCATTTAACTGGAAAAATTCCTACCTAAATTTGTTCTCTACATTGCATTCAAGAAACACCTATGATATTCTTAACACCTGGAGACAAAGAATTAATTCAGTTTTTATAAGTTATCTCATGGCATCTGTCAAGTCACGTTAATCAAACCCAGCAAATTCCACATGGAAATTCAGGGTTTTTACATTATAACCTATATCTGTTTACACACCCATAAAATGAGGATAACATATATTATCTCAAAAGGCAACCGTGACAATTAAACAATAAATATAAAAGATGCCATGTAGGAAAAAGCACTAGGAAATAATTTGTCATTAAATCTAGGCTACCTCAAGCAACAACATCCCTTTATCTTCCCAATCTTATCATGCCATCTGGTTTACTGCCCATTTTTCTGTTGGAAGGCTGTTCCTAAGCTACACCGCTCAGATCATTAACACATTTTTACTCATCATAATGAACACAACAAAAACTCAAAAGTCACCTATGTGGGTTATGGCCTATGTAGTACCTAAACACCCACTTTGAACAGAAATTTGTCTCTTCCTAAACTTGTGTTGCGCTTGTCATAAAGACACAAAAAAACATCGTTTAATGTTTTAACTCCTACAGTAAGTGGTTATGGAAGAGGCAACTTAATCCCAGCCTGCACATTTCCATCAAATTTTTATTTATGAAAGTACCTCTAATGTAGTTGGTTGTGTCTAAATATCTAATATGCCCTACGCTTTTCTGAATTGCTCACAGTCCAAAAGAGCAATGAACAACCAAAGAATACAAAGGGGAGTGAAAAACACAAATTAACACATTTTGCTTCTTTCCTATAAACATTGACAAACCCAACTTTGGCTTTCATTTTGTTAACATGACAGAAGTAGTGGGTTTTGAGAACAGCTGTGCAGAAGAGCAGGAAAGGGACAAACTACTTTTAGAAATATGTACTAAGTGTTCAGAACAATGATCGAAAAATGGCGGGGAAAAAGAATAAATAAGGTGCTGCAGTGATAACAGTGAAGTGAAAGAGCTGAGAACATGATTAGATAGGAAAAAAGAAGAAATAAGTAGGACAGAATTGTGAGAGAGGAGTTCAGCTTGGGGTACAGTGAGATCACTGGCAATACATAAAAAATAATTTTGCAGGTCTACTCAATACTACTATGGACCTCAAAGAAAAGCTACCAGATAAAGTAAATAGATACTACAAGACAGAATAATACTTCTGACTTTGCTGATAAGCAGGTCTTGCTCAAGTGTCAGACTACCTCTCTCTCTCTCATTGCTAGCAAATTAATTTTGTGAATGGGAGATGGCAATATCTTAACCTGTAGATCTGTCCTACATGCATTACTGTCACTTTTCTAGAACATAAGACTGAAGGCAACCCTTACTCCATGTTTACATGAGTAAAGTACAGTAAAGTACACACAATAGTGTGTCACTAATTAAATTGTAAGAGATCATTGCCAATAAGTGAACACTAAATTTAACAAGCAAAAACACACCATAAAAATATCCATATGTTCATCACAACATGCATTGTTTGCATTTATTTTGTATGCTGTAGTTTAACTATTTTGTAAATACTGTAATAAACACAGAGACAGAGTCACGCAGGACAGAATCTACTTCTAGTGATCATGTATTAGTCCATCACCCTGCCCTAAGCTTGTATGCTAGTAAGCCTGTAAATGTAATACAGCATATTTTGTAACACTGATGCAATCTTAGTAATTACAAAATTCCACTGCAGCTTTGTCTCTAAGTTATTACTAAACATTATTGGTTTAGTAAAAATCACTTTTTGTATGAAGCTGAATGCTGACCCTTGTTCACTTTGTTGCTAGCCTCATGGAACTTACTGGATTTTGTGATTTGGGATTTTATTTTCATCCCACCTCCTGGAGTAATATGATCATTTAAGAACCTCAGCTTTGATTTTGTTAGGATTTTAGCCCACACAGAAGTGGAGGAAAGTCCAAACATGTGAACCTTAGTCTTAAATGCTATATGGAAAACAGAAAGAACTCCAAACTTCACCAAAAATCCCCTCGCTTCAAAGCCATTCTCATGATTTGCTGGGGCCTGACTCATAGATTTTCAAACGTTTGGCATTATTAAAATCCTGAAGTTTGTAAAGTGAGAGCTAATGAGATCCTACTGTTGTTATAGATAAGACTGCTGCACTGCCTAGGAGCACAGCATTTCACTCAACAGAGAGCGATTCTGTAGGGAATCAAGACATTCATTTTCCATATTTTTCTCATTTCCTCTACGGGTTTTTTCTTAGCTTGTTTTTTCAGGTGAGCGAAACACAGTGGGAACATCTAAGCTGTGCCATGTGGCACTGTGTAAGAAACCCTCTCCTAGTTCAAAATGAGTTGGAAAATCTGTACAGCACAGAGCAGAACCACTCAGAGACACTAGCTCGGACCTCACAAGGAAGCCATGTCTCCTTAGAGCGGGCAGAGTGCTGTGCTGACAGAGCTGTCACGTTTCCGGTTCAAGAGCTGGCTCATGAGTTTCTGCATGATTTTGCACTGCGTGACGCAGATTTAGCCTGTTACTCCACTGTATAATAAATACCTTCCTTAAGCCTATTTCATATTCTAACTGCTGGTTCTAACATTATTCATCTATTAAAACAGAAGCAAAGCAATTTACAATCGTCAGAAGATGACTGAGAAAGTTCAGTTATGTTTTCTCACTCGCAGAGTGAGAATCTACCTCCATGGTGATATTAACACAATGCCCTCAGGTCCGCTATTGCTTCCCAACAGGCTAACATCCTCTCTGTCATGGGAGGGAGTTCAGAATTCATGACTGTCCTTCCTCTAACCTTTCACTACATACAAGACCAAAACAAACACCATCTCCATGTCTCTATAAGAGAGAATTTTTTTCACATCCTCTTTCACTTCACATGAAATTTCTCATAATGACTCCATTGTGTAGCTATAGCTTGGCTTTTAATGACATTTTCCTTTACCCAAAGAATAGACACTTTCCATTTCTAGAATTTTTCTCTCCTTTCTTTTTTCTTCCTTCCACCTTTACGTTTTTGAGAAAAGAATTGCTATGCGCACTACCAAAGAACATAGAAGTAAACAGCTGCTGATAACTCTAATAACTGCAGACACAGATATTTAGAAATTTTGTATATTTTCATGTGCAATAACTTAGCCAGGATGGTTAACTGCAGAGGGGCTTGTGGAGACAGAATTCGGAATTTCTCTTGTAACTAAATGTAACTAAAACAATATTGTTTTTCCTAAGCATCACGTGAAGTTATAGATAACTTGGAAATAAGGACTTTTTCTCCTGTCACAACTTCAATATTTGGACATAAGTTTGTGTTGAAGTAATTTCTGACATAGATTTATTTTGTATTAGTATTGGTTTTGTATTATGTATTTGTATTATGTGGTCACTCTAAGTCCCTAAATGCTGTGCTATTACTACTATTCTATTATAGTATTTTTACAGCAGCATGTAATTCCATAAAACAGGAATTCAGTAGTGACTAGGCTAAATATTACATAGCCATTAACATGAATATGCATAAATAGTGTTCCATAGGTTAATTTTTTTGCCAAGAAAGAGTTTAAAAGAACAGTTCTGGAGGCAGCAGGAACCTTGTCACAGGCTCCAAAAAACTAAGAGGTATCTTGAAGTATAAAAACGTGACCGCTGATTAAAAAAATATTTAAGAAGAATCAAAAGTAGACCACTCGGAGCATGCACAAATACTCATAGCTATGCATGTTGGAAATGTACTGTGTTCTCTCTTGACCACCATAGTTACTACTAGCAAGACATTCCACAGCTGAAGACCTGCCATTGACAGCCTCGGAGACTTTTGCCTGGGCTTTGTCATCCTCACAATTATGCATTGATCTCACTTGCTGTAGTAGATTATCAAAGACCGGGGTCTTTGAGAATATACATTGCCACCTGACAGAGGACTTTCTGCACAACGAGCAGAGCCAGATCATTCTAAGGAACAAGAGTATAGATTACTCCTGCAATGTATTCTCCACAATTTATTATACAGGGCTGCCCATGGTATATGGGGCCTCAATGGTTGGCTCTACTTAGAGAAATCTGCAGTAATTTAACCCAGAAAAAGCATGAGTTAGTGTGAAAAATATTCACAACTAAACAAAAAAGTTTCAGATTGAAAGTGCCCAAAGCCTCCTACCAGGACACAGCCTTAGATGACCTGTGAATTCAAACTCGCACACACTGCCATTTCTGGGGTTGGAGTAGTCATGAATGTAAAAGTACCTGGGTACTTTGCACCCATAAAAAACACTTTTTTACCAGAGAGAATAAATTTTTTCTCTAGCACCACAACATGAAGAAGTGCTACTGTGCATTGTAGTTATAACTTTGGGCTATAAAATCCGTACACAGCCCACAAAAAAGCAAAGAAATTACAAAGTAATGCAGCAGCTCCCTGGGTGCTTTTATAAGCATCTTTCCATCCCTTTCACAATGCAGTGACATGGTTTACCCATGAATCAGAAAAGCAGGAAGGACAAAAAAGTAAGCACTGGTGTGGTAAATGGTCTGATGAGCCTCCAAATAAGTTTCTACAGGCCTGAGCCATAAAAGCAGCTAAAAGAGCTTACAACTTCTCAGGTACAACTATGTTTGGTATAATCACATCACTGAGTTCCCTCTAAAGGAAGCCACATTCAAAGACACTATCCCGGATTTCAAATCCTCAATGAGATTAGACCTAATTGTTTGAAACATAAATGGGGGAGGATGAGGAGATAGAAGCTGAGAGAAAGAATTAAACTGGTATTTAAGAAAAAATATTCACAGCACATTAGTATCCAGAAAATGTCATACACAATAACATCACATTGCAGAATGAGACAATTGCTCCTCTATAAATTCAGTACAACTACACTTGGAACAACATGTTCAGTTCTGTCCATCACATTATCGGAAGGATTTCAACAGCTGGGAGGGAGCTTGGAGAAGTGCACAAGTATGATTAGAGGGGTGAATATACTGATTTATATTGAAAGACTAAGAGCTAAATATATAAACAGCTGGGTTAAGTTATAATTAGGATTGTAATTAGGATTGTAAGTTATAATTAGATTGTAAGGGTACATGATAGCAACCTGAAAACATGTAAAGGGTAGGACAGAAATTATTTATAATAATACAAAAGAAGAAAACTCACAATAGTAAGATATAAATTAGAACTGTTACACTGAATATCATAAAGAAATTTCGGCCATGCATAAAATGATGCATGGAAAGTTAAACTATGGAAGATTAGTTCCTATCTCAGTCAGAGCAGAGGACATGATGTTGACTTTGATTTTAAAAAACAGAGTGCACATAAATATGTGCATAATTATGCATGCAGCTACTGTATGTAAGAGAGAAATAGAATTTGCAATGCTTCACATTTCCTCTAGCAGCTTTTAAATTTTGAGCAGCAAATATGAAATTCTAAAAATTTTGGAGGCTTATATTGAACTAAAAATCCAGAAATCTAAAAGTGAGAATGATATGGAATTTAATTTCAAAAGTAAATAAATCAGGAAACAGGATAGTAGTTATATGAGTACTTTTTTATGTTTTTGAAGAAAATCTAAACTATCACAGAAATTTCAAACATGCTAAAGAGATAAAAAAGGTAGAGAGAGTCTACCTTTTGAATCAGAATTTAGCCTCACTGTAAACAATGTACACCAGACTGCATATCTAAAAGCACCAGACAATTTATCCTTTTATTCACTAGTACTGGAATTGAAAAATGTGTGACATACCAACACATGATTACAGGAAATATCTAGCAAAGTGCTGTGCCTTTTCTGCAGCATTCCTGAAATTTTGCTAGCACAGTAAAATAAAGACTGAAGATAATTGCAGAATAATCTGCAAATTTTCTCCATCTCCTCATTTCCATGCCATGAGAAGAGTGTAATGAGAATATGACAAGAATGAAAATGTAAGATTGTTATGGTCTCTTCTTGAGAAAGGTGCCAGCATTAATGTCTTTTGCATCTTGTGCTAAATTATCATTGAAATCCATCTCTCCATCTAAGAGTATTCTCCTAATTAAAGTGGCCTAAGTGTTACTTTCCAGCCACAAGCATTTATGAGATTAGGAAAAGAAACTTTACAGGGATCTATATAGATTGTCACCAGAGACAGACAGGTCACCAGGGATGGTGTGGAGAGGGCAGAAAGGAGAGTGACAGGAGTAGGAACCAATGAAAGACAGGTAAATGTCACGTTTCTTAATCTTGTAATGACAGACAATCTATTTTTATTTTCTTTAGATCATTACTGGGAATACCATCCACACCACATGCACAGTGAGTTTGAGACCTTTGGAGACAATCACTTCACAGAACTGCAGAGTGTACAGCCTCCCCAGCTGCAGCAGCTGTACAGGCACATGGAGATTGAACAAATGCATGTCTTGGATTCTGCAATCCCAACCACACACATCGGACTCAACCATCAGGTATGGTTACCAACCCTTACTCAGAATTTAGGGTGATAGTTAAGGGTAAGGAAAATAATGCATCAGGGAATGCATACTCTTATGTGAAAGAGATTGTTGAAATGAATTACACAAGTTCTTACTGCACAAGCACTTGATATAAAATTCTTCATTTTCAGGACTAATGTGGTTTAAGCATTCTTTTCATCTGGATAATGAGGAGTCATGTTCCTCAAACTACGCCTAAAAAGATAATTGCATTTTGTGGAGGTTTTTGAAATTTCAAAATTTTGTTTCATTTGGAAGGAAAATCAACTGTTTTGAAATTCTGCAGAGGAACTGGACCTGAGAAGCTATGCATTGTCATAGCAACGGTATCCATGACTACTGGGAAGTATCCTGAGCTTCAAAGTAGTAGGAAAGTTTTAAATATTTCCAAGCAACCCTGACAATTTTACATGACCTGTACAAGAAATGCTAACAAAGACAAGTCACTGGTAATTTTACCACAGTGAAACAGGCTGAGGACAACCTACTTGTATTTTTACCTGAAAGTAAGTAAGCAGCGAGCTAAAACACACTGTCCTGTCTCTGCTCAGATTTTACATGAAGCCAGTCATCCCTCTGTAAAAAAAGATACTCCATTGTGCAGTAAAGATAGTCACCAAAGTGCCAGTGAATTCTCACTAAAGCTGAAATTATAAGGGGTTCCATCATACTGCAAAGATAGTAAGCAAAGTGGATATGGAGATCACTTTTAACTCTTGATCCTACAAGAATATGCCCAAAGTCATTACTGGGAGCAGTAAGAAAGCTGGGTGATCTTGTGCTAAGGAGTTTCCCCAGGCAGGCAAGCTACATACGATGTGCTGAATGTAACACAGTGTAGGACTGAAGTCAGAGAAAAAAGTGCTTGCTCATTACAGTGCTGCATATAACGATGCCATTGCTCAAGTTTTGTGAGAGAAACTGCATGCACGGAGCTGTCATTTTGGGCTTCTTTGTTCAAAGCAAACTGAAATTGTATACAAATACTGTATTCATCAAAAACAAAGATGGAAAAAAATGGAGTGAATAAGTTAACACTGTCAACAGGAAACTGACTGACTGCAAGCCATCAAACTTCTCACCTGCTACTCAGAAAAAAAATCAGGAATAGAATATAAGATGCAGATACAAACAAAGAATTAGGAACAGAAAGTTACAAATATAAAAAATGCTTCATGGAACAGCAGTCTGTGGGAAGCTTCAAGTCGTTTCAGTTGCTCACTGCAACTGCTAATACATAATGACCGACCGTTACCTCCAACCAAAGGCAAAGAATAAAAATTAGCCCCTTTATGGATGTCTTTGAAAGCACGACCGAAAAACAAGAGAAGGTGCTTCTGCTTATCCCACTTCATTCTACTCAGTTTTCATTTTAGGACAAAAGGCAGAGAAGTAATTTTGTTGCAACTTTTGATAAAGAGCACTGTGCTCTCTCTGCCCCACCCCATACCGAGCTGCAGAAGATATTAGTAGGTAGAATTCACCACTACCCTCCTCTTCCCCTACCAGCTGTGGTCTTTGGCTTTTTGCTTTAACCTACGGTAGCTCATGCAAGTGGTACTCGGCATGCTCTGAGGTTCAGACTCTGGTGTGTCTCAGCCTAGGCGACACATACTGTTATTCAAGGCATTTTCAAAGAAACAGAAGCAGGAAGCAAGCTTTAATCCTCCACTGAATTTGCCAGTTACTAACTTCACCCATGCTTGTCGTACAATATCAGAGTTACAGTTTGCAAATAAAGGAAGATATGCAAAGATATTTCTCTAATTTTCTGTTGATATCACATTATTTTGTGAAATCAAATTTGAGGCTCAAGCTGCTCTTGCACAAAATTTCTTTAAAAAGTTTTGTTAGCCTGCCAACAGGTGGTCTCACAAATAATAAATTAAGAAAAGAATAGTCATTCTGAAGGGAGAATGAAAGAAAAGGTTGGAAAACTGTGAAGAGCTGTAGAACGAGGAAGATCACAAATGGATGCCACAGACCCTAAGACAACATCAGAATACAGAATCAGGTGCTAGCAGTTTCTTAAGCTTTCTCTCTCCAGAACTGTATTAGTAACCTGGCTCTTTCAAACACACTAGCAGGTCCTCTGTGACTCTGTGCAACATAACTGTGTGACACTGTATTGACCTACGCTGAGTTTCAGGTGCAAAGTGTAAGCAAAAACACAGCAGATAGGGAAAGTGGGGACAGTGTGCGGGAAGCTTGCTCAACTCCCCAGGTTGGCCTCTGCAACTCCCTTTGCTTGCGAGACACCATTCCCCCTCCCTCCTCCACAGCACTCTCCCACCGTCCCCCTCAGCCCCAGAGGAGCAGTTTCCTTTTCCCACACCACCCCCCAACGCGCTCCAGGTTTCCACAACCTTTTTCTCTGCAAGGGCACCAATCTCTGTTCCCCTCCCCTGTAAGACATTGTCCCACCTTCTCATGCCCCTTCCCCCATGGCCCTGTCTCTCCCTTCCTTCCTACCGCTGAGGCCGCAGCTTTCTTAACTGTAAAAAGCTAAAGGTGACTCTGTGGTGAGGGCTGAAGTTTCGCTCTTGGGGATCTGACAGGAAGCTTACACACACTCTTACCCAATCCTGGCCTTCCTGCCAGATCGGCTCCCGCCAATCTGCCAACTCATTAACCGCCAGCTGCTGCACCCCAAAACCAGCCCTTTGCACACTCCTTATTGGGACATTTTAAGCTGGTGCAAAACTCATCTGAAAAGCACCACTCGGCAAAGCCCGACATGGGGCGGGTGGTGTGACTCATGAAGCGAACACCCACTCCCTGCTTCAGTGCCTAAGGTCCCCTGGAAAGGGGGAATGGCTCAAGGAAAGGGGGAAAGGAATCAGGCTCAAGACATCCTTTCTTGGTGGAGGGAAGGAAAAGCCATTCAAAAGGAGCCCACCTTCCAGGACTACTGATCTGGCCCATTTCATGAAAACCACATTCTATATGCTGCTGGGTTTGGGGGATGTTGGTTGGGTTTTTTTAATGTAGGAATTGGGTTCTTACTCCCTGCCCCTCAGATTGATCTGTTTCTCATTCTTAAATAAGAAGCCGCAATAATTCATGGCAAGTGGTCATGATCCCTAACAAACCAGGCTGCAACCAAGAATTTACAGAGCTAAGGTATATTCCACACTGCTCCTGACAAGACCTCTATATAAGGGCAAGAGAATTTAGCACAAAAACTGGCTTGCTAGCTTTGCAGATGAGAAATCCCCTTTAATGGGGAATTTTCAGATAGCCACTTAGGAAAAGAGAATGTGAGCCAATATGATGTATCCTTTATCTTAGTGCTAAGGCTATTGCCCTCCTCACGGGGGAAATTCAGGGCAGGAAGCTGACAGACCCGTGTAATCCCATCTCCAGAGTTGAATGCAGTCCTGTAGGGATTCAGTGCTGTCAGAAGGTGCTATGCCTGAGAAAGGAAGAGGACAACAGAGCCAAAGCCAGCCAAAGCAGCCATGCTAGGGCAGAACTGTTCAGCTCTTTCAAATTTAAAAGAGTAGTTCCAGAAGGTCTGTGTCAGAAAAAAAGTTGTTCTCAAAAGCAGTTTTACACTGTGGATAGGCAACAGGGATTAGAAACTCATTAGGAAGAACGCTAGCTTTGGGGAGGTATGGGGGAAGAGGGGCAATATCGTTTGCATAAGATATAACATATGGGAAAGTTCTGACTTCCATAACCTTATTCCTCCTTCCCTCTTGTAAAGATGCATCTTTGTACATGTGTAAGTGTTGACGGTTAGCTGGAAGTGCTTCTTAATTGCACAGTATTCATTATAAATGTGAACAACTAAGTCACTCAATATTACCCTAAACAATCTCATATACCTCTTACTTTCTTCCCCCTCTTCTCTGTAACTCTCTCCATGACATTTCCTTTTTTTATCTCAACGCCCCACGCTCTATCACCACCTCCTCCCTCTACTCCTCTTTTCTCCCAAAGGTGTCCTATTTGCCCCGGATGTGCCTACAGTACTCCTCTCCACCGCAGCCCAGTTCTGATGAGGAGGACATAGAGAGGCAGAGCCCCCCATTGGAGGTATCAGATGGGGAGACTGATGGTGTGGATCCTGGGCCTGGAATTATGCATGGAGAAACAGGTCAGTGAAGACAGAGGGACTTCGTCAAGCTATGTGCTGAGCAGCTGTTACATTACTATGATGATAATGAATAAAACTGTGGAACTGCTGTGCTAATATTTTATCCCACTGCCAAAGCTTCACTTTCCCTGACTCCTTGCACTCTCCCGTCCTCTGAATCTTTTATGACCATAACTGTGTCTATACCTCAAATCTCATTTCTTCAGGTACTCCCTCCTTCTGCCTTGCCTATTCAGGCTTCCTGAATGGAAACTGCTTTTGCCATTTCTACTCCAATTTCCATTAACAGATGGGAAAACCAAGGCAGAAGGTCAAGGAACTGATTTTAAAAAGTATTTAGCTCTGTTTGCTCAGTACCTGAAAGTCAGGTCCTGTATAACCTGCCCAAATTAGCTTCAGATTAGTTTCAAATAAGCAATGTTTTTCAACTAGCTTCAAATTAGCAAATTAATTTCAGAATAAGAGTTTGGCCTTATTCTTGTTTTTTCCTTCTTGGTACATCAATCCACATTATGTCCTCACAGCGTAACTGTCTATTGTTATAAATGTTGCAAACTGCAGAAGTTACGTGACTGACAAGCTAGCTGAAAGGGTTATCTGAAGTATATATATGTTCTGCTGCTTCACCAGCAGAACTACGCGCTAATACTAATGCTCCACTGCCTTTCTTCTCTGACTCTCACACAGGCAGCAAGAAAAAGATACGTCTATATCAGTTCCTTCTGGATCTTCTTCGCAGTGGAGACATGAAGGACAGCATCTGGTGGGTGGACAAGGAAAAAGGTACTTTCCAGTTCTCCTCCAAACACAAAGAAGCATTGGCGCATCGCTGGGGCATCCAGAAAGGCAATCGCAAGAAAATGACCTATCAGAAGATGGCACGGGCTTTGAGAAACTATGGCAAGACAGGGGAGGTCAAGAAAGTCAAGAAGAAGCTGACCTACCAGTTTAGTGGAGAGGTGATGGGAAGGGGGGTCACTGATAGGAAGCATTATCCTCACTGAGGCCGTGGGACCCTAAGCAAGAAAAATATTAAGACCTCCTGGCTGGATACCAGCAGAGGAGATGGACGCATCTTTCTCTTTGCTTCCTGTGCCCCCTTCTCTGCCTTTAAACGGCCTTTACCGTCAGATGTTTCTGGTACGAATTCCCTTCTTCAGCATCTGAGAATCCTAAACGTGACAGAATTCTTTGCTTCCATCCTACAAGTTGGACAGAGTTGGGAAATTTAAACAATGTACAAATATATTATTGCCAGGAAAGATTTTTTTGATTGTATTGTAACTAAAGAATACAGCTGATGAAGTTTTGCCTTCAAAGGTGGTGCTGTGTCATTCACAGTGACACTGCATTAGCTTACAGCTTTCAAACTAGCATTAATACAGGCTCTGCCGCAGCTCTCAAAGCTAGAGAGAAGTTTGCAGATCTTGGAATGATACTTGTTCTTTTAAATAGTAATAACATGTACATATTTAATAAAATTTGATATAATGAAGTTCTGGTGTTTGCATAATAAATGATTACTTCACAAACAAATCTCATGTGCATTCAGTTATGCAGATACAGCTCATGTGTGGTACCTGAACACAAAGCACACTGGATTATAGGGCCTTATCCATCCGTCACTGCTTTTTAATTTACTTAGGAACATCATCAATGCTGTCAAACTAAGTAACAAATATAATAAGTGAGATACATTACTGTGAAAGAGACTACAGTACTGAAGTAAATTTTAAAATACATATGCATATATATCTGTCATTATTTTTTCCTGTGCAAATGAAGCCCTGCCAGTTGAATAATTTCTATTCACTTATACCAAGAATGACATTTATAGCTCTATCCGGTTTAGAACATAACAATTAACCATGTTCTTCTGTGGTTTCACTCATTTTCCTGCTCCTGTTCTTTCCTTTTCCTTGCTTACCTCCACAGTGATATTTTGATTTTAGCTTATGAACCTTTCTGGGAAATAAGTTGTATTTAATCATGTCTTTGCAGAATTCTGGTATGAAAGGTTTCCAAGCTTTTAACTGTGGATTTTAGTCCCTACTGTAAAACAATGAATAGTAACTAATAACAACTGCATTGTATAGATTACACTCAAAATGCAAAATAAAAAATAATTCAACACCTGAGATACCATGGTAAAGTTACCCAGTACATCTAAACACAGAAAAGAAAACCAAAGTCAACTAACACTAAGAAAATTAGCATTTTAACATTATTTAACAGATCTCAATTGCATTCAAGCACTCAGAAATCAGGAATCATCATGACTTCCAAAATAGATAAGGTGAAATGAGATAGGTCTAGAATGAAGAGAAGAGGTTTGTTTAACAATATTAAAATGTAGTAGAACATGCCAAATACGACAATTTGGAAGTCGCAACTAAATAACGTAACTAACTAACTTGAAGCTTTTCAGAGCTTGCCCCTCACTGAAACCAGAAATAGTTGAAAGTGATGAGCTTCTTACAGACCTGAGTTCTCGAAATTATATCTAAACATAATCAGTTTTATCTAACTAACAATCTCACTGTGGAAGTGAAAAGTCTGGTGACATCACTGGGCTACAGTGTCTCCTTGGAGCCAAACAGAAAAGAAAGAAGCTCCTGCTTAAAAAAAATTACAGTGTAGTACTTCCCAATTCTTTTTCCCAGTTCATGAACACGATAAATACATCAATCAATGCCAGAAATCAACTGAGAGTTAAAAGCGGGTGAGGGCTTCAGAACCTTCTGTATCCAAGATAAGAATAATAAATAGAAATTATCTTTCAGTCTTATCAAAAATCTTGCAACCCAACTTTCAGTTACTGTTCTTTGAGGATCATGTATATTCTCCCAGTCAAGTATTTTTTATGCGGTTAATTAGGGTTAAGATATGTCAAAGATATAAAACAATTTAAGAAGAGATTTTGTTTCTAAAGTTGTACTGTAAGAATTTACTTTCTATAGGACGTAATGTAATATTCACTAAATTAGGGTCATATAGACTCCATCTGCATCCATGTTGCAAATGTAGGATGGAAGCTGAAGACACTGAAGGGAGCTCTCAGAGGGCTAGAACAACACTCAACACAGACATAATTAGGGTTTCTTCAATGCTGAGCTAGAAACTCAGGACTTTTCTACTGGGTACTGACGATGACTCTCCACCACTGATTTGCTACTAGAAAGAGATAAAAGACATTTGCCCTCATCAGACTTGCAGGCTTGATATTAATTCCTCTCTTCATAAAAATATCTTTATCACAAACACAGCTTGAAAAGCAGAACTGTTCATTCTCTGACACTATAATTTAAAGGAGAAGGATCATTTCCTCTTGCAGGAAAACTATGATGACTGAAAAGAGCTAAGTGGTGAGCTAATTATGGAGATGTTTAAGATATCACAAAAGCCATTCCAAGCTTGTCAAAAAGCCGCCTTAGATCTCAGAGACTTAGTTTTCCATTTTCCTAGCAAGTCTTGCATAGAAAACAATTAGATGCTGGAGAAATAATACAAAATTAAAATAAACATTCAAACAGAAACAACAAGAACCTTTAAATGAGTGATTTGAGCACTGTGCATTACTATAAATATTATTTTAGAGCAGCTACTTGTACTTGAACAATTTGCATTTTACACTGTCTTTGGCCACAAGTAACATAGAAATGGAAGAATCTGAGGAAAAATACTTCTGGGGACAGTATTATTTATAATTAAAACATTTTTAAAAATACTATTGAATATACTTCAACAAGCAGGTTTTAAATTTTCTTTATCTCCAAAGTTGAAATCTTTTTCTCTTCCTCTTGTAAATGCTTTGAAATACTGTTTCTAAAAATATTCACTCCCCATCTGTTTCTGGTTAGGTTTTTCATCTGTGGCATAAAGAGTCTGAATAATCATGTGTTGCAGCTGTGAAGGAGACCAAATGATGATGCTTCTCCACCACAGTACCGTTTGTATCCCATCCAATCAAACCGGTCTGGATAGCAGTCTGCCTAATCAAGCTGAATTATCACCATTCAGTTGCATATGCAAGCAGAAGCTCTTTGGCTTTTTTAGAGAAAATTACTAAAATTAATGTGACAAAATCACTGGTTCAGGAAAATTACAGAGAAGCAAGCATTCCATTTTCTCTGAAAGTGGCCAAGTACCAGACAGGCAGACGTGCTGGAAAAAGGTAGGTCAGGTCATTATCTGGAGAGATGACCCATAATTAGCGCAAGTTTATTGGAACATTTTGCAGCCCACTGCTGTTAGAGATCATCAATCCTCTTTCAAAGCAAGCATTCATATTACAGCTGGATATTCAACTTACATATGACCTTTGCAGCCTGCTTTAAAAAAACCAACCACCTTTATTAGCTGCTGACTGGTTTCTAATCAATTCTTGTGGAAAGATATTATTCAGAAAACTATTGCTGAGCTAAATCCAAAATACTGATCTTCCTACAATATTTTAGACTCCCTCCAGCCATATATCAGAGGTGTAGAAGGTAAAAAATTGCACTGGCTGTACTGAGGGATATTCTGCATACAAAAATTTACAGAGATAGCATATATTTTTTAATTCTACCCAGTCAAAGGGAGTTTTACACATTTCTAGATCTGAGCTGCTACTCACCTACATCAGACAGAACTGCAGTTAAAGGTGCTATCATTTGTTTTTGCCTGACAGTCCACATTTATTGAACCCACCAAATTTCCTGAAAAATACATATACATACCCTAATATATGTACTGATTTTTTGTCTCCTCCTTCATTAAATTTTATTTCTATAGCCTCATTTTGAGATCCATACGCTACCAGAGTCTTATAATCTGTATTTGTCTTCATTTTCAATTACAACCGGGCTTATGCTCTGTATTTTGCCAGGTTTTTCTGCCTCAGTAAACCTTCTGCCTCAGTTTACTTTTTCTATTTGTATCCCTTAATCTTCTTCTTTCTTCTGTTTCTTTCTAGTTTTTTTCCTCCCTCATTCAAATCTCTGCACAACAAAAGTCACTTCATAATCATCAAGCTTATTTTAAACTATAGTGCCAACTTCATAACAAGCACATATATCACATGACAGTTCAATTCAGTTTATTTACTCCATTGCTCTAATTTTGCTTATTCTCCAACTGCACATTGTAAATTCATAGCAGAGACTTTATCACTGATGACAATACAATAAGTATTTTTTCTTTGAAAAAGCCCAGAACAGTACCTTCTCCATGGGAATCCCACTCCTGTGTATTTAACATGTATGGATTACTGGTGGAAAAGACTATGATATGATACAGATTACAGCATTCTGTGGGTACCAGTTCCAAGAATTTGCATTTATTTCTGATTTATTTTGTGTGTTAACTTGCTATCTCATCACCTTTCCTTGTTCTAAGCAATACTCAAACCAGATTCACATAATTTCGCATACCCATATACCTAAAACACTAAAAATGTAAAGCTTGTAATAAACAAAGCTACCGTAATGAATCCACTAATCTCATACTACAATCAAGCAGACAAAGAGCTTTGCTCTTCGAAGCAACAGTAACATAGCTAAAACTTCACCAAGTTTCACCTTTCCTCTCTAACAAATTTGCATGTTGCAATTCAGTTGGTTCAGTTGAGCCTGTGGTATTAGGGAGGTCTGTATATAACCCCACTCATCAGAGTCCTATTCCAAGAGCTGGGGAATGTGAACTTCTTCCAAAGAACATGAAAACAGCAGTAAGCTGCAGATATTCGTTCTCATTTTCTCACTCATAACTCATCTGTGTCTGCTTTAGCCCCACTTATTTCTCTCACACTTCCTCACATCACCACACAGGATCACAGAGTAACTTAGGTTGGAAGGGACCTCTGGAGGTCACCTCATCCAACCCCCTACTCAAAGCAGGCCAATTAGATCAGGTTTCTCAGGGCAACTTTCTTTACATTCTCTGTTTCTTCCCATTCTCTCCACTCATACAGCCACATCCCCCTTCTTCGTGCCTTCAGTTCCCCACAGTGTTACTTTTTACTATTGGGGAGTCAAAGCAGTACGTGAGAATGAGCAGAGCAGTCTATGGACAGGAGGAGAATGAGGATGTGGTAGAGCAGATAAGGTTTAGTAGGAGGTGGTGGAGGAGAAGGAAGGGTGGGAGGAGGTGTTGGGGAGACCAAGGTTATGCAAAGGATTGGGGAAGCGGCTTTGTGGTAGGAAGGAATGCAGTTTCTGTGCTTTAAGGGCTCCCTCTGAGCTTTTGTTTTAACTCCCCAGCAGCAGAGCAGCCGTGCTCTTCATATGAGAAGCCCTTTGACCACTGACACCTTTGTGCAGAATGCTCCGATGCTTCTGCCTTATGCAAAGTGAAGAATGTTTGGGTGCTGAGCTGGGCATTTGCGTATACAAATCAGTTTGGGTTTCTTTTAGATTTAACTAACTAATTTTCTGAGTTTTGAGTGTTTGCTTTTAGAAACATAGTTCTGGAATTCTTCTTTAGACATTCCCTCTTCCACTTTTTCCCACTCACCAACACTCTGTACTCTGTTCCTGTCTCAGCCAGTCCCAGCTATCCACTCCCAGCTCTTCGTTCAGCTTTTCTCCATCTCTAGACTCAGCCACCAGACGCCTCCATATTTAGTAGATCCCAGTTGCTTTATTTTCAATGTCAGGTTTTAACTTTTGTCCAGCTGGTCTTATTTTTTCCTCTCACACCAAATTTTCTTACATATGCCTCCAGTCAGTTTCTCTTTATGCGAATGGTTCTCAGTTCCAATATATTTGTTCAGCCATTTATAGTTTTCCCATCCCACATCCTCTTACAGTTTCGGTCTTATCACCTACTGATTCCCAGTTCTCTTCCCTCACTCCCATTTGTACCCCAGCTCCCCATTCAATCTTCTTGTCCTTTGAGGATCTATTTCAAACCCCTCCCACACCTCTAGCCTCAATTTTTTTCTCCCCACTCGTACCCCTCAATCACATATTTTTATTTCCTTGTCCCACTCTACTCTGTGTGTTCCCTTCTCTCTCTGAAGGTCCGATTCTTAGCCCCCCCCAGCTCTCCCCTCCATTTTGTATGCGCCTGAGGGAGGTGCTATTTGGAACACGGGACATACATGCTGTTTGCTCTTAGTTCAAGTGTGTGGATTCAGCCCAAGCCCCACAGTAGCCCAGAGACAAAGAGAAAATCCTGCTGACCCCTACACTGGACCCAACTGACACAGACAAAACTTCTTCAGAGGATAAAATCTAGAAAGTTCTCACTGAGCATTTTTTTCTCTCACTGCATTTTTTTCTATAGTCTAGAATATGGAGCAACCCAGGTTGGTTATCATGAAGCCAGTTGAATGTACATCCCTGAAATGAAAGCAAGTTAACTGTCAAATGTCCAGAAAGATCCCAAATATGGGGTGCAAAGTATAGGAATACAAAATGGTTGTGCAGAGGGAAGCTCAAATATGAAGGATCAGCATTACCCAGATCTTGTAAGCCCTTGTAAACTCAAGTTCTGTCAGTGAGGCCAAGTGCCTTTGAACCGTACACCCCAGAGCTTCGTGTTTCAAAAGCACAAAGGAAACAGTCTGCCTGGTTTCATGGGTGCAGCACTTCAGCGAATGACTCCCGCTGGACCCGTGCTCACACCAGTAAATCTGCAGCCCCTGGAACCGAGAGTTAATTACACTACCTTGACCTCAGAAACTGCTGAATCACGGAGGAGGTGATATTTTCACAAAACAAAACTAAGAGGCAGAGAGAGAAATAAACAGAGACAAGAAATCAAATGGCATGACAGAAACTAAAAGCAAAAAAAGCCCAAAGCAGAAAAGTAATGTATAGATTTTCCGCCTGGATAGCCACATTTGGGCAAAGTCGTAACCATCTAAAAACACAGCCTTTTAATAGGAAGTTGGATAGTCTTAATTAGAAGGAGGTGCTGTTAACTTTGTCTATAAATAATAAATCCTCAGGTTTCTCTGCATAAGCCATGCTGCAACCATCCAAAATCAGGAAGATACATCACAGGGCCTGTCACTGCAGGCCACCTATTGCTGTCATTTTTGAACTTGACTTTGAACTATATCATGAAAGCCACTGTTTGAGGCATAGAACAATAATTTCAGACTTGCAAGATAATTCCTCTGACAAGGAAGGATACCCTTTTCCCCCTCATTCACTTCTTTAGTAAAGCCCCAGAGACCTTTATTACATGTTGCTTCACCATGCTTGTACATCAGTTTCATTTGAATATAGGATGAAACTTCACACACTTTCTAAAAAATTGTCTAGTGCTGCGGTGCACTGCTAAGTAGTTATCACAATCCACTACACATCTATTTTGGGCCAGTGTAGCCATCGCTATCATATATTTCATTTGCATAGCAGTTTTGTTATTAAAAGTGGCTACATAAATAAATAAATAAATAAAATGTAGAAAATGCTAGAAAAAAGTTTACTATTACAACAATGCTGCCACCTGGTAACCAGAAGTGTAATAGCAGACAAAACATTCATTTTGCTCTGCCTTGAACATGCAGACACTATTTTAAATAACATTTAAAATCACGAAAGCTGAAAAGTTATAACTGGAATAGGATCATTTCCCTGCATCAGATTAAATCATTCTCGTGTCTCTGTTTCATTGTGGGGAAGAAGTAACTCATACTCTCTATTCGATTCTGAATCCTGGAAAGTTATCTGTGGAGAATAACCAGCTAAGGGACTGACTCACCACAGTACTTGAATTAAATATGCCTGATTCTGAGCACACAACTAGTCAGAATTAAGTCCACGTTTAAAGATATTCATGCCCTCCAGTAGCTTACTGAATTAAAAATATACCACTAAATGTTTACAGAAAGAATCAAATCTACAGTGAGAAAGATATGAAATAGATAAAATGAAATCCTGAGAAAAGAGATCCGAAGAAAATAAGATGTCAGTTGTCATAGGTGGAAAATCCATTCATGAAAAGGAAAATGCTACAACCACATTATATAAGGAATATTTATTTAAACAGAGAAGAAAATACCTATAAAGGTTGGGAAACATGAAATGCATTGGGAAAAGGTTCCCAGGCACTTGGGATAATCCATAACTCTTCAAGTCTAAAAGAGTTTCTAAGTATCTGTGATATTTAAATAAGCAGGAGAGAGTGCAAAACAGAATAAACTTATTTACATGATCCCAGCAAGCATCATTGGGATGAACTCCTGCATGCTGTACTCCCTACGTTAATGAAGAAATGTAGAGTATATTGTCTAGCTTTTCTTTCTAATACACAGTGCAAATGCTTCATCATCTTATCATGTATTTTTAGCGACCTATTATTCTAGCATATTAGATTTTTTAGATTAGCATAAACTTCTTTCAAATTCCCTAGGAAATAATGGCTCGTAGACAGTTTCTGGGATACCACCCTCAAACAGTGCACCTTTAGAATTCAATCTAATGAATGACTGTATCTCCTTTGAATGGCAACACCGTTTAGATCATCCCATAAATTTCCAGAGAAACACACGAACGCAATTATCCTGCAAGCCATGCGATGGCAGGATGAACTCCTCATTTGCCCCGGAGGAAGCAGGACCCTTCCACCGCCATCAAAGCGATGGAAGTGAGCTCTTACAGACACGCCATCATCAGACACATGCCTGACAATTTTACAGACAAATACCTGACAATAAGAAAGCCGCAAATAAAGGAAAATGTTTCCGTATGTAACGTCAGGTTTAGAAGTGTTTTAATGTAGATTTACATAGCTGTACTTTTTGTCCTAAAAAATTGGAGGTGCTGTGACAGAAGTATAGAAAACAACCAACATTCAGACACTGAATGGCAATTTCTGTTTTCCCAGAACAAGAGGATATTCAAATTAAAAGTTGGAAAATTCAGAATGAATAATAGAATTCCTATTTTTACAATGTGTATTTCAACAGTGGAATCACGACTATTGGAAAGTATTGAGTCCAAGGAGTTAATGTAATTTTAGAGAGAAATGAGTATTTAGATGAATCAATAATATTGAGAGTTCCAAGAACGTAGAAGAAATATTTAAGCTGTACTTAAGCCAATATCTATTAGCATTCAGAATGAGTTCTGTGTTAGATATTAATTATCCCATATTTAATTATTCCAAGGTTCTCAGTTCTTGCTTTGAAGCACCTCCTACTGGACATTCACAGAGAACAAATACAGGCTTCGAGTATACGATAAATACTAGATGCCTGCACTTTAAAGAGTTTGTATATAAGTATATATTTCCTTTAAACCCATACAAATGGGTTTATTTCCACTTACACTATTTTAGCTAACGGTAATAAAGGCCTGTGGTGCTAACTGTAAAAAAACTTCAGAACTGAACAACCTTTTGAATCCAAATCTAACATAACGTATCAGTATACGACGTATTTTACCAAATCAAGAACTTCAGAACAGAGCACACAGGCTTTCAGTAAAAATAATTATTTGCTGATAAGTGAGGGAGAAAGGATGAAGTAGAAAAACTAATTCCCCTAGGCAAAATGATTCCTGAGGAAGATCAGCATATTCTGATGGCAATTACAAGAGGTTCATGTTTTAAATACTGCAGAAATGACTCCTAGTCAGCTAATTTTCTTTGTAAACATTATTTCAAGGACACATACTCGAGAGGCAACTAAGTTGAGAAGAAGCGTGACTCTGATCACAGTCCGCCTCTGGATAATCTGCATAGATTTTTTTTTTCTTTCTCCATATCAGTCCGTGGCAGCTCTGCCTCCTGCGGCCTCTACTGTCTAAGGTTGCAGGGAGACAACTCTCTACCCAGAAGGGATCTAGATGCCGTTCCAAGAGCGTGTTAGGGATCAGCTCTGGAGAGAAGAGGCAGTTAACGGCAGCTCTCTAACAGGGAGAAATATTTAAGAAGGGAATAATGATCTTGACTAGTCGAGTGACAAATTTTTCACAGTGTTGGGACCCAAGCCCTTTGAAAGAGTTCAAGCCAAAGCAAATAGCCAAGATTTCCTGACTCCCAGTGAAATGCTTCAGGCACAGGATAGCAGGTCAAAAACATACCATGCTAACTTGTGCTCCGCTAGCAACAGAGGCAACAGAAAATGTACATAGGTCACATCCTGCCCATCTTCCTCACTCACATGTAAAAAATTCCTTCAGGGGAAGGGGAGGAAGCATTTGGCCCAAAATCAGGAGAGGTAGCAGCAGTCGTTCTCGCACATTCACATTCATCCTATCAGTCTACCCAGAAGTCAGATGGGAAAGACAGACACAAAATACAGTGACTGATGGGCTGCGTGCACACCCGTCTGTTCTGAGCTCCCTGCCAAAAGCAGAAATCCTTAGACTGAGGTTTTTACAGGCTAGTAAAACTGGAAAAAATGAAAACCACTTTTTTTTTTTTTAATTCTTTTTTCAATACTAGTGGTAGCTAAAATGTGCGAAATGCTTGGGCTACAGAGTTTCTCTGATAAAGCTCAAAACTCAAAATGAGACAGACAAAAGTGACTGGAAATAGATATACCACCAAGTCAATAAAGGGATGGTTGTCCACAGTTACTATTTTGACATATGCTAAATGTATGAATAAATAAGAAGCAATGACTGGAGCATGAAATGGTAATACCAGAGTAATTTTCTAGTGAGATTTCCCCAGATCATTTCTACATAATTAAGCAAAATTAAAATTTCTAGAGGTATCTAATA
This sequence comes from Calonectris borealis, assembly GCF_964195595.1. Classification (NCBI taxonomy): domain Eukaryota; kingdom Metazoa; phylum Chordata; class Aves; order Procellariiformes; family Procellariidae; genus Calonectris; species Calonectris borealis. The sequence continues at coordinate 45,440,035 of NC_134316.1, read as the reverse complement.
GAACCTTGGAACTATTTTTTAAATGGTACTTAAAAGGAAAAAAAAAGGACTTGCTGGTTTTCAAGAAATATATGCCGTGGATCAAGTGGGTGGATGGGGAGGGAGGACTGAAACTATTTAAGTAGTGTCATCCTTTCTAGTTGTGACTGCAAATGTCAGTAATGTATAAGTGTCTCTGAAAAAGAAAGTTCTTTCCTGAAGGTTCACATTTAGTTTTACAAACACAGTCTTCAGCAGAAGAGAAAAAAAAAAGAAACAAGAAAAAAGCTCTCTGAGGGGCTGTTCAGTTCTGACCCAATTATAACAATAACAAAGACTGAAACAGGTAGCAAGAATGCAAGCAGATACCTACTTAGAGTAAGTACAGAACCAGCATTCAGGAGATGTAACTATCCGATCTAGTTTGCCTAACTGCTATAAACACGGCAGTGTAGGAATTCTTAATGCAATAGATACACGAAGCTGGAAAATGTACACATGTGCAACATCAGATTGTGCTCTGGTTTGTACCAACAGATCAGTGGTAGCCAGTCTTGGGTGGTTTGAGCTCTCTGGCTCCTGGAACTTGGCTATATTTATCCCAGCTGATGTAGCCTGTCAAGTGTGTCCTGCTGTTGATAAGGTGCCGTAGTTGACAACAGTGGGGGATCAAGGGGGAGGAGCAGGATGGGGGCTTCCACCGAGTGTTTCTTTAGAGGGTCTCAAAAGCCCTGCAGTCTCATTCCTGTTTAGCTCAGACCCTGCTTTCTAGATACAACTGGGAGCTTCATCAGAAACAAAGTGAAGATGCCAGAGCCTGTAAAGAAAACAGGTAAGGATCATAACTGACAGACAAAACCTAAGAACAGCTTGACAGAGAAAAATGTGAGTAGCTTTTGTACGCTAGAGAAATGAGATGCCTCAGTGGAAAAAAAAAATAGAGAGGAAAAAGAGATGATATTTTATGAAGTTATAAATATAAAAGATGTTGAGTGATCTTGTAGAAAAATCAGTAACTAGTCTGGCAACCCTCAGCCACAGAATTTTCTCAAGAGACTTTGGATGAGGAAAGAATAGAGATGAAACGTGTTAAATTGTCAGATTCTTTTCATTTCTCATTTCCTTTCCCAGTCACCTTTAGGACTCTGAAAAAAGCATGTAGTCTCTCTCTTGGGCAGTTAGGCAGTACAAACCTCTCCTGGTTTTGTTTTGGTTTTTTCCCTGATACTTCCAAGGAAGTGTAAGAGGCAAATTTTGATGGTATTTGTTGTTAGTGAAATCTCTGTGAAAATGAAAGCAAATGGCACCTGGTTCAGAGCTTACTCTTTCTAGTTCTTCCAGCCAGTGACAGTAGAGCTCTAGGAAAAAAGACAACATTGTACTATAAAGAATATACGCGTATTTCTTTTCACTCGCCCTCCTCCATCCTTTCCCCTTGAGCCAGAAGATAACTAGACATTTTCAGAAAGCCAAGGTCGCAGAGCCCAGTGCAAGTCCTGTCCCACTAGAAAAACATCAGGAAAAGATTTCAGATTTAGGAAAGTTCTAATTTAAAATTGAGAAATAAGGAATCACTCAGAGGCTGCCCACATAGGAAAGAAGGGGAGGCCTAGGATGGGGTGTAAGGTGCAATGAATTTGTTTGTCTAAGAAGGAGGAAAAGAGCCTGGGAAGCAGAGGTAGGGAGAGTTTAGCTTCAGGATACCTGTGTGTGGGTAGAGGAAGATGCCTCAGGAGCACTTTCTATCCACAATTAAGTTTGGAAAAAAAGTTGTCAAAAGCTGAAGTTATGATTGTTTGAAAAGTGTGCATATATCCAATACACAAGGCTGGAGAAAATTGTACTAAATCTGGGATTCTTCATTTTTAGAGCTCTCACTTCACTGATACCAGTGTATACCCAGAATCACTACTACCTGAATGTACAGTACAAGGTGCATGCTTTTTTAATAACATGCAGTTTCCAGAATTAGTCAATAATAGCTGTTGATACTTATTAATGTAGCCTTTGTGCTTTGCAAAGGACTGAACAGCCATCAGTCTCCTGTTAGGCTGGTCAATGGGAAAATGTCCTGTGGTCACCACAATAAAAGAAGAAGAACTTGTTAAGAAAAATTTACATTTTGGGCAAAATATATGGAATCAGCCACTGCCAGAGGCAGAGCACAAATCTAGCCCATATCTCCCATTAAGAACTGCAAAGCACTAAAGCATGATTAACTCCAACAAGATTCTTTATATTCCCTCGAAATGATAACTCTAAAGCAACAGTGGTGTCATCAACCCTTCAATTTTATCACAACTATAACATCATCTGATGTTCTTAAAGCTGCAGTTTCTGAAGTTGATGGAAGTAGAATCGTATGTAAAAAAGAAGTATACACCAGACCTTGTAATTGTAGAGAAAACCTTGAAAATATAAGCTGTGAAGGTTCAGCAATAGCCCCCAAAAGAAGACATTCATAATCATATTCTATTTTTAAAGTCACATGATTTTTGACGTTCATTGAAATGTCTAATGCTTGTGATTGACAATGCTGGCAAAAAGAAATACAACGGAGTAGGCAAAATTTGACAGTGTGATCACCTAGGCATTGTGACTTTTGATTTCTAATGGTTTAACTGCCTTTAAATTAACATTTGCAATCTCTGTGGATGAGAGGCAACTTCTCTGTTTGTGAAGATGCCCACCTTTGCTAGCTAACGGTGAAGAGAAATTCTATTCCAGCTTATTTCTTCAGAGAAATCTAACAGATGTCTAACATCACCCTACACAATTCTTAGGAACAAACCAGTCCAAACACTGTGATTATCGCAGCAGGGGGAGGAAAAGCTCTTATTACCCACTTTGACTGAGACAGAACCAGTCACATGCTCCATAACTTGCAGAGGGGATCTTCTCATTCTCCCAAGAGACATTAATCCCTTTGGTTTTCTATTTCATGTTGTTTATACAGTTCAAGCCATTTCAAGATGGGATAATGTTGAACATAATCTCTGCAGGGCTGAATAATTATCTAGCAATTCATATAAAGGAAAATGCTTCATGCCAGAGAATGATCAGAGATATTCTGCCTATATCTGCTGTTTTAATAAACCTTTTAACAGGTTAAAAAAAGAACAAACAAACAAAAAAAAAACCACCAAACAAACCAACAAACGAAAAACCCACAAAACCTAAAACAGTGAAGTAGATTTTCCAACAGACATTCTTTTACTTTGAACTGTCCAACTAAAATACTTCAAGCTAAGGCACTACCCTGTTTATTTACATAATACCAAAAGAACTATCATAGCTTTCCAGAAAATCTATACACCCCCTGAGAGCAACAGGATTTAGAAGACCTGTAGCAATTCAGTGTCAGAGCAAACAATCAAACATTGAAAAGCATCACTTCTTACAGGGTTCTGTTGCAGAAACTTTATGTTCTTCTCCCTTTGATTTAAACATTTCATAGTTAATCTCTGTTCAAAGTCTTGCTTTTTGGAAAGTTTTGGTTGCTTTTTTTGTTGTGAAAATTCAGAAAGGTTAAAAAACCCCTACCGTTTCCCTAACAATATTTTGTGACATTAAGAGGAAACAGCTGACCTTTTAAACGCCAAATTTAATAGATAAATGGGACTTAATGGGAAATACGTGCATTACTATATCTGGAAAAGGAGAAGTCTGGTATTTCAAAAATAAATGATAATAATTCATATAGCTATATTTTCCTTTTTTGTAAGTTAAGATTCAAAGCAAGCTGAACGTTATTATCCCCACTTTACAGAAAGTATGATGAACGCATATAGAGCGAGGTGACTCTGCTTAGTGAAACTATTCCTCGCCTGTTGCTCATGTTACAGGAATTTACAATCTCAGCTGCTGAAGTAGGCAAGGAATGATAAGATTGAGTAGTTCAATAGCTTTTGGATCATGGAATGATTAAGCTTGTAATTGCAAGAAGCCACTTAGGTCCTGACCGAGGAATGCGTAGCATCTTTATATAGTTCCTCAGCAAGGAATTTACAAGCTCCGTTACTGAATTCTGCTTATCCACAGTTTGGCTTTTAACTCAATGGAAGAGCAAATGGTATAAAAGGAAAACTAGATGCCAAGTGTGAGTACTAAAGCAAAGATAAATTTTCAACATGAAGCCTTAACAAATTAAGGAAATCCAAAAGCTAATACTACTTTTATAATATTAATTCAATACATTGGCCAGATACATATTTTAATACCAAATACACAGACTGTGCAGTAAGGCAACTCAGTTTTGTGGGAGAAAACCTGTGACACTATTTTTTCTAATTACACTCATCACAGGTTTCTGCTGGAGTTTGTAGCATGTGCATTCAACCAGATACATTATATTCTACTAAAACATTTATACCTTTAACAGTTTTTATTTCAGAAAGGCAGAAATATCATTTGAAAGTCTTATCTAACACACATTCTCCTTAAGTGCTTATCTCCCTCTTCTCCATGTACATATCACAAATAACGAATGATGAAGAGCTGAAGTCAGAGCCACCACTCTGAAAAGCAGGATGGAAAAAAAACCCACAACCAAAACAACAGGGGAATGGCTCTTCTCTATCACTCTATCTAGTTAAAATCACTCTTGTGGAATCCACACTTCTTCCTCACTTTCATTTCATACATACTTCACGCCTACTTCCAAATTCAGTGATTTAGGAAAAGGTTTTCACCAAGTGCTTGTGATTCTTAACAAGCCAAATTACTTAAAGAATGTGGCTAGAAATTGAAATTATTCAAGTTATTTAAACATTATTTTAATATACATCTTATCTCCATTTTTTTCTGATAATAATCAAATAGGAATGTCTCTTCTAGCTTCTAATACTAACTTTTATTCTTATTAGGGATACAACAGTACTTAGTAGCTACTTACTAACAATTTGATGCTGTACAAAGACAACAGAAAAAGTCTCTGCCTCAAAACACTTACAAAATAAAAGCCCAGTAAATCGGTAGTTCAACAAGACAGCAAAGGAAACAATGATTAGTACAATAGATAGCGAGCTGGGTAGTAGCTTAGTCATTTTCTAGGTTTTTGCATAGGAGAGTATGAAAAAGTTTTGAAGCAGAATAGTAAACTAGGTTGATGGTGGATGTTAGGAGGAGATTGCTTCAAAGCAGGTGAGAAAGTAAGGGAGAAAGCATGAAGATGCTAGCATGAAGATGTAATAAATGGCAGCAGTAGGAAGGCAGAACACTAGTTTTATTTAGGTGAACAGTGAAGGAAATTGGTTTTAGAACTTAAATGTTTTCATTCTAGTTTAATATGGCCAAAAGCAACTGTATTTTATATTTCTTCAACCTCCTGATTTAAAGACTTATTAATAAATTATTATCAAAATGCAATCTGATCATGGACCTCCAAATAGAGCTTTTTATTACTGATTAATGAAGCTGTAACTTACGTAACATACACAACTGTATAGCTGATGCGTACACCTTCAGGTGTTACAAGACTTGTAAAGGATGGGTGCTGCAAGCATTAGCCACCAAGAAGTTTTCCGCAAGACTATTGCAGACCACACGCAGCCTCCTTCCTCTTCTGCCTGCGGTAGAAATTTGCTGGTTTACATTACTCAGAAGTTATATGAATTTCTTTGCATTATGGAAGCTAGAAGTGATGAGGAAGGTCTGGGCTATGAGAAGTGAAGTGCTGAAAACTGGGTTAGTACAAAGTGGCTCTAGCCTCATTTTCTTTCCCTAGCTCCACATCCCTCTTCTCTCCCCATGTTAACTTTCCACAGCAATTCCATTTCCATCTCCACAAAACACACACGCACAAACACAGAGCACCTACCGCTTTCCTTCCCTTCAATAATTCCTGTCATCATCAGCACTGGTAACTCATGTGCGTCTCTGCCCTCTCTCCAGAATTGCTATAGTATGTTAATACTAATGTCACCTTTCTCTCCCTTTGTGCAGGGTAGGTTAGAACTTACTGGGAAGCAGAGAGTTAACTAAGTGGGCAGCAGAGGACATGGGCTACTTGGTCATCAGGTGCCCCAGCCCAATGGCTCCTAAGTGCATGTTCGACTGGAGTCTGGATAAGTATATGATAGTGCCTGAGATCTGTCAGTGCCTGACAGGCACAAGAGCTGTTAAGACATTCCACAACATCACATGAGAGATGTCACGGTCGTTGGGTTTTCCACAGCCTGATGGTGGTGGTCCAAGAGTGTTTTGAGTATGGGATGGATATATGGAACTCAGAGGGGCGTATCTGGGTAGAAGCCAAATGTTGAAGTGAGAGAGATTGCCAAATGGGGAATGTGTTTCTGATAAAAGCAGGCAAAAGTGAGACTTTCAGGACAGACAAAAAGTTTTGCATGTTGGTGTTTAGGAACATTCCTAATGAGGAAATAGCTGGATTAGATGAGAAATGAGAAATTTCTGCATGAGAAAAAAAATCTGCTGGTGAACTTGGATCTTAAAGTAGCAGCCACAATGAAGGAGATTAGGAATAGCTGATCTCTCACTTCTCTTTCTTCTGTTAAGCAGCCCATTTTTCCCCCAGAAGGAAAAATGATGGCATTCTCTTCACATACTTGTTCAGCAATCTCTCTTCTGCAGCAAAGTAATTTCCTGTAAAATCTCCAGCCGTATATCACTACTTTTCCTTTGCAAATATGAACAGCAGAAGATGAAGGGAATACAGATGGATACAGAGAGACACTACTTTGGACACTGCCAGTCACTGACTCTGAATCTCAAGTGCAGGAAAACGACTCTTAGAGTCTCCTTTACCTGTGAAAAAGTGGGTTCTCAACAACTGTTCTTGCAGGCCTTTATTCTCATGGGAGATTTTGGGCTTTTCCAATTTTATGCTTTAGTGGAAGTATTCACAATCATTTGAAGTTGGAACTGAAATGAGTCTTTTGGCAGGATAGGGAGAGAGAAAAAAAAAAGACAAGGAGTCTTACTTGTAAACTTCTACATATGTATTTAGATTTCCCAAAAGTCAGAAATATTATGGTGGTGGTGGAGATTTCTCACTGTGCATGTAGTTCTGGCCAACAATCTGTTTTTGTTGAGTCATCTAAAGTAAATGTAAGAAACCTAATCACTTTGCAGGGTGTGCAGCAGATCAGAGAGTTACTTCCAAGTATGCATGTCTTGAAACCCTGCCATTTGTAGGCTGGAACCTTTACAGGCCACATTGCTGTTAAGTAATTAATATATTTATAGATTCTTTTGTGCTTAAATAGAAGACTGATGATGATAGCACTCAGAGACAAAAAACATGCCTCTTAGCTGCTTTATCTCCAGCGGCACAGGGAGAGGAGCCAGATAGCAGGTATTTCAGGAGGGGGTTCCAGAACTGACCTGGCTCCCCACTGAGCGGTAACCTGGCCACCTTTACATGTCTTTTGAATTCTGTACTTCAAACCTGCTGTCTGCAATAACTCTTCTGCAATTATTCATGATACATTGCATCAAAGTATACCCTGCTGTGTATAGGTAGGGTGCTGGCAGGGTATAGGTACTGAAGTGCAACACTATACAAAAGATGTGCAACAGGCATTTGAGTATTAAGCTGTAGTATAGAGCCCTATATTCTACATGGTACTATATTCTGTTTAAGAACAATTACACCACTTACAGGCCTGAGGTTAGAAAAAAATCAGATAAAAGCATGCAGGGACATTCCACTCCCAGAGGAAATTTCACACACTTCTATCTTAACGTGGAAGAAAAGCATGCAGAAGAATACAACAGGAGCTCAGTCAAGGCTATTACAGGCTCAGTGCAAACCAAAATTTTTTTTCATCAAATATATAAAATGTAGGGGAAAAAAGAAAAAAGAAAGAGAAAAATGTAATTTAGGTTTTTTATATAACAAAGAGAGGCAAAATGCAATACATGCTAAATCCTAAAAGTATTTGTAATTGATACTGAATTGATGTTTAAGCAGCTTTGAATCCTTTGCAAAACAATGCAAGAAAAATGAACTGTATTATGACTAAAGTCCAAAGGCCATCAGGTGAAATCTTTGCAGATGTAATTCCACTGAGGTCAATTAATTTATGCAGCCTGAGGACATGCCACAGGAATAGAGATTTTGTGCAATGAACAGATGGTATTATTAGTAGTATACTATTTATACTAACTAAAGCACCTGTTTGAACATGAGTATAAACTATTTCTGTTAAATTATTTCTATCCCATATTCCCTTCATTTTTATAAAGCAGAATCAAAAGTTTAAAGCTAATTGTAACCATTGTTGTGGTGTTTGGAAGAGTTCTTGTTGCTGCCCAAGTTGAAGAGCCATAGACAATTTGCCATAGAGGTGACAGATATAATTAAATGTGATGGAATTACTAATATTTTATAAAAGCGTGGTTATGCAGGGGCAAGTCAATAAAAAGATGACATAATGATGCACAAAAACCATTCAGTGTATGAATCACCATGTTAATTACTGGTATTTTTATACATGAACATAGCTCATGGCAATTAGCAAAAAGATAGCAGATTTCATTACGACCAAAACATGAGCATAAAATGAAAAACTTGATTCAAAATAAAGTTAGAGAAATCTAAATAAATAAATCAGGGTAAAGAAATTAGTAAAATAAGTTACCGTATTAAAATCTAATCTTGAGAAAGATTAGGATACTCATGGAACAAAATCGCAGTACATTGCTTGCTTTCCAAGTTCCTATCTATTGTGCTACTTTGATTACATATGAACCAAAAATTACATATGAACCAAAACAGATCACTTGGTTTATGCTTATTCACCCCATATATTCGTAATTTAATTAATTCTCATTATAAGCATCATAAGTGCTTCTTGACACAAAGGAAATATTTTGATATTTTTTATATTAATTACAAGGTGTTGTAATTAATTAGAAAACTAGTTGTTGTAGAGCGCTACGTAGGCAAGTACTTTAACTTTTAATGCTGACCTAAACATTTGAATACAAACAACAATTGATATTATTTTAGCTGGGATAAAATTACAAGGGCCATCATCAGAACATGCATCCCTTTCCACTAAAGCCTTGATCAGTCAAAACAGAAGGACTAAAGATGAACCATTAATTCATTGTGGTGTATTAGGACACAGGTTACTGCACAAACCGTAATTTTGTTGGAGGAACAGATCCTGATCCTGTTAGACAACCGTATTAAGCAACTGTTAGGACAGAATTAATATTTCTAAATAAAACTGCATGGCAAATTAATGTAGGGAGCTTGACATGTAAGAATACATATCATACCATCTTGTCATAGATCAAAACATTATGGGGGAAAGAAAGAGGAAGATGGATGGTGAGATGAGTTTGCTATCCATTCCATTTTGTTTTCTGACAATATGGAGAAGATACGACATCTCAGTCAGAGACAGAGCTCAATAAACACAAAGGCAATTCCACAACTTCTCTGTGGAGTGGAAAGTGTTGTAATTTATATCTTGCATGGGCAGATGGGAGAGAAAGGAGACAGCTGTTGCAGCCACAACAGCTGACTACAACAGATATGCCACAATTGCAAAACAGATTTTAGTGAGCCCTCTCTCTTTTTTTAGTTTCTGCATTTACCAAGAAGCCGAAGACAACAGAGGTGACAGCCGGAAGCACAGCTGTGTTTGAAGCAGAGACAGAAAAAGCTGGCATCAAGGTGAAGTGGCAGCGAGCTGGCACAGAAATTACTGAAAGTGAGAAATATGTCATCAAGGCAGAAGGAAACAAGCATTCACTGACAATCAATAATGTAGGAAAAGAAGATGATGTGACATATGCTGTAATAGCTGGAAGCTCCAAGGTCAAATTTGAACTCAAGGTCAAGGAACCAGGTACAGCATTTCCTAAGCAATCCTAATTTCATCAGTATTTCCAGTCCCACATGCAAACTTCATGAATGAGGTCCATGGAAATTAGTCTAACTTAACACTGTAAAATTTCTTAACCAGCAATACATCTGTTTTGCCCAGTTATTTGAAGCTACTCATTAATATTAAGCTGAGGAATACATTTCCTGTGGCTAAGACACCCATTTCCAGATGTCAGAAGTCCACACAGTGGAGATCACAGAGGAAATCTCAATGTACATCTTTAGAATTCTCTGTCAAGCTTTTCAGCTTAACTATTGAAAAGCAAAGCAAAGCTAGTCTAACATAACCTGACCTAAACTAAGATGCCTGCATCTTAGGCCTGTTTTTTTTTTAATTATTTTATTTAAACACAAAATTGTAACAATTGACAAAAAATTTACAAGTTATGCTATAATGTTTTTAGGAGCTCATAAGTTTCCAAAAACTATCTCAAAATCACCTGCTAATAAAAATACGTATTTGAAGAGAAACTTGAATACAAAGAGTAACCTTTGTATTATTCGTATGCCACCTATCTTTATTACCTCTGTATGCATTAAAGGATCAGTTAGATGGGAAATTGAAAAACTTCCTGGAAACTTTCCTGGAAAAAACTATAAAGACCCAAATTCTCTGGAATTTTCTCATTAAAAATGTCTGAAGATGCTGAGGATAGAAGAAATCGCTCGGTTTTTGAAACATTTTGACCTTCCCGATCTCTTTTTTCCCCTCCAAATGGTCCTTATTTACCACTTCTGGTATTTTTATTTTCCCTTTTTATTCTGGTGAAAAGCCTTAAACTCAAATTGTTTATATCACCTCCTCTCCTTTGCTATCACTGTTTATTCTAGCAACATGATGATAGTGAGATCTTCTGGTCAGCTGAAAAGATACTGGTGAATATTTAACAGGAGACAAGACATCCTGTTCCAGATGAAAAGACAGTGCATGACAAGTTGTGAGGAGGGGGAAATCCTCGTATGGATTAGGACAATTTAACAGCTGTCAGAGCATATAAAAGTATGTTCCTGCTGACTATCTTACCCTGAAAGTAAACAGGTACATATTATACTAGTTATATCTTCCGCATCGTCTTTCAGGTTAGTTGCAGGTAGAGCCTGCTACAGGCAGACAGCCTACAGATAACAGAGTTACTGAATTTGGAAGTGTGATCATTATCTAAAAGCAATACACCTCTGACAAGCACACACTGGCGATGGAGATTATCAGGATGCCAAAGGAGAGATAATTTTCCTGTATACATTATATATTGATGTCTCAAAATAAGCCTTTTCTAAAGAGCTACGCATCCAAGTTATGGGAGCATCTACGCTACATTAGTCAGAATAAGGTTTAGTTCTTTAGTTCAGGAAAAATTGAGTTGAAATTTATTTGGACAAGATGCAATAAAAGTGGTAGAGTTTGATACTAAAGTATTAAAATAATACCAATTTAAAATCACACAGTTTTCTTTCAAGACACAAATACAGTTTAGGGTAAAAGGCATAAATTTTCTGAGAGTGGGGTTGACTCATGTTCATGTGTTCACAGATACTGTCTTGTTTTTCAGACCTTACTAAGATTAGATTGTTGAAGAGTAACTGGACTACCCATTATTATTTTCATAAACAATAACAATTTCAGCTCTTCATGATCAAAAAAATAGAACCCCAACCTGCCCAGACACAGCCACCTCCCTTTGTGACAAAGGAGTCACTCAAATTAGTCATCATATGACACAACAGGGCCAGAAATCTCTGGTGGAAAAGAGATTGCAAATAGCTGGGAAACTGCATGTGGGACTTGTGTGAGAAGTAAGCAAGGCCCTTGGGAAGTGGCTCCGCTACCTATGGAAAAAAAATGAAATCCTTCTGCAATTGATCTGTTTCAAGAAATTCTACCTCCCTCCATTTGCCCCAGTTGCTCACTCCTACTCCCTTTTCATACATTTCTGTCTTCTCCGTTGTGCCAAATGCATTTGCCTGAATTTGTCTGTGAGGTCATGGTTTAATTGAGAGGCCATAAACTTCCATGAGCCAGGGGAAGAAATGATAGATGGATTTTCAAAATATTTTTTCTGTATTGATTACTAGCAGTGTCTAGAGCTTTTCCCAAGCCGCACATGGCAACAGCACTTGGAACGTTACATTCCAACAGCAGAGTTAAACAAAATCTCATGAATAAGCAAATTGTTTACAAAAATAATAATTGCATCATTTTTCACTACCTTTTCTATTTAGACCACTGAAGTTAACATCAAATAATAGCGTTATTCATCAGCTGACAAGTTTCTATGCATCAAGACTACAGAATTTAGAAACCCAGACATCAGTTCTTTCCAAGCTCAGTGAAAGAAAGAGCCTCACCATCCAGCTTCAGTAGGCCCCTTCTCCTTCCAGCACATCCTCTAAGTTCTAGAAAACCACAGCTGATTTTTCTGCATTTCTTAACATATTAAAAGCTGTTCTTCTGCAAAATTTCTTCAGAAAGGAAGCAGAAACATGACTTTCTCTAATCTTGGCTTACATTCATTTCCAGAAAAGAGTGAGATAGTCACTCCTGCTGAAGCTGCTCCAGCCCCAGCTGCCTCAGAGTCGCCTGCTCCACCAGTAGAAAGCAGCCAAAACACAGAAGGTAATAGAGAACTAACACTGTTATCAAGTCTGGTTCATTAACAGAAGGGAAGAACAGCAACAGGGGATCCTTAGAGTCAGTGAGGTAAAGAGAGTAGCTGAAAGCAGAGCACTTAGTGATGAACGACAGAAAATAAAGAACAAGGAATCTCAGAGACAGAAGAAACATATTGAGATATTTTGAAATGACTTAACAAATTCACTATATCGACTGTAACAGAAGCTGATGCAGAAAGTTCTAGCCAGTAATTCTGATGTTTATTTCAGTTGCATCTGCTGGGACTCAACCAGAAGAGCCTCTGGACCCTATTGGGCTGTTTGTGACACGACCCCAGGATGGAGAAGTTACTGTTGGTGAGTACAAAATGTGAATCAAGTGATGTTTGTAAACTGTACCTGCTGCTTGAATATTTAGCTCTCCATGTACAGGATGACAGCAGTGATATAACAGATAAATTAAACACAATTCATGATCTTATTTTAACCTACTTCCCTTACAAGGTGGAAACATCACGTTCACTGCCAAAGTGGCAGGTGAGAGCCTGCTGAAGAAACCATCAGTGAAATGGTTCAAAGGAAAGTGGATGGACCTGGGAAGCAAAGTGGGGAAACATCTCCAGCTACATGACAATTATGATCGAAATAAAAAGGTACAATTGGCAGAGTAAGGTTCTCAGTCTTCCAGATACTAATCTTTAATCTGTGGAAAATATAAGCTAATATAGGAATGTTTTGATATTAAGATACCCAAAGCTACACACAATGCTATACTTATGGATAGAAGTCCATGTTTTGACTATGCAGACAAGAGACAAACTACATACAGACTCTTGCTTACCTTATCTATGATGAAATGAGAAAACATGTGGAGAACTAGGGGAGCAATTTTGCACTATCTATCTACTGCAGTATATCCTCCATCTTCCTCTCAAGCAATAGATACTCGTTATATTTAAGAGAAAACAATAAATCAGACAGATAAGTATGGTCTACCTTGGTTTTAATAGATCAAGCATTCAGCTATTAGTGTTGGAATTTATTATTCCCTTGCATTGTCTAGACTACTTTAAATAGCTGAGTATGATCCATTTTTACCGCAAATGTGTTCAAAGATACACAAACAGGAATACAAGAGAGTTTGTACCATGACTTCTCATCCTGTGTGGTATATGAAACACTACTACCCTCTCCTGGATGGAACAGAACAGACTTGCTCACATTAGCCACTCCTTTTGCTGAATTTTTAAATGTACTGTATACATTCTGGGTAGAGGGCTGTATTTGTTTAATGAAAGCTCTATTCCTGATTCCAATGTACATGCAATTAATGTATATGATGACTGTACACACTAGTACACCAGCATAGTTCGCTAATTTAACATTCTATCCTCTGGAAGACCTGTACTAATACTGTTTAGCTGTTCCTACAGATTTGGGGGGGTATATGTAATTTTTATGACAGTAATGAGTGACATGCTCAGAAGGTTCTTAATTCTAAAAGAACACAGCAGCATATTTCATCCCTTGTCTATTTCTCTCCCTGCCTTAATATGCTGCATTCTCTCTCTCCTTATTTCATCATTGGTGTCTGTTCTAGGTGTACACCTTTGAAATGGAAATCATAGAAGCAAACATGACTTTTGCAGGAGGGTACAGGTGTGAGGTGTCTACCAAGGACAAGTTTGATAGTTCTAATTTCAACCTGACAGTCAATGGTAAGATGAATTCCTGCCACCTTGCTTCTTCCTTTTTTTTTTTTTTTCCCCTTCTTCCTGTATGCCCACCAACAATTCTTTCTGGTACACAGTGGCTACTAGACAAGCATAGATCTGAAGTACAGACCTGAAGAGCTACAGGTACACTTACAGAGGCCCACAGATGAGGATTGGGATGGGTTGGCAGAGATATAAAGCATTAGAAGTAACACTTGGATGTCACTCAAACTGTGATGCTCTTAAAGAAAGCTCACAGAAAGATGCAAATCAGCCCAACTTTTCTCTGGCTTTATTCTGATTTCGGCTCCATTCTCTCATGATATTTAATTCCACTAGAATAAAAGAGAGGTCCATTCTTACTTTGGCAAAAGCTCAGTAATAAAAATGGATATTTGAAAAGAAAAAAAAGGGGGGAAATGGAAAGATTTACACATGTGACACTATTATCAATTCCTTTTTTCCCGATAAATTCAAGTTATGCAGAAGCACCTTGTGATGTAAAATTGCTTTAAGATGAGATGACTCATTTTTTTATAATACATGGTGCCACACTCAGAACTGCTGTGCTGAAAAGCTTATCAGCAATTGAAAAGGAAGTACATTTTAACATCAATTTCCCCCTAGTGTGGAAGAGTTTAGGTAAAACAGCGTAAGCATGGACCACCTAAAAGAGTTGAATGTTTGGGCCATTCCTGTTTCAGAGGTTCTGCTGAAAGGACTGCAACATTAATTTGCGTCCAGCAATCAATGAGCAAAGACAAAAGTTTATTGAAGTTATTCAATCAGCAGTGTTCGTTTTTGACATTTCACTAGTTGGCTATAGGACTTATCAGACTTAGGAGCTGTGACTGAGAACAGTTTTTCTCCCAGTAGCAGCAGTACACCTATTCATACCAACAGCAGCTTAGAACAGAGTAATAAATTTCTCTCTATGCAACAGCCTCGATGGAGTTTCTGTACATCTCTACATATTTTCCAGGAATTTACCTTTGCTTTCAGAGGATGGATTACAATTTATTAGTAGTAATAATATTCAGTTGATATCCAGTGGTTTTCTCATTAGGGTTTAAATACCCTGTGAAGCCAGTATTGAAACTAAAATTTACAGGCAGGAGAATTGACAAATGAGGCAAGACAGTTCGTCATGCTGCAGATTATTATGAAGCATGAGACAGAATTAAGTTATTCACACAGCACTGGATGTTGAAAGCTAATTAGCGAAGGCTACATGTTTAAAGATCATGCTTGAATCTTTCAATATGTAATTGATCACAATTTACAATATAAGAACTTCAGGAAAAAAAAAGTCCACAAAGGAAAAGCTTTAGAAATAGCACTGTGGTTTTGCATTACTTTGACTTGCTGTCCTGTTCTTGTTCATCACTTTTTGTCACATCAGAAGCACCAGTAACTGGAGACTTGGATATTCGTGCTGCCTTCCGACGCACGTGAGTATGTACAGTAGAAACTTATGTAGATCAGATTATACTTCCATTCATTACTGGAATGGAATTCATTACTGTCCTAGACAAAACTATCTAAAAGCAAAGCTGTTGTACAAACAAGCACAAAGATAGTGATGTCTACTAAAAAAATATTTCTATTAAGAAAATATTTCTACTATTAAAATACTATACAACTCCTAGAAATCATCTAAGAGAGTTTAGAATTTGTGCTAGCATAACAATCATGCTTGTCTTCAGTTATGCAATTGATAAGGTGTATAATTCTACCAAGAACTTTGACACTTTTTTCCCGGAGCACTCCAGACATAGACCAATACAGAAGGAAAAGATTCTGTGTAGTGCCTCGTCTTGATTTGGTCTGGCTTGAGGAACTACATGTACCTTAGCACAAACATTTGCTGAACAAAGAAGTGGAGTTTGATGTAAGCTCTGTAAGCAGCATATCGCTGATAACATTAATACAAGGATTTTGATTGTATTTGTTTTCATGTTCTACAATTTTATTAATTGAATGAAGACAATGCTACTGTAAGTGTGTGAAAACTCATATATATGTAGGTCTTAGATATTAAAGACTGCAAGGTATTGTGCTGGTGTTGAAAAGGCTGTTCTCCCCACGTCTGTAATACTGTCTGAATTGATATATGACTTAATGGAATAATGTTCCCTTCTATTAGTAAAATTTGCAAAATTGGTTGGGTTTTTTTTATTATTTAGACATTCACAACATGTATTTTTTCACTGTTGAGTATTTCTTCTCCCTTTGCGTAATTCAGTTTCTGTTTTAGTTTTTACATATTTTTGCAAAGTTACTAGACCAAGAATATTCCAACAGACACCTGTTTCTCTAACATAGGACACAAATCTTCTGTGGCAACTCCTTGAGTTTTTCCCTATAAGTGCTATTTTTATATGAGAATTTTTTTTTAACATTCTACCACAAAGAACTAAAAAAGGCTTGCAGAATTTATCTACAGTCAAATCCATCTATAGGTAGCTTCGCTGTGATGCCTATTAAATAGAGGACACTCAGTGCATAGCTGCATTGTGTTATTTCACTGCAGTGAAATTAGGCTTCAAGAGCTTCTCTTCTTGCTAGCACAACTAAAAGAATTTAGAATCAGTTCAGAGTGAGTGCAGTGTGAGCAGCTTCAGGCTGTTCAGGTTTTCAGTTTCTTCTGTAAGAACGGAGACAAATTTTGAACTGAACTGTTTAAATCTGAAGCTTTGTCTTTGATACCCTCACTCAGGAGCCTGGCAGGAGGGGGGAGACGGATGACTTCAGCCTTTCTCAGGTAGCCACTGTCTGTGTCAGCAGACAAATTCAAATCTAACAATGAACTGTCTCTCTCTGCTTAGGAAAAGAAAAAAAAAGAAAAAAACCCCACAGAACTAGTTGCAGCTCAAATTCCAAATAAATCATCGTTTATAGTATGTAGTATTTATATGAGATGAATACATACAAGTAGTAATGTAAGATAAGTATAAATAATGAAAAGAGTAGTTTGATAGTTCACTGAGAGGCAGATTCATCTATAGAAAACGCATGTGTTTGGCAAGTGGCATCTTCTCACCACTGTTAGAAGAAAAAAAGGAACTTCAAATTATATGCATGTCTGCCCCCTCTGTTTTACGTGTTTTCCTCTCTACTGAGCACATACTGACTAAAATTGCCACTGCTCACAGAACTGTACCAAAACACATATGTGTATATGAAAATCTGTTGTTTCCTGGCACACTCTTTATCCTAGTATCTTTAAATTTCCCACCCTATCCTTTTTGGTCCCAATGTCCTCTACCATAACGAAAATAGGAACTCTGAGATTAAACTTAACTCTATGCATATTAAAGCAATTATTAAGGTCTTATTCTTCAGAAAAGCTAAACATTTATTGCTGGGCTTTCCTGAAAATCTGATTTAAGTACCACCTGGGAAGCAATAAGGTGACTAGTTATTCTCCCAGCTGCAGATTCTGATTTCCTGAATATTTGATCACAAGAAGCCCTTTTCACATTTGGGATTATACTAGTGATTTTTATGTACATTTTATGCCTGCAAACATTGAAAATCTTCTGAAAGTAGAGAACAAAGTTGCCAAAAATACTTTTCTGTTTGGGCATTATACCCAGAAAATTATCCTTTCAGTACTGTACTACCTTGAAAGTAACCACAGAAGTAAAAATGGTACTGTCTTAATAAAAAGGTCTCACAACATATTCAAAATCACACTGGTTCAAAATTGTACTTATTCTCACTAACCTTGCATTGTCAAGCAGCACAAGAAGTTTGGCACTCGTTTCTCTTCCGTTTTATTAACAGTATTGTTAAAATGCCCATCATTTATCTGTTGAGGCTGTTCTCTTACTTTTTAAAATACTTGCTCCTGCAATATTGCGTTTTCCTGACATTCCGGTTTACACTTCTACAGACAGATTTTCTCTGAAGCAGCTAGCACTGTGTATTGACAGACACAGCATTATGGGCTACCACTATCACCAGTACAACTGAAAAGAATAATTTCTGCATATAAAACAATAACTAAATATAAGGTGTTGCTGCTGGAAGAATCTGAATGCTGTGAGATGGCATCACCAGATTCTTACACTCAAGACAGCAGAGATGTCAAGGAGCAGCTGAACATCGATGATGGGAGACTGACTGAGATGAAGAAAATCCATTTTGAGTTTCTAAACTCTGCCTGAATGCAAAAAAGACCTTTTTTTTTTTTGCTAAGTCAAATAATCAATAGTCATGAAATCCAGTGTAACTCCCAATACTTTTATATCAAATCCCTGAAGTGATTTTTTAGGAATTAAACCCAAAGAAGTGATTTTAGTGACTTTATGCTAAGTTTTCAGAGCAGATCTGTACTTCAAATGTTCAGAAGCACAGCTAAATCACATTTGATTCAGAACACCAAAAATAACATTGTGCATTCCGTCTGAGTTCACCATATGTAACAGACAGAATTACACATCAAAAATCTCCTGCTTGTTGCTTCTTGTTCTCACGAGTCAATTCATCACAACGTTGCTTGCCTTGATGCTTGTTGAACAACTGCATATTGAACCTCATCTCAGAATCAAAGTCAGATCATAGAATTCCTCCTTTAACTCTCCCAAGCACTAATGATGTGACACTTTTGTTAGTATAATGAATTCTGGAATCACAAAGAGCCTTAAGAAACAATTACAGCTGGGATAATACTAGAAAAAAAAATGTGATTTTAGATTATAAGAAGTCCCACAAAAAGGTGGTTAAATACTGCCCCACACGGTAAACAATATCCACCTTCCTGAAACTACAGCTTTCCAAAAGCACTAATGATTCTAAAGGAAAGCTTCTGCAACATCTTTATGGTAATTAATACATTCCAGATCAATATGACCACCAAATTAATACCCTGTACAACTTTATCCATAATCAGTACAGAAAAAATACTAGTTCATTAAATACATTTCTTAAACCTATATGAAGACCAATATGGACAAAGAGCCTATTTAAGTCACCTTCCATGTCAGTGCACATTCTAAGTCATTCTAAACCCATTTACTACTCCTCTACAAAAATATATCATCTACATAATGATATAGTCTCACAAGCTATTCCGACCTCCTTCTGAAACTAATTATGGTTTTCTGTTACTATACAGTACCGAGGGGCATGAAGAAGGTGGAGAGTTTAATTTTAGTGCCCTACTGAAAAAGAGGTGAGTAAAAATCCATAGACTTTGAGAAATAAAGTAACCAGCTTCTGTTGAACAACTCTGAAAACACTAAAACTAGAATAAGTGAAAGTCTCATAAATTCAGAATCCTTGTAGTTTTCCTAAAGCAGCTCTAATTGGAAAAAGGATGACAGGTAATTATGGCAACTTCCCCAAATACTCAGCATTTGTTGCATTTCTGCTAGTTTCATACTGGAGAAAGAGAAAAAAAAAAAAAAAAAAAAAGATTGATCTTTCCCAAGATTGAAAAGCTGAGACTAGGGTAATTACACACTTCCACCAGCAGTTTTCATTAAAAAAAAACCCAAAACACAACAACAATTTACAATACCTGTCTATAATGCTGCCTTATTAAGAAATTTCTGTGCTAAGTTTTCACAATACTTTGCATCAGAGAGCTGGGAGGACAATTCTTTTTATTAGATATCTAAATGTTACTATTACACTATACAACTATATATTATATAGCTGTTTATCATATATATAAAAACATATTCTATGTTGTATAAATATTATACAAATATTTTTTACTGTTCCAATTCTAATTCTTATTTCTTGCTTTTACTTTCACTTTTTGTGGTGGAATTTCCTCTCCCATTCTCATCCTTTCTTGCCACATCTGTTTTCATAACCTGCCTACTTATGTTTTTCTCTTTTTACCAACATCTTTACGTGGATGTTTTGGATGCCACTGTTGCCAACAGAGAGTAAGATTTCTATTTCATTTTATTATAAATGCATGGGTCAGACTGAATATAAGAACCATTTGGTTTGAAATAATGCATGCATCTTTATCTTTCTTACGTGTAGAGCGTGATAAAAATTAGATAGTATGAAAGAAAATTATCAGCCGCCAATTTCTGAGAAAGAAATGCTTTTCAACAATTAGTAGAAGTTAAGAGTGGACCATTCAACACACATCAATGTATTCCTCGGAATGTCCTTTGGTTTTTACCATCACTTTCTTTTATAAGCAGTTTTAAATTGTCCTTGAATTTCCAGATTTTCTCAATAACCTGCTGCTTTAAATTCTTATTGTCATAAAAATGAGAATCAGAGAAATCATCTGCATAATATGCCTGGGGGGGCCTATCAAATATGCGCTGAAGTTGTGTTCCATCCATCCTTAAACGTGTTAGGTTAACATATTACTGAAGTCACTTATTCTACATATGTACAGGCTTCTCTGCCACAAAACGTTTCTTTTTATTCCAAGTAAAGTTTCCATTGCTCATTATCATCCCATTACTCCAAGCATGCTTCTTTCTGTTCACTGCCCCTGGCCACTCACTCTGTCTTTCCAGCTCCTGAAGTTACTATAAACACTTGTCACTAGACTCATGTTTTGCAAATCTAAACTTACTCAGTTTAAATTTTCACAATCAACTACTTGGCTGAATGTTGTTGTGAATCTGTGTTCAGTCTCCGCTCAGGTATTGGTATTTATAAAAGTGTTTTATCTTCACAAAGAGTACAGGATCATGTAGACATCTGAAGTAGCTTGGTTACGGAAGGCAATAAAGCCACAATAGCCTCATGTTTCACTCAGGTTAACTCACCCAAATTTCAGTGGGGCAAACAAGGTCACGTAAGTATACAAAGCCCTGTACTATGCAATATGCAAGGTGTCCAACTAGAAGTGAATTCTGGCTTTGCAATAAGACTACAACCAGAACTCTGAAGGGGGCCAGGCTAGACAAGACAGAAAGTACACCTATCAAACTTTCTATAGCTGACATTGATATCAAAGTTTCTTGTTTCATCATGAACCCCACAGAAGTCTGAAACAAAAAGTGCATTAGAATTTTTTTGTAATTCTAAAGTAGGGAAAACATGCTTTCTGAATAATGGCAGTAATCACAACTGTACAGGTTTGAGAGCTGAAGTACAGTAGTTGTACACACATTTTAATTTCTATAGAAAATGCCAAAAAGAATTGTTGATCTCTTTTTAAAAATGTCAAATAAATGGAGGCCAACATGAAAATATTTGCATAATTTCATACAGTGACTCCAGCTGGAATGAAGTGCTAAGTACTATGAGCCCCTCTCCTAGTGCCTTTCCCTTCTGCTTTCATAATTAGTTTTCAGCAGTGATAGAACTCTAAAAAGTAGTAAAAATCTCCAGTATTTCCAGAAATGTTCAATTTGTGGAGTTAATTATTCATTATTTGTTAGACTAGAAATATAATTCATTAAAAGAAACTTATAGATTTCACTGCATTTTATCAGTGTTTTTGACCTTTCTTCACTTACAAATCTCTGTTTAGTGAATTTAAGCATACTGATAAATTCACTGCTCCTAGCAGTTTTTCACAGCCATTTTAGAAGTAATTTGTGGATCCTTCAGGCTTTGCACACCACAGGTTGAAGACCACTGCTATATTAATGAGACCTGATAGGCATAAAAACTCATCATGGAATGAAAGTATTCCTCATTAAGATAGAATAGAAAAAGGGAACTCATGCTGAGGAACTCTCAAGAGCTATACAGTTTCAAATAGAATTGAAGATTATTCTTTTACCACTTCTGCTTTGTCCCACCTAATTTACAAGTGCCCCTCAATCCAGAAGTAATGAACATTCCCACTATAATAAAAAGAGCTTTATTTAATACTAGATATCCTATCACTGTAATTTAATTAACTGGTGTTGACATACAGATGTCATGAGCCAAGGAGAGGTCATTGGGAAGAGGAAGGGAACAGCTGTCACAGAACTATTAAGTGGGATAGTGAGCAGAGACCTTGAAGGAGGTGACAGCTGACAGGGGTCCAATCAGTTGACAGTAATGGGATAGGAAGGAACCATTTCTGGGATGTACGAAACTATTTTTATCCCCTCCACATATGTTTAAAACGTATCAGCTGCATATTCCATTTACAGCGTGTTCACTAAGCTGCATCTTAATGCCTCCCAGTGCATAGTTAACCTATGAGGTGATCACTCTGAATAAGGATCCTCAACATCACGTAGAGTAACGTAAGGGTGGGAGAAACTTCAGGAGTCCAAGTGCTCTGTTACTTTTCATACACTGCTTAGTTCCTGTTGGTAGCGGAAGAGTACAGCCTAACTGTGGAAACTTTGTGTGTTTATAGGATCAAAGAAAATCTTTTAACAAATACAAAATGGTGAAAAGGAGTACTGGGATGGGGAAACCTTTGCTCAGAGGCAAAGACCTTTTTTTCTGTTCTTTTTCAGAACTCAGTTAAACACTATACAAATTACAGCTTTTAGTACCATTTTACATGCAACTTACAAGCCTTTCCCTGTAATTAGAAAATATTAGTATTTCCAAAGAAGAGACTACACTCTTGCTTACGATCAAATTTCTCGTATGTCAGCTTGCATACACCAAACCAGTATCGCCAGATATAACCATGGGATGACACTGAGTAATGGAAAAGCTAAAGCAAAAATTAAGGAAGTCTTCTCAACAGTGAGATATACTAGACTGTAGAACTGCCTCCAAATTGGAAGATTTTACTCATGATGTATTTAAAAATAACTAACTCACACAAAATATTTTTGAAAACTCCATGAATAATCCTACCTGCAAATTTTCAGGTAAAGGGGCATATACAGATGAGCATATAAGTAGGCAGATAGACAGAGACCACAAATATTTATATAATGCCTGAGGGAAAATAATAACATTTTAATCTATTAAGTCTTTCTTATTTCCTATGATTTTATATTTCCTTTTGAGATACAGTTTGCTCCACAGAACATTAATTGTACTAGTACAAAGAACTCAGCACATATTAGAAATATTATATATTCCTAGTTTTATGTACTTATATACCTATTCCAATTTACACGCATTTAGAAATATTTTAAAGTTGCTCATTGATATGATCAATGATAGGGCAATTAGCCCAAGAACTGCTTAAGTTAAAACAAAAAATTTTGGTCTATTTGGCAAATCAGTTCAATTGTCCTGCCTTCTGCTAGGCAAAACTACAAACCATTTGTAGCTGCCCCAAACTAAATGATAGATATATAAAGAAGAGAGAAGAGGAATCCCGATTAAATTTGCGGGTGATGTTGATGCACTGTTATGACAAAGCAAATACCCAGTAGGCTGCACTTATCACCAGGAGTCCAAACTTCAGATACACCTATCAATTCAATGAGTGCTAGCGAGAGCTTAGTGAGTGCTAAACCACTCCAAAGATATAAGATATTGCATGCCATATTTCAGCTCAAACTCACTGAGCTGAAATCCTCTTCTCTTGCTCGCTTTCTGTTCAAGAGCTACAAGGGTGCTGGAAATCCCAAGCCTGGACTTGGGAGTACTGTAATAAACATAGTGCTTTCATTACAAGCAAGCCTTTTTTGGGCAATAAAAGGAATACCAGAAATGTCTGGTTATACCTGCTGTTTAGACTGACTACAGTTTTTTTAAGTAGTAATTTTTCTCACAGACTAATGGGACTGTTCTTTTTCTGAAAAAAAATGGAAATACGCCCAATAATCCTCCACTTTTCTCTGCATTACCTGCTGCATATCTTGTCTTCTTGCTGGGGTTTACCACTGAACATGGCTTCACTGTAAGGGTGTGTTCTGCTGCACTGGAATCTGCTTGGTCCCGGTGATACCAGAAACAACCCAGGAAGCCACAGGAAGTTCCTTTTCCTAAAGAAATTTTTAAGAAAATGTTACTTCTTTCATCCTTTTTCTGTTTACCAAAATGCGAACTATGACAGGCAACAACTCCATGATGACAGGGCAAAGTAGAGCTATTTGTTTCCCTGTAAAGCGAACAGCCATAATTAGGAATAAGCAGCAGTGCTTACACTTACAATTGCAGAGTGGAACTATACAAAGCGTGGGAGTGAGTTTGGTTTCAATATGGAACAGCATTTTTCTTAAGCCTATTTCAGAGCTTTTGCATGAGTTCCTTCATCTCCCAGCTACTGAAGCACAGGCACGTTCTGCTAAAGGTGAAGATGAGATTCATGGCTCTTTTGTATTAACACATGATGCCCTCTTTCTTGCCCATCGGGATGCTGCATGTTTGTCTAAACGGTTCTCTGCGTCATTCTGGAGTACAGCAGCTTCTTGCGCTCAGTAAATCGGTAAGGTAACGCCAATTTCTTTTTTCATTTATGATCTTTTAAATAAAAAATATGATGACAGAAAAAGAATGCCTTTCCCAAAGCTAGACAACCAAATTTTCACTTGGTTTTGCTAAACCAAACGTTAATTCTTCCCTAATCACCAGTTCTTTGGTTAAACTATAAAATAAGTAGTCCATTGTAAATATTTTGTTTGCCACTACTCACCAGTTTATGTGTCTTTACAGATCACTATAGCCAACAATTGTCTTTACAATAGATGATAAATATTTTAATAATCTGTGATTCATTTTAGCAAAGAGAAAAAATGTTCTGAGTAGAAAAAGACTTGTTTCTTATTAATATAAACCAACTGCCTTGTTTCTAAGGCGTTCTCAGGATATCAGTTTAGTTCCTTGCTTTGCCACATGTTTTGTGTATGACCATGACAGGAAAATAAGTCTCCTTGTGTTTCCATTACGCATCGTTAAAGGGAAGTTAATATTTATTTGCTTTGGCTATTAGAAAGAAAACCCTTCAGGACAGCGATTGGATTTTAATCACTGTATATGTAAATATAGTAAAACTAGTTACCAGTTTTATTTCATTATTTTAGGTAATAATACAGTAAAAAGTTAGACTGCTAAATTTTTTATTAAGAAATGGCTTCATCAAGCCAATATGTAGCTTGCCAAGCCTATGGCTGTTTTTAAATCCTCTCAATAGTGGCAATTCAGATACTCTAATCCCTTTCTGCAGAGGTGAAGCAAAATCTGAATCACAATCTGATGTTGATGTCTGGGAAATCCTGAGGCAAGCTCCTCCTTCTGAATACGAGAAAATTGCTTTTCAGTATGGTATCACAGATTTGCGTGGGATGCTGAAACGCCTCAAACGCATAAAGAAGGAAGAGAAAAAAAGCACAGGTTGGCGAACTGTATTTATCCCAAATATATGTGTTCATATCTTCTTCTTTGGGAGTTCTTCAAATATTAACATCAGCTGGACAGCAGCCAGATACAAGAGCATGAGAAACAGGAGTTTCCTATTCCAATTGTTACATAGTCTTTACATGTGAAATGCTGATTACCGAAGATTAAAGCTATGCCCAAAGCTCTGAGCTACCTTGCTCTGAAATTGTGGATATTCTGAACCTGCTCATTTTACTAGTTTCTTCTTTTCTGCCCCTTGTCTTTCCCTGAACGTGAAACACCATCACCCCACACACACCCAAAACTGGTCAGTATGTCAGAAAATTTAATTTCCATTGAGATGATACATTTGGAATTCCTGAGCCTTTTCTAGTCTTGGGAAGTATTAATTACCTAATTTTAACTAATTTGTTTTAGAAGTCTGAACTAGAGAAGGCAAACTGCCATTCATTAGTACTGAGAAGTTCAGTATGATTTTCCTACATGGGCAGACATAGCTGTAACTTTATTTAGAATGTGTTGAAGTACATATTCACATCTGATTTAGAATATTCTACTTTGCTTATTTTAGCTTATATCACATGGTTTTCATCCTATGTTACAGAAAAACAGAAAACAGAACAGGATGAAGAACAGACAGAAACGTAAAAATGCAAACAGGGATGCAGAAAGTGGGGAAAGTTTGAGATGATGGTAAAAAACAGGAAAGGAATAAAGATTTACTTTCCTGACTGAGAATGTAAAAAAAAAAAAAGTTAAGTATTAAAACGATTAAGATTTTTTTTTTTTTTTTTAAAAAAAAAAATCATTCTTCAACACAGCATTCCTCAAGAAACTGGATCCAGCTTACCAAGTGGACAAAGGGCAAAAGATTAAATTAATGGTTGAAGTTGCCAATCCAGATGCTGATGTGAAATGGCTGAAGAATGGACAGGAGATCCAAGTGAGCGGCAGGTAAACTAGAAATATGGGAAATACAAAAAGGAATGAGCTACAGCCTAGACAAAGTAGAAAAACTAGAAACTTAAAAAGAAAGGAATAAAATAGGGAGAAATAGGAGCTGAGGAAAAAAATCTACATAGTGCTTTGGCTCAGGGTCAATTTGCTGTTCTCACGACTTCTTCTTTTTCTTCCCTCTGCTCTATGTATCTACATGTGGAACTGCACGCTTACATCTACCTATTAGCAAGTAAGTCCTCAGATTATATTCTGATCTTTATGTGTATATCCAGGGTCCAAAATTACTTTCTCATGATATGGGATATACTTCAGTGTAGCTTGGTTGTAAAACCAATTTCCAGTGATTTTGTGCTGAAGCCATGACAAAGTATTTTTAACGGTAGTCACGGTTGATGTATGGCTAGATGTTCAAAAAGCACCAACACCATTCACAGAGGAGTTTGTATATGTCTCACACTTGTATGAGGATTTCTCCATAATTTCCTATGCTAGTTTTTCAAACACTACTGCTGTCCACTGCACCAGAGCAGGGATATAGGGCTTGAGTCTTAACAAACCTTGCCACTGATATCAGAAAAAACATAGGAACCTTCTTCTCTGCCAGGCAGGGGAAGACAGTGACTGAGTCCAAAAGAGTTACTCTCTGATAATTACATTTAGATTCTCTTTTCAGATATATTTTTGAGGCTGTTGGGAATAAGAGAATACTGACGATAAACCACTGCTCTCTGGCCGACGATGCAGCCTATGAATGTGTGGTAGGGGAGGAGAAAAGCTTCACAGAATTATTTGTAAAAGGTGAGCAATGGTAGCAAAAGGAAAGAGATCTCCCCTAACATTTAGCATTGAATTACTGTCACCTTCTCTACTCTCAGATTAACTGATCTCGTAGGAAAGGAAATTCTCAAACATATGAACAAATTCCGACACCTACTGAAGTAGGTATTTTTCTTACAGTTAAATAAAGGAAAATTTTCCCTATTGCTGCAACTAAGAAAACACAAGAAAACAGCACAGTAATAATTACCATTAATTCTCATTAGAAAGTTATTTATGTTTTCCCAACAACAGGGCTAGAAACTTACTTTAAAAATTTGATTCCCCTCAAGATAAACATGTGCCTCAAACTCTACAAAGAGATCTAATAGTACAGAAAACTAATGCCTCCAGTTTAGAATTTCAGAATATATATGAAAACTGATTAATCCTGTGTTTGTATTCTGTCTCATGAAGCAAAAACCAAAAGGTCATTTGGTAATATTGATAATGTGATCCAGCACAGTAAATTTTAAGTTCCAACACAGAGAGCATCAACCATGTATTCGGCCAGGGGTTCTTCCTGTGGAGTGCAGAGTGGTGAAATCTACGTCTGGTCTTCCGTCTTTCAGAATACTGTTTTAATAAAAGTCTCTTCATTTCCAGAACCTCCAATCCTGATCACTCACCCACTGGAGGACCAGATGGTGATGGTTGGAGAGAGAGTGGAGTTTGAGTGTGAAGTCTCTGAGGAAGGAGCTACTGTGAAATGGTAAGGGAATAGAAAAAGGAAAAAAAAAGCAAATAACATGAAACCATATCCCTTCATGGGACATTCTAGGACCAGTGTTTGTGGACAAGAGTTGTGGAATAAAAAGAAAGGAGGCATCCTACATAATTGTTTTCAGGAAAAGATTGATCCTCCTCCTGTATGTCAAACATTGAGGAGGAACTGAGAGGCCAGAATATGGCAGAAAACAAATCAAGTATAGATATTTTATAGTGTCTCTAGAATTTCTTGTTCAGTGTTTACAGGATGCTACTGACTGTACCGAGCTGTTAGCTTTAAAGTTTTCTAAACACTTGACAATAATGACTAACTATTGGCCTACTCAGATCTGTGTTGTGATGAGTTTGCTATACTTTATGGACTCTTCTCAACTGCAGTGAGGTGTTTTGGGTTTGTTTTTTTTTTTTTTAAAGTATTTTTTCTTAGGTAAGCAGTTAGCGTCTTTTGAGACAGAGAGGGAAGGTCATTGACTTATTTTAACATATCTGTTGTGGTGATCCTGCAAAGCTGGTCTTTATGCACATACAGTGAGCAGGATTAAGATGACAAACATTTAGACCATAGAGTCCATTTTGTTGGGCGTTCCAGCTGAGTGGAAGCCGGAAGGTTCACACTGCTTGGGCAGGCACAGCAGGCAGTGCTCACATGCCAGGTCTTACGCACACTGTTCTCACTTCATTTCTCTACCAGATGAAATTCTCTTCTGCTTGTTAACAGCTTCAGGCACATGGTTATCAACTGTTCCCACAATGCCCGTTACATTCCTGGAAAGTGGCAACCACTCATCTGCTCTCCCAAAGGAAGGAACTGAGAATTTAAATAGAGCCCAAGAGCTAGTACAGCGTATGCATTACACTATTAAAGCCACATGCACAGGCACACACATGCTATTGTTCAGGAACTGCTTCCAGATGCCTGGTCACAAGAGATGGGGACAAGCAGATCTGTCCCTCTCAGAGCGCAGTGCAGCTGCCGCACTTTGATCCTATGCCTTTGAACAACTCCCATACATCTTGCAGAGCTGGTATCTGTGGGATGGGCATTTGGTGTGACAAGGGCAAACCAGCAGCTGTCTCAGCCTGCAATGCAGCAAGTGGTCAGAGAAACTCTTCAAATCATAGCAACAGAAAACTGAGCAGTTAAGACATTTACACTATATTTTACTGGTTTTATTATGTGAGACTCAATCAATGCTTTTTGGCAACAAAGGGAGCATTTTGGACAATGGAGAGAAGTGTCCAGGGAAAACATAGAGCACAGCATGGAGAAAGAGTTCCAGTTTTATGGCTCATTAGGGAAATACTCAACAGTTTAAGCCAAGTAACAGGCACTAACTCAGGGCACCTGTTATAGCTCTTGCACCCTTTAAACCTGGGATATGAAATCACAAGCACATGAACAAAAGCAATTATGTGACTTGCACAAGACAGAAATAAGGCTTATAGCCTCTTAGGCATGGCCATCAGCCTAGGGCTTGGAGAATTCATTATGTGAGTCGTTTCACAGTAATCAGGAAAGAATGTTCTTTTGATCACCCGGAAAGGTCTCACATTATTATTATGCAGTACTATGGAATCGTTATTTCTAAACTTCAGACGGTCCTGGAAATAATACAATTCTTGAAGAAAAAGATGTAATAAAATACATAGTTTTGACCTGATTTTTCCATCTCTGAATGCTGGATGTACCATCTTATCAGCTCCAAATGAAAACAAACTATAGTAACGTAATAATAACAATAAATCTGTGTATCCCCATTATCACATAGTACCTACATCAGTGGTATCTCAGAAGACATTAACCAATTTATCCTTACATTCTAAACAGGAAATAGGAAAGCATTTCCAGACAGAGAAAAGAGGCATTGAGTGGCAGAGTTGAGAACAGATATTTGATCTTGCAGATGTTCAGGACGTGGATAGACTAAACCATGGCTGACCTACCTATTATTGCACTAGTTCCGCTTCAAGTGTGAGGCTGGAGCAGACGACCTATGGTGGTTTTTAAACCAACACTTCTATGGTTCTATAAAATCCTCCACTTACACTTTAATATCAACTGATTCTTCAACTTCATTGCTGTAGTTACCAAAGGAAGGCCTGTAATATTACTTTATATGAGGTTTTTCACTTTTCACTGCAGCAGTGTATTATTTTAAGCCACATGATATCTGGGAGTTCTTTTTTGAGGTTTACAGTTTTATCACTCCACTATTTGTCAGTACATCCCTCTGCAAACACTCTACTCATACACAGCATCAGCAACGTGCTATGACTTTCCTAAGGAACTTGTAAAAGTACCAACTAAATGCTTTTAGCAGGATTCATGTGCTTAGGTCAGAAATAATTGAAATAGAGGGGAAACAACACTAAAACAAACACAAGTTAAATATATTATTCCCTTCCCAGGGATTTAAGACACTAGTCATTGCAAATAATCTATTTTCATTATTTAAAAAAGATTTCAAGAGATCTCTTTCTTACCAATGGCTGAATAGAACATTCAGATATCTTTGATGAGCCATGTGTCAAAATACATCGCCAAAAAATAAATTTAAAAGTTCAGCTTTGGAACACTAGCCACAGTGCCTGTGCCTGGTTTTGTTACAGCAGCCTGTTGAACTTCGGGATTACAGTCCATTCTCAGCAGTTCAGCAAAGGCTTACACAGTGCGTTGTAGCACTTGTTCCAGAATTAATCTGCATGAATGAGAATATCAGCTTTAGGAGAGCATCTTGCATGTGGCCTCAGACTCTTGCCACTTAGCAAGCAGAGGAAACATTACCCTGACATAACACTAAGCACTGTGTTTCACGTGGTTGTTACAGGCATCCTCTGTTTCCTCCCTTACTAGCGTTGTAGTCCTGTGATCAGGAAGGGAGGCCAGTATTTTTCTAAATCAACTATAAGTTCCAATAAGCTGTGCTCTAAAGAACAGTTAGAAAGGAGTAACCTGTAGGTATTTTGAAATGCAGTTGCAGCAGGTACATCTAAGTCACAAGTTGTAGGATTCCTGTCTCTGCTTAAAGTTTTGATCCTGTGATTTACTTCAGCAGACTCTGAGAGAGGCAAAAGGTTACCTTGCATACACCTACCTAGAGATTAGAGCTATAGTATTTTTATGAGACCCTAAGCAGCGTTTCAATTTGCTATCCTGTAAGCTCATTTGTTAAGCTGAATAGTCACTGGTAACAACACAAGGTAGAAAGAAAATTCTTACTCTATTAAAAGCATAACATGTTTTCTATTTCTTTTTCCACATGAGTAAGTATCAAAGAGAAAAACTTTTTCATTTACAAACTGCAGCAGTATTCAAGTACCATAATATAAATATATTCAAATAACAATGAAAAATATAAAATGCTACAAAAGTTGAAGTAAGTTGAAGAAATTCCAAGTTATTTTCTTGTAGCCTGTTTATGTTATTTAGGATTAGGAACAGGAAATCTTTTTAAAGTCTTATGTATTTTTGTGTGACCTTGACTAAACAGCATGAATCCTCTCTGCTCATTTCCCTTCATGATGATCGGAAATTACAATAATTAAATTTCCTCCCAGGCTGAATGGGAGGAAGCTTAATTTAGTAATATCTTAAATATACTGTGGCATCCTTGAATGGAAAGGGCTGCAAAATCCAAAATACATCTTCATTTAAATCCATCCTAAATTTTTCTTCTTTTACGGATGCCCACAAACCATGAATTCATAACAATTATAATTCACATCAGGAAAGTTAAGACTTTTAAGTCATTTCCTAGCAAGTCCCATTTAGCTTTTGGCAGCTTTTAAGATAGTGCATTCCCTGCTGGTGAAGTGTGTCTTCATCCTTGTATCTTCTACAGCATTTAACATACTTTCATGTTTATCTATAGCATATAAATAGTAACAATCAAGTAATACCTTGTGAGTGAACTCTCTTGAACCAGAAGTCAAATACCTAGTGAAAATTAATGGTCAAGCTAGAAAGCATTCTGGTTTTGGTTCCACTAACATTTGTGCAACAGTCTCTTTTTTGCTAACTTGAAATGCTACAAAGATTGGATTTATCTTGTGTCTTCCGATCTCTAGTAACATTGAGCTGACTTACTCTCCTCTTCCAACCACAGAAAAATGACTCAACACTATTTGGCATTGCAGGGAAAAGGATGGAATTGAGCTGACACGGGAAGAAACATTCAAATACCGATTCAAGAAAGATGGAAAAAAGCAGTATCTAATTATTAATGAGTCAACCAAAGAGGATAGTGGACACTACACCGTGAAGACCAATGGTGGGGTATCAGTCGCTGAACTAATTGTACAAGGTAGGCACAGGTAATATTACAGAACCAGAGAAGCTGAAAAATTAAAAACAGGCTGAAGGTAACCCTCCTCCAGAATAATGCATAGGGGTAGCATAATCCTCATGCCAGGGAAAAAGACAACTTAATAAGGGGCATAAGGTTTGATAATAAAGGCCTCAAGGAGAACTCAGACCTGTGTGCCAGATGTAACAGATACCCTGATAATAACAGGTGCTTAGCTATCAGTCCTGTTAAAGCCCTGCATGCTGTGGATTTCCCTTCATATTTCACCCTTCCACAAACAGCTTGCTCAGCCCTAGCCTTTTCTGCTCAGTAAATCCACACCAACTGTTTACTTACAGATCTATTCTGATTTGTTGATGTGTGTATCGATTATTCTCACAATATCAGAGAAAAAGCTGGAAGTTTATCAGAGCATTGCGGACCTGACAGTGAAGGCACGTGACCAGGCAGTCTTCAAGTGTGAAGTTTCCGATGAAAATGTGAAAGGAATCTGGTTGAAAAATGGAAAGGAGGTGGTCCCAGATGAAAGGATAAAGATCTCCCATATTGGCCGGTTAGTCTTGTTTCAGAAAGCAGGTACAGGCTCAGGTATTGCATTACAATCCACAGGACTATTATCTCAGGGGATAGAAATATAAACCAAGACTTTTCTCCTTTTAGCTAAAGCCAGGACAAAGTTAAAAACCTTGTCATACGCAATCAGCATATAGTCACAGACTTGCTTTGGTATGTGTAGAGTCTTTCTGTGTCGCTACATTTTGCATGTACGGCATCATGGTATATCAGCAGAATTTATTCTCTGTTTTCATTAGGATTTCATGTTTTCTCGGTATTCAAACAATCTAGAAAACATATTGTTGATAACTTTACAATTAGCAGTAGTGTTTAGACAGATTAGGATAGCACTTATGATTACACCCCTTCAGAGAAATTAGTTTTTATATTAACACATACAGTTGTGCAATTCTGTGCTCAAGTTTCTTGGCACTCTAACTACTACTGGAAATGGAGACCAAGAAGATTCAGAAGCTACATAAGCATTACATGTTAGGTAGAGTCTTCCTTTGTACTCCCTTTCTGTATTCTGTTTTGAATTTACAATAATACAGGGATGGAGCGTCAATTTTTAGCTTGTTTTTCCAGAATTTATTGTAGTCACAATCTGATCAAATGAAACCAGTCAGCAGTGTTACAACTGCCCTCGTAATGGTAAAGGACTGGACTAAAGCAGAGAAACTGCTTCCTCTGTTCAGACTAGACTATGCATCTACCTCGACAAGAAAAATCTGTTCATAGACAACATGCTGACATGGATTTGCTGGAATACTGAAAGTAGAGCAGTCTACAGCCCTGGTGGTTGTTGACTTGCTGTTACGGCAACAGGAGAAGAAACAGCAATGTCTGTTAATATCCTACAGCCTGCACCTTGTCTCTTGAGACAGCCCTGTTTCTCCTGGAGAGGTAAGGTAAGGAAGTGGAATATATTTGTTCATGTTTCCAGGATCCATAAGCTAACTATTGAGGACGTAACACCAGGTGATGAGGCTGATTATTCCTTCATTCCTCAGGGATTTGCTTACAACCTTTCTGCCAAGCTTCAGTTTTTGGGTAAGTTATCGTAGAATATGAAATGGGAATTCCAGAGGGATAAAATGATGGCATTAGTTATGGTTGTACCAGGAAAGAATATGCAGAATCTCTTTCCCGATACCTCAAAACAGCCACATTGCTTTTCTCTGTTACTTTGTGTTATCATTGTTTTACAGAGCCTGTTTTCCAGTTTATTGCATTAATCTATTGATGTATATGTCTTATGAGGTTTTAATGAATAGTTTTAAAACTACTTTTTGGGTGCAGATGCTATGTAAATTCTGTTTTCTGATCTATTTCTCCTACCCCTCCCCCCCTTTTTTTTTCCCCAGAGGTCAAGATTGATTTTGTACCAAGAGAAGGTAAGAACAGCAGTCATTATTTATATGCAAGTAAACATGTTTTCAATAGAAAAGGAAGCAGTGTTTTTTCATTTTTAATTTTATGCATGAATATTCACCTTTTTTTTCCATACAGAACACTCAAACTATATTTAAAACTTATTTTCCTCTGCCCTTGCTATAGAACCTCCCAAAATCCACCTTGACTGTCTGGGCCAATCCCCTGACACTATTGTTGTGGTGGCTGGGAACAAACTGAGACTGGATGTTCCCATATCAGGAGATCCAACACCCACTGTCATCTGGCAGAAAGTAAACAAGGTAATGTGTAACCTGACACAATTTCTGAGGCAAGAAAGTCACAACAGGAAGATTATTTTCTTTCTCAAATCTTACTTTGATTTACAATTCTTAGTTACAAGTATTTTCATCTTCCTTTTAATTTTATTTTTTTTAAACTTCAAGAAAAAAGATTAAATAGCTGCAATGCAGCCGTTTGGGATTTAGCTGTTTTTGTGAGAGTCATCCTGAGTTTTTCTTTTTCTGAACTGTTGCCTGTTTTTCTATTCCAAAAGAAGGGACTGAGTATATGAGTAGACATATGTATATGCAGACAGTAGGATACCATACAGATTTATTCTCTTTCTACCTCAGAGAAAAAGAAATAAGTGATCAGTCATCCCCATTACCTTCACCTGATAGGACGGACATGTTCTGGAGATGGCAGCTTCTTTTTATAAAAAGAAATCTCTCTCAAGAATTCTATAGTCTGTGAAGAAAGTGTCATCTTAGCAGACCACTGGGGTAAAACTGTATTTGGTATAATGAAAATAGAGGACACTTGCTATTTGCCTTATCAAAGCAATTACAAAATATCAAAGAAAAGATTTATAAGCTAGACACAAAATGTCAAGTGAGCTTCCTTCCTGGCTGTCTCAGAACATCCCCACCCCTCACCCTCTGGGGGCTCTTGAGCTGTAACTAGCACAAAACACAGAAATACTTTGCATGATATTCTACAGTATCATTACACTTCCCATAGGTGTAGATATAGACAAAATAATATGGCCAGTTATATTAATTTCCCCAGTCTAATTTCTTCATGATTCTGACGCATTCTTTGTTCAGGTTAGCATGTTTAACAACACTTAGGACTTTTTTCTGCAATGCAGAATTAGTATGGAAACAAACAAAGCCCTTTGTCTCTCTTTTGGGAACCAAGAGAAATTGACTCTCTCATACACAAGTTTCTCTGATAAAATGACGATTGGGTATCAGACAACCTCTATACAGTGTTATTCTAAGATGTGAGGTCTCAACATAGAAGTAAAAGAAGCCAGTCTTGATTTGAAGGATGTATAGCATATACTTACTAATGAAATCCTAAACAAACAGTAGACAGCTTCAGGATACTGTTTGATGTGTGTTACAGACCTGACTATATTTCTGAGTGTTAAAATATTTACATCGACTTACTATCCCATTGTTACAAAAAGAAATAATCCTTTTTTTTGTAGTCACACAAAAAGAGTAACTAGTACCACAGGATACAGACAGATGCACAACCAGTTACAATTCTACTGCAGGAATGTCATGCACCTTTGTTTGTTAAGCTGTAAATTTGGTTTTGCTGACTTATCCTTCCCTTAATTCACTGCAGTCTGATACATTTCTGCTTTTTACTTTCTTATCAGTTGATTTCCTTCCCAGGTCTGCTTGCTGCCTCACTTCACTCTTCACTTTTCTCACACCTCTATATTCAAGCCCCCTAACAAACCTATGGACTCTTCTCCTCCATCTTGCAGAAACAGCTTTACTGCTCTGCTCAGAAAGACTGAGCTGACTTTCTGTGGTTTCTTTGCTTATCTAGAAAAGTGACCTTGTTCGGAGCAATGATGATTCCATTACTGCCTCAGAAAACAGCAGTGATTTAAACACTGATAGTAAGGTAAGTTCCTTATTATTTATGCAGACACAGAAATATGCTTAGTGTTCTCCAGATAAAAGGTCCTATTCAGAAGGAAATAAAATTAAAGTCAGTAGATGTTAAAACTGCTGAAGCAAACAGCATATCAAGCCCAACATCCTGCCTCACAATGGTGATTACCAAACACTTTGAACAGGCAGAAGAGGTCTAGGGAGTAATTTTAGAGTAAGATGCTGATGGAAGACCTCTCTTTCTAATCACCATCACGTGGTGGCTGGATTACAAGGAATCAAAGCAGTTATTCAAAAACTCTTTTTAATATATTTCTGAATGTTTATCTCACACACACACACTAACCTGTAAGCTTCAATAATAACTACAGAAAAAATAACTGGGACAAAAATCTTACAGGACACAGGGAAAGATGACAATGGGTCAAGAGAGTGGACTATGTATGTACAAAACAATGAAAGAGTATTTGTTTTCCAAGAAGTTTCCTTTTTGTCATAAAAAACTTTTTTAAAAGTCAAAAATATTTTATATTTATTATGCAACAATAAACCTTTCTCAGGGTTAGGATTCTGCTGTACTAGTCACTATTTAGGCACATATGCTTTTTAACAGTTCCTGTTCTAAGTCTAAAGATATGCGGGCACATAAAGAAGAAAGGAGCGTGTTATAAATGCACAGCAAAGTTGTGGTCATTATGTTCAGACCTCAGCTCAGAGAAGAGTAGAAAGTTACCCCATATGACATTCTTGAGTGACAGAAGTCACACTGATGCCATTAACAGTTACAAGAAACATGGTAAATTTTTTAGAGGGAAATTGTTCAAATCTGTGTGTTCTGATGCCAAATGTAGATACTGTTGATCAGGAATGTTTGCGCAACCATTTGAATTTGCCAACCTTCTTGAATTTACACAGTACCCAACTGTTATCCCTGAAACTCCTTCAACTGATACTAGCAGTTATCCCAAGTAGGAATTTGCGGAACTACTTAGTAACTCCTTTGAAACATAACTGGGTATGTGTAACTAGCAATGAATCTTAACAACCTGCAGACTTTCAGAACCAATTTTCCCAAATGTTATTTATGTGAGCCACTCAGTCTATATTTTCTCTCTTCTACATACAAATAGAACTTGAAATAGTTTATAGCTTTTCAATAATTTTGATAATATTCAATGATTTGAAGATTTTCACCAGCTTACATACAGGCTCATCAGGCTGTGCCTGGCACAACTTACAATGACTTTATCTGTTACTTTCACTGCCCACAGCTTCTGTTTGAATCTGAAGGCAGAGTTCGTGTGGAGATGCATGAAGACCACTGTGTCTTCATCATTGAAGGAGCAGAAAAGGAAGACGAGGGAGTATACAGAGTTATAGTTAAGAATCCAGTGGGAGAAGATAAGGCTGATATCACAGTCAAAGTTATTGGTAAGTGAAGGAAGGAAACAACCAGAGCACGAAAGCATCCTGAGTTCACTGAAACTCGCCCTTCTCTAAAAGTGAGGCAAGTTCTGACTTTAAGTTTAGAAAAACAGAAAAGGATCATAAAGGCAGGAATACTATCAATCACAAAATTTGGCAGAAGTATTTTTCACAGGTAGTTGCCTTCTGTGTGAAAAGGTAAGAGAACAACTCCCAATAGAAATCCATGTATTTCCTTGTTATGTGTTTCCAGTTTCAAGTGATCCTGTCATTTTATAGATGACATTCCCTTCTGAAGTATATGCTTCATGCTTGTCTGAGATAAGAAAAATTTCTTGTAATTTTGTTGCGGTTTATGTTTTGAAGCAAAGATTACTTCATTCTATAAGCAGTAAAAGGTTAATGGAATAAAGAGACATAATGTAAATGATATAAGATAAACAGATTGCCACTATGA
This sequence comes from Calonectris borealis, assembly GCF_964195595.1. NCBI lineage: Eukaryota > Metazoa > Chordata > Aves > Procellariiformes > Procellariidae > Calonectris > Calonectris borealis. The sequence continues at coordinate 45,402,119 of NC_134316.1, read as the reverse complement.
GTCACAGAAGAGCTGGAGGGAATATGATTTTGACTCAGTAATTTTTATAAAATTTTTCATAACATTTAACTTGTTTATACCCTGTCACACATATGACAAAAGGTCAGGTTATACGCAAACTTAGAAATGATAAAAGAAAATCATTTTCACCTACAGTATTAAAATTTAGTATTCACTGCTTAGGTGAATAATAAGTCTCTTTTTATCTTTCATAAATCCTAAGTCAGGATATTTACTATGAATATCTCAAAAATAACAAAATATGTGAGACATGCAGCCATTCTATTCTATATAAAATTTATTCTAGAGAAAACAGGAAACCCTGGAGCAAGCCTCTTCTTCGAGAAGAGAATTACCTTATTACCTTACATTTTTGCAAAAAGTCAGTTATGTCTGGGAAGAACAAAGGAGTTGAATAATCAACGGTATTTAAAGGAAAATCAGCCTAACACAGAAGCATCAAAAAGCAGGATTCACTTTAGACTAAGATAAGACATTCTCAGTTGTACCTATTGTTGCCATCTGACAAAGCTATATCAATACAATACAGAAAAAATGTTAAAGAAAAATATTTCGTTGACTCATATACAGAAACAGTAATAACCCTCATTCGTTCTCACACTTTCTTCAGATGTTCCTGACCCTCCTGAAGCTCCCAAGATCAGCAACATCGGAGAAGATTACTGTACTGTGCAGTGGCAACCTCCTAAATATGATGGTGGGCAACCAGTACTTGGTAAGAAGTGCTAAAACAAAGTCCCCACAGCCTTGCCTATATTTTTGCTGCTCCTTTAAAATGGCACAGAAGGATTCTCTATGTTTATTCACTCTAGGAAGGCTGACCCTCAGAAACTAACTACTCTAATATATCAAACCTTCAAACTGGTCTGAATTCTGGCCATTCAATTTTAGGGAGAGAGTGCCACCTACCCGTGCTATTTGATTCAGAGAAATATTTCAGTGAGTAAGTTACCAAAGCATAAGAAGGTGATACCAAAAATAGCTAAAGCTAAACATTCTTATTCAAGACTGAAATTTTAGGTCAGTATACAGGCCTTTGGACTTACCTAGGAATACCAAAACAGATCTGTGGCCACCTCAGCCATCACCTCCAGTCATCTGCAACCTCAAACACTCATGCAACATGTTTCTTTTGGAAAACTGCTTCATAATTCTGCTTCATATACAACCACACACCATGGGTCACAAAACACTTTTCAATCATTTTAATGACCTTAAAATCTGTACTAAAAACCAGTGGCCAAAGTTATCATGCAATACAGGAAATGGGCAGAAGCGATCAAGAATATCACCACTCACACCCCATCTTCACTGTTACGCAAACCTTTCATGGGGTCTCATGTACTTTTTATATTACTAAAGCAGTATCTTTATTTATTATACATTCTGTGCATTTGGGGAAATGATCTGCTTTACCAAATGTCACCAATAGTACTAGTATTGTCTTTTTACCTCCTTTTTTTTTTTTTTTTTAATCGCAATTCTGGTATGCCACAATGAAGAAATGTCTCAATTCTGACAGGAAAGTAAGCATATCTAAAATAGCAGAAAAACAGAAACTGAGTTGCTGAAACTTCTCTCAGTCTCACAGACCCTCGTGAAGAGAGAGAAAAACAGGAACATGTCAAAGGAACCATAAGTTCTTTCCTTACAGCATTTAACCCTGTTTAAAAGCTACTGAAAACAAGCATGCCAGGAGTAACTTTATACATTAGAAGTGATGATGCAACCTGTCAAGCTCAAAGGTACTTACACCACTCATTTCCCAAAACATTCTGCAGACTCCCATGCTTTTCTTGCAATTCAATGTAGACAGGAAAGGCTGCTGCTGCTGATGTCTATGCCTATAACATGTCAGCAAACGTGCCTGTTGTTCTCCATCTCCCTTTAGAAGCTGTAAGTGTGAATCATTCTTCCCAGGTATACCAAAGGGACATCTGCAAGTCTGATAGCCACAACCTTTGTGAGCAGTAGGGACTGAATCACTGACCTGCACAGCTCAATTCATAAGTCTTTACAATGTGTTTGCTATAGACTTACACTGTTATAGACTTATACTGTTACAGACATATGCCCTGGTAGAAACAGACATACAATACATACAAATACATGGTATCTGTAAATCACTGTTCAGTGTATTTTCTGATTATTCACCCCATAATTAAAAGATGAATAGCTTTCAAAACAAAATCCATTTAAAAGAAGTCTACATGCATGAGATCCAGACATACCATCTGCAATACAGAGAAGCAGCAGAAATTTAATATAGCTAGATGGAAAGAAACGGTTGATAACTCCTTTGTAGCAGGTCACTGGAAAATAATTTATACAAACGTTTCCAGTGTGATATACAACCACCCTTCATATTAAGGATCAAGAATCATAGATTCCACTCCCAGTTTTGGGAAATGAGAAGTTTATCTTTTAAACTGATAACACAGCCTGACTTAATCATTCTGAAAAACAGCATGGTAGTGTGGGAAAGGCTGTGGATGTTGAGGGGTGAGGGAGATGTACTAAGGACCTGAATTCTGGGCATACAGACTACATCTAAGCTATACTACAGATCTGTTCTGCAGTGCATCCAGCTCTCCTGGTGCTCTCTAATCATAAAAGTTCACATTCCTTCCTAAGGGAATCAGAGCAAGAAAAATGGTGCATGGCCAGGACTCACTCCACTATAAGGCTGAAGCAGAAGCTGGGATCTGCACTGTCTGGGAAGCACTCCGCAATTCTACCACTTAGCAGCGGCCACAGAGATCTAACATAAGTTCTTTGATAAATCATTAAAAAAAAAAAAAAAAACACAAACAAAACAAAAAAACAAAGGGAAGTGTCAAACTGTTCTTCCAACTAATTTTTTGCATTGGGATTTATGCTGTTAGTCAAGATTAGTGAATTGCAGCAGAATATAAGAAAGAAATTAATTTTTCAACTCTATGTCTCATCTTACACATTTCAAGGCACTTTCTCCTTCATTGAAAGGGCTTTCTGTTGAACTGCTGTGTCTCATGCATTTCTCTGCCTTTAGGAGTGAATGACCGCATTCTCACCGGAAAGGATTTACCATTTAAACCAGCTCTGCTAGTATCTCTACTTGACATACACCTAAATACCTTAATAGTAGTGTATAGCATGCAAAATGTGCTTAAAGCCTAATACCAGACATAGACAATTCTAAGTAACTTCTACTCTGAAAAGTGTAATTGTTCCGGTAAGAACATCAGATAGAAGGAAAGCAATACAAAAGGAAACTGGAGGAAAATACCAAAGCTTCACACAATTCAATTATACGCAATAATTCTGAATCACATTTGGCTCTTATATGCCATTGGGGGGGGGGGGGAGGAAAGGTGATTTTCTTTTTTCCTGCATGTGAGATAATAATTTGCAGTTCTTTTACATCATAAGAGCTATCCTTTACAGGCTATATTTTAGAAAGAAAGAAGAAGAAGAGCTATCGATGGATGAGACTGAACTTTGACCTTTTAAAAGAGCTAACCTATGAAGCCAAGCGAATGATTGAAGGAGTAGTTTATGAGATGCGGATTTATGCTGTGAATTCTATTGGCATGTCCCGGCCAAGCCCTGCCTCGCAACCCTTCATGCCAATTGGTGAGTTTTACCACACTCGATATTATTTCTAGGACAAAGCCAAGACAGGACAATTTTCACCTCTTCTCTTCAACTGCCCTTATGCCTAAAAAGAATGTGTTAGGAAAGAGGCTATCAACATCTCTCTATTCTATATTTAATCAACCTTTTCCTTTGTAATCTTCCTCTTCTCTATCACTCATTCCCCTTCCTGAGAAGCACAGAGGTTTCGGTTTCATGAAACTGCTGATGAATTTTTAGCTGTTATAATTAGAAGTGTGAGAGTCAAGCTGGATCTGGAAAGGAGGAGAACTAATTGACAGAAATTTCCCTGTCCCTCTCAGCTTCTCCCCTTCCCTTATGGGTGCAAATATCACAGTATCCCACCCAGTACTCCCTTAATCCTGGCCCTCTCCACAGCTAAAAGGATAGCTGATTAAGAAAATATTTGAGGAATGATTTTCTATAAATAATCCTTCCCAACACAGCAGTGCAGTGTCTCTTGTTGTCCCTGAGCAAGGAGCAAACTAAAGGAGTCCTCAGGAAGCCTGCCTGCTAAAAGTTTTAGAAAGAAGACCCACAAAAATACAAATAGCTGGAGATTAAAATGACTAGAGTTGCTAAATCTACAAATATCAGCGAAGGGGGACAGCCTGCTGAAGGAGATAATGTAAAAGCAGATGATGCAATGAAGGGGTCAGAAGGAAAGGATGAACTGCAAGAAGAGTCTCTTAATTCTGGATTTCAAACACTCAACGGCTGGTCCGCAACAAAAGAGGGCAAACAAAAACCATCAAGCGGAGCTACTGAAAAAAAAGGTCCAAAGTTTTCATGGGATAGGCAGAGTTTAACTTGATTAAGGATAAAGTTCACACTTACTGCTTCAGAGAAGAGGTTTGGGGTTTTGATCGTGTACTGTGTGGTTGTGTATGCTCCCAACTGCCTTTGCCTCCTGTGTGCTGTTCACAGTCCTTGCTGCCATTTGAATATGAAAAATTTTGACACAGTTACAGAAAGGAAACTGAGTGATTTTTTTTTTACAATAACTTTGGGAACTAAGATCAATTTCAATCAGTTGCACAATTTATAAACCTGTATTTAATTTATATATGAGATTTCTAATATGTAAAATCTGTTATGTATATTCAAAAGATGTTCAGTTTATAATGCATATACACAGAGTATGCTAAACATACATTTCTTTAACATGATTGCTTTTATGCCACGTATACTAAATTTTGTGTTCCAGCACTCTCAATGTTATTTTGAAAAAGTTATCTTTCTGTTTGCTTTTTGGAATCAATGATTTCACAGTAGCATTTGTGTGTATTTGGGATTCTCCAGTAAGGGCTTTTCTTGATTGTTTTTTAATTAGTAGACAACGGTCATGCTTAAGACGACTGAATTTAGCTAGTAGTCTTTCTGAACTATGGATTTTGAAAAAGCCATGACACTCCTGTTCTGAAAAGATATGAAATAGCTATATCTAACTGAAGTGAAAATTTTTCAGTCCCAAAATATTTTTCTCAGGAATGTATCTTACAAATGCGCAAATCAGAACTAGTGTTTCTGTAAGCATGTAGTCATAACTTTGGGCATTTTCTCCACTGTTGGAAAGGAAAATCAGTGAAGTCAAATTTAGCCACTGATGAATTTGGTCCTCTGACTTTGTGAATGTTGTCTACATAAGGGTGTACAGCATACAAATTGTATGCATTTTTATTTCTAAACTTTTCTGCAGACTTCTGCTGACAATTTGACTCTCTTCTACAACTCTTCTTTTTTCATTGGCTTTTACACATAAGGGACCATATATGAATAGGAACTATTACCTTAATCTCTTGTTCCCCTCCCTGTTATAGGAACCTTATGCTGCACTTCTCTTAAATGAAGTATTAGGTGTTACATTTTACAACTGAGCTTCAGCTAAATTTATTTTATTAAAACAGATAGCGGTATATAATTCAGCTGCTAATCACTCCTCCTGTAGCCTCTGAATTCTCACAGTTATATTGCTATTTCTCAGAATTTACTTCTACGTATTTCCTTATAGCTCCTCCAAGTGAACCAACCCACTTTACAGTGGAAGATGTTTCTGACAGCACTGTTGCCTTGAAGTGGAGAGCCCCTGAGCGGATTGGAGCCGGGGGATTAGATGGTTATATTGTGGAATACTGCAAAGATGGATGTAAGTAAGCACGACTACTAGGCAGCAGCAACTGAACATTATTAAAATATACAATGCAATAGCTTCACTGCAATATCCCAATAAATTAACCATGTCCAGTATCATTAAATTTGAACTCTAATTTATGACTAACATCCTTGCCAACCATCACCAGACTTACCACAACATGACTGTAAAACCATGAAAGTCTCATCAACCATAATGTCATCTTCACGATTATCATAAACTTTAATACAGAAAAGTACAAAAATACCAGTGCTGTTCTATAGTCAATACTATACTTCTGTAGCATTCACAGATTGCGTATTCCTTAAAACCAATGTAGTAACATGACTGTAACAACATCAATCAAATTTTCAAGAAACTGTTACCTTATCTCATTTAATACTTGTGGTCTGATAATAAAGAGTATAACTGCACCATATCTACAACATTCAGTTTACTGTGATGCTTCAACATAACATTTATGTCATAAAAATCAAATAACAAATTTATAATCACTTCAGTCATGAAATTTTCTCTGACACTAAGCTCAACTGCCATATAACCTAAACTAGGGTTTTTACAGGATATAATTTATCCAGAAATAATTTATAGTCTTTAATGAGGTATCATCATGGAATTACCAGAATCTCTATGTCATCGTCGTAGAAGAATGATTTTATCAGTCATACTTCTGTGTCATTAGAATAACTAAGGAAGCCCTAAGACTTCTGTTCTACAGGCTCAATTGAGAAGTTAGTAATAAATTCCAACAGTTATGTGCTCTGTTATTGTTTTCAACATATGTGGCTCTCACCAATCCCTTTGGACACCCACAAGAGATACACTTATTACGAGAAAAAAATAAATTAAGGCTTCACTTTCTTGCTAAAAATACTTCCAAAATTCTCTCCCCCTGCCTCTTGCTAATGAAAATAAATTAGAGAAGCCCCACAGCTCTAAGCTCTATAAAACAGAATGACAAAGGAACTACACAAAGATGATTCCCTTACCCTTAGCTATTTTGAATAAACAAAGCGTATACATTCCTTAACTCCATGTGTAAACACATCTTCTAGATCCAGAGTTCTTTTTCCAGCTTAGTTTAACTCCCTTTTAAGCGTAGTATTGCATGTTAAATTCATTTTACCCTAAAACAAATTTACTTTCAATTGTAGACATGGCATTAGCTTGGAAAAATAATATATTATTACAATATGCAAATCCTATACTTGCAGCTACAGAATGGATTCCAGCTCTTCCTGGCCTAACTGAGCGCACATCTGCACTGATTAAAGACCTGGTCACAGGGGACAAACTTCATTTCCGTATAAAAGCTATAAACTTGGCTGGTGAGAGTGGAGCAGCAATAATCAAAGAGCCGGTTACTGTTCAAGAGATCCTGCGTGAGTATCTAGACTGAATAAATCTTACTCATCTATTTCCTCTGGTCAAAATTCTAATCATGTACACATGCAGAGAAACTCTGGGACTGACAAGCCCGTGCCACCTTCTGAGAATAACATCCAAACAGCTCTTGCACTTTGATGAGGCACTTAACATCTTGTGATTCTGAGAACATTACTATACTGTCCAGGTCTTACATTTCTAAAGCATAGCTCTTAGAACAAAATCCTACTTCTTACTTTCCAAACATGGACATTTCACCTCTTGTAATGGCTCTGTCAGCATTTAAGAGACACATTTTTTAATATTTAGCTCTCTGCTGGAAAAGCTGTTATATTCCTGCAAAATGACCATGTTGGCTACAGCAAGAGATCTATTTAAATAAAAGCAGTTATCTGTACTTGATTGTCCTAGGTTATTAATTAACACCCTGAGTATCACCCAACAGCAGTAGATTATAATTCATCTGACTGGAGTCCAAAAGATATCAAGAGCTGCTAATAGTGGATTCCTCAACCTTGACTCACACGAAGTGTCTGCCAGAGTCTCACTGACAGTAAAATGACTCAGTGTAAATGAAACGAAGTTGTAATGCATCTCAAAACCAAATGGACATGAAGACAGATACTACAGCTGTATGTTAAGAAATTCTTTCTGTAAATGACTAAGAAAAGAAAAAAGAACACATGGAGAACATAGAAAGCTTTGCAGTGAGGTAGAGGAAAGCAGGGACTAGATGAAAAAACATGCACTAAGGTCCTCTTTCTGCTAGTGAAAAGTAAGCTGCTACAATGAGACTCCACTCCTTCCACCTCAAAGAAAGGAGTATAAGTGACTGACTGTAGAAAGGTAAAGGAAATCCATTGATTGCTCTACTTTCTGAGTAAGTCCATAAATATCTCCAAATAATAATTTGCAAGGAGCTGCAGTATCAATATAGCAATAGATTAATCATAGTCTATAATCACTCTTTTACTCCAATACACCCTTTGTCCTATCCCTTCTACTGAACTGATAAAGTTCTCCAAAGAAAGAGTCCACATAGAAGTCTCACATTCAACGGAAGTCACCCAAATCTGGCATTTCAGATGCGACACAGTTTCATAAATCCTGCTGTCATTGAAACCGGCTCAGTTGTAAATATGTAACTGAGAGTTGCCACTAAATTTGTACCCAGTAGTCAAATACATTTGAAAGTACTTAGAGAATTAACTACTCCCGTACTCCCTAACTGTATAAACAGTGTTTGCAAAATTTTCTTTGCTTACAAGTATCCAAACCTCTCCTCTTTGGTGTTTTGTCTTATTTATGCTATAAAGCAACTATCAAAAGCTTTGTATTTAATGTACTAATGCTTAACTGCAGAGCGTCCTAAAATCTGGTTGCCACGCCATCTCAGACAGACTCTAGTGAAGAAAGTGGGTGAGACAATCAATATTGTGATCCCTTTTCAGGTATGTATCAGTTTCTATTTTGTCATGGTTATTTATCATAACTTACCTAAAGTAGTTTGCCTTATGCAAGTTCCCATTGCTTCACTGCTTAAGCAGTATTACATAAAGTATGGCTGATGATCTAAAAAACCCTCTCAAACATTAAAGAAAAAAAAAACTCACTCTTCTTTCAGTCACATGACTTTTTTCAGAGTCACAGTTTCTTCCATAATCCCTCCTTTTGGGGAAGAATAAAAAGTAAGTGCTGTAAATAAGTGCAAGCCCGTTCTTGCTTATTGACCATAGGATGCATCTTAAAGTACACAAAAGCGTAAGAATTCAACCAACTGCTCTTCTGGAGCCAAGGTACTGATGTTACTGGACAACTTCTTTGCCAACAGTGTGTATGTTCATTTCTGAAAGGCTGACTACAAAAATTAGAGTTTGTAAATAAATAGAATATCACAATTGGCTCCATATAGAATCTGTGTGTATACAAAGAATAGCTTGGGTATTACTGTACATGAGCACAAGGTGTAAAAAACACAGCATGCCAAGGATTATCAAAAGTGCATGCATGTAACTACACATACCGCTATGGCATGCACAAAATCGCTAAAATATACACACAGACTGACCTAACTAGTTACCCTGTCTTTGCATTTTCTACAGCTGTATAAGCAACTATAATGACTATTTGTAAAACACCACATGCATTTTTTCAGATGCAAGACTATAGTATCAACACAATGCAAGAATTAGTGTGTGAAAGGAAATTGTTTTCCGAGTGAGACATAGGAAAAGAAATTGTAAATTGCAGATTCTGGCTCTGACAGAGATATCCTCAGTAATAATAGAAACATCATTTAATTTAGTCCTCATTTATAGTTTAAAGAAACTAAAATTTCTCTGCTGTCCAGGTTTGACGTTTATGAAAGTGTAATCACTGTTATTAGTGAAGAGTTCTGAAATTCTCATGTTAAAAGAGCTGGAGATATGCAAAACTTTTTTCAGCAAGGGAAACATTTATGCATCCATTACCTATATTCTTTTGTTTGGGCAGGAAGAAAAAAAAAATCTATATAAGAGCAAAATCTATGTAAAATAAAATATGTCTTTTGCCCTGTGGTTACTAGGTTACATGAAAAGTTGCTTTTTCACAAAGATATATCTAATCAGTAAACAGTTACAAAACAATACATGGAGTAACTGCCTTGAATTGCATGCTTGTACTACTTCGACAGTATCACATGCTTATTTTTTTCTTTCACGTTTCTTATCTCCAAAATTGCTAAAATGGCCCCTTCACTGAGGTCTAGCCACATGCAAAATTCTAGATTTTACATCTGATATTTTTGAGTTATGCAAGTCTTGAAAAAATAAAATAAACAAACAGATATTTTTGCTGCTTTGATGTCCGAGTTGAAGAAAATTTGCACAAAATTGACAAGCTGTCCCATAAACAGAGGAGCTGATGAAGTTTGGCAGTTTATAGATTTGCATCTTATGTCCCCTATATCACCATCTTCCCAGCATAATAACCCACCTCTTTTGCTTAGAGCAGTCTCATCGCAATATTCCCAGAGGTTTGCCAGTTCTTTGCCGTACTCCCCTAGGCAGCCCTAGCTGACCTGTCTTCAGTTCCCCAGGCCAGAGAAAGTACATGTAGCAACTAATCCAGAGCTTCACTTATCCTGCCTGATCATTCAGCTGTGCCAAACAAAACGGATAAATACCAAGTCCTCCCTGACTTTTCCTCAGTGGGGACACTAACTGAGGTTTCGGTATTTCACCCTGACATCAGTTTTCACAAAATTTACTAAGCTAATCTTAGAGACTGCTAGTGCACTGTCAAATTTAGCTGAAACGAACCAACTGATTCAAAAGTTATTTGAGTAGCTGACTGACAGACAAATCATGTGTTGGTATAAACTCTTGGTTTGTAGTTGTGTTGAATTGCAGCTATAGCTACAATTCCTAATACTGCAAAAGCTGTTTGGAATATGCAAAACTGAGAATCCTTCAAAAAAAGCCAAGCAAAAAGAACATTCCACTTTACATTTTGAAAAAGTTTAAATCACTGACCATTTCTATTGAAGACGACGACTTTAAGTAGATATGATTGCAATCTTCAAATTACAAAAAGGATATAGGAGAAAATACATAACTACTGGAATTACTGTGAACCCTGAGCTAGGGAACACAAGCAGGCAGAATATTATCTAACGAAAGCATAAGTGAGCGTCTTCTACTATTTACAGTTTCTGCGCCACCCTGCCAGTAACCTCTGTGGTCACTACTGCGTCATTTAACACTGAAATTCTATTAAATACCTTGTCAAGGTATCCTGGGCTAAATGTTATTTGCAAATCTATTCAAATCTTTAGATTAAAACGTACAGAAAAGAACAAGTACAACTTTATTACTAGCCCTTTTTCTGTTGAGTGCATTAAGCAGGTGAGACATTCTGCTGAAAGGAATGGAATCAACACGTTCTTGTTTCAAAATTAACTACATTGGCACATGATTGAAGGGATATTATGTGCTATTAGTGGGTAAAATTCACAGTATTACTGAGCAATCTTCTTGCCCATCATATAGCTGTGAATGTAAACATCTGAAAACATTTACATTCATTCTTCCCTGGCAGTAAACTCCCTGAAGTTTCTCTGGTGTGCTATTTACCCACTCTGTCACTCACTGTTCTCTCTCAGATTACCTATTACACATTGCAGAAATCTAATCCTCTGTCATATGTATTAGGAACATGCTTTCTATCTGTTTATGCTTTTCACAGTCTATAAATATAAGAGTGTATGAAAACCAACACTTTGAAAGCTTGCAATCTTTCACTGGCACTCATAGCACCTCAAAAGGTGGTACTCTGAGAGAACATATCTGATCAACCACACTAAAACACCAGTAGTAGCAAAGCTTGATTTATAGTCAAAATGTTTCTTATGATAAAGATAATGCTATAGTTTCTCATGTCCATTTTTACTAAGATATTTAAGGCCAGATCCTTGATTCACCTCATCACTCAATCCATCAAGAACTATTAAATCTTGTAATGAGTCTGAAAACCTAGTGAAGTATTTGTCTTGACAAATTAGAAATTTAAATAAAATTTCCATATAATTATACCATTTTAAATAGATGGTTTTTGTTTTGAAAGCATTCCCTAGCCAAAATTTCCAAGCAGAATCCTCATATCGTTTTAAAATACACACATATATGGAAAGTAAAATAGAGTCAATTCTTGTCAAGTTCACCAATAATCAGACACGGATATGGAAAAAAGACCCAACACATCCTTTTACTTGTTCAAGAATTTCTACTATACCTTCCAGCTGAAGAAGGGAAGCCATGTCTTCCTCCCATAAGTTTTTGTAAGGGTTCTATGAAATGAGAGCAGGGTGAAGGTACACTGGAACTAGACAAGATAATCTTGTATCTAATATTTCAGAGCTACAGGCCTGAGGTGACTATACTCCTTGGCAGAAAACAGTAAGGAAAATCAGTTACCAGATGGGGAAAATGGAAGATCCAAAACCATTGCTCATTCGAGGTTTATTATCAGCCCTGATGTAAAATCAATTACAATACATCTGATGGTTTAGATGCCAGAGAAAAGAGCATCTATTAAAGAACAGCATTTTCCAGGTGTTTTAGAAGTCCTTTAAGTGTAATTTTGGATGGATCTTGGCCAGACTCTTATAAAAGAAGTTGGTTTTTTCTAATACCACAGAAAAATAAAATGATGTTGCACAGACTTTCTGAGCAAATACCAAGCAAACCTGAAACAAAGGTGCAGCAAAGCACATAGATTTATTTTTATTCTGCCTACCTTTAAGCATCTAAACCAAGTGTCTGAGTATCCTAATCTCCCTCTGTAGCCTAAGGAAAAAGTTACAGTCTTACAGAGTATGTTCCAGACACCCAGTGAACTGAGAAGCTGTCTAGAGGTGCTTCCTCTCCAGTTTACTAGAGGCGGAGAGCAGCATGTGTCCTAATTTCAGTGCCTTAGACTTCAGTTCCAGGGCAGCCTAAGCAGATCTGACTGCTGGCTTGGATGGTCTCACTTTCCCTCCCCACCCATTTGAGCTACTCCTGGCATTCACCTAGCCTTATGCTGCACTGTTTCACCACGTTAACCTGGCAGAAACTTAAAAAAACCCACTGAGTTATTTTCTGCTAGATTGACTATAAGTACAGTTAATAAATACGATATGGCCCTTCTGTTTTCTTGGGATTCTTCATTTGGAGCTGTACTGTGAAAGCAGTACTCAAATAACTTTTGAAGATCTAAACATTATCTACCAGTTTTCCTGGAAATGGCTGAGTAACAGTGATGTAAACCACAGATACCTTACTGATTCCACAATGTCATCTTCAATGAGTGTAGCAACAGTGACTGCTCAGGTTGACAGTCACCGAAACAAATTTGCAATGCAGAAAGAATTATACAGTAAGTTTCACATACCAAGACTTCAATTTTTCAAAAGATCTGTAAAATGCCTGGGGATAGAGAATCAAATGTTTTAAGAAAGGGAGGAGAAGGGGGAAAAAAGCTAATAAACTCCTCAGATATTAAGTCTTCTATTAGAGCAAGCCAGATCAACTGTTGGCTTCACAGACGCCTTGGAAAGAATACCAGACCAGCACAAGTATATTTTTTCTGGATTTGTTCTCAGTCTCTTCTCTAATTTCAGTCTCTTCTCTAACTGTAACTAAATGGCATCCTCAGGGCATGGTGCCTCTAAACCACACAGATGGAAGCAAACATTTGTCTGCAAGAAAACAGAAATTGGAAAGCATTTAGAGAGTTTACTATCTCAACTCTGCATATTAAATTAGGCTTTCTAGACTTATAGATCACTAACAAACAGAAAAATGAAAAAAGGAAATCTATTATAGCCTTAAAAAAAAAAAAAATCCTTTTTTTCTCTTCAGGGTAAACCAAGACCCAAAATCATTTGGATGAAAGATGGTCAAACTCTAGACTCCAAAGATGTGGGAATTCGGAACAGCAACACGGACACAATCCTTTTCATCAGAAAGGCAGAGCTTCATCACTCAGGAGCATACGAAGTCACTCTTCAGATAGAAAACATGACTGATAAAGTTGCAATAACAATGCAAATCATAGGTAAGAACCTGGCAACATCAAAATTAAGCAAATCTCATACAAAACAAAATAGTGGCCATACTGAGGCGATCCCAAGACCCAACTACCTCAGAATCCCTTCTCTGACAATGGTTTATAGCAGATGACTAGGACAAAGCTCAGAGCAGGGCTAGCAGGTAACTTTCTTTTCCTAGTATATTTTCCCAGCTTGAAATGATCTGTTTCCTAGAGACTTTCAGAGGGAGAGGGATTAGCTGTGTGTCCCATAGCTCTTGAGGGATTTTTTTCTTGCATGATTTTATCCAGTCAGGTTTTAATCCAGGTCTAGTTTCAGAATCCAAATATCCTTTTGTAAGGAATTTCAATTTAAGTGCATGTACAACTACCTATTTGGTTTGAGTCTTTCTCCTGATAATCTCATTTGATGTCCATACAGTTTTGTATAAGAAAAAACATGAATAATCGTTTATTCACCTTTTCCATGCTATTCATGATTTTATAGCCTTCAGTCACACTCTCCTCAGGTAACTTTCTGAAGTTTTAGACTCTTTGTTTGTTTATTTTCAAAAAGACGCCATTCCATATCTTTGATCATCTTTATCACCCTTCTTTCTACCACTTTGAGAGTGACAGAAAGAATTTGAGAGTTCTGGTGTTCTTGGGAATAGCCACATTGTCCTCAAGGAAGGAAATACGAATCCTGGAATGGATATACTCTTATTGGGTTTCTTCAGCAGATGAGGACAGTGAAGATAAAATCATTGCACTAATTACCTCTACTGTTCCAAGAATTAGAAACAACAAGACACAGTCCTGTGAATTTGGAAAATTCACGTTTAATGCCTTACTCTAGTAAGAGTGTCTAGTTAGCTTGAGGCTTAGTGGAGGCTTATTCTCTATTATACAATTTCTAGTCTCTTTTCTAGTGTCATTTTAAGGGAATGCACTGTCAAAGTTTCAGTAACTTCGCTTGGGATTTTATGAGGTATATTCTGAGATCTTGCCTACACAGATTTCATTAACGTTCAGCCAGAGCTCTTCTATTTCTCCTCATTACAGCTCTATGTTACATTCTTGATAATTGTTTTTATTTCTCTTTCCCCACACTTTCACACTGTCATCCCAAATTTCCTCCAATACATTTTTAGAATATGTATTTCGGCACAAAAAGAGTATTTAAACATAACTACTAATGCTTTGGAATTAAAGAGATAATGCTGACTGTATTCTGCTTAAAGTTTTATAAAATAATGTTGGCAGAATGGGTATGCATTGGCCCAGCAGCAAACAAGAAAGGCATAACAAATTGGAGCAAATACATCTTAATACCACCAGCTGCTTCTGCTCAAGAGGATGGCTGCAGTTCTGCAACAGCAAAATGAGTAAATGGCAGCTAAAACAAAGTAATCCCAAGGGACTTGGATAAAAGGGAGTAGTAAACCCTACACACCAAAATGCCTTTCTCAAACTGGTTAGTGACTCTAGATTCTAGCACATTGCTCTTACAAGTAGTACCAAGCACCTCCCACCCATTGTTTGGTACTGTAGAAAGGCATAAAAACACATACATGTACCATTGTCAAAGAGTTATTTTATAAAGAAAATGAATGTCTGGGAAAAAAGCAATTAATCTTATCACAGATTAATACACGTCAGAGTTGGAGGACAGGTATTAAAACTTTTTACTTCTTGGGCAGCTTGCTCAACTGAAAGAGAATAAATAAATTTCATTTAATCCCTGGCCAAGAAGAGAAAGGGCTTGTAACATATGCAGATACTTCTGCAATTAAGGCATCTACTCCGATTCCTGTTTCTGTCACTCTTTCATCAGAATTTCCTCTTTTCAATTCTGTCAACAGCACTTTTTGCTCTCCAGATTTTATATTGTCTTGGCAGGAGAGAAATATGGGTGATTCAGGCACTCTTTCTATACTACTAACAATGCTTTAGGTGCTGTAGAATGGCACGCTGAAAAGCCAACTCAGCTTTCAGAAATACAACAAATCAGTCAGTGATCTTTTGAGGTGTCTGTTCATCAGCTAACTTCCCTTGGCAAACGTCTACTTGATGAAGGAGTAATGCTTGCAGCTTCAGCCCTTCTTTTTTTTTTTGGAGTAAGCCAAGAATGCAGGTAACCAAAAGCTCTGATGCTATGATGAGTCACCTTTCAGTTCCAAACAGGAGGAAACACTTCTATTACTGCCATCTCCTGCCCTTATTGCCAAAACAATTGCTGCAGTTTACTCTAGAGACCTACAAAATGCAGACTTTTACTATGGGAATACAGTATATTTCAAATACTTATAGAAAGGTCTTAGATAATGAAAATATCTCCAATCTCTGAAAAATACGATTCCCTCAACTTTTTTCCCCCTCCCTACATGAATCAATAAATGATGCCTTCCATTATGCCTTCTATTGACAAAAGCAAACCTCAGTTCTATATTTTAATTTTTTTTTAACTGGGATTATTTATTGTTCTCATTAATTATTATTTGAAAATGTGAATTATAATTTATTTTTGAAAGATAATTCACGCTTTATCTCTTCTTCCCATTCCATAAAATTCAGTAACATGCAAAAATCCTCAGATGAGGTTGTGCTGAGGGTAGCAGAATATTCCCTCAGAATATAAATCCCCACTCCAACACAGTGTCCTACAGAGGAAAATAATTTGCTAGAGATGCATCACTAGGATTAACTTTTCCCATCATCTGTTCAAATTGCCAGCTAGAGATGTACTGGTTAGTACTGAGAAGGGAACGTTCTACAATTCTACAAAGGAATTTTGAATAGATATTCTTGCAGATTGCATTATCCCTTCAAACCACAAAGATCAAGAATATAAAAATCCATTTAGCAAATTTATCCATCTCTACCTTTTGTAAGGTTGTCCTTTACAAAGCCTTACAAGTACTGAAGCTTTCAGTACATTCTTTTTCTTTATTCCATCTATACCACCATGGGTAGAAGTAATAATTTATTAAAAATTAAAAAGGGATTATTTAATACACCATCGAGTTGTTATCACATTAATTTAATAGCAGGTTAAGGCTTAAAGTGTTTTTCTGTTCTTAAGAGTCATACTCTGAAATTGTTCCCTCCAAAAGTCATATCTACATCTATGTACATAAACACATAGATAAGAATGTCTTAAATATACACACACACACATATTCCAGATGTCTAACTCTTCCAATACATTACTAAATTAACAAATGACCTGCCATCCCATCGTTTTTCGTTTAGAAGGGAGGTTCCCAGATAATTGCTTTTAGGTAACTAGGAGCAATAAGGCACAGGCTTCAAAACCCATCTGTCCAGTGAGGCCTCCCCAAAAAGTGCTCTCTTTCCTTTCAATTGCACCTAAGACTGTATTTTTCTTCCAATTATCAATCTTTTCCTACAGTGTTTAAACCAATTACCATCATCAAGATCTTCACAGGTTTTGGACATTGTGTAAGCATCTCTTTAAAATAAAAAACAACTGTTGTGTAGATATATCTGTAGGTAAGCACACAGGAAACATGCTTGTAAAACTAGGCAGATACTGTGGAAGGTTATAACAGTAGGTAGTCTTGAAAATAATTAATTGCTAAACATCACAACATCTGTCTACTATTAGATTATAATACACTTATTCAGGGCTTGTAGAGCTTTGCCCACTGAGACTGTTGCAATTTTCATACCCACACAAGTATTCATATGTAGTATCCAAAATGCTTCTCTTCAAATCAGAATAGATTAATTGATTTCTGTATAACAAAGATACACATCTAGAAATGTATCTAGATTTTTTCTTTTAAGTTGCGATTCAAGATAACAACAAATACATTTCCACACCTTCATAAGCAATGTTGTTCATTTCACAACAGATTACCATTCCCTACTCCAGAAACAGGGAAGAAAAAGAAGGAAAGCTTTACCTGAATTTGGTAGCTGTTGAGAAACACAGAAGGTGGCAGCTTCTTCTCTGAAACGTTAATGTAAGAGAGCAAGGAAGAGGACGATAAATGGAATGAGAACAATGCATTCCATATTCCTTATTGAACTTCATGCAGTGTTCTAGTTGGCTCCAGTGTTTAGCAATTTGAAAGAGGACAAAAAGGGTTAAAGCTAATTATAAAACAGTCTTTGACTGCAAAGTATGCCAGCGAAAAGCACATTATGCTTTGACATAGAAAGTCACGTAGAAAGTTCCCCTAATAACAGTCAAAGGCTGGTTTATTACTGGTTTGCACATCCTTCTTTAAGGAATTAAATCACAAGCAATCTATAATTACATTCCATCATGCTTTGCTCATCTCAAACCTACACCCATCAGATTCTTACTATTTTCTTCATTTTTCCAGCTTAGCTGCAAAGAGGGGAGACAGTTTCCATTCCATACCTAGAATGATCCCGAACTATCCTTCACTTAACCACAAGCCCATCTACCCAGGCCTAACGATCATCTCCCCAACAGGCCCTGTAACTGTGAGCAACAGTCTAAGATATCAAAAAGGGGAACTAGCATCTTCAAGTTAAAACAGACAGGAATACTACTTAATAAATCTAATTTAAATGTTACAGCATTTGACTAAACAACATCA
This sequence comes from Calonectris borealis, assembly GCF_964195595.1. Lineage (NCBI taxonomy): Eukaryota > Metazoa > Chordata > Aves > Procellariiformes > Procellariidae > Calonectris > Calonectris borealis. The sequence goes on along the minus strand of NC_134316.1, from coordinate 45,383,774 downwards.
GCATAAATATGAACGATCCTTAAAAAAAGTAAAAAAGAAAATTTTTATAATTTTGTAATATATATTCTTCTATATATTTCCAGGTATCTTAAAATGGACATAGACTTATGTACCTCTTTAAAAAGAGTTTGTTCTTTTTCTAGTTATGACAGAGAACTGTCACTAGTGGGCAAGCTAACAAGCACTGAGGCAACAGGAAGAGTCAGGTATATTCCCAAATGGCCGGCCTTCCTCAGCTGAGAAGAATATATGCCCAGTTGCCTTTGTTGTTTATATTGCTCTCAGTGTACCTAAATGGCTGAGAAATTGCACTGAGGTAACAAAGCAAGTAATAACACTGTAGTGAAAGAGTTAATGACACCCATCCAAACAACACAAACTTCTTATTCCATTTTAAGGAAGAGTTTGTCTGGTTCTTATGTCACTAATTCTACTGAGTAGGTTTCAGGCCTCTCAGAAGAGTATTAAGAGGGTATTTGAAAACTTCCCAAATTTCCTGTTTCACCTTCACATAAATGAAGTGTATTGCTATGGAACAATTGAAGATTGCTATCAAGTTCTATTTTTCCCCTGCATGGGAGAAAATGACAAAGCTCTTATATCTTGAACCAAAAGCTAAGGGTTTTTTTACGTCTCCTCTGCAGACAAGCCTGGTCCTCCCCAGAATATAAAGCTTGTAGACGTTTGGGGATTTAATGCAGCCCTGGAGTGGACACCTCCACAAGATGATGGCAATGCACAGATCTTGGGCTACACAGTGCAGAAAGCTGACAAAAAGACAATGGTAAGAAATTACACTGAGTCAGTGACTTTGTATGGAGTTTAAACTACTACATGCTCTAGGAACACAGAGACTTGAGGAAAACAGCAGAATTCATGACTCTCAGTTGTGTCTCCAAGGTGTCCTATGGCATATCGGAGGCAGTTAAACACTGAAGAATAGAATCTAAAAAGAACCAAAAGGCTAAGTATAGAACTGTATAAAATGCCCGGTAGAAAATGTAAAAAGAGACGTAGCCTGTCTCATCTCTGGTAGTGACTGGACAGATAGCTCTGCTCAGAAGGTGGAATTGTATTTTTTATTTGGAATTATATTTTTCATAAATGCAGGGACAAACTGAAGGGGAGGGGGGGAAGACTTAGACTTGAACTCAGATGCTGGGCATACTAGGCTATATACTGGGAGAGGTATGTATGCCAGTCAAACTGGAAAACGTCTCTCTCATGCAAGTCCCCATCAAATAGTCATGTTCTGAGGATACATCGTGTATCAGGTTCCCCAGATATGAGTAGGGCTAAAATGTAAAGAGGTTTTTTTGTTGTTTGTTTTTGGTTTGGTTTTTTTTTTTCCCCTCAAAATCCAAGTGTTCATACATCTATCACACCAGCCAGAAAATAAGAGTAAGAAAATAGATCAGCTGATCTTTATGGAAAGCAACATAATATTCATTTTGCAGGCCAGTATTAAATACCTTTCTATCTGTCTTTTCCTTGTAGCAAGAAGGATATCAAAACTAGCACCATGTCTGACCTCTCATAGCATCTTTCTAAACAGTATAGTCTTGTTACAGGAATGGTATACTGTTTTTGATCACTATCGTCGCACAAACTGTATAGTGTCAGACCTGATTATGGGAAATGAGTATTTTTTTCGAATCTTCAGTGAAAATTTGTGTGGATTGAGTGAAACTGCTGCAACTACCAAAAATCCTGCCTATATCCAAAAAACAGGTAACATATTCTTCAAAACAAAGATCACAAAAACTGCTAAGTACCAGAAGTAATACATTGGTAAATGGAAAATACAGTATTACTAGATGCACCACTAGAGATATTTTCATTACTTAGTATCTAACACTTATGAAGTATTTTAGCATCAAGAGCCTTTATCTAGGCAGATCTCCTGTACTAACACGAACATCTGTTCAAAAATATTTAATCACACAGTCTTCCTAAACTATATTATTTTAAGAAAATAATACAACTGAGGGGTTATATTTACATTCTGGGGTTAAAAGTTTAAGATGTCTGTGGTGAAGACTTCCCCTGCAGACATATGGCTTTCATATTTTTAACAGAAGCTGAAAACCCATGATTGCCAGGACCTTTTACTTTAACTAAAGCATTAAACATGAGATGTGTTTGAGTGTGAAGTGAATTTCAAGATTTGTTATATCATAAATGCCACAGCTTTGAAGGTTCTCATACAGGCAAATTAAATGAAAAATAGATTGTACACAAGTCAACAGAATTGAAAACACAGTTCTTACTATTTTGTTTCTTTAAATTGCAGGAACCACTTATAAGCCACCCAGTTACAAAGAACACGACTTCTCTGAACCTCCTAAATTCACTCACCCTTTAGTAAACCGCTCTGTGATTGCAGGATACAACACCACGCTCAGCTGTGCTGTAAGAGGAATCCCCAAGGTACAGATTACATCAACTGTCCTTGATAATGTTGCAACAAGCCAAGATGCTGCCTTAGAATTCGTGCCAGTTCAGTGTGACTGGAGTGTAACATGACTATATAAAAAGTAAAGGTCACCCAATTATCTCCCACCTCACTCATAACTAATGCTTAACCAGAACACATGGTGCAAGCGTTTGTGTGGTTGTGCACAGAACCAGCGGGGCAACAGTAAAGGAGACAGAGGAAAGGACAGTCATTTCTTATGGTAACACCATGCCATTGAAAATGTACCATGTGTACATAAAATCTACTCACTGAAGAAGGTAAACAACAACAAGAAAAGTATCTTCTCACAATGTATATTTTGTTCTCTTCAATCTTTCAAGAAAACAGCAGCTAATGTAACATACTGTTCCATTAACCTAAATGATACATAGGAATACTAGTTTTTCAGTTATGTCAATACATCCACATAACTTTTTAGGAGTCTGAGTTATTTTGCAAAATTAACTAGAATAAGACCTGCTGTCATGTGTGAAGTTCGGGGGCTTTTTTTTTTTAATCTCACAGGAATATTTTCTCAGTCTAAATATATTTGTTGAAGTCTCTTCAAAGAGTACAAAAAGATGTACTTTTTTGTTAGATGCAGGAACAAGCAGTAAAAATTGTATCAGCTAGGTGCTAAATTTAGGTTTCTCAAAAAAGGGAAATAGGCTTTTTGTCTGCAGTGAAGGCATTTACCATATTATGACATAATCTTGTCATAAATTTAAATTAGTACAATCACAAAAAATGCAGTACCCTTTTCCCTTCCCCTTCTGGCTGCTTATTTCCAGCTCCTCTCCCATCCTCATGCCTGCACAAGGATCTGATAGCTACACAGCAAAACATTAAGATAATTGCTCAAAGTTCAAATTAACTCAAAAAAAAAAAGGTAGTCTTAATGCAATCATTTGCTGCAGTTCATTGGATGAAGACGGAGCTCCAGACAAAACTCAAATATAAAAAGGAAGCATACCCACGCAAATAGCTGCAAAAGAACAAGAAGATTATAGAAGAAATACCAGCAACTGTAGGCAAAATCCATCCTCCAGTAGCTGCCTCAACTTAGATTCATCGTGAAATTATATTCCCACTTGGTTAACTGACCTTTTTGTGCATCTGTATCCACTTCATTCGGTTTCCATGGCTTTAAGAAGATTCTAAGAAAAACTTCATATTTTATAGCTGTTAAACACAGTAGTCACAGGCTTTTGAATGTGAGCGTGCTAGCTCTTCCTTCGACATTAGCCTGAAGGATACAAATAGTCCTCATCCTTCAGTACACCTAATACTTTTAAAACAGCTTTTCCAGATGCATTTCTGTACTTGCATTGCCCAAACTAACCTTAACAAAAAGTTTCTGTATCTACTGCAGAACTCTGCAACAGGTCTTTTTCACAGAGGGTAGCTTATGTTGATAGAGCTTTCCAATTCTGAATAACTATAGGTTATCAAGTATACCTCAGATATGATCTGTATGGCAAGAAAAAGTTACCACTTCAAGCAGAGCCAATATTCATGTCCTGGTGGCAGTGTCAAAATAAAAGACATATACCCAGAAAACTAAAGAGGCTATAGAAAAAGAAGCAAAAAATTTTGAGGCAGGAAAAAAATACTGCTGATATCTTTAAAGAAAATAAAGCATGGCAACTGGGATGCACTGAACTGTATATCACAGGTCAAAGACAAGTGATTCAGTAGATCTGAATTCACTCTATAAAACAGTACAGTAGTTTTATTTTTTTATGGGTGAAGAAACAGAAGATGTTAATTCTGAGAGTAAAACAGATGAATGCAGAGCTTGGTCTTCTACTCTTTAAAGCCTATTTCTTCATTATATATACTAACGAGCTTGAAATAAACAAAAGCAGTTTGCTTTATGTCATATTTTTCATTTTCAAAATTCCATTTATAAAAATTAAAGGCACATTTTCAGGTACCAGAAACAAAACACAATGGCTTGAATCAGTACAGAGCCAACCACTTTATTGCTCAGCTGAAGCCAACAGGAACTTTATTCTGAAATTCCTGAAGTCGCTAAAGATATGCTAAATGGTTTGGAGAATCCTTTCCTAGCCCAAACCTTGGCATCCCAAGTTGGCCACCAACATCCACAAACCTTTATGACACTTCTGCTCTAATAATCTGTGCAGTTTAATTCCCATTCTGTAAGATACTTGAAGCATTCAAATATATATTAATAAGCATGATTAAATCACTCCTGAAGGAATGAATTTGTAGCCAGTTTGTAGGGTTTTTTTAAAGATTGCAATAAAATAGGGTACAGACCTACATTCTCTACATGCTATTTGAGAGCTAAAGAAAATACTAAGCATTTGAATTATTTCATGAGTTTGTACTGAATGAGGAGAGGTTCCTTGAAAAGTTATTAACACTGTTGTGTAATATACAGCCCTCATAATGCATAAAACTTTGATGGCTAATTAAAGCTGTAAGATCAGCTGTAAGTCTTCCATTTTCTACCTTCTATTTTAAAATTCTTCTTTTGTGTTCTTCAGCCAAAGATATTCTGGTACAAAAACAAAATGGATATTTCTGGGGATGCCAAATACCGCATGTTCAGTAAACAAGGTGTGTTGACCCTGGAGATCCGGAAACCCTCTCCATTTGACGGTGGCTGTTATACCTGTAAAGCTGTTAATGAGTGTGGTGAAGCTGAAATAGAGTGCAGACTGGACGTCAGAGGTAATCAGATGAATCTTATGGATAACACTAATACGGCAATGAAGAAAGAGTAACGGATAGCTTAAAAAAAAAAAAAAAAAGTGTCATAGTTCCCCTTTATCTAACCCTGACTTCTTTGGTGGTATATACAAAGTTTGTTAATTACATGCACCAGCAAGATTGTGTTTTCCATTCTAAATTATTATGATAGAATTAAGTTACTTGCTAGGTAATACAGGTCTGAAGTGGACAATTATTACGCTTCTGACAATATTTCTAGAGAAGATATTTAGCACTGGAATGGAGGTCTATGTACAAACACTGCATTGTGGATAATTTTATTATCCTTTGTGCCATACTTTGTAATTGAAAATTTAAATTAAGTCATTAGCTGTTAAACATACGTAAAAGGTCGTGCATGCTGCATCACAAACATTTTTGAAACATTTGATAGTTTATTTTGTTTGTCAAAAGGGCCAGGAAAAAAAAAGCCACATGTTTACAACACAGTAAGAATATTGACTAAATATTCTTGGTAAAGCCACTACTAATGTATCTATTTGTCAATACAAACCTATAGAACACCACTTTAAATGCTCATTAAAACCAGAAAAAGCTGCGAAAGTGACCTGTATAACAGCCATTGACGAAGATGCGTCTTCAGCACAGCAAGCCTGAAGGTATTTCTACACAGCACAGAGTTTGCTATTTTACTCAGTGCTAAGTCAGGGATGTGTACACAGTACACCTTGCAGAGCTGGGCACCAATACCCTCATTTGGCAGCAAGCAATACAGCTGCATTAGTACTGCGGTGAACTCAGGCTAAGAACTCTGAAACGTCTAGCTAATTTATGCAGCAGCTTATTAAGACACTTACGCTACTTTCAGTTCAATGGCTAGCTCAGGTATTTCTGTTCAGTGCTATACTGTACAGTGTAGACATGGCTCAAAGCTTAATATTATCATCTTCTGAAGCTTGCCTTAGGAACGTTAAATCTCCTTGGAATCATCAGATAAAAGCAACTACCATAAAACTTCCATATTTCACCTTCAGCACCACGTCTCAATTTAAAATTAGCGTCCTTTAATGTCTGATAGTATCTTAACTTTTTTTTCAGCACCTCAGTAAAACTCCGAATCTCAATTCATCTGCAAGTCAAGGTATGAATCAAAATAATTCAGCTGGATAAAGAAGCAATGGCTGTTTGGTAGATACAAGATTAAACAGTTGTTAGATATTCATGTTAGAGGCTTTATGGAATGTTTATAACGTTGGCAGGGAGGAGGGTGCTTGTTTTTATTTCTGTTTGTTTTTTCAATAATCATACTAAGATCACATTCCTGCAAGGTAATTTATTTGGTTTACTTTAAAGTCAGGATTTCATAGGTCTCAATCCTTAATACGCTGTGCCAGTGTAAAAATCTGTAAGAATAACAGAATACTTTTTTTCTTAACTCACTACAAGCACTCCCTCTAGGAGACGTTATTTATTAATACAGAGCTAACTAGCATCAATAATCTGTGCATTACTTTAACCAAGCAAGCAGAGTTAAAATTACAATGCATCTAGAAGTGTAATGTACATTTTAGACTTTAAAAAAATGAAATAGCTATAATTAATAATCAGGTAATGCATTTGACAATAAATCCTTCTCCCCATTCTCTGTCTCAGCATTGGAATGGAACTTGAAAAGAAGAAAATTGAAGAAATTAATGAAGGATAATTTCAGTTACATTTAGGAGTCCTGCTCATCTTAAAAGTCATTTAATATACGTGTACTAGGAGGCGTCAGTGTCTTCTAGCATCCTGCTTACTCAGCATATTGTCAGACAGTATTTCCTCTTTTCATGTATCTGTTTTAGTTACATTGCCCCCGTCTCCATGTGAAGAAATTCAGGGAACTGAAGATAAAACTTTCCCCCCATTATATACATAAGATATGTCTGAAAAAAAACAAATATTACAGTTACGTGCAAACCCAGTCCATTCCTAATGTCTGAAATGAACATAAATTCCCCACATCTACAGTTCTCTCCATTTTCTCTTCTCAGAATTCTCACATTCTTCATAAGAAACAAGTAGCTCAGAATAATGAAACACTAACAAATTATTTGTAATATTTAATCACCTTTCATTATACTGATCTCTGCACAATAGAAAGTAACTTTCACTCCTACTGCTTTTACTGTCACTGCTTGAAATACCCACTTCTGTCTCTTGAGCAGATCTTTGCAGAACCACGTCCAAAACACACCATTTGGAAATCTCTGGCTAAAGCTACTGTTCTGCTTTATATAGAAAATAGTTTCTTTGATAATTACTCACTAGTGGTTTTCTCGCTTTTAAAGAGACACCAGCGTAGAATGTCAGTTATTAGATGTTTCTGCAACCAATCACAGACATCATACTAATCTACAGAGATAATTTTGTACATCAGATGAAACAGAAAGACGTCACGAGGAAGATTATTTGCACGTAAATAAAAAATTTCAAAACAAAAAAAAAATTGTGATGAATGCAATAAACTTACTGTCATCAAATATTACTGAAGACTTTTGAAAGTCTATGAATGATATATATGTATTTTTGCAGATAATTTTGTATAATCAAATGACACAATAGCATTTCTGGCTTCTCACCTATTAGTTTGAATAGTATTTGGGGTGGGGTTTTTTTGGACCTGCAGTAGCTGTTAGTAGTTTTCAGTAGGCTGAAAAGTACTTTTTCATCATCACAATACAAGAGAAGGCGGGAAGATTAAATTAATCCAGGAAGCATTGCCTTTTGGAAGAACCAACACAAAGGAACTGAAGTAATACTGCTCCCCTGCCTCCAACATGCCAGTTGAGATAGGAAAGTGTGTCCGACCCAGCATGTTAATTGTAGTAAACAAGCGAATACATCTTCATAATAAAAACACTGATGATAATGAGATGTGTACTTTGATTATTTTATTATGGTATCAGAACAAAGAAGGGTACTCCTCTAAACCAAAGTCAACTTATCCAAGGTTAACTTTTGTCTGTTGCACATTGTTATTATTCAACAAATAAATAAAAAACAATGGAAAATATGCAAACAACTTTACATTGTTTTGTACTTTCATTTTCTGAGCAACACTATTATTTAAAAAATAAGGCACATACCACACATAAAAGTCAGAGACATTCTATATTATAAAGAACCTATGACCAGAATGCAGTGGACTGAGAGGATCATGCCAGCATCTGTGGGACAATGTCTATTGAAAAGCAGAGACTGAATTGCAGGAGCTTAGATTACAAAGGACAGTTTACCCAGGTGCTATACCAAACACATTCTATTATCAGAAAGGTGTTTCACAAAGAGAGTAGACTTTCATTCTGTAACCGGGGACAATACTGAACGAGTACAAAAATAAATCAAGAGTCACTAAGAAAATGGCATTTTCTGCTCAATTCTTACCTATTCAATGTGAGTACAATGTTTTTGGGAAGAGCAGTATTTCCACAAGTGAACATTTATTTCACCCCTCAGCTGTGAAAAGCAGTATACTGCAAATTGATACTTTCACTAGATGTTAGTCAATCATTTTTTCATGAAGTTTCATTGTTCAAATGGTCTTCAAGTATGAAATTCTACCATATACCTATATAAAAAAATAAATTTCCAGTGCTCACAAATTTACTTTCTACTGTTTTGAAGTCCTCAAACTAATCAAAGAAATGCCTCCTCAAAAAAACTGGCTGAGATACTGCTTCTGGAAGTACTTCATGCAAGGCAGCGCCAAATAGTTAGAGTTTAATTCTATAGGGCCTTCTGTGCTGTGCTTCTACATAAAAAACACAAATTAGTTTTAACTTCCAAAACTTTCAATGACAAGGAGTGAACCAAATCCAAATCTGAATAGTTACAAAAAAGAAGCACGCTCTAGTGAGGTTTCTAAAAATTATTCCTAAAAATGTGAATTCTGAAAATTCAAAATGCTAACCACTCCTCACACACTGAGGAGAAGAAGAGGGGGAAGGTGCACCTGCAAGATCTGAACTTTCTGTGATTAGTTCTAGAAGGGTCTTTAGAAATTGTAGGTGTTTATTGATGTTTTGCAAGCATATATTATTAGCATTTATCTGTTCCACGGCTGATACTGATTTTGATGTATAGTTCACTAACGGCCCATTAATTCCATGTTGTTAATAAATAAATAAATAAATAAATACATTACTTCCATCCCAATCTGATTAAAACTACATAAACTTGCAGTTTCTCCCAAACCTAGCTGGCTAAGAGCAACAAAGTATCTCACAATTTTTCCCCATCACACCTGAAAGACTACTTGACAAAAGATGGTTTTAACTATCTTTTCCTCTGTGGGATCTCCTCTGATGCAAAAATCGGATGGACTTATCTCTAAATGTCAGGGCAAATATTCTTACGTTGTAGTTGTTAAGCACTGTTAGAAAGAAGTGTGCAAGGTAAGACCAATAGTAAAAAAAATATTAACATAGGCCATAATGTTAAAAATTTTTATCTACTAACATTCTCTTTTAGCATATTAAGTGCCTTTCACAGCTGACAGCAACTAGTATTAAAAACAACAGTCCTGTTGAAGTCCTTTCAGGAGTTTTCCCGACACAAAAAAACTCTGTTATTGCTCAAGTAAAACATCCTTCCATGTGAAAAGTATATGTAACTTAGACAAACATAACCTCTTCAGGTCTATTCTCTCTATCCAGTTGGATGTGAAGTTGACTTTAACTTTTGATGCTACCACAATTTCAACTTAAAACCTATCAATTCAGCCTGCTTGCTGCCAGTTCAGTGTCCCTGCCTTTCCTTCAAAGAAATTACTATTAACTATATATCAGGAATAGAGATACTTTGAATTAACGTACATAAGACTAGCTAAAGCGCAGGGTTGTGGCAGAGCATCACTACAGAGACAGGATCATGCAGCACAGATATAGTCAAGCTAGCCCAGTGCTTCACTTGAGCTAAGATACCACTTACAAGAAACATCAAGTCACCCAAAAACATTAAGACAACAACTTCCAGTACTCCTACTAGCTCAGTTGCCTCAGCGTCTCATTGCCTGCTAGCCAAATAAGCCCTTTAGCCCAGGATAACACACATTTCACGCCACAGCATTAACTCTTTTGTGTTTCACCCTGTATTTCAGCACTGCTACATAAATATTGTAAGTACACAATGTTTACTTGCTCCTGGCAATGGGAAGTTTCACTTAATACTCTTCATAAAAGCCACAAGATGGGATTAAACTGTCAAATGCAAGCAAACCTTACCAGAACTCCTATTTTCCTTTAGTTACTTGAGATTGCCTTAGTGCTCAAATCCTAACCATTATTCCATGAGCGAAAAATAATGGCAAAATAAGTTAATGGTTAACCAACACTTCATAAAATAACAATAAAAGAAAAAAACAGTGTATGAAACCCAGGAGAAAAAAATTCAACAGCCAAAGCATAATATACATTAAGAAAATAATCTTTTTCTTCAAGTGTAATTCTAAAATTGAGTACACTTCTTAAAGATGAACGATTGGCTCCTTCAAGCCTATATCAACTATTTCCTTACTTACTAATCTGATTTTAAAACGTTACCAAATCTTACCTAAAAGGCACAAAATTGAGCTTCTCTTCAGGATGCTCACAGACTGAACTTCAGAACAGTGATGCAGGGAAGGTTTTTTGCCTTAAATGCCAACACCTGAATTTTGGGTAGTGGCTGCAGCAGGATTTGAGGAGGATTTGAAATCCTGCTCCCCCTCCAGGGCCACAGGTGGGAGCTGATTAGGACACCTCAGCATTGTCCAGGTACAGCACCCCCACCCCGTGTGGCAGCCTCACCGCTCCGGGGCTGTCTGGTTTTGCTTCCCAGGGACGCTCACGTAGAGGTGTAACAGGGGACCCCGGAGCCCGTTCCCGCCGGGGCCTGAGGTGAGGGCGCAGGCGGCGGTGCGTAATGGCGTCGCCCCGGCGCGGCGTTTCCCGCCTGAGGGGCACGCGGCTGCCGCGCGCCAGCTCCGCGGCCGTTGGGGCGCTCAAACGGCCGGCTCGCGCCGCGGCACCACGTCCCCTCAGCGCCGGGAGCTCTCGCCTGGGTCTGTAAAGCCTGAAGAAAATCACTTTATTTATGAGCATGGGGGATTAAGGTAAAGCGTGCTGGATTTCATCCTGTTCTTCTTCTAGTTTTAACTCAGCGGGCTTATACGGAAGTTGTCAAAGGCTCTGTGTGAATTAACTGATGGTCCCCCACAGAGATAATGAATTCTTCCTATTAAAAAATGAGAAGTGGATCAGTTGGAGGTAAAGAAGGGAATAAGACATATGGCCATACTGAAGTCAGGACAGTGACTGCATTCTCAGGTTGCAGCCTATTTTGTATTCTGCTGTCATAAATGCATGACTACTAGTTTAAAACTAGCAGGCATATCCATGGTAACGGCTCCAGAATAAACATGCTTATTGTTTCTTTCCTGAAGATTTCTAACTGGTTAACAAAAACACATGTAGTATTTCATCCCCCAGCCACTGTAAATCCAGGTATAAGCTCTAGTACTAGAGCTATTCTTGTAGAAAGGGTGCCAACTACAAAATATATTTTTATAATATTCTCAATGCAGGTGGATCCTTGTGTGACCAAGGAAGGGTAACCTGTGTAATAAGATGCTATATTTCCATCAATGCGAGTATGTTGTTGCAGATTAGGTACTGATGCATTTTATTTAGACACTCAAATTAGGATTAACTACACCAAACAATACTCATTGTTGTAACTGAAGGTGCTGCTACAAATATCCTAAAATGAAAAAGTCCTAAATTTTCACATATTCACATTTGCTAATAAATCATTGCTTGGAAGATCATTCTAATGTTAGGCAGAAATCAAAGTAACACAAAGAAAACTACTTGCATTCAGTAACATGTTTAGAAAAATCTCGCTTTCCTTAGTAGCTTATAAACTCTAAACATTGTCCTTGATGGATTGTTTCAGTTTATGCATGGCCTGATCTTAGCACAAGCTGATGATCTGTGCCCCTGCTTTGCTGCTTAAGTTACAATACTTAAGGGATACAGTGGGGTGAAATGCAAATTAAATGGATTGAGCTCCAATTGTCCCAACAGAATGTTTAAAATGGTATAAAGTGCCTTACCTGTCATGAGTTTATCTTCCCTTTATGACTTCCCTCTACAAGAGGGAACAGATATCTTTATTGACTTTTTCGGATTTGTCTAAGCTTATTATATAAAATTATATATAAGAATTAAATTCTACTTGTTGAAAATTACAGTGAGAGGTCAAGAGGTTCCCATATATTATTGTAACAAAGCTTTTCAATGCAGGGCAAGACAGATAATTAAGATAGCTTCAGCACACTTCACCTGCAGGTTTCATTCCTTCTAAGAAAGGATTATTGTGCTAGCTATTCCCAGGGAGATCTACAATTGAGTAGAATGAATAAAAGCACATGAAAATACTAGTCGATAGCATTTTTTCCTTAATTTAATCATACAATAGCCATTTAAATGAGAGCAGCAAGGGAAAAGACGTTTCTGGAAATCATTTATGTTGCTTTTATCACAGAATTTCTTTGAAATAAAATCCTTATATGTGTTTAGGAGAGAGGTTTGCCACTAACATATCGTCTTGGAGCAGGCTTAGAAATACAAGCCATTCCTGTCTCCTTACGAATGAATTTTGTAAGAACAGTCTGCTGAAATTAAAAATAGCCCTACTGATACCTTTCAAGTGCTCCCCAACCACAGAACTCTATTTTAGGGAAACAAAAGCTGTCAGTGAGATATCCTTTACTTGTCTTTGGGCAGGGTCCACACAGTAGTCTGCATGAGCAACACATCTTAAAACAGGTTGAACTGGTGAAAGTTTAAAAGAAACAGATAAGAACAGCTTCATTTATTAGGTCCTGATATGGAAAAAATAGTCCAGCATCTGCTTTCTGTGCCAGACAGAAATGTTGACAATAAGCAGCCCTAAAACCACAGATAACTGTCACAGCTATGTACACATTTCAGTCATAATTCTGTATTAGGATAGCTTCACTGAAGACAAATAATTCAAAAAAGTGACTAATCCAATATATATAAAATATCAGTGGAAATGAAAATGTATGGAAATTGATATAAGGTGGAGAAAATAAGTAGTAAGGGTGCCCCCTTTTTCTTCTTCACCATGGGTAATAATCTGAACTTGATTTTATATTTATTATGGTTTATTTAACAAACATAAAGAATATCATACATAGTTTTCATTGTTTTGCTTGGAAGTGTAAATTGTGGGACCCAAATATTTGAACACAGGATGTGGATGAAAGTAATTTAACCTTCCATAAGGTTGCATTTGCTTGGTATCTGTCATCGTGCTAATAATTGCCCCAGTAATCCAGATCTACACCAGGAAAGTATGACCATGAAAAGACTAATTACTAATATAATTCTCAAATACAGTTTTGTTGTTTACTGCTGGTTTTCATATACCAAACACAGGAAAAAAAATGGCTGAAAATCCAAGCTTTTCTTCTGCTTTGTAGGTCAGTTCATGTATACGTTGCCTTAAAAAACCCCAGGTACAGTAGATTTTGATCATTGGAAAGTCCTCAAAAAATTTCTACCTGGAAACAGGACTTGTTCTTCCTCACTGGTATAAGGAGGGACTAACAGTACTACCTATTTACAAAGCATGGTATTTCCTCTTATGCTTTTTTGTTTCCTACAGCACTGAAAAACTTTAACAATTTAGACAATTTGTTAGGTTACAAGTCTGTTTTAGACAAATTTATCTATTTTTAATATCAGATTAAATGGTTGAGCCATTTCTAACAAGGAGTGTAGGGAAGAGCTGCTGCTGGGAGCTATCACAGAACAGCAGAGCTAAGACTGGAAATCTTTTCTGTTCCCTCTATAGCACTCTTCAGCAGTCCACCAAAAATAATTTGATTTAAATGCAAAGGGAGTAAGAGTGGAATGAGGCTGAGGGATGAAAGAAGATGACAGAGAGCTTGGTAAGAACAGGAGAGAGGAAGATGACTGACTGGAAGCTGGAAAGGGGCAGAGACTGATTGAGCAGGAGACCGGGGAAGAGCATAGGTCTGAACTGTTTGGGCAAAGAGGCTGGAAGATGATGATGGTCAGAGACGCGAGAAGAACGCATGAAAAAACACTAAGGGAAACAGATGGAGACAGCTGATGAGAAATTGAGGTGCAGAACTGAGCCTGACTGGCTGAAGAGAGTGTAGGCCAAGAAACAGTGAGGAATCCAAGCAGGGAGAGTGGTAAAAAGGGAAGGAGAGAGCACTTTGATACCCAGAGCACTGTGGATAGACTGGCACTCACTGGAGCTAATAAGAGAAACTGAAAAGGCAAAAAACAGTGGAAGGAATGGAAATACAGAACTAGAGTTTTCATATACTTGAAGGAAGCAACTGTTTAAAGTTTTACTGGTGTTTTTCCTGCCACCATTTGTTCCTTTTTACGTATAGCTATTTTGGGAGAAGGGGATTTCTATTTCTACATAGGTTCCTAAACCACGTTTATCACTATAGTAACTGTTGCAAATAGAAGCAGGACTGTTTGCCCTTGGCTGGTGTATGTATGATTCTTGTTGGACTGATGCTTTAAAACAAAATTAGTCAATGCTAGAACTACTATGCAGCACAAGTTTCAAAACATTGTAAACAGAAAATTAACTTATAACTTGCAATTATACTAAGCACATATAAACAGAAAATTAACTTACGATTTTACTAACTTTGGTATAAATGTTGAGCTGATTTTTATCATATCTGAGCAGAGAATCTGCCCGAAAGAGGTCCTCTCTAAGTCTGGTTTGTACTCAACTGCACTCAAACCTCATCTGTCACCAACATCAAGCTTTCAAACCTTCAGATACAGTGCTGGAAAGAGGGGTCACATACCCACTATTATTTAAAGCATCATCACATTTCTACTATTTAAGTGAAATAACCACACTGGGAATGGCTATAGAAACTCAAACCTGTTGCTCACACTGAACATCTCACAAGAGCATTTTAGGGTAGGGCTATATGTGAAGCCATTGCTGCTAGCAGAAGCAAAGTAATACCACTCAGCTGTTTCGAAATGTCTTCCCTCGTGAGAAGCAGATGCATCTGGCTGAATTGCAACTTCTGGAAGAGCAAGAGGCTCTTTGGCATTGCCTTTTGTCTGGCAAGGTTCTTTGCACAACGGTTCTGCTTCGTGGTCCTAATTCCCACTTCTTTAGGAGCTAGTAGGTGTTGTCCTTCCCCAAAGCCTGACTTGTCTAAGAGCAGTGACTTGGAGTTCCTAAGTATCACTGGAGTGAGTTGAGCAGAAGCCATTTTTCTCACAGAAGGAAGATGTTACCTCAGAGGCAACGTCTTCTGACTTTCATCCATTTGGCAATCAAGGGGAACTGGGATGTAAATATTGCTCTTTGTGAGAAGTTTAGTTTCTATTTTCTGTTTACTTCTGAATTCGGTGGTAACAGGAGCCTATGCCTGACATGGGGGCAAGTGACTGGTTTGTTCCCATTCTAGGCAACTGCTTCCTTATTAACAATACACTCAATGGGAACCAAAATCTCTCCTCTGACGTAAGCAGCACAATTCTAGAAATATCTTCAATATCTTTGCAACATAAATGTTCCCAAGAAGGCTTAAAATCGTAGCCACTTTTTTCCATCCACTTTGATCACTAAGATAGAACTTTAGTTGGAATCAAAATTCTTCATGATTTACATTTACCAGCAATTTAGCTTTTGAATGCCCAGATGAACATTTTCTCTTACAAACTCTGCTATCCTGAAAGTGTCAAAGTAGGAGGGTAGGGATTATCTAAAGCTAGTAATCAGGGTGTAGGAAATTTTTACAATGGTTTTGTTAAAGTAATGAACTCTTTCCTTCAACAGACATCTTCAACGTTTTTTCCAGAGATATCTTTAATAAATATCACTTCATAAGTACCATTGTTGTGACACTCACTGACGTTAAAACCTTTGACCTTTAAAATGTGGACTCACTCATATTAGAAACTGACAATGCATTCACAAACAAAAGAGGGCTTTTTTTTTGGAACATCACAATGAAGAGCTGCGATCCAGAAGACAGGTAAATTAGTAACCTTGGTTCCACTTTGAAAACTGCCAGGAAGTCTAGTCACAAACTCCAGTGTTTGCAAAGAACACTTAATGATCATTTTGAAAACCAACTTCCACAAACAAGGAATTGTGGCAGAAAAAGAAACTTGTTCAGGATAAGCAAGTTTTAAGGCAAGTTCATGAATCTTTGTCACATTTGTGTAAGTCCCTTGGAAATATCACAAGTGTTAAAATAAAAAGGTTGTCATCTTGAAATACTTAAAAACTAGGACACAGGCTCCTCCTAGTGGTAAAAACGGAAGGATTATTCATTTTGTTCTAAGAATCTTCTCACACTACTTATTATTACAAATTATTCTCAGTTAGTCTTCCATTTGGTTCTGGAAAGTTTAGAAGCCTCTAAGTTCTTACTGCTGCTAAGGAATTCTTACCTAAGGATCAAAATAAGTGGGACATGACAAAACACATGCAAATCACTGTAATTATTTTTTTCCTCAAAAGTAAAGTTTACATGCCTATCAATGCTTAGGAGTAATGAAGTGAAGGTGGAAAGGATGGAAGACTGCATTCCAAAAGACTTACGCTCTTATACCAATTTTAAATCCAACCTTCAGATCTGCATTTGGTATCCAGAGAACAGCAACAGTATTTAGTAGTGGAACCACTGCACAGCATGCCTTTCTCTCAGATGAATACGCTACATTCCCACAGTTAGCAGAACACCTGCCAAGTCACCATCAGCAACTACAAAAAAGATTTTGTACATTTCAAAAATGTCTTCAATTTTGAAGCCAAGTCAGTTGCTCTCACCTAAAGAGCAGAAGCCCAGTGTCTGAGGTTGTAACTGATTCTTCCTTGCCATCAGGCACTGTAACTATTTAGCCACACCTGTTCTTTTGACAGAATTTTTTAAAAGGGACAGAGGGCTATTTTTATTATCAGGCCCTTTAAAAGACTTATTCTGGACTGAAGTTTCTCAGCAGTCTAGAGCATACAGCACTTTATGTAATTTATGATTTTTAGTCACAGAAAAATACACTTGAAAAAATACAGCTTCTACAGGGAAAAAAAGGAGCTGTATATAGTAAGTGATGCTGTGCATTTAATTATTTTAAACTCTAATCTTCCCCTTATAATTTTAAGTTAACGGCTTTGAATATGTTAATAGGCCTGCTAACATAATATTTACAATTTAAAAATTAATATTGTCTACTTAAGTGGGACCCAGTATTGCAGTAAACGGAACATCTATTGTAGACCAAAGTGATTTCAGTCTTAATTGTACTTGTAATATAGTAGTATCAAGAATACTACAATTGCTATAAGAAAATTTACAGTCTCACAAGACGAAAGAAAATAAATTAAATACAAAACAGGCTAATTTCAGGGTTTGCCAATTTCAGTTTTGCTTTTATATTAGGAAAGGATAAAAAAATCCTTTACTTTTTGCTTCCATTTGCATGTGTGCAAAAAAAATTCCATATTTCAGATGTGTCTGTTTTCCCTATTCATGTTTTTCAGACAAGTTTTTTTTCTAAAGACAAATTACATGGATGTTATGATAGAAGAAAAAAGCAAAAGCAAGTTTCAACTGCTTATGTGGAAAGAAATGTAGATTTTCCATTTATAGTCTTATCTTTTTCATTATTTCATATATATGCATGATGTATTTTGTATATAGTTACATTAATTTCAGAATAAGTTGCATCAATAGAAAAGCACAGGAGGATGAAAACCAGTTGCTGGTTGAATGACATTTTATTTTCACATTCAGACAGCTGTACAGTTTCTATAAATAGATGTGGTACTATAATATTTACATAATTTCCTCACCCATTACTAGTGCATTTCATTCAAAATGGTAGACACCCTGACCAAGCCAAAACAGGGTTATTTCTGGGTGCATTTACTCAGAATTCTACGTCAAAACATACATCAGTGTGCATCAGAGCATTTTTTCCAAGTATTTTACATGTAACATTATTTTCTTTAGACAGTCTCTCCTCCCAGCATCCTAAGAGCTTTCCAGACAAGTGCAGTACAGTTCAAAAACAAAAAGACGATGCAAAAAAACATTCCTATTCAGCCTATTTAAAATAAGGAATGTAATGGATAGTTTTAACTGTGGGAGTTTCATTATACACGAACACAGTATTTGCAAGATTCCTTGATATACAGGTACAGATTGGAAAAAAGCAATAGCTTAAAAAATTTGGAGACAGCATAATCCTTTGGGCTTCTGAACATGTTCAAGAGATTGCTATAGAAATATCTTGTGTAGAGTATAGTTACAAACCCCAAAAGACATGGGTCTGCTCTGTGCTTCTGCCAATAATGTTTTCAAGTTTTACATTTCCTTATTAATTTTCTAATCCCTGTGATTAACTGCTTTAGATAGTGCTTATATGCATCTGTTAACTCTACTGCTGGGATATCTACAAATGTTACCTAAACTCCCCTTTGAAAATCCACACAATCCATGAGGTGTCAGGGTTTTTCACAATATACTGCCTTCAAAGTTCCCCTCTCCACTTCTTTTCCCACTTGAGAAGCAGTCATCTCCACAGATGGACCGATTTAATAGCCAAACTTCAATTGTCACGTGATATTTTAAGACTATGATAGCTAAATTGTTCATCTCTACCAAAAGGGTCTGAAGAACTATGTGACAAGAACTCCATGTTGGTGGGTAAAAATGAACAACACAGAAGGAAAACAATAAAAACGCTACACTTAAACAACATGCAGGACCAGACTGCTTCCACTGTGCACATACCAAAGAATCTGAAAGCAGAAACCTGCAGTTGTAAAGTGATTGATCTGTAACAAGTACCACTAGAAACAAAAAAACCAACCAAACTCAAGCTGTTACTCATCTTAAGAAAAAAGAAATTCCAAACGAATAGCCAGAGTAGGTCACTCACAGCTGGATGCTGATGCTCAAAACTGTCTGATTAACAGCTTATATAAAAACTCCATTAAGGATGAATTCAGAAGGAGACTGAGCAGTGAAGTCTTAGGTTTTTCTATGGGGAAAGACTTGCAGGGTCATACATGAATAATCGAGTTCTCATAGAAGACAGTAAAGTGAGCTCCAGTAACTGCAGTAAAAACGGGAGTACTGCACATCAACGTGCCAAAGGGTAGGTATTTCCCAATATCGTGATCAACTGGAAACTGGTCGAGGTGGTTTGCTTTTGTTTTCTGCCTCTTTTCCACGAATGGCAGCCACATAAGAGAAGAGACATAGCACGGAGTAGCAGATCTCATGAGCCTACAAGAATTTAGAAAAAGAGATAATGAAATTCAGATGATTTAGTGTTTTACAAAATCCACTGCACATTTTGTATTTTGCTGCATGTCTTCCTTCATGGGACAACTACTGTGGCTACAGACAAAATCAGGAAAAAGTGTCCCATACTACCTTATAACGGAGATGGATAGAGAAAAAAAGCCTTATAACAAATAAAAAACCCCCTTTGGGATAAAAACATTAATTGCTTGATAGTATGATTCTAATCATTTTTAAGAACAGTATGCTAAGCTAGAAAGTTAGCCAGCTGGCTTTAGAAAAAACATCCTACATATTTGCTTTTGGCCTGTTGTATGAAGTTACAAGAAGTTTTCTGGGAGGGGTTGAAAGAGCTAACTAAAAGGACTAAAACTAAACATCCGATACTGTACCTCGACTCATGAGATGGTGGGATTCTTCCTTATTCTCAACTACCTTTTTATGCTCAAAAGCACAAGGACTGGTAATCCTTGTAATTTTTAACTAACACTAGTGAATCCATGGATAATACAAGCTTTTTTTCCCCCCTCTTTTTTTTCTAAATTAAAAAAAAAACCACAACCCAACATTGCATGTTTCTTATGAAGAATACCAGGCAATTTCTTCACTACCTTAAAGCAGAGGGTTTAACATAGCATTAGCAAGATTTACAATTATTGCTTTTAACTGATCAAGTATGCTATTATTTAACAGAAAATCCTCTTTTAGTGTGCGACTGGCAGCACAATTCAGTGAAGGTAAGACTCAGACTTAGTTTATATCCTAGCTCTAATACTGGCTATTCTGGTGATCTTAAAAGTTCTTGTCTTGTAAATTGTCATTTATGATCTTTGTAAAGGTAATAAGCATAACAAAGTGTTTTGTTGTATTATAGTACAAGCTAAAACACTTATGTAAAATATAACTAATTTTCATTAAATTGGCTTTTCTTATTAAAAGATACAGCTATCTGCTTCTTAAATTACATATATTCTAAGCATTTTGTTTCTAAAACATTTCTAGCTTCTTCAAGTAATTTCTCTCTCTCTCTTCTTGAAGGACTGAGTTTCCATGCAACCACCAGATGTACACACTGCACTTCAGACATAAAAAATAACTGAAGACAGTTCTGATGGTAATCGTTGGCTTCTATTTCTTCCTCGTAAGTGCATATAAGCCTGATCATTGTACTATTATGTGTAAAAAGTGCTAAGTATTGTTATCAACTGCTGGTGTTCAAAAAATGTTATAAAAACTGAACACTAAACCACAGCAGTAACTCACCTATACGGCAGGAATCAATACTTATACTGTTCTCTTGCATCTCACTGCTCACTTTCATGAGGAAATGGGAATTTTTCATAAACTCAGTTAGCAATCATTTTTATGCGCAGGAACTAGTCTCCATCTCTTCTGCGGATTAAGGATTGTGTTCTGAACTGTCTTAAATTGAACAGTTCCACTCTTACTGTGCTAAAGTTCATGCCAAACCAGCTACCTTGCATCTTTATCTATCTTAACAAAAGAGACCACGCTTTCTGCATTACCTGGGAGTTCCTCTAGTTTCATAGAAACAACCATCACCAAGTTTTGTTGTCTTCCCTTAAGGAAAACTATCATAAAAGAGCAGCTGGTGTTTCACTGCAGGATTTGCAATGCTAATACTGCAATCTCAGTGTAATTCTTTTCGCCACATGAAAATGTAAAGATACATCCTCTAAAGAACTACCAGAAGGCATCACAGTTGACTCACCATTGGCGTCTTGTACTTGTGGCTCACCACTTCTTTAGTTTCAGGAACTAAAACCGGACGGGCAAGAGACAAAACAAAAAGTTCAAAAAACGAGAGGAAAAGGGGAAAGAAATAGCACAATGTTCCCATAGGAAAGGGAAGGGATGCACACAGACAGCAGGTGCAGGTACAGGGCACCTCACTATCCCTCACTTTTAGATACTCTTCCTTCTCTTCATTTACATTACATATGTCCTTGAAGATACTGGTAATGTCATAATAAATTACTCAGGTTGGCAAAAATATTTCACTGCCTCTGTTTGCAAAACCATAGTAGATATTTGATGGTTCTTAGAGACTCTGGCTTTTCTCATACTACTTATTCCTGCTAGACAACAAAATTAATGACAAAATATGCTTAATGTCTACTATGATAAAACATAAACCAACAATTCCATAGGAATTTGTCAGTATGTGATTCCCAAAGATTTTATCCTTTGGATTTTTGAATCCTTCTCTGCTGAAAAACAGATCTCAAAAGAACTGTTGGACACTCTAGCAAGTTAGTGAAATCCAGGAAAAAAAAAAAAAGGAGCTGAGGGGGAAAATTTTCTAAACTGGAAGACTATTTCCCAGTTCTATTTCAAGAGTTTCTCAAGACATTCTTTCTCCTGTCTAGGATGTGTGTGATGGTATTTACTTGACCTACTCACTGAAAGCATTCATTGCTTTTGAACAAGTTGCCTTAAAATAAAATACTGATTTCAGTTACATGTATTCTTAAAATACCAGGTTTGTTGATTTCTAGACGACTTTATATATAAAGAGGATCAGGGCACTGATGAAAAAAAATCTATTATCCAGAAAATTTCATCTTGCTCCCTTGCACTGCCTCACACTAACAGAAAGGAAACAGGCATAATATAGCTAAAGAAAATTTGCCTTTTGTTCTCATTGTGGAATGCATAAAAAGCAAGGTGTAACCATCCCATTAGTGTGCATTGCATCTGAACTGTGCCTTTGACCCACACTTGGTCTATGAATATTGTTGTGAACAGATACCATGGGAAATCACCAGGAGAGAACAAAGACCACACTAAGAACATACAAATGGGAAATTTAAAATGTTAAGATCAATGGAATACCAAGACCAACTTTGAATACTTCCCTTCCAGAATAGCTGAAATTTGCCATGGAATTTCTGTGTCACAACAAAAAAATTTAGAAGAAGCAATACAGAAATTATGCAAAACCAAATCATACCAGGTTCATAAAGGAAGAGTAAATGTTTTATTACACATAGTGCTAGTGACAAGAAAAGAAGCAGAGGCAGATGAGTTCAGTATGAACAACTAGGAAAAGTCCACAACAAAACCTATCCATGCAGATGTCATCTTTCCAACTATGATATGACACGGCTAAACGCTGGAGAGGGAGACGGATCACACTCTAAGGGGCCAAAAGTAGGCAGTGCAGACTGGGTTTGAGAAAGTACTCTAAATATAAACCAGTGCCTACTAATTCTCATATGTCATGGTATTGTCATTCTTGAAAAAAAACTAGTGAAAAGTACAGAATATGACTGTAAAAAGTAATGTAAAATTTTTGTTTAATTTTTCAATTCTCTCTTTTCTTGGAGTTGGCAGTTACGTTAAGGACTGAGAAACAGGTGAAGTGCACACCCAGGCTGCACTGCCCCAGTGATACCAGTGACTAGAGTTGGGAAGATAAGGAGGTGCACATCCAAGCTACCTTACCCGTTGGCACCAGATGTTCCAAATTAACTCCATGTCACCAGGGGATAAAGGTGGGAGTGAGGCTTGTGCACAGCCAAATAGGGTAGGACTCTTACAGCTGTTTAAGTCTCACTGCCCACTGGATAACATACAACTGTTCATATACTCTTCAAAAAGCAGGAAGGGAAAGCTGTAAGGACCTCGTGCCATGAGGGAAGGAGAGAAGGGAAGGTGTAAAGTCCTGTATCGTAACTGAGAATAGGAAGAGAGGGAACAGGAGAGCACCTAGGCAAGATACTGTCTCCCCCTTCACAGTCAGTAAGTTGCCTTGTCTTTAAGTAAAGTACTCCTTCACAATCTTCCAATGGGGAAAATTCTCCTGAGAGGACTAAGTTAGGAAGAGTAAAAAGAGTGGGTTTGGATTTACACTCAGAGAAGTCAAAGCACTACCACTGCAGAATACAAAGAAAAAAGAAGGGGGGGGGGGGGGGGGGGGAGAGAAAAAAAGACCCAAGCCTCAAATTAAGAGATTAGCAGAAGCACTTTTCTTCTAACATTAAATTACTCCTGATGCTGTTGAACTAAGTGGATGAAGGGAGTAAATTATTAAGCACCATCCTGCAGCCTTTGGTCCTGTGAATGAAAATATGGCGCTAGCATAGAATGAGTTTAGGGGACATCACTTTACCTGCTGGAGAATGAAGGTTTTCATAGCAGCGGCGGTGAAGGGGCCACAAGAAAGTAAAGCACAAGTACACAGCAGTAACTCAAATTCCAGAGGGAACAGCCTTACATTTCCTCACTTACTTAAGTCTCCACTTCCATTTTTGGACAACAATTCCTGAACTTCTGCTTGCATCCTGCTCTGAAATCACAATTCCAACTTTCACGCTGCCATCTAACCCAGCGTTAACACAAACAGACCTTTAATTTCCTGCTGCGGTATCACTAAACTTGGAGCACTCATGCTTGGCAAAATCAAATAAACATATCTTTCACTGAAGTATTTCCCATCAGACTGGAGTACACATGCTGACCACACTCTACCTTTCTAAGAGGAGATAGTACTTCAGTATACTCCTACTATAATGAATCTGATTGCAAGGTTCACAATGTTTAACACAGCTAAATAACTTCATTCTTAAGAAGTCCACACAAGTTTTTGCTGAATGCTGTTAGTTTACTATTAACAAATTAACATAATAATTTCTCTTGAATGGGACAGATTGGCGTATCTTCTCATCTTTATAACAATTAAAAAAGCAGCTCTGAGGCAGTCTCTCATCTCTGCACTAAAAGAAAGGTTAGCTCCCCTGCAACATCTTTCTTCCTTTCTTCTTTCTCTTTATTAGCTGGATGGGCAAATTGTAAGTCTCATTTGGTACATTTAAATTGGTTCTTGTCTGTGACCTCTATTTTGGGAGGAGGGTATTTTTAATTTAATTGGTTTATTTCTCAGATTTTGCTTGTAGTGTCCAACTCCCAGTTTATTTTTAATTACTTCTTAAAATTACCCTTTCGTAAGTTCCGTATCACAATTCTAGCTTTTGCAATAGGCCCTTGATTACAAAATTTTCTGTAAAAAAAGAAGTTCTTTTTCTTACAGTTATTACAGTCATTATTTAGGGTCTAAACACTGTATTACAGAGTCATCAACAGAAGTTGACGGGATATAACTAAGTCAAACGCTGTCTGTCTTCTTGTGCAATATAAACAAACTATTAAAAGAAATACTTTGAATTAAAACCTCTAAAAAAATGATCCAAAATTCATTTCTGATCCAAGTAATTTCTTTTAAGTTAAATATTTCAGAAGCTGAAGCCATTCCTTAAGCTAATTTTATGGCTTCTGAACTCTCATCTTTGTAAAACTCATCAATAATCTTTTACAGCCTTAAGCAATTTCTGTAAGTAGTAAAATGAATCATGCCCGTCAGGGTGAAAACATGGCATAAAAGGAATATGCAACCGTAAACTGCAGACAACTTCTGAACATCTAAATTATTAGAAATTTTTCAGGGTTTAAATACACTGATAATTTGAACCATGAACAACATTTTCCGAAAATGGGAAAAAATTGTTCACAAATTCAAATCCCAAACTTCTGGGAGATTAATTTAAGGCAAACAACAAGCAAACTGCAATAGTCAGAAAGGCTTTATCATCTGAATACCCTGTAACTTTGTAACACTGAAAGGAGACAACACATTATTATGGACAAAGACGTTAATTTCAGCAATCTCATATTAACTGTCTTACATTCTAAGAGAGAATCCCTCAGCCAGAACATTCTATTCACAGCACCAAAGAACAATGAGAGTCATGGTAAAGTAAGCTGCTGATTTAGATTTTGATTAACGGCCAAAGTATAGATGCTGATCTACTATGGAAAGAATGTTGTAAATTTTATCTTCTTTTTAAATGTTTCATACATATACTTAAGACCTAAACAAATGTCTTACAGATGGGTGGAAGAATAAACCAATGCAGGTTTGGGGACTATTTCAAGAGATGTGGATCACTCTTCTGGAGAGCTGCATCTGAAGTCACTCGTTTTTTTCAGACACTAGTTAAGTGTAGTGTGACTGACACTAACACTGAATAGTAACCCAGAATTCTCCTCAAACTAGACTGTAGGCAGATTATATGTAATAGCAATAACTGACCAAAATAGCACAAATTGTCTATTCTCCTTAGCCTTTAATTTTCCACTCTTTACCAGTCATGCTCTGAAACAAAAACCACAGGATAAATAAAGTGTAACCTGACAAAACATCTTCTGCTCCATACAACAAAAATGAAATTCCACATAACAGCAAAGAAACTTTGCAATTAACAGTAATTCTTTGTAATGAAAGCATAGTGTGTTGAGAAAGATCAACTATAAGTCCTGCTTAAAAATGTGGTTTCTCAGATGAAAAAGGAATATACCAAAGACAATTCCTACACACATCCAAGTTTAACTGTTGTTTTGTTTGCTTCAGAAGACTCAGAACATCTTCTTTGCCTATTACCAAAAAGCACCTAGGCCACAAATCTTAATACGATGAAAATTAATGTGTAAATTTTTATGTTAAGTCACCCATCTCTTCGTTAGGCAACTTCTCATATGTAATCTACATTTCTCTCCCATCTTTGAAACTGCAGTGCAACTCTGAATCTGAAGACTGGAAATTTGAGTTACTGCCATGTTGAGTACAGACCTAATATCAAAATAATGTAATTACCAAATTCCTCCAGGACAAAGACTCCTCGCACAGTATTGCACTTTTTAATGTGATTCAGCTCTATGAAAACCTACAAAAACAGGAGGAAAAGTAACATAAAATTAGTCAGGTTTGGTTTTTTTAAACTAAAACTCAAAATTAAACAAAAACATCATCACAGCAGATACAACCTGAAGTGTTGTAGCATACACTACCAGTTCATTTACAGTTTAATATATAAATAAAGGGTGAAATAAACATTCAAAAGACAAACTTGCCACAATGCTAGAAATCAACAAATAACTTAAAAGTGCTAAGAAGCGAAGACAGCAGAAGATGAAGTACCTTCCGCTCCTTGCAGGAGGAGAAAGCATGGAAGAGAAACGAAGGAGTTAGTAACTCTGACATATCCAACATTGCTACCCCTTCAGGCACTCAAATGAGTTATTGCAAAAAGAATACCAACACACCTGAAATACAACAGAAGAGGGGGACGAGAAAAAAGCTGGCTCCCAAATTTGGCATGATTTGTAGCCTCTGATCCATCCCAGTTAGTTTCTGCCCCTCCATGCATCCTCCTCCAGCACAGAGGGCAGGTAAGGGGCACTATACTTCCCACCCTGACACTGATCCTCCTAACCTGTCTAGTAGTTAAATCTAATCCAGTGAGGAACCACTAATCTTCCTTCTCCCCGAGAGCCTTGCCGTTTAAGATTTTACTACAGTTTATGATATATAATCTGCATACTTACTCTTGGAACTGTCTCCTTTAACAGTCAGTACCAATTTTCTGCTTTAAGCAGGATGGGAGAGTTTGGACCCTTCTCTATTGTTTGCTCACTTCACATATGGTTGCTGCTAGCTGAGCAGTCACTTAGAAAACAAACCTGCTTTAAACTCATGTTTTACATAGGTGAACCCCAAAAGACAAAACAGTTGAACTACATGACTAGGTTTTTCAGTCCAGAACCAAGATGCCAAGATTGCATGAATAAACATGAGCATAAGGAGTTTGTTCAATATTCAATCCATTTCAAGATACAAAACAGTCCCTTCTTATATGCACATCTCCAAAAGAGTGAGAGTCAGTACACAGACATAAGAATCTGTAGAAAGTGCTATAAGGAATCAATTCCATATTCCAGTTTCTAATATACTTGCTTTTTCAAGGCAAGAGGAACACTAAGAGTAACATTGCCCTAACATTTAGAGTAAGCCTGCGTCCAACACCTTAGAGAGACCCTTGCAAGACTGTATTACGATAGCCTGGATTGCTACTTTCAGTGCCCATACACTTATGACACCATGATCTCAAGACCTTTTTTTAAAAATGTCACTAGAGAAACTTCATTGCCTTGGAAAGAAGGGAAAGGAAATCTCTGCAACTCTTTTGAATCCAATACTAGCAACACCCATGTAATCATAGATGATATGCTACCCAAGAAAGGCAAAGGAAGTCAACACCAGAAATTGTTGTGGTTTTTTTAAGAAACAGGCTTGACTGTATCAATAGAGATCAGTAAATGTACCATACATCTGAGAGAAGTCAGGTTGATTTTCAAGTCAAAGGGGTTTTATTTTTTTATTAGCAGAGAACTAACAAACAGACGCAGGATATTTTTTGCTCAATATAAAAAACTAAACTTCCACTTACTTAATCAGAAAATCTGAAGCTTGCTTTCTGCTTACATTCAAGCACTCAGGGAAAGGAGATTTAATCCCATCTTTCTTGTTTGCCTGTTTTCGCCCATGTTCTACGTCAGTTTAGTTGGTCAAAAAACATTTTATTTTTTGAGGAAGAGTTACAGAGTAAACAAGTCAATAACAGAACACTTTCTTTATTGCACTTAGTTTCCTTTTTCTGTAATATTTTCTGTGAAAAATTTTTGCTAGTAGTCTAAAGTACAAAGTTCAGAAAGTCAATAAAAAGGCTCAGGCGAAACATTGGTTGTTTTATCTGGTAACAGTAAAGCTGCCTAAAAGACTTGACTGCCCCAGGTGCTCATGATCTGGGTATAATGTTAAGGAATGCTGCATTTCCACAAGAGTTATGAGCGAGATGAGAATTTATTGACTGTCACAATTACAGTAAGTTATCAATTTGCCCAAATGATGGGCAATTTCTTGTTATGTTGTTTAAGGGACAGAGATGCTCTCCTCTCACTCAATCAGAAAACAAGCATAAAGGAAACAACAGTTACTTACCCTAGGGAAACTGTGGTTCTTCAAGACAGAGCATTCAGTGTGGATCCTACTGTAGATGGGCATGTGCCTGCTGCATTTTATTAAATTTCCATCTATTTTTGACACAGTTGAATTCATAATGGGGACAGAGTTACTGAGGCCCAATATTACAACATAATTTGTAGATGTAAACTCAGAATAGTCTGCCAATGCCACAGGTACACTTGATTCCTCCCTATTCTAAAGGACCTCCTCTGACCTGCTGGGCACAGATAGACTTGAACATTTTTTCTTCTTAAACTTATGTGCTCTGCCAGCATGGTGAGACAATTTGTGAACATTAAAGACAACTATCATGTGTCAATAATAGGTTGGCTCACCATGCATCTAAGACGTTTCCTGAGGAATTCACAAGGCAGTAAGAAAGTATACACACTGCAAATCAAGAGCCTTCAAAAACCGTTTCATGAAAGCAAGCACCATTCTAACACTAACGCAGTATGTTCAGTCTTCTCAGGTAGGACAGAATAGAACTCCATTTATCTTTGTGGTTTTTTTTTTAAGAAGTGGAAACCCCTCTTCCTATGTTCTAAATGAGTTATTTCTATGATGTCCAACCAAGCAGAGCAACAGAAATCCCTTCGTTTAGTAAGTTGCATTGCTGAAAAGAGTACTTGGAAAGAGGGCCAAGAGCAGGGCCTGTATATGGAGTCAGGAAAGGAAGATGAAGAGAAAGCTGTGCCTGATGAGGTCCTGTAGGCATTTGTTGATCAGTATCCCCATCCAAACTCAATAGAAACAGAAAAAGCTGTTTTCAACACAGAGAAATGGCTGTAGGATCCTAGTTTTCATCATGGTCATATACATATTCTGAAATCAACTGCCTTAGGGAGCAATTCATATAATTTATATGAAAATTGGAAAGGAGAATTCATCTAGAACAGCAGACCTTTTATTAAGACAGCAGACTGCTTGATGAATGTTAGAATAAGAATGCAAACATCATTTATCTCCACAGATTATGAAATTGGAGGGGATTTTTTTTGTATGGTACAACTAGTAGGAGTCCTTTACATAACTGCTACAGTTGTCCATTCTACACAGACCCTCAAATGGCAGACTTTTGATACCTGTCTAGACACTTCGTTTTGAGAAAGAAAACAAGGATCTATCTTAGGTCCACTAAATGGTACTGAATGCCCTTGCCACCTGGCAATCTACAAATTGTAGATCTAACAGACCAAGAATTAAACATATTGGATACATGAAGTATAATTTCCAAAACTGTACTTGTTTCAATATTCATCTTAAGTAATGTAAACTGATCTGGCTACAGCCTCATTGGAAAGGTGATGAAAAGGAGGAATAACCTTTCCAGTGGGGGAGACAGCAGGCACACTTTCTGGGTCTGACCTGCACAGACTGTCTTCCAGAAAAGATATAGTAATTTTCACCACGGAGAGCAAATTAGAACACCATTCTCTGTAAGGAAGGATATGATAAAGCTAGCACTCTAGGAGTGCTGGTGGTAGCACAGGACTTGGTATCTGTGGTACAAAGTTCAACTGGTAATGGTCCTGACAGTCGTATAATAACAATCAGTACTAGGTTTCCCTAAGGCTTCTTTCAGAATGTCATTCCAGTCTTTCAGGAAAAAAAAGGCTTTGAATTTAAGGACAAGGGTATGTTCTAGGATTTGGAGTTTTTCTTTTGGACAGATGCATGTGTGCTCAACCATGTTCTTAACACTGAGTGTCTTTGTCTTGTGAAGATGCCTGTTACACTTAAGAAACCATGATGATGATGATGTGGCTACCTTCTTATATATCTTTTCTTACTGCAAATGCATATATGCCTGGGTGTTCATTTATGAAATAGACTCATCTCCATAGACTGTTCAAGAGATGAGCACTTTGAGCTCAACATCTTTTTTGACTTCTGGCAGAAGAAGAAGGAAAAGCAAACAGAACATTCCCTGTGGTGTGTCCTTACCTTAGGACAAAGTAATTTCTATTATGTCTGTCTATAATGATATCAAACTGTTGCTTCTGAGAGCAGGGTTTAATTTTCAAAGGCTTTAGACCAGCCATTTCCAATAACTATGAAAATTCATTCTGTACTAACAGCGAGTTCCTCTTGCGGTTCTTTGTATTTCGGCATATCCAATAAAAAGTTAAAACCTATAACTAAGTCATACAGGTAGATTGTTCCATCAGAGTAGGTTTGAAATACTAGAGCAGGTCAGCTGTAGTCCAGGTTCTACCCTCGTAATAGACAGGAAGAAAACTGAAGGAGGTTCACAACTCTCCACTCCTTATACCGGCACATACGAACTCAAAGAGGCACATGGTGCTGCTGTGACCTTGGGAGAAGTATTAAAGATTCTGAGCATGTGTGTTTGAGATGCACATGCACTTCCAGTGGGATCTACACTGATGTATCCTCAAAGAAGAACAAAGCTTGTGTGGGGAGAAGAGTCTAGTCAGGAGGAAAGGAAAAAACACTCCACAGAGGACTGACAGAAGCTTTTCTTTCTCTCTCTCTCTCTCACACACACTTTCTCTCTCTCTCTCCCCCCCCCCCCAAATCAATTCTACTGTCTAGCATAGCATGCATTTAATATCATATGCAAAACAAAAAAACACAAAGCAAAATAAAAAACAAGGATCAAAGGAAGCAACAGAAACAACATCCAGAGAAAGGAAGAAGTAACAAATCTAGTTGTGTTTCCTCTATGCCCACAAGATCTGCTATTTGGAAGGAAAAAAGAATCAGTAATTTTTTCTTATGTTTGTGAATTACAGCAAGAGCCACTTTCCCATTTTATTTTCATACTAAATTTTGAAACCAGACAGATTAAATATGATGCAGAAGGTTGCCCTCT
The DNA here is from genome assembly GCF_964195595.1 of Calonectris borealis. Classification (NCBI taxonomy): domain Eukaryota; kingdom Metazoa; phylum Chordata; class Aves; order Procellariiformes; family Procellariidae; genus Calonectris; species Calonectris borealis. Next base: position 45,352,507 of record NC_134316.1, on the reverse strand, counting down.
GTTCTGCAATATTCAAACACTGTATCTTTAAGGTTCGCTGCTTATGCCATCAGGATATGTTCACAGTGTGATGCATTATGGCAGTTTAGATTACTATTGATCACTTCTTCTGTCCCTTATATACTGGCTACCACTTGTTTTGTGCTTAGACAATTCAGACCACCAGAAATAAGAAGTTGAAACCTGTATCAACGTTTTTCTTCAGTTGATTATAGTTTTCCTGAGGATACTTAATTTCAGTGTATTTTTACATACACACATATATATATTTGTGTGTGTGTGTGTTTGTATGTAAATATACATATGCTTTTTTACCCCCATCACACTATCCCTTGTCCTTGTTGATACTCTGGGAAGAGGAAACACATACAGGCGTGCTGCAAAGACTGTCATGCTCACAGTCTTCTCACATATTTCCCTCATACCTGACTGTGCATAAATTTCAGGTTAATTCCTTCCAGTGTGACCTGAAGAAGACCTCCTTCACCGGTTTTCATATCCTGCACAGGGAACTCACCACCCAACTCAGGGCCTGTGACATGTTAATAAAAAAAAAAAAAAAAAGAATCAAAGAAAAACAAACAAAAATATCCAGAGAGAGAAAGAGACAGAGAAAGAACAGAAAGCAGTCAGCCAAGTCATGATATGTCAAAGGGAAATCTAAAACAATAAAAACATAATTTCCATTTGATGTGCATAGCAAGAGGACACTACTAAGAATAGTAAGCAGCATTTCAGTAGAGTCCACTCACTAATGACAACCTTCTGAGAACCACTAGACTTTTAAGTATCGTAACAAATTTCATCCTGGTTACATGAAGGGACATCGATGTCAACTCAGTCTGTATTTATTGTAGTTCATATTGCGGTTTTTTTTGTTTTAAATGCCACGTTTCATTTCTGCATGGTAAGACACTGCAATTACATTACACCGCAGACAGCATAGTCTTAAGTACAAACACATATGCAAGTACAAACTAGGCTTGCATTTGTGAGCTTGATGAATTTGTACAGTATTCAACAACGAAAATTACAACAATGACAATTTAATAGAGGACATTAATAGATGACAATCTAGGCATTTTCATCTAGTTTCTTTTACATCATTCAGTTCAGCTAGAAAATGCTTTCTTATAATGATTTTTTAAAAATTATCATTTGTGCAGAACCACTGAACTCTGGAGAATGGCTTTCAAACACATTTTTAATACTGCATTATTGCCCAATTCTTAAAATAGCTTTCAAAGACACTTTTGCCTTCTCTACCCTCAGTGAAAGTCCAGTCCTTCCTCCCCGACCTCAGATTAAATTGGACTAACGGTAGGAGGAAGAAAGTGGTGGCTCTTCCAAGCTCCAACAGATGGCTGAGGGTTGAACACTTAAGATGTTAGATTTAAACAGTCATGCTGATGCCAGTTATGAGTATAAAATGTAGATCCCTTAGATTTGGCATTAAGACACACCTAAAATAGGCCTGTACCTCAAAGCACAGCTCTCAGAGTCCTAGCATCCACTTGAAAAAAAAAGAAATGGTTGCAACAAAAATCAAACTTTCAAAAACACGAAACCACAGTGATGTTACCCTGAACCTGCAAACAGACTCCAGCAAGGTAAAAACAACCATCTTATGAAGGTATAAAATAAGGCACCTTCATGTTTGTTACCCAGGTACACACAGCACCTGCTGCTCTCTGGGGACTAAGAGAAATGGAAAATTGCCTTCCCGAGAACTCAATCTCTCAAAACTGCAAATCCACTTTTCTAGGTTTTTTGACTCAAGAGGAAAAGGAAAAGGGTGTTTGTCAAGAAAAGTTTCACCAGTATAATTATACTATCCTGTCCCAGATCATGATGCTAAACTAAGAAGAATGTCTACACTGGAGAAGTTATACTGATATAAGAACATTGGGTTAACTGCACCTTTTGACTTGCACCAGAAAAAGACTTTCCAATATAGAAAAGGTTTGTGCATGGGAAGTCTGCAGAAAGCAAAGCTGAAGTTGCATAGTCTTTTCTTAGTTATCATTTTACTGGCAGCTAGTCCTCCTTACATAGTCACTCTTCTTTATACAGGTGTTTTGGTTTTGTTTCTATTGTGAGTGAGGTATATGTAGGCAAACTAACGATAACACTAAGTCTGCTATGTACACACAGATGTACAAAGCTACCCTCAGATTTCCAAGTAAAAGAAAATTATATTCAAAGAAGTTACCAATAAAAAAATTTTGTTGATTGTAGATTAAACAACAAATGCTCCCAACAAGCAAAATCTTGTACCTGGTTTAATGCTTTGCTGTCTTGCTGCTGCTCGCTCCATACTGTCTTTTACACAGTAGTATAATTCCCGACACTAACATGTAAAAGAAGAGTAATACAATGTTATTTTTCCAAGTTACTAAGGGAAAAGAAGAGCAAGATTCTAAGATTCTACAAAAAGAACAAGCCCCATGTGGCGCATAACAACAAAAAGCCTATAAAAGTTCAATCACAGCTAATTATTAGATGGTATTTATATTTATTTTTCCAGTTGACAGAGAAACTATTTCATATAATTTCATAGCACTTGTGAAGAGTTCATGGCTTGGCACATGCTCATGAGCAATCTAACCAAGTTTACTCCATTTCCTAGTGTAGAAAAAGCCTCAAAACAATACCACAATCCCTCCCTTTCTTTCGGCTTCTAGCAATCAATGTTACTGATCATACTCTTATGATCTATATTTTTGTTATTCAGATCAATTTCCTTACAACACATTCTTCTATTCATCTTTCTTCAATTCCCCTCTCTGATATCAAATAATGTTAAGCCATAATCTCAGAGTAAAATGTAAGAGAATTTCTATCCGAAGCCCAAGATACATACAGTTAGTTTTCCAAGTAACTTCTGTAGCACACTGCTTTTGTCCTCCTTTCCTTTGTATTCACACCTGCATTATGATGACCTGGTCTATGTAAAATGAATTTTTTGAAGCCGAAATCTAATCCCTTTATATATCTCAAAGATAATAACCTTTCAATATATTACTTGCATTTACAAATCTTTACATTTTGTTTGCTGGTCATTGTGTGGGAGTTACTGGAGTTCTAAGAGTTACTGGAGTTTTCCTAGTAGGTTTAAGCTATTTCTTTACGTTTGCAATTAATCATAAGGAGAAGAAAAGGGCTTTCATATTAGTGGAGAATGTAGGCATATATGAAATAAAAACCAAACATGGGCCCATGGAGAAAAATTTTTATCTATTTTGTCAGTTTGGGTTTGCCATTAAAAATGACACAATTAACTCAATTACTAAGACATAGTTTTATTTACCTTTTTCCCCATGAATCTACCACAATATTTTTACTACCTTTATAAGCCTGCAAGATAATGCAATATTTAGTAATACTGATGTTTTCCTTCTTCTAACAAAAAAACCCAAGTAAAAGCTACACATGTAATTGCTTAAATTACATCCTGCTGTACTACTTTCTCAGGTAAATAACAAGGCATAACGCCAGCTTCAGATGTCAGTGCAGTTAAACAGCCATTGCAGTTCAGTAACCAGTGCTGGAGAGAGAATGCTATTTTTTGATTAAACGTGGAATATGACACACCAAGGATTTGTTTTTTCTTTTTAGCTTTCAGTATTATGTGTATTAAACAAGACACGTACCTTCTTTGTGTAGAACTTGTTCAGTTGTGTCTCCTGACCATTCCTCCGCCAGAGACACAGCACTTTTGTTTTGGGACAGTAAGTCATGTTGATGAGTTTCTCATACCACCAACGTTCATACACAGTTCCAATGTTGCTTCTCAGCACAATGCAATCATCACATACCTGGGAGCACAAAATATTACGTAAGATTTCCAATATTATTTATTGAATGCTACTAGTTGCATTAATATTATTCTTGTCTCTACCTCCATGAAAAATATGTCTCCTGTTGTGTCTGTCCCAGCATGTACTACAAAAGTCTGCTTCTTGATGTGACGGCTGCCGCTGGGTCTTACAGGGAGTTCCCGTCCATTCTAGAGAAAAAAAAAAATGCAATCATTAATGAACTTTGAAACCAATTTCTCCTTATCTATTGAAAAAAAGTCCATTAGGTGACACTAGAAGCATTTTCAACAAATGAAAGAAAAAAGAAGTACTTTTAACACAGCTGATTGGAGGCAACAAAACCTTAAGTGAGATACTCTAGTAAGTTTAGTTTCAACAACTGTGACTGTGAGAATTATCACAGCATACAACAACATTCATGCTGGTACCATACTCAGTATGGGATAGTGAGGTGTCTGGATTCCAGTAACATTGCAGTAAGCTGGTCTGCTTTTTTCCCCCAATTAAGATAATTTTGTGTCCTTTCTGTGCATAAAAGTAAGTTCCAAATTTAAAAATGCTTTGAAAAATTAGCTTTTAAAGGGCCTTACTTGCATCCACCCTGGTGATGGTTGTGTTAAAAGCTGGCTAGTTTTATTAACGTAACTGTTAGCCTATATTCTTAATGAGCATTACAGGACGTAAGGTTTATTATGCATGGCAGCTGATAGTGGAAACAGTTTTGTATAGAAACTGATTGCTACAAGTCTTATAATGACCTGGAAACTGATGGAAAACTAAACACTTGTTACAGTCCTAGTAAGAATAAAGGTTCCCACCCACAAAAGTGATATTAACAAAATATTAGGGTTGCATAGAACTGTGGTACTGAAATGTCATGTTTATATGTATTTGTATTGCAGTTCTGATAACTGCATAACATTATAATATTATAAACAGGGTCATACAATCACAGTCTTTATTATACACATGTGAAGGCAGTGTTTAATAATTCAATTTAATTATTTTTAATATTTTTAAATTAGTGTTACAGAGCATTTATAGAAGAATTTTCAGATAATTTTTTACATCCCACAGGTACATCACGCATCACTGCTTTACTTACCAGATTGGCAAGTTTGTCTAGAATATCATTTATTTGCTGGCTGTGCACCAATCCAATATGCGATTTTCCCATTAGACGACGCACCTTTTTCCTAATATCATTCTTATTTACCTAGGAAGCAGATATAAAGACAGTTACATACTCTTCTCTATTCACAGGCAGCAACTCCTATCTCCCAAAATCAGCATATCTTGGTTTCCATTGCTAGGACAGCAAAACAACTGATCTCCAGCTCAGTCATGCTGGGGCCTCTTTAGCCCAGCAGTACAAACAGAAGTTGCACATACTCGACTTTTCCCAGCTAGTGGGCAGGTGATACTGAGAGATCTCCTGCCTACTCTTGCAGAACAGAACAGCAATTACACTACCGTCCACTTCCAACTAGTGATATTAAAAGCCTCAGTTCTCCATGTTGCCACTTATGTGATGGGTGTCATCTGCCAGGCTAGCTTCTCCACCTCTTCCTCTGCAAAGAGTTGGTTTAGTCAACTGCAGAGCCCTCAACACAAGAAATACTAACACAAAGGCATGATACCTTTCAGAATTCTCATTCTTTCACGATCTGTTTCCTGGTCACTAGGCCAGGGCTCCAAAATTTCCAGATAGTCCTCAAACAGCAGCAGGTTCCTCCTGAAGATGGACTATAGGAAAGCTCAGAAGCAAAACATTTCTGCCCCAGGCGCCATTTCAAAAGGCTATTATGAATGCCAGCCATTGATACTAAAGGCTTCAAGACGGTACGCTCATGCTTGAGCACTGACTTCAAGCTAGATCAGACGTTCTTTTTCATCATATTGTGATTATGACCTTAGTGCTATGGAGCATACAAAGCAAACTCAACCTGCTCCTTCCTTTGGCAAGAATTCTTTGCACTTGAAAAAAACCCACTGTATTTTTCAAGAATTTTTTAGGTAAAAACTACTAGACTCTGCTATCCCAAAACAAGAAAATAAATTAAAATACCAGGGTATTGGATTTGGAGGATTATGCTTCCCTTGACAGCTCAGAAGAATTCACTTCTCTAGTAACAGAAGGCCTTCCAACTTTACAGTTTCTACTGGAAGCTGCCCTAAGAGGAGATACCTTGGTACAGTATTAAGTCTCTTAAAGCCTTCACTCTATCTGCTTGAAAAAAATCCTGTATACAAATAATGCATACTAAATTCTAGATCCACCACCTTTTATCCCAAAACTGATAATCGGGGGGGAAAGGGGGGGGGAAGTAACCACAACAATCACAAAAAAAAAACAACAACACCCCACAACCCTTTTTTTGCTCAGTTCTTCATCCCATCCTCACTCTTAAGCATCTCTGAATATGCACTAAAAGAAACAATATTTTTTTCACAACTCTCAGATCCCCTGTATTCCCTTTTCATCTATAACCTATAGTGATAGCCCAGAGTGATATCATTTTCAAAGGCATAATATCCTGTTTGCCTTCTTATCCCTTTCCCCCAGGAAACTGTTTTCTTGGGGATCTGATTATTTTCACCCCACCAAAAGACACTCTTCTCCTCTTGGACTAAGTCTATCAACATCTGTCATGAGATAGCCTTTTGAAACCAATATTATTTGCCCTCCTCTTTTGCATCCTGTGATGAAAGTAACCGCACTGGTTATTATTACTTCTACTTTAAGTATTGCAGCAATGCATGTCCTAATGGCCGAACCCCACAGTCGTCTTCTGAAATAAACTAATTCCAAATATACTCAAATCCCATCTTAAAACTTACCTTCATATTCCATTTACATCAGGAAAAATCAATACCTTCTTTCTCTCTCACCACTCCCCCCACCCACAAAAAAAATTGCATACAATAACTTCTTCCACTGGTTGGGTATCAGACTTTCTTTATCTATGGAATGATGTCTCACCTCCTCATTTAAACAGTAAAAGTTACCAAACTATCACCTGTGTACAGCTATTCTTACTGTCAAGCTGTTGCGCTGGACAGCACAGTGCATCAAATCTGTTACAGATAAAACCATGCACCTAAGCTGGTTCTAAACATGACAAAAATTTTAGAAGATTGATTTTCCAGTGACTTTGAGGGAGGATTTGGACTATCTAAGAAATTATTCAGACTAAAAGAAAGATATGGCTAGTAGCCACCTACAGCATTAAGGTACATATAAACGGCCCACTGAATGAGAAAAAAGGGTTGCTTAATAGTAATGACAAATTTCGTGTTAAGTTATTGACATGCGTATTTGCAATCTGCCCACGTTGGGAATATGCGGCTGTGAGGAAATCAGATTAGAAGATGCTCTCTACTTAATTTATAACCTATACTCTTAAAAATAAGAATGTCCTCTAAAGTTACTAGTAGAAATAGTAAATTTCTATTTTAAATAACAATGTATATGCATACCCATGGCATAGAACTGTGTAAACTCAGACAACATATCTCAAAGAATCTCCAGGTACTGAAGCAATTTTTTCATTAATATTAGGACATGTTTTATAACATTCTTTTATACTACACTGTTCTGAGCTTTGTGAACAGAGATGTATGGTTTCAAGACAACACCAACAAAATAGACTGCTTAAATCTGAGCAGTGATCTATTAAAAAGAAAAAGTAAAAAAAGTCACCTTTATCATAAGCATATAAGCAATCATATTATGCAGCAGTGTAGCTAACAAGCGGTCCTCATCATCCTCCAAACGCTTTCGATCATGTTCTCCCAGGGAAAGATACCTGCAAGAAGAGGTAGATCTGAAGCAGACTCACAGGCATTCTTCATCCAGTTCACTATTTGTAAAGCGTATGGCAAATAAAACCTCCAAAAACACTAAGCCAAATGGGCATTTTCCAGTAAAACACTGTGATCACTAATTAAACATTTCCATTAATTACTAACTAGTTGAAGTAAATAACATCTGCTCAGTGGGAAAGTTCTCAGTGGTCCACTGGGCTTATCCATTTCCTCTTTTCTGCTGTCGCAGCTCCATGACAATTACAACCGGCAGAAGAGGAACACACAACTCAGTGCAAGAGCTCCCCGCCTTTAGAGCTTAAATGTAGCTGCAAGGCAGAAGTAAACTGATGAAGGAAGCGCACAGGCACTCTCTTCTTCCAGTAAGGTAGGTAGCTTGTGGAAAAAGAAACAGTTTACAAACTAGCACCTCACAAATGTTCTTATTTTGGCTACCAGATCCCATGTTACATGATACCATGGGTGTAGGTAGTACAGCTGCAGGTGGTAGACAGAGCAGAGAATGATCAGATATTAACAGAGCTGAGGGACAAAAAAAAAAAAAAGGCAAGCAGGTAGTGAAGATTGACACCTTAGAAGTAGTCTAGCTTTAAGCTACCACGCAGATATTTCTAGAGAGTGGTTCCCTCATAGTTTTTTTGTTTGTTTCTTTTAACTACAACCTGTGAAGTAAAAACACCTATGAGTGACTTTGCATTTTGAGAAGGCTCAAAATGCAGTTTCTGAAGACATTTAATTCTTTCAGTTTTTGTCAACACACTGATATCTTCCTTTATTCCAGAATATAGTCATCTTGCCACAGAAATCTCTTGCTTTATTACTGATCTAGTCTATTCCATCTATTCATACTGTGATTATGCTTACATTACCCATTTCTCTGGAAATACCAACTTTCCACAAGAGTTAAAAAAAAAATAATATCACAACTGAAGATAGTATTTCAGTATCAGGAGATACTGGCCAGCATAGCGTCAAAAGGCTAACTTTGGAACAGTCAGGTAGAGTAACAAGGTTTACAAAGTGACAATAGCATGTTCAGCAGAATTAAAATAATTTTTTTTTTATTATTTCAGCCCCAGGTGAAACAATGAGGAGGAAAGAGGTCTACTAAAGTACTTTACCTGTCAATCATCTCCTGAGGTCCCTGGTCCATCCCCATTCCTTCTCTCTCTAACATCACAGCATCCAAAAAAGCATCTTCCCAGAACTGCATCTGGTCCCACAAAGTTGAACGCTCTTTGCCTATGCAACGTATACAAAAATAGAGCATATATTTCATTTACTCCAGTCAAATACTTAAAGATTAACTCCTGTTCCTTCCCACTCCTTGAAAATACCATAAGCCAACACACAATTAATTCATATTTAACAAAAAAAAAAAGGTTAACTTTTAAACGACAAGCAGTATCACACTGAAGAAAAGCGTAAAAGAGAAGACAAGACATATCCCTCATTCTAATTCATGGCATAATCTTTTCAAACCCCTACACAAAAGTACCTCTCATCTCTATTCTTTAAAGAGTATATCTTCTTCCATATACTGTTAACACTGCCCGAAAGAGACAGGAATATCTCACACAAACACAGATCATGGCAACACACAGAGAAGTGGAAAGGTAAGATTATTACTCATAGAGAAGGTTTCCATTGCAGCATCCTCTAACTGGTCCCAGACAGATCCTTTATCCCTACCTGCACCATTCCAAGCAGGTAGGAACGATAAATGGAAAGGATGAAAAACACAGGAAGAGAAAGCTCATGATTAACAGCAAGTCCAGATGAAATACATTTCAAAAAAGCCAATATACTCCTAATTCAAGGATACACTTGAAGGCCATTAGTATTCTGAGTTTAGTACGCCTCCGTTCAATGACTTAAGCTGAAGGATCTTTTTTCAAGATCAGTGATACATTTTAGCCTTCCATCCATAGCTAAGTAAGTTCTTTCTCTTTTTCCAACAGTTTAAAGAATTCATATTCAAGAATAGCAAGAGCCTTGGACAAACTACATTTTATGCAAACTACACCACTCACACCCATCTCCTCTTACTCTTATTCAATCTCCCCAGCAAATCTTTGGCTTTATGCCGAATGGCCTGAAGTGCCCCCCTATTCTACCAGTGTGGACAACAGCAAGTAGTTAAAAACAGTCTCTCGGAATGTAAAAATTCCAGTGTGCCCCAGACATGACTCCACCTGAACTTCAGTCTAAAAGATCCCCTCCTCGCAAAAAAAATAGTTTACCCAAAAGTCCTTCATAGAGATAGACACGTTGGTTCCCATCCTCTGGACCTCTCCCTGGAGTGCTGCCTTTGCTATCCTTCACACTCTGCTTCAGGTTGTGAGACTTTGCCTGAAAATAATACAAGAGGTGTCAGACAATTTAACTCTGCGCCCTGCAGGTCATTTCTGGCAGCCCACTGTTGTACTTAACAGATGCAGTTTGTAAGCTATGCTTCATAGAAGCTTCTCACACAAATGTTCACAAAACAAATAAATTACTCTATTCAAAGACCAAGGTAATACACTTAGAAGTCCAGAGTTAGACAAAGGAAAAACAAAGAGAGAGAGATAGAGAAACCGAAACACAGACAAAGCAAAATGCTTCCCTGAAGGAAAACAGACAAAACAAAAAATGCAAATCCCAGACTAAAGGAAAGAACAGAGTTAAACCTCTTCTGTCATCCCCCATATTTCATGCTTATGCAGTAAGTTTGCCCAAATTCTAATAGTAAATCTTTCCCACTGTTTAGGAAATAGCTGAATATCACTGTCATTCTACAGATTGTGAGGAACGGAGGAAGAAATACGCGGCCTTCTCAGGATTACATAGCAAATGAGTATTCACAAGCAGAATAAGATTACCTGAGCTTTATCTCACATTCAGACGTTACAGGTTTTTCTTTCATTTACCATTCATAAAGGTATGATGTTAAGCAAATGATTACATATCATCTGGTCTGAAGAACTGTGTGCTGGGACTATCAGCCAGCAGGAACTGTGATAACAAAGCTGGCCCATCTATTTCTCTACCACCAGGTAAACGATGGTGCGATACTTGACATTCCTCATACATCATGTACACCCATCATCTTTATTCTAAATCTATTGCAAGGGCTCTTAAAATTCCATTTAGTTTCATTAATCAAGTAGAAAAACACAGAAAACTAAGTGTTTAAAAAAAAATCTCTAACTCTTTAGCAACTGAGAAGACACTCTCTTGCAGCTAAATAAGCGGACACGGTTACATCATTTTCATGCTTTTAGAAGAAATCTGCAATGAAGCACAATGATTTTGTTTGTTGCTTAAAATTAGAAGTAGAAGCCCTGTAAAGGCTTTTACAATCTTATCAGGATTGTAAAATAATGAACACAGTGAGACCAATCTTAAGGCATTGCAAGTTGTTTTCATATTTGGCTGACACCTTGATTTAGCCAAATCGAGTATAAAATTATTTTCTTGGTAGGATGTATATTAGAGGCTACATCCAATAATCAAGGACTTTAAAAAACAAAATGAACAAGAAATGCTCTCAGATCATTTGAATTTTACTGCATACAGATCTTCCAACTGTAAAGAAGTTGGAAACTAGGAAAAATGTTTAAAAGTTATGATTACACTTCAAATAGGATTAAAGTAATGTTTCAAAGAAACAGAACAGCTGCTAAACCTACAATGGGTCATCCCTTTCCTGTATCAAACAGCTGCTCCTAAGAAACAGGGGAATCCATTCCTCTTAGTTAGGTAAGGTCGAACAATGCCGATCAATGCTCTTTTGCCTCTGAAGGGCAATTAAATGTCCATTTGGTTGAGAGAAATATTGAATGAGGGTGAATTAAATATTGCTAGAGCCTGTAACATGGTATGAGATGTGAATCTGCTATTCTCCAAGAACCACGTATTGCACAGGAAATGAAGAAAGGTACATGGATCCACACAAAGTTACATCTTTAACATTTTAATATTGTAAGTCATTGCTGATTAACCCTTAAAACAGAATCAGAGATCCTCTTCCACACATGCACACACATTGAAATGATTACTGTACCAGATTTAATTAAAAAAAAAAGAAAAGAAAAATAAAAAAGGGAAGTCTGCAATGCCCTTACAAAGATAGTGCTAGTAGCAGAGTTTGTCTCAATTTCACTGTCTGACACAGTGCCTCTGGATCCTGTCAAATTGCCACCATTTTCCACACTTGGGCCATCACCAGCGTTGCTACTCAAGTCACTGTCTGCTCCTAATGTCTCTCCGGAACTGTTACTAACCTGTGGAGAAAAATAAAGCAATTACCTTCAGCAGACAAAGACACTGCGCAGCGAAAAGCTGTAAAATGGTTCTTCCTAAGGCACAAAGTAAGAAGCAGTACAACTGAAGGCCATGTTTGCCTTTTCTCCTTCGGTAACATTATCTTTTCATCAAATCCTACTCTGCAGAAAAAGATGGAGAGAGACTCAAAAAGCCCTTCAAAAAATCACAGAACTGTTTAGGTTGGAAGGGATCTGTTAAGATCATTTATAGATGAGCCCCCCTGCTCAAGCAGTGTCAGCTAGAGTACGTTGCTGAGAACCATGTCCAGTCAGGTTTTTAAAATCTCCACAGATGGAGAATCCACAACCTCTCTGGGCAAACTGCTCCAGTGTTTGACCACCCTCAAACTAAAAAAAGTGTTTTCCTGTGTTCAGATGGAATTTCCTGTGCTTTAATTTTTGTGTTGACTGCCTCTTGTCCTGCCAGTGGGTACTACTGAGAAGAGTCTGGCTCCCTTGCCTTCATTCCCTCCCATCAGGTATTTATACCCATTGATGAGATCCCCCCTGAGCCTTCTCCTCTCCAGGCTGAAGAGTCCCAGCTCTCTCAGTCTCTCCTCTCATGAAAGATGCTCCAGTCCCTTAACCGTCTTCGTGCCCCTAAGCTGGACTCACTCCAGTAAGTCCTTATCCTTCTTGTACCGGGGAGCACAGAACTGGACATAATACTCCAGATGCAGCCTCACCGGTGCTGAGTAAAGCGGAAGGATCACCTCCCTCGTCCTGCTGACAATGCTCTTCCTAATACAGCCCAGAATACCGTTGGCCTTTTCTGCCACGAGGTTCCATTGCTGGCTCACGGTCAGCTTGTTATCCACCAGGATCCCAAGGTCCTTCCCAACAAAGCTGCTTTCCAGCTGGTCAGTCCCCAGTGTGTGCTGGAGCCTGCCTACATCCTCCCCAGATGTAGGACCTGGCATTTTCCCCTCGTTCAACTTCATAGATTCCTCTCTGCCCAGTTCTCCAGCCTGTTGAGGCCCTTCTGAATGGTGGCACAACCATTGTGTGCCATGTGACCACGGTGTGTTGGTCATTCCTCCCGGTTTTGTATCATCTGCAAACTTGCTCTGTACCATCATCCAGGTCATCAGTGACGATGTTGAACAGTATTGGCCCCAGTACTGACCCCGGGGGTACACCACTAGTGACCTGTCTCCAGCTGGACTTTGTGCCACTGATTACAACCCTCTGGGCCCAGTCGTTCACCCCATTTTCAGTCCACCTCGCTGTCCAGTTACCTAACCCATACTTGGTCAGCTTGTCTATGTTACAGGAGACAGTGTCAAAAACTTTACAGAAGTCGAGGTAAACAACGTCTGCTGCTCTCCCCTCATCCACCAAGGCAGTCACCTCATTGTAGAAGGCTATCAGGTTGGTTAAGCATGCCTACCCCTTTGGAAATCCATGATGACTAGTCCCATTCACCCTCTTGTCCTTCTCGTGTTTGGAAATATTTTCCAGGAAGAATTTCTCCATCACCTTTCCCAAGGACTGACGTGAGGCTGGCCAGCCTGTAGCTCCCCAGATCTTCCTTCTTGCCCTCTTGAAGAGTGGTATTTCCTGTCTTCCAGTCTTCAGGAACCTCTCCTAATCACCATGACTGTTCAGAGACAATTGAGAGCAGCCTCGCAATGGCATCAGCCAGCTCCCTCAGCGCTCGCGGCTGCAACCCCTCAGGAACCATGGATTTACATATATCCAGTTTGTTGAAGTGCTCCCTAGCCTGGTCATCCTCCACCAAGGGTAATTCATTCTTGTTCCAGACTTTTCCTCTGGTCTCAGGGGCCTGGGATTCCTGAAGGTGAGTTTTACTGGTAAAGACTGAGGCAAAGAATGCCCCAAATACCTGTCTTTTCCATCTGTCACCAGTTCCCTTGCCCCATTCAGCAGCAGGCCCACGTTTTCCCTAGTCCTTTCTCTTACTGCTTATGTACTTGTAGAATCCTTTCCTGTTTCCATTCGCATTCCTTGACAGATTCAACTCTGGGTCCATACTGGCTTTCCTAACCCTATCACTGCAAGATGAGACAGCAAATGTATACTTCTCCATCACCTGCCCCTGCTTCCACCTCTTGTATAGTTCCTTTTTATGTCCGAGTTCAGTTAGGAGCTCTTTGCTCATCCATGCAGGCCTCCTGCTGCTTTTGCTTGGTTTCCTACTTGTCGGAATGGACCTTTCTTGAGCTTGGAGGAGGACATACTTGAATATCAACCAGCTCTTCTGGTTAATACTGCCCTCTTCTCTCTGGGGCAGTATCCCATAGAATACAATTTCTGGGTCCATTAGAGAAAGACAATGGGAGTATTATTCTTGTTACAGGCTGGGAAAAGATCATGGAAAGCCAGATATTCGCAGGTATGCAGCAGTTTAGAGAGAAGAAAAACCAACAACAACAACAAAAAGGAAAGTTCCTTGGGTTTTGTCCCTGGATATGCCATATCAGATAACATGTGGTAGGGAGAAGGCTCATTCTTTTTTTACTGAATGCATTCTTGCCACCTCTTCCCTCTAGGCCCTATAGTTGATCAGAAAGCAAGCAGACATATTTTTATATGATTCAAGTGCTTTACGATAATATATCAGAAAGTTTGTTCTTGTTTTTAATGCATCAATCTGCCTTTTTTGCTCTCAGGTTACATTTTTAAACTTCTGTTCTTTATAGATGGTTTATACACAACTAAGGCATATTTATAAAACTATTGCAATCCACCAGTTCCATAAATACACCAATATGTAGGAATATATGTAACAGCAATGAGGACCATATATGAAAGATGAAATCTGCTAATAAAGCACTATGTATGTTCTGTCAGACACATATGCTTGCCACCCACTCCAGAGGCTCCAGAGGCTCTGGAAAGAGAACTCAGACATACATTATGCATGCATGACAGTATGCAGCTAGAGCAGACAAAATGTAGGCACGAAATGCCTTCCCCCACTTTAGCAAGCCGTGAATCACATCAAGATTTCACTTTGGGCATATCCTACCACTGTGCTAACTTCAGAATCCTGGCTTGTACTTCGGACCATAACTGCTGGTCCTCCGCTGGGAATAGAGTCGAAATCACTCTTCTGCAATCAAAACATATAAAGGACAGGAAGAAAAATCACATTAGTTTTTATCATAAGGAGACGACATCAGTTCCCATTCCTTTGGGGTCTTGAACCACACACCTTATGCTTCCTTGGTTTATTTAGCCAAATAGAAACTACTGCCTGCATGTCAAAAAGATCATGGGGTCATACAATTGAGGAGTTCACAAAGATCAGTCCCCTACAGGAAGGAGGGAAGAAATTTTACTGAATGAGCCTTTCAAGAATGCTCAAACCCTAAAGGTCTTCCCACAATTAAGTAGTGAATAGAAGAATCCTCTCTCTTACCACATAAAGAAAGCAAGCATAGGAGCCACTGACCTGAGAACCTGAGGCCAAACTGAGGCCACTGTCTGCACTGATTTGGGATTTTTTCTCATCCGTTTCTCCCAAATCAAAGTGTTTCACACCTTCTGGCCCTGAACAAAGGAAAAAGTAAATCATTACTGTACCAAGAAAAAACAGTATGGCAGAAAGCAGATGACAGACTGAAAGCCGGAACAGTACCAAGAAAACAGATTTGCTTTCTCATTCCTTTGATTTTTTTTTATCCCTTGGTACTGTAAACAACAAGGCCAGCAGGACACATCTAGCATTCTTCAATGTTTCTTCAAACGTTTGAATTTGAAATACTCCAAAGTATTTGGACACTCCAGTAGTCCAGAAGTGACTATTACTAAACAGTACCTTTGTTAGCCATTCAAGAAAGAAAAGAGGACAGACAAAGTCAAATAGCTTCCAGTTACAATAACACATGCAGAGCAGTTGCCATTCAACTCTAGGAAGCCACGTCCTTTATTCTGGGTAAAATAAAGGATATCTATTTACTTAAAGTGAGAATCCTTTTTTGAACAGCTAATTTGCTCAAAGTCTTGGACTGAGTTTGTTAGGTTGCCCGCAGCAACTGTCTAGGCAAAAATCAGGCAACACATGACAAGAACATAAACAGCGACAATTGGTGTTACGCCAGTAAGAATTTCAAGGAAGAAGCTTGTATGATGCTGTACTTCACAATGTTCCCCAATTACATTAACAAATGGCTCTCCAGAGTTGGCAATCACATAGGTCAGTAGTGAGAGAGGGAATCAGCAAGCCTTAAGTCATGCATTCATTAACCCGCCAATCCGAAAACAAAAAAGGGGGAAAAAAAGATAAAGAACTTTATGTTCAATTTCCCATGCAGTTCTAGAATCATATCATCTATCGTCCTCTGATGGGATGGCAGGAGGAAAAGAGAATGATGGAGAGGTAGAGCCTGAAAAGAAATTTGGATAAGCACTGAACAAGGTAAATAACGAGGCAAGAAAAGAATGTGTTATAGACTGTACACAGAATGTCACTACTCTCAGAAAGGGGAAGAGACTGAATGCAACACTTCTGCCATATCCATATCTGCCAACTATTCAGTAACAGGAAGACATGATCAGCAGCTGGAATATTTGTATTATATACCCATGACTATATCCAGTATCTCTAAGCAAACAACGCCACTATCTCTTATAACCACTGATCACAACAACCTGGGAATTATGAACATGTTTGTATTCTATGTAATATTAGAGAGGGTAAGACAGCGAAAAGGAAAGAAAAAGGGAAGGGAGGAGAGAGAGAGAGAAGGATAATATACAAAGATTTGTGGGAGTGAGTTTGAGATGGTATGTAAACTCATGAATAGCAAAGCCATAAGCGGGCTGTGCAGACCATATACTAGCTTACTACTCAAACACCAATTCTCCATGCGAAGTGTTTTACAGAAACTGTTCTTCATTTGTTATAGTATTCTGCCTCTAAATCCATATGCCTTAGTTACTGTAAATCAGATCATCAAAGATTCTAACAAAGAGAAAGTATAAACAAAATTTACAAAAAAGAAAAATAACTAAAAATATCCTTTCTAAGAATTTGGAATCTTATTTTCCACTGAAATATACACTGCTCACCTCTAGAGGTCTATTTCCACTCATTCAAATGGCCACCATTTCTAGTTCTGAGTAACGATGCAGCAAAAAGTTTTATATCTCATTACTACAGCAAGAATACTAAACTTCAGCTGTGTGTTTTAAGCAATTTAAGAGTTCCCTGTCCCAACAGATAATTCAGATATATTTCTGGCAATCTGACTTTTAAAGCAAGTGAAACAGACTGAAGCAGTTCAGGTATTTCACAGCTGTGGGCAATACCGGTAACTGAGTTTAAGGAGGGCAATAACCACAATCATGTTGTTGTCACTGTCAATTTACAGGCACTTACAAACCTCCCCTTCCCTTCTTTATGGAGTTGGATGTCTAATACACATAAATGACTAAAACCTCAATTTATCCCTCCCAATGTGGGCACCTACCCGAAAGGCCCGGTTTGGGAGAGCGGGTGTGTGCACGTGCTATGTGTCTGCCTCACACACACGCCTACCTCAGCAGAAAGCAATCCAGATCTTAAATGTAGTAAGCTGTACTGCAGAGGTGCCCCATTTGCCCCATTCTCTCTGAACTAACTCCAGATGCTCGCTCATACTTAACTGAAGTACTTAACTGAGGAGCCTAAAACTAATGTAGCAAATCCAGGCCTGCTCAGAATGTCAGGAATTTTCACCCATTCATCTCAGCTATTAATCCTCCCCAACCTTCAGTCTGTAAAAGGGGCGTCAGCTCTGGAAAGCAGAAACTACACTTATGGTTAGGAAACACCTCCCTACCACATCATGGTTATTATAAACTAGCTATTGTCCGTATGTCCTATGTCCCTATTTACAACAGTGATAACCAAAAGAGCAAAACCTTGTACTACACCTGCAGATAAGACACGTTCAGTATTTTATTCAATATCATATTTCAATAGATGTTAAGATTTGTGTAGATTTAGACTACTATTTAGACTCTGCAAACAGCCTCAGACTATTTCACTCCTCCTTTAACATGGGATATAAAAACCAAAATCAGGTGCATTCCTTATTATGAGGCTATTCTCTAACAGCCATCACTAAATACAATTCTTCACATACACCTTCTCTCTCCCCCTCAGAAGTATTTCTTGTTGCAGACTGACTGTGGTCATAAACTGTTCATGGTTGATGCCAGGTAACAAAATTTGCCATCCCATGGCTTGAAAGAACACAGAATTCTTCATTCCAGTAACATTCAGTCAATCAATCAATATATTCATGTCAAAGACTTGTTAAGCAAAACTGGTCTTTAACTTTTAAGAAAGGAGATGGAAAATCTTAAAATCCTTCCATATATATCTGCTATGGTGAGGATGCAGAATATCTGCTTCCCCTTCTTTGAAGAAGGCAACATTCAGGGGAGGAAAAAAAGAAAGAAAAAAAAAAAAGAAGAGACATTTGAACACAATTTCTCCAAGGCAAACTGATCTGTTTGGTCTCCTCTATAATGCAGGCTTTCTTGATAGACCTTTGTTCTTGTGGGCATAAAAACTGTGTGCCATAAATGCAAGCTCACCCTGCACCTGGGGAGTTGGCAGTTATGGGGAGGCTGGAGGAGTCAGTTTCTACGTTTTTTAATTTCCTTACTCGTTTTTTCCAAAGATTTTTGCTTTTTCACTTCCTGGTGCTTGTTCCACAATTCTACCCAAGATGCATTGAAAGCAGGAGAGAAAGAGAAAGAGTCAGCGGCTGGTCAGACAGGCGAAAATGGGGAAAAAAATTTGAAACAGAAAACCCACCCCTTCATCTCAAAAAAAAAAAAAAAGGCAGAAATTTATGACAACTACTGAGTGAAGGGTTAATCAACACCATTTTACAAGAAATCAATGTTAGGAATCGAGCACTGCATCATCTCTCATTTACAGAATTCAAATGTTAGAGATGACTTCATACGTGAACCAACTAAGGAAAAACAGCTATTATGAACACATATAATGCAATTAATCACCTTTCCTGAGAAAGGCCTTTAAGATTGTCAGATATTTATTCCTCCAAAACATAGGCATCACAGAAGCTCTAATTAACAGAAACATTTTAATGTCTCTAGTTTCTATCATTGAAAGGAAAAGGCACAAAAACAGCAGCAGCAATTCCGAGAAAATTAAAACTGTAGGTTAACACAATATTTAACCAATGTTATATCTTAAAAATTATCACAATGTTTACAAGTACAACAAGTTATTTTTGACCTGACAGCATTCTCAACAAATGCTTGGCTCTGCCTATCAACCAGTCTTACATGCAAAAAGCTGAACTTCTCTGCATCCACTTGTTCCTATCAGGGTATAAAGAATGGAAAATAGGGAAGAAGAAGAAAAATGACCAAGATATCAGTCATGCTTAATGCCAACTTCCAAAATTCAAATTAGGTCACAGCACTCCAAATCAAGGAATCCCGTAAGAGGATACAATGCAGAGAAAAGGAAAAAAGTCTGAAGTCTGCATGCACTCTTTTCATTTGAAGCTTAGCCCTGAGACGAAATAGTGATGAGGCACTTGCACTTCTCTATCACTCACACTCCTCAACCCTCTGAAATGCAGTCATCTTTTCTGCTCAGAAACATCGGATCATTCCAGGTGCTGGCCTGTCGGCCAAAGGAAACACTACAAGCTGACATGCTGGACTGACTCTGAATGCTGGGCACCGCCCTCTCTCTCTAGCACGGTCAAAGCCGGGAATGCTACAGAGGAAGATACTCTTAGAAAAGCGGCAAAGGCAAAGGGAAGGAAAAAGAAGTATAATGTTCTTCTACTGCTCTTCCAGGAAACTTGCTGAGCAACTAAAAGGCCACTTGAAGTGTGTCAGAAACCCATCCCACCCTGCAAATGGCAGAAATTAGGGCAAGACAGGCTCTAAAAAAGTTCTATTTAGCAAAATGCCTACTGAAGAAAAAAAAATTTAAAAAGGATAGTGTTACAATTCTGGAGGAAGGCTCCAAAGTATTATCATTAAACGTATCAGGAGCAAGGCAAACGTAGCAAGGGAAAAAACGCTAGAAAGCTGCTAGCCAACTGATTTCTATATCTGCTTTATGATTGATGGATGTTCCTTCAACTTTCATAAGTACACAGACGGATAGGATAAAATTGCTTATGGATCCAAACAGCATCCTATAGGCTTATCTAGCTGAGCACACACTGACATAGATAACAATCTCATTAAGATGTACTGAATTTGTTTGTTAAAGGGCTTTGAAAACATCTGGCCTCTTAAATGCCCAGATGCTCTATATGGCTTTACTTTAAAAACAACCAGGCTGAAAGCTACAATACCTGCCATTAAACTTCTTTTAGCT
Source organism: Calonectris borealis (assembly GCF_964195595.1). Classification (NCBI taxonomy): domain Eukaryota; kingdom Metazoa; phylum Chordata; class Aves; order Procellariiformes; family Procellariidae; genus Calonectris; species Calonectris borealis. The sequence continues at coordinate 45,332,216 of NC_134316.1, read as the reverse complement.
GACTTGCCTGTTAATTCAGGGTAGAGTATACCCTAGCACATTAAAAACAGCCCAGATTTTACTCTCGACTACTTTGTCAAACCTCAAAGGAAAAGGAAAAAGGAAAACCTCAAATAAACTCAAGGGGCATAAAATACTATGCCTATGACTTTGTTACATGAGCCTGAACTAAATAGGACAGCAGGGCCAGAAAGGATCTGATGCAGACAAAGTAGGTAGCACAATCTTTTCTGTTTCAAAAAGCTGTCAAAATGAAGTGATCTGCCAGCATTAAAGAATTATTTCAAAAGTAGTAATGGAAACTTCAGTAAGTACTGACATTTTCATTAGCAGTTACTGCAAGTATGCAATAAAACCAAATTAACCACTAATATGAAGGGGGAAACTATTAACTATCAACTTTAAAGCCACCAGTGTCCTAACAAAAAGGCCAAAACTCCAGGCGATGACCATGGACCAGGGAAGACAAGAACCCCAGAAGTAAGCAAATAATTGGTGATCTTTCAGGAAACAAAGTATCAGAAGCATCATCTTCACAATGAATTTCCTAGCTAAGCAATTAGGTATTAAAGCACAGCAAAGATCAGTCCTCAACTGATAAAAATCCATTACTCTTCACCTCAGAAATAAGAATTTTCAATACTAACAGCCTTCCTTGTTACAAGGGAGCATCCTTCATACTTCACAGGTATACAAGAAACCACAAACATTCTGAAAAGTGAAGAAGAAAAGGGGGTCAAGCGGGAACACATCCACCCTGAATTTCGGAAAACTCTGTGAACCTCCTGGCCGTTGTTCCTGTAGTACAAGAAAACTGCACACATTCAGCTACCGTACCTCTAGATCTCAGAGATGCAGTTTAATCGCCACACTAACATACACTTTATGTATGGCTATTGCAAACAGTGCCCTACATGATTTTACTCCGTCATGCTGATGACTTACTTTTTATTCCAGTATTTTCTTTTGTAACTAGGTCAAAAGGTTAGCAGCCCAATTTGTATTTTGTCCATACAATACCAAGAGATTCATTGAGACTTTTATTTACATATCTGCAACCCGAGGCTGTAAGCACCTTTCAAACTTCATAGAATCAAGGCACTGCTGAGGTTCAAAGGGACCTCTGGAGATCATCTAGTCAAATCTCCCTGCTCAAAGCAGGGTCAACGAGGGCAGGCTGCTGCAGGACCACGTCCAGGCAGGTGTTCACTATCTCCACAGATGGAGAATCCACAACCTTTCCAGGCAACCGGTTCCAGTGTTGGATCATCTTCACATAAAAACATTTTTTTTTTGTGTTTAAATGAAATTACTTACAAATATTTTGTTATTTCAGCCACATGTAAATGTTTACCAAATGCTTCTTCCCTAAGGAAGTTAGTTTGAATGACAAAGTCTGCATTTCACTACAGAAGAAATTTCACCCTAGCCATGACTAACTCTCGTCCTGTACATCCAAAGTATTGTCTTATATTGAAGCTTCCATAACAGAACATAAAGGAAGTATAATAGCCAAGCAGCTTTAAATTATCTTCCTGCAACATAAGAGAAATTCCCTTTACTTCTAGATCTCAAGAGTCAGATGAACATGGACACTATGTTGTTTTTACAGCAATTTCTTAAAGACTGACTTGCATACTACTTCATGGTTCTTGGTGACAGACAAAACCAGTTAGAAAAAAGACTTCAGAAAAAACATTAAAGTCTTTCGAACTCTGATCAGTTTTGGTGAAACCGTATCCTTCTTGTAACTCAGTTCCACAGAAGACAAGTGGAAATCATCAGAGCATCAGAACCACCAACAAGAATTTACCTGTTGCCTGTCCTTGAACATTGTGAACTGTTTAAGGCTAATATTCTGGCAACAGTAGTTAACATAATATATTAAGTAGCACTTCTTTTGAAAAGCACTTCTTATGATGCTTCACAAACATGGACTGTCTGATCTCTCTGATTTCCATTTCTATGAGGCTTTAATTTCATCTGAGGGAAAGGAGCAGACTCAGCAATCCAATCCAAAGATCTCTCTTCATTCTTTACAAGAACGCTGGCCTACCGTCTGTTTCATTCTTAGTTCTGTCAGAAGCATACTTTCCTTTTTCTTTTGTTCTACAGAAAAGAAATTAAGTACCCAGAGCGAACCAAACTACTAAACTGAAATGCTGGAAATCTGAATCTCTTTTAGCTCCCTGACAGGTTTTCAAATAGAGTGAAAGACTAGTTTCTGAGTAACTGCCTCTTGAAACAAGAAAGCAAATCAAGTCAGAGGGGTTCAATATCAGTTCAGAAGGACTCGACACCACTCATCCTGCAGCTATTATGTGGGTATAAGAATGAATGTCTGCCCTCCTGCCACATAACTGCCCAATACACACATTCCCTGTCTTATGCCACATGCTGCAGGTACAGCCTCACAGTAGCACGCAGCTTTCAGAAGATTGATCTTTCATACAATGATTCCAATAAAAAGTTATTTTAAACAGACTATAAGAAGCAATGGCTAAAATTTAACATGACATATTTTTGGAGTTGACAAAGAATTTCTCTCATATGCTGACGGTACTTTTCTCTTGTTTACATTCCACAGCAAATTGGATCCAACCAAGATTTTTTTTTTCTTCTTTTCTTCCCCCCCTCCCCCCAAAAATCTGTAAAGCCCTTTTTAGGTAAAAGAGTTTAAAGCCTACCTCTAACTTTTCCCCAGACACAGGGAAAATCTGTATCAGCTAAGAAATTAGACCGGGAAAATTTGCAGTGACCAGCCTAGCAGATGCTGTTTAGAAGGACACGCATTCTGTTTGCTATTGCATAGAAGGAAGATCCATCAGTCCTGCTCACTGAAACTGTAACATTACAACTAAAATTTTCTTAGCAGTTTTTATTATTAACAATCAGCAGATCCTGGGTCCCACTTCTATCAGGATGCAATCTAGATAATCCACAGCAACGATTAGAAAACTTTTGTTTCCTATAGTCCCTTCCACAGTTGCCCTTTCCAAAGTCCTGCTGGCCCTGTTTCCCTTTTGCCATTTCCTGTTGCGTGAAAATGTCAATTACAGAGCAAAAAATAAAGTTCTCTAAAGTGTAATGAAATTCAGAAACAATTAAGATTAGAAAGCTTCTGGGAGAAAACTGCCCTGGATAGTTTATCCAAGAGTAGAGTGAAAACACATATGATATTGTTCCTTGTGATCCAAAGTGTAAATGAAGCATGTTACAGCAGCAATGCAGTGTGTCAAAATGGAGAGAATGCAAATAGAACCTAATGCCAAAATAGAAGTCCCTCCTGCACTTCACATGCACCTCAATACACACCAATGGAAGCAATAAAATTTTCTTCCTTTAGACTCCTTGTGTCAAACTCCCTTGGCCCTTTGCCTGCAGGGCTCGGTGCCTTTGGCATCAGCTGAGGTACCGGCAGCTGCATCGCAGGTTTTGGCTCCACTCTTGGGGACGATGCAGGATCCTTGCCAACCGGAGTGATAGATCCATCCGTTGGGCTTCGTTTTCTCTTTTCTGGTTCTTTAAAGAAAAAAAAAGTGTTGGGGGAAAGAAAAAAAAAGAAAAAAATAAGGAAAAAGGAAATGAGAGCAGGAAAAGGAAGATGAGACAGATGGTCTCACCTAAATCATTAAGCCTGGCACTGAAACAGCTCAGTCCCACATTTGTTCCCATAGGTCACCATGGCTTGCAGATAGTCTGACACACTGGTGGAAACAGTAGAGTCGAAAGCCAGAATGCTGGTTTTGGGACACTCAAATTATCTCCTTCCTGTATATTTGAAGCCTAGGAATCTTCTTTGACATAGGAACTGTAGTATCTCCTCTGCTGAGTTGTGCAAAATTAAACAACTCTGCCTAAACTAGCAAGAATATCACTTCTAGAATATAAGCAAGCTCCTCTCACAGTGAAAAGATGACAAATACAACAATCTTTGATGGGTAACACTAAATGAAACTTCAGTTAGGAAAAAAAAAACCAAAAAACTATCAACTATAGCTCTTCCATCATTCTCCAAGACTTCCTATATTCATACGTCTCCAAAGGCAATTTGGATTATTTCTCTGTATCAAACTCCACAGTTTGAATTACACCAAAACTTTCAGAATAGAATAATTAAAACAAGGTTTTCCGTAAAGAACCTCCTGCAATCCTGCACAAGCTGTTCCAATAGCTGATGAGGCTAACAGTCAAAATTTCATATCCTAATATCTAAATTTGTCATACAACTTGTGTTGTATACAAGACCTTGTGATACCTTTGTCCAGTAGATCAAAGATTCTGCTATCAGCAACACCCTTCCATTTAGATAATGATTGAAAACAATCAACATCTAACATTCAACAGACTGAACACCGCCATCTTTCAGAGCAGAAGTGTTTTCCCAACTCCTTGTAGGTCTTTTCAGAAACCTCCCCAATTTTTCAAGATGTGATGATCAGAACTGGAAGCACTACCTGTGGGTTTTGTTAGTGACATATCCAGAGACCATACAATAGCTGCATCCCAAATCTATACTGCCAGGTTTACACAGTGCCCCCCCTCCAGTTTTTACAGACACAGTAGACAGTGGGAAGTTCACACATAGCTGCCATTTTCAGAGACATGCTTCCTAGGACATAGTTCCCAATCCTGCTATTATTGGTAAACGTCCTTGTTCCTAAACACAAGTCCTTAGTTTAGCCATATTAAATAAATTAATCACAACCATGCTTTATTAAGATTCAGCTTCCTCTAGACAAACAACCTATATCCATCATGTCCTGTTCAAATAGTATGCATCATATGCAAACTGAACCATTTTAGCATTACTAGATCACTACTATATGTTAAAAACCATTAAGATAAGCACTAATCTCTATAAAACATTTCTAGAAATATCCAGATCAACTGATTGGAAAAGGGTAAAACATACTAAACAGCTAAAATTTGACTACAAATCAAGATGTCATGCAATAGTGACAGAAGTCTTTCAAAGATATACAAGGCTTTAAAAGTTTGTATCAGATTTTGTCCATTGTGACCACAATTAATTGACTGGGTAAACTCTACTTATCATCAAATTATGGCATCTGGCATTACATTAGCAAGACTTCACTCTAAAACCATTGAGTTTTACATCAGTCACTCTATAATTTTTGCTTAAGATCAGTGTCAGACTAAAAGGCTGATAATTACCAAGATCAGCCTATTCCCCACGTTCCGGACTGTTACACTAGGACAGCCTTCCTTCCCTTCCCCAGCATTCTAACAACGACTGGAAATCAACACCTGTAATCCACAGGGCATCTAAGCCAACTCATAAAATCCCAGATGCAAGCCACCCAGAATACCAACTGTAAAGTGTTTAGTAGATGTTAGTCCTCTGCTACAATGAAATAAATAGCTTTTCATCATTTGAGATTACAGCCGAGTCAAATATTAAGCAGGTAGCTTTTTGTCATCTTTTGCTCTTTTTCCTTACACATGCATTTTCTTATTTTGCATTAGAAGCAGATTTTCAGAAAAAGCTGAAAAATAAAGAGACACTTTCAGACTTTCCTCTCCAAGAGCACTTAGTGATGTAAGAACCATTGTGTAATGCAAGATGGTTGGTGAGATACGTCGCATATGGTTCCACATTAGAAATATCTCCCTCCCTATTCAGGTTGTCTGCAAATAACTTCTCAAGACTGTGGTTGGGACAGTGTTAGCGGAAGGTCCCCACACTCAGAATTTTCACTTCATCTGTAAAAGTCCCAGGTTTTGTACCTTGCTGCATAGTTTCCATTTTCAATCAAATATCAGTATGGTCATTATTTTGCCTTGGTCTGGTTACATGTGTGCAAGAGAATGGTTTCAAGCTTTGTAAGGTTTCAGTAACAATGGCAGTTCTCACCTATTTTGAAAGTGTCGTAAAACCCCTGAAATCTCAGACGCCACAAAACAGCTACCTCCACAATAAGGATCTCGTTTGGTTCATAAACATTGTATTCTCATAAACACTTTTCTTACCTTTATTGTAATAGTGAGTATGTGCTATCTCTAGCAGGCCAAAAACACTGGCCATACCTCCCAGGCCAGCATTTGCATATGACTGCTCCAGGCTCAACACGGTGCACTTCAGCAAGTCCAGCATGCCTTTATAAACCTTGCGGCTGATTTCCTGCAATGAAAATCCCATTAGTGTCACTATTTCAGAAGTGAGAAAGTAATTCAAGAACATAAATTCCAAAACTGCTACAATATCAGCTTTTAGGAGGCAATTTAACAAAAACTTTCTACGAATTGAGCCTCAGCAGACACTAGGTATGAGGACCTTGCTGAGTTCAGCACTGACCACATCCTGTATGACATCCTGTTGAGCATCTTCTTCTGACTGGATTGTGCGATTCAGCTTGCTTAGTACAAAGACACGGAGCTGCTCACTCTCCAGCAGACGTCGGACTCTCTTCATGTTCAGCCAGCCAACACCTTGCCCATCGAGAACGTTGTGTACCACCTCCTTCAGGAACTGCTGATTCTCACTGATGGATTTAAGAGGAAGCAGGCAAAAGTTAGCCCTCTGCTTACCTCAGCTTGCATGGGAAGACAGATATGGCCAGGACACACACAGAAATGCATTTCCTATCAAAGCTAATTTCACAAGAAAAGAAGTTCAAATCTAGCTATGCCTGCTGCTAACATAACTGCACACAGCCCAAGCTCTGTTCTATAGGTGTAGTATCAAATATTTTATTTTGTCTGTTATTTCCTATAATAAGTCGTAATCAGATTTTCCTCTAGCCCCTCTAGCTACCACTCTTACGTATCACCTTCACAGCACTCCTCAGAATCCATAGGAATCATCTACGCCACAACTTCTCCCACAGCTGCCTTGTCTGACCTGTAGCCTTTCCTTGAAAGAGGAAGCGCAGCGCTACTAATAGCATTAGTGCAGCAGCCTCGGCACGTGTACTGCTTCAGCTTGTTTTGCCACAGGGGAGGGAATGGTAAGAAGGGAACTCCTGTGCAGCCTGCTGCATTTCCCAGTCTGAACTGCAGTTACTCCTCTTGCTTGTCTCCCCACCCCAGTAGCTCAAAGTAAATTGCACTCTACCCATGACTGCTACATAAGAAAGGGAGGAGAAAGCACAGGCACAGGCCAGGTAATGTTCACTTGCACCATTCCGAGTCCCTTCCCAAAGCTGAGAAAAGCATTTCACATGAATTCATGGAATCAAACTGCTTTATATGACTCAGCTGATGCCCTACATGGTGCATTAAAACTCCGCTGGCTAGACTACCTTGTTCAGAACAGACTCAATTAAAAGAATAAATACTGAGTTAAAGTAGGGACCTAGAATTTTTTGGATCTCAGACAGAAAGAGGATACATTTCGGAGCACAGAAAAATACGTATGTGCGCTATTAACTGTAAGACCATCCATACCGAATCTGCTCAGACAATAACACGTGCAAGCTTAGGGCCATAGAAAAGTACTATTTAGTTTTCAACAGCTAGACTTCTGAGGAAACATTGGCTAAGTATGAGACCACTCTAACAACACTTTATACTCAAAAAGCAATGAAAAATATTACCTGGAATTGCTAGCTCGTCCCTGAGGCGATGGAGACTCTCTTTTCACTGTTGGGCTGTGCTTAATGACTGAAGACTTTTGATCCACAAGGGCTCGTCTGTTTCCTAAACAGGAGAGGGAACAGGATGAGAGGAAGGGGTGGGAGGAAAACAATCTGATCCCAGGACAGTAACAAGCAACGCTAAGGTTGGCTAACACACCTATTCGGATTACAGGTAACAGACTTAAACAAAATGGAAACTCCAAAAAAGCAGCAGCGTATATCATATTCTAGCATCACACATCGGCAGAAAACAGTAATGGGAGTAATGCAGAGAGAAAAAGAGAAGATGGTAATGGGAGCAGGAGGTGAAAGGCAGGAAAAGTTTGGCTGCTCTGCATGCAGTTCCACAACAAGAACCATCTTCAAATTAGTCACTATATGTAAAAGCATAATGCATCGGGGGTGACTAGTATAGATCATGTGGTACTGGTTACCCAGTGAGAAAGGTAGCCCAAAGTCAGGCATAGGGAATGCTGGAAATTGTTATATCATGCACAGCTCATGCTGTAGGGAACCCACCTTCATTGCTTACTGGGCCAGCTTCAGTAATAATCTCCATAATAGTATTTAACCCAAATACTGGGACACAAAATATACAATTAGTAGTGTACTACAATATCTACACTCCCCACCATCAGTACCAAAAGAATCCAACTACCAGTTTCTTCCCAGCCCTCCCTCAAAACAAAACCCAAATGACGCTAGAGCAGGAAGGATGCTTGAAAGCCCAAGACAACAAGGGCCAGCGTAATTAATCTTAGAGATAGTGCTTGACTTGAAATTTGGCAGCGTGGAACCAATGTAACGCATCTTCAAGGATATTATTGCACATACTGTATTTCAAGGGCACTATCAAAAACATCTGCATCACTGAGGAAAAAATATCAATGGATGTGCATGAAATAAAAATTAAAAAGGAAGATGGAAAGTGGTCAAACAGCAGCAATGAGATGGAGTCCCAGCATCATTTCCCATTACAGTTAGAAACACAGGGTACCACACACACTTGGTAAGAACAAGTTAATGCAGCAATTTTACACCTGTACAACAGAGACAAAAACATTTAAAAACCAGTGAAGTGCCCAGTGGGAATCCCAGTGAGCCAGCGTGCACACGTAAATGAACAGGAACACACACACACACACTTGCACATGCATAAAACAGACTGAACTACTCCATGGAAATCCCATCCTCATATCCGCAGAGTAACATTAAGGGCCCTACAGGATTACAACAATCAAGAAAAGAACACCAAAGTGCAGAAGATGAGGCGCAAAGCATGAACGTGGAATGGCAAACCCCATCACTGTTTTCTTCCAATGCATGGAATCAGTCATTAAGTTTACCCATGGAAATAACCCTGACATGAAGCGTGTTTCTTATCCAGTACAATTGGACATGAAAACGTAACCAACTGGTAAAAGGTTGTCAAAAACAGCTGTGCAGAGTCTCTGCTAGTGTTTTCACCATACCAGTCCTGTTCCTCCTCATTTTACACACAGGGAATGATTACTTGTCTCAAAAACAAAGTCCAAAGCAGAAACACAAAAACCAGCTTTTGGCCTTTGTTTCTACAAGGTCAAAGGTCAGCAAAACATCATACCAACCTTCATCCACATCCCTTCCCACTTCCAGATTAAAGTAATCTTTACCGATGAAAATGATGAGGAGGAAAAAATAAATGAAAAAAAATCAACATATTAAAACAAACGCAGTAAGTTCTAATCGGATAGAATAACTCAAAAGGTAAAATAAAACCTTTCCCCAGTTTAGCAACTGAAAAGGTCTCAACACTAAAACACCAGCACGTGCTCAGTCACCCTTCTGTTATTACATGGTACAAGGATGACCAGGCTGTCTAACTCCCCACGGTAAGAGGGTCATTTCTCTAGTGCCCATTCAGACATGTTATCTAAAGATACTGCAGACAAACAGGAGATGTTCCAATGAAAAGATTGTGCACATAAGGGATCGATCTTCACTCTGAATGAGCTGAAGTATGGTTATAATTTGATTTTGATCAGAAATTTTCTATTTAGTGAACTGAAAAGACTATAAACACTTTTGAAAGCCACGTAAACTGCAGTCTCCGTGGTAGGGTGGCATTATCCCCACTTACAAATGCAGCACCATTGCTCTAACAAGTTACCTAAGGCTAATCATGAAGACAGTGGCAGTACAAAAGTAGGACAAACCTCTTGGTTCCCATTCTTTACACTAAGCACTTAAAAATAGAAGAAAACAAAATACAAAACAAAACCAACATTCACAGCATATCCATTAACACAGGCTAGACTAGCGAGTCTCCCATCCCAACGCAGCCCAATTGCTGGGAAGAAGTCTGGCTGAAAAATATCAAAACGATTTACTGTCTTGATACTTAAGACAGATACTACCCAAACTACCAAAATGCATCACCCCCACAGTTCCTGTTAGGGGTAAGACCTCAGACTGGCAAGTCACAAAAACTGTAAAGTCTGTAGAAGACAAAGGGAAAAACGGTTACCTTTCAGGCTGGGAAAGGGAGTACTCTTGTCTCTCCCAACTTTGGTTGGTAGGGCTAAGTTGGACAGACTGAAGCTTGTGCTGTGGTTCCTGTACAGGCTGCCTACAACAGAAGAAGAAAACAATTAAATGCCTAACGCTTACTGCACACACCCGAACTTCCTAAACTTCCTGTAATTCATCTTCTTATTCCAGATCCTTAATGATGTAGTTGTTCTTTATTACCCGAAAGTCTTACAAGCATAACATAATCTCATTTACATTGCAACCACATCTGTAATCAGATTATTCTAAATTGTACAAAAACGTAGTTCTTAGCTTTCATGTTACAATCATTGCTGTTGTATCTTTGAGTCTTAAATGTAACAGCAATATCCGCCTGTTTTTCTGCACTTCAACAGGTAACCTCACATCAGCTGTGTCTTCTGGTTTGGTCCTCTTTTTAGGAGCAAATGAATGGTAGGGGCCAGATGAGAAAACAGGATGATGAAAGATCTCCAAAGCATGTAATTCTGAAGTGAGGATTGTGCACTGTGCCTTGTGAAACGCTGTAAATCTGCCACAGAAGCATGCTTTAAAATAGGAGCTTTCCATTTATTAGGAGAAAACAAAAATTCTTCCTAGTACAGACAGATCTTAAGAACACAATAATGCATCATCATCTGGTTAAGCCTGTAGACAGCCTGAAAGTATCTCATGTAGATCAACGAGCTGATTAACACTTCAAGATGTTCATTTAAAATGTCAGCATATTATTTCCATTTTCTTTGGTTATTTTTTTGCAGCCTTATTTTAGTAACAATCATTTTACCAGAAACATTCAATATACTTTCCCCACTGCTGCAAACTTCTTGCACTGCTTCCCACTATAGTGCCAAACTCAACTGGCCATATCTTCTTTCACTCATTAAAAAACTCGAGATTAGTTTTCCACACCTGTGGATTTTATTATTAAAATATAATTGAAAGCAGGTGAGCACAGTCAAGAAACTGAACTTAGCACCTAAACACACAATGTGGCAGCATGGAAGGCATACTACTGGTAAGATTTTTGTATCAACTTCATGAAAGTGCACAATTTTTTGTTTAAATGAAACTGAAAGAATTTCTGATCTGTGCCCATATAACTCAAGGGCCTAACCACATAACCAAAGTCCTCCTTACTGAAAAACACATAAAGCAGTAGTTATCAGCAGTGTAAATCAAATAGGTCCTGTAGTTTCCAACATGACTTCTGGAGAGCTGGTAACAATTTGCCAATCAAGTCATTCTCTTGACGAGCCATGCCTCTATTCCATCTCTCTGTAAATTCTAATATAATAAATAAAACCAGCTTAATGAATGCATTAGTACATACTTGCAAAAGACATGATGCCCCCAAAACCTTCACTGCTGTTGTTGGAGACAGTAGAGTTTGGGGAGCTGGCCCTGGAATCTGAATCTGCATCTGAATCATTGGCCAGTTTTAAACTGTTTGGACGGAGTAACTTCTGAGACCTTTAAAGAAATTAAGTACAACTGTTATTAGCTTTACTCCTTCCCGCCCCAAATCAACACGTTGTATGATTGTGGGAGATCGATGCTGGTCTCATTCCTCATCAGTTTTCACCACACTACCCTTACCTTGTGGGAAAGAAAAAAAAAAAGAAAAATTAAAACCAAGAGAATTGAAGCATCTTTGCATTCAGGCTTGTATTAGCTTTCAGGGCATGCTGAAAACTTGTCTGTAAAAGGGCATTGGTAGATTTGAGGGTGAAAGGGTTTTGCTTTGATAGCAACAACAAGAAAACCTAATGCCATCAATCACTGTAGCATATTTCCCCCAAAAGACAAAGCTTCACAAAAAAAATCGCTCGAAGGTTTCCAGAAATCAGTAGTATCTAGTAGATACTAGAATGTTTCTAGGAAGAACTGATAATTCTGTTAGCTCCTACTGCTTACATAAAAGCAAGGAACAGAAGGAACTGATAAGTGCCTTTACTCAAACCAGAATGGTTTACAGAATTTCAATATTAAATGGAAGGTATCAACAATACGTTTCAGGTGCAAAAGACATTTGAATGAATGAACGTTAAACTACATGAAACAGATGGAAACCCCAACAGTGCTGTACAGAAGGGCAGGAGACAAGGAGGACTTGCCTGCTTCCATTGAGATTCTGGTTAAATCTTGGGGTGTAGCTCTCTTCCTGCTCATCATCTTCATCCTCCGTAGGAAAACCATACTGTGGTTCGAAGTACGGATTGTCATACTCTCGCTTCCTCACCACCCCTTCTGAGGAGCTCATGCTGCCAGCTGCGCTGTCGTTCTCACGACGATCCAAGCTTATCTTGGGAAAGCTTGGTTGCAGTGGCAAGGAAGGGAGATGGTTTGAAAATCCAGCAACCAACTTCTCTTCCATTTCTGCTGAATCTGCTGACTCCTGTGGACCAGTCAAATCATTGATCTGTTCGCTAATTTGCGTTACATACAACTGAAGGGCAGGACAAGAACAATTATTTCAAACTGGGAAGTCTGCAGGGTCCTTGCTGTTTGTTACCGGGCCCCAACCCCATCCCCACTATCCGTGACTCTAATCTAGGATTTTATACACGCTGCAGTATTTGTGCACTGTTCTAGGGACTTACTCTCCTTCGGAACAGATCTTACTGGTAAGTGTTACCTCAGGATAACGGCTCTCCATCACCCTGTTTTGTGGTTATGCAAGCAACTCCTATTCGTCCTAAGTGACCACAGATTCATGAGTTTCCCCACCCCACTCCCTGTTCTTCTAACTCATCAGGTCTTTCCAGACTGTGTAAAAGCAATTCCTGCAGACACAACCTGGAGCACTGCTCTCTGCTAATGCTGCATTTTTCAATGCATGGGAGCTTCTATGTACAGGAATGCTCTATCCCAACATAAGAGGGTACCAGTAAGTCCACCTTGCTCAGAAAGTCCAGAAAGAGCATGCAATTTAATCTGTGCATGGTTTCACAGTCCTATTAGCTTTTGCCCTTCTCTGAAAGAACCACGTGCATTCTCCCATTCTTTATATCCTAATATGCTGATCTTGGGGCTGAACTCATCTCAGTACACACATGATTCACTCCATGGATGACAGTGCTGGGGCTGCTACTGGCTGTAGTACTGGAACTTGAACGAGGCTGGTTGTTCTCTTGGGAGTTTTCACTGTCCATGGCCTGTTCATCCAGATCCCCTGTATATTCTTGAAAATCATCAAATTCCACTTCACTAGCATCACCAAGGGCTGCGTGAGTCAGGGGGTCAACATCTGCAAACACATCATTTTGCATTAAAGAACACTTTTACCCATCTAACTAAAGATCCCTAGCAGATAAGGACTGCTCAGTAGAATAAACTCGCATAAAAATTTAGGTTGTAAAGGACTTTTGGAAGTCATCTAGTCCAACTCTGCTCAAAGCAGGGGTAACTTCAAAGTTAAAGCAGGTTGCTCAGGGCCTTGTCCCACTGAGTTTTGAAAGCCTCCAAGGCTTGACATTCTACTGTGATCCTGGGAACCTGTTTAACTACACTAACCACAAAGATCTTTTCCTTATGTCCAAGCAGAATTTCTTTTGTTGCAACTTATGATTATTACCTCTTGTCCTTGGGACATAGGAAATCTGTTGGCATTCCTAGATTTAGTTTATCGAAGAAAGTGAGTGTTTCCCACTCTCACAAGAGAAGTTATTGCTGCAGCCTCCATATAAGCCGCAGAGAATGCATTTTCCTGTCCCCACCAGGACAGAGTGACTCATTAAAGCCAGCACTGAGAACCGATATGCGGGGGCAGGAGAAAGCTTGTACTCTGCTGCGCATATTGCACAGCATCTACTGGCAGCAGCAGATTGTTTCCAGACCTAGTGAGCCAGTTCAGCAGCACCTATTTCTGTTCTTCCTCCACCCAGTGTCCTTTGGAGGGGGTTGTTTATAAGCAGGAGAAATGTCTTTTTTCAGCCTACCCCTGGATATTGAAGGAGTATAGAAGACACTTTTGCCTCAGAGCAAGACCACAACGGAACAATACTTGACTCTGATTCAGGGACTTAGGGGAGGCATTTTTTCCGCAGTGCAGATGAATGGGGAAGAGGAGCCTATGTGGACCTTGTGAAAGTACAGCGCAAAGTTACTCACTTGGGGTATCGCCATTAATGTCACATTTCATCATCTCACTGACAAAGTCACCAAGGGAGGAGTAGGAGGAACTTGAGTCGTCATAGTCGACACTGTCACTGCCACTGCCACAACAGGTGAGAAAGAGAGATGAGTGGCAGCATAACAGCAACAGCAGGGCCCGATCTTTCAAAGATGTGAATCAGCACTGTTTTCATGGGCCTCTTATAAACCTCATAATATTACAGTCTCTACAAACAAATTTCTGGCTAGAGTCAGAAGCCAGCTTCATGAAAGTCAGAGCAAATGAAATAACTTTGAGGTACATCAAGAGACACATGGGAAGATGTTTAAAGGCTCTCAGCAAAATCAATGAGGTCAAACATAAGTGAGCAGGGAGTAGTGTATTAATTGTGTGTGTGTGTGTAGGACGACTTCAAGGGAACTCGAAATCACAAGTAAAAGCATTCCCTTTTTATACTAATGACAAATCCCACTCTGTCAGGGCCACTGGTGCTGTGTAGAATGTAAACGAAGTGCAAGTCCAAGCCTGAAAGATCTCACAGGCTAGCAGAGAATGAAGGATAATAAAACTAGATGCAAAACTCTGGGAAATATGGCCAAAATTACTATAAAAAAAGTTTACTCTCATTTTACTGAACACACAAGGAGGTCTCAGGCAGTGGGTAGTACTAACAGGCTTTGCTAACTATGTGCACTGAGTAGAGATTTGAAAGAGTGGTAGGATGGGTAGGAGTACTTCTAGTACTGCGATAGAAATAACCAGAGAAAAAACAGCATGGAAGAAAAAAGAATTAGGGTGGGAGAAAATATCAAACGTCAAGTGGCATACAGGTAGCAAAAGAAAACAGGAAAACAGAAATGGAGAATCACATTAAAGGAAGGCTTAAGAAGACACTAGCAAAGGGTTAAGAGGTTGCTGTGATGACAGAGCAGTGAGACAATTTACTTCAGTGTCAGTATTCTGCCCAGACAGAAGAAATGAAACAGCAACCTGGCAGGCTAGAGGAAAAGGCTGCAAATGAGAAGTAGGAGAGGCCCAGCAGTCTGAAGTAACTATCGTGTGACTGGGGTTACGCTCCCCACTAACCTGTCATCGGTGAGATCAGAGTCTGTTTCTTTCTCTACCGTGACATTCAGTGCTTCAGCCAGCTGTGAATTACTGTCATAGACGCGATAGTGGATGGGCTGCAGCTGGTGAGCGTACCACTTCGGTTTGTCACCGATCAGTGCTGGGTCAAACATGTCTGCACAACAAAACAAGGAGAGAGTTAATTGAACTCGTTTATTGGTGTCAAAGGCTTCATTCACAGTGAGGCTACGCCCTACTAAGTCTTGGACAAAGGAAGGGACAGTCTCTTCTCTAAGAAGCCTACAAGACTTCTTCTCCGTAACCAAACAAGACAAGAGGTAAAATTAATCAGAGGAGTGAGCGGCTAATAGCAGGGCTAACTTGGTGGAATCACATGAGGACATACATAAAAATAGAAAAATGTTCCTTGAACTGGATTTCCCTCCCCAGCAGGAATAATATGGTGTAAAACTAAGTCCTTCCCTAGAATCTCTCTGCTTTTTAAGTTCCTGCATTACATCCAAGTGCAGGAAAGGCAAGATCAAAACTTACTGTTATGAATTCTTTGGAAAGCATAGTTAGTAGGGTTGAGAGACCATTCTCCAAAGTATTCTACTGCCTGTGTCCTGGAAAGCTTATCTGCGAAAGGTGTTTGCTTCGGCCTAGATGCAAGAAAAGAATTTGCCTGGAAGGCCACCACTGGTCGTGGGAAGAGACGAAGAGTGCGAGTATGCATCTGGAAACCTTGCAAAACATTTGGTGAGTTGAAGAATCTCACCATAGCAACCCTAAAAAGAAACAGAGGACAATATATCAGATAAAAACACAAAACACAACAGAAAAGAAGACAGAGAGCCTTTAAAAGGTATGCAGTAGGCAATGTTTCAAACCTTCGAAGAATGGTAACCCAGTACGAAAAACTAAGTCTTCTTAGAAAAGAGTTGTCTTTAAAAAAAGAAAAGGAAAAAAAAAAAACAACAAGAAATCGCTTTGTTTTAATACACCACCTCAACACCAAGACCCACCCAGTGAGGGACATCGTTCTCATATCCACTAGCTGAGGTGGCAACTAAGTCTCCAGCCTTTTTTGTAGTTCAAGGCTTGAGATTTAAGCTGAGGATACAGTATCAGACTGACAAGTCCAGGCAAAGCGGATAATCTATAGGAAAAATGCAAGAAACAAAACATCCCCTCAAGATACAGAGTTATGTTCATGCAGTTAATAGATCCGAGATAAACACTGTAATTTCTGCTCTTTTTTTCCCAGAGTACAACCTGCAGTAGAACCTGGAAGATGCTGCTTCCACCACAGGACCCATAGAAGTGTCTGTGCTGCCTTCAAGCGCAAACTTTATGAAGACTCAATACTACCCTCCTGTTCAGCCTCACCTGGTAGCCACGTCCACAGAGTCCACATCATTTCCATAGATCAGAGGGTTGAATTCTGTGGAGGGAGTAGACTGCAAATCATTCTGCGGTCTTCCCAGCAGCAGTGGCACCTCCTGCCCCTCGTGGAACTTCTCTAGATTAAGAATGGGCTGAGTATTCAGACTCATGCTGGCCAGTGCCTAACGAAGGACAACATTATGCATACATTTTCAGCAAGAAAAGTTATTCAAGGAACAAGAGAGAGATCAGAGCTACCCTGCCCTCTAGGCAATTGCAACAATTGTGCATGCTCCATTAGTTTGCCTTAAACCGTCTCCTACGTTGAGTCAACAAATATCTCCAGGCCTGCCTTTACGTGGATTGTCAAAACGATCTCCTCAATGCTGAAACAGTCCTGGAGCCAGCCAAGGGGTAGCACAGAAGTCCACTTTGCTAGATCATTCATGACGTGAAAACAGATAGTCCAAATTGGACAACTAGTAGTATGGCACTGTGTACAACTTATTGTAGAGTTACTCCCATGCGTGATTTGAATACACCTTGGGACCTAGAGGCCTTGAAACTTGCCTTGCAACTTGGCCATTCAACCAGTGCGTTTGATATCCCAGGACAATGTGGAGACACCTTTACACAGACATTTGCCTGTACCCCTGCAAACCTCCACTCCCCATCTGAATGAGGTCTTCATCTCTCCATAAAGCTACCATCCTCTTCAAGCCTCATAACCTCTTCAAGGATATGCACTGGAGCAGCACAAGTGGTAAATCAGTCCTGGATACCCAGACCTATCCTAAATGTTCCTCATTTCTCCCATTTGCCCACTGAGTCTTCATCTTTTTATTTCAAAAATAAACAAATATATAAAACAAAACAAAAACCAAAACTCCAAAGGAAAAGGGTAAAATAGAAAATTGAGGGGAAAAGAATAAAATAAAGAACCTTGTTGTCAGGAGTGAGCAGCTGTTTCTGAGTGATTGCAGTCATGCTAACCAGACACTGGAGGCAAGATGGAAGATCATATGATAACACCAGCAGCCCATCAGAGCCAAGACGAACACATGACCACAGAGAAACAGATGGAAGGGAAAAAAAAAAATATCTATTACTACCAAATATCACAAATGAGAGGAAATAAAAGGGACCACAAAATATGCACATCTTGGGAGAGAGGTCTAACTGCCCCACCCCCAAACATTCACATCTGGCCACTCTGGGAAGTGGAAAGGCTGCTGTCCTTATTGATGCAGCTAAGAACTTTCTACTGCAGTTTAAAAGCAGATATCCTGAATTTTATTCATTGACACTAAGACCCAAAGGCACACAAAAGTGTTAACCTTCGTGACGTGGGCCACAATTGAGTCTTCTCTATTTCATACAGCAACCAGTAGCGCTCCTTCTCCTTTGCCAATGGTCAACTCTTAATGATAATGCCTATAGGAATACATAGGGATGTAACTTGAATTTGGGTGAACACTCAGAATTTTAAATATGTCTTCAAGGAAATTGCAATTTGTTCTTCTGGTATCCAACTTTGCCCTAGTGAGAGAGTTTTGCTGAATAGTGCCTGAAATTGCAAGGGGGTGAGGCAGAAGTGGGGGGAAGGTGAATCTAACAAAACTCCAAGCAACACATCGCTTCCATCTGTGCTGACAGCAGGTACTGGGGTTTATAGAGGTTACACGCTTTGCTCTCCTGGTCCACAAGGAGAGAGAAAGAGCAGAACTCATCACATTAGTAACACACTTTACCTTTAGATACTGCATGCAGCGTGCATAAGGAAAACAGAAATAAAGAGATAAAACCTGCTTGACACGATCAGCCAGGATGACCCAAGCTGATTAATGGCTTAGCAGGACCTGAGAGGAGAGACTGAGACCTCACACACAGATCTGTGAATGGAGGGGAAACAAAGATGATCATAGCTTGATGGATCAAGTCAGAGTTTAAAGCCCACATGGCAAATGTGAAGGAGGAATCTGGAACTTCCTGCACCAACTGGAAACAAGTTAGCCCCAAACAACAGTAAAAAACAGAAACTACCTGTTGCATCTAGGAGCTTTTCAAATTATCCCTCACCTGGCTAAGAAATTAACTGTAGTTACAAGCCTCAGTGACCACTCACTTTTCCAAATTAACTCTTTCCATTAAGATAGAAAAGCAGCAACTGGATACCTATCACTTAACATCTGTATTAATTGCTATTGCTTTTCAAGCTCAAAATGCTGTTGTATTCTAATACGGGGGATGTTCTAACTGGCCAACTATACTATCTTAAACAGGTTGACAGAAAATTCCTAGTCCTATGCTTCCCCTACAAACGACAAAGGTGGAAGCAGCAGAGACAGCAAAAAATAAAACAGGTAACAAAAATTACAATTAAGTCCTCTGGAAAAACTACGGAGAGATCTGAAATAAGATGAAGGTCTCAGATTTAGCTTAGTCAGGAGAAGACAATGTTAGAAAGTCATATAGCTCAGGGAGCAAAAAAGAAGACACCCTTATAACATCGTTTAATCAGCCACCCTATTGATTATCCCACCTCCACATTCAGAGAAGTAGACCTCTCCATGACTGACCAAGGTGCACTTTCTTGAACAAGAGTATTCTAGTAGTCTGATACGTTTTCACATCCATCCGATGTGCCAGGATACACACCTGCTTTTAACACATTCTGCTTTACATTTGCTGACTTGCATTCTTGTCCAGTATAGCAGAATTGCTGTGCAAGACTACATCTGCTAAATTCTACTGAATCTGAGTCCTTTCCCCAAAGTGCTTATTACCTGTTTCAGATGCTTTTTCAGCTCTGAAGCTTCTGGTTCTGGCAGTGTTGGCAAAGATTCTGCATTTGTGGGAACGATCACCTGGAATTAAACACAGTAACATACTAAAAATTCCCCAGCTGTATTCATTTCCAAAACAGAATCTCCTGAATCTCCACCACTCCGGAGACTGAGGAATGAAAGCCATAAATAGTAAAATCATTAATAAAAAACCTCCCACAACACAACCCCCTCACACAGACACCTGCATCCATACTTTGATTTTCACTGCTTTATGGTTGTTATCATTTACAACAATGGAGGAGTTACTTTATCATTTACCACAAAAAAGAGAAGCTTGAATGAACCCACACTCATCCTTTGGAATTTCCATCAAGTAGAACATGTTATACACATTTCCCTTGAAACAGCCTTGCTCGTGCCGCAGTAGAAAGCGGGATACATAGTCCCGTTTGAATCATGACAACCAATGCTGCTATAAGGCTCTTATCAGATTGGGTTTCTTAGGTAGGGCTATAAGAGACAGGTCAGAATTACTCAAGAAGACAGCTTTATCATTTGTTTGAGGATTTATCTTCTAATGATATAGCCAGATGGATTAACTGAAAAAGAATGCCTTATGAGCAAAAGAAATGGGGACCTTGAGACACAAGAAGGAATGGAATTCTGAAGTTTAAGATGGGAGTAGCAAGGGCAGACTGAGGCCAGGCATTCTTAAATTCTCAGTGGATACATTGAAGAAAGTGCACAGTTTCCTGAAACAAAGCCACAAGTCCTTATGGGCTTACCCTATTGGTATCCAGGTCAATAAGCCATACATCATCAGGCATTTTAAAATCCAGTTTGTAAAGGAAGAAACTTGCTGGAACACCAATGATATAAGGTGTAGGGGCTAGAAGTAACTGAGAGAAAGAGAAACTTTAATAAGGACAAGATCTGCATTTGATATCACCATGTTCTTCCCAAATATTTATTTATTAACTACAGTAATAGCAGAGGGGACAACACACAAGGCATTGATATATAAGTAATTAATTCCATACAATAGAAATATAAAAAAAAAAAAAAAGAAGAAAAGCTCCTGCTCATAGCGCTTCAATTTTCATCTAGAAGAAAATAAATTTCCACCTCCGGTGCCCCCACCCCAGGGATGTAAGTTATATGGCTGCATGGCTCTTTGGAAAAAACTTAGCTAATCTAACAGCTTGCCACATCTATCATGGACCAAGGAAAAAGATGTTCAGAGTAAGAGCCTAACCAGAGGAGCAGCAAGTCACAGTTGAATACACCCTCAGCTCAAACTGAGTCTGTGCCATTGTAAATATGGCTTTACCCTTACCCTTGTAATGGTAATTTGGTTTCAAAATAATATCATCTCTAGGAAGCAGAAGAAATAGACACATTTTTTCAAATGTAAATGGAAAACTTAAGGGAAAATTCAGGTTGTTTCTGATAAGGGAATCAGCAGAGGGAGAGGTTTAAATCAGTAAGGCATGTAGCAGCTTGAGACCAGCAGCTTGGGAGGCTAATTTATTCTTTAAATCTAGAACAGTTGGTCACCTCCAAGGGGCGGTACAAGAACAAACTTGCAGCATCAGTTGCAGGATAGCACTGAAGTAGTAAGATGGCCTGAATTCTATCTTTCCAAGCAAAATAATGAGCTCCTGCAGAGAGCTGACTATTGGTAAAACCCATGTTCCCACCTGAAGTAACTCAACACTTCATATTTCTGAGGAGAATAAATTGCAGTCAATAGTTTCTAAACTCTGAATCAAGAGCTCTCAAGCATCCTTAAATATTACTCTGGACCCTCCCCAAAAGACCTTAATACTCAGTTGTGGCAGGGGTTAAATACTCATCATAATATTGTGGATCTATGGCCTTTCAGTCCATTGCTTGTGAACTACTGTGAACTACTGCTTTGAATCATACTATTCACTAACCATGCTTTAAAGATATCCTAAATAAGTGGTGTTATCTATGATTTAAATAGTTAGTGGTGCTCAAAGAACGTTCTTTGCAAGGCAGACTTTGCTACAAACCCTGAGAAAACAGCGGGGAAGGAAACAAGGACTACTCCTATATAAATTTCAGACATCACAGAAACATCTGCAAAAGACCAATGAAGGAAAAATATGTACCTGTTCTGCAGAGGCCATGCAGGTGGGAAGCAGAGGGATCACTGGGAACATGTACTCTAACGGGTAGATCATAGCCACAAAGGCCATCACAGACATTGAGAGCGCATTATAATCTCGGGACTGCAATACAACCTGCAACCAAAGAAACTCACATCAGCACTGCAGCAACCATTCACTTCTAGTACTCCCCCAGGGGTACACGAAGATCACAGCCTGCAGGCCTCTGATTTATGGCTGTGAACTGGATGACCTTCCATCAACTTGTCTGAAAACAAGCTTCAGGTGCTTTTTCGAGTGAGAGCAAAACTTTTCAAAACAGGAATCTCAGACAGAGCTATTCCTTCCCCCCGCAGACAAACTGGTTCCAGGCAGCACAGGAGATAGCTGTTCTACACATCCAGAGCTTCCTACGTACCTATCAAAGATCAACTCTTCCCTTCCTACCTTGTGCTCCAGAAGGATGCAGGTCAGCACCTGCAGGCAGGCATCCACTCCCAACAACTCCAAAGGCAGATGTAATGGAAAATCCACCAAGGTGAAGCGGGATGGATCCGGAAGAGCAAAGGTCAAAGCTGGCTGCAACTCATGTGGCAAGACTTCCACATCCACCCGCTTCTGACCAGCAACAGGCATCGGAGAACGGAGCAGCCGGTATATCCAAGCCTCAATCTCCCGCAAGTCGTGTAGCAACGCACTAGACTTTTCTTCCACCAGGAGGGAGCCTGTGAAAATCCGCCACATTGTATCCCTGTACAGGGAGAACAACAAGGTTAACGCTCCAAGAGCTTCCCTTGACAGCCATTCCGCAAGGCTCTTCCAGGGAAAGGGCAGATCCACTGAGAATTAAAAGATGCAGCTAACAAACATTTGGTCACACGGAGGAATGGAAGATAGGGATTTAAGCTTACTGAAACAACCACTGCGGGGAATTATAAACCTTTCTGTGGCAGGAATCACACAAGTATATCACTGGCAGGAATCAGCACAAGTATGTCACTTCCACCTGAGAGTTCATCCATTCATTTAAAGGGTTCAGTTGGGTCCAGACCTCTGAAGATCTCTCATCGCCTTGGTGCTTGAAATTCAGCATGCACATAGGATACTCTCATACCTCGTCCGGAATTGGGGCAGACCGACTGATTGTAGGATTCTGCTTCCAGCAGTCCCACAAACCTTTGCAAGAATAGGAACTAAACCTGAGATAATAAAAATATGCCACACCAAGATCTCCCAGACGTTTTGGCATGACAAAATACTCTTTTTCATCCTATCCTAAATTGCATTGTATGATTCTTAAGAGCTGAATAACCCATGGCAGAAGTGGATGCGTTTCAGCTGAGAATGTACATTTCTGAAAGCTGTCTAGAAAGCATTTAGGCTCCTTAGCAAAGTAAGCAGCAATTTTTCCATGCCCTAAGCTAGCAATCTGCAAACTTGTAGCTCACAGACAGGCTGGTCAAAACGCATGTCCAGCACTGCTCAGGGCCTTCAGAGCTTCAAAACTTGAAACTGGGTCTGACAAGGGAAGCAAAGTGGTTTGTCCACTTCAGCCCTTGATGTTGTAGCACAGTGAAGGCTGCAAACCTGCTGTAGCCATTCTGCAAAAAACTTCAGCCTGATAAATATCTTCAGTTACTGCAACAGATCCCTTAGAATGGTATGGGTTCAAACTAGAGGCTCTACCTTACAGTTCACGACTTTTTTTAAAAAAAAAAAAAGGAAAAGGAAAAAAAAGAAAAACGATGATGTCAATGGAAGCTTCAGAAAGGAAGAAAAATTAGAGAAGTTTGGAGGGGTCAAAAGAAGGGCAAAGTATGCTAAGTGATACACGTCTCAGGAACTGTGATGCTTCTCATCCTCCACTCTTCCTTCAGCTGCTGGTAATGCACAGGACATTAGGTTGTTAACAGGCACCCTCAACCTTTTGCAGGCTGTAAGGATTCAGTTTCACCTTTATTCTGCCACCACTTCAAAACTATTCTACTTTTCCTGGTCACAGCTTGCAAACCACATGGTAATTCAAACCCGCTGCTTTACTTTTCCCAGAGGTGTATGCTCAGCATTCCTTCTCTTGCCCTCCTCATCTGTCACTCAGTTCTTCTCTGTAAGAATTATGTCCACCAAGAGCAAATTTTTCAAATACCACATGCCATTCAAACCCTGGAATACTTTAGCACCCCTTTAAAAAAATCAGATGAGCTCACAGAGTTGAGGAAAATCATTAAATTTAGCTTTTTTCTACCTCAGTAATTATCAGACTAAACCAAGTGACCAAATAAGCTCCCTTAAAACATACTTCCATGGGGGGGGAAGTTTTGTTCTGACAGAATCATTTTTTCCTCAACAGTCAGTGGATTCAGGTGATAAAGCTGCTAAGGCAGGAGTCAGTCATAAGCCCAGGACACTCTCCTAGAACTATTCCAGGGCAGTAACACAAGAAATAGGCTACTGCTCTGTGAACGGGACAGATTTCCCCTTTCATGCAAAATGTAAAGAGCTTATAAAGACAAAAATTATAGATGTCCTGCCATTTTTTGCTTTTGACAAGTTTAATTTCGAGTGTAGCAAGCTACTTAACTCACATTATGAGCTATCTCACAGCCCCATCCCTCTTACTATTGAGAGAATCCCCTCCTTCTCCAGAGATTCATTTTATATTTTCTCTTTTCAGTTAGCATATTGGAAAGGAAAATATCATCCTGGAATGTAGGTGTCAGGTACAATAGCACAGACATACGTCCATGACTGATATATATAAAGACATTGTTCCTTCTGTACCCTACAGTGCAACAGCTTTTGTTACATACCCAACGTAATAATAGCAGATATGTAAGATTACTACATTACATAAAATACACCAAGTTCCTGTTAATTTGCTGTTACCAACCCCCCTTCCCATATGCTTCCTAGACAACTCCTTTGTTTTCTACCTCTCCTCCCTCTCCCCTTCAAATATTGTACTTTGATCTCTTTCAGCCATTCCTGCTTCTCTAGTCTTTTCTCTCCCACATTGAAGTTCAGATTATTTCATAAGCTCGTTAAGCACACTTTCATCATTTCCCTCTTGCCCCAAGTGGAAATTCTCCCTGTTATTTCTTGGCTGTTTCTAATTTGCCAGAGAATCAGTCCTGACGTACACTGCCACGGAGCTTATATGCCAAAGCAACAATAACAGCATCAGTGCTCAGCTTCAGAAAAGATCATGCTTAGTCAGCTGTTAGCAGGATAGTGCCTCCTTAGGCGTATCAAAAATGAAAATCATACCAGGTTACAGAATCAGACAGAGAAGTTTTAAAGAAATCATCACAAAAATTTCCTTTTCCTAATGTGACCCTGGGTTAAAACAGCAAAACGGTCAACCATTGGTGTTTGGCTGCTTCTGCAACCACAGCTGTAGCCACAATTTGCCAATTGCAGTCAATTTTGCAGACAATTGCAGTCCTGGACACAAACAGTGGGAGGAAAAAGTTCTTTCTTCCCACTCAACATACCTCTGCACCCCACGAGGAATCCCCAACTTCTTGCCCAACAATCTCTCACTACAGCAGTCCACAAGTCTCTTGAGGGTGTACAGACACTCACGAAAGGTGGAAAAGAAGGGATAATGACTAAGGATGCACAGAGAAGTCAGAGTGCTGTTCCGAGAGCGATGGCTGCCTTTGGCCAGACGCTTACTGCGCGGTGATCGATTCACATCTGGGGTAGACTCTGTACTTGGAGCCTGCAGTGAAGAACCACTCTCCGAACTCTCAGTGCCCACTTCCTCTTGGGGTGCAGATGCATCGCCAGATTTGGGGATTTTCTGTCCCTCCCGAGCTCGATGCCCCCCTGTGCCTTCTCCCTTCTCCTTGGGTACTCGCTTCTGGAAGGAGCGGTAGAAGTTGACACAGATTCCATAGCGAATGACACCTGTATCCTTGTCTGTGAGCGTGAAGACAAAGGAAGTGTCATCACGGAAGCTCATGCGTTTTTGCCGCACGCTCAGGCATCCTTCTGGCTGGCAGAAGAATACAACATCAGGCGGTAGAGGAAAGTCCACGTGGTCTTCCAGAGGGTAACGTCGCAGCAGTTCAGGAGTCTGAGCAACACTATCACTACTTGGCTGCCTACAAAAAAGAAAACAGAACAAACGTACATAGTTGACTAATGCCAATAAACATCTTTGGTATCTCCCTACTAAGATGTCAGGAGCCTGTGGGCTCAGCTTCATCTTTGTTTCTTCTCTTCCTCGCTATCCAGGGAAAGCGCAGCTTCTCAGTCACTAGCCACTAGTCACTAGCACAAGGCCACAACTGCAGCAAGGTTAAATAAAAAAGTCTATACCATCATTATCAAGGCCCAACAAGGAGCCTGTTCAAATTTCACCAAGAAAAGGACTTTCAGGAGTATGTTGTTCCCAGGAGAACATCGTATTCTCATGTTTGCCTGACTTTGATTTCCAAAATTAATTTAACCTCATAGGTCTCTGGGCAACTCTTGTGTAGGAAATACACTGTCCCTCTCCAAATATACAGTCAGATGAAAACCGCCGGGATTTCAGCCATTTATGAACAAGATGAAAAATTAAATGAGAAAATCCAGTATCAATTCCTAACTGGGAAAAACAAGAATTTACTAGGAAAGAACTCAGACAAATGGTGGAATGATACGGACCTCATCCTGTAAAATTTTCATTAAAAAGTTCCAGCAACCATAGATATATATATTTCTGTGTTTGATTTTCAAGTTGGATTTGAAGTGTAAGTTACTATAAAAGCTGGGTAGTAATATGCAGACCTATTTAACACTGTGGCTCACCAACCTTTGAATTACAAATCACTAATGGAACACAAAGAGAGAAAGGCAATACTGCTTATTCCTAATTTTCCACCAGAAGAACAGATTCTTTCAAGGTATTAACTATTTCCCTACCACTACTTTTCCATGAAAGCTACTGAATAACTGCCAGAGAAATAGTATGAGATCCACATAGTGAAGGAAGAAAAATATGTCCCCAGAACAACCTCTTTTTGGTTTGACCCCTTTGCTATAAAGTCTGATCTCTCACCATTTTCTAAAGTAATTAGCATTTAGTATAACGTTTACTAAATAGGATGTAGGAGACCTGGCTCCACCATCACTCTCCTGTGGGATCTCATACAAGACATTTTCTCACCTTGATACTTTAGATTTGCCCACTTCAAAATACAAATGACACTTGCTTTTCTCTTATCTGAGAGGTGAGAAAACCGAAACAAGCAGTAATAGAATGTTTGTAATTTACAACAGAAAATCACTGGTGTAAATAGCTCTGGTGACTAATTCTCCCAAACTAATACTTTATTAAAGAAAAAGTAAAAATGCTTTAGTAATAAAGCATAAATTGGTAATAAAAATTATACTGCCTGTACAGTTAAGTACTAAAATACTGTACAGAAAGAAAAAAGAAATGCTAAAAAGCTTTTATATATTCGTGGACACAACTAATGCATCATCTGCCAAAGAAGAAATGTCAAATAATGCTGGCACTGTTTAAAGAGTCTACTTGGTAGTAAATGGTTAAAAAAAAAGTCATCAACAAAGTACCAGTGAATATATCATCAGTTCATGCCTTTGCAGTAATATTAGCTACAAAAACAGAGTCTTCTCAGACATTTAGAAAATTTGCATCTAATAAAAGGGAATACTTCCAAAAGGCATTTGTGCACGGAGGATAACAAGATGTAATGGTAAAAGCCACATGGAGCTCCGAAGGACGTCGCAGTAGAAGCTACTTCAGTCAGCTCCATCTCTTATCACGGGCCTTTGCTGAAGTGCCTGGTGAGACAACAGACCTCTGAGCATTAGCAATCCAGCTACCGCTGCCCAGCAAAAAGCAAGAGAACTGTAGGAGTCCAGGAGTGATGCTAGCAAATTTCCAAGTGAGAACAGACACTATAAGCATCACTAGAGGAGGCAGTTAACATTTCTTCCTCCTCCTTTTCCTAGTCGGTGACACACGTATGGAAAACTCGGTTATTTTTCTACAGACAATAAGAAGTAATTAATCTATTAAATTATTCTGTCCATACAATACAATAATAAAAATAATTCTTACTTATGATTATGTAATTTCCTCCACTTAGCCTATTTAAATATTGCACTCAAAGTATTCTGCAAAGAAAGAGGGAGGTAAAGCAACAGGGTGATGCACCTAAACCACTGATATTTAGAAATGAAAGTAAAATAGACTTTGGAACACACCCATTAAATAGACTGGCAGAAAGTTACTGCATAAACTTTGAATAAAGAAAAATAACATTTACTGAGCACCTGTGTATTTGACAAACAGCACACATATCAACCCCACATTTCATATACGCTTTAAGTAAATAAGCATAACATTTTATCTATTGATAGTTAATAAGACTTTAAAAAAAGAAAGCATTCATGTCATTCCTATGAGGATAAATGAGTATTAGAGGGAGAAACAGCCAAGTAAGGCAAGTTCCAGATTATTTTTTTTTCAGCTGAGTTTACAGACTACACTTCAAAAGCTAGAAAAGTAACCCCAAACTAGTATTTTACTTGCGTGTGGCTTTCAGTATTTTCAGTTTGTGAATCCCTCTATCCTGATGCCAGTAAGAAGCAAAGAAGTTCAGACACATATGCTACCAGAGTCACATATAAATTAGCTTTTCTTAGTCACCCTTTGCAGACCCTTGAAAAGGAGTCTAAAGACCGCAAAGTTAAAAAACTTTGGCTGCACTAGTGTCTTTCAGAAAGTGCTCTGGCCCAAGTAGATGCTCCCATTATGGTAGCATTCTGCACGCATTCCAGACAGCACTTCCTCAGCACCAAGCAAGGCTTCATCAATGGATGCTAGGCTGTTTATCCCCACTCTACTGCCCAAGCAGCAGCACTGAGACTCTTTTACATTACCTGGCTCCAATGATCACAAGATAGTCGAGTAACCGAGGGCAGATTTTCTTTTTCTGCACCATTGTCCTTGATGCCCCTCCCTATGTCATCTCAGTGAATTTCTGTTCATCGATCCGGTAGTCAGTTATCCAGTCAGCCGTGATCGACTGCCTCGGGGAAGAGAATCTGCTTGGAACTGTCTGGCAAGTCCAACCTACGATCAAGAAAAGCAAGAGTGTCAAAGGCACAATCAGGAATACCAAATACATATAAGCAACTTCATGACCTCAATTACATTCCCAAAAAGCCTCAGTGTTCGTTGCAGTCATGGCCATCCACAAATCTCTCTCTTCACGAGTGTAAAACCACAACCACATGCCCACAAAAGCAGAGAGCGCTGAAAAACACACAAAAAAAGTACAAGAGGATCTCAAGAAAGACCACAGACAAAGAGGCATGCCACTGGCAAAGAGCTATTCATGAAACGGTTCGAGGCAGAAGTATTGTTTAGGCAAATCCCTGGGATTCCTACAGGGCTTGGGAAAGGAGCTTTACTTGGCAATTCTGTACAGCTAAACATGACTGAGGAAAAAAACGCAACCTGAACTTTAGCTGTCTGATAAACAGAATAACTAAAGAAGGGGTAACATCAAGAGAAGTCCAATTTGATATAATGCACCTCACCCCCCCAAACCTGGATGTGGCCTAGAGCAAGAATGATCTCCACAATCCCCAACGACTGCGATCTCTAACACTTTTTCTGGGAAGATATGCAGTTTGCAATAGCAAAAGTGCTTCTTGTAAATCTTACTGTTTCTTTCACTTACTTTATTCAATTCCATTTATCTTATGTATCTTCACCATTTAGTTTTGATACCCATGCCTCCTACAGCTACTTTCTCTGCCCATTTTAGAGTAGAAAAATCCTCTTGCCACAATTGGTATTTTACTGCAGCATTACTATTTGTCAATAACTACGCTTAACAGATATCCAGAATTCAGTAAGCCCTGTAAAATTGTTCTTTCCAATCCCACCATTCATACTTCATTGAATTCATGAAAGAGAGGGGAAAAAAAAGATCTTAAAAAGTAATCAAGTTCCATATGACAATGTTCCCTACCTACATTTGAAAACAATCTGAAAACAGAAATTTTCTGAAACAGAAAGTTCTCAGAAACTCTAAAATCAGAGATGCTTAAACTGTGCTACAAGTTTACTGAGCATCCCAATGAAAGCATTAATAAAATTATTTTATATTAAAAAAAATAGAACTGACTGCTTTTTGGGGCATATTCAGAGTAAGGTTTCTATTTCAGTTCATGTTTACATCCTAAGGCTATCACAGAATTCAGAGAATTATTATTACTGTACTAAAATCTTTGAGTTCTGCAGCATAAAGTTTAGACTTTATTGTATAAAAGTATAACAGATTTACTAACAACCTGTAAATCTCAACAAAATTAGGTAATTTTCTTGATGTTTTTCTCATTACTTCACCAAAAGCCAGCATCTCGCAATCACATTCAAAGACTAGCAACGTATTTGCTTTTTTCCCAGCCCTTCACATTCCAGGTACAGAGTTGGGGAATTCTATTCATTAGCCCTCCAAATACCAGTAAGAACACAAACACACAAAAGAAGTATGTATATGATTTATCAAAAAAGGAAAATCGTACTGGTCAGTAAGTATTAATTATATAATAATAAACTGAAAGAAACCTTAACCCTCACACACACAAAACCCCACATTTTGTACGACTTCGTGGCATGGTTTTAGTAGGTCCTCAATTACAGTTGCTGTAGGTTCCTAAGCGACAACACTATGAATTACTTCTCTGAGCAGCAATGCTTTTATAAATTATCTTCTCTGAACAACAGAGAAAATACAGACACAGGAAGCAAAGCTCTTGATTCTTCATTTTAATGGTATTATTGAGAACATTGTAGAATCTGTCCAGCTCTTGATCAAATATTTTGCAAATATCTTGGCATGGATAAACTTGAGAGGAACAAGTTGAAGTTGGGACAACCAAGTGGATCTTTCTGCCTTCAATTTGAAGAACTTTATCTCTTTTCTTTCCAAATAGCTTTACCCAGAACTCTTTAAGGAACTCACTGTTCAGTTACAGATATGGGGACAGGAATAAGTTACCACAAGGTAACCCAGAAGTATGACTTCGAGGAGCTTCCGCTACTCAGTGGTAACCAAACATATGTTCTTCCTTTGTAACAGTGACTATCCTACCCCTCAGTGAAGGTGGAGAAAGTAAACTGCATTTACAATGGAGTAAAAACATATGCAATGACTACAGAGTAACTGAGAGGCTACAAGACCGCAACCTTAGTTTACCTTTCAGTAAGTTGTCCATACCCTGTGGTTTTTCTACTATTCTCTAGCCTGGAGAACATCTCGTATGACTGCAGTTCATTACACATCTTTCCCACAGTTCTGCAAAGGAGCTAGTGAGGTATGCAATATGAAGACCTCCACCAAAACCATAAAATTTTCAAGAGAGGATCCGAGCAGACCAGTACAAGGAACATATGCAGGGCTTCCAACGTCCCTGGAATGGCTGAAGCTGGTGATGCCATACATCAAAGTTTCTGTCAGTTTTTTAAAAAAAGACCCGAGC
This sequence comes from Calonectris borealis, assembly GCF_964195595.1. Lineage (NCBI taxonomy): Eukaryota > Metazoa > Chordata > Aves > Procellariiformes > Procellariidae > Calonectris > Calonectris borealis. The sequence continues at coordinate 45,301,075 of NC_134316.1, read as the reverse complement.
ACTTTCCGAAATCTCTGATTTCTACTGCAACCGAGGGAGACCAGACTGATGCAGATATTCTGCAGGGGCTTCTAGAGTCTCCTTTACTTGGTGACTTATTCTTAACAAGGCCATAGTTACAGTGAGACGTTAAGAGGATTTTGTGGTTTAACACCAGGCAGCAACTAAACCCCACGCAGCCACTCGCTCACCCCCACCTCTGGTGGGATGGGGGAGAGAATCGGGAGGGCACAAGTAGAAAAACTCACGGGTTGAGATAAAAACAGTTTAATAATTGAAATAAAACGAAGTAGAATAATAATAACAATGAGAACAAAAACAGAATATACAAAGCAGGCGACGCACAATGCAACTGCTCACCACCAGCCGACCACGTGTCACGAACCGCGAGAGAGCCCCCCCTGCTCTTGGTTTTTATACTGAGCATGAGGTCACATGGTATAGAATACCCCATTGGCCAGCTGGGTCAACTGCCTTGGCTGTGCTCCCCCCCTGCTTCCCCTGCACTTGGCAGAGCATGGGAGGCCGAAAAGTCCCCGGTGGAAGCACCACCCAGCAACAACCAAAGCATCAATGGGCCATCGAGGCTCCTCTCACACCAAACCCAAAACACAGCACCCTCCAGCTACTGGGAAGAAAGTTAACTCTGTCCCAGCTGGAACCAGGACAGAGGACAAAGGCTTTCTTTTGGAAGATGAAGTTTTGTTGGATTGGAGCAAGAGGCAGAAGAATTAGAATCAAGTTTAGGTTTTTTGCCTTTCCCTATTCAATCTCTTGCTTCTTCAGAGATCTAGTAACGGCTGATGACAGCAATTAAAGAGCATTAGATCAATATTTGCTGGAACTCATCTTCCTACTGGTTTTAATCAGACACCACAGTTGATGATCTGTATAAATCAACACAAACAGGCATTACAGTCCTGCCTCTCTCTCCCCACCTGCCAAAAGCTTGCTTTCAGGCCAGCGTCATTCCCTCCTCTGTGCTGGTAGAAGTCCTCATGCAGTTACATGGTGAGCCAGACTGTGGAATTGATATGGACTAAAACTAACACCCTCCCTTCTCCTCCCTTGCCACTTTTGTTTTTACTAGCTTATTTCTATGACTTGGTTCACCAAGTGGCCGCACAAATGCTTGTGTGGGCACAAAGAAAAGGTAGGAGCAAGCAGCTAAGGGAATCTGGAAAATTTGATGGAACATAGTACGATCACAGAACTACAGATGACAGCTTCTCTACAGGCAATAAAGAGGTAAAGTAGTTTCCTTCTCAGAGATTTGCTATCATCCTTCCTCTAGCTCCTAGATTTTACACACTAAGTACATTAGAACAGAAAGAGATCAAACAACTGAGAGATAATTCCATTCCTTCTCTTTCATGTTGGCATTTGGACCTGAACTGAGAGATTATCTTGACTCTGCGATGGTACAGGTTTTGACATTGATGGCCTCTTCTCTCTCTCAAGCTGCTTTAACTCTAGGTTGCTTTTTCTGAAAAGGTCTTCTGCAGTGTGCTTTCTCTTTGCAAAAATCTTGGAACCAGCCCTTTGAAGGCTGAATCCTCAAGCAGCGCTTGAGAAGAAACTTCCTATAACTTCAACTAAAGAAAAGGAGAAAAATAAAGAAGTGAAGGCCACCACAGAAACATACTGCACAAACATATCACATATCAGAGAACACCATAATTTAAATAAGCACTCATATGGATGGTGAACAGGTTGGTGAGAACTAACACTACCCACATAGTAGTGGGTAGCAGCTGTCAGCAATACTCAAGAACTAGTAGGAATTGGCACAGTAGCCTAGATGCAAAGACAAAGGCCAGAGCCAGCACTAACCCACAGCCTACCAGTAACTCAAGACAAAAAAGTGTTCAAAACAACGCTTCTATTACTGGCACTACTCTACATTTCAAAATTCCCCAAACACCCACGTTTTAGGTTGTAGCACGACTTCTTAGAGGACAATCTGCATGATATTCTGCAATTTAAAGGCCTCCCAGAAATAAAAGTCGATATAAACACACACACACACTCATGAAAAGCACCACACCACAGAACAGATATGGTAGCGTGAAAGAACTGCAGCAGACTTTTTATCAGTTTAGAGCCATCTGTGTCAGACCGACATCCAGCATTAGTCCCGAGAGACACGAACTGTGCAGCACCCCTGTCTCATCTACCCCTTGGAGTCTTTAGTCTTTTTAAAAGTGTCTTTTCTTTCTAGACACAAAGCTGGAGGAACAAAGACGTTTAGTCAAAGAATAACTTGAACGCAACAAACTGTTAACCCAAATTAGCTCACTTACAGTCGTTTTTCTCACACAGAAGCTTCCAGCTTTGACAGGCCAGCTTTACACTCAACTGTATGACAGTCAGCAGCTATTTAAATCATCGCTTGAAAAAATGGTATGAAGACAACAGATTATCTTCCAACAGGCAAATGTTAAGCCCTGCTTTCCTTGCAGCTCTTCCATAGTTTAGGATGGTACTAGAAAGGCCTCTCCTTCCATTATCTCCAGCTTTTATCTGGTACAAGGATCGTACCGCACAGTACACCGGAGCATGGATACCTTAAGTATATAAATCAGGGTCACACAACTCAATTTACTAACTGACTGAGTGAAAAGCATACAGTGGGACATTAATTTCTAAGAGAAAAAAGAGGAAGTCATGAAGGAGACAGCAAGAATTACAGGACAGAAGCCACATGAATTCTGGTTCACTGAAATCTCACCTTGCGAAAGACCAGATTTCCAGCCATGTCCAAAAGGGACTACATTTTCAGTTCTAAAATGTCCTTGGAACATCTTGAATGACTATTTATTCTCAGCCAAGACAGTCTGTACTCAGTTCAGATCTATAGCTACTATGCCTGACCTTAGTGCATTGTTTACTGTGAACTCAAGATCCCTACCAATTGGACTAAACTGAAAGCTGAAACAAACACAAATAGGGTCAGGAGTTTCAATGCCCACTTTTTGGTTGATTTATGTTTCCTTTTCTCACATTACACACCTTGAGTACGCTGAGACAGCTATCTGCTGAGCTATGAGAAATAGGTGCAAGCACCTCAGGACCAGCCAACCTCACCCGTGTGGCCAGGAACCCCACTTAACTCACTGTAGAACTGGAATCAACACACTTTGAAGCACAATATGAACTTTTCATGGTAGCTTTGACCTGTCTTTGGACATTTTAATAATCTTTATGGAAACATTACCATTTTGGTTACTTCTTCTTCCAAGTCTCTTTCAAGTCATTCCAGCCATCATCTCTGGTATAGCACATACTATTTTTGCTTGTGCTAAGCTTTTAAAGAAGCAGACAAGCAGCCCACATTTCACATGAGCCATTTTACACTTTCTCTGCTTAACAGCTATATTAACATTAAACATTGCTAGTAGTTTTATACTTAAAAATATGCAACATTCTAGGAAGCCCATTATCCCTATTATCCAGATACTACAGTGGTTCTACTAACACAAGAAACACAGATGACAGCGCAGATGAGTTGAGAACACCTCCCCTTCTCCAGAGCCTGACAGAACATGGAACAATTTCTAAAGTCAGACCTGGATGGACTTGCTATACTGGTGCAGCTGCTTTGTGTGTTACCATCCACCTTGGCAAGGCAGCAGTGCATGCCAATGCTGTGACCGCTAAAAAGATACTAGCACTTTGGTGAAGGAAAAAAAAGAAAAAAAAAAAAAAGGAAGGCATTTTCAAAGCATTGCAAGCATGCCTAAAACAGACAATGACATATTTATCTAGTATGGTTAGTCTATAATATAGGTGTGGTTCTGCGAAATGCCTAGGGATAGTTCCAAGCATAAGAAATCACCCAGTAGAGAACAGGACTGCAGGCAGATTTCTAAAAGCATCCTCCCTGGAGCACATGGATCAGTTGAGTCAGTAAGAGTTCCTTACAGATAAAACAGCAGATGCGTCCCAACTGTTTCCACTTTCCATCTATCCATAAAGCTTGAGGGAAAGGACAGAATAAATCAGATTAAAGAAAATTAGAGAATGATTCGTGAAAACAGACATCCTTGGAAGTCCTTCTGAAGCACGATAATAATTTAAAGATTTCTTCCTTTCCTACTACAGAATTATATTACCTCTTTACCTTCTGAAAACAATACTGACACAGCCAAACATCTTTGGCCTCCACATCAGTCTTCCAGAGCAAAATGGAGGTAGCATGGACAGGGATGCTGACAAATAGACTGAACATGACCATAATTAGTTCACAAATAGAAGTATCATGCCACACACACGGGAACCTTTTTGCAGCATCATGGAGTGAAGCTGGACTGATTCAGGTTCTCGGTCGCTATAGTGACAGATTTCCCCGTCCTTGCCACATGCTGGCCCTTCAGCGTTGCCTCCTCTCTCCCCAAGTGCTTGGCTAAAGCAGCCTGCTGTACATGCAAGACCACGCAGTCGCCACACATGCACATGCTGTGAAAACAGCCCCACAGGTAATCTGATTCAGATCAATCTCCATAGCAACCCAATCTTTAGTCCCTAGATCTCAGCCCGTCGGGTCTATTTATAGAGCAGCTGCAGCGCTCCACCCCCTCCGCTCCACCACCAAAGCTCCCAGCGCTGCCCACACCACAAACAAGCTTCACCCAGGCGCAAGGACTGCCCCGAGCCAGCGCTGAAACACGGCCCTCCCGGCACCCGCGGGCCCCCGAGCGAGATGACAGCGTGGTATCTGCAACACGTTAAACGCCTCCCAGTCCGTGAGGTTTTCCACATCCATGAATGCTACAAATATCTGAAGTCGTTACCGCTCACGGACAGCTGAGTACCAACGGCAGCTGACAAAATCCGCTTATCCAGGTACGCACACAGGATGCTTCCACAGACATCCACCACAGCGGCTCCTTTAGCCTTGCGCAAAAAGGACGCGCAAAAGTGCGCCAACACAAACGTGCAATCCTAGCGGGAACTTGCAGGCAGCAGCAAACGCACAGGAGAGGTCCCAGCAGTACTTGCCCCACAGAAGCACAGCTGCACCCACCAGCAGGTATTTGAAAACCATGTGGCTGGGACATTTATCTACTAATTGTTTAAAGAAAAAAAAAAAGGGGGAAAAAAAAGGAAGAAAAAGAAAAAAAGGAAAAAAGAGGGGAAAAAGGGAAAAAAAGGAAAAAAGAAAAAGAAAAAAAGGAAAAAAGAAAAAAGAAAAAAGAAAAAAGGAGGGAAAAAAGGAAAAAAGGAAAAAAGGAAAAAAAAAGGAAAAAAGAAAAAAGCAAAAAAGAGAAAAAGGGAAAAAAAAGAAAAAAAAAAAAAGAAAAACCAAGACCGAGGCCTTGAATGAGCCATGAGAGATAAGCGTGTGAGAAAGAACAGTATGCGAATATTGTTATCCATTTTATTCTACTACACTCTTGGGGAAAACCATCAACAATAAACTAACGCAGGAGAAGCACACACTTTTACAGTACTCTACCAGCTAATAGAAAGGAGATGACAGATTTTAGCCTCAGCCCCAGTTGATTTTGCACACTTCAATTTAGGTTAAGGACCTGCCTGAAACACCCTCTCTCGCGATCCTCCCTGCAGCCTCTCATAGTGCAGGACACGCGGAGCACCACTCGCCACCTTCTCACAGAACATAAATTCCAGCATAAAACCCCTCTGTCAACCCAGCCAGTTCTCCTGCTCTACAATGTTCGAATTTAAATTCATCTTTTATTTAAAAATAATCTCTAGAGATTTGCCTGAAAGAACAGTAACACAGGAGCTTTGGCTCCCTGCCCTTCACTCTTTTCAAGTCCGTCCTTTTTTTCCCCTCCTTGCAACGTCACCATCACAAAATACAAGAGCCTTCTCATCTATTTCTACCTCATCAGCTTTTTGTCCAACCTCAAAACTCCAGCAGCAGCCGCTTACACATTTTGCAAGGGGTGGGGGTGGGGAGGCAACACAAAACCTCAAAACCTCCACAATGCCCCCGAGCTGAATTAGCCTCACCTTCTGCAACCTCTATGGAAGTACATTCTTTTCCAAACCAGAACTGTTTTTGGCTCAAGTTTTGAGCTGAGAAAATTTCTCGCTGCTTTTGAGCGCAGCCCAGACCCCAGCACCCAAGAGATGTTTCCATTCCCAGCGCTCCGCCCAGTTCCCGTTTGAGGGAACAGTTCCCATAACGCGGGCACCGGCAGGGTTTTTTCCAAAAGCCAAACACTGCAAATGTACAGCCATAAAAAATTAACAAGAAAACAACAAAGCATATGACATTTAAATTGAAAGAACTGCTCGATGCAGCTACAACCGCTAAATTATTCAGTGCTCTCCCTTGCCACGACGCCTGCCCCAGCCACGGTAAGCAGCTCCGAGCCAGGAGTTCAGAGAAGAGACTTGAACAAGAGGACAGCAGGTAGAAAAGACACACCGCAGGCAAACAGCGAGGAGCACCCCAATGAATGACGGCTTCTCCTCTCACATAGGTTTCAAGCTATTCACCTATTCGTTTAACAGGTGACATCGCTCATGGCAGCACCACCACCAAATACAGGCACGTTCAACCCTCCTTGCTGGAGATGGGCCACACAGGGACAAACGACAGGCTCGCCGGGATCCCAACATTCCAGCCATTTATAAGGCAGAAAAGGGGGACACTCACAACCAGCGTGGAAACACTGAAACATTGCTCAGGATAATGAGAACTGGAAAATAAAGAGAAGTATTTGAAATAATTTGGTTTATTTGAATAATCCAGTTTATTTGAAATAATCCAGTTTATTTGTAGCACCACAGAACTGGTACTCGGAGCCTCACATCTGTTTTGCCTCGCCTGAGAAACACTCAGCCTGTCTCCCCACGTGTACCACCTGCCTTGTTATTCCTTCCCTCTACACACCTTCCCCTTCTCTTCATCAACACTGTGGAAGATCAAAAATTCCTACTCTCAAACCGATCCTACTATTCATTTTGGTGATAAATCATAGTACCAGCTGGTCAAAACTGAAAGGAAAGCAAAGAGAAAAGCCCATTTTCTCTCTGCTAGAGCTCTGGGATGTGGGAAGCGCGTGTTTGGCAGACTCACCCACACGTAAACATTGGAGGAAGCAAGCTCAGAGCGAAGAAGGGATAGGAACCGCCTCGAGCGACTGTTTGGGCCAGCGAGTGACAGAACAAGTGGTCCCGAGAGGACCTTCTAGACATCGGCAGTCATCAGGGCAAAGCGGGGAGGGAAAACGCAACACCTGCTGGATATGTCTGAAGACTAATGAGAGAAAGAAGGGAGAAACGAGGTGGCCTAGAGGAAAGAGCAAGCATGCCCAGCTCGTTGCTCCAGCAGAGCACAGTTTAACCGCTATCAACCGCGGAAACAGATACAGACACGGCAGCGGAGTGGCTCAGTGCTCTTGGGTGAAGCAATTTTGGTGAATACCAGGTTGAATTCTTTATCATCTTTACCACAAAAAGCACGCCTGCGATCTGATGCAGAGGCAGAACTCCCCATCTCCTGTCACAAGGGCCTTTCCAGAGCAAGTACAATATACCCAGGCGAACGGAGATCCGGGGAAGCTGGTGTCAAAGCTACGGGTAAGAAGACGATCAAACGTTTGATACTGACAGTGGGAAATTCAGTTAGAATATAAAGGGAAGCAGGAGACAAGCATGGCGCTGAACTCACAGACATGACAAAGAAAAGCAACAGATTAAGAAAAAAAAAAGGCTGCTCTGCTCATAAGATAACACACAGTTCCTGGAGGTCATCAGATACATTACTGTCAATCTGGGTATCTTTGTCTCAAAAAAAAAGGTTAATTTCCCGATTCTCACAAATACCACGTAGAACAACTGTTTAGAAATTAGTCACAAACAAAAAGGAGAGACCTGACAAACATTACAGGATACATCAAAGGCAACGTGACGACCAGCCCTTTTTTGAGGGCTGCCGCTGCTGTGAAATATTGAAGGCTGTGGGAGAAACAGAAAACCATGAAACTTTGTTCCTTGCAGCTACACTGATGCATGATTTCTCACAGGGACCTGGAAACACAACAGTCTCTCATTTAACCGCAATGCCTAGGAACACAGCAGGAGAACTGCCTCAGCATAGCTAATGTAGGCGTACGCAAGCAGCACTTCTTACTTTTAAATCACGGCAAGGGTCCTGCTAGTAGCGGTGATTAAAAGTAAACACAATCTCTCACAATTCAGTGGTTTCTGGGTACCAAAAGGCACAGCCTCCCCATTTGGGAGTTCTGCGGTATAAAGAGATTTTAGAGGTTCTGGCTCTAAATGTGGGGTATGTGGGTCATTTCTTCAGAGTTTTGCTGGGTTTGGGGTTTCAGCTGGTTATTCTAGTTCCAAGAGACAAATTAGGAGCATGTTTCTCAATCAACAACAGTAATTTTCATGTGGTCGTGACAGGTTTAAAGGCCTCCAGTGACAGAGAATCTAATCGCTCTAAAATTATTTTCTAGTTCAGACAACTGAGCAAAGACCAGCTGAATTATACCGGCTCAGTTACAGAGAGTGAACAGTAGGTCACCGTAACAGTTTTTCATAGCTCTTGAGGTGGAGAAGGAAAAGCAGCAAACCCTTCCATCACCAAAAGAAATATCACAATTATTCCACAGATTAACAGATTATCCCATTAAAAAACATTCCCTTCTAATTGATGCCTCATGCTGCTCATTTTTATTTCACTTTGTGTCTCGTTAGGTCACTGACGATGCTTTTCCTTCATGAAAATTTATACTTTGAGATAGATGGAGATCATTTAAACTGGGGAAGTGATATTAATCTTGCATATCAAGCTCTTTCACTCTTGTTTCTAAATCCTTTCCCCATTGCTGCAAATCCCCAATCAGTAGCTGCATTCTGTATTTTCTACGTCAAAGCCTTTCTGCCAAGGGGCTGCCCGGAAATTTAATGCAGTATATCTTAAATGCAGGCACAATAGGGCCAAAGGACATTTGCAGGAATTAATCTGGGTTGTAACATATGCATCGCCTGTCTCCGATTCCTTCCTAATGGAAAGTAAGTGAAACATTCAACTCTCTACTTGGCTTTAACAAAAAAGTATCAATTTCCATCTTGTGGGCACGATAGCATAGGTTGTGTTAAAAAACTACAGTGTGGAATGACAGCCAAGTCACTAAATTTTACATCATTTGTTATCCACTGTCATGCACTAAATCTCTAACAGTATTTTTTTCCCCAAAAAAGAAAGTAATTTCTCTAACAAACATATCTGGGAAGAAGTATCAGAGAAAATCCATTAGCTCAAGTGCTGTAAATTAAAAACTGTGAAGAGATTCATTCTCTTAGAATTCAGCAGTACTTCTGACTTGTTAATTTAATATCAGAAATTTTCATAAATATTTAGTTTTTCAACTGACTTGGAATCATTAAGGCTGGAAAAGACCTCTAAGATCATCGAGTACAATTTATTGCAAAAAATATTAAACAGACCAGACTGAACATCTTTCCAAGGTATGTCTTGTACACTTCACCTACACATAACTTGAATATTTCATATGGCTTGAGGTGAGAGGGAAAAAGCTATAAACGATGAGCCTCTGTGCCCCTCACCCAAGCCAGATAAAATCAAAGCCAACATTAATTTTATTTAGGAAGATGATATGAACAGGCGCTTTAGTAGGACTTGAGATGCGCTGATGCTTCTATCATTGCTACTGAAGCATCAATCCTGATACTGTAAAAACTAAAAAGCTACTTTGGCTAGGTGGACAAGGCTTACCGTAAAAATCATTGAAACTTTTATTTCTCCTTCTCCAAAATCCTTCTGAAACAGCCTGAAGTTGGACTTCGTTACATACACACCCTGCCTGCTTTCAAAAGAGTTAGTGAATGGTATGAAGGTTGAAGAAGAGGTCTGCCCTCTAGAATATTTACTTTATGTTTTTCTATGAAAACTTGAAACTAGAAAACCTATTTTTTTGCCACTTGCTACAGAGCCTTTGGTTCACCACCGTTCATGGCTTTGGCACATAACACATACATCATCAAAATGTATCTTGGCCATATCATGCATTTTGTATGGAAAACATTCTTTCAGTGCATTTTCCTTTTTGTCCATCCAGTAAAACTAGAACTGTTTTAAAAGTAGTAATGGTATGGCAATCGATGCAGTATGACTCTGAAGCTTACAGCTTGAAAGCTGTTAATTTGATAAAAACACAAAAGTCCAGACTTGCGATACCACTGCAGCACCACTGGATAGGCATCTACAAGATCTTTTAGTATGGACAAGGCTACATTATTTTTCAAACAAAAGTGTTCTAGAGACTTGCTGATGATTTTGCATTTTATTAAACACACCGTAAGGTGTTTGATGAGTGTATAATTAATTCCACAGTACATTAAATTGGATCCAAGACCTATGTATTTTCTAACAATACAACAGTAAAGCAAAATAATTATTTTATAGTTGGAATGATCGATCAGTTCAGTATTACATAACATGCTATGAGGGGATGGCCAGATCAGATCCTGCAAAAACTGCATTTCAGCTATGTTAGATGTCGGAGGTGTTCTCTCTGATGTGTCAGGATTGCAGATTTTCATTAGTGCTGAAAACCGTGAGTACTTCTTACTACCAAACAGTTCCCGAGGTTCAAGCAGTATGAAGTCCAAAAATGGAGACGCTTCCCAAATAACCTATATTTGGATGACTTTGGTTTGGTTATGTGACCCTCAGGACACCACAATACATCTTCCCTCCCCTTGCTTCTGTCTACCAGTAACATCCTTTTTGCAGATAAGTGATGCTGCAAAGAGCACAACAAGGACACTTGAGAGCATACCGACAGAAACGCTGACCCGGAGTTGCACTGAACGTAGAGAAAATGGCTGGCTTGCCTAGGGAAAGCACAACGTATTGCCAGATTCACGGTTCTACCCCATCACTGCAGGGCTGCGAATTTCTAACGTATGTTGTTCTGTGTATGTCAGAAAACAGTGTGGTATATGGGCGAGTTGAGGGAAAAAAGGGAGAGAAGAAAGCCAGGCAACAAATCAGTTTCCTCCAAGGCTTATCATTTCTCTAAGCACTTCTTTATCGTGAGTCCACACAAACAGTAACGCAGACCAAGCTTTCTCCCCTTCCTCTGCCTGAAAATAAAAGTCAGCAACACAGCAAGGTGGTGACACCCTTTTCTAAGGGGAAAATGCTCTTGATTTATAGGTTACTTCATACGAAATTGCCTAGCATAAAGTGGATTTCCTATTCTATTGTCTTGAGGAGTAACAGGATCTGCTGTTTGCAAACCGAGAAGTAAAAGCACCTTCCCAGTCACGTTACTGCAGCAATCTCTTCACGAAGCTGCACACCTAACCTCTCCGAAGGGGATCAGTCCGTCCTGCCTCTCCCTTCACCTGCCCTAACCGTCCCGCCCGCCTTCTCCCGGCAGGGAGCGAGCAGAAGCCGCCGGGAGGCCCGGGCCCAGCCCTGCCCGCCGGGCGCCCCGCTGTACGGGAGGGCGGCGGGCCCCGCGCCCTCGCACCCGCCGCCGGCCGAGCCCCCTCCCCGGCCGGCCACGCCGCCATTTCCAGGGCCGGCCGGCCCCGGCGCGCTGCGGACCCCTCTGCTCCGCTGGAAACCCGCAAGCGACCCCCCCCCAGGGGCCGCTGCCCGTTCCCGCCCGGGGACCGCTCCGCCACCGGCCGGCTGCCGGCAGAGCCCCGCGGCGACAGCCTGGACAACGGGGCATCGAGGCGAGCGGCCCCACGCACCCCCGGAGCCGGAGCAGTGACCCTGCGGAAGGGCTCGACGTACCCGAGCATCACCACAGCGCCCAGCCGGGCGGCTGCGGCAAAGCCAGAGGCGGGCGGGGGGGGGCCCCACCGCCAGCCGCCCGGCTGCGGATCACCTCAGGCAGCGCCGGCCGGCCGGGCTCTCCGCTCCCCTGACCGACCCGCGCGTAGCGGCGCTGGGGCAGGCTCCCCGCTTTTGACATGCACCCCGCCGCCTGCGTGCCGGCCCGCACCGGCACCCGCGCCCGCGCCCGGCCGAGCCGCCCCGCTCACCTGCGCCGCCGCCGCCGCCGCCGCCCCCCGGCCGCTCTGCGCCGCCCGGCCAGTTCCGCATCGAGCGCCAGGAGCGGAACGCGCCACCGCCAGCCGCAGGGAGGGAGGAGCGGAGCGAACCACTCGCACCGACGGCGGGGGGAGCCACCTCACCAGCCTCCCCCGCAGGGGGGCGCTGCGGCTGGCTCGCGCCGCCGCTCCCCGGTGGGAGGGGAGCGCTCCGGGGGCGCGCGGGGAGGGGGGAGGCGGCCGGGCCCCGCCGCCACCACGGGCCCCTCGGTCGCGCCTCTGGGCTGGGCCCGCGGGACGCGCGAGGCCGCAGCAGTGAGCCCGGGCCTCCCCCGCCACCCCGGTGCCCGCCGCGCCATCACGCTCGGTTGTTAGCCGGGACGGTGAGGGGCGGCCGGCGGGCTGAGGGCAAGATGGCAGGAGGGGAAGAAGCTGCGCGGGCACGGCTCTGCAGACCAGGCTGCGTGAGGGTAACCTGGAACATTTCAGCCACGTGAAGCGTCGAATTACGGCTTTCAAACCTCGCCCTGGCAAGCAGAAGGTGAAGCCTCACAGCAAAGCCCGGCTCCAGGCAAGCGAGGGCCCCACGGATAAGGAAACGCCGCCGCACCACGCGCGGATACGGCGCTGCGTGCTGTCACCCTGTGCGCAGCCAGCTACTTGCCGATTTGCTGCTGGCTTTGTAAGATTACAAGAGAATTTGGTTATTAAAAACTTGAGATACAGCTTTTTTAATTCCTTCCAAGCTTTTATAAACCAGTACACTGTGCAACCAAATCCATTTATTAGCAAAACCAGAATTACTAAAATAAACTCAAAATGCAACCAAGTATCCCAATAGTTTAAAAATAAAAATACATGTAATAAGGTGCAAAATGGTGAAATACTTGATTTGATATTCCACATCTGTACTCTGCCCCTTGGAGGGGAATTGGGATTTCAGAAATACGCCCATCTTTTCTTCCTGCCCTTATTGATCTGAATAGATCGTGAGCAAACACAGCTATTGCATGAGGGTAGAGCCAACAGGGAACACCTCCCGAGATTATAGTTCAAGCACTCCCTGATTTCTCCAGTGGCCAAGTCAGCAAAATTTGAAACAGATAGGGTACAGAGACGTAGAGCGGCAGGACTGAGTCTCAAGCCTAGGTAGCATTTTGCAAATACAAAAATACAAAGGGCCGCTGATCTCAAGGAAGGTTCTTCCCCACACCCGCTTACCGGAGCTCCCTGGGCTAACCTGGGAAGCTGCTATAAAACAAAAAACTAATTCTGTACTGATTTGCACTTTAAAAAAAATGAGAACGTGAATATGTAAACAAGGAGCTTATATTTGATTACATGATAATGAAAAGGGATGGAGAAGCAAGAGCCAAGGAAAATCGCCATTTTCACCACTGCCATCAACAGCGACATTATGGGTTGTACCTTGAAAATACCTCAAATTCACATGCAGTTTTTCTCTTCAAAGTAATGAAAAGGAGATGCAGCTCAAAATGAAAAAAATCAAGCTAAAAATGAAGCTGCAGCTTCATTGCCACTGCCTCTTCCAACTGTTGACAGCCTCATTGTTTAGCAAATCCTTGGAGTAGGGCCCAGCTGCCCGCTAACCCACCCAGGGCTGGCTTAAGCTCTCGAGCTCTGCTCATTATTCCCCACCTCATACCCTGCTGCAGTCTCCTACAAGCCTATTCCTATCCCCTCTTCCTCTGGTTTAGTAGTTTCCAATTTAAATTTTATACTCTAAAGTAACGCAGAGCCTGCAGCGGAACAGCCCGTGGTGTGGAGCCTTGCTGAATTGACGATTGCTTTCCTTTCCCATTGTGGCAGGGGATCTTCAAGTGCTCAGGAAGCAGCTAATGCTGGACAGCGCTCTGCTTCCCCCGTTCCACCGTTCCCTTCGAGGTAATGCGTATGGACAGCTATTCCCGTTGCTTCTCCTATGCTGATCATTTCTGATGTATTCAGCTAGGATCCCGCTGAAATCCACTCGACAGCCAGGGGCACGCTGGACTCCTATGTCAATTTTGGTGAGCCACGATATGCGGAAAACGGAGTAGAGCAGACGGAATAAAAGGGTTAAATTCTGAATGTAGCTGTACAAATCGAGGTGAGGTATGTATGCATAATTCATGTCTTCATGACATGCGCTTAATCCACTTCACCTATGTGCCAGCTCTGGCACGCAGCGAGGTGCATAGCAAGCTAAAATCTCATAGTAGAGGCCCAAAGAAACTGCCTGGGGTTGCACTGCTATTTCTTTTTCACCACTTCTTGCTTCTCCCCAACCTATATACTCAACTTTCGTATCAGCTTTGAGCTTGTTACGTCAAGAACTTATTCCACCCTCCTCCAGTCTAATGACAGCACATCAGAGAATGTCAAAATCCTGTATTAGGCTTTATTCTTTTATATAAACATTAACATTTCTCAAACAGATTAGTTAAAAATACAGATTTAAACAAGAATTTTTGCAATTGCAATGAGTTATAAAAAACAACAGATTATTTTACAGATTGTTACAAGTGCTTTACAAAGGTGCAGAGTGAAGGCCAGTGGCAGGGGACCAACCTCAAGTGCAAAATGGACACGATACCCTCACCACGGGCATAGCGCTCAGATACACAGCCAAAAAAAAAAAAAAACAAACCAAAAAACAAACAAACAAAAAAAACGAGCCATGTGAACCTAGGCTCTTGGGATGCTCACCGGGCAAGCAAACATAGACCCCTACGACAGAGAAGACTCATGAGACCAAGCTACCAGGATACTTGAGGTTACATCTCTGAGATCAGCCATAAGATGTTGTTTCTTGGAAAATAAGGAACATGTTTTACAACAGTATATTTCTCTTCTGTCAGACAAAATATTGCTGTAAATCCTAGAATACTTATGGATGTGGATACTTAAGAACTTGGGGCATAAATCCAGTGTGGATCTCACAGCGCCCAAAGTGAAGAAAGGATACAAGACCCAAGTGTCCCTTCTAAAGCAGTTGGCACTCCTCATACAGGAGGGACCTCCATATCCCATGACCATCACTAAAACCTTGAGCAAATACCTTGGAAAGACTTTGGCAAAAGGAAGAAGACGCAAGTGGATCTGGTTACACCCAATAATCCTGCAGCCCATGATCTGAGAGTTGTGCAGCCCACAGCTTACGCAATGCCCACATATTTCACTAAATGCAGCGTGTCCTCTCTCCTTGGCCGATACATCTTCACACCCACCTTGGAACACATACCACATGCTCCAAATTCCTGGAAGTTTTCGAGATCCTTCCACCACACCTACCTTGCCTAGGTACCAGTCCTTCACACCTATCTTTCTTTTATTCCACCCCTGAAGATAAAATCTATGCCCTGATTTGTTTTGAACTAAAGTTTTCCAGCTGTTAGAAAATCAAAGGTAAAGTGAACTGGCTGAGAACACCATGAGATAAACTGTGATGTACTACATTAAAAAAATCCACTACTTTATGCCTGACATCTTTTTCTGATGTACAAATGTTCCCTACCCAGAGGGCCTCCCTGTTAGACAAAGGGCACTACACATTAGAGGAATCCTTTTTCCAAAGGAGGGCCAGAATGAAAGGGCAGCTCTAGAGATGAAGTCTCATAAAGAAGAAATAACAGCTACTTCTCTTGGAATCGTTGTAAAGGGCAGCACATAGAAGAGATTTTATTTATAGGAAACCCAGTGAAACCCCTAGAACATCCACATTGACTTCCCTGAGCTCCTCAGATCCAGATACACTGGGGACCCTGCAGAAGCCTTTTGAGCTGGGTGACTCTCAATAGAGAGGGTTTGGCAAGTTCCTGCAAATTCATTTTCATAATCAACAAGAGAGGAGAGGATCAATGGGCAAGCCCTCAGGACATGCTTAGAGAAGAGAAAGACTGAAGAAAGAGGTGTATGTGTGTGGGGGGAAGGTCTTCATTTCTACCGTTTTCAGATGTTTCACGTTATTCCTTTGGGGTATGGGCACTACATCGAAACCAACCCCCCCATCTGATCTACCCCAGCTGCCTCCTGCATAGTCTCATGACAACACTGAAACCCCAGGCTCATCACCCCCTGCACTGCCTAGCCCAGAGTTCAGTGCGTTGGAGAGGGGAGGCTGGCTTCTCGTTAGCAAAGGCTGGGAGATGGCGTTACGTCGGCACGTCAGTGCCCTGGGAGCATGCGGTCACTCATGCACATCCCAGATTTCTGAGAGCAGGGGAGGGAGTTTCTTGTCCTGCAGCCGAAGGGCAAACACCTGTTCGGAGTGGACACTACTTAGTGTCCGAAGACTGACCAGCTTCATTAACATCCGTGGAAACATCAGGCGGTCCTGCAGAGTCAGACAAATAGACAGCTGTTAGTAAATTCACACGAAAACTTTGTTTAAAAAAAAAAAAAAGACCACACCGGATGATGCCCTGTAACCACAATCCCGACTTCCTCTAAACCCGGCATTCTCCAGGAGGTGGCAGTGTGGAGGAACAGGAGTACTACACCACGTCCCAAAACTCCAGACTTTCCATGCTGGCTAAACTATGGAACACAATACAGGACAGCAGGCTGTGACAGCTCACAAATCCTGCATTTAGAGCTGCTATCAAAGAGCCACAGAAGGGAACAGCGTGACAGTACAGGCAGCAAGAGACCTGTTACAGACAGTACTGCAGGAACTGTGCCTGCATTAACACAAAATCAGTTTGCGTCACCGCTGGGGATGTTCTGGTCAGGCACTTACATTTGGTCTGTTGATGCAAATGTAAGAATGAAGGGCTTCCACGTAGGTGTGCTGCAGCCTCTCCACCAGGGACTGGTCCTGCACATTCGGTCGGTCTGCCAAAAAGCAGGTTGGAAGTAAGCAGATTGCCACAGGCAGCTTCACTGGACTGGACACCCCTGCCTAACCCCAGGCCCTCAGTACGGTCTCTCCCCAAAATCTCATCTGTCATTCACCCAGCACAGCTGGGAGAGTCACCCATGACTGCAGCAGCTATGTCAGTTTTCTGTAACTGTTCTTTCTTAGTGATGTCTACTGCACATGGAGAGTCCGATCTGACTCCTATAGAGGTGGAAGGTTAGAGAGACCGAACAGCACTACATAAGTGTGTTTGGTCTCACGTTTCTGTCCCAGTGAAGATGGGAAGCTGCCCATTCAGAAGGGAATGGGAAAGTCTCTCCAGCAGCTGAGGCAGTTAGAAGACAGGAACAAAGGGAAAAAAAAAAAATCATCTTTCAGGTCACAAGACAGAAAACAGAAGTAAAGGTGGCTTCTTTGCCAAGCCCTGTCGTGGCCCAGAGCGATACTGGCCTCACATCCAGAGTACCTTTTCTTGACCACAAGATGTCACTCATGCCGTGTGACCTGCATCACACCAGAGCAGTGCCAGGAACATTAAGGGGACAGTAAAATAGCGATTTCTAAATCAGGAAGATAAATATTGGCTGATTTTGCTATACACTTTTCCAGCAGTGGGGAATCTCATTTACTCTGGAGGCAGCACTAGAAAATTCGGAATATAATGAATACCCTAAGCAGAAGTAGTAACACGCTCCCTTTATCACTAGATCCTCTACACCCTTTATTACTCCTCTTCAGCTTGTGACCTTCCTTAACTCTTTCTTTGCCCTCTCAGTGCTGCAGCTCTTCAGATCTCCTTGGCTTTTTACCTGCAGAGAAAATGTTGATGGCGATTAAAAGTGCATATTCAGCATCGTTGAGCTGTAGCTCATTCATTCCCTTTGAAAACTCAAAGATGGGGTTAATGAACTCAAACTGCAGACCTGCAACAAACAGAAGAGAACAAGGTGAGGCAACAACAATTGTCTCCTCTCTCTCCCCTTCCCTCTCACAGAATAAGCTGCCAGAAACCCACTGCAGTGCAGACCAGGGAGTGGGGAGGACAGGCAGGCAGGGAAAAACCCTTACATTATGTTCCAAGTGTGGCTGAAGCCTCCCTTTAAATCCCATCGCTACTGGTGAGCGCCAACAGCAGTGGCTGAGGAGTTGGGCTCTAGCTGTAAAATGATGCTATTTCTGGGTTTTCTTAGAGCCTTAAATGCCCCACAGCACATCACTAGGCAACAGCTAAAGGAACACAACATCAACTATCAGGTAAGTCCGACAAAAAGTCAGAAGCTCACAAGTACAACATCTACACTTTCCACTCTCACACCATCACCTCCTTCAAACCCGGCAGCCCTCTTGCTTTCAAAGAAAGCTTTAATGCCATGCTCCAGATTCATCTGAAGTCCGTCTGAGCTGAAAATATATAGTTCCAAGAAGTCTGAACCATGCCATTTCCTTCAGCTCAAAAAGCTGGGAGAGCTCAGGCAGAGCCTGACTTAGGCTTCCAATCACCTCCTTTGATAAATGCATTGATATTTATTGTCATAACATACAGAGGCCACCGTCAAATCAAGTATCTTTGTGCTATGTGCTATACAATCATGCTGAAAACTTTAGGCCTTTCCCCCAAAACAGGCATCCAAGTTTCTAATTTCCTGCAGTACAGCTGCATCAGAGAAGGATGAACAAGATGGAGGGAATCTTTCTGGCTGCCTGCTTTTTGCTTTCCCAATAATCTGAAGAAAAGGCTGCCAGGAAGAGCGTCAAAGAGAGAAGTTGTATATAAAAGCCATCTCAAGCATAAGTGGTTAAATATGTACCCAAGGGGGAGGAGGGGGGGAAAAATCATCATATGAAGGACAGCCAAAGTCTCATTTTCAGAAATGCTGAAGATAGACACTTCCTGTTACTCCATCTGACATTACAGATACTCATTGCTCCTGGAAAAACAGACTTCAGAAATCACATCACCACAGACCATCGTATACTGAGCTGATGACATGTCTAAAGCGCTCTGCGGGGATCTTCAGTGCACAGTAGAGACTTCCTATCAACTGAAATGTAATCACACTAACGTCATCACTCAAAGCATGCATCTAGATTAGCAAGTGATATACTTGCAAAGGAGAGAAGACTGGGGTTTGATTTGTTGTGATCTGATACTGCTCTAAGACCACATGTCCACGTCAGACCTCTACTAGCAAGGAAGTTCACACCAGCTGCTAGCCCTAGCTGCACTCTTACAGCAAGATTTTCATGCTCTAAGAGTCCAAATTTTCCAAAATAAGTTCACACCTAAAAAAAAAGACATGAACTGAGCTAGTATCACATGTTAAAAGCAAGAAAAGGTTTGTGGGACTATTGGTCTGGTCCTGTTCTAAACCTCTCACCTGACTTCAGCTTTAAGGCCCCACATACTATTTTTAGCAGCCCACATTAAAAAGATGAAAGAACACAAGACACAGGGAAGGAAGAAACACCTGTCTAATGCACCACCTGCTTTGGCGAAGTCATCCCGATTATAGCTCAGGTCCTTAAGAAAGGTGATGCTCTCAATCTCTGGATTGTAGCGCCGAGATGTCTCTAACAACATCACCTGAAACCACAAATAGATATACTTGATTTGAAAACAGGGAAGAATGTTACAACATCGATAATTTGCTGAGTGTTAGAGCATCTCTGAAAAAAACAAAAAAACAAACAAACAAAAAAAAAAACAAAAAACCAAACAAAAACCCTCCAAGCAGTTTCTCTCAGGGTGCTTAAAAATTCCAAGGTAAATTCTGCTGCATCCTTTGCAGCTTCTGGGAAGGGGGAAATACCTGCTTACCACTACCAAAGCTCTTGCCTCATTCTCCTCCATGGCCCTTTGCCAGTATAGCCTGGCTTGGCAGTAATGGTCCCATAGCTGAGGTCCTTCAGCCTGCCATCCCAAAAACAGGGATGGAACCAGTTTTCCAGGTGGGTACTCCAAATTCTTTCATCTCTGCTACTATGTATTGTGGTGGAGCCAAACTCTCACCTCTATGGTAGATGTCTTCAATAAAGCGATCTGATCTTCCCTGGTGAGCTCCAGGAAGCCAGGCAGTTGCTTGGCAAAGTCCACAATCTCTTGCACAGAGATAATTGCAAGTTCAGTAAAGTGAGCAAAACGCTGCTGCCTTGCTTCACGGTTGTTAGGGTCAGGAACTTGGGGCCACGGCTGCGGGAATGGGAAGAGACAGCATATATACGTGAAAGATGGAGCCAGGGCAGAAAGATGAGAGGATGAAGTGAACAGAGAAAGAAAATGAGACACATTGGAACATCATCCTTTGCTATTCTTTACAGAATTTTAGCCCACAGATGCAATGCCTAAAGTATCTCCCAAATAATTTACCCACAACCCCAACTCCCAAAACTTCACTTTTTCTTATTTTGGGTACACTGGTAAAGTTTTTACCGTCACTTTGAGCCTGTCTGTGAATGAGCGCTGGTTGCACTGCTGCTGAGCGGCCACAAGCTTTTTTATCATGCTCAACTGTTCAGGCGTCAGTTTGTGGGAAGGGCTTGGCGGATTCGGAGGGTTCGGACGCACGACGACTGTCCGAGCCTGATCGTCTTCCTGCTTTTTCAGTTTCTTCAGTCGGATCTGTTCTTCAGACAGAACATCTAAAGCAGGAATAGCCAGAGATCAGTCACGACATAGGAGCACACTGGAAACCACACCAAACGCAGGGTAACGTGCCGTGCATGGAGAGGCAGAGATCACAGCTGCCTGCATCTGGCGTATCGGAGTATACACAACACAGACAGTGATACTTATCATGTGTTTCTCCCTCTTTTCCCCACTTTAAGTTGTTCCATTGCCTTGCTTTTAATCATACTGTCACGCAAAGTGTTCACAAAGGTCAGAAGTTCCCTTCATGATGCCCAGCAGATCTCAGAAAGGCAACAGCGACTTTCCCCATTGAGCAATTCCCCAAAATGTCATTGTAACAGATTCCAACAGGAGCTCTCTTCACATGCCATAGGGTGTCCATTGTATTTTATACGATCTTGCTGTTGCGTCTTTTTCCGATATTGCTAAATTAACAGCTTGTGTCATTTCATCTGTCTTCTGAGAGGTCAGAGTCAGTACTGGATGGAGTTCGAGAGTGAAAGGACAATTCTCTACACAGCCCACCTGCAGCAGACTATAGAGTAGAATCATAGAATGGTTGGAAAAGACCTCTAAGATCATCGTCTCCAACCGTCAACCCAACACCACCATGTCCACTAAACCATGTCCCTAAGTGCCTCATCTACACGTCTTTTAAATACCTCCAGGGATGGGGACTCCACCACTTCCCTGGGCAGCCTGTTCCAAGGCCTGACCACTCTTTCAGTACAAAAAGAGTAGTAACAAACCGCAAGATAAATAATGAAATAATAGCTTTGCATAAAACGTACTGAGGGCTGCAAGTCCTTCAGGAGTAGGGCTAGAAGTCGTCTTCAGTCGTGTAGTCAAAGGATATGCCATTTAGATGAAACGTTGTAAGGAATAAAACAACTCAGAGACATGTGTGGTGAAAAATCTCATTGGACCAACTGCTTATTAGCTAATTTAAAAACAAAAACCTGTTAACAGCCTGTAACTAAGTTAACTGAAGAATTCACTGATTCAAATGTAGAGGAGGTTTGTTGTTTCTTTAAGTCAAAGCTGCAAAACCTATCTGCAAGGTGCATCCAAAAAAAAAAAAGGAAACTACCAGAGATACCTGGATTCAAGGATTATCTTCAAGAGAATCATCCTGTGAGTTAGTGATGAACAAACAAAAAGCAGAAAAAGGACCAATTGGAAAAGAAACCATATCTTCGGGAACAAAGATAAAAATAGTAAAGCTTGACTTTGCAAACAAGATTTTAAAAGCGCTGAAAGATTCTTTGGCCATTTTTTATGCACAGATAACAAGGAAACATGTCCGCTACACAGGAAGGCAGGCCCCAAAACTGAACAAGTATATACTTGCACTTCTCAAAAGAATCATGTTAAACATGAAGACAAGAAACGGAGAACTATTGTGAGAGAGCATTCTGAAATGGACAGTCCACAGGATTGGAGGGGAAGACAAAGAACATAGCACATTCAAGCTGAGAGTAACCTTTATCCCTGAGTTCCAACAGGGAGGATGCGCGCACAGGTACACACGCGCACAAAAATTACAATTCTAACAGCAAAGACATTCAATGCAATTACCAAATTAAGGGGGATCTGTAAGATTAGAAAATGCTAGTCACAATGTTAGTTTAAGAAGGAAGTAATTGATCCAAGCGATTACAGTGCCTCATCTTGGGACTCAGATGCACAAAGAATTTATAGCTGAGTACCAAGTTACCAGATATTACTGAACCTTGAAAACTGCCTATGTGCAAGCTTCTACACCATGCGAAATTCAAAGTAATCTAAGTTACTTGGTTTGCCACGAAGGAACTCTTTCACCTCATGGTTCACACTGGCTTAAGAACAATAAACTGGACATGAATAACTTCAGTCTGGGAATTAGAAGAATGTTTCCAACAACTAGTAGAGGGAACTTCTGAAATGACCTTCCAAGTGAAACAGCTGGAGGAGAAAGCCCTCAGTTTCTGTCAAGATTAACAAGGCGAATTTGCAGTGGGGATTACAGTGTCGACAAGAATTGCCAAACACTTGATAATAACAACCCAAAGATTCCTTTTGGCCTAATTTTCCTGAGATGTCTTCAACATAAGACAATGAGTTATCACAGAAACACATTGAGGCTCTCCAGTATGTACCTGCAACAGAAGAGTAGCAAGGTGGACAGGTAGCCTTGCTACGTGGCTTTTCAAATACATCTGTTTTGTAGCTCTCAGGAGCAGGGGGAAATGGGGCAAAGACTGCATACATAATGCTGATACAAACCAGTGTGACAAAGATACATTACATATATTAGGTGTGATGTGTTTCATGTTGAAAAAACTGAATAGCATGTTTCCTTGGTGCAGCTCAGTGGAACTTACTTTTTGCAGAAGTATTTTTAGAAGATGTTTCCGAAATACCCTCTTCCTCACTGTTCTAGGTGTTAGATGGTGTCAGAAAGGGAGACTTCACACAGATTTAACATTAACCGAGCATCCATTCGGTCAGTCTTGGCCAGCAAAGGGATGAAACCCAGATGCCTTGGTGGAGGAGGGCTGTTCCTGATATGTGAGCAGGAACATCGTTGAATATTCAGAAACAGCAGCCTTATGGCTCGTGTGAGAAGAAGAGAGTTCACTAAAGGGAGTGACGAGATCAGGTCTGCACAAACACAGCCGCAGTACTGTGGTGCTGCCCTTGCCCTCTGTCACAAGCTCACAGTACGAGGCAAAGGAAAGTGCCTGTTGTTCAAGGAGCACGGTGACCAACCTTGCAGTCCTGATCACAAGACAGACGGAAGCCTGGGTTTACTGATACAGTTGGCAGCATACTGAAGAACGCGTAAATCTTAGTTGCGAGTCTTTCCTCTGATGTCATATTCCACGAGTTCTTACAAAATAGTGTGTTCAAGGAATACAGCAGGGCTGGGGCTCTCAGCACACCGGTCTTGCTCCACTAACAGCCTCACCTCTCCGCGTCATCCCTGCTAAGCTCTCAGTGTCTTCCCACACGCATTCCAGCACGCAGCCTGCATGGCTCACGTGTGACCCCCAAGCACTCACGCTGTCCCCATCCTTACACCCATCGGCCCCCAGCCCGCCCCCACACGCCTCCTGTCCCAGCACCACGGTGCTCCCGCCAGCACCATTCCCTGCACTCACACTGCTCCCGCATGCCCGCCTCCTGGCACTTGCGCAGCCGGCACTCCTGACACTTGCGACGCATGTACATGTCCATCTCACACTTGCCGCCGTTCTTGCAGACGTACTGTGCACCCTTGATGACGCTGCGGCGGAAGAAGCCCTTGCAGCCTTCACAGCTCAGCACGTTGTAGTGGAAGCCGGAGGCCTTGTCCCCACACACGCTGCACACTTCATTTCCCAGCATCTTAGGGGCCGGGCCCTTCTTCCGCTTCAGGGGGGGATTTTCTACCGAAGCAAACAGTACCAAGGAAAAGGAGGGGAAAAAAAAAAAGGAAAAGAAAACCCACACACATGAGGGAAGCATGGTGTTTGCAGATGACTGCCCCATTCCTTACAATAACCAATATCCTCACTCAAACCCACTACCTCCCAAACACATGGATGAAAAGATCAAGTCTCCCATTTCACAGACTCCCCTTCTAGGCAAGCATATCTTCTTCAGCAAACCAACTATTGACATAATCCAAACAGTTTCACCTCAACTATATAAGCAGATATAGCTTCACACTTGTTCCCCTCCAAAATAGGGTAAAAGAGCTAAAACACGCTCAGGCCAGATGTTCTTCTGCACCCTCTCTCCATCAGCAGGAGTGACAGTTAAGTTACCAATGTGAGAAAGAGCTGCAAAAAGGTTGAGCTGAAATCCAAGACTCTGCAGAAAGTAATTTTCTTCAGAATTCACCTCCAGTTCTCTTCTATTCTCTGCCATACTCATGCACAAGGATATGGAAAAATGGTTCAGCAGTCAAACATTCACAGAAAACCGGTGCTGAAACTGTGACCGTACAAAAAGCAGACCGAGTAGGCCTACTCCGGGTAACTGGGACACTTGGGGAAACTGTCAAGACAGAAGACAGCAACTTCATGGACTTAGGGGCAATAAGCAGGCAAGCAGCAAACTGCACAAGCTCTGTGAACCTTTGGAACTCTGAAAACATCACTACTTCTTCAAGAAGAGTGCTCCTCACTCCTAAAACTGAAGCACTCTCATACTGACAGTTCATTTACTAAACCTTGTTATTCCATCTGAAACACAGGGCCTTCACTACTGCCTCACACTTCAGATGGTCTTGTGCAGCAGCTCCCAGTTTTTCCTATGTCATTCTGATGGATCTTAATCTTGTCACTGGCTGTGCATTCTGAAAACATCTTTGGTCTACTCCAACACATCTCACCTTAAGCATTCCAGCCAAATGCTTGCCGACGTTATTTGCGTATTCCCTCCCTATTAGCCATCTCTCTTTTCATTCCATTTAATTCTAGCCATATTGATGCCTGACATGTCCTTCTGCACAGCTCATAGGGCAAGTATTTTTCTGTATGTCTGATATTATAGATTCTTCTGTGGCAGCTGTTCATAAAGATTACAAACAGCATGTTTTGATAAGTCTCCAGATTATGTTTAGATATGCCTGGAAAGCCTTTGCACTGGAGCTAATTCATAGGGAATAGTTTCCAGGATGAGGCTGCTGCATTTCCTGAGCAGCATCAGGCTTACAATGGCATGTCTCATTTTCGTATGTATGGTTCTAATACTTCCATCTTTATGCTCAGTTCCACTTACTATTCTGCTCGAGTTCCTGAAATGGTGAACAGTTTTAGGTCAGTCACAGAAGTTATTATTAGTGTTCTGCACTACATATTGGTTTTCGGTGTCTTAGGTATCTTGGTGTTGATTTTCAATCCCATTGACTTTACAGAGGTCTGGAGGTCACTCATTTTGGCCTGCACTTCTCATTGCAGATTGGACAGCAGGAAAATGTCATCAGAAAGGTTAAGTCTCTGATATTCCCCTCTCTTGTTCTACTACATTTCTCTTCACACAATCTATTACCAAGAGGAAATTATGCAGTGCCTACAGTTATTTGAAATTACTTAGTCTGCTATCGCATATATATTAACTGGTATTATAACTTTGCGGAAGCCTCAAATGATGTCCATATGTTTCTGTGGGACAGCAGAATAATCCAATGACTTCCACAAGATGGATCTGTCCACGTCGTGGATTTCTTAGCTGTCTTTAAGAAGTTACATAAACATCTGATTACCATTTCTATGACTGTTTTATTGAGATAGATAGGCTTATTCTTTGATCTATGCAAATTATTTTCCATCTCTGAACACTAACCATTTTAGTTATATAGCTTATTATTGTCATTTTCTGTAGTCAAAGACAACACAGAAATAATTTGAGATGTATGAAGCGTGAATGCCATCTCTGCACCTCTAGTTCTCGTTAGAATCCTCCTTCATTGGTAGATCCCCTATTTAATATTTCTTTTCCACATTTTGTGGCTTCCTTTCTTGCATTTTTGTAAGGCATTTATCAACTGTTTTCTTTTCCTGTCCTCAGATCTGTTTTAAGGACTTTTCTTGGGTAATATCTCTTCACCTTTCAACTACTTTCTTTGTTTCTACTCTACTGATGAGTCCCAGTTCAATGTTCAGATCACCTCTTCTTTTTATATCAGGGATTGCCCATTGCCTCACTGTTCAACAAATACATTTATTTGTCATATTTTCATTCAGTTGCTGATACTATGCTGGACACCACACTTGTGCTTTCCTTTTTTTCCTTTTACCCGTCCAGATATGTTATACTAAGTCTTCTTACAGTTTGAAAGTGAGGGATTGTGTGTGTCAGCAGCAATTATAACTGCAAAATCTCAGTTCTATTTCCTGATGCCCTTTTAACCTCAGTTCTTTGTGGCAGATTAAGTTTGATTCTGCTGCCTCTCTTCTTTTTTATGCCATGTAGCTTCAGAATATCATGGCACAATATGCTTCATTATTGTGGATATATACATTCTGGAAAAAAACGTAGAGGAAACTTCTACTGTCTTTCCATTATATAAATCTGCAAGAACCCATTATTTCTTTGCATCACTAATCCTTGTTGGATTGTGTCCTGGTTCCGGCTGGGACAGGGTTAACTTTCTTCCCAGTAGCTTGGGGGTATGCTGTGTTTTGGGTTCGGTGTGAAAGGAGCGTTGATGGCCCATTGATGCTTTGGCTGTTGCTGGGTGATGCTTGCACCGGGAGGGGGGAGCACAGCCGGGGTGGTGGACCCAGCTGGCCAATGGGGTGTTCTATACCATGTGACATCATGCTCAGTATAAAAACCAGGTGTGTGGGGGGGCTCGCCCCCCGTTCGTGACACGCGGTCGGCAGTCGGTGAGCGGTTGTGTTGTGCATTGCCTGTTTTGTGTATTCTGTTATTGTTATTGTTCTCACTGTTATTATTACTGTTCTACTTAGTTTTATTTCAATTATTAAACTGTTTTTATCTCAACCCGGGAGCTTTTCCTACTTGTGCCCTCCCAATTCTCTCCCCCATCCCACCGGGGGGGGGGGGGGGGTGATCGAGCGGCTGCGTGGCGTTTATTTTTGCTGGCTGGGGTTAAACCACGACAGATTGTCACCTGTAGTAAAACTTTATTGTTCAGCAGCTATTGATAACGCTAACGAAAAGAAATTTATTTTACTGCCACGGACCTAGCCTCTAGAAGGTCAAATCAGCAAAATATTCAACACATTTATCAATGAAAATGGAAAAACCCAGTCATCTTCAACTATCAATAACTGATTCTGTTCTTAGACATTCTCTCGGAGTGCCTCAAGCACAGCAGAACTCACCCTAAAATTTTGCCAAGTATCAATTCTGCTTGCAGCTGAAAGAATGGATAGCCTTTAGCTTGCATGGATTTAGTAAGAATTTTTCCATACCTGCATGCTCAGGGGGGTTCTCTGAGCCAGGGAAGAGCGAAAGCCCTTCCTCCTCCATCTCAAATACACTTGCCACCCTCTTCCCATGATCCTGTGTGCCGAGTTGAGTGGGACCCATGGAGGCCACACAGAAGGGCTCACTATAATCTCATCGCTGCAGCATCGTTACTGCCGAGCAAGGGGCCGCAGGCGTCTTTCTTCAAGGTCTTGAGTTTCTTTCTGCTACTGAAAGTCAGAAAGGAAGTACCTGTGGAAAAAAAAAAAAACCACAGATGCAAAAGAGGCAAGAGTTCAACTACTTAGGCTATTAACTCCCAAAAATCTATTACAAGCTGCATCACAAGCAAGCTTCAAGATTTTGTTTCCTTATTTATTGAAAGGAACAATTAACTTTGTTTTATCAATGTTTATGCTCTTGAAACACAATATTTTAACAAACTGTGATAAAAGGTACAAGATTAGCACACCCAGGCGCAAAACTCTCTTTTTAATCACCAAAATATTTATCAAAGCAGGACAGGTCTTCATTACTGCTAACACCACCAGGGGACTTCAGCCCTGACCTCTCCAAGTGTGTAAGAGGGAAATTCCAGACTTACAACCGGTGGCCTTTGTTAAAGCTTCCAGTAACAAATAGTTCATTGCTGCCAGCTGCCCTGGATTTTGTGGCACATACTGCAGAGCACACAGAAAATTGTAAAAGACAATTTGGATACAATTATTTAGCAGAGACTACAAAACACCGAATTTCCCCATTAATATCAGTAGCCAAAGGCTGTGCCAAAAATCAGTGATGTATCAAAGATGAGGATGACGAATCCTCCGCTCACCTACAATAAGAAATTGAAAGCCAGCATCATTACCTACAGAAAATGACCATTACGCCACCCTCAGGAAATAGATTCACCACCAATCTTCTGAGGATACCCTTTTCTGGAAACCATACTGAAAAAGCATCTTTATGATACAGCACTAACTCCACTACAGAACCTGAACCTGGAAAGCGAATCCAATCACTTTTTGTAAAAAGCCCCACCTGCACAGAAAAAGGCCTTACTGGTTTGACTGCATAGGCTTAGTGAAACTGATGCAAACTGCTAATGTAAACACCCCTAATCTGATTGAACATGCATTTGATCAGTTGATCTTAACTCAGTGATTTACCAATGCAAGCTAAAAGGATTAGCCGATTTAAAAAGCAACTACGTTAAAGGCCTGTACCAGTTTGACTTGAGGATTGAGTTCAGGACTGGAAGCCTGCCACTCTCTGAAAGACAGGAGGTGACAAAGCTGTGCAGCAGCCCAGATACAAAAGCATCAGGTAAGCAGGGGCATGCCTCACACACTGCAGTGCTGACTGGGAAGAGGCAGAGGACCACAGTCCCAAGTCCCTTCTTCCATCCTGGGTATTTGGACCAGACCGTGCAACCTTTCGTAGAATGCCAAAGGCAAAGATGAAAGCAACACTTCCGCAATACTTCCACAAACCACCCGTCCCCAGTACTCCGAAACAGTCATCAAGTATAAAGGCAGTCATACTGTCAAGCCTGCTGAGCTCCTGCCATCTCCCATTACACCGTGGCAGATAATAGATGCAAGTGTTAAAAACCACAGGGCATATTAATTCACGTGACCTTTGTAAACACAGCCTCCGACTGTGTAAGGAATTGAGAGCTCCCTCCCCTTTGGTGCACGCAGCCACTGAATCACCGGAGAAGAAACAGACTATCTAGGATAAAAGCAGTGGCACCAAATATGAAACTCAAAGCCAGAGAAAGGAAGAAGTCCTATTGTGGGAGACTACAAGCTAACCGATGCGATTTGCAACCAATTCAAAGAGACTCACAGTCCTCAAAGGAACAACGTGGCTATCACAATCAACTTTTTTTTTAAAAAAGTCTCCACAGTAAATCCTGCAGCAACTGAAAACCTTGTGGAGAGACACAGAGCATCAGATGGAGATAGGAACTTCACTGAAACAAACCCAAACCCGACTTGTATTCCTAGTCCCATGTAAGCTCCTCACTGATGCTGATATCAGATGTCCCTGGACATGTTTGGACACGAAACAAGACAGCTAAGTGTACTGCCTCAGTGCATCTCCACATTCCTTCAAGCCACGCAAAAGACTCACTCAGACATTAATTATCGTGCAGAATGAATCACCAGCAGCAGTACCGCAGTGATTATTCAAAGGAAGAGTTTGATCCCCCAGCTGAGGGACTGAGTGACAGTGCTTAGGCCCCACTGCCTTCAGTTCAGTGACCCAGTCTTGCTGCATCCCAGCCACAACTGCGATGTATTCCAGAAAGCAAAAGAGGAGGGTACAGCCTGATGGGATTTCAAAACCGTGTCATCCGCACAACCATGACTGACATTGCAAGAGCGAAACCTGCTGTCAGCAGGACATCTGGAGCCCAAAGGGGAGTTTCTAGGAGATTGCAGACTTCCTGGCAATGTCTGAGAAGTCTGCAGCTACCAACAGGGAGGGGAGTATAAATCCATGTGCACACCCAGAACACGGCAAGGGGTAAGGCCTATCAGCCACTGTCTTTGAGCTGTAAAACCAACCCACATGTTCCTACTTCATGCACTAGCCCCCAGCCTTCCCAAAACAGAATGGGCCAGATAGGAGAGGCCTCTTGTCTTCTCTGCTCCTAAGAAACAGCAATTTTTAGTTTTGTAGATGCAGTAACAATTGCAGGCTGTGGAAAACTGACCTAATTAGAAACCTGGTGCTAAGAAACTTAAACTAGCATTTTTCCCACAGGCACACAAGTGAGAGGCTGTATGACTAAGCCAAGGAGTTAGTTTTCACAGAAATACATGAGGATCATTTTCAAATGACTAAAAATCTTGTCGAGTTTTGTACTAATAATCATGTTATTAGAGGTTCACATCTTCCCATTTGCACCACCACTTCAACTAAAAATGTAGAAGGGTGATGCAAGTCGTAACTGCAAGAGGGAACACTGTCTTCTTGACATAATCCGTTGTGCTGCCTCCCACTGTCTCAACTCTGTCAGTTTTAGAAACTAGGATTAGCCAAGTGACAAAAGATGAAGCAATCACTTCTCTCTAACACAGCGTCTAGAACAGAGGAACCTCATGAGCAGACATACTCCAGTGAGGAAGCACATAGAGTTGAAAGGCTAAGGAAACAATTTTCTGCCAGCCCTTGCCCCCCATGTCTCAAATAAGACATTAAACACTTCTGAAATGCGTCGCCACCAGCTTCACCCTACTCCATTTCTTCCCTCTCCCTTTCTTTTCTGAGACAACGGAACAACTCGGATACCAATGGTCTCAAGATCAGCGCTCTTGCAACAGAAAGTTCTGCTAACAGAGACTAGAGATGGCAGCCCTGGCTCTTGTACCTCATGCTAAGTGCCAGAAAGGTTTGTGACTTCCTCCAGCAACGATCTCATCTCATCCCATTCCCTCAGCTGAATCCTCTTCCAAGCCCAGCTGAAGCACTTATGCACTCCTGTGGAAGTCTTTGATCTGACCTGTCATCAACAGGCACAAAGCTACAGAATACGCCTAATTTCTGTCCCACATTCATTGAGGACAAGTAAAGGAGATAGCATTGGGCAGCACAGCACATAAAGAAACCAAAAGAGCCAGACGCAGTTACTGTGACACTTCTGCTAAACAGGTCTGTCCTCTCCCTGCTATTCCTTGTTTGGTGCTTTTTGTGAGAAGTTTAAGGATCAGGAACCAGACCAAACCCAAGCACATCTCTGAAGAAACTGTACTGTGGAGTGCAGGAATAATCAGAGGAATAGCACAATGAGCCCTTTACCTCCAAATACTGGATGTTCAGAAAAAACGGTAGCTTTTTAGGAAGTTTGCGCAGTCTCTGGGATCTTTCAAAACAGGATTTACTGGTCAGAGTCCTGGTCCTGTGAATTTCAAAATCCTACAGCCTTCTGCCAAGGGAAAATACATGGTTGTGTTTCAGTTCTGTAATGAATCACAAGCGTGCGCTCTGCAGCACGTCGGCATCAGCAGAAGAGACCTTAAATTCGTATACATATGTTAACACGACTGCGCTCACGTGTCACACAGCTGTGTGTCAACAGGACTGTGCCTTTGTGCATGGGCCTAACAGGCTGTTGGTGAACAAATGCATCTGATAGGAAGGACTATCTTTCAGAGTTACCTAAAGCAGGGATATAATTTGGCATTTTGGCTTCTAAATGTGTTCTGACATGCAATACAAGTGCCAGCACCCGATCTGAATCTACCTCTGAAAGCTGGGCTCGCAACAGTGCATAAGGGTCTCCGCTGAAATCTAAACGCGCAACTCGGAGAGTGGTGATGCTACCCTGGGTATCAAAAGCTGGCTGCAGATCTAAATGGCCAAGAAAAAAAAAAAAACTGTTGGACTGAGATTTCACAGGACCCTACAGCACAGAACTAAGCCCCTTAGAAGACAACACTGTTCCAATCCTTTCATAAGAAGTAACCAGTATTTTGTGACCTAATGCTCTTTCTATACAGTCTCTGGTCTAGCAGCCAGAGTATTTTCACAAACCTTCCCAAGGAACTTGGTACTACCTTGTAGCTGTCTCAGAGAAACAAAGGTTATTTCCAGCTCATGTTGGCTCATTCCTCTTCCTTCCCTCTGCATCATCACATTTCTCAAGAAATGCTGGAGCAGCTAGTAGGTCTGTAAGCAGGGCAAAAGCACACATATAACAGGTTTTAATTAGGAAGAAGTTGAAAGAGACACTTGTACCTTTCAGGGCAGAAAAAGAATCCTATGCAAATCTGTCACTTTGAAAATGAAGCAATATCACATGCGAAAACTATTAAAACTCACGAGGAAAAATAATCAGATTGTCAGTGGGAGGGACAAACCTGCATGAAAATGCAAGGTGTGCAAAGCAGTGCAGCAGGACAGCATAAAGAATGATTTTGAACAGTATGTTTACAAAGAACGGAAAGAACAGTTCTGTAAGTCTCAGGGAACGGAGACTAGTCCCCTGCCCCCGCCGTAAATCTCTCTCTACAAACAACTGCAGCGACACGGTTTGAAACTGCATTATCCATTTAGATGTCTCAAAAGCGTAAAGACAACCACAAACTGCAAGGGGTTCGCAAGCCATTTTCAGTCCCAAGTTGATTAAAAAAAAAGCTCCAGCCTCCCGATTGCTTTCATTTGCTGTCGAGCTAAGCTTCAGCTGACCATGAGCAGCTGCCCAAGCGTGCAGCACTGGCCTGTGAGCCTTGCAAGTTGTTGCCACCTCTGCCAACTATGCAAGAGAGTCCTACCAGTCACTCCTGGCTGCGCAGCCTGCTCCTCAGGGATGGGCAGCTGCATCCTGGTCTCTCGCCCCCTAAGTTAAGGGTCTTATTCCACCTCTGCCTCTCTAGCTCTGAGGTTTAGAGCCCCCCCCCCCCCTTACTTTGGCTTTTACTCCTGCTGCTGACCAACTCCTTTATTACCCGTGACTTTGCTGACTTCTGGCACAGCCTTTACCCATGCATTTGTCTCTTCCTTTGAACTGGTGCATCCCTGAGCTTGATTGGGTTCTCACTGCAGCACCCAGCTCTCATTGTGAAGACTTCCTTTGGCTTTAGTCTAGTCTCAACACACAGCATGCCGTCTGCTACCCAGGTCAGGTATGGATGCCACGGCAGAGTTCAGAGGACAACAGAAAAAGTGACTAACAACTGAACAGAATAAAATAAATAAACATGTGTCACGTGATTGAAAGAGTAGGGAAAAGAAGCAGGAAGGTGTAACGATGGTGTACAGCAGGATGAAAGGCGTTATTCTGAAAGATGGTATGCCTAAAAAGAATAGAAGGAAACCGAGGAAGGGAAAGTCAGGCTGTTACAGAAAAACACCCTGAAGGTGAGTTCGGGGACACTGGAAGGCAGTGTCCATAATTTTCCTTCCAAAATTAGACATTGTATTACAACCGCAATGCAAAGAGGTCTGCAGACATTTCTGAATCTGAACCTAACACGACTTAGATGCTCTTGACCCACAGAATATACTAACAAACAATGGCAGCAACAGAAGTTCCAAGCCAGTTCCACCCTACCTCAGGTAAGAAGGAATATAGGACTGGAACAAAAAAGAAGTCTCTCTCCATTGAACAAGTTGATTACCCAAGTGAATTAGGATCGTAAGGCACAACTGTACTACCAAACCGAATGCAGCAATTCAGGACAGAATCAGCCCAAAGTACTTTTTCTTTGCTCCACATAAAAAAACCCAACCAAACTCACTCCTTGCCTATGATCTTCAGAGCACAGGATTTCTTTCTTTCCTGCATAGCTTGCGGATCCCTCCATTTTGGGAACAGGGCTTCCCAAATTGTACATCAGACGAAGACAGAATGCACCGACTCCAGTCCCACCCAGCACCTACAAGCTCTGCAAAGGAACTCCTCACCCCAACAGCAATTGTTTTGCAAGTAGTCAGCTCTCCTGTTCACGTGCCTCATCCAGCAGGAGATCCTCTCTTCCCTCTCATTATTCCTTGCCCTGTCAAAGGCTGAGGTTTTGGTTTTGCCCTTGTTTTCACCTCTTGGCTTCTGCCTGATCAAAGAGTCAACACAAGGAGCAAGAGGAAAAGAGCATACACATGTGACTGCTTTCGGGGTGGGTAAGATCCTGCAATGGGCTGTGCCTTTCTGTTTCCCCCCCTCCCTCTCTCCCAGCTGCCAGATGCCCTTGGTCCTTCAGCTGAGAGGAGGAGAAAGGAGACGAGGTAACTGGAGTTCATTCACACTGCGCCCAGGGCTGCTCTCGCCTCTCTTCCTGTTTGCATGGAAGTATCAGTCCCTCTGAAGGAGGGAGAAAGAGGCAGAGAGGGAGAGAGAAAGGAGATGATGGTTAGAGAGGGTAGACTTTTCCCTGGTTAATGAACTGGAAACGAATAACAAGTGATATCATGAGTGATGTGGCCACCTTGCTGCCATGAAATTCCTTTAAAGGCCATTGACACAATTTCCCTTGAACTCTGGAAAACAGAACAAGCCAGGTCTGGGTAACAGAGCTCCAGTTCCTTCTACCCCTTCCAGGCTTTCTACTCTCACCTCAGCTTTCAAGTTTCTGGCTAACCTAGAGTATAGGAATGGCAAAAACTAGGGCATGCACTGGGTTACAGCAGGAAGATGTTACAGCAGCGGCATCCCTCCACCTTCCCCTCCCCTGCAAGCTGTCTTGTAAAATGACAAGCCATCCTTTCTCAGCCCTGTCTGGCCAGATGAGCTGCGAAGCCTGTGTCCCGACATGGGGAGCAGACAGAGCACACAGCCACTTTGGTGCGACACCAACTTCCGCAGCACTGCGGAGACAAACACGAGCAGAACTTGCCGTGTATAGCTGAACTGCAATAATCCCTCGTGCCTGGCTGCAAATCCAGCTCATCGACAGCTCGACACCGCTATCAGCGCCGACCTTCAGATGGCAGGAAGCACAACTGAGGCTTTGACAGGGGCTTCCAACAGGAAAAATCCCATCTGTGCTCCTCCCAGGAGGACGAAACACAAGAGGCAAAGCAGTTGCCCCCTCCTGCTAGCAGAGGAGCAAAGGGCAGCTCTCTGACACTCCTTGGGAAGAAGGGGAAGGAAGGGGATCCAGCCTGGAGCCTCGCCTACAGAATATATTTGTCAGCATCAACTGTAATAGCAAACTCTCCCTCTGAAAACTTGTTTAAAGCAGCAACAGCATTCTTTTGCCAGTACCACTCACAATTTTCCCAAGCAAATTAAGCTATCCTACCAGTAAGCCTTTTTTTCCCCTGCACATCTGAATGTATCTATGCAAAGGTGGTTTTGGTTTGTGTGTTTGTTTTTCTTCCTAGGGCCCCTTTATTGGCTAATGGTGTAATTCTTTCGCACTTCTAACCACACCACCAGACAACATACACAAAAAACCCAAAGAATAAAATCAAACGTGAAAAGTGTTCAAGCAATCTAGAAAACTTCCTACTACAAAATAATCTGCTAACTAGCAAGACCCTGCTTTGGAAAATTAAAGTTGAGATGTTTGCAGCTCATTATTCCTGCTACTGACCGGCTCTTACACATCCTACGTGCAGGGACAGCTCATCACCTCCTACCTGAAGGCTGAAAATGAGATCTGACCCCACCACCTTAGTTTCCTTATAAATGCCGCTGCATGGCAGCATGGAAAACAAGCCCACAGACTCTATTTCTTTCTGGATTCCTTCTCTAGCTTTACTCAGCCATCAATACCTTGCTCTACACAATTATACATAGCTATCCAAAACGTAAGAGCCAGCCATTCTTTGAAGTAACAGTTTTAAGACCCAGAGCTTCCTTAGTCTTCCCAGAGAACAGGGTTGAAAAGAGACAGGAAATACACAGTGTCATCCAGATCAGAGGTAACGGCAATAACCGGCTAGGCTCAAAAACCTGGTTTTTTTAAATGGGGCTTGCACAGAAGGCGGGGGGGGAGGGGAAGAAGAGTTAGAGAAGCCTCTCTCTTCAGTCATTGTGGACTTCCACAGGGGTGCCACATTACAGAACAAAAGAAAAACTCTACCTCGGATCATACATTCCTCCTTTATGACCCTCAGTCCCACAGATGTTACAGCCCCGCTTCAGGGAACACAAGTCTGACTCATGGCGGATTTGAAATGTCATGCCAATGCCATCTCCAAGCTGAAGCGAGAGATCAGAACTTAAAAAAAAGGAAAATAAAAAAAAAAGAAGCAAGAATGAATACCCAAAATAACACCCTGATAGTGGAGATGCCAGGAAAAAGGGTTAAACCTAGTCCATAAGCAATAAGAGAACCAACTAGATTATGCCTAGGAAAGAGCACTGCAGGCCTTTTTTCCGCAGGTAGCAAATGATAATGATAAATAATCACACAAGATATCATTTATCTGATTGTTTCCTTAAAAATAATTTCATCTCCACTAAACTATGCAGTAAGGTAATAACATTTCATGACCCATGCCTATTCTAGCCAAGTGCCTTTATCAGCTGGCATCACGAAAGGCAAATCTGCTCAGCTCCCCAGGTTGCCTCAGCCGATCTCTTCAACATCAGTATCCCAAACTGCTGTTGACTCCTCTGAGCAGGAACACGGCCCACTGTCAGCACTGAACTACGCCTAAAACACATAAAAGCAGTAAGAAGCAGCTGCTTCTTCCTTTTACCAGGAAGACAAGATGACAAAGGACACGTAAAGCTGTAGGATGTATCACAGCAAAGCCAGAAAGAGAACTTAAAAGCCCTCAACTCCTAGCCCTTGTCCAGACCACCTTCTCTTTCAAACGGGTCTTCTCCATTCTCTAGCAGCTATGAAGTAAAAGAACATGAAGAATAGAAGCAAGAGAGGAAAGAACAGAATAAAGGGGAGGGTTGTTTACGGTACAATTGTTTGTTCATTTTTCTGATTTCCTCCTTTCCTCCCACCCGAAGAGTACTTTCATCAGCAGGCTGCGTATCACCATAACTAAAACAAGATTGTTTCTGGGAAACAGCCTTTTTATAATGTATCTATATAGCACTTTGTATCCAAGCACCATCCCACCTAAAAGCATCAATCAAAAGAAATACTACCGCTCACAGGCAAAACAGAAATACAGTACTGGATTGCAAAACAGGCAGGAAACTCATTAAGATTCCCTTAAGGGCAGTAGGAGAAAAGTACCGATTCCCATTCATAGAAATATCATCCCTAGAAGTAGCACAGAGGTCAGGAAGAAATGACAGTACTATAGAAATACCCATAGAAAGAACACATTGAAGGGATACTGTAACGGAGCTTTAAATTGCTTCGAAGTAAGCTTGACTATTAGTCTGTTCCCCGCTCATGCATCTCCGGGGATACATTTTGGCAGGTTTTGCTAACACTCCTCTTAGAAGAGCAGGAGAAGAGAGGCAGGGGTTCCCACCCTGCAGCAGATGTAGGTACCCAAACCTAGATCGGCCAGAAGACTGCAAGCGAGCAAGAAGAGAGATCAGAAGAGCTGCCAAGAAACACAGTGAAGACTGGCATAGGGGTGCAGGTCAGAATAAAGGACTATTAAGAGCTCTGTTGCGAAGTAAATTTGCCCTGCTTTTGACTTTACTGTTCTGGATCCTGGCCTGTACGGCCTATTTCTGCTTTGGGGGTCATTGCAACTAAACACTTACAAGGTACAATAACGGCAAAATAAGGAGGAGGGATTTTTTTTGTTTTTATAAACCCACAGGGTGGAAGCCAGGAGGGAAGGGTTAAAGGTCTGAAAATGAGAGAAAGAGGATCTGTGTGACAGGAAGGGAGCATGTGAGAGGGCGTGTGACAGGCTGCGGAGCAGAATGTGTGTGTAGATCTCATTCCCTCCGAGGCTCTTGGCCAAATGTGGAGCTGAACTTTCTGCAGACTTTGTCCTGCCAAGTCATGTTCCCTTCTCACACTGCCTGACATCACCACAAATACTCAGCTGGAAAACAGTCCAGAGCCGGACAGAGTCCACCGCTCAAACACCAGCCAGTGAAATGGCTGCACTCGCGGCACACCCACCAGATGGGAAACCAGAGCCACCGACTCTCCTCGCAGGTCATCTCCAAGTGCCCAGGAGGCCTCGCCCTCATCCATCCAGAAAGAGCCCTACCAAGGCACAAAGAGATCGGAGGTGCCAACAGACAAACGCTTTTCTATTGCCCAAATAACATACCCCAGAACAGACTGAAATTCTGCACGAAGGCTCTAACAGAAAAAAGCAAAAGAACGTCACCATCAGATCGTCAGAGTTTGTCACAAGCAACGTGCTGCAAGGAGCCCACTCCGTTCCCAAATCCGGCGCAACTCTGCCAC
The DNA here is from genome assembly GCF_964195595.1 of Calonectris borealis. Lineage (NCBI taxonomy): Eukaryota > Metazoa > Chordata > Aves > Procellariiformes > Procellariidae > Calonectris > Calonectris borealis. The sequence continues at coordinate 45,262,848 of NC_134316.1, read as the reverse complement.
GGGGAGAAGGAAGCCATCGCACACGACCCACGGACGAAGCAGGAGCCAGTGGTTCTGCAAAGACTGACGCTCCGGCAGGGTCTGCATGAAGCGAGCAAGCAAAATTGTACCGTCAGAGAGCTCGCATCACCCGACTTCTCAGAAATGATCGGTGCTGGAAAATGCGAGCACGTGCACGAGCGTGTAGGAGTCAGCAATGGGATTAAGCCAACAGGTGGCTGGATTTCTTATTTTGATCCTCGTATCAAGGGAGAAGGGTGGGGACGGCCCGCCAATTCTGGGACACTGCTAAAGGCACCACCCAGAGCAAGTATCAGGGAGTAGCAGTTGAAGATGATACTGAAACAAGGGAGGACAAAGTCTGCAGTCTCTTCTTGTTTTTTCTTCAACCTCCACCCCCAGCCTGCTGCTTAAAAGCAGCATGACAGAAAATGCCCTCAAAGTACAGAAGATAAGGAGAAAATTAATGTTTTCTTCAGGCAAAGGTTTCCGCTTTCTCCACTCCTGTTCTATTTCTAGGAAAACAAACAGCAACTTGGGAGCTTTCTGGAGACCAAGGGAAATTTTTTTTCTTTAGTCCCAAGTAGCCCAGAAAGCTAAGTCCCCTCTTCTCAGACACGCCTAGATAACAGAAGCTACATTATACAATCTATGTTCATCGGTATTTTACATTTCAAAACATTCCTCACAAGAGAAGTTCCCTCTTCCTTTGCCAAGGAAGGGAGTCTGACACCTTCCTTCAAGGTCTAGCAGCACACATGCTGTATGGACCTTAAATCATACCCCTAGGGCTTCCTGCCCAGACCTGCAGATGCCCGAGAATCTGTCCCCCTCACCAGTTGTAAACACAGAAGCTATCTTTTGAACTTCTTCCTGGCCTTTTCACAGAAACCAGAATATTATTCCTCTCCTACAGACAACGGCCAAGGGTGGGAAGCAGTCAACCAGAAGACCAGAATCACAAAGTTGGTATTTGAAGGGAAGGTGATGGCTTCTCCTTCTACTCTCAGAGCGTGCAGCTGCCCTGCCTCGGTGGCAGTACTCACGCAAGCCAAAGCACGCTGGAAAGGAGGGCTGGCCACAGGACTCCCCGTGTGTGCCTGCATGTCAAGGCAAGCACCGTCAGAGCAAGTCTCAAAGGCTGTTCCAGTGCAGCTTCATGTGCCCACAAACGTCTGCGCGTGGGTTCCTGCTGGTAGGGGCGCAAGAAGCCACTGCACGTGCGTATCTGACAGCCTGACTGTGTAAAATCCTCCAGGAAAATTCACTGGCATGGCATGTGGAGTCCTTTGGGGGCTGGCACATTCCTGCATGTATGTCCCTGGCAACTGAGATACACTACGGAGCTGTTGCAGAAGCCTGCCTCTTTGCCCTCATTTCATAAGGGCCCTAGATAGACTATTTAAATTCTAAACATTTTCCTTTAAATGGATTTTACACACATTTTTCAAGATTACACTCATTCAATTTATTTTCTAAGTTAATGACAATTTATAATAAAGCCCAAAACAATCATTTAAACAAACAAACACACACCCTATCCAAGCAGCACATGGTTGCTGGAGAACGTTTAAAGAGCACAATTCCTAAACTCGAGGAAGTCACTAAGTCTGCGGAATCGGAATCCACTGAAGTACCAAACAAATCTTTCTTAAAAAGGCAGAAAGATCAGTTTCTTCAATTCACTTATTAAATTAGTTCAGTTCACTCAAAGTTGGGGGAGGCAGCATAAAATGGGGGGGAGGTGTTTCTCTCTTCCAATCTCTGAATACAAACAAGACAAGGGAGGATGAGTTACGCTCATTCTAAGATCTGGAAGGACACAATGACCAAAGACAACCAGTTCATTTTGCTAAGTACAGATAACACTATCGTGTTAAAATAAGTCAGTTTTAATAGCACACACTCCAAAAAGCATATTTTCTTTTATGTATCCAGTGTGTGATTATAGTCTAATTATAAAAAAATTGCATATTTAATTTGACCTTTTTATTCAAATGCAGTTTTGTGCAAGTCATGATAAAAGAAATTATCCACCATTTACTAATACAAATGACTATTTTCTAATGTAAACATTCACTGTGATATAATAGCATAAATGGGAGTATGTAGATACACTGTATCGTCCTGTCTAGCAAGAAGTTGTAATAGATGAGCCTAACCGATTAGAATACACCTTCCTTTTAAGAAAACATCAAATGCAAAACAAAGCTTAAATTAATTATTTAAATCACTGACTTTAATCATGATTTAAATCAGCAAGTGGGAAGCCTCGATTTAAACCAATTAACCTTGATTGTTTCACAGTTGCAGTAGGACCAGCGGGCCAAGCCTGCCCCTCTCCCTGGAGAGAGAGAGGATACAGCTTCCATGCCCACTTCGTTTCAAGAAATCTTACAGGTATATTTACCAATATTTTTTTAAAAACCTTAAAACAAACTAGAAAGCTTTACATGCCAGGAGACACCTACTCCCTTGTCAGTCATCTGCTTTAGCAATCAGCCTGATACTCACCTAACATCTTTTATTTACATCTCAGAGAGGTTTCTATGCGTACACAATACAACCTGACTCTGCAGCATGGCTTGCAAATTGCTTCAATCCTCACATCCCACGAGATAGTTCTCCTACTTAATCCTACAGACACTAGTTCTGGTCTGTTCGAAACAAGAATTAGATTTCTCATTCTCTATTGTTGTTCTCTCATTTCTTCATCAACTTCCCACTAAATAAACATTTATCTTTTCCCCTCCCTTAAACATACTGGAAGGTCTGCAGTGCCCTGCTCTCCCCTGTGCACTACCCTAATTAGCCTTTGCCCTCCCCAAATAAGATACTTAAAAGCTTGACAGTGGATACTTCAAAGCTATTTATGAAATTATACCAAAACTGAGTATATCACCTTAACAGTTTCTTTCTGACACTCAATAAGGCAAGTAATTTTGCTTTACAAAAAATCTGGTTTTGAGATCTCCAGATCTAAAAGTGCAAGCTACACTGGCTCCAGGGATGTCTCCTTTTTAGTGAGGACACAAGAAAGAAATTTGCCTGTGCTCCAAAAATGGAAAAAAGGTGTTTTGTCCTGAGCAGGAAGTCACAGAACAAAAACCACACAGGAGTGCTAAAGTAACCCATCGAACCACTTCTAATAGAGAAATTTTTAAGATCTGCTATATTATACACATCTCTCAAACCCAAACTGACTCCAGTCCAGCTTCTAGCTGCAGTAACCGCAACGAAAACACTAACTCAAATGTTGTCCTTGTATATTAGCAAAAGTATGATCTAATGACCAAGTTCAACCTGTTTGCAGTCTAAATGCAGACCTGTACCTGTCAGCAGGACGCATTCCCCTGACTTCCCTCCTAAGACGAAGTTCCTTCCCATCGAGACAGCTTCCACAGCCAAGAGAATGTGATTCTGCCTTCCTAAATTATTAGGCTGTGAGGAAAACAAGGCAACATAACCTATTGCAGACCAGCAGAACATTTTCCCCTAATGAAACAAGATATCCTTCTATAGAATCATAGAATGGTTTGGGTTGGAATGGACCTTAAAGATCATCTAGTTCCACCTGCCCTGAGCAGGGCTACCTATGACTGATTTTTCTCCAAGATTGTCAGGTCTGTGAATCTTATGACTTTGGGGGCGGAGGGAGGGAGTGTGACATACAGTCTGGTAAGCTTTCCTATTCAACATGCAAAGACCCACACATCTGCAACAATGAGACTTTCACAGCAGCTGCTTCCAGAGCAGAAAGCAGGATCACCCTTCAACGCATTCAAGACAAAGCACATTATATTCTATGCTCTTCCCTGGGCAGATGGGAACACAACTTCTGAAAAACAGCAACAGTTAAAGACCTTAAATTCAAAACTTAAAATTTTGAAAACCGTCAATCTTGATAGCCGTACAATCACAGACCAGATCTAATTATAAAAGACGTGACTTTTCAGGTCTGAGACCATCACCACTGGATCACACATTTAACAGCAGCAAAAAATTCATCCTTCTGTTTACCACAAAACGAGTGCGCTGAGTTGTGAGGGCTAATCCTAGAGAAAGCACCTTTCTTGGAAAAAAAAGTCATAGCAATCAAATGCACTTTAACACACTGGGAACACGACTCTTCCTGCAGGTGTGAGATCAGGCAAAGGCAGCAAACTCACGCTCTGCGCTTGTACGGCTGCACGCCTGTTCTTCTGCACACCCTCCGCCTGCCTCCTCGCTGCGCAGCCAGCTGGTGAAGGAAACATGCTGACAAGGCGCAGAGAGCTGCGGCAGCAGTAACTGGAAACAACTGACAACGGTGACCCAAGGCACACAGCCAGGACACACTAATTCTGCAATAAAGTTTCCCGTTTCTTATTTTTTTAAATTAGGTAATTTATATATATATAGTCCCTGCTACGGTACTTCTCCTTGCATCCCTTTACAATACAAATAGCTGCAGGTTTCCTCTGGCAGCTACAGAACTCCTGAGCAGCACAGCAACAACCCGTGTTCTGTCCTACCTGAGGCTGGTTTGGGTTTGTTCCCCCCACCTTTTATTTTGGGGAGGTGGGAGGGAGGAAGTTGTTAATTATTTTCACCCCTGCTTTTCTCCTGCAAACGCTGGCCTTCCTGTATGAAGAAGGATGCATGGGTTTATACACACATGAGAAAGAAATATCACTGAACTCAGTGCCAGATTTCAAAAAGGGGTGACACCGGGAAGCCACAGTCAGTCTGCCCTCACAAGTGTTGCGGCAGCAGTAATCTTCTGGTGAACGTGCCACAGGTGTGATAGCAGAGAAGCACGGCAAGGCCAAACTTCATCTGGTCCTGGCACAACAAGTACCATGTCCAATGCCCTCTTTCCACGGCCCAAAGGAAAGAAGGGCTGAGCTCAGCAACACTTGGCTGAAGTTTTCAAGCCACATTTGCTTCCCTAACTAAAAGATAAGACTTTTTTTTCCTGTTTCTACCTCAACAGGGGGGTTATGTCTTGATTAAGACTCACTCACTCCAAAACCCAGCCCACCACTCACTAAAGGAAGTAAAAAACAGTTTTTCCTTTTTCTTCTGTCTGTCCTCAGGTATAGCCTTCTCCCTGACACCTGGGGAACAGCAGATACTCCACGTACCTTGGAACGAGCAGCAGGGCCGAGAGGACTCTTCCCTACAGACAAACATAACCTGCAGCCATAGCCAGAAACTGACTGACACGCAGTGATCCAAACGGTTAGTCAGAAATGTGACTCAGTGTTGGAGACTCCCTGAAAAAAGCCTGGCAGTGAAGGGCCCAGCTGTGCCTTCAGGAAAAAGAAAAGGGAGGCAGGAAGTTTCAGGAGATAAAGTCTTTCTCTTTCACCAGTGATCCAAGGTTTGCTTCTGTCCCAGAATGAAATACCTAGTGTGACGGATCTGTGGACCTTAGCACAACGAGCAGCAGTGAAATGGCGCAATGAAGGGTCATCACCAACATAAGCAAAGTTACCTTTTAACAGCACCATGTAAACCGACAGCTGTGCAGACAAGTTTGTGTCCTAGAAAGCTGGCGATCTGGGTTGACAGGATGCAACAGGTGAATGAGACGGAGAAATGCAGAGCTGAGCGGAGGAGACGGGAAGAGGACAGCTAACGAGTTACCACAAAGCAAGCAAACACCTCCGTGCTGCACCTGGCAGCGTCTCCGGAGACAGCAAACGGAGATCCGAGCTCTCTGGCTGCGCGGTGACAGCCAGGAGTAACCGACACCCCCTCCCGAAACGCCTGCTCTGACTTGCTCGGTCCGTCCACCGGCCGCGGGTGCCCGTTCTCCGACCTCTTTCGCAGAGGGACCCTCTCCAACGGCGCCACTGCGCAACCGCCGCCAGCAACGCAGCCACCGCGGGACCGCCAGCCCCCGGCCCCTCACCCACGCCAAAAGCGAGCCCCTCCCGCCCGCGGCGCAGGGCAGCCCGGCCGGCGGGTGTCACCGAGCCGCCACGAGAAACGCGCCGCTGGCCGCCGCCACCGGCCCGGTCCGCACCCCTGCCGGGCCCCGGTCGGCTCGGCGGGACGGGCCACCGCCGCCGCCCCGCTTCCTTCCAGCACCTTCCAGCGCCGCCCGGCCCGGCCGGCAGCACCAGGCGGGCAGGCGGCGCTGGGCCGCCGGCACCGGGTCCCAGGAAGCGCTGCCGCGGCTCGGGCCGGCGCAGGCCGCGGGGCCGGAAAGCCGCGGGGCGGGAGAGCGCGTCTCCGTCCCCCGTCGTCAGTCACGGACACGCCGAGTGGCCGGGCCGGCGAGGAGGAGGAGGCGACGCCCGCCCCGCCGCCCCCAGAGCCCAGGAAGAAAGTTACCGGCGCGGCCCGCGCCTCCTCGGCGATGTGCGGCCGCCGCCCCCCGTGGCGCAGGTGCCCGAGCCGCCGGCGGGAGGGGCGGCCCGGCCCGGCCCGGCGCTGTTCCCGGCGGGGCGCCGCGGCGGAGCTGTGGTGATGTCACGCGCGGCGCCGCCCCGGGTCACGTGCAGGCACCGCCCGCCCCGCCCACACACCGGCCCCGCCCCCTGCGAGGCCGGCGGGAGGCGGGGGCCGGCGGCCCCCCCACTGGTCACAGCCCACCGGCTCGGGCGGGTCCGGAGCCGCGTCCCACGCTCCTCCGTGCCCGCCGGGGTCCGCGGCTTCACCGGCCGGCAGAGCCGCTGCCGGCCCTCCGCCCTCCCCGCACCTCGCGGGGGAGGAGCGACCCCGGCAGCGGAACAAGCAGCAAGCCGGTGCCCGCGGGAAGAGCGCCCGCCCGCGCGTCCCCTCGGCCCCGCCGCGGTGCGGCATCGGCAGAACGTCCCACAACCGCATGCCGCGCTCGAGATACGGAGTAGCACAGGCGTCAATTCGCTACGCGTTCAAGCACCAGCGAATTAAACACGTTATTCCATCCGGCTGAGCTTTGCGTGTGACGTAACCCCTCCGTTTCGTACGTCATTCAGCACTCCAAGACGTTACGCACGCAACTTCCTCGCGCTGCAAACCGCATGGAGTTTTAAGCAGATAAACGCGTACAAACGAGCTGATTTCTGAGCCCTCGGGCTTCGCGTCTCCAGGATCTCCCTGCGAACGCGAGAGCCGCGGTTCCTGCTTTTCCTAAATAAGCGAACGCTGAGCGCCCCGCCTCACCCCCCGCCTCCAGGCACCGGTCGGTGGGGACGAGCGCTAAACATCGCCCACTCCGCTTACCCGCCCACGATTGTCCCCTCTGTTTAAATGGCAGGGTCCGCGGCCAGCCCCTCCGGCAGCGGACGCCGGGCTCCCTCACAAGGTCGGCGGGTTCTGCCCGGGTTTGGGCAGAGCCGCCAAACCCGGGCAGAACCCGCCGACGGCAGCCGCCGCCGAGCCGTGCCCGCCCGCTTCCCCGCGTTCTGCCCCTAAGGCTTTACCTCAGGGACGGTGCCAGAAGGCTCTGAAAACGCTTCGGGTTTAAAAAGCAGCGGCTGGAGGACGGCGCGTGGTCAGAGGTGTCGGGGAACGCTTTATTCGCGAGGAGCCGCCACACCGCCGCAGGGATAAGCCCTCACGTTCCCACCCGGTTCCCTCCCACCGCCGGGCACCTACGCGGTCGCAGCCCACGGGGACGCCTCCGCCGAGCGCAGGACCGGCCCGGCCGCAGCAGGCCGGCGGGCTGAGCGGGCCGTCCCGCCGCCAGGCCCCGCCTCCGCCCGTCAGGAGGCGGGAGCAACCCCGCGGGCCCGCCTGAGGTCCGGCCCCCTCTCCGCGACGTATCGGCCTCGCCCGGCCCCGCGGAGCGCGGCGAGGCCGCCCCCACGACACCCGGCGCTCCGCAGGCGCGTCCGTCCCCTCGGCGGGGAGCGCTTCCCGGGAAGCCCCCGGGGCCGCCCCGGCCCGGCCCCCATTGTCCCGCCCCGCCCGGGCCCGGCCGCGGTGCTTCCGCTGTGCGCAGGAAAACTGTGTCCGTGCGGTCCCGCGGCGGGCGGCGGCTCGGTTCCGCGCTGCGGCGGTGTGAGGGAGGGGGGGGGAAGCGCCATGGCGGCCGATGCGGCGAGGTGCGGCTGGGGAGGCGCCGTCCTGCTCCTCCTGGCGCTCTGCCTGCAGCCGCCGCCCGCCCGGCCCCGCAGCCTCCGCTTCGTAACGCTGGTGAGGGCGGGAAGGGGGGCGGCGGGAGGCGGCCGGGCCGGGCCGCGGGGCCGGGCCGGTGTAACGCGGTGCCGCCCGCAGGTGTACCGGCACGGAGACCGCTCGCCCATCAAGGCCTACCCGCGGGACCCCTTCCAGGAGGGCGCCTGGCCCCAGGGCTTCGGGCAGCTCACGCAGGTGCGTCCGCGGCGGGGGGTTGGAGGGGGCGGCGGGCTGGGGCCGGCGCCGTCGGTAACGCCCGGTGCCGTTGCAGGTGGGGATGCGGCAGCAGTGGGAGCTGGGCCAGGCCCTGCGGCGGCGCTACCGCGGCTTCCTCAGCGACGCGTACCGGCGGCAGGAGGTCAGTGCCGGGGCTCGGGGTCGGGGGGGAACGGCGCTCCCTGCCTCTTCCCGCGGCCCCGGAAGAAGAGCTTCTTTCCCAGGAGCTTCGTTCCGAGCCCGGCCGCGGGCGGGGGGGACCGGGCAGTGCCTCAGCGCTGCCCTCGTTGCGGGGGGTGCAGCCAGAGCCGGGCTGTCAGACCGTGCAAGCCTGCTCTGAAGTCAAGGGGACACGACAGGAACGCTGTGCTCTCGCTGGTACTTGTTTCTTCCTCGAGATTGTGAGATTTTTTTTGTTTTTCTGGTCACATCAGCTGGCAAGAATGCAGCCCGTGTTTGCCCTGCCCTCCCCAGTGCACTTAGGTGCGATCTCATGGGAGTCTGTACGTGTAAGCAGTAGTTACTAACCACAAGCGACCCTCTCATTTGTTTCCACCTGTGAAGTATCGACGGCTTCAGTCCCCCAAAGCTATTAATTTTCCTCTCTCTCTCCAAGATGTTGCCACACTTTATAATAGTTGTTGAGAAACCGGTAGGTTTCTTTTATGAAAAGTGACGGAGCCCTTGTGTAACCATGTGCTAAGCACAGGGGAAAATCTGAAAGATCAAAAAAAGCAAGGAGATACCCCTGCTGGGTTGATCAAAGAGGTGCGAGTCAACCGGAACATGAGCAAGTGTCACGACGAGAGGCGTGCTGTCGCGTGGTTCGGATGGACAGCGGGCAGTCAAGACCCCCTCGTCCCACTACTGGCTCTGCATCGCTTCAGTTATTTTATCCGAGCTCATTTTGGGTGATTGACCAGATGGGGCAAACTGAGAATCCCCGTACAATTTTCTGTCTTTGCTTCCCCCCTTTTTGGGCTCCTCAGTAAATATCCAGCTTGCCATAGTTCAGATTACAGCCCTTCTTTGACATTTGCTTTGTCAACAAAACTTCCAGCATCAGCTTAAACACAGATCCTTTAACCTTCCTCAGTAGTTCCTTTCCAAACATACTTCACTCTTCTAAAGCTTTTGCCAGCTGAAACTGTTTTCCTTCTCTTGCTTGAGAAGGAAAAACAAACCAAGGCATATGCAAACAAAAGCTGTTCTGCTAACCAAGCCTGAATCCCGGCTCGAGTTGAGCAACCTCCCTCTTGTAAGAAGTGTTGCCTCTGGGTGACACCATATGACTGTCTATCACCTGACTCAGCGACAAGCTGGAGCCCTGGCAAAAGGTGCTGAAGAAAACATGTATGCTCAGGGCTTAATTGTTTTTTACGACACTTTTAGAATTAGATCCTTATCTTTTAAAATATTGCCTTTCTCTTTCTTCAGAGCTTACTGAGGATGAAAGCAATCCTGTCTAACGAGTACAGGGTCAGTTGTTTTCAAACCACAGTTAAGAGGTAAAAGTGGGTGGAAATTGTCAGAGGAAAGACAACTTTTTTTTTTTCTCGTGACTGTTAAGTTTTGAGATACACTTCACGTGGGAGATGCTATACAGAGTAAGCATATGTATTTTTTCTTATGTTTCTCCTCATTTAACATTTTTTTTAAAATCTCAATCTTGACATTGTATTTCATCTTTCTGGCTTTTTATTCTTCTTGTTTCCGATTCAATATGCTGTTTTCTAGCACATTCTTTCATGATTTCCTATGTGTTCCTCTTGTTTTATTACTGGTTTCTTTCCAATCTCCCCCTAAGTGTTTTCAGTACACAGATACCAGAATACCAAAGTTTTGCCATTTTGACCTTCTGAACTTTTCTGTATTTTTCTTGTTTCTCTTTTTTCTGGCTCAGATCTCTCTGTCTGAGCTCTGGAATGGTAAGTCTTGGCCCATTAATCCCAAGAGTCCACAACGATCAAAGAAAATCGCAGCCCCCCCCCCTTTTCTTCCTCTCCTGTTAGTCAGATCACTCTTGTGTTCATTTCTCAGATGGAAAAACTGAGGCTTGGAGAAGCCAGTTTTTTTCATGAGCACAGCAGGTCATTCTTAGAACTGAGAACTGAATGCAGGAGTTTGCCCCAGTCGTGCTCTGTAAATATAGCACATTCCCTATCCGTGCCCATCATTGTCTGCACCTCTGTCTCGCTCTTCTCTGACTCTTCCTCATATTCAGACTCCTTTCTGTCTAATCTCCGCACAGTGCATCTGGCTATCCCACTTCTCCAGAACAGACTGCTCCAGTATTACACACCAAATTGTCTTTGCGTCCGTCCTTACAGTTTTGTCCAGGTTGACATCAGCAGGCTCGGTCACTTCAACCCGTGTTGTCCGTGAGCACCTGCAGGGCACTTGGCAATGTTCCTCAGCGAGTGCATCGTCCTGCGTCCGAGTATCGCCGCTTGCAGTAGCGTTACTAATGGTGCGCTTGTCCCTGTCCTGGCAGATCTTCATCCGCAGCACAGACTGCGATCGGACGCTGATGAGCGCGGAGGCCAATCTGGCAGGCCTGTATCCCCCAGAGGCACCACAGATGTTCAACCCTAACATCTCCTGGCAGCCTATCCCTGTGCACACGGTGCCTGAGTCCGAGGAGAGGGTAAGTTAGTCCCCAGGATATGTACTGACTACTCAAATAGTGTGTTATGCTGACTTCTCCAAAAGCCTTTGCTTCGGTCTCAATTCAGATTGTCTTGAACTTCTCCTGGGACCTACCTTGCAAAGGTTCTTCTGTCCTCAGAACAAGATGAGAATTCAGGGGCCGTGTTCACTCAGCGTGTTAGCTGCCACACCTCAGCAGACCTGGAGCGTGTTAGAAGGCAGTACCTGAGGCTCTTTATAGATGCATCCCGCTAGTCAGGGTTCCGTTACAGTTGCGCGTGTTGACTGCACGTTCTGTACTTCCGTGTTCTCGGTGACATAGCTGCTGTTGTTGTCTCTGCCCAGCTACTGAAGTTTCCTTTGACCCCCTGTCCACGGTATGAACAGCTACAGAATGAAACACGGCACTCAGCAGAATACATAAATAAGACCAAAGAGAATTGGGTAAGTGATTGTTTGCATGAGATAAGGTGGTCTTAGGCTTCTAGTTAAAGTATCATCACCTCTATATAATCAGAGCTCTGAGAAAAGGGTAGGAATACCTGCGCATGTAATACAGTATGAGGTCAGAAAACTGAAGGCCTTTCTCCTTTCTCATACCTACAGCAATTCCTGCAGATGGTGGCAAATGAGACTGGGATCCGGGATGTCTCTCTCGACAGCGTTTGGAGTGTGTATGACACACTGTTCTGTGAAGTAAGTTTGGCCATCATCTTAGAGCCGTGGGAATTTGGTCTTTAGGGCTCACTAGATTTGGTAGAAGATTATTTTGCAAACCCCCCTAAAACAACTTTTCACCATTCCCACCCTACAGTTAGAAGTGATTTCTAATTTCAGAATAATAACACTTCCTACTCACTAGAGGCATGTGCCAAGAGTTACCTGCTTTTGCACCCTATAACCTCCCACTTTGTAGCTTAGATACATATTGTGCCAGAGCCAGAAAAAGTCCCACCTGCATAATAAATATCTCTTTTGAAAGTCACTAGAAGATGACTGCAATCTGAAATCTTTAGATCTCTGTGGATGAGTCTGAGTTAAGTAAGGTAGAAATGAGATCTCTGGAAACTGAAGGAGCGTTAACTTTGATTTAAGTTGGGAGCTTACATTAGGACTATTCCTGGTTCTCTCTCTACCTCTCTGTTACTTTAGGTCAATCACTTTTCTTTCTGTGCTTCTGTTAATACCATCTCTAAAAGAAAATAATGCTCTTCTAGGTTAAGTGGCGTTCACCCCCATCTGGTTTTTGACCTGTTATAAGGTCCTTTGCCAGAGAAAGACTCGAGACAGATGATGTTTACTGTCTGGGGTGGGGCACCAAACTCTATATTCATGTGGAGTTTTATTGAAAGCACATCTCGTGAAGGCTTAAATAAAAAATCTGTTTAGCAGTGCTGTGATAATGCTCAAGTAAAGGTCACATATCCAGGAGACTTACAGTTGTTGCACACAGATTTATTTCTGTATAACTATGCAGCATGATGAAGTAAATTATAGAGATCTTTGAAGTAAATTATAGAGATCTTTCACGTCAAACTAGCTAACTGTGGAAGAAGCAGTAAGCCCAAGCATTTTGACACTGTGTCATGCTAATTCTATGGAGGTGCAAGGCTACTTAGCTTGCTGGCAGTGGTATACAGTGGTATGTACTATTTTGGGGAGGTACAAGATAAATCTGCATGGAATTGCACTTTGCTATGTAAAGTAGCAGTTTGAGTTGCTAGAAGCTGAGAATATTCCAGTCCAGAGCTGCACTGCACTATGTAAATTTGCCCTTTGTATCACAAACCCTATCTCCTGTCTTGTAACGATCACAGTGAAGCAACTTCTGTCGGTAACAAAAAATCCTTTGGTCAGAGAGATCAAAAAGTTCAAATCTTCATTTTCAAGACTCACTTAATGAGCTTGCAGATTGGGCCCGGAAGGTCAGCTGACAACCACTATAATCCCCAAGAACTTGGAGAATAGCTCAGTGTCCCAAAATGAAACCAGAACGTTTTAAAGGAGTTTTACCCTCAAAACTATACTCTCAGGCTGATCAGTCTCTTCAGCTGCTTTGGGCTTCCTCCTTTTTCTCACTCTCACTAACAGTGTCCTGAAAAGAAGAATTGTTTTTCTCACCTGAGCCAGTAGATTCATTCTGCCATCTGGATGGAGAAAATAAAAATGTCCAAGAAATAGCTGAACTTACCAGCTATTCTCTGTGTAAATTAATGAAAAACTAACTAAATATCTAAGTTGCTGATGGGAATTTCTCCAAACCACTCAGACAGAATGGGCCTTTAAGGATATTCAGCTTCGTCTTCTGGCAGTTTAATGGGATGTGGCATAGAAAATTGCTCCAAGTAATGCCAGGGAACCACAACTGCTGTTTGTCTGCCAGTATAACTAATCCTTTCTTGTAATGGGTTGGCTGCAAAGCAAATTCTTCTCTTGGTTTCCAGTTCTGTGTATTCTGGGTTTGAGTACTGGGCTTTGTCAGTGGTGCATCCCAGTATTACGTCTGCAGAGCGCTTGCTAACTTTCTCCAATATCCTTCAGTGGCCCTCAGAGCCTCCGGGGAAATTGTGCTGCAGGTACACCAGAAACCTTGAGTTTGTGCTCTCTCGCTTATCTTTTTTACTTTTTTTTTTCTGACTGCATGCCATCTGCAGGGCAGAATCAGCCGCATGTAAAGTAAATGCCCTAAGATTATTGTATCGGTGTTACGACATAACCCTGCACTCCAGTTGTGCTTTCACAGAAATGTAGCTCCTGGATTTTAATCTTTATGCTTCTCATTATTAGTTTCTGAAACAACATTAAAACCCACATATATTCTTTGTATGCATCACAGCAGTGTGAGGACAGAAGCATAAATAGAAAAGGGGCATATTTAAAATAATATAGGAAATCAGTAGCAGTATGGGCAGGACTCCACACACCCTGACTCCCATTCTCTGATTACTCTGCGATCTGCTACCTGCAGATGAGTATTCTGTTTCTCTTTCTAGCAAGTACACAAAATGGATTTGCCTGTATGGGTGACACCAGATGTCATGACTCAATTGAAGCAACTAAAAGACTTTGGTTTTGAATTTCTGTTTGGGATCCACAATCGGGTAGAAAAAGCTCGTCTGCAAGGCGGTGAGTGCACCAGGGAGGGAGCTTCACGCTGCTCTATCTGGTTTTTGCCTCTTACCAGCTGTTCCCTTTCCTCAGGGGTCCTGCTGGATCACATACGGAAAAACCTAACCAAAGCAGCAAATGTTTCTGCCCACCAGAACCTGAAACTACTTGCCTATTCAGCGGTAAGTCAGAGCCTGGAGGCTGCCTTTCACCCATCTCCTCCTCCTCACAGGGGACTGGGGCTTGGTGATAGTTTTAACCCTTTCTGGCTTTTCTACAGCCCATGCAGTGATCGGGACGTGCATCTTTGCCTCTGGCTGGGTGGGATGTGCAGGATCTGGCATCATTCCTCTGGGGCCCCTGAGGGAAATTCCCAACCTGTGCTTTGTTCCTGTTAGCTCAGGCTTGTGGACGAGACTGGCAGACTTTGGGGAGCCACTGCTCTATTTATTTGGTAGATGGGTTGATGCTACTCAGAAGTGATGTTCCAGCAGTGTAGACAGATATGGAGTCATCCCCCCCTTTCCAGCATCTCTGGATGGGGAAGTCAAGCATCTCTCCCAAATTGCTCCCTAGAGATTAATTTGTAAAGAACAATGCAGGATATATAGGGCTGTGGTTCCCTTCCTCCCCTTCTCTGGCACCGTCACAGATCACTGTTCTAACAGTACAGTTCCTCTCCTTTCTTCCAGATGGAAGTTACAAAGGTGACGTCCCCTCAGCACTGCCCTGTCCGTTACTGGTATGGTCTGAGCTGCCCTGCCACATCCTTAAGGGTGACTGATTTGGTTTTTTTCCCTCTTTCTCAGCATGACACCACACTTGTGGCACTGCAGATGGCTCTAGATGTCTACAACAAGATTCAAGCACCATACGCCTCATGTCATTTATTTGAGCTGTACCAGGAGGATGATGGGTGAGGGCTGCAGTAAAGACGTCTGCTGTGATTTCACCTCAAGGGTTAGATACCTAGGCTAGGCTCCACCCTAGGGGGATGCAATCTTGCTCCTAGTGGCAGACTCTTAGGAGGAAAACTACCACCAGAATAAAGAAAAGGGTGTGCACACTGAGTTTTTGGGAAGGGATGACTTCAGCTGGAGGAAAAAAAACCAAACATCTAGCTGTGTTTTGTTTTCAGTAACTTCTCTGTGGAGATGTTTTTCCGGAACGAGAGTGGGAAGGAACCTTTCCCACTGACAATCCCTGGCTGTCAGCATAAATGCCCACTGCAGAGATTCTTGGAACTCACAGATCCTGTTGTTCCCCAGGACTGGGAGCAAGAATGCCAGGTAGCAAGCAGCCTGCACGACACAGGTGAGCCCAGGCTGGACCAGAGCGCGGCAGAAGGGGAAAGCTTGGACGATACCATGTTGACCACTTGTTTTCTCCCTTGCAGAACTGTTTGTGGGTCTGGCTGTGTGTGGATCCATTCTCCTTCTCCTTATAATCCTCCTCTTGACTGTACTCTTTCGCATACAGTCTCAGCCCCCCGGCTACCGGCATGTTTCCAATGAGGGAGAAGAGCAGGCCTGACAGTTGCTTCAACTCCTTCCCAGGCAGTAGGAGGGAGCAGTGCTGCCCCTAAGGATGACTGCGCACCTTCAGTTACTGAGCGTTCTTCTGCTTTGGCCCTTGCTTCCCAGAATGAAGCTGGACTGGATTTTTGGATGCTTTCTAAAGGTGACGTCCCAGAGAGAAAGGACTGAGCTACTCTAATGGAAATGACACCTTAATTCTGAAGCCAGTATACTGTGTGGTGCCCCCAGTCCTCGTACAGCTTACCTTGTCTGGGATTCCCACATGGCCAGTTGGAGCTGGTCAAGAGTTTTCCTCCTTTCAGTGATCGTGTTACCACTCACCATGGCTGTGGCAGAGGCGCTTGGGCCTCCAGCAGCTGCCACATCCAGTGCAGTCAGGAGTTGCATCTCTCTTCAGGGTCAACCTGCTTTGAGTGCTTTTCTCTCAAGCCACTGGGCCGATGACGGTGGGAAGGCTGGGCTTGGAGCAGAGGGCCCAGCTCACCAACAATGCACCGAGACTCATCTACCGTCCATGCAGAGGGAACTGCTGCCGATGACGGCAGTCAGTGAAAAGTGTTTCTTGAGGTTGCTGCTAAGTACTTGCTGCTGGCAACTGGTCTTTTTTTCCCTCTTCACATTGCGGTTCAAGAGAGAACTGGCCTGGAATCAGGACAAGATTGAAAACCCGGCAGTAGCTTCTAGGATTCAGCCCAGAGTAGGTTACATATGATCCAAAGAAGCTCTAAGAGCTTCATCAGAGAGATGAATTCCTGTGACCATAGCAAACCCACACCCAACTTCTTGTGCAATGTTGGCTCTAGAAAGGAGAGTCCCCATAGATAAGAAACTTGTCTAAAAGATTCAGGCTTTGAATTTGACTTCCCCACCTCTGAACTTCAAGTACCTATTACAGGGAATTATCCAGTACTGCGGGCAGTCCAGATTTCAGCTACGCGCCCAAGGAATATGCTTTACTAGCAGAATGTTTTTATGCTGTAATTAAAGAGATGTAGCAGAGCTGTTTACCTAAGACTAGATTCAATGCCAACTTCTGTAGTTTTTCTTCCTATCTTCCTACTGGACGGACAACAAACAAAAAACCCCCATTAAGGATGAGAGTTTGCAGGTGATGGTGGAGCCCTTCATTTGCCACGCTTTGGTATTTTGTCCAAAGTGGGATTCTTTCTCCAGGCCGGCCTCTCTGTGCGCACCGCAGCTGCTGCAGGGGACTTCATGCCAAGTGCTCACCACCTGCCTTGTAGCTTTTGGCGGAAAATGAGAGACTGCAGCAGGCACCAGAAGCACAGGGTCTTCACATGGTGATGCTGCACATTCACTTCCCACTTTTACTTCCCTTTCTGGTGCAGTTCCCTTCCCCTGTTGGCGGCAGAAGCCAGTTCTTAGGTTACAGACGTTTCCTTTTCTTCCCCTATGGAGTACCGTGGGGACTTTTCCCTACACCATAATCGGCGTCTGCCAGCATGGGAACTCTAAATCAGCAGAAGCAGCTTGCTGTTCTCAGCATCTTCCTCACCTTTTTGTCCTCTGAAGATACAATCTAGGTCTCCTGCACAGCAACACAGTCATAAAGAAAAAGCTACTGCCTGTGAGAACAGGCACAAGAAAGAGGTAATAGAAAGTGCATTTAAGAAGACCAGACCTGTTATTTTTAAAGGCAGCAAATTTTGCACACACAGAGGAAAGGTTTCTATGATGATTTAGACATTTTGACTGTGAATGACTTTCTGTAATTGTTCAAATACATTTCCTTTTCATTATTAAAATCAAATTCGCACTGAACTCTACTCCTCTTCTTCTCTAAGAGTTCGCAGGGCTAGCACCACTGTGCTCAGTGTTGGAGAACAGACAGAACTTACTGCAGTATACCCCCTCCGAAGTAAATCCCTGATTTACAATCCCACTTACAGCAGAGTGAGAACTGAGATAAACTATTTTTGACTGCAGCAACCATGTGTAGATACAGCTTATAATGCAACCTGTCCAATTTGGAAGGGTCCATTGTAGACACAGAACTATGACTGGTATTTCCACCACTGTTCCAGGTCTCTTAGCCCTCCTGCAGAAAGGTCAATAACTTTTTCCCCCGCACAAAAGCAGTTCAGCAGAATGCTCAAAGCAGCCACTCTCTATCAAAGAAGAATTTCAGTTTAGTACAAAACTTTATTAATATCAATACTGCGAAACTATAAAAGTGAACATAGAGAATCTGAGCAGGCCTGGAGCCCGTCCCATCCATCAACCTCTGGGACAGCAGCAAGGCCCCAGGCAGCCTTGTAAACAAACTAGAAAAAGCAAAACTTTTCAGTTTAACAGCAGTCTTGAGATTTGGCTCTGAGCAGGGGTGTTTGGAAGAAATTCCCCGTTTCTGCTTTACAACACTTTCATCCAACACTCTGAAGCACATTGGCATGGGTGAAAAAAATTACCTAATCAGTGGCAAGAAAAAGCCTAGAGCTCCGAAAATAGAAACTACAGAATCCCAGCTCCACACTGCCCTTGCATCCCATGAGGCCAGTAAAGAGCTCTGGCATCATCATGTTCTTCGTGGTCTAGTTGAATAGCTGCAAGCACAGAATAGGCTAAGCCTGAGGTCTTGACAGACGCAGAGTTTCCAAGAAGCTTGCACGTGGGAGGGATCGGTGTTCCCTAGGCTACCCAAGCTACCCATCGCCTCGCCCCTGTGAACATTCTACCTTTTCAGGACGTTAACCTTGTTAGCAAAGGGTTTCTCAGCTCAGTTTGACTAGAAAGGGCTGAAGACCCTGTCATGAGCTGCTCCACAGCAGACTACAGGAGATGGTAACCTCTGTCAAACAGATGTGACAGGCTGGAAGCAGTAACTTCAGCAGGCTCTGAGAACATCTGTGAAGTTTTCCTAGTGCCTTGGAAAATGGGTGGTAACTCCACTTGGGGGAGGAACTGAGTACGGACACAACTTTCTAGAAGGGGAAGCAAAGGCAATCGGGGAAGCAAGATCAGATCCAGGGAGGAAGGACAAAGTAGGAGTCTAATGCCCTGCATGGCTTATACTGCCCATTGCCAACACTGAATTTGTACCCTGTGATCCAGAAAGGATCAAAATACTAAATCAGTTATCTAGATCCTTCCCTTTTCGCTTCTTTCCCTGTGATTTAGAATCGTTTTTTGTTCTCATCTCTTCCAGTTCCCAAGACAGTAAGTTAGCTTTGAGCTTGCTTGTCCCAGGGTTTGCCTGCCTCTGCCCTCCACGTCTGGACAAACTCCAGCTTCCAATCCCCTGTTCTGTCATGGCTTTCAAAAGATGTTCTTGCTTCTTGGCCACCATCTCCTCCCGGCTCCAGATCAGAATATTAAAGCCTGAGAGGAAAAATTGAACACACTGCATCAGAAACTCTACGTCAAATATAATACCTTAGGCTACGTAACTTAAATGCCAGAAATTCAAAATGCTTTGTCTGTTCTAAGATATTTCCAAGGTACAGAGGATGCAAAAATATTTATTGCAGACGCTATCTCCACACAGCCCTGGAAATTTGATCTAATTAAGAAACATAATCAAGTAATTCCTAATCTTGCCTAATCTCACAGGTCTAAAACCTAAATCTATAGCCAGCTCCCTTAATCCTGTACAGCCTGCGAAAAACTGAGTAATCTTGGCTCTGTAGCCTTGGAAATGAGATAAACTAAACGAAGGGAGAGGGTACAGCCTAGTAGGAAAAGGCTTCCCCCCACCCCATCGTTTTCTGCTGCTGTTACAAGGCTGGCAGATGGCAGCAGCTCCCTGCTGCCGGGAGGCTTCTCTGCCCTCCGGACTTCGTCCTCCCGGGAATGTTGCACAGGAGATGACTAGCAACCTGTTTTCTAACCGCAAAGGTGGAAGACTGAAAAGAAAGTCTTGATTTCTCTTACAGATGTAGGAAATTAGAGAGGACTACTAGCAAGTGGGATTTGGGAAACCCTCACTCACAACTTGCTTTAGTCTGGAGCAACAAGCCTGCCCTTTTCTGGGATTGGAACCCACCCGTGCTTCGTGCCCCGGGTTCTCTTTACTTACCCATGCCAGAAGCCAGCGTGTCTCCCATAGGGTTAAATTTATTGAGCTGAAAATGGAAACGCAGTCAGAGTCTATAAGAGCATCATTGCTTATATAACAGAGTCATAAGAGCACCACAGCTTATATAACAGCAACAAACCATCTGGAAAACCCAACGTTCCCTAAAGAGCATCACAGAAAACCCACAGATGACCATGGATCAGCCCTGCTCGAGTCAGCAGCTTTAGCTGGCAGCCATAGCCCCACGAGAGCGTGAGTCTGTCACAAGTGAAGAGGATACTCCTATTGTTCTAGTCCCTAACCCACATCTCTTGGCTGCGGTTCAATACGCAGCGGTCCTTTTAGCTGCAGTGCTCAACTCACCGAGATGATACCAGAAGCATTTGGATCATGGAGCTGACAAACCATCTCCCCGGTATTTCCATCGAATACGTCAACAGTTCGTAGCTCGTTCACCGTGTACCCTGGGAACTTAGGGTCTGGGTAGCGACCTGCTACAATGAGGTCGTAGCGAGGATGCCATGTTGCCTAGTCATAGAGCAGAGTGATGGGGAGTTAAGAGAAAGGGACAGAGCTCATACTGACACACACCAGACAACCGGCAGTGGGTGCAACGGTTTGTACATCCCACCCGCAGCCTGAGGAACATGGGTGTCCTCAGAACAGCGCTCTGCTGGGAGTTGCAGAAGTGTGAACATCCACCCACCGATGTAGTATCCTGACCAGAAATCAGGCCATTTCTGATGTACAGCCGGCTGCTAGCATCAAGCGTGGTACTCCTCTCAGGCCGCACTGGCTTAACTTACCTTAATGGGTGTGAGGTGCTGAAACTGCCGATGTGGATGTGGGATCAGATGCTGTGGCTTGGTCCAGTCTGAAGATGAGTAAACCCTGATTTCACTGCGCTGGTCCGTGCTCAGGAGCTTGGCACCATCTGTTGGGCTGAAGTAAGCTAGGAGAGGGGGACAGTAAGGCAAACAAAAGATCACAATGCTGTGACTGACAAGAAACATGAAAGTCTCATTTCTCTCATTGGAAACCCATTGCTATTTCTTTAATAGGGATATGAATATGGCCGTGTGTCCCAACAGATGAGGCTTTACCTGTCTCAAACAAACTCAAAGCTCTTACAACCAGTAAGCTGAAACCTACAGCGCTGGGTTACATAGGAAGAATCATTGTTCCCATTTTAGAATCACAGAAAGAGACATTGCAAAGAAAGGAACTTGCTCATTCAAGTGGAAAGCGGAAAAGCTGGAGACAGACACCTGCAATTTGGACTTCCATGAACTGGTAAAACTGCACCCAAGAAACAGAGGTTTTGAGTCCCATGCTCTGCTTTTGTCAAAGGAACTGCCCCAATAAATCCAGTTTTCTAATCTCAGCCACTGCTGATGCTTCCACACTCACCTCTCAAGGCACAGTGCCACAGTTCGTATGGCAAGTCTAAGACTGCCATACAAAGTCTAAGCAAGCTGCAGCTGCCCTATCCACCTCCCTGCCTCTGGCCACACGTTCCCAATGCCTTCCTTGCTGTAACACTAGCTACTGTGCAACCTCGAATCTGAGCAAAAGCTAACATTGCCACGACAATAAAAGCTGAGCTGAGTGGACTCTCTGCAGACGCCCATGCAATGAAATCCTTATCTCAACTCACCCGCATTGACAGGTTTGTCATGAGGAAGCAGATGAAGAAAATTCATTTTGTTTTTGATGTTTCTGAGGTCCCAGATTTTGACTGTCTGATCCACAGACGCTGTGGCCAACAACCACTCGCATCGGGAGTTAAACTCCACATGAGTCACTTTCTTCCTGTGCAATTTCAGCTTCCAAATCTGCATCAGAGGAAACAGAAGATCACACAGAAAAAAATAATCGAGATCTGGAGTAAAGAAATGGAATAATCATCTACTAGTGCAGAGTAAAGAGGTCACACACTTACACAGTAACAAAACTTCTAAAATACACCAAAAGTGCATCCACTGGAAACAAGGAAGGAGAAGAATGACCTTGGGAACTAACTATTTAATTCTAAGAGAACTCTGATCCACCAATTTATTACAGCTGTGAGAAAGGAAAATGCAATCCCTGGTTCATGGAGGGAAGTATTAGTGCCACTGTACAAAGCAAGATCACATCTGGAATACTTTGTGCAGTGCCACTTTTCCACCTGCAGAAAGATTAAAACAAACTGGAACAGGTTCAGAAAATGTGCTGCCGAGATAATAATAAGAAGGAAGGGCCTGTTTTGTGGGAGAACACCAAAAGAGCTTGCTTTGTTTATCTCAGTAAAATAGGTGAGAGGAGATATAATTGGTTTCTAGAAATACATCAGCAAAGAAACATAAGGGTAGGAGAAATATTTCAATTAACAAGAATAAATGGATATAAACTGGCCATGAATAAATTTATATCCGAAGCCAGAAGGTTATTTCTAATCAAAAGGGTAAAGATGGCCCATCCTCCCTACAATAATGGGTATCTCCCAAGTGCATAAAAGACTGTCACGTTCTTTCAGGAGAAAAAAAGGAAAGAAAGCAACTAATCTTGAATAAGCACAAATCATTTGGAGCACTCCTGATTCTGCCCACTAATTTACACAACTGCCTCTGGCCACAGCTCATTGGGTGGCAAACGCTTACAGATGTTACCCTTACAGGCAGGAGAAACGGTAATTCCAGTGCGAGGGTACGGCAGGCTCTTGAAAGCAGGGCCCCACTCCAACTATTCTCTAAGATGTTTCAGTACGACTTCAGACTCGAAGGCGCAGTCTGCCTCTGCCTGCCCTCTCGTGTCTAATGGCAGTAGTGCCATTCCTATCCCAACATTCGCTGAATTACTGGTGTGTACCTACTCCAAGGTCATGGAAGGGTATACATCAAAGCAGTATCTCCTAAATGACTCCCATCAGTGCACCAAGTTTCTGGAACTGTGAAGGTCGTTGGCAGAGGGTGCTCACATCTTCAGGTTACCCTATAATTACTCTGGCCAGTAGCAAATACTCTTAAGGAAGGGGTAGCACATGACACAGTCCGTTTGGGAATTGTTACCGTTATGCTCAACAATGTGAAAATGTCTAATGAATGGCAGAAGTGGAGGACTTCTCACCACCTAGACAATGGGTGGACTCATCTCCCAAGCTGCAAGGTACTTGCTCCTCTTTTCAGGGTCCCTGTAGTGTAGGGAAGCACGAGCCATGAAGATTCCCGAAGAGAGGACACTGCATGGAGCCATACAAACCTCTTCACCAGAAGTGCTGAGCAGGACCACGTTGCCCACGTTATCACCTGTCACCACTGCACGGCAGCTCGCAGAAACATCAACACTGCAGTACCAGCAACTAGAGGGAAAGACACAAGATCAGTGCTGCCTCCCACGGGCAAGTGAAGGCAGCGGAGCTCTGGTTCACATCTCGTCCCTGACAAGGGAGACTGCAACAGATTGTAACTGCAATCTCCTGCCTGATGGTGTGGGTCTGAGTCTCAGGAAGGGGGGCGGCTTATCAGCAATGCTTCCTGTCGGTGACTGAATATGAAGTAACTTCCTAATCATTTGTGAAGCGCTCATTAGATGGAGTGTGACACATTGGGACAGTGGAACATTAGAGGCTGAAAAGCCACTTGGTGCCTGCACATGGACACACCTTGGGAAAGATCAGAACACCTTGTGACATTGACAAATGTACAGAAAGAGCTTTAAAATGACGTTTTCCACAAAACACTGAAGCAGCAGTAAAGAAAAGACAAAAGCTTTGGACTGGAAAGTTGCACATCAAACTGTTTCAACTTCATGCCCCAGGAAACAAAACTGAACAGACATTTATCTAATAAAGACATATGTCTTAACCCCAGCTCTGCTGGGAGGGGAACTGCAGCGAGAACAAAACCGGGGTCCTTTGGGAACTTGTTGGGAAAGCTTCACTTGCAAAGATAAATTATTCTAGAATTCAAGGCCATGGAAATTAGCATAGCGAGCCTGAAGCCTCCAGAAGGGCAGCAGGGTAAACTCAATAACCTGAAACTCAGATTGTGCAGGAATGTTTTGGGGCTTTCCTATGCTACCTGAGCTGCTACAGACAAAACACACAGAACACTGATGACAATGAAGAGGAGGAAGTTATCCTGCTCTTCTCACCTCCCACTTTATGAAGAGAAAAGCTGTCAGTATCTGCAAGACAGGAGATGGCGCCACCAGAAAGCAGCACCAGAAGATGCAGGCAGCACGCTCGGCTACTGTAAAAGCGTAAGTGCCCTGTGGCTGCCTAGCTTGTCACCCACCCTGCAGTGCTACAGTCGCGAGCAGGAGCCTGTCTCCAAGCTCCCTCACAGGACCAATTCATACCAAGAGTCTCCTAACACTGGCAAAGATTAAGATGTTAGAGAGCACAAGAAGCAGCACAGCATTAACCCCAAGGAACAGAGAATCAACCTTGCGCTGCTCCCTTCTCACCAAACGTTATGGTGCTCATGGCCACAGTCCGGAGCACGGGAAATCACCTGCACCGCTCTGCCCTCAAGGTCCTGCAGACTTAGGGTGCCATCCCCTGATGCCACATAAAGCTTCACTGCCTCATAAGGACTGAACTTGATGTCTCCGAGAGAATCTCCTGGCCCTTTCTGGAATACACACAAAGCCAAGGGGCATCAAGGTTAGAGTGAAAGACAAAAATCTTAACACAACGCTCATCTCCTGGAACACACTGCCCATCTCCCTAGGTACAATGCACTGCTTTCTGACAGGGCACGTACATAAGAATTCTTTTTTCCCAATCTGTTTCCAAGCTGAGCACATACATTCTGAGCCTATAAGTTCAACCCCACCACTTTGGGCTGCAAACCCCATTAGCAGCATTGCTGCTTCTGCTATGGGGGTAGGACTAATTGCAGTGAACCATCTGGCTCAGCCCAGGCTTAGGAGATCACAAGCAAACCCAGCACCATTCCATGCAGAAACCACATAAAATCTCGTGACAGCCCTGCACAAAGCTTTTCTTACAGAGACTTCATTCACCAGTTCCCTACAGGCTGCTTCCAGTGCTGTATCTGGTCTTTCTCAAGGTACCAGCAGGCAGGATGAGAGCAGTGCAAGGAGAAATCCTACTGCTAACCCCATGGCACAGGAATCTTAGGTTCTGTGTTATGTTTTATCATTTTTATGTTATGTTGTTTTGTTATGTTGTCTTCTCCCAATCTGTCTACTGAGGAAGTATGGAAACCCTGAACAAAGACAGAAAAGAAGGATGCTAGCTGGGAGTCCCCAAACTCTTCAATACTCAAGTGCACTCCATCTGCTGCTCACAGAGCAACTACTTAATGAAGTCTCACTGTAAATACTAGATTTCAAGAAGCCAATGAAAATTAAAAAAGGCCTGCCCATAGAGCTTGCCTCTCCTCTCAGCAGTAGGAGGGCGGCATGCCCTTTCAAATCCAGGCATCATTGCTGTGACAGGCATCCCACTGGGATAGAGATCCTCATGTCCCAGGACCCAGTCTATCCTTCCTTGCTCACCTGGCCAGTCCTCCCACTACTACTTGGGTTCACCTTCTGCCCTATTACAAGGCTGCAGCTGGAACAGCCAATTTGGAAACCAATCATGAAAGCTGCCACCCGGAAAGAATCAGGTGGGGAAAAGTAAAGAGGAGGCTAACCCAAATTCCCTCACTTACCTTTAAGCACTGAACTGAAGTAACTAATTGAAGAGCTCAGGCTTCCTCATGAGTCCACAGAAAAAACAACAGTCTGAGAGGGTGATTCTAAGCACAGGCAGACAGAGTAGCCTCTAGCAATTCATGTCCTCTTTCCACTCATTATTAAAGGAGCCCTGACTCTTAATTCTGGTACTTTAGATAAGCACCAAAAGTTAGGTGGGATGAGTTGGGGTGATCCTTATGACACACACCACTTGAAGTCAGTGGCGTTTGCGGAGAAGCACTGAGGGGACTATAAATTGTCCTGTAAAAACCATCTGACAAGGAGCAGCACTGCTAACAGGTGAAGAGGTTAGAAGGTCCCCAGGGCACAGAGTTATGGGAGGTTTAAGAACAGACAGCTGAGGAAATGCACTGGCACCCCCACGCTCTCCCATGTACAACAGGAAGTAAGCAGCATCGGAGAGTCCCTCCCCTTCATGAAGAAAAGTTCTCTCCTACCCACCACCCCGTTTCAGGGAAAAATAAAAAGGGAGGAGCCCTCCCTGCAAGAGAGGGGATCCCTGACATTTAGAGGATAAAGGACATGTATGCGGAGAAGAGGAAGCCCAGCTCCCACACATTAGAGACAAACATATCTCTCTCTCTCTCTGTAGCGCTCCTGCCAGCAGGACACAGAGGCCCAAAGCATTGCTGTATTTCTTACTCCCAGTCCTCGGTGCTGGTGAAGACCCGGACAGTATTGCCATTAAAATCCTGCAGGGTGGTAGTGCCGGCAACTGACGAAGTGTACAGCTGACTAGGGTTAAAAGGGTTAAACTTCATTCCTGTGATGGCCCCTCCAGCTCCCATCTACAAGGAAGGGGATGAACAAAAGAAAAATCCACTGAGTGACGGGGAAGGAGAGAAGTGTGTTCTGTAAGTCTGCATTCACTGCTATGTCCTTAACAGCAACAGTGAAACACACCACAGCCCTTCAAGGAGGCAAAGACAACCATGTCTTCCCACGGCTGTCTAGACAGCTGCCCTCCTGGAGGACAAAACCGCAACTCCTTCAGTCCCCAGGCAATGTATTCCCTGGCTGGCTGGCACCACGCTACTTACAAAAAGATAAAGATGACCCCGGAATTTCTGGAGGATAGACCTCCTCCCACTGTATACCTACGTTAATTTAGAAAGGGGACAAAAGTTACAGAGTCTTTGAGCCCCTGTCGGAATGGGAATGGCTGAATACAGCAACGAGGGGGCATGCCAGCTATATAAACCATTCATTCTACCTTAGTTTCTCACTTTAGATAAAAGGACTTTGCTTCTCCCCACTCAAAGATGTTTCCTCATCTGACACAGAATAAAAGGTGAGCAGAGAAAGGTCAAGACCTAAAACAGACAAACCCTCTCTGCCTACTTGTTTCTGGCATCCCTTTAAGATAACTGTTTTGCCAGTTGCTGAATTATTTTTCCACTGAGCACACACCAAGTACTGCTTCATTATGAGAACTTAATCAACACGCCTCAGTTCTCCCCAGCGCTAGAACAGTCTGGGACTTAGGAATAGATACGCTGCTGCATCTCAGTCCTGCCCCATAGCTGGCTACTCTGCAACCCGAGACCCTTATGTTCTTCTCACAACAGACCTGTTTTGATCTGCAGTATTTGGTGGTACTCCAATTTTCCCTCCCACCCATTCCACACACCCAGAGGCTTACCCCTTTTATGAAGCAGGTTTTAGTAAGTACTTCATAGTCCCAAAGGATGATGTCTCCACCTTTGGAACCAACAGCCACAGTACTGGGGTGTGTTGGATGCCATTCCAGGCATGTCACTCTCCTGTCAAAGGGACTGGCCGTTCGAAAGAGGCGGTATGAGGCGAGAGAACGCAGGAAGGGCAGCTGCAGACACTGTTAAAAAGATAAAGAGAATTATGACTTTCGCAGGGATCCACGAGATTCTCTGAATGAGGAGGGCTAACAATTTCTAATTGCCATCAGTGGTAGTACATTCACACAAAATTCTAAGCCTCTCTGTAGAATGAAGAGAACACGCTGTCCCCAAGGGAAACAGCCTGTGAGCACACAAATCCACATCAGCCAAGCACTCAGAAAGCAACAGAGAACTGAGAGATATCATACTTAAAATGATGTACAGGGAGTTAAGCCTCGTGGGCTGAGCTAAAAAACCAGGTTAATTAACATGAACAAGGAAGGAGAACATGCCTCCACACCAGTAAAAGGCACTTTTGACTATGTCTTTACTAAGCATCCCAAAATGTTACACATCATCCAGAGATACAATATTATGGTCCTCCATCCAAATTGCCTGCAGCTCAACTATACAGCGTAAGAGTGAACAGAACACTCGAAGCAGCGAATGAGAAACCATGACATGATTGTGTTGTTATTCAGCTGGGGAATAGGTACTGCTTGGATGAGCTTGGCGATTTCTTTATCATTTGGATACTTAAAATAGGTAAATCATATGGTAGATAAAGCTAGCCCAGGTGCTTCCCATCTATGGGTGTTACAGAAAAAGTTAATTTTCAAATGAAAGAAGGAGTATGGCTCTGAAAACAGTAAAACATTATGGACTTGATGGAATATGTCTGTGAAAAGGAAAAATCAACAGTAAACCTGACATGATTAGCAAAGTAGAGTGGATACAAAAATAGTACAACAAAACAGTCAGATTAGTGTGCAAAAGTAGCACTGTGCAGTAAGTCAAATGGTAGAGTGGGTAAGTTTAAATATGATTCAAGGAAGCACAGAATTAACAGAGGGATAAAATGTAGAGTGACAGGGCCAGGTCAACCAAAAGGGAAAGCCATCTCAGCTCTTGCATTTTACAGGATTAAGAAACATAAGGGTGTGCCAGACTTGGAGCCACAAACTGTGTATGTGAGGAACTTCAAGCTCCTTTGAAGTTTCCCTGCGTGCGTTCAAGATGTTTTTATGTAGGGAGCGGAGACGTCTATGAAGGAGAAACTCCTCACCTGCCTGAGCTGTGCCCGAATGGAGCCTCCCAGCATGTTCTGGTAGACATAATGAACAATGCTGCGCTGCCGCTCCAGCTGATGGAAAAGGACTCTGTTGTTTCTCACCACGGACCCACTTCCACTCCAACCTGCCAGAGAGGAAAAGAGTAAAACTTACAGAGAGCCAACACCTGTCATGCTCATTCAATAAAAAACACGGGAAGATGCCTGCATTTGCTGCTAAATCCATGAAAAGCTTCAGCCACAAGAGAAAAGTCTCTAAATGATTCTTACATCTCCAAGGTGCAGCAACCTCTGCAATTATGGAGTCCAGTACTTCCCACAGCCTGCCAGAGCTTTGTGTATGTTTCCTTAAACCTTCCTTCTCCTTGCCAAAGATTTATCAAAAACACAACAGGAGAGGACTAAAGCAAAGCCACAGGTGGTGCACCTCTTGGATAGTATACAACTTGAATGGTTCATACCCAAAATACAAGGAAGCTATCCAAAGCCTCAACAACTTGGAAACACGCCATGGGAGGCGGTAAGCCCCTGGGTACAGCAAAGGGAAAGTCAGACGTGTGACCAGCAGAAATGTTAACACCTGAAAATTCCCCAAGCATAGCAACATGAGCTCCCACACAGTTCCTGAAATGCCTGCCTGTGAATCAGAATTTTCGATCTGCTTGTGCTGTAGCGCGTACAGTCTGCCTACAGCACTGCGAGTTTTGTTTTTCATAATAGACTTGCTGACGCCTCATCGCCTGAAAACCTTTCTGTTCAGAGTGATTTTTGCTGAAAGTACAGCACGCTTCTACATTTTGTTCATGTTCCAAGTTTTTATCTTCAGGGACCTTTACATAAAAACCAGATCTGTTCAGTCCCGTATCTGTGACTTAATCATCCCCACAGCAATGGTCTGTAACACTCCAAGGAATCTAGATCCTTCCCATTTTCAAATGGGAAAGAAGCATTTCTTAAGAAACAAAAATGTTATTTTCGTTTAAGGATAATTATAAAAAAACCAGAAGACCAAAAACATAGGGGTCATTCTATATGATTAGAACCTAAACAAAATCTTTCTTAATGCAATACTGGAGCCTAGAAATGCACGGGTGTGAAACTAAACTTATTTGTTCACACGCCAACATCGCACCAACACTTGTCACACTTGTTAAAATAGGTAAAAAAGTATTTATATTGTAATTCCTTTTTTTACATTAGCATTCACAGTTCCTTCTTCACAGGTCAGAGAAATGGAGCTATTTTTTCCAAAATCTGTTTTATTATGAAGGCTAATTTATTAAGAAACAAACTTCAGGCCTTTTTAGAATCTGCTGGAAGAAACCTTTTAATAAGGTGTTTCAATTGCAAGAAACTGAACCTGTCCTATATGGCTCAGGAGAAAAAATTATTTCTTTCTAAAACATATAAAAATCAAATCTGGAACACAGAATGGAAAAGCTCAAATACAAAGGTCTTCATCTTCTTAAAAAGGGTTAAGGGAAAAATATGACTGGTTTCATTTTTCCAAAGTACTAGCTACATCCAATTCTCTCTGAATCTCACAGGAACCGCAGATGCTCACCAAATCTGAAAATCAGGCCATGAAGCTACCATGAAAATCATGTAGCTAAATTAACTGCAGAAGGTGCTTTAACTATCCACAATTATACACAGAACTCCTTTCAAATAGAAAGGAGTTGCCTACACATCCACTGTTCACACTGCCAGCTGCTCCAAGTTTGGAGTTACACACCAGACAATGGAAATGTACAAAATCGTAGAATTCCTGATTCTCTGACTGTTGAAAAACACTTCAGTAATTTTTGGATCCTTAAAGCCAAAATTGTACAGAAAGTGTGTAATAATTCCACACAAGGCAGTAACTCTAGTGATCTCCTAAACAAACAATGGAATTAAAGGTTTTATCTGAGAAAAGGAGGCTAAGGGGAGACCTTATCGCTCTCTACAGCTACCTGAAAGGAGGTTGTAACAAGGTAGGTGTCGGTCTCTTTTCCCAGGTAACAAATGATAGGACAAGAGGAAATGGCCTCAAGTTGCACCAGGGGAGGTTTAGATTGGACATTAGGAAAAATTTCTTCACCAAAAGGGTTGTCAAGCATTGAAACAGGTTGCCCAGGGAAGTGGCTGAGTCACCATCCCTGGAGGTATTTAAAAGACGTGTAGATGTGATGCTTAGGGACATGGTTTAGTGGTGGACTTGGTAATGTTAGGTTTATGGTTGGACTCGATGATCTTAAGAGTCTTTTCCAATCTAAACGATTCTACGATTCTATGAAAATAGTCCTTACTGTAGCTGAAGCCTACACAACTTTCTTGATAATGAAAGCATTAACCTTTCCAGTATCTTAGAACTTAATCACCTCTCCTCGTTATATCAAAAATCTTTAAGAGATTTTTTTTTAAGTTACATACTAAAGGAAAAAAATGCACATGAGGAGAAGTGATTAGTGGAAATTTTGTCCAGTCTAATCTAAACATAGAGGTAGAAAGTATTCCTACCTTACTGTAGCAAAAGTTAGAATATGCAAAGAATTGGGTGGAAATGCCAGTTCAGACTGCATGCTGTAGGATACCAACCTTACAACTATGAAACTGCATTAAGAATTGCATGGGAGAAAAAACAATGTATTACCAAGATTGGTCTGTCCTACAATAAAGCAGACGTCTGGCAATTCAGAAATTCTACAAAACTTAACCACCCTCAAATGAGCTGTGACAGCATCTTCAGTGAGCAGGCTTCTACCAAGAGGTACGGAGTCTCAAAAATGAAACATGCATGCATGCACGCACGCACACACTCACTAGGCAGATAACTGGAGGATGTACTACCCCAATACATGCCTGCGTATCACTTCAATACATAACCCCATCTGAACACTCATGTCTGAACACGCTTCTTGGCACTCTCCCTCTTCAACTAGTCGATGCCTGTCATTTAGGATAAATCTGCTTGGGAGAAACAGAAAGGATCTGAGGAA
Organism: Calonectris borealis; assembly: GCF_964195595.1. Classification (NCBI taxonomy): domain Eukaryota; kingdom Metazoa; phylum Chordata; class Aves; order Procellariiformes; family Procellariidae; genus Calonectris; species Calonectris borealis. Next base: position 45,231,586 of record NC_134316.1, on the reverse strand, counting down.
ATGTTACCGATTTTCTCTGGGGGTTTGGACGTTTTTCTCACAAACAACCTCTTTGCTTGTGGCTCATTCCCTAGTTCCTTGTAGTCCGGTTTCCTCTTCCCAGCTGATTTTGCCTCTTCCGGCCAGTGCTCATGTGCCCTCTCATGCTTCTTGTCCTTTGGCTGGTTCACTGGAGCCATTCTGTCTGACCACTAAAAGCAAACAAAGCATGGAAGGTAAGGCTGTCATACACTTTTAACTAGAAGACAGAGAGGAAAACTGGAACGAAACATATCCCAGTGGTCTGAAAGCAGTGATTATACCTGTACCCTCTTTCATCAGCATGACACTAGCTTTTTGTTGTGCTCTGCTGGAGAGGCGAATACGTTCAATAAACTCTTCTTTGTTCATGTATGAAAATGAACGTATCCTAAAGCATTAGAGTATGTTTTGACAGATGTGCTTCTACCGAACTTTTAAGCTTAAAACCCACAGATCTGCATAAAGTACATCTGTGAAACCGCATAATACCCTAACTGTTTCTCTAGTAGCTCACACTGAGCTCTTTACATTCAGCTAGGAAAAAGGTCAGAGTTTTTATGACGATGGCCAGGGCCGACTGGTCTTCCACCACAGACGCTCAGAAGCTACTTCCTATGTAACGGCCACTTTTCCTCACAACCACCACCTGATATTTGTGTGGGGCTCCCAGGCTGGCTGGCAACCGCACCTGAACGGCTCTTCCGACCAGCGGTGGGACGCAGCGGCTCGTGTCTCGTGTTACGACGACCAAAACGCCACCCAGCCCCCGAGGAGAGGCGCGGGCCTCCCACAGCCCTCCTCGTAGCTGGCGGGCGATGCGTCACACGCCGTTTGCGGCAGCAGATTCCCCCCAGCAGATCCTCCGCAAGAAGAGCCTCGTACGGGCTGATCCCATGCTAGCGCTAAACTTATTTATAATTCGGGAATGGCTGTCACGGATATCTGCCCCGCGTTAAATATAGCTCGGCAGGCACCGCGCAAGCTTCCCCAAATAGCGCCCACCCCTCGCCGCCGGGCCTCACCCGGCCCCGCGGGGCCGCCCCTCAGCGCCGCGGCCCGCCGGGCCCCACTCCCGGCCCCGGCCCGGCCCGGCTCCCCCGCGGCCTAAGGCGGGAAGGGCCGCCCCGCTCTCACCTGCGCTCCGGCGGCCTCCGCTCCCCCGGCGCGGCCGAGGACGGCGGGCGGCAGCCGGCCCCTCCCCCGCGGTTTCATAACCGGGGCGGGAGGGGGGGGGTAGCGGCTCCCGGCGCGGCGCGGCGGGAAGGCTCGCCGCCCGCCCGGCCGTCCCTGGGGAGCGGCGCCGAGCCCGCGGGCGCAGGCCGGAGGCGCCGGCCATGGCGGCCCCGCACGCCGCGCCCGGCCCCCGCCGACCCTTCGCCACCGAGAGGCAGCGGCCTCGGCAGGGGGAGGCCGGGGGGGCCTGTCCCAGCCGCTGCCTCCCCCCGCCGCCCTTACCCCCTGCCGGCCTCCCCGGCGGCCATCAGCGTGAGCAGCACCCCGGCTCGGCTGGCGCGGGAGGCGGCGGTGAGGCTCACGCTCCGCTGCGCCCGCGGCCTGGCCTGAGACCACAAAGTCTCCGAGGTGTCCTTTGGCAGCTCGCTGGTCTTGGCTTTTTGGCACGGGACTTACAATCTTACATACTTTGTTAGTTTCCAGAGCACCAAATTGGCATATTAAAGCTGCATGGTAAGGGCCCAAAATACATCAACCAAACGGCAACCACAGAAAAAAAGACACTTTCAAAACACAACTTCCACAAGAAGATGCACCTGGTGTTGGAACTCAACAGAAAAAAGGCAGATAAAAAAGTCACGGCAAGATCAGCTCAGAAGCTACCAGATCTTGCATGACAAAGCAGACAAGAATGGGGAAGGAAGAGCCCTGCCAGCACAGCTGGAGGTACCAGCGCGTCCCCCTTCACCTGCGGAGGCGGCTGCTGTCTGCCGGCCGTGTTGCGTGGGGAACCTTATCTCCGGAGCTGGGTCTCATGCTTCGGGCCTACCAGTAACTATGCTGAGTAATTAAGGTCCAGTCATCCACACAGCTGGCTATGAACACAGGTCCTAAAATATCTGTATATAACCACTCCTTGAATTGCAGGGCTTTAAGGTTTGGTTTTGGGTGTGGGTTTTTTTTCTTTTTTGCGCTATAACTATAGTTACCTATGCATTTTCTCACATATTAGGAAATGCATAGAAAAACTACTAAGAAAAACAAGAAAGACCCAGATGCTATGCTTTTCTCCTGAACTGTAACAACATTGTATTAGTTGCTGCCATCCTGAGTATCAGAATGACATACACAGAAAATCATAACCACTGACACGCTACACAATCTGGTTTTGAACGTAGATGTCAACCCGATTAGCAAATCTTAAAGTCTTATCAAGCACTTCTGTAATACACAACATTCTTCTTAGAACTGTACACCTTAGCAAAAGATAGCAAGAGGAATAATTGAACGTAGCACTTCCTTCTTTCCTCCAAAGCCTCGAAGGCTTGATTTCCAGGAAGGGAAACTACTATAGAAAAAGATCCTTCTTATCTTGACAGCGATCGACGGTTTCATCCATAGGTCTGCAAAAGTCATCATCATTGAAGACAATCTATGGAGTTCATCAGGAGTCACCAACAAAACACCAATTAAATTCCATAAATCTTAGTATCTTTTGGTTTTCATATATGGGGTATATTTCAAAATCTGTAACTGAAAAAAGGGGCCCAGATACCAACCTTCTTAAAGTAGACTGAAAGACTTGTATTGATTTCAATGTCCTATGTATTAATCCCAAAGAAAACTGTGACACTGTTATCCAAGTTATCTCCAGCAAAGATGTGCACTGCCTGTCCCTGCTCCATGTCTCCCAGCAGTAGCGTCCCCATGCAGAGCACACACAGTAACCTATGCGTTTCCCTCTTGGAGCTATAATGGTTAGCATTTTTTAGAATGGAATGGAATGGAATGGAATGGAATGGAATGGAATGGAACAGAATGGAATAGAATTTCAGTTGGAAGGGACCTACAGTGATGATCTAGTCCAACTGCCTGACCACTCCAGGGCTGACCAAAAGTTAAAGCTTGGTGTTATGGGCATTATCCAAATGCCTCTTAAACACTGACAGGCTTGGGGCATCGAATATAGCGCTAAACACAGTAATTTTATCAATTACTAACACCAAGTTTGCTTTCTCTCTAGAGAATCACCAAATGTTTTTGTAATTATTATTCACTAAGGACAAGAATAGCAGATAGTACACAAATCACGTACAGAAGAAATGCCACTGGCCCGGGGTGCCACAGCTCAGTGTCTGTATGGTACACTGAGCAAGCCAGAGAACGAGTAATTTGAAAAAAAAAATTACAGATTCACATTCTTTGAACTACAGTATGCAGCAAAGTCAGAGAAGTGTAATTATGTTTGCAGGATATTAGGCTTATTTTTATGATGTCTTTTGTCTGATGTACAATTATGTTGAGGCTCTGCCTTAGTTATGGGATGTGGTTCTCTACCGCAGAATAAAGCTGTCTTGTCACCGGGTCTGGTAAAACTATATTGTGACTAAGACCATCAACTTCACAGTATTTGTAATACCATTAGGTATTCCGCCTACTTGTCGCCAGGATCTTTTTCCAAAGCAGGAATATTTTTGGCTACTTTGGTCTGACTACTGATGTAAAGAGTACCATTACAACAACTAGAGTTTGACGTGCATATGAAAACAAGCCTATATTCCACTAAAAAGTAGGAAAAAAATATATAATCCTAAAGAGACAAAAGAGAAAGTATCATGCTATCTGACCTTCTGGTCCCATGACCATTACTAAGCTGCCCTGCACCAGGAAAATGAACGAAAATATCATTATTGTAATGACCTCGTTTACCTGAGTACCCCATTTTCCCTAAGCCATTCCAGCCTTGGAGGACAGAATTGCAGCAGCCATGCTATATAGTATTTGCAATCAGTGTTGGGGGCCGCCAGGTCCCAAATGGAAAGCACCTATCTTAAATGCTCAGCACGTGGGGTATCAATATCAAAATCAGCACGAAAACGTAACATAGGGCAAATGCTGGATATAGAATATTAATGTATGACAGATGTTTGCCTTTTCTGTACTTCATTAATGTACATAAATTAGATAGTGGAATTAAAATCTCAGAATTTAATTGAATCTATGCCGAAGAGTTGGATTTGGTTTTGTTTTAGTAAAATACAAAGTTGACGCTTATACTCTCAACTATGATTAACTTTGAGAATAAGACAAGCATCTTGCATCACTTTTTGAAAGGATGCTCATGGTCACACCACACTCGGTGACCTGCCATGGGTGCCCACCTTCCAGCTACTCCACGCAGGTAAAAGTGAAGAGGCTTGGCCCCAAAACAAATTAAGTGGAATGGTTTCTAATGTCCACTTTCCAACACAGCAATTCATCGTATCTGAAGGGCCTCAGTACAGTTATTTTTCTGGCTCCTATGAAACCTGGGGCAGTTGTAAAGAGAGAGAAAACATCCCAGTACTGCTCCAGAGAAGTGGAAGCACAGATTTACAGCATGCTCTTTCCTCTCTTCCTCCTGCAAGGCTCTCAGTCTTTCCTTTCTCCACCGACTGAATAAACATCTCTTACAAACCCACAGCTGGTCCTTGGAGTTGTGTCCCAAGTCACTTGGAAGCAGTCAAGAGGAGATGGGCCAGCGAGGCCTCCCAGCGCTCCTCCTGCAAGTCCTGCCCCAGCGTCATGGGGAATCGCACCCGAGGCCTGGCGTTAGAAATGGAAACTCTGGCAGGCAAACTCCCTGGCATTTAGAAACTCCCTGGTTTCAACCAAAAGACTCTGAGGGCTTAAAGATGAGGTCCAGATTATTCAGATAAAGGTTTTCAGAGGAAAGGTAGAGTGACAGAACAGTCAGCGGGATCAGGCTGAAGGAGAAAGGATGCAAAGCCGAGCCAAGGTGAAGCTGCTCTCCAACCCCAGGGAGAGCGACCTACGCCACGCTCAAAAGCGAGGGCACAGCTCTCCGCTTGGGTGGGAGCGGGGCTGGGGAACCTGCTGGGCCTCCAGGCTGGCTCCGGGCCCTGCAGGTCAGCTGGCCAGTACAGCACACAAAATAACTAAAAACTCACTAAAGCCCCAAATCCAGCGGGCAAAACAGACAAGAGCCCAACTCCTCGGGGTTGGGCCGACCGTCACCCGGGCGGGCGGGCAGGCAGCTCCTCACAGGGCCGCCTCCCGCCCCGTCCCGGCACCCGCCATGACGGGGGGCGACCCGGCCGGGCAGGCCTCCCTCAGGGAGAGGGCAGCCCCCAGCCCCTCCCCGCTGTTTAGAAGCGGCGCCCCGCGCCTCAGGGCCGACCCCAGACCCCGTGGAGGGGGGAATGGCGGCGGGAGCCGGCGCTGCCCCCCCGGCCCCACCTGCCTGGGCACAGCCCGCTCGGCGGCGGCGGCCGCCCGTTAATTGGATCAAGAGCCCGGCGGAGGGGGGCGGGGAGGCGGGAGCCTCGCCGGAGCTGCCCCACCGCCACCGGAGCGCCCGAGCGCCCGGGTCGGGCCCGCCCCGCCGGGAGCTGCTGGAGGCGGGGCGGGAGCCCCCGTGTCCCGGCGGCTGAAATAGGGGGAGGGCCCGGCCCGGCCCTCTCGCAGCCCAGGTGGCCGCTGCCCGCCGAGCGCCCCGTCGTGCCGCGCCGCGCCGCCTGCGAGGTAAGCGGCGGGGTCACCTCTGTCGGGGCTGCGGACGCCGCTCCCCCGGGCCGGGCGCCCACCCTGCTGCCGGGACGCCTTTCGGACCTGTTCCCCGTGGGGTGCCGGGGGTCCCGGCGGCAGAGCCCGGCCCGGTCCCGCCGCCGCCTCCCCGCGGCGGGCAGTGCGGCTCGGGAAGCGCTGGCGGCTGCGAGGGAAAAGTTTCCTCATGGAAAGGGGGCGGGTGGGGGAGGCGGTACCCGGCCGGGCGCTGCCTGTGGGCAGAAGGGGATCGGGAGGCGGCTCGGCTCGGCGCGGTGCGGCTCGGTGGGGAGCGGAGACCCCCGGTAGGCGCGGGGGAGCGGCGGCGCTGCGCGGCCGGGAGGGGCGGCGGGTTCGCGGTCCTCGGCAGGTTGTTCGCAGGAGGCTGGGGGAAGCTCCCGGGAAAGCTCCGCGTTCCTTGCGGCCCGGCCGCCAGCCTGACCTTCACTGGCTGCCCCGCCGCCGGCCTCCCCGGAGCCGGCCTGCCGCCGCCGCCCCGTCGCTGGGGGCTGCGGAGGCTCCCCCTCCCTCCGGAGCCAGCGCCTCCGCTCCGTTCCGCGGCGGGGACAGGGGCCCCTTTGTGCCGGAGCCGTGTTGAGCCGCTTCCCACTCTGAAACCGGAGCCGCGGGCGCTGGCAGCGCTGTGGCGGAGGGGGGTAAAGCGGCTTCCCAGGACCCCCTGGGGGAAGGGGCCTCGCTGGGGCCCAGGCTCGGGGGCTGCACCCCCTTGTCTCGGGGGGGGTCCATGTTGTCGGTCTATGAGCCGGGCTCCTGAGGGCCGGAGTGAGGAGTACGGCAAACGGGACAGTCCTGGCCTTGCTCGTCCCCTTCCTCCCTTCTGGCCGCCGACAGCAGTCTTGGTGTCAGGGAGGGGAGAGCAGGGCGTGGGGCAGGGGTGCTGCCTGCGGCGGTGTCGCCTGGCCCCCGGCAGGCTGCTGGGGTTACCGTGTCCTCTCTGGCCCAGGGCAGGAAAAAGCTGATAAACGTGGAGGGTATTAGTGGGCCTGAACATCCAGTGCTTGAGAAGACAGTCCATGATTTGTCACCGCGCGCAGGAGGAGGGATCCGCGATCTCCGCAGAGCTATTGATAAGGGAAGCTAGCGTGGCCCAAACGCGTTAACCAGTTTCACCACTTTCTGTGCCAACTATGTGTTCTTTGCTTGCTTCAGTTCTTCAGGCTTGCAGAAGGCTCAGAGCTTGGTGGCGAGGGGGAGGTTAGCTGACCACCTCCAGACCCTTGCTCCTTGCCCTAGGAAGTAGTCTGGCCTTTTCGTTCACTCTGTAACCCTCCTTACCCTACTGCCTCCTGAAACGGGAGATGAGCCTCTCTCCCCTTCAAATCCATCGCCGGTTTAATTCACACAAAGGAATTTCTGATACGATGGTAATTGATTGCAGTACAGAACCCTAGCAGAGCCTCCCACTCCACCCTGGAATTCAAATGTCACCAAGAAGTCACTAAGCATTACGACGACTCAAGTCATTCTCGGTGTGTAATGGGAGCAGAATGTACAACTGTAGCGTGTCGGCTAAAATGACAGGGTCCAGATACTCCTCGCTCCAGGTGTGAGCTGGTCTCTGGGTGGAGTCAAAGTGGAGCTTCTCCCCTTGCGTTGCGTAACTGGGCACATTCTTTCGGCCAAGGATTCACCTTTCTGTGAAGTGCACAACGTGCTCTGTGTGAGACGGAGTCTGTTCTGCTTTGACAGTGTTTTGTGTTATTAATGGTATTTCACTAGAAGTTCCCTAAAATATTTACTAGCTTGTCCTTTGAATTGCAGCTTGGAACAGAATGAATGTGTGAGCTGGATCAGCTGTTTGCTGCCTTCCCTATTCTGTATTGTATTGCTTTATTGGCTTTTTTTCTTTTTTTTCTTCTGACCTGTGAGTTTGAGCTTCTCTGGCTTGCCTGCACTTGTTCAAGTGAAGACTGTCGTCTTCTCAGGCTGTAAAAAGCAGTAACTTCAGTGTGTCAGCTACGTGTAGGGCTGAGAACAACTGCCCACCTGGAACTCCACTATCAAACATCAGTACGTGAATAAGGATTGTGTGTGACTGGACTGTGCCAAAATGCCGCAGGTCCTTGGCAGACTGTGTGCGTAACCAGGTCATAAAAGCCTGAAAATCTTATGGACCCAAATTAATTTCTTCACAGGACGATGACTGGTGCTTTTAGTCATTTTAAGTTATTGTACAAGAGCTAGACCGAATCTTCTGGGCTTTCTCTGGATGAACATGAGTCTCCAAAAAAAATAGAAATATGTATATATACACACAGATACATATTCAACAGTACAGTCAGGTATATTTGTAATGTGACTGCTTTTATTAGGAGATGCAGAACTGTGGGAACATATTAGTCACTGCACTAGGGGCAAGATGAGCTTCTATTAGGAACTCATATGATATCACTGAGTGTGGCAAATACTGTATATTCTTTATTCTGGCCATCTTGAGGGCTGGAAATTATTCAGTTGTTGTTTGAAGTATTTGGTCTGTGTCATGGCTGGCATCCAGGGATTGAACTGGGAACCTCAAAAACTGAAGTATCTGCCTGTAGCCTGAGTGGAAAAAGCTATGCTCTTGATCAGAGAGCATTAATAAACTGCCTCTATTTTTGCCATCAGCTGATCAGTGATGTGTGAATTTGGGCTGCTCTTGAGAGTTCATGGGGAAATGCCTAAACAATAGGAGAGCTGTTTAAGCCCTTTGAGGGACTCTTATCTTTTTAAAACAGACTTTCTGATCAGGCAAGCTATTTTATCACTAGTTACTCAGCATGATGCGTGTATGACAGGGAACTGTGTCAGATAGATTAAAAAAAAAAAAAGCCTTAATATCTTAGTCTAAGGCCTTAGTGGGTGGGATAGAAAACTGTGACTACTATATCTGGAAGTTTTCATGAGGAATTTGGGATTTTGCTCTCTGAAGAATAACAAAAGAACTTTGCATCCTTGGAGCACTTAAGAAGCTGTTCAAGAGGTAGCTTTTTGCCGCTACGTTGCGGCATGGTGACTACGGTAATTTAACATCCAAGTGCACTCTGACTGTCTGGGCACAGGTTTTTCCAGCAGCACAAAGTGTCAGGTCAATGCAAAGAGCCTGGTGCGTCCTCTGCTGTAATTATCCAGCTTTGTTTCAGTGACTGGTACGATAGTTTCATGCTCCTTCAAGCTGAAATGTGGGCTGAAGCTGGGCACTGCTATAAGGCAATATGTGTGACTGGCATCCTAATCATATTTCAGCCTTCAGTGGTTTCTCCTTGCTGTGAATGGCACGATGGGAAGGAGCCTTTCAGACTTGTGATGGTCAGAATTTGTGTGTTAAATCTAGTGGTTGTCACTGGGCATTGTAGTTTGTTGAAGAGGCATGTGAGAGATCTCCATGGTACCGGAGGCCTGGATCCAGAGGCATTAGGCTTGTGTAGGATTTTATGCTCTCTTAGTAGGTGACTACGGTAGGACTCTTTTTATCGCAACCCGTCAGTATGTTTTTCCAGGCTAGAGGAGTTAGAATTGCTGCAGGCAACCCACAACTAACAGTATTAGCCAGCCTTCAGCCTCCTCAGTCTTGTCCATGCTATGAGCTTGCCCAAGCTCTCTCTCTTCTGTTTGCAGGAAGATATGGTACTTGCCTCCTGTTGGCTGTTGGGGACATGGTCAGTCTTTTCAGTCACCTATAGGTGATTATTTGTTGGCAGTAACTTCCTCCTCTCCCTCAGTATTCTGCTGCCGAGCCAAACCTCTGCCGCTCCTGCGCGTGCTGAGCCATCAGCTGCAGCACTGCTGTGTAGAGCGCTGAAGTAGGCTTGCTGCCCGTCTCTGACAAGGGCAAGAAGCTTTCATGGAGGATTGGGAGAACATGCAGCATATGTCATTTCTTGAATGATTCTAGATATTTATTTTTGCTTCTTGGTGTTTTCAGCCAGCTCTTCCTGTACTAGGACTGCTGACCTGTGGAAACCCGTGTGAAAGCCTGCTGTTGACTCCAGCAGGCTTCTACCCCAATGCAAACAAAAAAACGAGGGTGTTGAGCTGTGGGATAGGAGCTGCTTCAGGAAGACATTAGGAGGGGAATAAAGCCCTCTGGATTGCTCTGTTTGTGCTTTCTGTTTTTAAAAAGCCTCCCAATGTTCTTTCCTCACATGTCAGGTTGAGTCCTGAGGATCAGAAACTGAGATCATTGCTTTGGGCAATGGGCTGGGAAAGCAAATGACATTCCAGTGATGCTGAGCAGTTAAAATCTATTCTGTAATGTGTGCCCTTTGGGCTGACTGTCCCATTTGCGTGTATTCTTCTGCAGTCTTGTGGATAACACCTGGGATATGAAGTAATTTAAATTAGTAGTCCTGTTCTTCAGCTTGAGATCCAAAAATTTATTTGAAGAGGCACTTGAAGAGCAGATTCTGTGCAGATAGCATGAAAGTAGATAAAAGTTGCCATGACATACAGGATAATGAACTTCAAGAAGAACGTGTGAAGTATGAATATCCATGGTGCTGGCCAGTTCCTAATGGCTGCCCTACTTCAACCTTGTTATCTGTATGTGTCTCTGGGAAATAGGTCTGAAAGGCATATGAGTATCTTTAGGAAAGGAGTACCTACAAAGTGATTGAATCTGCCAAACTCTTCTTGAACCAGGAGATGCTACAAAGGAAATCTAAGTTCTCTCCAGTCCACAGAGCAAACAATGCTTTCTTTTTCCATGCGTGGTCCCAGAAGAGACTGTGTGAAATGACTCTGTGTAAAGGCTGGTCTATAGTCCTGCCAGCTCATATGGTACTGAAGTCTGCCTTACAGTTGCAGTTGTTCTTTATGTTGTTTAGATCTTCCTGCAAGGAAGCAATTGTATAAACCTAGCTCTGGTGACAAAAGGTGAACAAAGAGCCTTGTCATCAAAGTGGAGGAACTGACCACAACGTGGAACAGAAGCAATGGGTGTGAAGCTTTACCTCATTCTTCTCCTTTACTATAAGACATGTCCTAGCGCTCAATCTTATCTTATTCAGCTCTCACTTCAAAAAGTGGGTTGTACTCCCTTCTACAGCCTTTTTGGGACTTGGAACTGTGCAGGGAACTGGACGAACTTCAGAAATGCCTTGATGATGATCTTCTTTCAGGTTCTTGTCTGCATTATATGAATATTCGGAAGGAAAGTATTCACATAATAAACAGTTTTAGTAAATCAGTTTTACCAAGTAAAACCAGAAACCTGTTTGATGCAACCAGAGATAAAGAAATGCAGTACTTTGAATTCATTGGCCATATGATTGCCACACACTTGGTCTGAATCACAAAATACTTGCCAACTTTAACTCCCGTTCCCCCTTCCTCAAAAGACAGCTCATGGAAAAGACAACTATTGGTAAAGTGAAGCCAGAAGTTGCAGAACTGCAGCTGGGTTAAAAAACCTCTGTGACTTCCAAAGGGAGGAAGGGGCAGAGAAAGGCTGATGGGAGACATCTGTCTACTGTGCAGTCTAGTGAAGCAAGAAACCACCAGAAGCTCAGTGTTAGAATGGAGCTAACTGGCTTGTGGCTCCTCTAAAGCTTGTTTGATTGCATTGATTGCAGTCTGCTTCCTTAAGACTTCTTAATGCATTCAAGTAAACTTGATCCGTGCTCTGGGGGTTGCAAGGTGATTCAATCACAGGAGGAGAATATTCCATTGACAGGGACTTACAGGAGTTTGCTCCCCCCAACCACAGGAAACACCCCCCATTATTTCTCTCTTCTTTGCTCAGGGCTGGATGACGCTGGGGCATTTTGTTCTGTTTGGCTCACTGCTGCTTACGTAAAGATCTGAACAAAACAAACTACTTTACTCAAAACCTGGTTGGAAGTGGGTGGACTGGCTCAGCCTGCTGTTGCGATGAGTTACCTTTACTAAGTTATAGGCAACTCTGTTACAGGATGGACTATTGGTTCTGTCTTGCCAGTCACTGACTGCAGAAAAAAACGTGACCAGGTAAAATGTAGATTAAATCCTGGAAAAACTGTCTGCATTCAGTGCAGATTGAGACCGCTGAGGAGGGGTATAATGGCTTTGGCTGGAGCTTTAAACACCTGTTTATCAATGATTTCGGAAGAAATAGCTTTCAGTTGTTTGGGGTCCCTTCTGATTAAAAGGGAAGTGCTGATTGCATGTATTTGCTGGCAAGCTTGGTGTTTATTTGCAGAGACTGATGCAGCAGGGAAGGAAATACCCTGGGAAGTACACAGCATGAAAGCAAGTGGAGAGGCTCAGGGAGTGGGACAGTAGAGATTACAGGTTCTCAACATCTGCATGGGTTAAATCCTTGCCTGGAGAGAGGGGTAAGCCAGGGAGTGTGAGAACTGGGAAGTGGGCATGCTGGCTGATGTGTGGAACAGGAGCTATGCTATTCACAGGGCTAAGAAAGTAGGCTAGTGTAGTGCTGTTCCTGGTAGCTTGGATGTGTGTCTCTTTATTAAGCTATCCTCTGCTCCTATTTGTAGCTGCCTGCTAAATACATAGACAAAGCATAGATGTCAAGATTATTCCAGCAACTGTCTTGAACATACCAAACGAACGTGGCCTGTTGCCCTGTTGGACTATAGTACCCCATGGTCCAGCACTCATTTCCTCCGTCCTTTAACTCTGTGGATAGTTGAGATTATAATCAAATTCTTCATAGGAAGAACAACTGGGGAAAAACTAACACAGACCTTGATAAACCAATACATTCCTTCATTAACATTGTCTCATATTGTTGTATTAACCAAGATAGATCTGTGTTCCTGTAATACTAAAGATCTCTTACATCACATTGGAAAAGAAAGCAGAGTTTTTCCTGTTCTTGGTGAAACAATTTCTGCCTGGTAAAGCTATGTCAGTCAGGAATCCTAACCCTTAGATCAGCAGCAATGTGTTGGTAGAAGCCTGTCCTGTAGCCTTGGCCTCTGAGAACCTGACAGGGAATACCTAATAAATGCAAAAAGTATTTAATTCTGAATGAACATTTTGAAAACTTGGGATAACACATAGGGGGATGTCTGTCTTCAGTACGTTAGCTTGGTCTGAATGGGGAGAAGACCAATATAAAGAAGCTGTGGTCTGAAATAAGAGAGAGTGATAAAGCAGCACGTAGACTCAGGAGGTGTCTTAAGTGGAACAGGATCTTGTCTGTATTTTGGTATAATCATGGAGAATTTTGCTAGTGGACAGCCACGTGATCTCTAGAGAATCATTGTCTGGGAGACGGGCTTCTCTTACAGGCTTGCACTTAGCTGAAGTGACCTTTGTGTGTAGTTACTGTTCTGCCTGATGTCTCTGTGACCTCTCCCTGGCTGGAGACATCAGCTGAAATCTTGCTCGAAACTGCATTAGGCGGCCCTGGCAGGCTTCAGTCCCAGTCCTTCAGGGAGCGGCTGGGAAACCCTGGTTCTTAGTCCCTTTCCCAGTCAGGTGACTACCAAGGGTGTGACCACAGCAATAAGATAAATATCTCTAAGGGAAGTTTTGGAGGATCTTCATGTTACTTGGCATCCTCTCTAGCTGTAGAGAAGAACTGCCCCCCCTTCAGAAAGGTAAGTATACCTGTAAATATGAGTCCTCCTATATAATGGCAGTGGAGAGCATGTTACTGGGCATCATTACGGTCACTGGTTCAGAGCTATTGGATGTGCACCTCCAGAGATGGTGAGGCTGGAAAGGACACCCTGTCCCATGCCCCCATGTTTCATTCTCTCCATCAGGGACTTTCTTAGCACCGTTGTATCAGCAGCAGTCCAGTTCATTACCCTGCTGGAGTCACGTGGAACCTCCTGGCTCCAGCTCTCTCGTTCCATTCTGACAACAGGTTAACAGAAAGAAAAAAATAGTTTTCACATCTGCCATTCTGTAAGGGGAAGGGGGCTGTCATCCTTTTGCGTGTTTGGACTGTTCAGATTGAAATGTTTATCTGCAAGCTACACCAGAAGTGCCCTAGAGTGAAAACAATACCTTCACCACCGCCTGCTGTACAGGAAAAGTGACTCTTTGGGAATCAAGCAAATTGGTCACAGAAATCTCACATTGCTGCCTTGTGGTGTTAGCTGTTGTCTTGAGGTGGAAATCAGTTAGTAGCAGCTCATTCCTAATTAAAACCCTTGCTTAGCTTGACTTTCGCACCTATATAGAAATTGGTCCATAATAAAAATGTGCCTCCACCAAAGCCACAGTTACTATGACTTGATAAGTATAACTCCGCTTGTTCCTACATGTGTCTGCATCCAGCTCTTGCTGTTGCACTTGGGAAAGGGGAGAGGAGTTGGGCAGAAGGCCTTGTCTGGCGCAGCGTACAAGCTCTGTTTCTGTGGATGAATTCCTGCAGGGCTGCATGCACCAGCCCTTTGAGCATTTGTAGGGTTCAGAGGCTTGTTCCTGGCAAACTTAGGAAAACAATTGCTCACAAGGAGTCTCGGGAGGCAGTCGAGCAATGCACAGAAGTGATGCCTTAGGCATTTGGAGGCTGGAAGTATTGGAGTGTGATGTAGAGGGAAGAGGATCTCTGTGGTTTACCTGCCTTAGGGAAAGGTTTCTGAAGTGGAGAAGAGCGATTATTACTATTGGGTGTAGAAGTTTTATTTGTGGATCAGGACCCTGTTGTACTCATGTTGTGCAAACCTCAAACAAAAAGACAAACCTTGTAGTGTGTTGCCAGATTCACACGTTTTGAAAGGGAAGGTTTTAGCCTGATGCCTTGGGCTGAGGGCAGGGATCTGTGGTCTGTGTGACTGACTGGAGCAGGGGTGAGATTAACAACACGGTTAAAGGTGGAAACAGCTCTGCCATGACAAGCCCTCCGGCATTTCCCTGAGTGGAGCTCAGTACTGGTGAGGCAGTCATGAACCATTCTACCCTTCTGCAGCTAAAGACCAAGAGCCATTTTTTGATAACTTAATAGGGAGCTGATAGCCAGTGTGGCCTAATAAGTGTGTTGGTCATAGGTGAGAGCAGGTATTTGGGGGAAGGAGGGGGGTACCTTTTTAACACTACTAGCAGAAAGGGTTGTAGCTCTGCAGAAATCTCATTTGCATGGTTCGCTACCTGATGTTGCTCGTTGTAGTGGTGTCTGTGATGCCCTTGTCCGTAGTCCTGCGGAGGTGTGAAGTGAATAGAGATGTAGTCACTCTCTCCCTCCTTCTCCAGAGAGCTTGTCCTGCAGGAGCTGCAGTGAGGTCTCAAGTAGCTCTTATCTGTGATAGCTGGAAGAGGAAGGCGGGAATGTAGGGATAAACATTCCTTTGCCCTGCAAATATGATTTGCTAGATAGCCTCCTCTTAGCAGAGGTGGCAGTGGCATCAGAAAGAGTCTTTTATGTGGTGCTGACCCACACATGACTCTAGTTGACCCAATGTAACACCAGCTATATTGCTTATACTGTACAGGCTCTGCCAGCCCTCCTGAATCATGTGGTGGCCCTTCCTGTATCAGGCTGTCCACAAGGTAGCCCTGTCATCTCTACTTTGCTGTAAAAGAACCTCCAGGCTTTGGCATGTATAACTCCTATATTTGCTTTTCCTGGCAAACTCGGGTTTCCCCTGGTCTCAAGCTCTTGGTGGCTCACAACACATGCGGTGTTTTGGGAATAACTAGGCATGAGGGGGTGGACTGGCAATCTATTTGCTCTTCTAGGGCTCAGGGTGACAGCAGCAGCTGTTCTTCAGCCCCAGTGTGCAGTACTAAGTCCCTTCCCTATGTCTGCACGCAGATCCAATTTGATCTGCTGACTGACATGGGCTCATGGAGTATGTGAAGTCCAGAAAAAGCCTGGCAGAAAAGGGTCCTCCTTCTTCTTTTGACCTTTTTTCTTCTACCAGGCTAGATTTTGCTGGACTTCTATAAAGTCTATACCCATTGCTATGGAAATATGTACTCGACTGGCTGCTACTAGGTCATGGAGATTAGCCTGCAGAAATATGATACTACTTTATTGTATTCTCCCACCTAGCTACTGTGCTGATGACTACAGTATAGCCTTAAGCTGTGGGATACTTTGTCTTATGATATTGTGGATGCTGAAAACTCATGCGGTTCAAAAGCGGGCGGGAGAAATTGATGGAAGAGAAATCCATTGAGTGTTACTAAATTCAAGGGTGCCACATCCAGCTGAGGAAGTTCCTGTCAACAAATGGTTAGAGGCTTGGAGAGCGTGCAGGGAGGCATCATGTATGCTGCTCTGCTCTCAAAGCGAGGGAAGGTATCTGCTTTTGGCTGCTGTCTACAGAGGCTATGAGGCTACGAGAACCCTTAGTCTGATCCAGCACAGCTACTATTATGTTTCAGAGCCTGTTGATCTTAGTGATAGTAAATCCAGTTATTTGGGTTTGTAACTCCTGAGAAAATAAGTAGGTCTGGCTCAAATTCTAGTGTGGAAACAGCAGAAGGAATGGATTCGGGGTTTTTTTGTTGTTTTTTGCTTGACTGTCCCTCAAACAAACAAGCACGCTCTGACACGCAACAACTTTCCACATTTACCCCCAAATTCTAGCACTGTGTAGTCAGCTGAATTGGAAACCAGAGATGGAAGGCATGTTTGTGATTCATTGCTTCCCGATAAAGTGGGGATGGGGGTGTCGGATGGAAAAAGTGATACAACCTTTATGTGTCATATCTAATTGATCTACGTCTTCATCAGGAGAAAGAAAGGAAGGGTCTGGGGCAGATTTAAGTATACTTTTACATAACTATTCATGAAGGTTTTTTTAATCTTAGCAATTTCAGGAATGTGTAGTCTGGTTTTACCGGGGACCACTGGGAAGCCTTAGAAGGTTTATATGAAGGTTTTTTATGAGCTATAACTTTTTAACCGGTGACCTGGATCATGCAAAAGTGTTCCAACTCTTTCCCCCCGCCCCCTTCTTCACCAAAGGTCCCTAGTCTGTTTGCTATAACCCAATCTGCTTTTCTTTCCTTCCTCCTCTTTTCCTACCTTCTTTTACTCCTTCTCCAAAATGGTCTTATGTCTGGCTAAAAAGCCCACTTCCTCCCAGGTTTTGCAGTTTCTGCTCTTAGCTGTATTAACTCTCAGTTGCCCTAACCTTCCAGCCTCAGCTGAGTGTATATTGATGACTGAGCAGAAGGGGTTTTTTGCGTGTCTGTTTTTTAAATAAATAGACTTTTGACATTGAAGTAAATCTTGAGGGAAGTGGATGTGAGGTAAACAAAAATGCCTCTTTCTGCCCTCACTTCCCTTAGCCTCTGCAGGCCTTTTACTTCCCTTTCCTCTGTGGAAAGTTGATGATGGTTACCTATACCGTAATGCAAAATACAGTATTTCTGAGAATGTGATGGGGACGGCTTACAGAACTAAGGGTCAGAAAAGTTCTGCTGGTGGAGAGCCACATCCTACCAAGGCAGTGCTAAGTGCTCTGCTACTAAAAGGAGTCCAGGCCTCTAAACCAGAATATGCATTCTTGTAAGTTTTGGTTTTGTTTTTTTAAATGTAGAGTTATCAAGTCCTTTGTCTTGTATATAAATCCTCTTCATCTTTAGTAAAGATGGACTGGAGAAAGTGTATGTGTGTGACCTTCCCTTCTCCCAAAGCCAGCTATGTGTAAAAGTGCGGGCAGCAGTGCATGGAGACAGTGGGGTTTGCTAAACCGGACCCTGTACAGTGCGGGGGCACCAGGCCGCACGTACGGTGCCTGGGGAGCGTGCTTATTTTAGGCCTTTCTGGCCACGAGCTGTTCCCTTTGCTCAGCTGTTGTGATGCTACCTTTCCCGCACAGTGCTGTCATGCCACCCCAGTGTTTCTATTTTAACTCTCTCTGGGGCTAGATCTTGTGACACAAGGATTTGGCATCTCTCCTACATGCTGGAACGTGGCATCTCAGGAGGCACAGTGGCTGCAGCTGCTATATCAGAGGGTGCCCCTCCTAGTAGCTGGTAGAAGGGGGACACCCCTAGGATTGCGATGCATCAGAACAAGCAGCATCCCCGCAAAGGAGTGGCAGTGTCTAACTGTGCCCATCTCTGTCTCCTCCAGTCTTTTTCACGGAGTTCGAAGAGCTCAGGACGTACTTGCCAGCTGCCCACTGCTCCCCTGCGGCATCTCACTTTCAGCTTTCAGGTATGTAGTTACTGGGGACAAGAGTAGAGTTGCGTGCCCTGGAGGCACATAAGATAGCTTTGCAGCCTGCTGACAAATGGTGGGGAGGGAGGACAGGGACAGCTGGTGGCGTGGGTGGAGGTATTCTTCGGGTTTCAAGGTTCATGCACCTGAGCGTCATGTCCCATTTAACAACTTGCTTCTGTGACGGGAATTCGGCACTTTCAGCCTTCTGGAGAAAGCCAGAGGAACAGCATTAGTGTACTCTCCATGGGATGAGACTGGGCAAATAGAGCCAAACTGTTTCCAGAAGAAATGTAGGAAATCCCTGCAGTCTGTGTTGGGGTGCTTCACAGTGTGGCTCATGCCACTGAGAAGGATTTGCAGGAGGTGGGAGATGTGGACTCTGACCTGATCTTCCTCATCTCTGCTGCGTGCTCTGTGGGCTGGCAGAATGAGCAGATGCCTCTCTGGGGTGTGAGGGAAGCTTTTTATAACTAGGAATGTGCAAGAGGAGAAGTGGCAGCAAAGGACATCTATGCTGCATTAACCCAGGCTTGCCTAGAATGGAGTGGGTTTGTGTGCGAGTGACTGGGCTTGGGCCTTTTTCCGTTACTTCCTCTCTTATTCCTGCAAAAGAGCAACCCTGAACATCTCCCCAAGGAATTCATAGTGTCACACCATGTCAGGAACAAACTGGCAGCGCAGGCTAGCACAGGGGAATGGGCAAAAGTTCTGAGACAACAGAGGATGAGATGGACCTTTTACCTTCTAGCCTAGATTTTGAGCCTAATGCAGCGAGAGCCGACTGTAACGAAAACACCAGCTCTACAGGGATGTTTCTAGGGAAGCAGTGCTCTGGGTAACCGGCACGTGTGCTGCAGGGCCATTTGGCTGGGTATGCCCCAGCGTGTTTCTGTAGTTCTGCTTAAGCCCAGCTCAGCTGGTGGGCAGCTTATAGGGTTCCTCCCCATTCAAGACATGCCTGCCTGCTGACTGCTCAGCTTTGTTTTCTCCAGTCAGTTGTTGTAATCCCGTAATCCTGAGTCATGCTGGGAAGCTGGAGTCATCTCCATTAACAGAAGATGACTTTAAAGTCTTTCAAGGCAGATTTCAAGTAGCTTTAGCTACCTTAGTTTCTGTAGCTTTTGCTACCCTCTTGAAGGCCTTGGTTAAGAAAGTAATCTCTACAGAGATGTCTGGTGCTGCTGAAGGGTGCTGGATTCACTAGCATTCCGATATCTGTCCAACTGCGGTTTGGCAAGATTGTCTTCTACAACATCCTTTCCAAATGTGCTACAGGCCTGCCAAGGAGGCCTTCTGTCTGCAGGGCGGGAGGAGGCAGGTTCAGTCCTGGGCACCTCTGCTGGATCTAGCCATCTGCTGCTGGAGGTGCAGTGATGCCAGTACTTGCCTGCAGGGCATAAATTGGGCTCCTCCAGCTCCAAAAGTCACGGAGAACTGTGCTGTCTGCAAAGGCTCAGCCAGTGCTATGTTAGAAATAACTTTTCTCTCTTCTCAGCTTAACTGAAATCTGCAAAAATTCTCTGCTGCAAGAAAACGGGGGTGATGTCATCAGAAGATGATGCTGGCGGGGAGGCTCCTGGGGGCAGTTTCTGGGAGGTAAGGAAGGATAATCGGAGTGTGAGGGAGGTAGGAATGTCGTCTTACCTCCCACCTGTGGAATTAGGGGGTTGAGTTTCAGGTTCCTGGGTGACATGTTGCTCTTGGGGAGTGGAAGGGAGGAGGGGAGGTTCAGTAACATGCTGTGTGTTACTGCAGGGAGGAGGCAACTCTTTCCTCCACAGATGCTGTGGAATGAGAGTTCCTTGTTCAGCTGACATGGATCTGAGTTGTGAGAGAGGCAAGCAAAGTATCTCAGCTTCTTCCCTCCATTGCTGTGCCTGCCTGAGAGAGTGCCAGAGGAGGGTCTGAGCCCAGCTGCTGGTTTCAGAAGGGCCTGTGCTCCCTTCTCATGCAATGGTTGACCTGCTGCTGTCTGTTCTGAAGGAACATGAAAGTCAGTACAGTATAAATTATGATGTTGTGTGAAATTTCAGGCTGGAAACTACAGGCGGACAGTGAAGCGTGTGGATGATGGTTACCGGCTCTGCAATGACTTAATCTCCTGCTTCCAGGAGCGAGCCAAGATAGAGAAGAACTATGCCCAGCAGCTAACAGAGTGGTCCCGTAAGTGGAGGACCAATGTTGAGAAAGGTAAAGTTGACAGGTTGCTCTGGGAACAGGATGCAATCATTGCACTCTCTGCCTTGAGTGATGCCTCTTACTGAGGTGACGCTGTTTCCCTGGGGGACAGGCTTCCCTTCTCCAGGAAGGGGGTGACTTTCTTGGGTGTCTTTTTTTGTGTGTGATTTTGTAGCCAGTCCTCTGACTCACTTGGAGAGGTGTTCTCTGTGTTGTCAATTGTTTGGTTACAAAAAAAAAAACCCACCACTTATTTGTTTAGTTTGGCAAATCCTTGGGCAGTCCAAGTCTTAAATCAAGCTGCAGATCTCCCCTGTTAAGAATGGCTTGGCTGTCTCTCCTTCTCCTCCAGTCAGAGAATAACTACTAATGCTGTGATTTAGTGGCAGTGGGCTCAAACTGATAGCGTCTCACAAAGTAATGGGAAACAGTGGGACAGATGCCCTAAAGGACCTACTGGTCTGTGAAGCGGAAGCTTAGCCTCGGTCATGAACTAGTGTTGCTATCTGGCCTGAAGCTCAGGCCAGATCTGTGAAGAGAATTTTCTACAGAGACCTTCTCCTAGCAGGCACCATCTGGGACAGCTAAGGCTGCCCAAAAGAAATGCTGTAACAGCCAGTCTGGATACTGCCCGTTGAGACTGCGTGGAGACCAGTCAACGCTGACTTGTGTGATGGGGGAGAGTTAAGGAAGAGACTGCATACTGATAGATGTGTGTAGGAGGAAAAGAATCTGCGTTCCCTTCCGTGGGCAGGAGGTGTAAGAGCCCTCTGATGCTTGTTCCTGCAGGTCCACAGTATGGTACCCTGGAGAAGGCCTGGCATGCCTTCCTGACAGCTGCAGACAAACTGAGTGAAATTCACTTAGCGGTCCGGAACCACCTGGCTGGTGAAGACTCAGATAAGATCAAGGCCTGGCAGAAGGAGGCCTACCACAAGCAGATGATTGGAGGCTTCAAGGAGACAAAGGAGGCAGAGGATGGGTTCCGCAAGGCCCAGAAACCCTGGGTGAAGAAGATGAAAGACGTGAGCAAAGTGTGAATGGGGAAGGAGGGATAAGGGCAGTGGATCTGGCTGCCTGATTGTGAGAGCCACTGGGCAAACAAACTGGGTTTAGTCAGAGTAGCAGAGAATGCCAGAGAGGGAGGGATGACTTGATGGTCTCTTGTTCTTGGTGGTTTTGTGGCTTCCTTCCCGTGTGGGAATACTTTGGTAACAGGCCCTGTATTCCTGCATGGCAGGGGAGCACTGAAAAAGAGATCATTTGGAGGTACCTCTTCCCTTTGGAGCATGGTTTACTAAATGCCAAATCGGCATTCCTGTTAGGTTGTCCTGAAACCATTGCTCCTGACTGTAACAAATGTTAACATGCCCTCTCTGAGTAATGGAGGATCATGGTCAGGATCATGGCTTTCTCTGTATTTTCCTCCTACAGGTGGAGACTTCTAAGAAGAACTATCATGCAGCCCGGAAGGAGGAGAAAACAGCCCATACAAGGGAGAACCATGCCAAGGCAGACTCATCTGTCTCGCAGGAACAGCTGCGCAAGTTGCAGGAGCGTGTAGAAAAGTGTACTCAGGAGGCTGAGAAGGTGAGAGTGTGGTGTATGGATGTGGCTCACAAGGATACTCCTCTTGAGGAAAGAGCACTAGTTCTAACGTCACTCAGTGAAATGGCTCCACTGAAGCCTGTAAGGAGGTGTGAGATCCCGTTGTCTGAGGTTTTAGCAAGTTGGACTGAGACTTCAGTATCTAAGACTAAGATCTCTCTATCTTTGGTGTTGGGTAAGATCTAATTTATAAGTAAATAAAAAAAAAAAGAAGTAGGGGATTTGGTGCAGGGGGTGGGAGCTGCAGGGCTGAAGACTTGGCTACCAAAAGTGGCTGGTTTGCCTACCTACAAGAGTGAAAGTGTGGAAGGCCCTCTATGGAAGAGGGTGGCAGGGAAGAACAAGGAACTTGCAAGAATATTAGGAGAGCAATGGACTGGGATGCCAGCTGTGGGATTTCTTCTTCTTTCTGTGGTGTATTCGTTCAGCAGTGCAAGGGAAAAAAACTTGTCAGTCCCAAGCCAGAGCAGGGGGAGTGTCACTGGTTTGACATCAAGGCAACACATCTCACCATTGCTGTCCTCCTGGGTTGATACAGTGCAAGGATCAATATGAGAAGATGCTGGAAGAGCTGAACCGCTACAATCCTCGCTACATGGAGGACATGGAGCAAGTGTTTGAGGGCTGTCAGGAAGCAGAGCGCAAGCGATTGTGCTTCTTTAAGGACATGTTCCTGAATCTGCACCAGCATCTCAACCTCTCCACCAGTGAAAGGTACCAGCCTTGAGACAGGAGGGAAGTCTGCCAGCCTGGGGTGCCCTGGTGAGGGGTGCCAGTTCTGGTGTCTGAAAGGGAGGTGCCTGCTTCCATCAGGCAGGTCCTGCTCCTTCCCCTTCCAAGCGTCTCTGACAACTGGCGTTTGGTCTCTTCAGACTGACCAGTGCCGGTGTCTCTGATCTTGGACAGTGCCAGGCTCCCCAGAGAGGATTCTTTCTGCCTCTGAACCCTTCCTCTTCCACCACTGTCCAATACTGTCCCGTGGGTGTGTTTCTATTCTATGAAATGCCTCCATGTTGCTGTATGTACTCCCAGTCTGAGGAATGCGGCTGTTGCCTTCTAGTATCTATAGCTATTACACCCATTTTGCCCTGAGTAAAGAGACTTTTTGTGAGATAATGATAACTGTAAGCCCGCAAGTTGCCCTTAAGTAGGGGTTACACAGGGGAAATAGCTGCAGCCAAAAATCTTCTGTGCTCCTATGCTTTAAGGTGGAGGCCACAAATCTGAGCCACCTCCCTGTCTGTGTGCAAGAATGTGCCAGGCTCTTTCAATGCTCATTTGATGAGCTGTGCTGAGAGCTGGCAGGTGTTAGCCACTGCCACACCAAACAAGCCTGTCCCGTTTGCCAGGCTGACTCTTCTGTAGGGTGGCTCTGTTTTCCTAGGGCTGAACAGGTGCTGCTCTAGCATCCTTAATCCTGTGGGACTTCGGATGCTATGTAATTGTGTGTGAGGCTACACTCTTCCTTCCTACTTGGCTTTTGGGAAACTGCTGAGGGACTTGGTTACTGATGGTTCTGTCTGTTCCTGGTCATAGCTTTCACGCGTTGTATCGAGATCTCTACCAAGTCATCATGGCCGCAGACAACCAGGAGGACCTGAAGTGGTGGCGCAACACTCATGGACCAGGCATGGCGATGAATTGGCCTCAGTTTGAGGTGACGTAGCATTCTGTAGTGTATTATTACTATTTCCAAACATTTAGCTGCTTTACAGGAGTTGGTGGATTGCTAGTCTTGTGTTGGAAAGACCATGTCTGTGCTTGGCAGGCTCAGGATGTTAGGCTCTTCTAAAATTTTTGTTGTGTTGCAAGCTCTTTGATGCCCAAAGGGACACATGCAACCCTGCCAAACTGCAAATACTCCAGCCATCCAGCTGCAAGGTCGAAGAACACCTGAGTTGGTGCTCAGGGCCTTGGGACAAGTTCCTGTTATGATTTTCTCACAGCCCCTCTTGTTACACTTTGGGATTCAAGAGGAGCCTGCTATGCCAGCAAGGCCATTTGGCCGACCAGCCCAGCCACAACTGAAGCATGACCTGGTGTTCTGTCCTTCTGTATTGGTCAGAAAAGATGCACAGAGCTTTTGTATCTGAATGGCTTGGTGGTGTTATTGCTTTTCCCTGAACAGGAATGGTCCCTCGAAACACAGCGGCCAATCACCAAGAAGGAGAAGAGTGGCAAGATGGCTGACGATGTCACGCTGACCAGCATTTTGCCTACACGGGATGGTGTCGTCTCACAGACCCCTCTGCAGACAAAGCGAAGGTAAGGGCGGAAGTCTGGGATACATCAGATTAGGAAAAGTATGGTCCTGCCTAGGGATCATGAATGAGTTGGATTGATAGCAGTGATCTCTTTCTTAACTTCCTGTCTCTTGCCCATGGCCTTGCCTGTGCCGCTCTGGAAAAGACAAGGTAGAAAAGGGGGTTTAGGGTAGCTGCCTTTTTTTTTTTTTTTGTCCAGTACGTACTGTCTCACAAGGTGCTTTCCTTGTAAAGATCCTTCTAGTGATGAGATCTGGCCCGGTCAGACTAATGCTGTGTGAGATTCTGGCATGCATTTCCCCAATTCTTCTTCCTCCCAGACAGGGTGAGGGGAGCTGGGAACTGGCAGCTTTGCCAGTTAGCGGTACCGTTTCCTAAATGCAGGCATCAGATTTTTTTTTTTTCTTTTTCTTCCCCCTGGCATGGTGCTGAGTACTACCTGACAAGTCTGGGTAGAGCTGCTTCCCTTGCCAGGAAGCAAGGTGGAGAATAGGGAGAGGCTGAAGAGATTCATGTCCTACAGTTCCAGTAGCCATCCTGCTTTTAAAGCTGAACTCCGGCCTAAGTGAACCGGGCAGAAAAGAATGGGGATATAGAGATGTCTCGAGGCCACTACTGTATTTCACAGTCTATGGGATTCAGGGGCCCTGTTTGCCGATCTACAGGTTTTCCTATGAAGAGGAGCAGAACAGCCTCTTCTATGACAGCCTGAGGGCACCTGCCCATCTGAAGTTAGTATGGAACGTAGCCTCTTCAGGGGTTTTTGGGTTCCAGGTGCCTGTCCTCTGCTGCTGCTCTTCCCCTCTGCTCTTGTTCTGACTTGGAAAATGGCATTCCAGACATGTTTCTTTGGGATGGGAGACATGGCTTTTTCTGTCTGTCTTATTCTTGGCTGGAATAACACAGCTGGGCTCTCCAGTTAGGACGGGCCTTCCTTGTGTGAGAGGGTCTGCTAGAGTCGGATGAGGTCATGAAGAGCGTGCATGTGTGAAAATACTTCAAGAATGAGTTACCCTCCTGGCCCTCAGGGTTCTAATGCGTGGATGCTTTCAACCAAATCTGGTATCTCCTGGGATCTCTCCTCCTGTTCACCCTCACTCGGCTGTTGGGCCTCTTGCACCTTGTTCTATAGCATAGCAGTCTCGGGGGGTGGGGAGTCAGGGTGGTGCATGATTCAGGAGGAGGTGGGTGAGAGATGAGTCTACTAACAACCATCTTGTCCCCCTTCTCCTTCCACATACGAAGCGGAGGGAAGGAAGACATTTCGGAGTGGTCAGATGAGGACACTCCCAAGAAGTGCCTGGATGCCAATGGGCACGAGGAGGACATAAAGGTACCAGGTGTACGGGTACGAGCGCTGTATGATTACACAGGACAGGAGGCTGATGAACTGAGCTTTAAAGCAGGTACAGAAGCACTAATCTCTTACTAACCTTTTGCTGTCCTCACTCAGGCTGACTGAATGATTGAAACACTCTTTAAGACCTGGATGTCCTCTTGAAAACTGATACTTTTCTTCCCCTGGCCTGACCTGTTGCCAGCTCCTCTGAGGTGGATGAAACACCGGGCAGTCCAACCTGTTCTAGACTAAGAGACAGTGAGGCCACATAAAAAGAGACTGCCTAGGCCTTGGTCACATTGTAGGGAGAGCAGACCCCAAGTAGTAAAACAGATCTTTCGTGCCTCCTCTTAAGGCATTTATCCTGCATTGTATCTTGAGACTTTATTAAATGCTTCTCCCTTGTGCCATTGATATAAAAATTATATAGGTGGTCTGGATTGTCCTTTGAAGTAACCAGAAAGCAGATGTTTTGGAAGAAAGCTCAGTTGACTGGCATGCACTACTGAAGGCAGAGTTCAACTGGTGAAAAAACAGCTATGCAAACTGTTGCTCAAAGTGGGTATCTTGAGAGTGGAGATCCTGGCTCGCAGCAGAGGATCGAGTGAGAGAGAATGCTGGAGCAAACAGTTCCTTCCCCTTTTCTTCCTTCAGCTAAATTTAGTTTGCATGTGCCATCTTCTCCAACTCCAAGAGGACATCTGGATCTTGAGAGTGTCTCTAATCTTGCTTGTTGTGAGCCTTACCATGGTATCTCGGTGCTATACCTCTCCAAAATAAATCTGTTTTAAAAAGGCACTGAAGTTCTGCAATAGCACGGGCTTGTGCCTGAGGCCAGTATCTATGCTGCAGTGTTACCATACCAGTAAACCTCCCAACACTAACTTGTTGCTTTAAAATATCTTACAATATGGGTGCTCTAGAACTTGACTCTTCGCTCTCTCTTTCCACCCAGCAGATATAATGAGGCATGACTGGTTAGCTTCAGTCATCCCTTTTTGAATCTGCTCTGAGCAGCATGCATCAGTAGGGCTTAAGCTTAACAGCAGATTACTTTCTTTCTGAGCCTCTGCCAGTGTGGGACATGCCTATTGATGCAGTCAGACCTCCCTCTCTGGCAGAAGTATGGCCTTCTACTGGTGGAGAAGGGGATCTTTCTGCCCCTTCCCAAAGTAGAGGTGGGAAGGTTAAAAGCCTTTCCTGGTCATAGTCTGAGAAATGAGTTGATTCCATGCCTTGCTGGCTGAACCAGACACTCCATCATGGAATAGTCATTTTTGGGTCCTAACAGCCAGAGCTTAGCAGCCTCTTACATTTCCTTCCCACCTGCTACAGAAGAGCCTCTAAGAAAGAAACCTCTGAGATCCTTCTGATCTCTCTGGCACGTCCCTCTGGGGAGAGGAAAGCGGGCAGGAATACAGGGCACAAAAATCTTTCTGATGTTGAACAGCAGAAGTGAAGGTCTGTCTCTAAGTTCCTTGGAGAAGGGGGATGGTACTGAGCATAGATGCTGAAGAGGTCAGTAACTCGGGCTTTGATCAAACTGTGCAGTATGATACAGAGTGTGGTAAGGGGAGAGCAGCGTGGTGATTCAGACCAATAGGTCTTGCTTTTTTATCAACCCTTCTGAGGCGGGAAAAATGCCATGCTACCTTTCCCAAGGCTGCTTCCTAATGACTGGTTTTGCTTTTAGGTGAAGAACTAATGAAGATTAGTGAGGAAGATGAGCAGGGCTGGTGCAAGGGCCGGCTTCTCACTGGCCAAGTTGGACTCTATCCTGCTAACTATGTTGAGAAGGTTGGATCATGATTGCCGCTGCCCTGCTAGCGTCTCACAGCCATACCAGCCTCTCCTGCAGAGGTGACTGGGTCACTGCTGGCCCCAATCCACCTTTACAGTATATCCAGCATCTTCTGGACTTTGAGGGCACGTATTCCATGTAACTAATGCTTCATTTTAAACGCCTAGACCTGTAGGGATTTTCTAATAAATAAACAAGGATGAGTAAAGACTTCTCTGACTGTGAGCACTATAGGAGTGTAGGAGTGCAGAAAGGAAAAGATCCCCTTGACTTGCACTCAGTGAATGGAGATAAGTGACACATGCAACTCCTCAAAACAGAGAAAGGAGACGTGCTTGGCTTCAATGCACATCCATCCATAGGGTGGAGGGGTCTGCCCTGCCCCCAGGCTTCCTGTTCAAGGAACTTTGGATGTACAGGGCAATAGGGAACTTCTAGTATTGCTTCCCCTTTTTGGCTCAATCAAGCTGACTCCTACGTCTTTCAGAAGTCTTCAGTATCCTTCACCTGCAGGCTTGTTGACTCGCCTGGTAAGGCAGTATAAGTGATACAGCTTCAACAACCTGGATGTCCCCTCCCATGCCCTCAGATTTATTGGGATAACACCAGGAATTAATGACAGTATAGCTTGGACAGGAGAAAGAGGCTTCTATCTTGCATGATGTGGCTGTTGAGGCTAACAAGTTGTGAACTGTCTGGCAGCAGGTCAGAGTTGACTGAGTGTTCCCTGAACTAGAATGAGCCTTGATGCACACTGAAGGCTGGTATTAACAAAGAGGCAGCCACATTCCAGTGCTGTTCTGTTTAGGACCCCTAAATGCACCAGTATGCGTTGGGGTTTCTATTGCTTCTAGATCGTTTTGGCTATACCTCTCTTCTTCAACACTCACTACACAGTAGAGGCGTTCTTTTTCCTTCTACGTATTCTTGACTTACGCATGCTAGAAGTACACTTCCTGCTTTGCCAAAGACCCCTACGCTGTGATGAAGGGTAGCAGAGTGCGGAAGCTACCTGCTGGCTAGCACAACATTAGCTATAGAGGGATAACCCCTCTTTTGGTCCTGAATTGCTGCAGGTGTACTTATGCCCAGTTGTTAAGTGTCATTCAGCAGGGATGACCTAGCAAACCTCTTTATCTGGCCTGTCTTTCTGCCCTTTGAAAGCCTCTGAGGCTGCTGAGACAAAGCGGGGGGGTCCTGATCCTAGTGCTCTGTGTATTCAAACATAAGGACTGATTCTGTATTGGATAAGCCCAAGAGCTTGAGGGAACAAAAAAAGGAAAAGCTACTATTTTTGGAAAAACAAACAAAAAAGCCTAAACAGTAGTTTAAAAATGGTTTACTTAACTACATCTGCTTGAAATTGTTGTTGAGATGCATTGTGAGTTTGTAGTAGCCTTCTGTAGTGAAATTCTTACTCTGGGTTAGCACATGTGAGGAACTTGGTTAAGTCAGACAAAAACTCAGTCAAGCCTCCACCAACCACAGCGGGGTGAACTGCTTCAGAGCTGTTTGGAAAAGGGGTGATACAGATAAGGAAGTCTGAACCCATAGGTGAGCATTTGAGATTAAATGACCGCAGAACGTTAACAGTAGTGAACCAAAATGGGTGTTTAAGAAGTGTAGACTGAAAAGGAGGTGGGGATGAACAGATTCAAACACTGTTAACTCATGAGAGATTAAAGTATCACAAACATCTTGTTGCCTGCCTGCCAGACAGAGCAGAAATTAACCTTTTACAGCACACTGGATGCATTGAAATGTAGTCTGCCATGGACAAAGAGATCTGAGACTAATGCTATTTAGTGCTTTTGTGAGACCACAAAGATGCATCAGCTGTTGAAAGGTCTCGCTCAAAGTATCCCTAGCACTGTACTTCATGAATGGGAGAAGGGGGTGCAAACCAAAAGAACACCACTAAAGCATTTTGTTTGGAATCAGTAATGTCATTTCTCAAGAAAAGAAGAAAGTATTCCCAAAAGGCAGTTAAAGATCTAAGCAACAAACATTAAAACCGCTTGGAGTTAGCTATGAATTTACCTATTATTCTAGGTCCAAGATTTGAAGAAACCTCTAACCTTACGCCGTGCAATTAGAGGTGACAGTGTATAAGCACTTGGATTTATTTAAAGATCTAGTCTCTGCTTTCAGTACTATGTCCCAGGTAAAGGATCATCAGTGTTGTATAGTAATTGCAAGTGTTCCACTTGCTGATCTACAACTGAGTGATTTGTTGCTGCTTTATCCTAACGCACGTGCATGTGAAGAGAGAATGCCTGCCAGGCTTGTAAGATAACAGAGACAAAAACAGTCAGGGATAAAATGAGCGGAGATGTGCTATAATGAATACTGAACTTTGCCTTGTTAGCCTGGATATTTTCAAACACTAATGCTAGCCTTTCATATAAGGTCAAAAAATTCTAGAAGGGAGTTATGAAGGATAACATGGAGGCTTGACTTCTACTCCTCTTCCAAGTTGTAATCAGGCTATAATTAGGGATGGAGTTAGGTGTGGCCAGAACCTGCTATGAGGACAGAAGTGTCCAGTGGACGGGACCTCTGATTACAGTACAAACAACCTGAAATTCCAGGACAAAGTCTGAACAGGCTTGTTTGTCCTAGGAAAACACAACCACCTGATCATAGTGGGCTGCTTGAAGGTTTCCAGAAATAGTGACATACTGCAGCTTATGTGAACAAGTCCCCTAAAGGAATGTTTGCACATCAGAAATTCCTGCCAAGAGCTGAAGTAATGGACAGGAGACAACACATTGAGAATGAAGAATTGCTTGGCTGGACTGTACCTCATAAATTTTGGCATGGCACTTAGTCCTGGCTACCCAAAACCAAATGGATTAGTAAAAGAGAGCCTGTGTAGTAAAGAACCAGCTGGAGGGGGAGAAAAAAAAACCAAACACATTTAATGATCTTATATTAACCTAATAGCTCTGCCTGGAGACTTAGTTTTCCATAGAAGCAAATGAGGTTTTGTTAACCACAAAGGCTCTAGTTGAAACTTGTCATCCATGCCATGCCAAAAGTTTTGTGTGTGAACAGAGATGCACACATGAACTCATTGCTGTGCCTGAATTCCAGAAGACCAGCAAAACCTATTTTTCCCCTATGGCTTCCTTAAAAACGTATAGATGCGTCTCTGTGCCCGATGGGCAACACAGTGAAAACATTATCTAGTCATATTTTATTTTTTTAATAAAGCCACTCCTTATGGAACACTTGTACATCTGTGGTGGGCAGATAATTAATGTGGTTCTGACATCTTCCTGGAAAATAATTTCTAAAGTATCACGCAAAGTTTGGATTTCCTGTTGATCATGAATTTTCTAGGAAGAGGAAGTTAAAGATTCTCTGTGACGGATCACACCCATTTCCCCAAAGCAGCAGCTGAGCTTGCTCAACCCATTAATGATGTTTCTGCCCTGTAGGCAAAATCTGGGTGGCAGAGCCCACAGGACAGCTGTGCTCTCTGATGGCAACTGGCAGTTGCGGTTAGCATATAACTCGTGGTGGCACTCCCACAGTCCTGCGTGGAGCTTGGGGCCATTTTGGTGCTTCAGTTTACTTTCCATTCCACTTCCTCATCCCCTGTGTCCTTGTTGCGGCTGGTTTGCTTGGCACGAAGCGCTGAGGCAGGTGCAAGTATGTGGTAATCCTGCACAGAGACCCCTCGGAGCTGTTACACTGCACTGTCCTGCCCTCCCTTCGCTCCTGCCCTGTTTGCAGATCCAGCCCAAGGCCGCAGCCCTGTGGAGCTCAGCTCTGTTTCAGGCAGGTTCTCCCAGGCTGCGCAGAAACTGGGGCTGCCTCAGTTGCATTTCTAGAGCTGCTAGCGCTATGCTTATGGGCAGCAGGCTGCAAAATTGCCCTCTGCTTGTGAAGAAAGCTGGTGCTGGAGTTAAAATGGGCTTGAACACTCCACTCAGACCAGTAGGTGATCGCTTCTAGGGTAATTGCACAGACTGGCAGCAGACTGGTCATGGGGCTGAACCTGAGACAAAGCCAGTGCCACAAACTCCATCTTGACCCATGGAAATGCGGTTGGAAAATACCCACTACAGGCTGGCAGGAAAGGTTGTGCAAAACAAGCAAGAATAATAAGGCTGCATGATATGAGGCAAAGTGTCTTCAGAGGGACCTTGCACAGGAGAAAAAAAAAAAAAGGAGAAACTTCGACAACTTGCAACCAAGTGTTGTACCGCTGCCCAGGTCCAGGCTTCAAGGAGCTGGAAAACTCGGGCTGCAAGGGAGTGAGACTGTTTACCAAGCTACCTTGGTTCTTAGAAGATCAAAGAGGATGTATATGGGAAGATGTTTCTGGAGAAGATGAACAAATCCTTGCTGAAAGGGGAGGGTGGGGAGGGAAGGGGCAATGGGGTGGGCTCTCTAACTGGAAGAAATTGGTTGGATTTCTGTTGGAATATCTTAACTAAGCAGCACGGCTCCAGTGAACTTTTCCAACCCAAATTTCAGGCCAAATCACCTCAGCTGCTTTCAGCACATCCATTTTACTGGCAGCGTCCTCCTGTTTTTCGTCATCTAGTAACCCTGCTTGCAGACGTTCCTGGTTTGTCAGTCTCTCAGCTTAAGGCAATTACAGCTGCAGCTTGAGACTTCCTTTCTCCACAAGCAGTGAAGTGGTGGTCAGCACCTCCTCCCCCTTGGTGTGGGGGCCCATAATCTCTCCTCTTCCATCCCAGCGCTTTCACTGGGTCCAGCTATTTACAGATCCTGCAGTCCCTTCCTCCCTGCATTTCCTTTCTATCCTACCAGCTGGAGGTCTTCTTCCAGGTCCTGCACTCTCCCCCTTTGACTTCAGTACCTCTTTCCTTCCTGAGTCTATTGTTCCTGCTTTCAGCAGGAGGCTGACACCAAAACAGTCACTGCCCCCAGCTGTGACCACACTAGTCCTTTCTCTCAAATTCTCCTTAAGGCTTCCCCACAGGTGCCACACAGTTCCTAAGGAATGCTGCATCCACAATCCTATGGATGTTTGTCTCACCGGTGGCCCTTCATCCCCTCTACACATTGTGGCCACCTGCGGAGATGAAGCACTGCTCCCTGCTCCCTCTCCACCCAAATCCCTCGTAATAACCTGTTTGGCAGCGGTGCTGGCACTCTGTGGTAATTGTATGTTTTCAAAAGAGCTTCATAGTAAACCAACAGCTTTCTCATCTTGCCTTGCTTACCTTGTCTTTTCTGTAGCTCAGCCTGCCCTGCTTTCAAGGGTCACTGTCTTCTGCTTTAGGCATGCTCCCTAACAGTTCTTGTAGGGGCTGCAGGCAGCTAGTCCCTGTACTAGAGGGGTTCAGTTTAGAAAACTCGGGAGAGTGGGGTGATCTGCAAGGAAGAGAGATTACATGTCTGCTGGAAAATTTGGAAGGGTCATGTCTGATAGGAGGACAGCCCTGCCAGCTCTGACCTCGAGTGAGTTAGTGCCTGTGCTGTGGACTGCCCTCGAAGGAAGGTGAGGTGGCTCAGGCCTTGTCACTGCCCAGTCTCTCCACCTTGCTTCTGTATGGTGTGATAAGCATGACTTGAAGCTATACATCACTTGAGTGATTGTCACCTGCCAAACAGCCTACTCCCAGCTGGGACACCTGTAACAGCTCCAAACTGACCATTACAGCAAGGTCTAAAACTTGCCCTCAGATGCAGGAAACCCCAGGGCACATCTGCCAGCTCACTCCTGCTTTGGGGTATCCCCAAATTCTCCCAAGTCCCGAGCACCTGCCAGGCCAGTCAGAAGTGATGTTACCAGACATTTGAAAATAAACATTTGATTATAAATTGGAAACGGAGTTACAAAAGAAAAGCCTGAAGACATACATGTATACACACATACACTCACTTAACAACTACTCCGGGGCAATCGGGAGCAGCATGCTCCTTCCCTGGCCCCACACTCCGGTTACCCTGTCCATCAAACCCCAGCAATTTTGCCTGGCAGCCCAGCAACATTGGCTGGCACAACTGAAAGGGAGAGCCCTCTCTTCTCCCTTTCAAACCTTCCTAGCCCTTCCCTTACTTGCTTCAGCAATCGCACAAGCAGGAGGAGATCAGCTCAGGAATGCAATGACAATCAGCATTTCAGCGGGGCTAGGGACACAACTCAGCCCATGGCCACCACTTCCCAGAGCAGGTGCAAGGGACAGCACGTGCAGCAGGACCGGCTCTTTGGCTCCAACACGACGCCAAATTGGATCAAGCCAGCTGTCACTGCGCTCTTTAGTATCTCTCAAGTTACCCATCCGTTGTGTTCCTTATTTTGTGTGTTCCTTCTACCTTTGCTGGCTTTTCTCCAAACCACAACATTTGTAAGACTGCCGTAAAATTGTGTAAGTTGTAAACCTGAACAAAATATTCACTCCACACATAGTGCATTAGCTCCTTATCTTAGATCTTGCTGGAAGCATTGCATGGAGTCAGTGTGTGATGTGGCTGCCTGCCTCGGCGCTATACTTCTTCCTAGGGAGGCAGCTACTAATTACCCTCAATCTGGCACACTGGCAGGCTGGTCACGCACGACCCTCAGCCGGCTCCTTCCCTTGCATCAATCCTAGCAAATATAGGCCTTACGGGAACACAGGGCAGCTTGCTGACCTGGCAGAAACCTAACCCAATCCAAGGAAAAGTTTTCTGTATGATCCCTGAAACCACAAGAAATTGGGAGCATCTTCTTACTCTGGGAAGGGACATACCTGCTGAGAACCTGTCCCTTGCTCTACTGAGAGGGAGAACGCTTTCTATCTGATTCTCCTTTCCTCCTTTCCACTACTGAAAACAGCCAGGCTGCCCTGAAATACTGAGCAGAGCTCTCTCCCAGGCTTACTGACTATCCCCAGGGGAAATCATGCGGATTAGTTAGTATCTGTAAACTGCTTGGTAAGAAAGAAAGAAAAAAAAAAAAAGAAAGTAATAGACTTGTGTTAGGAATTGTTCCTCTTCCCAAGGCATCATTGTAGATTCCTGGTACCCTACCACTCACACTGTGATCCATGGGAAACTGTATCTCCCAGTTACGTTTTAGGTAGTTGACTGAATTTGCCGGGCCCCTTCCCTAATCTTCTCATTCAGCAAAAACATGAGAGGCCAACGGGTCTGAGTAGGAGAGCAGGACTCGGCCACCTCCCTCCCTCTCCAGCACAGTCCTTTCACCCACGTTCTTTGCTGGCTAGGGAGAAGAGAGCAAGGTCTCTCTTCCCCTCTGCCACTCTGCTTCTGGACAGACACCCCAAAGAAGCACTTTCTCTTCTCTTTGGCTCAGACCTGTAAGTGCAGGGCAGGTTTTATCCCCACTTCACTCCCGAGCCTCTCCAGCTCTCTTTCACAGTAACCTCATGCCCTCAGACAATAAGACTTCTGTACTGAAAATGGGTCCCCAGTGGTATGGCAGATCCCAGGAACAGGCGCTCTCTTGGATGAGGCTGGGGACTATCTTTTACTGACAGAGGTGGGGCACAGCAAGGCGATCTCTGATTAGGAGGCTACATCGGGCTCAGGGTCTGGTGTCACAGCAGTCAGGAGGAAAGAGGCAGATGTCAGATGTGATGTGGATGGACAGGGAAGCTGAGGGCCAAAGAGCAGGCCGCCAGCTTGGAGCTTAGAAATTCAGCACCAAAGCACATCAGATGCAAAAGAAACAGATGCAGGAAATAGCAAGAACTGTGCAGTGACAGCACGCGCTCACAGGGAACAGTCAGCAGCAGGAGGTCTTTCCTGTACTGACAAAGGCAACAAAAAGAAGCTGACTGTTTCTCAGACCAGCAGCATGCTCTTCCTGCTGCTTTTATGTAAAACTGATGGACAGGATCAGCAGCCTTGCCAGGACTTGGAGCAACCAGCATGGGCTGGAAGGCCTGCAAGGGAGCCAGCTGAGGCAGAGAAGCTCAAGTAACCCTGCTGTAGCAAGCCTTCCTAAGACACAGGGCAGTGAACAAAAAGTGTGCACCCTCCACAGAGGAGAGGAGCCTGCACTGCATCTCCCCACGTCTCCTAGCACAGACAGGCAGAAACAAAGCGTGACACTGACCTATTGGCCTCTGAGGCTGCCTTGGCTCCTCCTGGGCATATGCCGTTTCTCTCTCACAAGCCCCAGCTGGGGTAATGCCAGCATGAACAGGCTCTGTCCCTCCTAACCCCTGCACGACATCTCCATCACACAGCCAAACACAGACCTAGTGAGAACAAAGCCAGCAGAGGAGGGGAGCAGCACCGCACAACAGATGGTGACAAGGTAGGAGCAAGCAACTCGGGTTGCAACTGCTCGAGCCAACATGAACGTCACCACTCCCAATGCACACTCATCGCCTGAACTTGCTCCTCTACACAACAAGATGCAGCTTACACAGCCTCCACCCTGCCACCACACACTCCCTCTCCTGTCCTTCTGTCTCACTTCAGCTGTCAGGGCCCTGAGTGACCTGAGCAGCCTCACCTGGGGCCTCTACCCACCCCCTGCCCATGGGTCTGTAGCTCAGCCCAGAGCTACCAGTCCCTGTCTGAGCTAAGTTGGAGGAGTAGTGGTCTCTGGCTGTGTGTTGTTGACCCAGACCTGTAGGCTGGCTT
This sequence comes from Calonectris borealis, assembly GCF_964195595.1. Taxonomy (NCBI): domain Eukaryota; kingdom Metazoa; phylum Chordata; class Aves; order Procellariiformes; family Procellariidae; genus Calonectris; species Calonectris borealis. The sequence goes on along the minus strand of NC_134316.1, from coordinate 45,195,995 downwards.
ACCAGCCTGACCTCAGGCTTGCCTTGCCTTGTCACCACAGACATGCCTGGCAATCACTGGGCCTGATCCTGTCTTCCAAATTGAAGGAAGAGGATTGACTTCCATTTACTGCCTTCAATCCTTCCAGGATTGACTTCCCACCTTGACTGCAGACTACCTCATCACCATGAGCTTGCCTGGCTATCTCAATTCTTGGTCAAATCTGGCCACTACCCTGGGCCTGCCCGGCTCTCCTCGCTTAGGTACTGTGGGGATGGACCATGGCTGATGAGGGCCCAGGTCTGCTGGCCTCGGGAACCACCCCCCTCACAGCTCTCCTTCTCCTAGGGTGCAGCCAGGCCTTGCTGCACCCTGACATCGGCTCTTCTGGTATGACTGCCAGGACAGCTGCACCGTGAATGGGATCAGGGAACTCAAAAATAGCTGTGAGGAAAAAGCTATCAGTTACTTTTACCTGAATTGATTCCCCAGTACTGTTTGTGTAATCCCAGAAATGGGCATATAGGCACAATTAAGGTAGCAGCATAACAGGCACCAGGGGCTACTTAAGATAAGACTGCTGCCAAGAATGAGCCCTGGCAGGCTGGATCAGGATTCACTACCCAGTTCAGAAACTCATCTCAGAGTAGCTCGAATCAGATGTGTCAGCCAAAAGCCTCTCATTTTACTGCAGGGCAATGTGGCTCCCATATCAGGTCTCGCTCTGATCATGTAGTTAGAGCTTTGCTGATTCCCAGAATGCAAGACTGCATATCCCTGCTAAACCTGCAGGGGGGTTTCTGCTGGGTTTTTTTGCCCAACAACTCAGTTGTTCCTGATTGCATCTGTATGTCCCAAGACTTTATGGATCTTGCTAAGATCATGGGTCCTAGGTTCCCATTGCAATGAATTCTACAGTCTACCTTACGTATCTGTGGAAAATGTGGAAATGAGTGAAAGGAAAGCCTTTAAATTTAAACTGAAAGTTGTCTTGTCCAGATATTAGTACATTTAACTGTTTCTTTTAATGACAAGCTGGTGCTACAGAGCAATCTCCTTTTGGAGGTAAGGAAATCCCAATCTATTCCATCTCAGTAATACCATGCTACTGATTAGCTTTTGTTGTTGTTGCCTTTCTGAACCACTCATTGCTCTGCAGTCACCTTTTTTTTTTTTTTTTTGGCTAAAGCATGAAACGATCTATATGCCATTGACTTTTAGTTCAAAGCACAACCATATCTTTTCCTGTTTTTCTTGCATTATAACTCAATGACTTTCTAGTCCATTCCCTCCTGCTTCCAAGCAGGTAACATAGCATTTCAAGGCCCTGACACCATCTTTGGCCTGAAGTAACAACTTCCCTACCTTGATTACTGCACAGGACTAGGCAGTGCTGCTCGCTGCTCTTGAGAAGTCTCCAGCTGACTAAATCACTTCCAGGTCCGTTCGCTTGTGCTAGTGTAGCAGGCCCGGTGTCCTGAGGTCCAGCTGCTGCAGCAGGTGACGCCTGTGAGCACTCACCTGAGCTTTTTCTCAGGTAGCAGCTGCCCCAAGGCAGGCATTGCCTCCCTGCCCTTCTACAAAGCCTCTCTCTGTCCCCAAAAGGAAGGGCACGGTCAGTAACGCTCCCCGAGAGCGCCGCTACCTCCTGCCGCATGCCTGCGTCGTGAAGGGGCTGAGGGAACACCGTGAACAGGCAGGGCTGACGGGGGGCTCGGGGGTGGAAACGTCCCCGTTCGTGTTTAGACCCGGGGGTTTGCAGAGGACGACGCCGTGAAACCCGAGAAGCGGCGAGGCCGGCAGGCCGGAGCAGTGGACGGGGTGATGGTGGGGTTAGCGCAGGGTGCCGAGGAGGGGCCCTGACCCGAAACGCCCACCCTGGGCGCCGGGGCCGCCCCTGAGCCCGGGGAAGGTGGGGACTCCCGGCGAGCACCCCGCCGGGTGTGGCGGTTGGAGCGGTTAATGGCGGAGCGTCCCCGCTGTCATGGCGACGGGGCAGGTAGTGCCTGACCCCCGCGGGGACCGATCCCCGGGGCGGTATGGGCTCAGGCGGCACCCGTACTGCGGCCCGATCCCCTGCGCCGATTGGGCCCAGCCGGCACCCGTCGCCGCAGTGGTGTCTGGGAAGGAGAGATCATGGCGGCGGAGCCGAGCAAGACGGAGATCCAGACTCTCTTCAAGCGGCTCCGGGCAGCGCCGGCGAACAAGGTAGCGGGGCGACGCCAGGCGGCCTCCCGCCCTTCCGAGCCGAGCCGCTTCCCTGCGGCCGCGGCCTGGGCTCGGGCCAGGCCCCGGTGGGCTCCGGGCCGCGCTGCGGCGGCGGGGCGGCCGGGTAGGGAGCTCCTGGGGCGCGGGGAGGGCCCGGGGAGAGCGGTCGGGCGGCGGGGGACGGAGCTACCGGGTTGCGGCAGGGCGTGGAGGAGCGGCAGAGCCGCCGCCTCAGCCCGGCCGTCCCTCTGCCTTCGCTTTAGTCGTGCTTCGACTGCGGCGCCAAGAACCCGAGCTGGGCCAGCATCACCTACGGGGTCTTCCTGTGCATCGACTGCTCCGGCGTCCACAGGTCCCTGGGCGTGCACCTCAGCTTCATCAGGTGCGTGGGGCCCGGAGCGTGCGCGGCAGGGAGCGGGGAGCTCCGGCCCGCGGGTCACCGGCGGGCGGGCCGGGAGCAGCTGTGCCTCGCTGGTGTGGGAACGCGCGGGGACTCGGTTAGAGAGAAGCGTGATCACGGAGTGATCGCTTCGGGTTTTGTGGGGCTCGGTGGAGGTTTTGGGTCACTCAGCCCTTCCAAGATGGAGTTTCCAAAGCACCTCAGGGGAACGTGGACACGTTACTTTCGCTAACCTTGCAGAAACGCTGTCTGGGCTCCGGATTGTAGAAGCTGAGAGGAGAGTGTGGTGTGTGAATCTTGCCAGTAAAGCCGCAACATGGAAGTCTTTCTTGTAATGCTGAGCAAGGCAAAAAGAACAACGTTATTTAATCTTTTCTGTATCAACCCAGTGGGGAAGATGGTGTTGGATTTTCAGCCTATTGTTCTTATTGTCAGTACTTGTAAAAGTTAGCATTTTAAGTAACAGAGCTGTGACCTTTACTTTTTCAGAGATAAGTTGAGGAACGGGTATGAGACGTACTCTGTCACCTAGCTCTACTTGGTTGTTTTCTCCGTTGCTTTGTCATGTGTTCTGGCCTAATCTGTGGGACGGGCTGAACATGAGTCTCTCATGTTGTGGTGAGATCACGTGTGGAACGAAAGTTGTTGGGTGTGCTTTCCTAGCTCAAGCTCTGCCCTCTTAACAAGCAATACAAGTGAGAGGGCCTCTAAATTTGGAAGCTGTTATTTGGTGTGAAGCTGAAACTGTGGGTTTTTTTGCTCACTTTAAAAGTTCAAATTGTTTTCTTAGGGGAGCAAAGAAGTTACCAAGATGTTCTCTCCCCCTTTGCCTCCTATACTCTGGGATAGTAGTGGGAATATCTGACTGTTCTAGCTCAGAGCTTCCTTTTGCATTTGGTATGCCTGCACGTTATTAATAGAAATAATTGGTTCTCACACAGGTCCACAGAGTTGGATTCTAACTGGAACTGGTTCCAGCTGAGGTGTATGCAAGTGGGCAGCAATGCCAACGCGGTGAGGAGCCTCTGTAGGCATTTTGCTTGCTTTCCCTCTTGCTAATCCACATCCTCTGTTTCTTGTCCCTTTCTTTTGCGTGGCTTTCTTGGTACCAACCTCATCTGTTTTTTTTTTTCTGGGTACCAACCTCATCTGAAATGTGTAACGAGGAGAGGCATCTGTCAGGTGTGCTTGGAAGTCAGACTGTGAGCTTTGAATGCATTGTTTTCTGATGTGCAGATCTGTCATTTCCTTACATCTCATTTAAATGAGAGGCGCAGTCCTTTTAAATGAAAGAAGTTAGTAACACTGATGGGTTTGAAAGCTCATGCTCAGCATTGTGACTCAGAAGCATCCTCCTGTGGAGGACAGGGATGGTTTTCTTAGGCCTCTGGAGTGAGGCTTCTTGGAGAAAGCTGATCGATGAATGGTTGGTTCATGCTGTGTGCTCAGTATATCATCCCCTGTCTCTGGGAAGCTTCCTTTTTCTGTTGAGTTTATGTCTGATGCTTGCTTGAGTATGATCTGGCAGTCAGGAGACTGAATATTCTTCTCTTTTCAGACTGCTTTCTTCCGCCAGCACGGCTGTACTACCACAGATGCCAATGCTAAGTATAATAGTCGAGCTGCCCAGATGTACAGGGAGAAGATCCGGCAGCTGGCAAGCGCTGCCATGGCCAAGTATGGCACTGATGTAAGTCTGAGCAGCTCTGTACTGTTAGATGTGTAGTGCTGGCTGCTGAGCCTTGTAGGATATCTTCTTTTCTTCCCCTCTCTTTTCTTCAGCTGCTTATAGATGGACTGAGTGGAGCCCCTGGGCACTCCCCTGACAAGAGTGATGCTGATTTCTTCATGGAGCACACACAGGTGAGAAGAACTGTCTAAACCAGACAGCCTTAACAGCTCTCAAAGAGCCAACTGTTCAGCCAGGAGCAGTCCCACTGAGTTTGGAAGGACTCTAATTGTTACTCGTTCAGTAGTAACATGGAAGAACATTCAGTCATCAGGCTGGGACATAGTCACATATCTAAACAATCCCTCATGGGGCCTGTAATATCCATGTCCTTTGTTTTCGACACCATCTTTATCTTCAAGGAATATTCAGAGCTACCAGCTGCTCCCTGGAAAACGCTTTGTGTACTGCGTTAATGTGTAGTCTCTTTGTATGGTTAAAGCAAGAACTGGCTATTACTTTGAACTTCTGGTTTAGTCAGCTTTTCAGTGCATAGACCCTGGTAAAGTGGATTTGGGCGACTGCTTGCACAATGCTAGGTGGACTTTCTCAAGTGAATAGAGTAACATGAGAATTGGCTGTATGGCAATAAAGACGGTAGAAGCAGAGATTACTTTTTTCCAGGGAAACTCATTCACGTGTTCTGCCAGATCTAAGCTCATCTCCTTAACCTGGGAAGTCCTTGCAGTAGTCAACTCCAATACTACTGTCGAGTGATGCGGCTGTTCCTCCTGGCCTTCCATTCAGCTTAGCTTCTGGTTTTTTTTTTCTTTAATTTTTGTCCCTGTTAAGGGAATGTGGACATGTCCATATGTTATCTTATCTTCAGTGAAGGCATAGTATGGAGTTCGGAACACATTTCCTTTGGCCTAAAACTGAATACACGTCACTAAACCTGAAGTAAGTTCAGGATTGTTCTGTTCATTTATCTTCTGCAAATCACTGGAATGACCATCTTCTTGCAGTCTTCCAATACCTGGGATGTAGCAGATGCCAGCCAGAATCCTGCAGAGTCTTCCCCGGAAGTAGAAAAAGCAGCAAAGTCATCAGAAGGCAGTGAAGTGTTGAGTGAGTTCCCTGCTGAATAATTTTTCCAAGAGCCTGACTTCATTTCCAGGAGAATATACTTCGGTACCACAGTTAGAAGGGCTGAGCTTTTCCTTCGCTTCAGGCTTGAAGGAGTGGAAGCTTTGTGCACTCTGTGATGTTTAGTTAAATTAGTGGAGACTTCTAAAAACACTGCTCTGTTTGGGATCAGTTCTCTGCTTTTCCTGAAATGCACATAAAACTGTTGTGGGGATTAGCTGCCCTGTTTTCCTGCTTCCAGACATAATTATTTGTCTGAACACCCCTCTCTGTCCCTTGAATTTGGTGGGTCTGGAAATGACATATGAATATAGAGCAAAAAACTGTTTCTAGGGTGAATGACAAGGAAACCAAGAATCTGGGAGCATAGCTGTAATTTGAAACAGCTTTGTGTATTCCCCTGCACAGTGTTTGCTTTCTTTTAATATGTTAAGAACACTGCAGAGGGAATAACTTGCTCTGTGGAGATGTAAAGTTGTGGTGCTTAGGAAATTGCACGTTTCAAACTGTAACTTAGCTTGTTTGGCAGGGGGGGAGGGCAGAGGAGGTAGAAGAGGGAGAGTGGGACTGTGAGCACACTGAAAAGAAAGGGGTTGAGAATCAGTCTGCTGAATGTTCTCTTCTGGCTTTGTGCCCACAGATTCCAGCCAAGGCCCATCTATTGACTTGTTGAGCACATCTCCTAAAGCTCCTCTAGGTAAGTAAGGCTCTTCACTGTCTCACAGATCAGTCTTGCTCTTATACCTACTGTTCAGTAGTAAGCTCAGTGGAGCTGGAACTGATGAGCCAATTTTCAGAATGTCTAAAGGAGCTTATCTTCCGGTGGAGCCACTACTGAGGATCTCCCTGAACCCCAAAACCAAGCCACAGTTTACTGGAGGTTTCCTCCTCGTTTGGATGATCGAGTTCAAAGCTGTCACCTTCCCAAAAGCTTGTTTGCATTTTTTGAGCTTTGGACGAAACTTGGCATTTGTGTATCTAGAACTTGGCTGATCAAGGCCACGTGGCTCTGGTGTTTGTTTTTTTGGTTTGGTTTTTTTTACCTCAGAACCTTTGGAGGCAAATGAATTTTTAGCTTCCAGAGTAATAGGGATTTGTATCTGATTCTCCCCTGCCATTACTGTCCTGGCTGCACACAGAGCTTCTAGGTGGAGATTCTTTCCTTATTGAGAGTGTGCTCCTAGCCCACAGTGGGTTCATCCTGGGTGGAAATCTTGTGTCCTCAAGTGTCTATTCATTCCCCGTGTTTTATGTCTCTTCCTCAGACATGTCCATGTATCTATCAACACAAGGGCCTGCTCCTGCCAGAGGTAACTGGCTAACAGCTGGCCTGCGCTGGCTGCTTGTGACAACTCTGCTTGCCCCTTCTGTGATTCTGCCTTCAACTCTAACTTTAGCTTCCTGTGCTTGGAGGGAGAGAATGAGCCAAAGCTTACATGTACCGACTGGGATCTAAACCAGCTATTACTTCTCTGGAAAGGGATCTTATTGTCATTTCTGTTAAACGTTTCCTGAGAATAATTAAAAAAAAAAAAAAACACCACAAACAACCGCAAATCAAATGTTAGGAAGAGCGACCTGAAAACAGTCTTGGGTAGTATGAATATTTTGAATGCCCCTATTTCAAAAACTTATGGTAAGACTAGAAAAGATACAGGAAAGGCTATCAAGAATGATCTAAAGTATGGGTTGACAAAAGTCATGTGGGTGTAGGAAGTAAGGAGACACTTTTGTGGAAGAAAAGCCCAACAAGGGCGGTAAAAGATTTTGGAGCTACATGTTGGAATCTGCCCAATGTCTTGGGCAGTCCCTCTCTGTTTGCTTTGTTCTTACACTTTTCCCCAGGCATCCGCTGCTTGGCTGGACCTTGGCTGGTGTTACAAGCGTGGCATGCTTCATGCCCTCAGAGTGACAGGTTCCTGCTGCAAGGTGTTGGGGAACCTGTTGCTTTTACAGCTCACTGCACTTTAGGTCCATTTTGTTGTTGGTCTGTTCACGTAAACATGACTTTAGGGTTCTTGCTTCTTTGTCCCTAAGGCATTGTGAGGCACTGACCTTCATATGGCTCTGAAGCTGCATTTTCTTGGATTTACATATGGAATAAATCTAGTTTTTCTCTAGCTACCCTGATCCCTACTGGGTAGGGTCACCAACTGCATGACACTTGGAGGAGCTATTCAAAGGTCTTAATTCACTTATAAGTTTCTCCAGCAATGGACATGCTTCTCTAGGTCACCAGCCTGCAATTGTGGAGCTTCTACGTGCATCTTTCTTGGCTGGGTGAAGTCACCCAGGCTTCTGATGCGAAGCTGCATGGTGTGCCCTGGACTCGATAGTAGCTAGGCTGTGGTGGATGTTTGTGTGGGTTGCTGACTAATTTCAGCTTTTAAAATTAATTTACTTCTGCTTATTTCCTGCTTCCCTCCTCTTGCAGAACTTAAATCCTCCCTCATTGGAAAGAAGAAGCCAGGAGCTGCCAAGAAAGGGGTATGTCTGAGCTCTTGTTTTATGGAGAGGAGGTAGAGCATGTCTCATATTACTGCTGTCCTTTCCCTGGCCCTTGCTTTCTGCCCTTAACGAAGCTGTGTACTGAGATCCATTTGGGGAAGGGAGAGCTTTGATTATATCACTGCTTAATTTGAAAGATAGCTTGTGTATTAACAGATTAAAACAATTAGGTTTTGGATCATTACTTGTTGTGGTCTGAAGTATATGTGGCCCATCTCTTAGCGCTGGCCACTGGTGGGTTAACTCTTGGGTGTTCTTCCATACTCTGTTGCAAGCTGTATTGGGTCTGTAGGTTGTGATTACACGTGGAGACCGAAGGCCTGATCGGTGCAGCAAGGAGTAGAATTCTGATTTTCTTCTATGATGAACAATCTAGGGTGAAGAAATCGCATTTTTTTGTTTTTGTTTTTCAAGTTGGGTGCAAAAAAAGGTCTTGGAGCCCAGAAAGTGAGCAGCCAGAGCTTCAGTGAGGTTGAGCGGCAAGCCCAGGTGGCAGAGCAGCTGAGGGAGCAGCAGGCAGTGGAGTCCAGGAAACAAGCTGAGGAGTCCATGTAAGTGCCCTGTTTGGGCTGAATACCTTGCATACGTAAGGCGGAAGTAATATGAGATTAATGCTGTTCACCCTAGGACCACCTGATGTGAGTACAGAACATGCTGCACGATAGGATGAGCAGTAGCTATAAGCCAATATGGTCCTTACAGCAGGGCACAAGCTATACTGCCATATTTTATTCAAATTGGCATCCCTGGAAGAGTTTAAGGAGCAGATATGGAAGTATTTTGTGTTTCTGCTGTCCTTTGGAGAGGACTGAAAAAGGCAAAGGCTGAACTGGATGGGGCATTCTGTCGGGGAGCAGGGGGCAATGCTTACAGTAAGGAAATCATGGTTAGCCAAAAAAAGAGTTGAATCCCGGTGGAGGTGAGATGGGAAGACAAGCAGTAGCTTCTATGCAAAGATTTTTGGTAGAGCTGTTGTGGATATGGTGTTTTGATGGGTTGTCAGGGTTACTTTTTCCCCTGGCCCTTCCGGGCTGGGGGGGAGGTAATGAGCTGGTACCCACCTAGCTCTTCCCTTTAGAGTCACCTCAATGCGACTGGCTTATCAGGAACTGCAGCTTGATCGGAAGAAGGAAGAGAAGAAACTTCAGAACCTTGAAGGGAAGAAGCGTGAACAAGCAGAGAGGCTGGGCATGGGCTTGGTGTCCAGAAGGTACTTGGCTGTGGATGGCATAGGACAGACAGGTGCCTTGGAAGCACCCTGCTCTGGAAAAGTTTCCTGAAGGCAGTAGCTTGCTGTTCTTGTAACAGATAAGGAGCTGATTTAAAGTGTTCGTACAGTTGACTATGTCTAAAAATGCTTCAGGCCCCAGAAGGAATGGGCACTCTGTTCAGAGGCTCTAGTTCTCATTTGAGCTTTTCCAAAGATGCGTGTGGCCTGTCAGTGCCTAGCCCTAGGGCCCTGCTGCTTGACAGATGTCCCCCTGCAGAATACTTCCCTTAAGAAGGTAGCCCAAGACTTCTGAGGGAGTCAGGATAAGCTAGATCAGTGGTGAAAGGGGCTGGCATCCCACCACCTCTCCCTCGAGACCTGTGGTGCCTGCCCTGCCAGAGAAGGCCAGATTCAGTTTTGAGGCAGATGGTCGTAGGGGCTGGATGCCGTCAGACCCTCTGGCCCTGACTGCCTGTTTGTTGTGCTAGTTCTGTTTCACACTCGGTGATGTCCGAGATGCAAGTAATTGAGCAGGAGACGCCGCTGGCTGCAAAATCTTCCCGCTCCCAATTGGACTTGTTTGAAGATGCTGGAGGCTTCACATCTGGACCCCCCAAGTAAGACTTAGCTTTAGTGTAGTCTTTGGTGTATTCCTGAACTTAATGTCTGGCCTAAATTATCTATTTTTGGTATCCAGGTACAAATATAATCCCTTCTCATTCGAAGATGCATTTGGCTCACGATGGGAAACGGACTCTTCGTGGGGTATGGACAAAGAGGAGGAACCTGAGGTGACCATTTCCAGTATTCGGCCAGTTTCAGAGAGGTAAAGTGCCTGCCACTGGTACTGTACCTTCCTTCTGTGTGGGACAAAGGGATAGGTCTAGGAGCTGTGGGGAGAGATGCTGCTGTGTTACAACAGGAGCCTTGTGCTGCAGAAGATAACTTGCATGGACAAGCCCAAGAAAAAGGGCCTTCAGTGAAAGAGGCTTGGGCGCTTCTTTGCCTGTCGTGTCCCTAAGCCTTTATGGTCATCAAGCGCTGGCTTTCGTGAGGTGGGCAGAGGAGAACCCTGATGGTAGCTAGCACTTGAGGATTTCTTGCTTTCCTTTGATCAGACGGAGTCTGAGAGAGAAGTCTGTTTCTTTGCTGTGTTGGTGAGCTTAAGCTGAGATGTCTCGTCTCTTGTTTCCTCAGACCCACTAGTAGGCGGGAGACAGAGAACAGGACATCAGTTGTGGAATCCAATGAAGCTCGGCAGAAGTTTGCAGGGGCTAAAGCCATCTCTTCAGATATGTTCTTCGGGCGGGAGGCAGACGCTGAGGTAGATGCATTCTGCAGTGCTTAAGCTGGTACAGCTCTGGATTCATCTTCTCCTGTTTGCTCAGGTCCTACTTTGTTCCCTTCCTTTATAATCTTCTTGTTTTGTTTGCTGCTGCAGTACGAAGCCAGATCCCGACTGCAGCAGCTCTCAGGCAGCAGTGCCATAAGCTCTGCAGACCTGTTTGGAGAGGCGGAGAATGCACACTCAGGTGGGTTGAGGAAGGGGGCAGCTTTGGAGGACCTAGACTCGAGAGGGTCAGGGTGCTCTCTGGAGCTGGGGAACTCCGGGCTAACTCTTGCTGGTTCTTGTAGGTGGTGTGTCAATTGGAAATGTCCTGCCTGCAGCTGACATTGCACAGTTCAAGCAAGGAGTGAAATCGGTTGCCGGCAAGATGGCTGTCCTAGCAAACGGGGTGATGAACTCCCTCCAGGTGAGGTTACACTATGGCACCTTCAGACAGGCTATTGTCATGCTCAGGGACTTTCACCATATCCTGGCTTCTGCTGAAATTATTGTCTTCTCAAATTACATGGAAAGTCCCAGGTAGAGACCTGTCTTTTGTAGCTGATGACTACACTACAATACCTGAGCAATTCCAAGTGGCCAGAGAACTCTGCTTGGCCAACCTTACTCTCCTGCTGGACAGGACACCTGGTTATGTCAGATATGCCTTTTCCCACAAATCTCAGGCAGAACTTAAAAAGTTAAGGCCATTTTACTTGCTGCCTTTGCATGGTGTCCTGTCTAGGTAACCTCACGCAGCATTCCAATCCCAAACATCCCAGGACCTTGTTACCTGTCTCGAGTTTGTATGAAGTGTTAGAGCATGGTGTCTTGGTGTGTTTCCTCCCCAGGATCGTTATGGCTCGTATTGATGACCCAGGGACTGCAACTCACAGGGAAGCCAGCAAGAGGCACTGATGCCACCGTTGCCTGGAGTAAACTCTGCAGGATTGTCTTAGTTTGTCTGGGGTTGGTGGGGAGGGGAGAGGGTAAGCAGAGGGGGTCAGGTCATGGCTGTGCCCAGGGTGCTTTCCAAATATCTCTGGATTCCACTCTATTAAAATTCAATGTGCCCTCATACCCACTGCTATCTACTAGCCAGTGGAGACAGGCCTTCTTACAGGGTTAACCTCGCTGCTGTAAAATATATGACATGAACTCCTGGGCTGCCCTCATCCGTGCTCCTGTCCTGCTTGGCCTATACCTTAGTCCCCAAGTGACAGAGGAAAGGGGAATGCTATTTTTCTGAACATCATGTTACCTGGTTCCCACAGACATGACTGTTTTTTTTTTTGTTCTGCTTAGTACTCCCAATCCATGGTGCTGTGGAGTCCTCTCTACTGGCAGGGTCTGACTTTTACCGTGGGATAATCCTTTTTACTGTCTTGTAAACCAGCATGTATTGATGCAGGAGAAAGAAATCAAACAAAGCAAAGATTATTTTTTTAGCTTCTAATTACATCATTGGCAAAAAAGGCCCAGGTAAAGAAGTACTGTAAAGACATCTGCTGGATCCCTGGTTATTTTGTTGCCCAGCTTTGGACCGAGGGCAAAGTCCTGAACCTCTGACTTCACCATGAGGTGAACTTCTGAAGTGCAGCAGTGAGGACTGTCCTCTTCGTCCTGTTCAACTTGGCTCTCTGCTCCCGACTCTGGTTTTAACAAGAGCGTGTTTTTCTCTTCCTTGGACTATGGTGTTGAGGACAGGGTAGGGGGAAAAAGGGCTCGCTATACACGAACTATTAGCAAAAAGAGAGGCTGGTTTCTGTCAGCGACCCTCTCTCTGGGGGCTTCACCCCTGCTGTCCAGCTCGAGGGGCGGTGGTACCCGCAGGGCTGGGGGCGGGAGGGGAAGGGCTGCTCTGCCGCTGCGGTGGGGCAGGAGCGGGGTAAGGGTCGGGCCTTCCTGCGGCTTTGTCCCCAGCGTCCCGGCGCGGTTGCACCGTAACGGCGACCCGGGGTTCTGAGGGGAGACCGCGCTCCCGCCCACCGCGGGAGGCGGGAAGGCCGGGCGAGCGCGCTTGCGCGGTGGGTCCGGGCGCGGCGGGAGGCCACCTGCGCTTGCGCGGCCGCAAGCAGCGCTCCGGCGGGCGGGTGAGCGGGCGCTGCCTCCGCGCAGGCGCGGCCCGGGGACGCCCCGGCGCTCGGGGGTGGTGCCGCCGCTTTCCCCGCCCGAGGCGGGGTCTGGCGGGGCACCTCGGAAGGCGGCCGGGGCCCGCGAGTACCGCCGCCGCCCTGCGCTGTTCCTGTCCGCCCGGTACCGCTCCCCCCCAGCGCCCTGAGGAGCGGCTGGGGCAGCCCAGAAGACCCCAGAGGCAGCAGTGGCCGTACGCAGCGTGCTTTATTGCCGGGCTGTCACCGTCACTCGCTGACGGTGGGGAGAGAAAGCGCAGTTAGCGAGCACGTTAATAAATAAAATAACTTAGAATAAATAAATAACTCCTCCCACTACGTCTACAGGTGGGGCTGTGGTGCAGTCTCAGCAGTAGTTACAGGATTAGTCTTAAAATAGCTCCAGCATGTGTTGAATCCACTCAGCTTAGGGCTGCTACAAGCTTTGGGTTACCAGCTCTTAGTAGCCCACGCTGCAGCGTTTTATGGACAGGAGGAGCAAGGAGGCTCCCAAAGAGTCAAAGTAAAGTTCCCCAGGAAATAATTAGTTTATGCAAGCTGAGGCACAGGAGCTGGTCTAGACAAAGCGTTCAGGGCTGTGGAGGCCAAACTGCTGAGCTAGGTACCATTAACACAATGAGACACTACTTCTTTTTGTAGTTGTAAGAACTACACTATGATGCTACAACAATGCCAATATTTACAAAAAAATACCTGGGACCCGTCTGATAATGGCTTCCTTCTCCCCTAGTGCTTCTGTCCACCCAACTCCAGCAGATGTTCTATATGTTTGCAAGCCACAGCACCTGTGGCCGAGGAATTTAAAGACTTTTCTTCTCTCTCTCTCTCTCCCCACCAATCCCTCTGAAGCTTACTTTTCCAAATGACCTTAAGACGCTGTTGGAAGCAGCGGGAGGCCTCTGTAGGGAACTCAGTACAGCACCATGCAGTACTTGCTGCAGTCTAGCTTATTTGCTGTATTTGCTTTGGCAAGTCTTGGACACACAGAGGAGGAAGCAGAGACAGGTGGCACAGCAATACCTAAGCCCTTCTTTTCTAGGGACTTCTTCAGGAATTTCTCTACCTTTGATCATATGCAGGTGCAGCTTTACTGGGAATAATTATAATGGAGCACGAGTGCAGAGCTGCCGCTGGCGATTTAACCACTCTATTGTCTAGGCCAAGCCTGAACACGGTTACACAACAAAACACTGGCAAGCGGCTCCAGCACCTGCTGAACTCTGGGAGGGAGAGCCCCGGTGAGAGAATACCCGGCTATTCCCAAGGGGAGGCAGAGCTAGCGTCTGCTGGTTTGTCTTGCTTGCCGGCAGAGGGTAGCATAACTCTGCAGCTGGAAATAGCTTCTGCAGAGGAGCTGGCTGTTCCTGCACGAATTTGGAGCTAGGAAAAAGGCAGAGTTCTTTCTGGGAAGAGATGGACCTGGCAACGGGGACTGGCATAGCCACACACACACTGGTGATGTGGACAGAACCCACCACCAGAGCAGATGCTCTGGGAGGGGGTGCTGTTCCTCCAGTGGGTTCTGAGGAAACCCAAGATGAGAACGGTGCCCACCCTCACAACCTTCAATTTTCAGAGGAGTCTGTCTCTTCATTGGAGCCTTCACTCTCAGCATCCATTTTTCGCCGATGGTGTAGAGGTTTCCAGGGAGAGCTAATCCTGGGTGAGTTACGGACAGGCAAATTAGCTGTGTCCCCGCTGGAGCTGCTGGGACCGGAGACCGAAAGCCTTGAAACCTGAGCTACCCTGAAAGAGAAAAGGCAAATGCTAGGCAGCCTAACTTGTCATCTCCAACCTTTACCGTAGCAGTTTTGAACTGAACCTGGGAGGAGGACTTATTCACAACTAGCACAGGGATGGAAAGATGTTCACAGCACAGAGGGGGGAACACCTTGCACTAGTACCTACCAGACTCGCTGTGTGAATCTTTCTTCCTGTTTAAACAGATCTTTCTTCTGGGCTCAGCCTGTGTCTTCCAATGCTCCTAGTTTTCACCATCCAAACAAAATTTCCCCATTCATTAGAGACTGCTGCTTCCTCTAGATCCCTCTTTGAGGCACACTTTTCCCCTCTGTTTCTGAAACCTTTTCTAAGGATTTTGTTAGCTGCACCAAGGTACCCCAAAGAAAGAGGCCCTCTCTGCTCAGGCTGCTCTGTTAGCTCCTCTATTATTTTATAGTAGAGCAAAGGAATAGGGACAATACTTTACTAAAGTCTTCCTTAGCATGCTACCTTAATCTGTTGCTTTACCTCCTACTTTAGGCAACTCCACTTACAATTTCTCAAGTTCCTGATCCATGGCAGGGTCCAGAAACAAGTCTCCTTTATCTGGCAAAGCCCCTGGAAAAAAAAAAAAACACCAAAAAGGAAAGTATCAGAGCAGAGTTACGCTATTCATTCTTAAAGGAAAGAGCTCAAGCCATAGCAGCATCCAAAATCTGTCCTGCAAGTCAGAGGAGACTCTTCCTCATACCTATTAGAGAAACGGACACTGAATGTTGAGGATCATGGACAGCTAAAGAATTATGATCCATATTCTGTGTTCTTCACACAGGCTGTAGCTGAGCTCAGACTAAATGGGAGGCACTCTCAGTAGTCTCACCTCTCAGAGAACTTGAAGAGCCGTAAGGACTGGCAGTTTCCACTCACTGTACAAAACTACTGAGTACTGACTGTCAGAGAGATGACAGTCTGTCAGCTTCAGACCTCTGCTAATTGCCCTATACAGTCATCAGCCCCAGATCCTATCAGAGCAATAGATACGTTGTTGTCTGTGCCACAGCCTGAAGCACGCGCTGAACCACCCAGGGAGATGTGATCAGAAATAGCGTGGCCAGCAGGAGCAGGGAGGTGATCGTGCCCCTGTACTCGGCACTGGTGAGGCCGCACCTCGAATCCTGTGTTCAGTTTTGGGCCCCTCACTACAAGAAGGACATGGAGGTGCTGGAGCGTGTCCAGAGGAGGGCAACGAAGCTGGTGAAGGGCCTGGAGCACAAGTCTGATGGGGAGCGGCTGAGGGAACTGGGGGTGTTTAGCCTGGAGAAGAGGAGGCTGAGGGGAGACCTCATCGCGCTCTACAACTACCTGAAAGGAGGTTGTAGCGAGGTGGGGGTTGGTCTCTTCTCCCAAGTAACAAGAGATAGGACGAGAGGAAATGGCCTCAAGTTGCGCCAGGGGAGGTTTAGATTGGACATTAGGAGAAATTTCTTTACTGAAAGAGTGGTCAGGCCTTGGAACAGGCTGCCCAGGGAAGTGGTGGAGTCCCCATCCCTGGAAGTATTTAAAAGACGTGTAGATGAGGCGCTTAGGGACATGGTGTAGTGGGCATGGTGGTGTTGGGTTGATGGTTGGACTCGATGATCTTAGAGGTCTTTTCCAACCTTAATGATTCTATGATTCTATGTATACTTCTGTGCCACCTGCCTTTTTGTTGTGGCGCACTGAGCTTGGGGATCAAAACACTCCATAGATATAAGACGATTGTTTTCCTCGCAATTCAGGAAAGCCGGGCCTGACTCTGGTGCACATTAAGTCTACAGGAGTAAGCGTGGATGGATGGTGCTCCAGCGTTGCTTGATGTCTGGGTGAGAGTGTGAAAGGCTGGGCCGGTAATTGGGTACCCTCTCTCAGCATAAGGTCAGCATGCTCCTTTTCATGTTTGAAACCCTATTCAGGATGAAGGAGATGGTATAGTTCAGGACTGGAAGAGGTGGTCAATCATCCTTGCTGTTCTCTGAAAGGACACTGGCACCTCAGGAAGAGCCCAGAAAGGAAGATGGGGCTCTTAGGAAACCCCTCCTTCCCAATTCTGTAACAAACTCCTCCTTGTACAGGGATCATGGGAGGGTGTGATCAGCCAGCACAGAGATGACAGGAATTGCCTACCACAGCGTGGATAGTGCCACTGCACACCAGGAAGGATACACTTGGTAATCTGTACCAACAGTCCAGTGAGGAATGCTTTCGTTTTTCAGGAGACCTGGGTGCTACACTCAGTACCTCTGGGAAGGGGCTTTGTATTGCCCTGTGGGGACACAAATCTGGTTTCTGGCCCTGGCACCTTGGTCCTGAAGGAGGGGCTGCAGACCCTGCCTCACACAGGCAAGCTGGCAGCAGTCATCAAAAACGTAGCAATGAGTGCCTACAAATTAGAACCAGGTTAAACCAGAACCGACTCCCCCACTTCTTCCAGTTCTGATCTTCCCCTCCTGCAAATGAACAGGAAAGCCTGGCACGGCAACACAGAGCGTCAGGAGGTCCAGTGAAGTGCCCCAGCCTGCTCCCTTTCATGGGCTCAATTAAAAGAATAAGCAGCGAAAGCTTAACTTGTCTCTGCATTTATAGAATGCACAGTGAGGTCTCTAGGGCACAAGAATTATTTGGGAGAGGCAGTAAATGACACTTAAAGGATTCACAAATCAACATTGACACTGGAGTTAGGCTGCAGATTCCAGTCTGCCGGACAAACTCATCAGTGCTGCCCCAGCCTGAATGAGCCGCTCTAATCCCTACCCCGTTCCTCAAGGTGGGGTGCTGGCTTTGTGAGACCAGAGAGAAGGCAGGCATCCTGACCGAAAGCTCCTTTGCCTGAAACTGCTCTTGCTGAAGGGCTTTGGGGAGCTTGTGATCCCCTACAGACCGAAGACTATTGAAATCACCCTTCAGGAGAGATTAAAAGACACCGGGAAAAGAATCCTCTTTTCCTTGCCAAGATGCTAGCACCTGTCAGACGTGTGGCTGCTGCCCCTCCTCTCTGAGAGGCCTCGGCAGGAGGCTGGCAGAGGGCCAGGGGACGGGCCCACGTTAATGGAAACGAAAACCCACACACTTTGTAGATGGCACAATGGAAGCTGTGGGCAGGGTTTTTTTTTCTGCTCATCTGTTTTCTTTGCACTCGACTAGAAGTGGATTTCGTAGGGCAAAGGAAAAAAAGATTGTGCTTGGTGCAATCCAGGTATCGCCTTCCCCAGTGAATACACTGCTTCCTAAGCCTGTTTACAGAGGGGATTGCAGGGCTGCATTCATGCACCTTTGATATATAATCTCCATGTTGCTGGGTAAGCAGCCCTGCCCCAGAGGAGCATTAGCAGCTTAAATGGTTTGCTCTAAGAAGGGGCTCAGCCAGGGAGGGGACACACTTACTCTACTGGGACACACATCTGTGCAAAAGAACAAGCCCTCAGGCAAGGTACACCTTTTCACTGAGGTTTGTCTTTGTAATGTAGGGACTTGCAGATACTCAAGCCTAGAAGTAGAGGGAGAGGACACCTACCCAAAGACCGAGAAAGCCTACCCTTACTGGCCATGATTTGCTGAGTGGAGTTGAGTGAAGATGAGTGTTCGGGCCTCCACACGTTTAAACATACTTCCTGGATACAGCCTTGTCAAACACAAAAAGTGTTCCCCTTTACAAGAGGAGCAAGAGCACAAGCAAGGCATATGGGAGTATTATGGAATTGTGAGTTGAATTATGTATGGATTAGATACTGTCCTTTGCCAATGCAACACTTCGCTTCCTTGCTCTGGAACAATATTGACCAGCACAACATGGAAACCAGCAGTGAAATGCTGCTTGGTAACCCTCTGGCTCCCACAGCAGTCTGGTACAGAATTTTGTAGCATTTTTTAATGATATATCATATATACATTTTTATATGTATCAGTGTTTTATGATACCACCAGATTTTCAGCAGGCCATAGATTAATATACTAGTGAGATCACACTGCCTTGAGGGAAGATGGGGGAGAGCTGGGAAAGACTGGGCTTTGAATCTTTGAGCCAAGGTGGCGGCAGAGGTTTTCCCATTAGGTGTGCCTCCTCTTCTTGTAGATGAGAGCAGTCACTTAAAATCTGTGGGAGAATGAAGGGCTAAAACATAGGATGGGACTTCAATTCAGTACTGTCGACAGCAGTCAGCCACCTTACTTGTCTCCTGACCACCTCTGCCCAACCTTTACAGCCAAACATGTTAAAATGACAGTTCTGCTAAAACGATCAGCTGTTAAAGAAGTAAAACATTGCTATCTTAGGACAGCATTTCATATCTAATTTTATCCTTGAAGAAGCTCCACAGCTTCAAGTAGACAGTAAGGCGCAGTGTTATGGTTTTAAAGTTTAATCCATCAACAAAAAGATGAAAAACTTTCACTCTCTTCCTGACAGTGTAAAATCTGGGGCATAATTATAGAGGAAACTCAACGGAAATGCAGAATGACTGAAAATCTAGAGCTGTATCACTCACAGGAGTCTTACCTAGGGCTCTATTGATCCCCTGATCCTTTGCAAGTGCCATAAGGAATCCATAGAAGGTCAGTCTCTGTGCACTACTCAACATTTCCTTCACAAGAGCAGAAGGTGGACAGCTAGGAAAAGAGAGACAAAGGGGTCATCTTGTCTTTTAAACTATCATCTTTTTTTTTTTCTCCCCCAAGACCCAACTCAAACTGGAGAAATAAACCCTTGTACCTGTTCTAACACTGTCAAGTTGCGCTGATTCAGTTTAAAACAAATAGCCACCAGCTTGCTTATTTAGCATTGCATCTGCTCCTCATTTGCTAAGGAAGATGTTTGAGCTGGGGTACATCCCTAGGAGCAGTCTTACCTGTCTCCATTCCTAGGACAGGGAGAAAAGCCTAGATTCACTCAGAGGCATACACATCCCAACTCTTAGCATATTCTTTCAGAAATCAACTGGGAAATCCTTTCTTTTAAAAGACAATAAACTTTCATGAGGGTTGTTATGTTGTTATCATCCTTTTATCGGTGATAGTCATCCAAGAGGCAGGAAAACCTCTCCAATGATAGCCTAAATATGTCACAAAACAATATTTAGGTGGGGACTAAATTGACATGTCCCCTTCTTCTACACTCACCTTAACCCCTGGCCCTGACTTCTAAGCAATATCATCACAGTGATTCTTGCTCTTGCCTAATACTCCTCAAAGGATTTCATGCAAAATAAAACTGCTTCATAAAGAGGAAGTGTTGAACAGTCCTTGGTGTAGTGGCACCCCTGGGAGATGTGAGTGTGGGCTGGTGATCCCTCAGGCAAAGGTGGTTACCAAAGCCTGGCTGAGTGTTGAGCTACTGGATGAAAGGCTGGGAATGGCTGCCCTCACAGTGCTGTGCAGAGCCTGACCTACCAGACGGGCTCACAGTATCCTTCCCATCTGAAGCTTTCAGGACATACAGGGAATGTAGAGCTTTTGTTATTTAAAAGAAGCCTGGCATCTCCATGCTTAGCTATCTATAGTACTGGACAGCAGTAATTTTGTGGATCACAAATTTGGATTCCGGTGGAACTTGTGTCTTGGGTCTTTTTGTGGATCTAGCCCGTGACCTTCTAGCAGGGCATGTGCTCGCTACCTGCAGGAAACTATGAAGAAAGTGTCTGTCAAAGCTATACAAGAAGGTCTGGTATTGCTCCATCCCCTGCTGAACTAAGGCTAGTCTTGTGCCTGGGATCTGTAACTGGAGACCAGCTCTACCACAGGCTCGGGTCCAGACTAGCAGTGTGATCTTGTCTAGGTACTAAGGCTCAAACTCCATCCACCCCAGTGTGCCTTTCCTCTGCTTCAACACCCAAGGACACAACTGCACTTGTTTATGTCCTCTAGTTAACTCATGATGGCAGATGGACCACTCCTTGATGAAAATGTCAATGCAGAAGTGAGAGGGAAAGCAGAGATCCAAACCAATCCATTATTTCAAGAATCAGCTCAAACCCCATGTTTCTTAGGTCCGTGAAATTGTTTCTGTCCTTTGGTTAAAGCGGTTCGGCTACGATCTCTCCCTTCATACTTCTCCAATGAGATCTGTTTGGGAGTTACAGCTTGTTCAAAGTCCTGTATTTCTTCACAGCTCCAACCTTACAAAGGGTGTCCAGAGACACAGACTTCAAATCTGTGTTTCGAACTCCATTCGTACCTGTATTTTGATCTGTCACACAAGGACTCTAGGCACTGGTAGAAGAGAGATGCCTCTACCCCATCGAGTGGGCTGCAGTCATTTGGGAGTTGGCGCTGCCGATGTTGTCCAGACGATGATGTTGGCACAATCACAGTATTTGGATTCTTACCAGCCAGTAGATCTTGATAAATGGCAGCCACGCTTTCCAGAAACTCTGAAAAACACAGAAGTGACTTAAAACTCAGGGCTATAACCACCAAAGCATCCTCCTAACCTGCCAGATCTGGGATTAGACTATCATTCCCTGCTAGGTGTTGTACGTAGCACCAACAGGAAATAAGCACAACACTACAGCATCCCGCATATTCAGATCAGATATTATGCAAGCAGAAACAGCCATTTCCATATAAGTTGCTGGCTTCTTCCTATCAGGATGATTATGAGATGCCACTCACTCTGGGATGATTATGAAAGGCCATTCACTCTGTTGAATGAGATTCTTCTCAAGGGAACAGAGGCTAGCTAGCACATGGATAAAACATGTGTGAAAGCTAATGTCGAACACAAAACTAGTTTGCAAAGTCTAAAAAGTTTTCCTTCTCCATCTCTTGCCGCTGACTAAGAACTCATCCAAGTTGGGAACAAACTATATGGAATTGCAACAGGAGCAAAGGGAGCAAGTTAGTCAGGGCTCCAGGCTGTATCCCAGCTTGTCTCTGTGCTGCTCCAAAGTAAATATAACACGGGATCTAGAGGAAGGGCCGGGGCAGGTCAGGGCTAGAGTTGGCAGAAAGCCTCTCCCCAGGCTCCTCATACTACCCACTGTTTACTGCAAGAGTCTAATTTTAAACAAGTTTGTTTATGGATGTGGTCAGCAGTTTACAAATCTAGATTCCATTTGGAGTGGTTTGCATGTGTGTGGGTTGGTGGGAGAGCGTATGACGGGCTGCGTGTGTGCATTGTGCCTGGGTGAACAGGACAGGGACGGGATGTTTGAGTGTGTGTACACAAGGGCGGGCTTGCGAGGACTCCAGTGACACTTTAGTCCCGAGTGAATGGAATTGTAACGCTCTGCATGAGGCGGGTGGAGAGGAAAGGCAGGATGTCGGCGGGCCCTGAGGCCGTGCTGAGGTTCTGCAGCTCAGTGGAAATATTTGTTATGCGAGAGAAAAACTTTCCAAACACATTTTCTGTCCCTGGCTAAAGGCATTACACGCCTGGTTCTGCCCAACCCAAAATCACCATTTTGAACTGTTTTTCTTTGATGAATTGTCATGGATAATGTTGCGATATGCACAGGGGAATTACAGGGGAAGTATATGCAGAGAAGTACTGAGAAAAAGAGATTTTTGTATTAGGGATAGCAGCTGACTCAACTGCTAGAAAGATGGGAACTGACAGGTTGGATCAGACCAGCAGGCCACCCAAGTCTACTCTCTGACCACAGACTATGCTCCACCACAGCTTTTCACCAGTGTGTCCCAGTATCCAAACCTGGCCCCTTTTGCCTGGTCGAGGCCAATTGTGAGCTACGACCATCAGAGGGAGCTATTTAAGTGTGAGTGGACAGAAATCCATGAGCTTATGTTGCCTTTAGAAAGTGCTCTGTGCTGGGAGATGAGTAAGCGGCACCCCAGCAGTCGCCAGTGCTTGGGAGCATGTCTAACTTTGATAAAGGAAATGCTTCCCTCTTTTTGCCACTTAAGCAGTTCCCTGAATGAGATTCCCTTTCCTCAAGCACATTTTAGGGGGGCTAGGACAAACAGGCCAATGTATTTTAAAGCAGTCTCCCTGTACAGAACAAGCACCTGAATGCTCATCCAAGTTTCTCCCCCTTGTTTCCTGAACTTTAGTTAAAAATACCTGGGGATTTTTACACATGTATATGTGTGGGTGAGCATATGTAAATATACACACACACAAACTAATATTATTTGATTTGTGCTTTTCTGTCAAGAATTTTAAAGGAAGTACCCCATCTAGTTAAAACTCAAACTGGGGGAGAGGAGTAGAGTATGATAAATGACCAACAATATGAAGAAGGTAGATGGGGATTCACTTCTGTTCACTTTCCTTTCCAACTAGGGTCTCTCAAATCAAACAAGAGAGGTGGTTCTTCATGGGACGGGTGGCAGACCTGTGCAACTCCTCGCCAAAAGATATGGAGGTTACAGGTTTATATGATTTCAAGGGGAGGCTGGAGAAGTTCTTGGGAGAGGAATCCACTGGGGGTTCTTAAGTCCATGGAAACTATACCCAGTTCAGAAACTCTGCTGAAACGAGCTCATAGTTGGGTGCGTATTAGGGGGAAGAATATTATCCGTTTGTCCAGTTCCTTTTCCTTTCAAGCCCAGCTGGTGGGCTTTTCTTATCCTGTCTCCAGCAGGGATCAATACTTCAGAGGCAGAAATGCTGTATTAAGGAAAGGAAAAAAATGTTCCTAGTAAAAGTTAATTGTTGGGTGCTAACATACTCTAGATAAAGCTGGAAATTTATGTCTCAAGGCTAAGACAAATACATGCATAAGCCATAACAGTTACAGGTGTCGTTATTCACAAAAATTTGGAACCTCCTTATGAAACCTCCTAATCTCTTGGCATCAGTGATGCCTTTTGTCAGTAGATTCCATTATCTATATATTTGCTGTGAAAAACCATATCGTTACAAGTTTCACAAAAGTGCAGGGATTGGGAAGCTCTAAAGTTGTAATGCTATACTAGTGGGTGAAGTCAGCAGCTTCCCAGCATTTACCTGAGTAGTAGAACTGGATCTGGAAAGCAAAGAGGAAATCAGAAAAAGACATCAGGCAATCCATAGCATCATCCATCAGCACAATCCTAGGATAAGATGAGAGAAACAGTTTAGCATCTTCAAAAGAACTAAAGTCTGTAACCAAGAACCCCAGATCTAGCGACAGTGCAGCTAGGGAGCTACGTGCAACTGAGGATTGCTAGTGGCTTGGCCCAGTATAAGAAGTTAGGAGAGAGGAATAGGAACACCACTGCTGCATGGATGTGGGCACCTAGTATAAAATGACGGCAGCTTAAGAACCTGCAGTGAGAATGTCAATGCTATCACGCACTTCAGCTACAGTGTGGACAGACATATGGATGCCAAGCATTCAAAGCCTGGTGGACAGGATGGAACGAATACTGGCATAAAAACTGCAAGGCTGGTTCACATGGCTATATAAAGAGTAACTGTGCTACAGACAAGACAGTTACACAAATATTAAATAGGTGGAAGCAGAACGAGACTTATGCTATTCCTCTGTATACCAGAGTTCATTTAACTGGGATATTTTCAGATTCATAAGGATAACAACAGTTATTAATTCCCAATCTATACTCAAACAAACTTCATTTGACTACAGAGGAAATAACATTGCACCAACAATCAGCTTTCTAATTACAAACTGTGAACATCCTATCCTCCCTTCCTGATGAATGAATCAGTCTCTTTTCATATCTATCAGGTCTGTCATTTGACTATCAGATCAAATTTCATGGAAACTGAAGACTTCTTGGGAGAGGGACAATGTCCTCTTTCTCTCTACTAAGCCCCAGGTGCGTGTAGGGAGCTACATGCATCCCTATTTTGAAGCACACTTCATGAACATGGGAAGTATCAGCCACAGGCCATAAAGATAAAGTATAAGTGATAGCAAAGTCCAACTCCCCTTTTCAGGAAAAAACCTCTGGATTTCAGAAGTAAGTTAGGGCAAAAACATTCATAAAAATGAAACCAAAACCAATGCTGTGGTCACTGCCACTACGTAAGGATGAAAAGGTCAGTCTCTGAAGTGGGGAAAATCAAACTTGGGCTGATCAATGACAGCTCAGACTGGAAAACAGAAGGAAACACTCCTCTTTGATGGGAAAAAACAGAGTATTCGGACGGTGCTAAAGAAAGGTAGTTGGTACTTCTTTTCAACTGTGTGCAGGTCTACTGTACAGTCAGTATCTGGCATATCATGTCATATGAGAAGGATTACCAGTTCATTATAGCCAAAGTATGGGTCATCTAGTAGGACCTTTTTGAACACAGGGCCAAATGCAATCCACAGACCAACTCACGCAGCATCAACGGTCTAAACACATTGCTCATGTAAAAGACTCCAGGGAGCTGTGTGGGAGGCTGACCTAGAAGAGTTATAGGATCTTGCAAGACTTCCCTGCCACTCAGACCAGTTCTGTTCACTGTGGCAAAATCAAACATGCAGAGCAGCTTGAATTAATTATCTCAAAGAAGAAAGACTGGGGCTAAGAGGGTCCCCAGGAGAAAAGCAAGTATTTAAAACAAAACCCTTTGAAGATGTCAAAGTGCTTCTGATTTATTTATTATGTTCCAGAAGCCTCCTCCTCCTTCTGTCTAAAGAAGCAGTAGCTTCAGTTCTTAATTCTCACTAATAAGCATGTTACTGAGATTGTCAGTGGCCACATCAAGGAAATGGCTTTGAAGCTGTCAGGCAGAGCATCTTCATCTCTCAGGCAATACTGCTCAGCCACTGGCATTTCCAACCACTATTTAAACACTGAAAATGCGATGGGCCACATCGCCGATGAGCTGCACTCCCTCCTTTGAAATGATGGTCTGTCTCCCAGATACCCTCAAAGCACAAGCTCCAAAGCTTTTGTCAGTGCATTTCTCCATCCTGGAGATGCAGGAGAACAACAGCGGCGAGTTTTTGAATGTATTCATTATGCAAAGAGACAATATTATATCACCTTCATGACAATCAACTCATTTCAGTTGTTAAATCTAAAGCTATGGTCAACGGCTGTGCTCTGCAGCACCAAGTCCCAGTCTCCTTCTTACAGGAGAGAGCAGGAGGAAGTAGGCAGAGGTCTGAGAATTTGCTGGACATTTCTTGCTGTTAAACACAGTAAGGAGCCTCTAAGGAAGACTGTACGGCACATATGTGGCAGAGGAGCATCTAAATAGAAGCAGGTGCATGCTGGTGCTGGGTTACTGACTCCACTTGGCCCAGGAGTCTGCACTCCGGAAATGTTGAGAAGTCTTTAAATCCAATACAATCATTTATGAGGAGATTGACTGCAGCTGGCTATTTCCCCACATAGCCAGCTGACTGAGCCGCCAGGGAAGCTGGGAGAGCATCATATGCAACATATCCGTACCTCTTCCCTGAATTATCTGGCAAGGAGAAAATCCTAGCCATGGACTGTAACCCAGACAGCAGGACCAAAATTGAATTTCAGAAATCTGAAAGTCTGAGCTGCAATTCAAAAGAGTTCATCAGGTAGCTGATATTTCAAGGGATTCTTTATTCATTCTTTCTTGTCCAAATTAGACTTTAAGCCCTCAGGGGCACAGACTTATTTACAAAGTTAGTAGTCAGCACTCAATGAATAATGAAATCAAGGAGGAACTTTGGAAAGGATTGAAGAAAGATGCCTACACTTGAGGGACTCTGGTAAAGGGTGTAGTGGTCTTTCAGGGTTCAAGTGGGTTTGGCTGGCAGGAAAGCCTTGCTACTGTGCCAATGGGGAAACTTTATGATCTACTGATTGCGGTTAAAATCTCAGAAACCCAGACTAGACAGGATGCCCCCAGGACAAACTCTAGACCAGGCAAGTTGAAAGGACTTTTACTGTTCTCTGCTACCACTAAAGGCTAACTGACACAATCTGTCTTAAGGCCAGGCTGGCTCAAATGAGTCTTCAGGGACTTGGTTTGTTTACTGATACATGGAGGCAAAAATAAGCGGAACATACAGAAAGGGCAAGATCTGCACTCTCGGGCAATCTTTTAACAACAGGGGTACAGACTTGCAAGCCCCACTTCCATTAGCACTGATCAGTGCAACATGAGCTCCCATACCACATAAAACAGCATAGGAGTTGTGAACTACTCAGCTTCCGCTACTCAAATGCGGGCGGCGAGTTCCTTGTGTTTCTGTTACAAGAGCAAAGTCAGTGCTTAGGTGCAGATCTTGAAATCATGGCATCAAACCACAAAAAATCCCTTCATTTTCTGTCCTTCTGCAATTTCAAGATTCAGAAAGCCAAAAGGTCTCTCTGAAGATCAAAGGTATCTCTGTAGATTAAAATCTTGAACCTGCTAATGGCTATAGCCCTTTGAAGAAAAAACACCTAAGAAATCTCAGACACAGTTAGCCTGGTTCTTTTTTGGGTATGACTTCTGCATTTGTGTAGCACCAGGAGCAGAAAAATGGAGCTCTCTGGTGTAATGCTACTAAAACCTGTATCGTTGTAGCTTCTGTTCTTCTGCTCTGACATTTCCCGTCTTACTCCCAGTGTTTGTTATCAG
Source organism: Calonectris borealis (assembly GCF_964195595.1). Taxonomy (NCBI): domain Eukaryota; kingdom Metazoa; phylum Chordata; class Aves; order Procellariiformes; family Procellariidae; genus Calonectris; species Calonectris borealis. The sequence goes on along the minus strand of NC_134316.1, from coordinate 45,169,216 downwards.
TGCATAGCAACAGCTCCTGGACGAGTGAAGTGCACCATGCTGCGAGATCATCTCAGTCATGCAGCATTGAGACTACAATTATGACTGCTGTCTTCCCAAGAGCGCCAATAATTACACAGGTCCTGTCAGTGAATGCTGTGGCTACTCCCACCTCTACTTTATTTAATTCCTTTCCCAAGCAAATTAGTAACAAAACCGTTGGGGGTGTGCAGACTGAAGGAGGAACAATGTCAGTAGGTTTGCATATGACATTCGTGCTTTGCAAGGACTCAATCAACTGGTGCCGGAAGACAGCCTGCAGAACTCACCTTTCTAACTGGCAGAGACCAAGGAGGACAATGGGAAGTGTACAGCAGAAAAAGGACAAGAGAGCGAGGAACAGTTGGAAGGAAAGAGAAAGATGGTTTAAAAATATGACAAGTTTTATTAAAATTGTTCAACTTGATTAGCTTTTAACAGAATAATAGCAATGTGTAAGTAAATCTCTAGCCAGCCAAAAGTAGGAGTGAGGTCATCCCCACCTGAGCCTGGGTGCCTCTGACAGAGATCTCATTTCTCTCCAACACCTGCTCCCAAATCCTGCTTGTCTGTCTCTCCGGCACACGCACCACAGTGCAGCAGGCCCCTGAAGGGGGCCTCTAGTTTACGACAGCCTTGTGGATTAAATTCCTTGACACAAACATCATAACATGTGTAGATGTGCTGAAGTCTCCTTTCATGCACCATCACAAATTCCTGCTCAGCTCTGCTGGAACCCTATGAAATACACACCAGCGCATGGGACTGCTGCTTTTGTACCTCCATGAAAGGAAGCAGCAGACATATCCCTGCTACAGGGTTAGCATTCTTTCTTAGTCTGGCATTGAAGGCCAAGCAACCGTACTCTGTGCAGCCCCAAAGGCCCACTGATGAGCTAGAGGGAAAAGCGGTGCTCAACTTTTAGTTTTAATTGAACCAACGCAGCTTTAACTGCAGTTCATTTCAAATAGCAGCACATAGGAACCAGGGAAGAATCCAGAGAATCAGCCAAGTGAAAGCACTAGCAGATGGATAACACTTCTCTTTTTCACTCTCCTTTCTTAATACAATTTTCATGGGACTCTGATGCTGAAGAAAGATGACAGAATGACAAACAGAAAATGAGGACCTTTTCATTATTTAGGCCATGAACAACTTAAGCAGCAGCTAATACCCCGATCATGTGCCTGGATCCTGTTTCCAAATGTCATATCTAGGTCCATGAAAAAAGTTAGATTTCCATGCCCTGAAATGGCCGAGATGGCTAGGAATGAGAGCATTTATTCAGTAACCTTGCTGTGATTATACATGTGTGTGTTTGCATATGCGTGCACAATCCTACTGAGATCTGAACTGACCCCCCACCCCAACAGATGCATATACTTATTACATTTTCACTATCAGATAGTTAATAATCAACTGCCTGGGCTGGACTGGAACCAGCAAGCACTATCAGTAAAAAATTCCATATCATATTATCAGTGCCCTGAGCCATCTATCTGCTTTAGGTCTTGTCTAGATTAAAATAAAATTTCAAACAGATTAGCTACCATGTTCTTAGCTACTTTAAAACACTGACAATCCTTCAGAGGTTAGTACCTTTTAAACATGATCAACCATAGGAAGCTGGGGCAGGGGGAACACATTTTAAAAATGGTAAACTTAAAAATTATTTAAAGTAGAGTTTAAAATCACGTCAGTTAAAAAACCATTGGCTAAGATTCTTTTATATGCAACTCATCTTCTGAACTTAGAGCCAGCAGCAGCATTCTGCACTGATATTTCAGTCCCTGTATACCTTAACTATACACTCTCTCCCATTATTAGGAAACCGCCCTGTTCTTAATCTCAAACATGGTATCTCTTTTCCCCAAAATCTTAACAGCTGAAGGTCCCTGTCCATACCTTTACCCACGGATCTAGTTCCTAAGTCCATGCACATAGGACTGATCTTGCCTTAAAAGAGAGGATGAGGACTCACCTTGCTGCTTTCTGAGTGAGTTCCATTGGGAAGTCAGGGCAGAGCAGCTGCAGCAGGCAGTGGTATTCCTGTGCTGTCAGCAAATCTGCAGGAAAAGAGAGGTGAGAACACTGTAATTCTTTTACAGGCTATTCCCTCCCCTTGCTTCCTCTCTAGAAAAAAACCCTCATATTCCCTTCTACTGTCAATTCAAGGAGACTGAGTACTAATGACCATATAACTGCTCCCTAGACTCTCAGAACTGGGCTCTTCAGACGGAGTTTCCAGCAAAGACAATCAGAAAGAGGCCTGATAAAGGGGAAATCCTATTGAAGAGACCCCTGCAGAGAAACTGCTAACAGGTAGTGATTCAGTGTGAAAAAGAGGTAACCAAAACAGGGCAGTTTCAAGTGAGAACACAGTTTGGTTTGACTTGAATATAACCATGTGGAAAAAGGAATCATTTCAAAGTTGCTTAAATTTGCTGAAATTCACTGGCATGGTGACATTCACCACAATACGCCTGAAAACCATCCACAGAACATCTGGCAGCAGTAACAAAGGCAAACAAGGTTTCTGGGTTGTGTATGGAAGGCTACAGAATATAAACCACAGACATTATTACTTTGGCATTCGGTAAGGCGACTGGATGGTCTCTTTTGAAATAATGTGTACAAGTCTGGTCACTGTATTATAGGAAGCACAGAACAAAGATCCAAAAAACACAAGAAAACCAATCAAATGATTCATGTTTTAGAGAGCAACTTTGTGAAAGCCTGATCAAGAAAGGCCTCTGTGGTTCAGCAGAAGTCATCTAAGAGAGGTGACTCTTAGGGAAGCTTATAGGATCCCGAGGGAATGGTAACATGCTTATGTCAAAAAGCCCTACATGATTGTATGTTCATAGTCCAAAAGGCTGTGGACTGGAGTTAAGGAGAAGCCTAGCTGAACAGCAGCAATTTTGCAGTACTTCTATACACAGAAGAATGCAAAGTATGGAAGAAAGAGCCAGGGGTGGACATAGAGCCAAGCAGTAGTCAGGGAGGGGATCCAAAGGGCACAGGCATTAGGACTGAGGTACAGAGCATGAGTTCTTTTGCCACAGACACATCTTAGCCTTCCGTAGGCTCCCATCCAAATAATCAACCTTGTCCCAGATGATAGCCACAACTTCTCCGTATCTCCACAACTCCTCAAAGCCTGGCAGTTGGACAAAAGTGAGAGAAAGGGAAAATGCAACGCCTTTGTCAGATGTTTCAAGAGGCAGGCATGCAGTATCAAAGGGACATTTCACTCTGACATCCAACCCAGCCAAATTAATATTTTCAACGCTGACTAAAGAACTACTGCGGGAGGACTGTCACCAAAATCAAGTTATAGACTTTTCCTTTACCTACATTATTAGCCAGGGAAGTGGAGGAAAGAGAGGGAAGAGCTACTATATTTCTCTTCAGTTCAGGAAACCCTATAGCTGAAAAACACTGTTGTCAGAATCTTTGACATCCATTATAGACACTCTCTAGAGTACTATGCACTGCTCTTGGGAGGGCTTTCTATCTCATGGAGTGCCTTAGGTTTAGCGTCATGCTATGGAAAGGTTATTTTGCATGCTGAGTAGAGAGATTTTGAAGATTTTGCTCTGGAAAAGCCAACTCTGCAGTCAGAAATCTGCTATAACACAAGGAAGTCCCCGCCTGTGCAGAACTACAATACCATTGCAGGGATTTGTGCAACTTATTCTACTGTAAGGACAAATACATCAGAATCTCCCTTCTTCCAAAACTTGAATGCTGAGCTGAATTAAATTTCTGTGACTGCACTGAAATTACAGATGTCTGGGAGAATATGGAGGGCACTGTAACTTTTTTGTATTGTCATTTCTTACTAAAACACAAATCAGAGGCTGCTCTCTATTGCAGATACGACTTGATCCTTCAGTCAGCATATATCTGAGTTTGGGTTAATGATGGTATCCAGTGGAATGGTGGGGTTTTCTCCTGCAATGTTAGCTAATCAGTTCCTTGAATGTCATCAAGGAAAGTATCACCAAGTTTTATGTATAACTGCAAAAGGATATTATTGAAAAAGTCCCAGTTATCATGAGCATGAAGATGCATATTTTTAACTGAATTTTCAGCTCACTATTTCTCTTTCAAGACACAACATAGAGGAAAGAAAATTTTCTTCTCTATTATTTTGTTAGATCAACAGTCATTTATAGCAATAGAGATTTTGGTCCTAAGTTCTTAAGAAAACTCCCTGATCATGTAAGGTACATCACGTTTCATAAAATCATCTTCGACAGGCTCAGCATAGGAAGCAGGTTACAGGAAACAGAGAAGTTGGGAATAAAAAGGCTCTTTTGAAACACACTTTCTCATAATTGAAGAGGACAGTATGGACCTCTTACAACTACTCTTTAAGGCTTTCTAAATCTAGCTTTGAATAATGCTGGGCATTAAACTTCCGATCTTTGCCTAAAACGTCTACATGTTGGTCTGAAGGACTCACACCATTTGGAAGCTTTATGCAATACTCAATTTACATTTTTTGTTTGCTTAACTTCAAATTCCTCTTGCTCTCCATTATTTTTTCCTTTCATTTGTCAACAGATCATTATAATAACCCTTTCTCCATACTGTATTATGTATGTATACTTTCTCCATCTATTTAACTGATAACTATATTTACTTAAAGTTAAATCTGTTTAAGTTTATCTTGCCCTCTACATCCCTCCCTACCTCGCTCAGTCATATCTGTTGCTCTGCTTTGATCCCCTTTAGATTTTCACGGTGTGGTGTCCAGCAGTGTACAAAGCTTCCCTCATGCATTCAGAACAGGCAGGCTCTAGGAGGATAATCTGCCCACTTTCATCAGTGAGGCCGCTTTTCATTAATTCTGAATCTTAGCCTCCTCTTTTCTCCCCCTGAAGGTGAAGGAGTTTAAGGGTTTTTTGAAGGATGAGGTTTCCTGAGAAAGTTGGTCTTTGTTCACAGTCCCTGTCAGGTTGCTAGACAAAAGCAGCTTGAGAGGGTAACCGGGCCCTAAGCAAGCATTAGTTTTGAGGCATAAATAGAGATCTCTCTCTGGAAATAACATACTTCTGAAACTTATAATAACTTACGCTGTCTTTTTCTCCTTCCTCTTCATACCAAGTCACAGCATCATCCTTACTCCTCCATCACAAAACAACAAAACAACACAGAGCAAAAGCAGAAGTCTGCTCAAAAAGACTTTGGGAAAGGGTGGCAGAGATTCCCTCCAGCCAGCGCATCAGAGGGTGAAGTTCATTGTCAATAAAAGTGGAATTAATTACCGTTTCAGTCTTCGAGCAAATGCTCTATTTAGATGGGTACTGCACACAAAGCTGAAGTGGTGCAGAGAAGTTCCTTCTCTAAAGAAAGAAGCCCTTTGCTTCTTACGCCTGGAGAAAGGGCACCAACTTAGTCACTGAAGTATGCGGGAAGACTCTTTTAGGCCATAACACAACTCAGCCCGTAGACACCCCGGGCGCCTGACCAATAAATAATATCAATTTCTCAGACTACAGATGGGTACCTATTACACAGGAAGGGGGATCACCGCAGACCTTAGGAGGTGTCTACAGTTTGCTGTGATGACTGTTTTCCTATTCCCTACAGCAAGGTCAGTGAAGACCATCCAGAAAATTACATTTGCCCATGCACCATATTGTCTGCCAAGAGCTGCTTGGAATAAACAAGGGCAGTTTTGGTGCATGACCACATTGCTCCTTCCTGTCTCCAGGCCACAGCTGAGTAAATAGTGTTCAACGCTGCATGATGAAGAAAGAAAGAAAAGAAGGAAGGTACCAGTCAGAATGAGTGAAAACGAATCCACAACTGCTACTTTGGTTGCTACCACAAATTACTGTATCTCAAGTTCCAGTAACAAATGAAGCAAATCACAGAGAGTTTAAATCTGACCCCACAGCATAGGGCAGTGAGCTATACACACTCTACCGTGCTCTCGCAGCAGAACAAACTTGGTCATACTACGTGCTTAAGGATGGAGAGAGGCTGATTGCAATCTGGCATGTTAACCATGTTCATTTACAGCTGAACATAACACACTGCTCTTCTACTGCAAAGCAGCTAATAACAAATTCCAAAGCGATTTTAAAACAGCAGTACACTAAGGAGGAGATGGGAGGCTTAATAGAATAAGTACAGAAAAGTAAAGTGGTGTGGCTAGAGTTGCACACGAAGTACTTTAATTTTTGCTGTACTGGTCTTCAAACTCCTGCACAGCCTGTACTGCTGCTGCTGCTGTGCCACTAGCAAAATCCTGACTCTTCCCTACAGATCTCACTGTCTGCGAGTAGTTTATTGTCTTTTCGTACCTGAGGCAGACTCTTCCTCATGTTTCAGAGGCATAGTGGAGAAGGAAGTTTGTCCATGTGGTACAGTCTTAGAAAAAAACCCACCGCTTTCTGGATAAAAATGGCCTACCTTTGAGAAACATGAAGGCAGCTGCTTTGTATTTCCCTGGCTTTTAAAACACATTGTTTTTACCAGCTTCGTTTCTCATTTGTATGTGGCTGACAGATGGCACCTGACGTGAAGTGGTGCAAACTCTAGGAATGCTAAATGATGCGTTTATGCTGCTGTCAGTGTCGTGAGTGAAGTGCAGACACACCTGAGCTATCTTTAAGCTAGTTATCTTTCATACCGACAGCAGCCCAGCCACAGAAGCCTGGAGCTCAGTGAAGGCTGTAACATCTACCCAGGAAGCCAATAAATATTTAGGACTTAGCCTGAATTGCAGTCATTGCTGCTGTATCTAGGCTGCTTTCGGCCCAAGAAGTAGCTATCTACAATGCTGTCACAACACTGTGACAGCTATAAATACGCCCAAAGCAGTAGGAGAATATTTACCGCAGCTGGTGTATGAAATCCGCCCCAAAAAGTCACATTAGTAACTTCCCAGAAACACAAGGATTGCCTTGATGAATATACGTTAAAGTTCCCTCTTCCCATCATCTTTTATGTACAACCACTATCCAAGCAGGCTGGAGCCCTGGGCAATGTAGCTTTCCCCTTTGGATTATGGTAGGACACACAATTTCCACAGGTTGCTTTTTGACCGCAGTCATGAAGTCATTCAAGAGTCATAAAGTCATAGAGCTGTAAATCAGTCTCCTGGAAATATAATAGAGAACAGCCTAATAAATAATAATTTTTTTTTTTTAAAATGTTGGGAGAGTCTTTCTTGGCCTTTAGTTTTTTAATGTTTCTGGTATAAGTACATATCACATCCTTAGGATTCTCTCTATATCCGTACAAGCTTGCAACCTTGTAGAAAAGAACAAAAACAAACAAAAGCCCCTAAAAATAAAAGTCTAGGTGTTCTTGTGCTGTCTACAGAAGCTGCGATTTTACAAAAAACTGAATATAAACATAAGTATTGATAATACTGCAACTTCACACCTTACATCTGGCTAATAGGCTATGCTCTCCACGTGCCTTGTTCACAAAATACCTATAGCCTAATTTCCTCATCTCTCCATATATCTAGTGCTAATAACAAACAGAAAACTAAGAATTCTAGGAAAATTGATCCATGCGTAGGACCTAAACAGTGATACACACCTGTGTAAAAACCCCGTTTCTTCCTCATAAAACTTTCTACTCAAAAAAAAAAAAATTATTCCTTTTCAATTAATCATTTATAAAATTTTGCATTGAGAGATTTTGTGACCTAACATGAATAAGATCTGTTCCTGTTATTTGAGAGAATGGTTGTTTAAATAAGAATTTGAAACAAAATAAAAACATTCAAGGGCTGTTTCTTTGACTAATTCGCTTTTTCCACTGACAAGAAGAGATATAAAATAAACAGAAACCAGAGTGTGCATTTGTCTAATTTTAAAAATTGATTTTCCTTATTTTTCAAACAAACAAAAAGTGAAACAGCAGGTCACATAATTATCCCCATAATTTGAGATGGAAGGTTAAATAAATATAAACTAAACAATAAAGAATAAGCACTCACACACTTTCCCCTTAAGTTGCATAAGGATGTTCATGTAAGATGTGTACAGCAGGATTCATTCTGCTCTTGAAGTGTACAGACAGCTCCCACAATCATTAGAAAATAGTCCTAAGAACGTAGGAAAATCAGCAGAAAACTGAGACACCCCCACTTGTTACTTTCAAGCAACAGGAAAATGCACTAGAAGCCAAAGATTTCTGCCAGGTTAGCTCAAAACCAATTTCATTTTTTAAAGGAAGGTTTCTAGTGAATAGTTTAAAGAGGGTAATGGTCAAATCTGTTTCGTGGATCAACATAAGAATCTGTGCTTTACATGGAGTCTTGGACCTCAGTAGCTTTAAAAGACTATGTGGCTTTGTACCAATGTCTGGCTCAATCTCATTAGACACCAACAAAAAACATTTATTTTCTTAGTTTTAATAACTGGATGCATTACCTCTGCCTTCCTGATGGTGAAATTCAGCAAGCAGCTAAGCCAAAACCTTACTCCTGCTGAAAGGGGCAGGTCTCACTCCACTCTCTCTTCTTTCCTTCCCACCACTTGCTGCTGGCCACATGGTTCTGAGCCACCCCTTGTGCCAGCTCTGGCACTCAGCAGGTCCCTTGCCAAGAAAATTCAACTTTTCTTGGGGGCTGGTGAATTGAACTGACTCTCAGAAATATCTGATGAAAGCTTGTGCAAAGCAAGCTGTGGAAGAGCATGGCCAGATGCAGGGAAGAACGTAGAGAGGGAGCGCAAAACCTCCCCTCCTCAGCAGAGATAAACTTAGATAGGCTCAAGTAATTCTCTGCTTAAGATGTTTTAATTCTTAAAGTCGAGGATGTACACAAGGCATTGTCATAGGATTAATGATCCTCCTAATTAAAAGTAGGTTCAGCTTTACTGGCTGTACTTGCACCATACCTGCTAAGACGGTTTGTGAACGCTCTGTTATCAGACACACTCTTAAGACAGAACTTTTGGCATCCTTACTATCCAAGCAGGCAGATGAGCTCAGGTTATTCACAAACCCCATCTGCTCTTTCCACTGATATCGTTTAGGTCCAGATCCAGAAGGGATCCCAGGGCATCCTCAGGAAAGGTTCTTCCAGGAGCGTACTTGCAGCACTGGGTGCACCCTGGGTTGCCTCTCCTGACCTATGAGAATACTGGCAAAATCCTGCCAGACGTAAGGGTGCTGCTGCAGGCAAGTAGTTGTCACAAACAAGACGTTTTGCGCTCTGCAAAAGGAGCATGGCTGAAAACAGCAGACTTAGGTGACTCCTGTTGACAACAGGTAGAAAAGATCCAGCTTATGATGTGAACAAGCAAAGAGTGACAAGAGATTTAGTGAGATTTGCCTGGAACAACCTGTGTCAGACTCGGGACAAATATAGTGGAGAGTTAAGCAGACTGACCTAAAATGATTTGTTGGGGGAGTGCTGCAAGAGAGAACAGTTAGAGAGGATTAGCACTGTGGTTGAGCAGAAAGCTAGTTTTGAGGCTCTCAGGTAAGAAGAAAAAGATTCAGCTGCAGCTGATGTGAAGAATGAAAACATTCGTTCTGGAGGGGAATCTGGACAGTTCATATGAACAGTAAATTCACTGAAAAGCGGGCTTATTATGGGCAAAGTTCCAGTAGCACCATATTTTGAGTGAGCTAAAGGTTTTTTAAAGAGTAAAATCCTGTAGATGGTGTGATTGTTTTTCTGCCCTTTGATCTCGACCCCTTTTATCAATAAACCACTTGCCAGATTAACAAAAACAAAAAATGAATTTATACAGAACTGCTCCAATTCTATCTCCAATATCCAGACTCTTGCTGTTTATACAAACTTTAATCATCCTCTAGTCCCTTTCAAATTCCCCATAATTATCCTTAAGTATCAAACGTTTCATGTGGCAGCATTACTTCAGCTTTGAGCGAATGTTACTCAGGGCAGGATGAGCTGTGCCAAAGGTACAGTCCAAGGCTATCATCTGGCGTGCTTATGTGGCTAGCATGGCACATCCACAAACTGAAAAATTTAAACTTTCATTAGAAAAATAAAAAAAGTTCTCAGCTCTCATGGTTGTAAAGAAAACATTCCAATAGTGGAAGAGTTTAACTGATGCGCTGTGGTATTCCTGAATCCACATGCAGCCTGAAACATGACTCAAGTTTGAACTTTCCACCTACTTTGCAAACCTTAACACTATACCTAATGCAACACTAAACACAATGTTAACTCTTTAATTTCTTGGTTTAACTATAGGATGGGACTTCAGATGAAGTTGGAGCTTAAAGAACTCAGAGTTCCTGAAGTGCAAGAACAGCAAACAATAAGAACGGAGAAGCAGCCACAACTTCTGTCAGTATTTCCAGAAGTAGAAAAAGAAGATAGAAGATGACAAACAAGAGAGCCTGGTTTAAATTTTCCAGTACATTATTGACTACAGCAACCAAATAGTGGCTTAAACTTTATTTACTACATGGACACCCAATTTTTTCCATGCAGCTTTCTTTAACATTTGCAAAGATAATTCTGTGCATATTCTGAAGCACATATAATCCTAAAGATGTGCTCAGCTCATTGAGTATGATCCAAAAGGGCATTTAGCCTTCTCCAAAGGACATAAGCCTGCAGCAAACAAAGCGGACTACAGTACAAAAATGTATGACTTCCCCTCATGTTTCAGAGGCATTAAAAAGCCAAGTAAGAAATGTTAAAAATGTCCTAAAATCTGAAGTTAAGTGTGATTATAAATACGCTGTATATTCTTGGGTAACTGTAAGCCTGTGAACAGAGATCACCCCTGGTAATCCTCGGTCGGTAGGTAGCTAACAAGGGAAATGACATCAGATAATAAGAGGCACTTTAATCTACTAAATATAGGCATAGCAAAACCAAACCAACACAAGACTGGCTCTTAAGACAGATAAACTAGAAAACTAGAAATAAGATACAATTTCAGAGTGAGAGTAATTTATAACTGAAATGCTGTGACATTTGACATTCTTTGTATGTGTCGACTATAAAAGTATTTTTTCCTTTCACTGTAACATCACTACAGATGCAACTAGCAGATCTTCCGAGCAATAGGTGAGCTAATAGATTTAGACTGCTTCTATCTTGTTCAACAGTTGATTTTTCCACACTTTGATGAGTTTTCAGTCACTCATTGAGAAAATAATCAATCCAATGCTAGAGCTAATTGGTCGTGTAAACAATAAGGAGCAAACATTCCTGTTGGAGTTCTGGCCATCTGGGGGGCAGACTGCTCAACCACTTGAAACGGGACCCACAGCAATCTTAATAGTGAAGTACAGGAATGCCGGCAACACTTCACTGGAGGGGACCATCAACATTTCCCCAAGCTCTCAAACAGCAGCACTAATCTTTAGACAAGATGTGGATCAGCCTCTATTCAAGAAAACAAGTTGTCATTAAGCTTAAGATCTTCAAAACAACTAAAGAATTCATAGCTACACATCCATCACGAGATGGGCAGAGTAAACGGGCAGGTGGTACGCAGCTGCATCTCATGCAATACAGGACCTTACATACAACCCCTCCTCCCTCAGATATGTACTAGGTCTAGTGACAATAATGGGACTACGGCCAGGGAGAGGCACACAGTCTTCAGTTACTGTTTGGTATTTCCCTTCTGCTTTGGGAGCCCCAAGAAATACAGTTAGCTGGCAGACAGCTCATCTGCGTCATGCACACAGGGTCAGGGCGCAGAAGAAAGCTATGACATTGGCCTAAAAAGAAAAGGAGGTAGAGGTTAAGGAGGACATACAATGAACTATGGAAATGCTGCAGATTGCTGTAGCAATCTCAGATCAAAGATCTCCTTCACTTCCATTTTTTTCTAGCCCGATCTTTCCAGGAAACACCAGTGAAAGGTTCCGGTGAACCAGAATCAGGTATTTTCAAATATCTTGAATCTCCCAAGTGTTTCAGACTTCAATGTGGCACGTAAAAGCATGAAGTGCAACAGTCAACAATTTTCTCAGAACAATGAATGAAATGGAAATGTTTCGGACTTTTCTCTTTTAATGACTGTTTTGGAAGAGGCTTTCAAGGAACAGTGTAGTTCCTACAAACACCCCATGCAAGAGAGAGACAGAGCATTTCAGCATAATTTAGATCACAATCAAGGATAGCCTTGTGTGTCTCTCCCTGTCCCTGCTCCGCATCGACTCTTAAATAATCCACTGCAAAGTTTTGAACAGTTAACTGCACCTTCACCAACACCTGTCATCACAGCAGGCGCTCTGATACTGCTTCTCTGAAACATGTCCATCATGAGCCCAACCATGAAAGAGACAAGTTCAGGCTTGTGAAGAATGGAGAATCCCACATGCCACCGAGAGTGACACCAGCGTGCAGTTACGCAAAGCAGTCAACTCACCGTGGTTTAAACGCAAGAAGCTGGTTGTGATCGACAAATCACTAAATGGTCTAGCACATCTTTCTCTGTGCACTTGTGTTCACCTGGAACAATTTGACTACCTGATTTAAACATGAATCTTCCAAGAACTGAAAGCTATTCATAGTCCTGGCCATTCTTTGACTTTACTGCAAGTATATTTATATATAAGTTTATATACAGGCTATGCAGTATAACCTCAAGCACCCAGACTGTTGGCTAGTTTTCTCCAATTTTGTTTCACAAATTATAATGCTGAGGAAAACAGTCTGAAAGGAAAGGACATTGTTTTTAGGAGCCTCTGAGTCAACAGTTAAAGCCTCTATTCATAAAAATAAGTATTGCAGTATTTGGACCTATGCTTGGGCAGTGTTGTTCAGTCACGTAAAACGCTCTCAAACACACCGATACCGAGTCTCTTTTATGAGTGTAAAAACTTAAGAGGAAAACGAACCTCAAACCAAACAAATCAATAAGAGAACTGGCTGGAGGAAGGTAATCTAGTTAATGACAAGACTGAAGAAGTCATCATTAGTTATTTAGAAGGAAATGCAGTGGAGCATGTAAGCTCCACAGAGAATGTTTGGAGCGCATTACAATATCAATGAGTTAGATTAATGATTATAAATGACCACCACTACAGAACTGGTCTGAATGCAGAACAGAATGAATGCACTAAGAGAAACCTGAAAAAACAAGGCATCTAACTACCCCTTTTAAGGGTATGCTTTTGGCTAAGGTTCTGTAACGTCTCTTGATTTTAACTCTTACAATACTGTAGTCAGCTGTGTGTCCTAAAAAATAATAATAATTTTTAAAAAGATCGAGAAGAAGAGAGAGAAGGAAGGAAGTTAGTTTTCTCTGTATTTCACATGGAGAAATACATGTTTAATAAAAATCTAACACAGATATTCATTTCTAAAAAATGAAACAAACCCTTTTTTTTTTTGTTTTTAACGTTCTTTAAGCTTCAGCCCAGCAAGTTCTAAACTCTTCAGATGTCCAGATGAAAGCTTCTCATGGACATCATGCATCTTTGTCAAAGTTTAACTTAAATGCCACCTATTTTACAGCTAAATACATTTCCATGGACCATATACCATGAACCACAAATTAAGAATATTTTGCTGGAGGAAAGTTCAGGCAAATGCTGTAAATCCTCCAGCATTATGCCCTAACACTGATGGTATGCATATATTATGGTAATCAGGGAAGTGTAAGAAACTAGACAAAAGAGCAACTCTTATTGCGGAAAGAAAAAGGACACTTTCTTGTTGCTGCACAGGGCTTTCTAGAGGGGAAAAAAAGGGCCATCTACTGGAGGACAAATGTAGAGATGAATCCATACTGTAATCCTGGCTTGTAGAAACCGAAAATAGATAGAGTTCAGTGGTCTAATCTTTTTCAGCCTCATAATGAGGTCAGGCTCTTCAGGATCTTTGTAAGGATCTTTATGGCAGGAGCAATAAAAAGGAATATCATTTAACTGATTAGCGGTGGGATGATAGCTTAGCACAGTGAGCAATTGATTTTGACCAGATATGACATGCAAGTGATCTCTCCCAAACGAAGTATGATCAGTATTCTGCGGAAAGTCCTGCATGGATTGCTGCTGTGATGTAGGCTACTGAGGAGACAAAGCAAAGAAGAAACAGAACACAACCTCTAAAAGATGTAGGCCTGTCCTTACTTGGAATAAAAGATGGCAGGAGTCCTAAAACCCCAAATACAGTTACTGCTGACTAACCCATTTAATGACAACAGTGAGATGGGCCATCCATAGTGAGTAACACTGTATTAACCTCTACTAGCAGCTGGGGCCTCAGCTACATTGTTCTAACATAGCTGTACTCTTTGTGGTTTCGCTTACATTTTTTCGTCTCCTATGCAACAATATCCTGACTGTTCAGCAAAAAAACCATCATGGAAATGCAAGTATGATAAATCCTCAGAGTGGGAGTCAAGATGAAAGCTGCTCTTTAAGCATCTCCAGCCATTGAAGACTTACAAAACACATGTTCCTTTTATTTGCTGCAACATTTGCCCTTCTTTTCCCATTCGATGTTGAGACTTATGGAGCAAGTCTGAAAATCAGATGGTGCAAATCATACAGCAATATAGCTTTAAGAAGTACTTAAATGTAATGTATTTCAGCATATGTTCTTGACTCAAAGGAAATGTGCTGGATCTTTCAAAGCAGAGCTTAAAAGCTGAGGTCCTATTTGCTCCATGTAATTATAAATGTTTCTTAATGCTGCCCTGTTGGGAAAAAAATTGCTTCCTGGTGTTTCTGGCAAAAGAACTGTATCTAAACTCACTACATCAGATGTAGCTGCATTTTAGTAGTATTCTATGTGAAGTGGATGGTAAAAAAAAGGATGCTATATAAACGTATTAATTCATATTCCTCTCACTTTCACGCCACATTTAAAGGTAACATCCATCCTTCCAGTTGTCTCTCACATGAGTTATCTCCTGCCTGGATCTGTTTCAGGCTCTGCTGTTCCAAGTCCCCACCTACATGCAGTACTAAGGGCTCTGAAACTAGTAGTGCTAGCTCTTAAGAGATTCAAGATTAAATAAAATTATTAACATATAGGGGATCCCAAAGGAAAGCAGAAAATATCCAACCTCCAAAAAAGCTCCGAGATGTTCAGCAGACAAACACAAATTACAAGAAACAGCTCCTCAGTTATTAGAGAAATACAGAAGTGACTCTCTAGACTTGAGAACCTGGCTCCACGTGCCAAACCAAGACTTTACTTACCAGCTGCTGGAATCAGAAACTCTGACAGGAAGAATAGGAGCCTTGAGGATCCATGCTGGTGGGCAACAAACAATGTTGAAGTTCAAGGTTTCTAAATTATCTCCACTAAATGGGATATGTTTGGAAAGTCACTTTACATGACATGTTTATCAAGGGAAAAAACAAATCTTCTCACTATTTACTTTTGCTCTTTCCTTTTAGGAGGATGTTTTCTGGGGTTTGGTAAAGAACAAATAGATGAGTGCTGCAAAGGGAAATAGACTGAGAGCCTTTATGTGTACATCTCATTTTCACTTGCAGCTTTGTATACACAGCTGTGACCAGAACAGACTTTTGCTGAATGAAGGACACGCAGTTCTGCACCCGCTGCCACAGCACAAGGAAGATCACCATTACTTGCTTTGCAGTTAAGGTTTGAAATAACAAATCAGTGAATTATTTGGGAATTTAATGAGCTTTTCTTCTGATTTCTTTTTGAACTGTTGTCTGTATCACTTTAAAGTCTTTCCATGAATACAGTGTAGATTTGAAAGCTTTCCAGTGCTAGACAGATTAGATTCTAATTTCAATCTCTAAGTAAAATGTTAACTATTCTAGATGTTAAAAGGAAGCAATGAAAATACTTTCTATTATACCTATTGGGAAACAGAAAGAAAACTATACAACTACTAGAAGTCTCTGGTATAGCAGGAATACGTGGAGATGCAGGTGTGCAATTTGCGGCTGCAATAATGTGCCTTCAGATGCTAAATAGGAATAGGGACAGAAGAGTTTTGACTAGTAAAAACTTATGCTCTGTACAACAAGTATAACTTATTATTCATCTTTCCAGTATTTTAATTTTTGTAAGTGTGAATACTGCTGGTCAGCAACAAAAACAAGATTAGTATTTAGTGATAATGATATATCAGCAAATGGCCATATTTGACTCAAAAAGCTATAAGGAAAAAAATCATTGAATGAAGGGGTAAAATTAAAGCAGGTGAAATAGTATCTAGAATTACTAAGCAAAAAGATAAAAAATATTTACGATTTTCTCAAAAAAGTGACAATGTTCAGCTGAGCCACAGATTTGTCACAGATCAAACAGCACTAGCTGCGCATAGGAAGTCTGGGATTCAGTCACAATTCCTCCCCTGCTTGGGAATACAGGAGAAGAATACAGTGGTCTAATTATTTATGTTTGAGGCACTTTATAACAGGTTAAAGTTGATACGTAACATTGTAAATAGAGATCTGTAATCCTTTTATGAACTTGGCTATCATGGCCTGCAAGCATTAATGGGAATAGAAAACATGGCATGAATGAACAAGAGAATTGAATAGTTATAAAAAGACCAAACAAAGATTATATTATCCCCGAAAATCTGGGACAACAGTTACAAGACACTAGTACATTTGCATGTTTCAGGTAGAAAAGATGCCACCACTTTCCTATGCAGAGATTGAAAACAAATGAAAAAAACCCTAAAAACCAAAGCACTGGCACTCTCACCTCCCCAAACGGGGTTAAGATGCCTTGGAGAAAGAGGATAGTTACTTGTCAGGGAAAACCCAGTGATCTGTGACACAGAGGCAAACTAACACAGAGAAGTGAAATATGGAAGTGGCTGGAGGAACTCTGCATGATCCTCAGTGGAAGATGACAGTATACCTTATAAACAAGCCTACATACAAGGTTTTCTTTAAACACTTTTCTCTAGGGAGACTTGGAGAACCTAGCACTGGTACCTTAGAGAGAATGGAAGTGCAGGAACTAAGTTTCAGTCAGATCAACAAGAGGGTTCTAATGCACGCGACGGGACTGCAAAATCAGGAACCCAGCATGCAATGAGAAAAATCATAATTATTCCATCCTGCACCCGGTCTGAGACTGAAGAAGAATAATACCTGCTATTACACAAGGAAAGTTCAGCAGTTTGGCCAGTCTGGTAACTGTGACACTTCCCACTATGTACCTGGAGATGCGGGTTGTGGCACACAACAGAGGTCTTCCCATTTCTTAAGATGATGAATAGCAGTGCTGGATGTGCACTATTGCCTTTCTTGCTCTGAACGTTAGTTAGAGTTAAGTAGAACCTATAAGGCAAAGCAACTTTTCCCCTCTTATTTACATAAGACAGGCACAATCTCATCCTCTTCTCTTAAAATTACATCCCCCAGACTTTTCACTTTCAAAGCAGAAGGCCTTGGGTCGAGAGAGACTCTTCTGTCACGGAACGCCAAGGGAATTAGAGTACCTACTGCAATCAGGACCCAGAGACATGCTATTGCCCATTCAGTACAGAACATTCCTGGGACAAAGTTATGCATTTAGTCAGCTACCCAACACTAGCTAGATCCTTCAGTTATGGGTCCAGTCTCCAAATAATGTTGAATATTTTCCTCATTAATTTGGCTGGGTAGATTATCGCTGAAAGCCTAATTGTGCATTATTGCTAACTGAACGGATGAGAAACAAATGAACAGAATCCCCGATGAAGAGATCTGAGAGCACTGCGAAGCAGACAGTCACTAGTGTTCTAAACAAAACCTCTCTTTATTACACTGGTGAATATTTAAATTTTTAAAATATAAGGACATATGTGTTTCTATTTCTAGGGTTTTCCTTGTCTGTTCCAAGACAGATCATCCTGTGAAATTGGAGCCCAACATCAGCTGTACAGAAGGAAGGTCTTTAAGTACATGATACCGCATTTAACAGCGTTCCTGTGCCAGTCTGCATAATGAGTGGGGGATGAAAAGCAATCGTTTTTCTTCATGTACAGCTCAGTGAGGACAGTTCCAAGCCTGCCACACAAAACTTCTTTAATAATGCAATCCAGTGCCTTTGATTTGAGGAACACGCAAAAGAATAAACAACCTATTAATCTAAATTTTCTCGTTTGCCTGAAAGTACAAAGCGGCAACGAACAAACCTCTTGGCTACATTAAGTGTACTGAAATGCAAAACTGCTTCTTTTCTCACCCTACAGTTACTCAGGAAAAACGAGGGGGGAGAAGAGGGAAGGGAGAGAACAGGCAAGGGAAGCAGAAATGGTTTTAATATAAATTGCTCCGTCAAAACATAGGGCACAATGAATTCTGAAGAAGGCTTTCAAGTATTGCCACACGAAGGCACTTCAATACAAGTGGATATGCTCAGAAGATGAGTGCAAGAGATAGCATTACTTAGTAAAGAGCAAGAATCCTCAGGCTAACCAGCTCTCAATTGAGCTGGTACTGTCAAGATGAAGGAACCACAGGTAGTAGCTTGATTAATGTTTTCAGTGGTTTTGTTTGTTTTGGGAAGCTTCAATACAAAATACAGGTGAACACCTTGATTAATGTTAGTCTCCTGACTGTCTGCAGTGGTGTGCTTTGCTCTGTTATTCTAATGTACTTGCAGTCAGCAGAGGTGCTTTCATTATCCATCCACAAATTTTAACATCTGAAATGGAATTATTCTAGAAGCATTGTCAGTCTGACTCAGACAGAGTCTGCTGTGCCCGAGCGCTACGAGTGTGGCTGGAGGATATGTTTAGGCATTTGGCTAAACAGTTTTGGCAAATGTTCTTGGTTCCCCTACAGCCTTTTTCACAGCTTGAGAAGGGCAGAGAGATATTAAAGTTGCTTGTCAAAGCAGCTTTACTACATCTACGGTTTGGGTAAAACATGCATAGTTTCAGTCAAATTCTTCTCTGTATGTATAGCAAATTATAATGTACATCAGAAAGTTAGGAAAAAGAAAAAAGCTACTTCACTGGCTGTAACATAAGTGGGCTTTCGGAAAAAGTGGAAAAAATATTCTGACAACTTTGGGATGAGCAGAACCACCATAAACTGAGAAAAGAGTAAGACCTCTACAATAGAGGAACTAATATCTGTGGGCTAAGCATCCATAATACTTTTTGTACTGAAAGTTCAGGAAGAGGTTCAAAATGCGTGCAACCAGGGTATTTTCAGTAAAATGTTATTTGAGCCAATATACTAGTCATCTTTCTGCTTTGGCTCCCACTCTTCAGTACACAGTTAAAGCCCTCAAGGCAAATTTAGCAAGCTGTTGATAGCTTATGCTACAGTTGTAAACAAGAGATCTGAAGTTATATATAAATTGTTTTCTGAGGAAGATAAGTTTTATGGTGCTAAGAGCAAGTTTGGCCTGCTAGGCCCTTTATATCACCACCAACCAAAGCTGTAATACAAACATAGATTTTATACTGGGTCATCTACTGAAAAGGGCAGTCCTGCTCTCCTCCCTACCTTCATTCCCATATTCTCCATTATGCCAGCACAGCTGCCTGGACAGCCCCATTGTGAATGGGAAGACACTGATTAAACTGAAAAATAACTTCTTTTTTCCAGGTTATTTTTTGTTCGGATCAGCTCTGTGCTGTCTTCACTACACAGCCAACTGCACCCCGACAAAGAAAGAGAAGAAAATTAGGAGCGGAGAGGAGGCCAAGGACGACTACTTCCCTCACCAGTGCCAACCTAAAAGTGCTTATCTAGCCACAGATTCAGTTGTCTTCCTTGGGTAGAAGCAGTTTCCTTGCAAGCCACCTGGTAGAACAGCTGGCCACAGGACTCCCAGTAAAACTCTCTCCTTCTATCTCCAACGTCTGAAAGCAATGCATCACCGTCCTCAGAATGCAATCCACAAAATGTCCCTACCTCCACAGCAAACAGGACAGAGTAATAGGCAGTATTTTACAAATGATAGTACCTGTGATTAGAAAAGGCAAATGAAATCCATAATATTCCTGTTTTTTTTTTTTTTTAAAAAAAAGTCAACTCTAGTGAAAAAGCAGGAAATTAATCTCTTGAGAGTAAGTTGAACTATCTCCTGCATCATACAATTCTAAATCATTAAGGAAATAGCTTATGGTTATTAAAGCTAGAGAATTAAAAGGATAAATCATTCTGAATTTATCTACTGAAGAATCTCTTACAGGAGTAAAATCTTGAACTAAAGTTAGTGAACAAGTGCCAGGTGCCTCCAATTATATCCTCCAGTAGCCACCATCTGAAGAAATTTAAGGTCATCTTAATTAAGGACAAATGAATCTTTAATCAGTCACTTTAGTACTCAGCAATGGTGTATAAGCCTCTGTTTTGTAGCATTCAGAGGCTGCATTTTAAATGGTTTTATTAAACAAGATAGGAACATCCCTTGCTCTGGGCAAAAAAGTCATTAGATGCAGCTAGTTCCACCCTGTCTCTCTTATGCATTTGTATTTGACTTGGAAAGGTGCATCTCCTTCAAAAGTGCCATGTCTGCCTTAAGGTTTTCCAACCAAGTCAATTTTCTCTCCTAGTAATGGGAGTACCTACTCTTTTGAAGTTTTGTTTTTCTTTCCTTTTTTTTTTTTTTTTTTAAAAGAGTTACTCATGATTATCAAGTGGTTGAAAGTGTAATAATTAATTTTAAAATTACCAGATTAGACTTCTCTGCAGAGAGCAGGTTATTAATAGCTGAAGAGTTCAAAATTCTGAAAATCCACCCACACTTGGACTGACATGCCAACATAAGGCATATTTTGCCTTTGCTGTCAGTTTCCATTGCTATTTAGAAGATTTACTATTCAACTTTATGAGCAGCAAACAGAATTACAACAAACCACTCTAACTTGAATAAACCGAAAGACCTGCTTTTGGATCTTCACAGTTTAAAAATCTATTTTTCTACTCAATAGAATAAAATAAGGATGAGCAGGGATCAATCCATTTATAGATAATAACCCTTTTAGAGACTTTACAGCACTGAAATTTTCATCTTCTGTTACAATTTCCTGTTTCAAATTAAAATTTTCCCTGTTCATGTCATGCAAAGAATATAACAAGGCTTTGTCCAAGCTGTTACCTAATTTCATGCACAGCTTGTAAAATGAACAAAGAAGAACTACCTGCTACTGAATTTGTTCAATACATGGAATAGGAAGGCAGTTAGTATTAATCAATTATTTCAGTAGTGTAAGATCTTGTTTATCTCAAAAAAAACCAAGGAAAAGCCATGTAAAAACATGACAGTAATACAGCATTATATTTGTATGGCTAAGCATTGTAAATGTCAGAAAATGCTAAAATTAGGAATGTGCAGAAAACTGTATCTACCTCAAGTCCCTGTAAGTTGTATCATCATTTCCTCCATTATGCAAATACTATTCTTAAGCATTATTCTGTTATAGCATTTTTCCTAGTTTCTTCATAACATCTATCATTCTTCATACAAATTTTGTTGTCACAGTGGTGCCAAACATCTTTATTGACAGATTTTTGTATTATAGTTTATTTGGATGGAATGTCACATATTTTCCTTTCCAAAAGGTGCATAAGCCTACCCAAGATGAAATTCAGATAATAGGAGAGATTAAGTTCTCTGCCAAACACTGACAATATTTTAATTACCTTTCTGATATATTTCAACTGGAAGATTCAAGTAAAACTCATCTAGTATTAGCACAGATATCTTTCATAGTGTCGTAGTTTAACCTCAGTCAGCAACTAAACACCGAACAGCCGCTCGCTCACCCCCCAACCCCCACCCCCTCCCCCCCGTGGTGGAATGGGGGAGAGAATCAGAAGAGCAAAAGTAAGAAAACTCATGGGTTAACATAAGAACAGTTTAATACTTGAAATAATAATAATAATAATAATAATAATAATAATAATAATGAAAAGTAAAACAACGAGAGAGAGAGGAACAAAACCCAGGGGAAAAAAAAAACCGAAGTGATGCAACGCTCACCACCTGCCAACCGATGCCCAGCCAGTCCCCGAGCAATGATCGCTGCCCCCCAGCCAACTCCCCCCAGCTTATACACTGAGCACGACATCATATGGTATGGAATATCCCTTTGGCCAGTTTGGGTCAGCTGTCCTGGCTATAATCCCTCCCAGCTTCTTGTGCACCTCCTCGCTGGCAGAGTATGGGAAGCTGAAAAGTCCTTGACTTAGTATAAACTGCTTACCAACAACTAAAACATCAGTGTGTTATCAACATTCTTCTCGTACTAAATCCAAAACGCAGCACTATAGCAGCTACTAGGAAGAAAATTAACTCTGTCCCAGCCAAAACCAGGACACACAGACTCCTAAGCAGTATAAAAATAAATAATACAATGTAAAAAAAAAAAAAAAAGTCTGCTGACAGCAGTGAATAACAGCAAGAAGCCAGGACTTTACAGAAAACTGGAAAGAGAAACAAAATGAAACAGGTAAGAAAAACCAGGCGACAAAAAGTCAAAGATAATGCTATGCATATCAGGAGAAAACTGTAGTAATGATAGTCCTCTTGACATTTTGCTCCATGGGGGGAAAAATAAAGTAATATTCAGAAAAAGCATGTGCTGTATTTAATATAACACGTTTCGTCCTTCTTTTTCTGCATAATCCAAACATTTTCCATTTCAGTGGTAATTTGGGAAGATGTCAGTAGTGGAGTGGTACTTAACATATTAAAAAATTAAAAGCAGATGTTCATAATTTCTGTCAGAATTTTGAAGAGGGTTGGCTGACAAGCTCTCAGCACTGCTGAGAATTGATTTTCAAAGTCTGAAACACCTGGGAAATTTTATAGGACTAGAAAAAAAGCTGAAGTCGCATTAGCACTTAACAATTGTAAGATCAGGGGCTTACTCTGACTGAAGTGGCTACCCAAGAAGAGCACGCAGTATACCAATGAGTCCAAGGATGTGGCCGAAATAAGGCCTAAAGTGGTGCCATCGCTTGAGATAACCTAGGCATCTGTACCATGGCCAGCTTGATAGTACTCCCAAATAAAATATTCAAACAGAAAATATTGGACTTCATCGGTTAATTACTAATAGCTATCAACCATGAAAAACTTTTCTTGGTGAATTAAGTAGTCTTTTCAAATGGGAGCACAAGTCTGGATGTAAAAAAGCATCAAGTAACAGTTAGGCTTTGAGAGATACCAGACTTCATACTGAACAGTGCTGTGATTAAAAAATTTGAATTATTCAAAACAACCACCAAACATGTTAACAGGATAACTGTTACGTCTCAAAATGAGGATGAGGAATCACTACTTCGAAGGTGTGTTTCTCCTGGGATACCCAAGAATACCCCCTTAGTTCTGCATTCTGAAGCAATTTTTCAATTAATGGCCTAGAGAAGAACAAGAATTAATGATAACATTTGTGAGCCACACAGAAACTGAGGAAACAATAAAAATTTAAAAGGAATGAGCAGTAACATAGAAAAACCTCATTGACATAGTCGGCTCACACCTAGCTTAGGGTATCCTCCTATATGAAACACTATATCTAGAAACAAAGAATGCAGAGGGCTCCACCTGCGTAAACAGTATCTTTGAAAACAAGTAGAGAGGAAGGTGACCACAAGTGCTCAGAATAACGTAATCAGGAGAATAATACGGTCCTCAGATGCGTAAAGACAGCAATGTCAAGAAGAGAGGCTGAGTGACCAGCGTTTGACCAATCTGAAATACCCACAACTCGGGAATGATGGTGAGAAGTGAACAGGAGTCAGAAGCGCTGCACGAATGATCACGTGCTTACGAAACACGCCTCACAGAAAAAGGCTCAATGTGATAATTTACTTGGCTTATCAAAAAGAAGGATAAGAAATTGACTTCAACATATGATTCAAATACTTAAAAGAACATAAACTTTTCATAAACTTTTAAAAAAATATTTAAGGTGAAGATAATCACATTGTTAAAGACTGCCACAAGTTGAGATTGTAGTAGCATGTTCAGGATTCTGATTTTACTAGCCCCTAATGATACTTTTCAGTTCAAAACCAAGTCTTAGTAAATTCTGACCTCCGACAAAACAAAAGTTATCAAATAAACGACCTTCCTCCCCTGTCAGTACAGTTTCTTTCTCACCTGGGCCTTCTATCATCACAAGCAGTCTTTACAAGAAACTGTTTTCTCAGCAGCAGCAGCAGCAGCGTGGAGCGTGCACAAGGGCCACCCTGCTGCGCGCGTGCAAAACCACTACCCGTCGGTCAGGCTAAGGCGCGTGCGAGCACACCAGGAAGGTGTCCGAGAGCAGGCTATTTCTAGCAGCCCTCCTTCCCATGAAAACTCAGTACTTCATGGGGACCGGGCTGCAGGCCAGCCTAATTGCTCTGGCAGCACCAACAGCTGACTGCTTCCTCCTGCTATTTTTCCCAGGGGCCCTTCGGCCCCTTCAGGCCCACATGACTTAATCAAACCTGAATGCCCTTCTGGAAGATATGCAAATTATTTTTCAGTCGGACAAAAGTGTTTTGGCTCAATACTGGTGTTACTAAGTGAAGTTTAATGATGTGCTATACAGGTCAGACTACATGGCCTAATGGTACTTTCTGGCTATAAACTCGACAAGTGTATTACTCTCTAAAGGAGGTTTTAAAACAAAATATTAGTATATTCATTATATTACCTAATTAGACTGGGCCAAGTATCAATACAAAGCAATATGACCTGTATTTCAGGGCCAGGTTTGTCAACACTGGGATTTTTGCACTCATAAACTGCTAGGCGGTTTGAGTTCGGCCATGGTTGCAGAGTACCACACTCTGCATCCCACCTCTCGTGTGACCTCGCACTGGCGCATTTCAATGTGCTATGCCGGCAGAAAACTAACTCAAGCAGCAGAAGTACTGAATAGCTTTCTGCCAGTTTAGCATGCCGAGACAGATCAGCACGAGATCAGACAAGTGCTGGAGCTCCCATAAGAAGGATGCGAGAAGGCAGTATCTCACTAGCCAGCAATTAGATCAGGTTATGCTGACATGGTACTGCAGCTTTAATTAAGGCATTAGTAAAGTCTCAGATGCATTAAATTCAGAGAAGACAACAGCTTCAGTTTCCAATTTGTTTTAGGCATATGACCAGAATAGGTCTCTTTTTCCTGTCTAGCTCTTACCACAAGAAACTGTATCACTGAGCTGAAGCTTTTTCCACTGCAAAGTAGGATAAACCAACTATGAATGTTTCATAGCCACGTGAAGCACGGTACTCTTGTTTTAAAGCCATTTTAAAACCGATTGTGAAGAAAGACAAATTATGTTGCTTTCAAGGTAATGAAAGTACAATCTCTAAAAGAACAGGTTTCAACTTGCAGTATTCCATCTTGCCCTGGGCAACCCATTCACACTGCGTGGTGGAACACAGAGTCTTGTATATTCCCTTTGTTTATATTAAAGATACAATGTGGGATCATAAAATGCATTACAGGCGACAGCGCTTAACTGAACATGGGACAACTCTACGGGACACACACATGTACTTTCTTGGTTCTCTTTCACCTGTTAAGATCAACTAAAAAAACCAAGGACACCAGAGGTAATGCTAAGATAAAGATAGTATCAGTTGTTCTAGTTACAATAAGGCTTCTGGGATAAAGTGGCAAGCATTTCACTGGGTGCAGGGATCAGTTCTTTCTAAACAATAATGGTATCTCTACCTTATCCAGCCAGCTGCACGTCCTTGTATACATTACTAGAATTAATACTACACAGAACTCAACATAATTTGTTGTTTATTTACAACCATTCTTCTCACATGCTAATGAGTGACACCAGCTCTTCAGAGGGAGAATTTGCTTTTCTTGCCAATGCACCCTTGGCAGACTCTGCCCTTGAAATAGAAGATTGAAGGGAGGGACTGAAGCCAACGAGAGGGAATGCAAGGGAGGATAGTATGATATGAGAAGAATGCCTGCAATTTTACAGGGAGAAGACCCAGCTGCCAGTTATTCAGATGTTTGAACTCACACACAGATACTAAGCTGTTCCATCAACAAAAGGTACACACTTAGATATTCAACTGCCAGAAAATGCCAGGGAACAGGTGCTCCTCTGTGCTCTAACCTGCTTAGGTACTTATAATTGAAGATGGCTGCATTAAGAAATAGTGCAATACGCCACGCTTCCTCCCACCCCCTAAAACAAGGAAAACATCTCTACTACAACACCTTCATCCCCATGCTAGACAAAGCCTACGCAGATAATGTAGTTACCGGGCAGCTTCTTCAAACTCACCTGTGACTCAGGTAGGTAAAACATTCTGGGATTGGGACTTTGCTTTTCAACAAGCAAAAACTTAAAATCCTTCAGGATTTTGAAATTCCTTCAAAAACAGTGAAGTCATTTGCCTCCCTTTTGTTGTCTTCCAAGCTCCTATCAATCCATAATGGTGCTTTTGGCCCTTTCCAAATCACTTGACACTACTTGGAAGCATGGAGATTGCATGCTGTGGTTTTATCAGAATACATCTATTCAGCACATCCAAAGCTTGCAATAAAATGCATACGCAATTGAGTTAAAAAGCAATTGAACTATCACGATGTTTTAGTGACCCCTAGACTTCTTTTGGCACTCAAACATGGAAGTCACATGCTAAAACTGTAAAAGAAGAGAACCAAAGGATTTCTTGTAGAAGTAACATCCAGACCAGGCTAAAACTGCGGAACACAGTATCCCTTCAGGATCTCATCTGTACGCTAGCGTCACTGGAAAAAAAAAAATACAGTTACACATGCAGAAATAGGAGAACAAACTCTGCAACAAATTTCAAAGATGTTAACTCTAGTGGAATCTGAGGTAGTTCAGTTAAAGCCCAGACTGAATTCTGCGAAAAGTCACCCAATTGATTTCCAACTCATCCCATATCCATTCGAGTCTGATCCACTTCAAGACTTCAGAGAAGCATGTGTATGCACTGTTCATCTTCTGGTGGTTTTAGGAGGAAAAAAAGAAAAAAAAAAGCTTGTTCATGATGATAGCACACCCAAAATCCAGCTTAGCTTGTGAAGCACCACACAAGGGTTTTTCCCCTCCCCTAATTTATTGATTTTAATTTCAGCATTATAAATTAGTCAATAACATTTATTGCCACTTATGCCCAAACTTCCTCGCTTTCTGCTACACTCATCGTTATAATGAACAAGCTAATTATATTTTAGACATCCATCAAAACCTACTTAACCTAGACTGGTAGGTGGAACGGAGCTGTAAACCAGAATGAGTTTTAATTTATAACTATCATGGCAAGGAGAGGTAGAGTATGTTGGTTAAAATAATTGAATACAATTTTTTAAAGTTATCCATTAGAATCACATTTGTATTTTGCTGCCTGCTTTTATATTAAGGTACATAGGCATCAGGATTAGAGAGGTATAAAATCTCATACAAATGGATCTTTTTGTTTAAAAAAAATTTAGCCAAGAATTGCAAATGATCATGTTTATAATTGCATCAAGAATGAGCTGAAACACACATAGCACTCAGTAGAACAAAAGTGCATATTTCATCAGGTAGGTTTCAATCTGTACACTGAAGGTGGAATACCAGTATCTATTTTTTTGATTGCAAACTTGACAATTTCTCACCTCCACCTTGTCTGTCACAGTTCACTGCTCTTTCAGTTTGACAAACGAATTGTTTGAGTAGCTGTGTTGTAAATCTAATTACGAAAGTGATCCAAGTTAAAAATAAGCTTTAAAAAAACTCAATACAGAAGTAGTGAAATGATAGAAGCACACTGTACTGAGTATATCTGGACAATCCCTCAGTTAGCAAAGGGAAAATAAATACTTGTGCAGAAAAATCAGCAGCCTACGTGCCGCTCTAGCTGCATTCAAGACCCAAGAAGTTCTGTGTTGCACTTCCAATTACAGCAGACGGGAGCCAGTCTCAGAGGCTAAATCTAAGTTTTTTTCTGTGAGATGTTTTCACTTACCGTTATTGCTCAGTGTTGTTGCTTTTGCTTATTTGGTTTTGTTTCTCCTCAAAATCATCACAGAAGGCAACTAGAATGCTAATTTTTCTTTAAAGCTCAAGGATAATAATATCTGTCGTATCTGCATTTACCTTGAAACCATTTCAAGTTCAAAGTTATCTGAACAAGGTTCCTGAAG
Source organism: Calonectris borealis (assembly GCF_964195595.1). NCBI lineage: Eukaryota > Metazoa > Chordata > Aves > Procellariiformes > Procellariidae > Calonectris > Calonectris borealis. Next base: position 45,141,188 of record NC_134316.1, on the reverse strand, counting down.
AGTAGAAAAGTCACTCCTGGATACCTCAGTAACTTAAAAACTCAGTATTTTGAAGAAAACTCTCTTGTTATTTTCTTTAAATCATCTCTTCTGCAGAGATACAAGCTATTTCATCCTGGATTTATTTATTTTTGCTTGTATTTCCTCAAAAAGCTACTACGGTCTAAAACCAAGATTTTAGAATAACTTCTGGCTATAGCTTGAACACTGATGTTCCACACAGACTAGGTTGTGAGGAATATTTTTGATGACACAGTTAACACCCTGATGATTCAGGCTCCTCTACAGTCAATTACTACTACAGTAAGATTTCAAATTGATCATTGTGTAACTTTAGGAGTTATGTAAGTTCCTTTTGCTATGTTGCCTGCAAATGGCCTTACAAGTCAAATCAATAATTTTCTAAGAAGAGTTAACTTAGTAGCAAGCAAATATCCAGTGTTTTGAGGCTGCTTAATATATTAGATTAACTTAACACTTACCTAAGCCTCTTCTCAAAATACCTTAGAGCCATTCCTTATAAGTGATTGAATACTGAGGTCTGTGCCCTGCAGAGTAGTCATAAGTGAGTAAAAGGTAAAATTCTTTTCTACCTATATCCACGTTACATAAAAAATGCTCAAGAAAGAAAAGGCAAGTAAGAAGAATGATTTGCTTGTACAATGTCACTTTCATAATCTGAGTTTTTAGGTTTTTAATATGTTCAATTTGTACCAATCAGAAGCAGAATCATACAAATATCCACAAATTAAGTATCAGATGTATTTGACCCACACCTGGTTTGTTATTAAACATTTAGCAAATGCTCAAATACAAAGAGACTAAGAAAAATGTGAAGGCAAGGCAACAAATTTTAACTATTTGGCTAAAATCAATGGTCCTTCTCACCCTCTGCTGAAACTATGCTAGGACTGAAAGAGTTCAAGATGATTGTGTACATTGCGTGTGACAATCTTCTGCAACCAAACCACAACAAACAGAGCCGCCACTTTCATATTTCCTCTCTGCAAGTTTGGTTAGTTTTCACATGAATAGATATAGCTCTTGAAATCCAGTTCTAACTATTATGAAGTCTTTCCTTCCTTCCTCCAGAACTGATTTTAATATCATCCAAAGAACTGTTAAAAGGCAGAAAAATTCCCATAGGAAAAAACTTCTGAGTCTGAATTGGGGAAGGGGGAGGGGAGGGAAGAAGAGAAGGAAGGCTGATAGTAAAGTTTTTAAATTTCAAATGCTTATACTGTTTCACTCACTCTTTTTTGTGTATTTGAAGAAGAGTTAAATTATTTTAATGGAAAGAAGCTGCAAGGAAGTTTACATGCATCTGTCTAAAATTAACTGCTTACCACTAACAAAAAAACGAGAGTTCATTAAGGCCTTGATCCCATCAACTTTGATCTATACAGATATCTAAGTAGTCTCAGTTTTACCTATGCAGCCAAAACTTGTATGCCCAAAGACTACTTAATTTAATCCAACAGGAGGAACTCCTCGTTGGGTATAAATAGAAAAATGAAGGTACACTGAGATTAAGTGATTTGCCCAAGACACAGATTAACAGGATTAGGATTCAGGAGTTGCCAGTTTGAATTTCTTTGCTTGTCCCACATTTGCTCCAGCAGACTAAGTACAACAAGGAGAGCAGAGAAGGGAGGAAAATGCTTACATCTTCCACTTGGCATCAACAAAAAAAATGCCAAAACCCTATTCAGTATCGGCTGTTTGTCTACAGATTCACTTTACATACACCTAAAGCATGCCTATTATCAGAAATAATATTTTGAGTACACAAGAACTAATGTAATTTATTTTAAAACAGCATAAGACCTTATAAAACAAAGCTCCAGACTCTGTGTGTGCATGCGAGGGTGTGTAGATACATTCTTCTTACAGAAAAAGCCAAAAGAAATAATGAACAAAGTTTTCAGTAGCTACGTTACTTCTTAAAAAACCTGCTTCCCTTAGTAACCATGTTTAATTGCTGCATCTGCTAAAGCTGGCAGTGTTTACTTTCTGAGAAACAGATAAATGACATTTCACTAGATTTTTTTTTTCCTTTAATATTAGTTCTGCAAGATGTCTTAGCTAAGATTCAAAGGAAATACTTCAACAGATTACAAATTTGATTTCAGTGACTATTGATTTGTTTCTTAACTCCTCTAGTCTAATAAGATTTAATACAGTATTCACTTTCCATTGCTTTGCTTAGGGGATATTTTAGATACCAAAGCTGTGGAAGATTTATAAGGGAAGAAAAGCATCATGGAATCAAAAACTTTCCTAAAAGATTTATTCATGAGCATTACAGAAGAGTGAGTGCCAAACTGAAATGAAATAACACAGCATCGTTAGAAAGACACATTTTGCTAAGGGTTTAATGTATTAATCTGGAAAACAGCACGTTTGAAATGCAGAGTGGAAGAGTAATTTTTATGCTGCCTAACTTCAGGCACCAAACTTAGGTCCTCAATGTAAAGGCTGCTCTACCTAAACTCGTAATACAATCAATAGAGAGAAAGGTTACCAGATAGTGATTCACGGCCAGGATCCCATCGGAATTGTTCAAAACTGTCCTATGGATTAGGCACTCTCTGTTGTCTATCTAAGAAACCTATGAAAACTAGATTTCTAGTTTGGGCATCAGACTTGTGTACTCATAAGACAAGACATGATGGACCTAAGCTGCAACAAGGGACAAGCTCCAGCAGGTATTCTTTAGCTTTGGCTTTTGCTACACCGCTGCACATATTCAACTTTCCCGTGCAGCAGCCTTTTTAGTGCAAATGCCAAAATCCCACTTTGCTGGGTTTGAGATCCAAAACTCGGCTTTTAAGCCTGTCTTTTCAGATAAATAGCAAGATGTAACATAGCCAGATCAGGTTCTAGGCTTCTGTGTTTCAGTGCTTAAATAAAAGAACTGAGAAGATGGCCCTTCACAGAACAGATGTGTTTAGGAATCTTTCACTAGACATTATGTGCAACTCGCCTGGCAGACTGGACCTAAGGGGAAAGAACAGTATGCTATTTTATAAGGTGGTCCCTTGAAGAACAACATGCTTGAACAAGACTCTACTAGTTAGTACTTTGAAGCTATGGAAAAACAACAAAAGACTGCAACCTCTATATAAAAGGGAAATACTCTGAATTTACAATGAGGGAAGATGAATAAAGAAGATACTCCAGCATATAAAGCAGTTTCTATTTTGAGCTCCTTCAAAAGGGAAAATCTCTTGCCAATTTTACTTTAGAAGCTAGCAACTTCTATACACAGAGATTGGCTTTCTAAGTGATACAGTTACCAGCTAAATACCAGAATGCTTATGAGCCAAGGTACTTTCAGAGAGGGTAAACATTACTAATGCACACACATGAAATTACCTTCCCCTCCCGAAGAGGGAAGGATTGTTGTGAAAGTGATACTGAGCATGTGGTTCTACAATAAAGATGATGAACTTGATGACACGTTAACTAATCTGACTTCTATCTTGCTCTGAAGACTTTGTCTAGAGAAGTAAGTAGCAAAGGGGGTTATAACATCAAACTTGAAAACAACTAAAAATACATCCTACATCATCCCATGTAGGTCATGCACAGTGATCTACTATTCTGAGTAAGGCAATGATTACTTTCAAAACTTTTAACAAGAAAAAAAGACGACAGATTCTTACAAACAATTTATCTAAACGATATTGCTTTATACTAACGTGTGTTTTCCTACTTGTCTCATGGTAAAAGAAGCCTCTATCTGTAAGAAAAATATAATTTTAGCATATAAAATTGAATTCATAATATCAAAAGGCCAAACATCTTGATTTTACCTCTGACTATGTGAACTTTAGCTAGTCACTTCATTCCCCTGTCTCTCTAGAACTGTAAAGTGAAAATAATATTCTCAAGATTTTTGGGAAGGTTCATTCCTTAACATCTGTAAAATACCTGGAGATCCTCAGACAGCAGGTACAGAAAAGTGTCATCATTAATCATTATTCTGAAATTAAGACATCACATCTGAGGTTCTGTCCATCACAAAAGAAAGCCATGAAACACTTCTCAGCGCCTTAAGGACAATTACACTTGTTCAGTCATTTCAAGGGTTTGATAAAAGAAGTTTCCAATCAGAGTAGACAGAAAAAATAAAATTCTTTTAGGAAGAAGCTGCAATATTAACTATTCGGTATCCTAATCATGTTGATTAGTATCTGCTTTGCACTGTAACTTCGCACAGCACAGCAATCCCTCTGCCACTGCTGGCAGCAATGAAAAAATATCTATCAGCAGCACGGAGAGTGGGGATGAGCAAGAGGAAATAAAGAAGCAGCTTTGTTTCTAACATAAGATAGTGATGCAGAGACAGCTTCACACCAAAAGCACTGACAGCTTGACTTCCTTTCAGATAATGTGTAAGTTATTCTGGCAATTATATATGGGAAATTTGACTAGAAGGTAGATGAGAACTTTGAATATGCAACAACTTAACTCCAGCAGAAAGAGTAGGGTGAAAAGTAGTAATAGATAACCAGATACCAGGGCTAGAAGGAAACAAATATTTAAGAAACAGACGATCCAAACAAACAGATAAACTCAGGAGGAGGATAGTATAATGATACAAAATAATCAAAAAATGGGCAGGTAAAGAGCTGACTAGAGGAGGGGGTGAATATAGTTCAGAATGAAAGTTTGTTCTACAGCACAAAGGAACAAAAGGGGAAGGGTTGAAATTCCATTCAGGACAATATTGCCTTTCCTGACATCTCTCCTCCCTCTATGAAAATGAACACTAGTAACACTTTGCAAGTAACACAACATACTTGCACTTTCCAACAGAAAAAAAAATCCATTTCTTTTCAAATGTTCGGTTTCCTTTAGGTTTATTATGTACTCCCTGTACTCTCAAGCCCCCCTTGGTACTATTGCTTCTTCTATTAAGCAACACCAGGTTACTCCATTACAAATAATAGACAAGTTCTACTGGGGAATCTATACCAGTTTATTAAATCAGCTGATGTAAATTTTGACTGCTTCTGGGACTAGACCTAAATGCAGGAAAACCTCAGAGAAGACAAGATTTGACAAGTATCTCTGTGAGCACTAGAAATAGCAAAGCTTTTATCCTACAGATTTGTGGTTTTTGGCTAACTGACATTGAAGTCTAGGAAGGTGTGAACTTCTGTGGAAGCTCTTCCTGCGCCTGAAGCATTTCTAAGGTCTTTGTCTTTATACCTGAAAAACCATTTCTTGAAGCTTTCAGGAATTTATCTACCTGGCAAAAAGCAGGACCACAGCCCTGGATTTCAGGAGAGCAGAGTTCAATGTCTTCAGAGATCTGCTTGGAAGAATCCCATGGGATATGGCTCTAGAGAGAAAAAGGGGTCGAAAAGAGCTCGTTGATATTCAAGTATCTCCTCCTCCAAGCTCAAGAAAGGTCCATTGTGCCAACGGAGGTGATGAGGTTCATGCTTACTAAGAGCATGGAATGCCAATCACTCTCAGATCAGCTTATGAAGGAAGGTATCAGACTGTACATTATCAGAATCACGTCCCTTCGACAAATTCAAAATGGATCAAGCTTAATTTATAAATATTACCGACTACATTTCATAACTCATTTGCAGATTACAGGTTTTCCATAGTACTACCTTATCTCCATTTCGTAAAGTAGTAGTAGCATATCAAAGTACTAATCATGCATGCAGATCACTTCTACTGATACTCATCTAGGATTCTTGAAAGGTGCATAACAAAGCACAAACCGACAATCCTTTTAATCATATACAACACCTTTATTCATGATCATACTGATTTAAACCAGACTTACAGACGTTTTTTGAGGTAAAGCAACTTTAAAGTGATGTAAGAACTTCTACACCTAAGCACAGCTGTACTGTTTAGCTAAACTAATTCAACATCACACCTTTAGTCAAACATGGACATACTGAATGGCACCAAGGCCTCAAAACGAAGTGCAGAGTAGGGATTTCCTGAGAGATTATGAGTTTGTAGGCACCAAGTATCTTGCCTAACAAGAAACGGTTTGCTGGAAGAGTTTGGTAACATAGTTACAGCAACAGAAATTCAGCTCATGTCAGTCCTTTTAACACCATAGGGAAAAATCAGTTCCTCAAAAGAAAGAAATGGCACTCCCAAGGTTATTTTACCAGAATAACTAAATTTAAAGTTTTTGTGAGTATAACTAATAGATGGAGTGGAAGAACAGGGGGTGAGAGATTGTAGTTGTCCAAATTCACAATCAACAAACAGGCAAAAAACTTCTAGCTAGAGGTCAGGCCTGCTTGACCCAGCAGGAGACACAGACTCTGGAGTCAGGACCACACTACATAAATCAATCGGGTTAACTTAGGAAAGCTAGGAAGTGAATCTGTGGTGATGGAAACTATGAATAAGAAGACCACCAGAGAGAAAAACTGTAAGAAGCAGCTGGGACGATAAAGACACAAAGAACTGGTTCAGAGATTTTTTGTGCAGCTGGACAACAGTACTTAAAAAAGACATTAAAAAATGTAGATCTCTCTTCACTTATCATGACATCTCCTAGCACCTAGGCTACTTTGAAGAATTAACTGCATGTGTATAAAGGAGGGTCCTTACTCTTCTGTTCACACTGAACTGGAACACACATTCTCTTCATACTGCTCTTCCTCAGATTGCATCTACACTGCTCACAGTAGCTCAACACAGAGATGCCAGAGTTTATTCCGCAGCAATGAGCTACCTGGACGCACCATAAAAACACTCCCCCTATGTCAGCTGACCTGCTGAGACAGATCAACTGGTCTCAGGCTGCTGTCAAAGAAATATAGCTCTGCAACTTTCAGGTCCCACGCTACTGTCTTGAGATAGTGCTGAATTGTACCATACGGAAACACCAACCCTGAGCTTAGATTGTCTATATGAACATTGCATTACACAGCACAGACATACACTTGAAGCCAACAGCATGGGGAGAAGTATGTTTTATGGTTCACTGAGAAGGGATGAAGATAATTCTTTCCTCAGTTCAGGTACTTTCACATCTCAGGGCAGGTTAAGAGCCAACAGTGGGTTGAAAGCAGGCGTGGGAGGCTTCACAGAGGCTCTTATTTTCTTGCAACCTCTTTCCAGAAAGTCATAGTATAAGGAATCAAGAGACAACAAGATTTTCATCTCCTTTCTCTACCTCCCTCTCTCCCTTTCAGCATCTCTGCTGCTGAAGAGTAGACCAGAAACATCATAAAACATACTACTTAATGAAGCTAATGCTTCAGAGACTTTCTATGTATATGCATATGTAGTGTGCAGATCATCTCTCAAGACTTGTGACAAGTGAGAGAAGAGATAGACCAAGTTCATTTAATATAAGAAACATGGAGCATTCAGAATCCCAGCCCAGATCACACAACTTAGAACCAATTTTATTCCAGGGAACTTCCCCACAATTTGGAGTACTAAACTCTTCAGGCCCATATTGGAACCTAAAAAAGTCTTAATTGAAAAAATCCATTTCAGTTGGTTTGAATAAGAATGTTGTCATAGGGATGGGAAACTTGCCAAAAGACTGCAAAGCAAATGGTAATAATAATTACCAGTTGAATTTTGGATAATTGCTTAGCAGAATGCAACAATGATCACTGTACATAAACTCATTTAAATGTTTCACTCAACTGGGACAAAAAGTAAAGAACATATTAATTTAATTTGCCAATGACACAACCAGCGAAGAACCGTCAAAAGACACAAAACAGCCAGAAAACATTAGAAAACAAACAGAAAAGCTTATTGATTTTCCAAAAAAGTGCATTTAGAGAGATATACATCTTAGAATATGAAATTAAAAAAAACATTTGGAAATTAAAATGAGCTGGTGCATGTTCAGAGATATAGCTGAAGAGGAAATGTAATACTGGGGGGAAGAAAAAAACAAAACCAGATTAGGTAAGGAGGACTTCCAGTGTACTACATTTAATTTCACAAACTGCATTGACAGAATGGTACGAACTCAATTCAGGGAGAGGCTAACTGAAGATCCCATCACTGACCCACGTGCTACTACTTCTAAAAATGATTACTGCATTGCATTTTAGATCTATGTAATGCAGATGGTTTAACTTACAATGCTTGTATATACCTCACCATCTCTAAAATGTAATCCTCCATTTATTTCTCCTCAGCTTCAGAAATCCTTTGTCCTGATATTCCAGAGTCATTAGTGGTTCCAGGCAGAGCTACATTGATAAATCATAAACAGAAACAGCTATAATGGTAGGGCAAAGGAGCTGCAAAGTGAATAAAGGCTGGAGACCAATCATTTCAGCCAAGGCTATTTCACTGCAGAATGAGCTTCCAGACAACACTGTATTAAAATCCACAACTTAATTATCTTTAGGACATACGATAAGACCTTACTGATTCATAACAACTTTCCTACAATAACATGGTATAAAGATCTGATTTAGTTTTAATAACAAAAGGGAAAGGGCAGAAGATTCTGACATTTGCTGCGATCATCGCTATATTGTTCTATGCCTCTCACTAAATAAAGATTGGCTAAGCTACAAATGGAGATAGTGTTAAGACTATCCCTTACAAGGGAGGGAGTAAAAAAAGAGGGAGGAACTTAATATAAAGAGTACATGGAAGCATTAGAATGACACTAATGAAGGAAGGGGTTTTGGAACCTCAAGAAACTAATCTTGTCAGCAAAATGTATTAAAATAGCATCTTTCAAAAAAGAGCTGGGGGAACAGTGGTCCTTTTAGCTCTTCTCAATCTCCAGGTTACATGAATCATACGGATAGGGCATTTCTTTAATTTTTGTAAGGAATCCAGCCTTCCTGGCGAGCTCAAAAAGAACTAGTCAGAGACATATTACTCTTCTCATTCCGTGACAGAGATTGCGTGCTTGGTTGGGGTAAGCCTTCCTTCCCCAAGCTCCACAGGTAGTTAGGCTTCCAATTTCCTAATTCAAGTGTGCAGAAGCAAAGAGGTAGCCATTACACCTCGTGATGAATGTGAAAGGAACAAGGTAAGTTTATAAGAAGATTTTAATTCAATATAAGCAGTAACAGTACTTTTTGTCTGAAGGGGAGGTAAGAGTCTGCAAAAAGGATCCTCAACCAATATAGTCCAACATATTTTCTGCAGCAGTTTTATGCTTCAGTAGTGTTTGTAGTTTTGTCAGTCTAAATAAAGTAACAATCACCCCTGAGTGGAAGGAAAAGATCCTGTATCTGGTGTTGAACCATTCCAGGGCTATATCTAAGGTATCAAACAGCAGCTATTTTTGCTGGAAGCAATTTTAAATTGGGGGGGGGGGGGGGGGGGCGCGGAGAAAGAAAAAAGAGAAAAGCTGTTGAAAAGCACCAAAGCAAGCTGGGGCTCTAGAAAAAAGTGCCAATGGTCCTGACTGAGCTTTCTGTTCACTTCTCAATACATCAGGCCTGGAACAAGTTTCTCAGTGCAAAATTTCTCTAATTGGCTGGAAAGCATTTAAGGAAAAATCTTTTTAATTAAAAACAGAGAACCAACAAGACATGAAAGCCATGGGGGTTGGGAGAGGCATATGTTGACCTTATGAAGCTTCACAGCAGAACTCTGCAGGGGCTGTTTAAACTGAGAAAGCACAGTTTTAATTAAAGAGTCCTGAGGAACAGACAATTCAAAAGGGCAGGTCAGCTAGATTCCAAGAGGTCAATTTAAGCATAAGCAGAGGGAAAACAAAACTTCTGGTCATTTTGCCTTCCTCTGGGAGAAATCTGTTGCTAACTGAGCATTATGCTCTGTGCTTCTCAACACACAAGCTAGCGGTCCTCTAACCACCTCTACGGATGTTGCGTGTCATTGGTAAGTATTTAAGGGAGGGAAGAAATTTTGTGAAGTCCACCCCACTTTCTTGACACTGGATCACATTCTAAAATAAACCTAATTTTTTTTCCCCAATGTATGGAATCCCAGATATGCTTACGCATACTTGAAAATAGAACTCTGCATCTTGCTAAGCTCCTAAAAACAATGGGAAATCCTGTAAAGAAAACAGATCCAGCATATCATGGAACAGAAATCCTCTTTTTAAAAAAACAAAAAATCCCTCAAAAACCAAAAAAACCCTTTTTCTTTACTTTTTGAAGTGTGTTATGTTACTATCACATTTAGTGAAGCTAGTCATTTTTTCTTGCTGTTTGGAGACAAAAGGAAAAATCTAGTCTCCAAACAAAAAGAGTTAGGAAGGGCAATGTAACTAGAACTCATCAAGTAGCAGGGCTAACATAGAAAAATGTAACATAAAAGCTGCTGCATTTCTCCATGAAGAACTACTTTGCAGTAATTCAAAAGGATAAGGAATTAAGTAGAAAAGTAATATCTACAGTAATTTCCCAAGAGAAACAGTAATGTTAGTGCACTTCAATTAGTGTATACATGGTTCTGCACATACACGGATGATTACATTTAAGTATTGCTTCTGTTCAGACAGATTTCTCTCGTATTGGCCCTTTGAGAACTCATGGCTAGGTGCATCTGCTTGGGTGAACAAGGTGCATATTCCAAGTCAAGGCATGGTTATTTCTAGAGTGACAGACAAAGCAGTAAATTTCCCTGCATCAAGGAGGAGCAACTAGCAGCCAGATTAAGCAATCAGTTCACTCATCTGTGAGATATTGTCCATTTTTTTAAAGTTAAAAAAATATTGTCTATTTTTCCCAGTTAAACACTCAGAAGTAAAAAGGTGTTGGTGTTTTTTTTTTGTTTGGGGTTTTTTAAGTTTTTATAAGCTTAGAAATTGCATCATCTTACATCTTTAATTTTATTCTCCCTCGCTTCCTCCAGCAAGGGTGCGAGCTTTGATGCATGTTCTCACTTATTATGTTGACCTATATCCTCACAGAGCTGGCTTTTATGCAGTTTATCAGGGATACCCGCCACAGATGGACAAAACTAAGAAAAAGCCACCACTCACTCCTAAAACAGAAATCCAAATCTGGAATGAAACTTGAAGTAAATGAGAGGGGAAAATGGCAGTAAACACTTTTATGGCAAAGGAATAAATAAAAACAAGAACATCCTGGGAGACATGGAAGTTAGTGAATGTAATACTTTTGACAAAGGAAGACAAAAGATGCCTTCATAGTTCTTCGCAGACATAAATCAATGACAATACCGAAGCATGGAGCCATCCCTGCCCAGAAACAAACCCAGGAGAGAAAACTGGGACAGAGCAGAATCTTGCTGTAGAAAGCAAAGGGCATATTTTCACCCTTTTCTGTACACAGAAATTCTATTGAAATCAAATTCTATTTGATTAATAACTCCCCATACATCTGACACAGCACCAAATGCAGAAAGTACTAGTTCAGGTCTCAAAAGCAATATACTAACGTTAATCCGAGCTATACTGCTTCTAATTTCAGAACCAGCAGGTTTTTTGTCCCATGCTCTGTTGCATAGTATAGGATAACCATAAACAGAATTTCTTACCAGGACTCTGTAACTTATCTACCTCCTTGTGGTGGGTTGACGCTGGCTGGACGCCAGATGCCCATCAAACTGCTCTATCGCTACCCCTCCTCAACTGGACAGGGGGAGAGAAAATATAACGAAAGGCTCATGAGTCAAGATAAGGACAGGGAGATCACTCAGCAATTACCATCACAGGCAAAACAGACTCGACTTGGGGAAATTAATTTAATTTATTACCAATCAAATCAGAGTAGGATAACGAGAAATAAAACCAAATCTTAAAACAACTTCCCCCAACCCCTCCCTTCTTCCTGGGCTCAATCACACTCCTGATTTCTCTACCTCCTCCCCGCGAGCGGGGACGGGGAATGAGGGTTGTGGTCAGTTCATTGCACATTGTCTCTGCCGCTCCTTCCACTCACCCTCTTCCCCTGCTCCAGCGTGGGGTCCCACCCATGGGACACAGTCCTCCATGAACTTCTCCAACGTTAGTCCTTCCCACGGACTGCAGTTCTTCACAAACTGCTCCAGCATGAGTCCTTTCCACAGGGTGCAGTCCTTCAGGAATGGGCTGCTCCAGCGTGGGTCCCCCACAGGGTCACAAGTCCTGTCAGCAAACTTGCTCCAGCATGGGCTCCTCTCTCCACGGGTTCACAGCTCCTGCCAAGAGTCTGCTCCAGCACGGGCTCTCCACAGGGTCACAGCCTCCTTCGGGCGCATCCACTTGCTCCGGCGTGGTGTCCTCCATGGGCTGCAGGCAGATATCTACTCTACTGTGGACCTCCATGAGCTGCAGGGGGACAGCCTGCCTCACCACGGTCTTCACCACGGGCTGCAGGGCAATCTTTGCTCCAACATCTGGAGCACCTCCTCCTCCTCCTTCTTCGCTGACCTTGGTGTCTGCAGAGTTGTTTCTCTCACATGTTCTCACCCCTCTCTTCCAGCTGCTGTTGCACAGCAGTTTTTTTCCCCCTTCTTAAATATGTTATCACAGAGGCGTTACCACCATCACTGATGGGCTTGGCCTTGGTCAGCAGCGGGTCCGTCTTGGAGCCGGCTGGCATTGGCTCTATTGGACATAGGGGAAGCTTCTAGCAGCTTCTCACAGAAGCCACCCTGTAAACCCACCACTAGCAAAACCTTGCCATGCAAACCCAATATACTCCTGCACATAATACGACGTTTAAGTTGTCAAAATTGTATCACCATAAAATGAGATGCTGTAGCAACAAACTATCTGTAGATAGAGTTATGATTCCATGCAAGGTTGTGTAACTGTTTTTAATTTGGTATGTACATATGGTCTTGTGTTCTAGTGCAGTGATCATAAAGAAACAACTTAAAACTAATTTCTGGAATAATCCAATCAGAAAATGTACCACCATTTCTAAAGAAAAAAAGCTTCTAAAGAAAGTCTTACTTTGAAAGTCTTACTTGCTTTGGGCATCACTTAGTCTGACTTCTTCTATTGTTAAGAGACTCATTCTGTAGTTCAGATCACCAATGACCTCACTTCGGGTGCTGCTATTTGTTGTATAACATGATTCCTTCCCGCATTCATCTAAAAGCAATGTATTTCAAGGAAAGAAATCCAGGTCTAGTCTATGCCTGAGTGTGGTAATGACCATATTTCACCCACCATGTTGCACAGGTTCAGCTTCTTCTTAGTAATGAGCTTAGTTCTTAAGAGACCATGAATGTTTTGAGTTCCCCTATGCGCAAGTATAGCAGAAAAAAATCCCATAGCAAATAAAACTGAAATGAATAAAATCAAGGTTCTAGTCTGTAATTACTGCTAGACAATCAGAGAAATTGGACTGAGTGGATGAAAATATTGACAGCAAGCTCTCTAAAGTGATGCATTTCTGTCTCTAGTTAATGTAAAAAGAAAATGTATATAAATGTGTAAATATACAGGTAAACATGCCATATTTGCTCAGACTAAAAAGTGCAGCCACTGGACTTTAAAGTCAGAAAAATATATGTTGAACTCTTTTTAAAGCCACAACCAGAGCACAGTAACATCCACCTGAGCTTTTGTTCCTATGCTCCCCCTTCCCCTTCAAAGTACCTTGGTGATTACATTTTCTTCCACATATTCACCTAGAACTGCTAAAAGGAAAAGAGAAGGGAGATATTATGTGGCTAAAACTTTTCAGTTCTTTCCAACAAATCCAGGTGCCCATCATCTGGCTGAGTCAGATGCTAGATAGATGAAGCTTGATGAAAACTTGCATTGAAAGTACGGCAGTGGGTACTTTCCATCAGATAGCTTCTTAATTTGTCAACAAGGTTCACCACTGACAGCTTCAGTTCTGGTGCATGACTCCTTCACTATCATCTTTAACTTCCCTACAGAAGTATGTTCTAGGAGTCTACACTTTATCTTTCCTGACTACGACCTGACCGCAAATCAGGTATGTCCTCACTGCATACTGCTTAGATTAGTATCATACAATTTACCCGGAATCTTAAAAATATTATCCCTGGACTAATATAAATGATTTAGAATGTAACAAAGTACCTATCAGTGGGAAGAAGGTGTTACAGACAGCATAGTCAGTCACTTCAGTAGCTAATTACAGATTTTGTCATGTTTAACTACGATTGTCTCATTTCCAAGGATCTAAAATGGCATATGTCAAAAAAGCCAGGTCATTATTCATAGTCTTGCAAACTTGTTCATCATAAGCAGTATTGTTGCAAAGCTTAGCCAGAAGGTGACGTTTTATCTATATTTAAGAGAATGGTTCTAGTCTTCCCTGCAACAAGAAGTGAGGCTGAATAGCCCGAAACAAGTGAGGCTTATAGTAAAAAAAGTCACCGAAATTCTTATTTGTACAGCAACATTCAGTGTATTTGCTTAAAATACTAAATTAAAAACTAAAACAAAACATGATTTTAGTTGCATGTAGTTACATGAGTTTATTTTGCACCCTGGCCAGTTCTGTAATACCTAATATATCAAGTGCAGTATAAGAATAGCTAGACAATACGGTACAGCGCTGAACAGTTATTTTGGCATGGGAGCTTCTTCCTTGTGGGTAGGGTTGGGGAAGAGGTCGCACAGTTGTCAGTGGTTCCCCTTCCAGAGCCATCAGGATCCTGCAGTATCATCTAGGAGATGTGCCAGGACTGGCTCAGGCACAGCTCGGCTGGCAGTGTTCTGCCACCCTACAGCCCAACACCACTATATTCCCTACCTCCCGCAGGGCTGCTAGTCAGAGCAACTGCCTAATAATCTCAGCACCTACCTTCCCCCATGCTCCATACCCTATACTGTTACCATCTCCGGGTCTGCTACTGCTCCCATCCACCAACGCCCAGCACATTTTATTTTTTTATCCACCCCTATGCACAGGTCTACAAATGTCCTCCCTCTGATCTACTGTTGCTTGACATGCTGTTCCGTAATGGAAGTAGCACTGGCAACAAGGTGCTCCTACGCTACTTTATGCTGCGAGCATTTATTAACTATTCCACAGGCAACTGTGATTGTGTCTCCCTATCAACAATGTTAGAACATCAGAACACAGTGTGAAGTGTCAGTATTTGTACTGCATTAATAGTCTAGCTAATGATTTTAATGTCAAGGTAACAGGACAGCAGCAGATGCTGGAATACTTGCCTCCATTTTTCCCCACTGTTCGGAAGCACCTCCAGAAGGTCCGAAGAAAAGACGCCCTGTTATGAGGGGTAGCTTGAACAAAGCTGAACTCACGGAACAAGATGTGTGTTCCTTGACGCACGCTGTTAAAACTGTGGAGATAAAGTCAAAACAAGAGAACATTAGAAAGCTGAACCGATGTGAATGTTCTGGGGCCAGCTGGAACAGTAGCAAGAAAACCACTGGCAGTTACATTTGGTGAAACCAAATCTCCAAAGCTTATACCCATCTGTTCTCTAGAGAGAAGATTATTTGCAAAAACCACACATTGGAACTTAATTATAGGAATTAGAGGTTTGTGAAAGTAAAATTCATTCTAAAGAATCCCAGCAAGGGGTGTCCAAGAGCCACTTATTTGAAACCAATCCATTGGAAAACGGCTGGCCAAGAGTAACTGTTGTTTATCTGACCAGAAAATGCCCTTTCTTTTAGTACCACTTGAACTTCACTGCTATTCTCATCACAGTTTTCCGTGAAGCCGCAAAAGAAACAAAAAAATTCCTCTTTAACAGAAGCTTCAAGATTTCATTTCTAGGTTACTGAAACTTGACTGTATTGGATGTATAAAATCTACTTCAGTTGTCATGAAAAGCAGATTGACACTTCACTAAACGACACTTTGCACTACTGCATTTTGAAAAGAGTAGCTGGTCATTATGATGGATAGTCAATTTGATATTCACATTCTTGTATTTTAGTACAAATTTCTCATATTTGAGTTGTAAGCACTTTAGGCTAACTTCTTACAGTAAACATTTGTCTTAAAAAGGTTTCTCTGAAGTGTAAGAAGCTTCCTTTGGGCATGGTAAAGCTCAACATGCAAGAACAATAGAAATGCAAATACAAACATTATATACCAAAAGGTATAATGACAGGGTTGCCTCAAAGATAGATTTTGTGCATTTCACTCTGCATCGTACAAGTGGGACAAAGCTTTCAAAGACTCCAGAGAGATCATTAAAAACATTCACTTGGGAGAGCAGCTTAACTCTCCCGCATAGGAGAGAATTAATGAAAAGATACAAGTTTACTTTCATCACAGCAGAACCTCTCCATAGGTAGCATCACCACAACAGACCAAATCCAGTGGCCAGTGTGAACCCTCTCAGTTTGCAATTTTAAATCATCTCTTTAAATATAAACAGTTTAAATCACTTTATCCTTCATAGTATAGGAAAGGGTCTTATATTTGAAAGAGAATTATATCAGACAGAGTTGAGCAAAATTAAAAAGTGATGTAACAACTGAGGGGCGTGTGGAAAGAAGCCAATTCCATTTTTCAGAAAAGAATCACAATTTCTGGTTCTCAAAGACATGCGAGTAAATGAAATTTTTTGTCATGTGTTGAAAGCTACGTGCAGAACACTGTTTCTAGCCCTCCTACCCAGAAGGAAATGCGACTCAAATAAAACAAGTACAATCATCTTATGATTAAGAAACACTCATGACTCTTGAATCCTGGAATTAGGAATACTCTTTCTGTAAATATCATGGACAAATATATTATTTTGTATTTATGAAACCTTATTGATGCACCAGTGCTGTACAAACCAGAGGCAAGCACAGCCATTGTCCCAAGAGATTGAAGTAAATAAATAAATCATGTGTCTGATCAAAATATGCCAAAATTACAGGAAAGGGCTCCTGTGACTATCATTGTAAGTAAAGAGTATTCATTACAAAGTGCTGTAGCTCACTGCCTTAGAGTGAATGAGTTCTGAGTAAGATAAAGTGACTTGCATAAAGTCCCACAAGATGTCTGTGACAAAGCTGGAAATGGGATTTCAGATCTTCTCATCCCAAACCACAGCCTGTAAGACTTTTTTCATTTCCTATTTGCATTGTTTTGCTGATGATTTGACAGGCTGATGGAGAAAAGAGGGATACGAATGAAAAAGAAGAAACTTGGTGTAATAGGAGAAGGCAGCTTTCAGAAAGATGACACACATAAGGGAGACGTTTAGGAAGAGAAAGAAGATGAAGACACAATGATACAACTAAATGCAAGAAATTATGTTCCTCAGAACAACTACAGCACGCCTGGAAGCAGATCCTGGCACAACTGTAATGGAAAGGTCCAGACATGAAGCTAACATACTATTAATTTGCAGCAGACAGTCCTACTATATTACTCCTTAGTTCTAATAAGTGAAAACTCAAGTCACTTGCATTTTCAGCATGGGATGGCTCTAAACCTAGCAGGCAGAAGAGTATGATATCATTTGTTGTTGCTTACTCAGTTAAAAGAGTGGGTGGATATGTTGGAACATCAGCACACCTGGATGTGCTGACAGCCAAGTGCCGCCAGCTAGTTGAGTAAAAGGTACAATATTTCTTTCATTCCTCATTTCTTGCAATAAGATTTTGTTTAACTATACAATGGAAAGATTTTCCCCCAAAAGCTGAAGTCTGCGAGCATGGGAGTCAGAATTTTATCCCAGTTAAGATCCTGCATTTCAGAGACCCTACTTTACAAATACCTTTTTATAAGCTGTAAAAGTTCAGCTCAAAGGAGCCGGCCCGTGATGGAGCTATCCAGCAAGCAGCCCAATGACAAATCAACAGATCTATTCTCAGGCAGGGTCAAGATCACTACAAGAGACAGGAACACTATACATTTTGAACAAACTATATATTTTGAAATTCCTTTATCATGGGTAGGTGGGCAGTATAAAAATAACTTGGCCACCTTTTCCTTAACAATTGCCCAGAGGTAAAGTTATCATTAATGTGGCAAGTAGCAACGGTTTGCAGGTAAACCCTTCTGGAAGAAAAAGAAACGGTGACGACCCAAAGCTGTTGCAGGTATTCCAACAGCATGTAGGGAGTATCACCAACACCTTACCGATGTTTTTTATATACATGTGAACAGATGTCTTTTCCAGTTTCTTTTGAATGCAAAAATAAAACCAGGTGCAGACTCAGAGGAATGGCTTAACTAAGCAAGATATCAAGAGCAAAGCAACAAACTTAGCTCAAACATTCTCAGCAAGTTTAACAGCTGCTGAGATTCTTCCCTTAAGATTGCTCGGTCTTCCCTCTGTCTGCCTTCCTCTCACTGAACAACTCATACCCTTAGCAAAGTTAGGTCGCCAGAGCTTATCAGCACATTTGCAGAAGAAAGACTTACAAAAAACCGAGGGTATCTCAACAAGGTTTGTCCTCAATCATTTAGAAATGGGTTTGTGAACTAGAAGCAGGGAAAACAATTTTTTACTTCTCTGGTTAACTTCTCCTTTGCCCCTTTTAGGCATTTAGTGCAGCCATCTGCAAGAGATTCCTTCAAGAAGAAAGCTTTCAACAACTCTTCAAGTCTCCAAGCCTCCTACTGCAGACCTAATGGTTGCCCCGGCCCTCTACATTACCAGTAAACAGAGTAGGCGAATTAGAACATTAACAGAAGTTACTAATGACGTGATTTTATTTGTCTTGCTGAAACTGAGACTAGAAATTGAACTGAATGTTCATTAGTTAACACCAGTTCACTGCAAACACTCATATTTCACACAAGAATTGTTAGGCAACTGGGTACTCCGTTAACAAAATGGCTTTTCCCATTCACTTGTGAGAATATTCTGGAGCAAGATGAGAGAAAAATAAAGTAAGGTTCTTGCTCAATGGGAAGATCTAAAGAAACTTTTACAGTAGGGACTTCGAGATGCTTGCTTTTTCACTCCTTTCCTTTACATGCCCCAGAGCAGCCAAACCACAGAGCAGAGTCTCTTCCAACGCCACTGCTGAGAAAGCTGCATCTTGCAGCACGTCCAGTCCACGCTTGTGGGATGGCACGTGCACGTGAGAGGAAGAAAAAAAGTTTTGGGAGGAGACTGTGATAAAACAGCCCCAGCTCTCAGAAATGGCTATGCTGGGAACTCTAGCACTCAGGTGCTTCTTCTCTGAACAGAGCTGCTTTCAGTAAGGCTTTGTCTTTTGTGTAATTACATTTCGGCAACTTGCCAGAGTTCAGAAACTTTCAAGCACTCTTTTCAAACCTTTGGACTTCTAAATAGATTGTAAAAGT
Organism: Calonectris borealis; assembly: GCF_964195595.1. Classification (NCBI taxonomy): domain Eukaryota; kingdom Metazoa; phylum Chordata; class Aves; order Procellariiformes; family Procellariidae; genus Calonectris; species Calonectris borealis. Next base: position 45,122,052 of record NC_134316.1, on the reverse strand, counting down.
CCCAGGATGCTATGGTAACATCCCAATTGAAACCCACTACAGTAGTTAGCCTCTGCCTGCTGAACTCGGGCAAAGCCAAATATGCACAATGCAGAGAGAGCCCCAAGTCCACGAGAAGGATAGAAGAGCTTGCCAGGACCCTGCTGTCCCCCTAGCAGGTGCCACCTTTGGTTACCATGCAAAGAGCTGAATGAGTTCACAGGACGACTCCTCTACTAAATGCAAAACAAGGAACAAGGACCGTTATTCCTTAACTTAGAGCATTACTGCTTGCATTTTCCATCGAAAGCACGATGAAGGAATCTGCTGGTTTTGGCTGGGATAGAGTTAATTTTCTTAATAGTAGCTAGTATGGGGCTATGTTTTAGATTTGTGCTGAAAACAGTGTTGATAACACAGGGATGCTTTCGTTACTGCTGAGCAGCGCCTACACAGAGTCAAGGCCTTTTCTGCTTCTCACCCCACCCCACCAGCAAGTAGGCTGGGGATACAACAAGAAGTTGGGAAGGGACACAGCTGGGACAGCTGACCCCGACTGACCAAAGGGATATTCCATACCATATGGACGTCATGCTCAGCATATAAAGCTGGGGAAGAAGAAGGAAGGGGGGGACGTTCGGAGTGATGGCGTTTGTCTTCCCAAGTCACCATTACGCATGATGGAGCCCTGCTTTCCTGGGGATGGCAGAACCCCTGCCTGCCGATGGGAAGGAGTGAATGAATTCCTGTTTTGCTTTGCTTGCACGCGCGGCTTTTGCTTTACCTATTAAACTGTCTTTATCTCAACCCACGACTTTTCTCACTTTTACCCTTCTGATTCTCCCCCCCACCCCGCCAGGGGGGAGTGAGCAAGTGGCTGTGTGGGGCTTAGCTGCCAGCTGGGGTTAAACTGCAACAAGGAAGAACTACTCACTTTGAAGGCTTATGCTGCTTCTCCAGCATGAACAATTTCCCCCCCCACACACTACTTTTCTTCCCAGTTACACAGGTGTCTAAGTCATTAAAACAGAATTTAGCATCTTAAGCGAAAATAAGGTAGTCTCGAAGGCAAAGCTGCCATCGGAGGCTGTATCTAGACTGACAGAAACATCTGTAAAGAGAAACAGTGCAGAGGACCTGATGTCAACATTATGGGTATCTCAGGGTTCGTTTTTTCTTGAAACACTCTCTGGACTAGCTCTAGTCTGGTCCCATGGGCTGAATGCTCATTTGCAATTGGAAAACATCTTCCAGTTTAGTTTCATATGAAAGGAACCCAGGTCACGAGCTCCACGACTGCTTCATGGTATGAACCAAAGCACAGTAAGTAGGGATAATCAGGAGTATTAGGATTAGAGACTACGGTACAATGGGTAACAAAGAACTAGCTCTAGCAATAGAAAATACTGATATTCAAAAGGCTTTAAAAGCTAGGCAGTTTCTGTGGTTAAATAACTCATCCACACACAAGGCATCCCCAAGCGAACAATCACACTTACCCCGAGGCTATGCTCTGAAATAGCAAAGTGAGGTTTACCTTGCCTGGAACCAGCCCTGAGAGGGAACACTTAACACTGAAGGCACCACTGGGAAAAAAAAACCCAGTTTCACTGCTGTGATGAATAAATTACCGCCACATGAGTGTAGTTTAATTTAAGATGATTTTATTCTTCACCTATTGGTTTAAGTGTACTATACTACTTGCAATATTCAGACCAATCATTGGACTGTTTCTTTACCTATCCCTCTTGGAAGGTAGCATAGGAGCATTAGCACTCCTCAATTCAAAGCTGTTGTATCAAGTGCTTTTTTAAATTCCACAGATATTAACATTTGGGACAATGAAGTCAGCCTCAAGGAAATCACTGTCTTCCTCTAATGAAATTAGCAGTGTTTTTTAGGCACTTCCTCTGAAATGTGTTAGCAGTGTTAAGACGAAACAGATGCTGAAAGTTATTCCTGATGACTGGCTTTAAGGAAAAATCCTTTTTTAACAACCAGGCAGATAGGAAATCATTAACACTCTTAACATTTTGGCGAGACTGGGTGATGTAACACTGCAAACACAGAGACTGGATTTTTTGAGATCCTTTCTGTCTCACCCACTCAAGTTTATTTCAGCTGAAGGGTGTGGAAAGAGTGACACAAATTTTAATGATTTGTTTTCAGGCTTCTTGGTATAGGCTCAGGAATCTCTGTATTCATGGCAGAGTTAATACAGGTGGCACAGAGATTATCCCAAGTACTGTTTGAAAGGAAATGAACCACAGCACCTGTGACACAGCTCAGAGTAGGCAGCGAACAAGCTTTCTTATGTTGCTTTGCAGCAAATCAAACCCTCTGAGACCAGTCTACAGATTCTGGAGAAGGAAAGGATTAAAGGAGTTGCTGTGCTTGCTCTTCATTACCCGGAATCCCTTTATCTTTTTTAGAGTCCCCCTCCCTTGATTTTTCCTATGCTAGGTCAGTAATTTAACACCTTGAAGCTTTCAAATCAAAAGCTAAAATGACCTTACTGTGTTGAATTATTAGCCCAGGATTTAAAAAAAAAAAAAAGCAAACGGGGGAGGGAATCTCTAAAAACAGAGGCCTTTTGATCAGAGCAGCATCCTGCAGTTTGCTGTAACTCAAGCTGGCCATTCTTACATAGTAGGAATTAAGGACTCCCCCTGCCAGGCAGGACCCTATTAAAACACAATAGCTGTTTGAAAAGGGTTAGCAAGCTGATATGGATATAATAGGCCACATATTGGGGCCCCTTTCTACTCTGAAATAAAGCTGCTTCTTAGAGTTATGAGCTGGGAAACCTAGTATTCAGGAAGATGGGAAACAGCATACAATGGAAGATGGTAAATAGCCCTGCAGAAGCCCTCCAACGTGCTTAAGGGGAAAGTAAAGAAGCCTTCAGAGATAAACATCAATCACCCAGGACTAACTCTTTCAGTCTGATCAGGTCTATTTCAGACCACATGGTGTTTCAGCGAGTCTGGAAAGGTCTTGTTGGTATAAATAGAGATTTCGTTTTTACAGTAGAAAACACAGCAAGTTGCGCACCACAGAGACAGATGCATGAATTGTAACTAGTTTTATGGAGATTATTGCAAGTTGCTACCCAGCTTCCCTCAAAAACCCTTGCTGTTTTCCCCCAAATCTAAAAAAAAAAAAAAAAAAAAAAACCCATAATAAAATAAAAAAATCCAGAATTATAACTACACAAAGAAAGCTGCTAACTCTCCAGCTAATGTATTTAGTATTTGTTCAAACTGGTCCAACTAGACATTTTGGGGCAAGCAGAAAATTCCTTATTGAACTGCTCTATAACCTTCTATATGCTGACTGTATGGGAGAACAAAGTCCTCAATAAGTTTTATTACCATACAGCCATGATCTCCATTCTTTGGCTTCCTTTATTAACCAACAGATGTATTTTTGCACTCCCTGTCATGCTGTGGAATTCGTTCACTAGCTGCAAGATGCTACAGAGACCATGCAGTGAACCTGTGGCAAGGGTGAGAAGATGGCACGAAGAAGAGAAACACTATTAAAAATACGAGCAACACAAGGTAGTGTTCAGATTTCCTCTAGTCTAACAACTCTGGAAGTAGCTATGGAATTGACATCGGCTGGAGATGGATTTTGATACCAAAATGTCAATGTCCACTGAAGGAGGAGTTTGAATTTGAAAATTATTGAATAACTGCACCTATCTTGTACTGCTGAGATCAAAGCATAATGCCAAATGAAGGCAAACTGGCTTCTCAGAAAGTTGAGGCCAAAGTATAAGCACAAGTAAGGGCCTGCTTGCTCCATTCTGCAGAGTCTATCTCTTATTGTAAGACAGTTCCATGTTTTATAAATTAGACTTTTCATTATTTTAAAATGTAGCAGTACAATCACGTTATGATTGTGATGATCCAGGAACTACTGAAATATAACTTAATGGCTGTTCCAAAGAGATTCAATACTGGTGCCATGCATGCAGGTGCCATAACTTGCTCTTTTCAGTCTTGGTTAGACTGGAGAATTTCAGAAGAAGAAAAAAATTTACAGTTAATACTCTCTCACCTATTCAGTTGCCTTGGCAAGAACTATAGTGCATCAAAGACTGAGCAGCTTCTAGCATTTCCATCATGGCAACAAATGAACCTTGCCAAAATTCCTTAATATAGATGGAGCTTCATCATTTGACATTAATGCTAACTCTGCATTTAGAGATTGCTTAGCTAAGCCATTTTGTGCTCACTACAACTGCTTGGCTACAGTGTTGACCAGCTACGGTTTGTCTAATTTATTTGAAGATATGCAATAGGATTAATTTAGCGGGACATGAGTTCTAGTCGCTAACGCTAATGTGTTCTGGAATCCGTATGGTTTCAACACTACACAGCATAGAAAGTCTCAGGTTCTCTGAAGACATTCAGATTTCTAGAAACTAGACTTTTTTCTTTTTTTTTTTTCTTTTAAGAAAAGGAAGATAAACCAAGTTTTAAAAATGCATTTTTCAGGCAAGCTACAAGACTTTTAGCGGTTTGCTATTCATGGGGATACAGAGACAGTTAAGGGATTTTATCCTGTAGAGGATAAGGACTCCTATTATGGAATCTTATCACATCCCATTGCTGCAGGCATTTGCTGATTTTTACAGGTTGGCATGTCCAATTTAGGAGAAATTTTACATTTGTTGGCCTTGTCCACATTGGAACACACGTATTCTTAGCAAGGCACTTAGAAATGCTCCTCAAGATTTTCTGTGACACCACAACATTTTACAGCCTAAGAATGAATACAAAACTCCTTCCAACACCACAAAACAAAACAAAAAAACCCAACCTCAATTCTGATGCATCCAGTTTAATACAAAGTCTTATAAGCTTAGATAGATGGAAGCCAAGAACTCCTCTCAAATTGATCTACTGATGCATATAGTAGTCCAGACTCACGCCAAAATGCTTAATTAAAACCAGAACTAAACCATATGAGTTAGTAATACAGAGAAAGGTATCGTTATTGATGAAGGGATCATGTATTCAACAGCAGTTCTCTTACAGCTTGAGACACCAGACACACTTTACTGGAAGAAACAGTATGTTCCAAAAAAAATTCCTAACAGAAAAGGATAAAACTACGCCTTGTAATTCTTAAAAATAAAAAAATATAATAAGGGAAAAAATACCAATGGGTACCACACTTCCTACGTTATTATGTTTTCCCAAAGCTGCTATTCTCTAGTGCATTTCTACTGAATTCCAGGTGCCAATTTCACATTACTAAAACAGTTTTCTTCAAAACATTTACAGAAGCTGCAGGAAATCGAATCCTTACGGCATGTGACCAAGCATGAAAAGAGATTATTGCTTTATATACACACTGCAGATTGTATGCAAAAGACTGTAAATAGTCCACTACATCTGTTGTGGATATGTCACTATTTATCTTTCTCATTTTTTCCTATATATTCCAACACAGTGACTCAGCAAGCACAGCTGAGCTGTTTTCCAGAATGATGGAGAAAGATGCTTGTCAAACAGTGATCTCAGCATAGAATATCTATTTTGCATCATGGTGAGCTCTACTACAGACCTTTCCTCAACGGAAGATGGACAACATAAAATTGCTACAGTTCACCTATTCTGACTTGAGGGCCCTTTCACTTCTGCAAGAAAGCAGAGATTTGTGATCAGAAATGAAGGACAGGGATAAGGAAGTAACTACCCAATACCACACATATTGAAAACAAGTAGACTGGTGGAGAAAATAAATAAAATTAAACAAAAGACCCTGTGGCATCCCAAAAAGGGTATGATGAGCACTATGAAATACGCAGCTGATGAAATGAGTTATGGCAAAATAACCACAAAGAGCACACATACAGGAGGATCCTTAAAGATTTTCTTAGGAACAGCAATGACTTGCATATCTATTTTGTTTTACTGTCAAATGCAGACACTGGGATGGACTGAGGAGTAGGGAAACTATATCAAACACACATAACCAAGAAAAATTACTTCTCTATTACCTTCTAATCAAGATCAGAAAAATCAATTTTCAGCAAACCCTAGGATTTTGTCCTTTTCCCTCTCTCCCTAAATTATCTAGATTTGTTTCAAGAATAAATTTACACATCTGAAGTGTGTCACAAAAGTCTGATTTTAACTCCCAGCTGGGATCGTACATACATCTCCAAATTTGTACTAGTAACATTAACAACCATGATGAAAAGCAATAAAGAAATCGGAAGCAAAAACACAATTATGCTGGAGTTATGAACTAAAACTAGACAGAGGACAGTACGTTCAACTCTAGCCCAGAGAAACAGCACAAACACAGTTAACTCAGATACATACAGTTCTAACGCTTCTACCATTTGCCAGGTTTCTGGACTGTGGCTTTTGGAAAAATTCTAACTTCTGTTTCTCAGTTTTATTAGCTATCAGCACTACCTATGTGCAATTTGCTTTAGCCATCATTAAAGGAAGCTCAACTTCATGGCAAATGTGTTGCATTTCAACATTCAAGGCTGTAAGAAGGAATACAAATATACCTGACTACATAAGGTCTCCATAAGGTAGTCAGTCCACTTCTGCTGCAACTATTCTGACAAAGACCACAAATAAATATGTAATTTCCATGATGTAAAGGAAAAGGAAAGAAGTGGGCAAAGACTACACTGCTACACCACTGAATACGTACTAGAAGCATCATAATCTGACCACACTGCATATAAGAGTTGTGATTGTCTCTCTTCAAGTAGCAAGAGCACAGTGCAGCTTAAGTCAGTGTATAAGTAAGTGAAGACTTATCTATGGACAACTACCCTGTGCTGACAAGGTGCTGATATCAAGTGCTAACATTCATATGCTATGGCAAGTTCTCTAGATTTTTTCTGTCACCAAAACAGTATTATAAGTTTCCTGAGTGGCGTATATTATTGCACGCAGCAGCAATGGTAAACGTTGTCTTTCATGTTCAATTCTATGTTGCTCCTTTAGCTACAAGCCTTCCGAGTTTGTTCTGCTTACCCAAAAAGCTTCTTTACCTCCCCACCCCTTCGTGTTTCTTTGTGAGGGTTTAGATTCATGAGTATCCACTCACCTGTAAGATTCTTGAGTATGTGGGAAGAAAACGCTACATTTTCTAATATATTGGCAACATATACAAACTACAGTGGGAATTAGTGTGTTATTCCCATTAATATATGCATTTTTTTCCAGCTGTTTACTCAACAGCAGTCATCCCAATCAGCATATTTGTCAGGCTAGGACTTGTTGCAATGTTTGTTACAAAGAAACAACTCTGGGAAAATCAGGAATTCATAGATCCTGCCTGACAGATGAAGATACCAACGCTGTGTCTGCTGTCAAGCAATTCTATAACAAAAACATCATGCTTCAGGTGGTAGATCTACAGGTTCTGGACAAAATTCACATAATTTTAATCACAAATAAACTGAGTTATCCACACCCTCCAAATCTTCCATAGCTCTCATACAAAATGCATACCCCATGCAGAGTAGACAGGGGGTATTGAAATCCCATTTCTAATATGGGTTGGAGAAACTTAGATTACAAGGAAGAGACTTTGCCATTCTGACAACTCTACAACTCTACAGAGGTAAGACGGGAAGGCAACAAATGGACTTTAACAGGAAGGCATCGTGTCCATTAGCAACACTGTAAGTGGAGAAATATGCAACTATTATAGGTTCCCCAGAAAGATTTATCAATGAATTCAGTCCTGCAAATCCATCTATTCTGTGGAGAGAAAGACTTTGAAAACGTCTCTCATAGCAACTTATTCACATTAGCTGCAAAATCTACTCCTCAGAGCTTCTGGCACGAATGCTGTGCCTGAGTGCATGTATTCATTCTCTTTCCACTGATAACTGGAGAGCAAAGGAGAGGCAGACAGCACTCTTATGCAGTGCCCTAGGGATCAAGGAATCCCAAGTAAGAGCCTGTCAGGAACCATTTTCAGCCCAAAGGGCTGCTTCACAGCTAGGTCAATGACAGCAGCAGCTTCATACCGACCGTGTGGCTCGGTGCAGTCTTGCATTGAGTGTGATAATTTTGTCTTTTTCCCTCCAGAGCAGAAGACATGTAGGAATCCTAGGAGTATTTGAGGAACACATGAAATACTATTTTTGCAATTGCTCATAAGATTATATCAGAGAGAACGTCGACATTTTATGTAAGAACCTGAAAGTATTGTTACCTCCCAGAGGCTACTGATTTGCTCAAAACACACAGAACTAACACCAAAAAAATCAAAAACCAATGCCCCTCCCCCAAACAGTCTTACTGAGAAATTCTAACGAATGGCTCCATCTTTCAGAAGGGGAATCTGGCACAACCTGTCAAAGCCCTAAGGACCTTCTCACTACTATTTTTGCTGTTTATACTACAATTGTACAAAGCACGGAGACGACGTTCTACAATGCTAGATGCTGTAAAATACATGCAGTACAATATCACTTCTGTCTTGAAGAGCTTACACTATCCTTGCGAACAAGACAGAACAAGTTACTGTGAAAAGGGGAAAGATGCAGAGCAGATGACAGCAAGATGATGACGATGATAAGGCCTACATACACAAAGATGCAAAAAAAAAAAAATTGATGGCTCTAAGCTAGCTTTAAGAATCTCTCCTCTTTATAAGAAGATAATTCCACTTATTTCCAATTGCCAATTAAGGTTGTCTTCAGTGAGTGGCTTATTTCTCGTGGGTATCCCATCTGTCCTGTTCCTGGCCCTTCCCCCCTGCCCTCCCCCCCCTCAAGGGTACTGAGACTATGTTAAAGAGGAGGACATTGTTTACTCTACAGATTTATTTAGGTAATGTTGTATAACAGTACAGGACTGAACAAGCCAAAGGTTTTTCTGATACCAAAGCCTGTGTCACTGCTATTGCCAGAGAAAGCCAAGAAAGTAGTATCATATTTGTCCCTAAGGAATGAGTTGAACAAATTGTTCCAGCCAATCGAGACAGCAAGAGAAAATGAGGTACTTTCATTGCTAGAAGTTGATACTTCTCACCATGATAACATCTTCCTATCCAAGGATCTCAAGCTATATAGCACTGGCAGTCCTGTTACTCTGAACAAAGCAAATGCTCCTTTATGTAAAACAGGGCTCCACACAGGGCAGACCTGCTATTTTGAATTGCCAGCCACACAACAGATCTAAAAGCAGTATCTGACCCCCGACCCCGCCCAAACACATACATCACAGACACCTTCTCAGATAAATATTATCAAACTGTCACACAAGATTCCAGCTGGCACTTCAAGTTAGAGCCAGCAGAAACGTCCTTTACAGAAAAAGGGGATCTCAGACATCAGTCTGCTGAGCCCAGTGGAAGCAGCGATGCATCTGCAAGCTAAAAGCAAGAGGTCTTCCTCAATCATGCTCCAGATGGCAGGTGGTCATGGAGACATTTCACCAGAAACAAAAGAAAAAAAGAAGTGTTCTGGGAGAAGAACACAGACAAAAAAAAATGCCTTTTCCTGTGTGTCCAGTTCACTTGTGTTTGGTTTCTCAAACAAACTGTAAAAGTGATAGGAGGAAGAGTTTCCTGTCCGAGGTAAGTTATCACTGGTTAATATTTCTCAGCTTTCCAAAGAGTCTTGAACAGAGTAGTACATCTACCTGCAAGCTGGAAGAGAAAGTTTCAAGCAAAGGGTTAGCCCAGAAGAAAAGCAAAAATTCCTAGTAGGAAGTCTGCTGGTCAAAAATTTGTTTTTGCTGTCTCTTCCAGCTGAAGTGAAAAAAAGCCACACAGACTCCCTTTAAGATCCCAGAAAATATAAAGTGGGATGCTATGCACATTCCCTCTGCGTGATCAAATGCATTAGCATGGGGGCCCTGTTTTTCTTCAGTACAGGAAAGATCAAGAAAACAGGATGATAAATAATGTATAGGAGGAACACGTCCCTTTAAGATATGTTGGCACAGAAGTTAGGCTGGAAGAAGTAAAGCAGCATTAGTGTGTAATTACACAGAGGGCTTTCAAGAGTCTGCATTTCATGGAGATTCAAAAGCAGAGCAGAGATTTCTTGGGTTTGTAATGAACAAATACCAGTAGCATTTCAGCATATCTATAAAATCAAGACTAGTCCTAAGAGAGGCATAATTTTACTCATTTAGCTAAAAGATGTGGATTAATTGGCAGAAGGCTGATTGATCCCTATTCCTGCAAGAGTCAGGAGCGAGTCAGATGAGGGGAGCCTCAAGGAACTCCCAAGATTGAAAGCAGATGTCCACATGATTGGGACAAAGGAACAATGGAATAGAGTGGGAGAAAAAATATCCTTGAAGACTAAAAATATTCTGGAAGGAGAACTGTAGAGATGAAGGTCAGCCCTCTGCAATCAGCAATCCCGGTGCTAGGCTGCGGATAGCAGTGAAAGACATACCCAATTTCATTTCCTAGAAACAACTAGAAACACTCATTGCTTGCAAAACACTTACTGCTTGATTCATACAGAGCTACAGGACCACATAGTTTTCAGCTCTGAAATTTCACTCAGGGAAGCTAAACCCCAACAAAATTTTCTTAACTACCCATAAAAATAGTTGTTCTTACCGGCACAAAGATTTGAAGTGACTCATGGTGAGGTGGGGCATTGCAATGCACAACGGAAAGGCCATGTTGCTCTTCAGTGGTGAATCCATCAAGAGGGGTCCATGGAACACCACTCTATTGAAAAGTGTGCCCTCTGAGAAGAGTTTGAAGAATATTTAACACCTATCCTTGACACACTAACTTCATTATTTCTGAAAAGTTACAGAAGTCATTATTTAATCCCATACACACTTTAAAAAAAAAAAAAGTCACTTGCTTGGGCCTACCTGCTAGCTTTCTAAACCCTGGGCTTGGTCTCTAATTTTAAGTGAGCATAAATAGGGAAAGCACAATGTGAAAAACTGGACACCCTAATACCAAGTCCCTTCACCTCAAATCATTGCAGCATACTTCAAAATATGCACATGCCAATCCTCTCACTTAGAATAACCTGGAACAAGGAAAACACTGGGATAGTGCGCACAAACCCTCTGGAATCTCGCAAGTTATCTTTGAGTTCGAAGATACTGAGATTAAAGATAACAATCAAGACCAAGCTTATTTGCTTGGCAGAGCAATACAAAGCCAGTGTAGCTTTCAAAGCACAGCCTGAATAAACGTTGACAGTTGCGTGGATGAACAGAAATCAGTTGGGCAGTGAGGGCTCACCACTAAGCCCTGGGAGCCAGAACATATGACACTTTCATAATAGGAAACTTTGTATTCTGAGTCTACCTACACCCATATTGCCGATCATTTATTTTCCACTTTAAATAAAGAATTCCACATTTCAAATCTTAAGAGTTTCACAGCTCTCAAAATTACAAAGCCTGTTTGTGCTTTGATACAGGGACACAGTTTGATCTGCTAAACTCCAGACATACTATAAAAAGAAAAAAAAAGAAAAAAGAAAAGAGAAGACAAAAAAAGAGAATGACTAGTTCTATATTAGTCACAGAAAAAAAACAAACATGCAGCCTTTTCCTGTCTTTTAAGAAATCAGAAGCTCCACAGAACACTCAGTGTGAACAAAAAGCCATTGTAGAAATTCACATCTTACTTTGAAAATAAATGGGAAAACCATAATCTCCAGCACCTAAGTCAATCAGAGGATTGTGCTATACGGTGACAGTTTTGTTTGTTATAATGATCTTGAATTACTATTTATTCTTTCAAAAGTAGAAGAGGAATAGGAAGTGAAAAGCAGGTGGTTATCATGTCATGATGAAGAAATACTATAGAGAAGCAATGTGAGCAGTTTCAAAAAGTGTGGAAGACCTCTTTGCTCGCCATTTAATTTTTTAAGTATATATGATCAGAACTTTAGAAAAGGCCCTGAGGTGTCAGCTGGAAAGCAGGTGCAAACCAAATCCGATCTGGAGAGATGCCTGAATGACGATTTCAGCTGGGTGTTTCAGAGCCACCTTACTTTCAACCCTGGTAAAGAAATCCTGTTGGTGGGTGGAGGTCATTGTAGTCATGCTCTTTATGTTCCTTAAGCTCTTGTTTACTGACTATTTGTTCAGCTGACTAATCTCAGCATCACTTTCTGTAGAAACTCACCTATATCACATGGAGTATCATGATTCCCAATCATGTCAAATGCACAGGTTGTACCTTCATTTGTCCCCAAAACCTACTCTCAGTGATTAATTCTCCGCAACCTTCACTTAACAGTGACCACTGCAACTTGCTCAGAACATGGAAGTATACTGTTCATTGGTTTGTACAGTAAAAGTTTCATTCCTGATACCATGCATTTTTTTAACTTTGGTAGTCTACAAAGAGGGAATGCATTTTGAGAGTTTAAGCTACTTTATCAACAACAACAAAAAATATCAATCTCCTTATAAAATCCATGTAGTACCAAATATTATTTGCGTCTAAAATAGATTTCTGAGGTCTTTTAAAGTCAGTATTCATTCTAGTTACACTAAGCTACAGCGAAAGGTTAACAGTAAAACTAAACAGCATTGATAAGCTGCTTGATTCTTCTAGCAAAATTGCCTTTATACTGTTTTGCATGGGTCTTCCAGATTTTGCAACATGGATGATTCACTCCAAGTGCAAGTTGAGAGCAAAAGAGATAAGGTACTACCAAGAAACCATATTTTCTTGTTAAAATGCCATCTATCCAAAAGATCTGTTATGTAAACAGATGTAGCAAGATGGCCCATATCTTACCTCCTGTGCCAAGATGGTCAAAACCACACTAGTCTTGAACTGCTTGTTACCCTATCTCAAAAAAAAAAAAAAAAAGAAAAAAAGAAAAAAAGCTTTCAGAATTTCCCCTCAGCCTTGCTGCAGTGTTTATCTTAGTTACTCATTTACCAGTAAGAATCTCAGTAGTCTAAAAGTTGAAAATGTGCATGGGGCAAGAAAATATAATGCAAGTTGTCCAATCAGTCAAACTAGCAAGTTAGATCTCATTTGGAAATTAGATGGACATTGATGTGCAGAAAAAAACAAAACAAAACCAAACCCCCCCAAAACCCCTGAAACTGTGGTCAACTGAGAAACCAAGCTACTCTTATGCTTTGAGATCCTCTTCCACTGCTGTAGTACAGAGATTGTTGTGAAATAACTCTGCACGTTGATTTGCCTCAGAAAAAGATAAGAGGAAAGGAAGCAAGCAAGGAAAGATTTTCAAATGGGCATCAAAAGACAGAAACATATAACCATTGTAAGCACATGCATTGCCAAAAGATCTTTAATGAAGCTGCCTGGAAGAGTTTTAGACATTGTGCAAGACGTCATCAAGTTGGCAAAACACACAGCAATTGGCTGAGTCAACATCAACAACACTGAAGACCAGCACACAGTTTTTCCCCCAAAAAAATCTTTCCAAATTAGTAGGAAGAGATTGTGCTAATTATTATGTTCTTTATTTAAGGACTTATGCAGGTTATAAGGGAGAAAGAGGCATTATGTTAAAGCATTCAACAGGACAACAATCACACAAGGAGACAAAACAGTTCAAATTCATACACAGAAAAAGGAAGAATGAGTGCTGCTGAAACCAGAAGCAGTCTCTGCTTTTGACGCTAACAGCCCTGATTAAGGCAAGCAGAATTTAGTTTTCTATATGCTTTTAAAAGCTCTGTTCCCCAAAGTGACTGCTTCACATGAATGTCTGCAATAGGAGAGGTACTGAACTGTACGAAACCGATGCACGTTTCCGAAACATGCTCAGGCAGCCCTTGGCTAACCCAATGAAATCCAGCATTCACAACATAATCAGCATGTGTCCAGCTCCATTCTCCATGTACCCTGCCTGTTTCCAAAAGCCCCCCTCAGGCTGGCCCTATTGGCAACGTCCTGATGTACTTACTATTCAGTGAAGAACCTGGCAATGCCATACTGACTAATATCTTCTCTGTTCTCCAGCAGCTGGCTCACTGCATCCTCCATGTACGTGAGGACATGTCTTTGAGCTGCAAATAAAAGACAGTAAGAGACAGAAATTAGAATACAAGGGGCCTGCAAAGCCCAGAGCCAAACTAGCCTAGTGTGTGCCTTACACACCAAGCCAACAAGCACTTGCTCCCTCAGTTAGAGAGTAGAGGTTTCATTCTCCCAGATATGGATAGTAAAATTCCTGACCTAAATTCTGCTTTCTTTCCTGACTACACAGAGTCGTCATTAACAGTGCTGACCCTTTTTTAAAATCCCCCGAGATTCTGGAAGTGAAGGAGAAGGAGTTGTGAGATTGCCTCGTTGGAAAATGCTTACTCAAGAGGAGGAGCTCCTGATCTCTGTTCTGAGTCACAGAACATATACAGATGGTCAATGTCATATCTATGGGGCTGTTGCAGAGCTTTAGGTGTTCCCTGCCCTTCCCTCCTTACCAAGGCCAAGTAGCTCTAAGGTTGTTATGTAAAGTTTTTTTCCTAAAGGTGCAAATAAAAGTACATCTGTTTCCATACAAGCATCAGTGAATGTTCTTGGAGTGGCAGGTGGGGAACAGGTCTCAGTGCCAAGAGAGATTTATATTGCTCACAGTCAGTCTCAAATAACTGCCTAAACCAAACATTTCAGAAGTGGTGGATCTGCCAGTACCCAACCACAGAATGCCACTCACTTAAAAGACTTCTGAGTAAAGATAGTTTGGTACGACACAAACCATCCTGCTGCTTCTACAGGGGGCAGACTCTATACAAATCAAGCATTTGCCAGGGAGGAAGCAGCAGAGATTTGCCACTGAGCCCCTTTGATGTTTTTGGCTAGATACCAAGTTGGAGCAACAAAGAGCTGAGTCTGGGGTGATGTGCCAGCTACCATGCAGTAGACTTTCCAAATCTACAAGTTCAACAATCAAAAGACAAGTCACAACGAACCCAGGAAAATCGTTCCTAACCTGGAAAGCACACAAACCCTGTTCCCAAAGCACACACCTCCATCCTAAACACGTATGCTACTGCACCTTTGCAAGTAGTGTCGTGTCCTAAAAAGAGCAGGAGAAAACCCTTAGGGGATATAGGAAAGGCAAAGGCTGTTCTTGCTCCTTGCCAATCTGCTCCAGACTTGGCAGCATCATCCCCTCACCAGCAACTGGCCAACCTCAGACCCACATCAATATTCTTCAAACCATTTTAATTTGTGCTTAATATCCTGGTAAGCATCAAGCCTGCGCCACTTGATACACAGCATGGAAGTCCCTTTCATCTTAGTGTGGGGCAGGTGGACTTCAAGAGAGGCCCGGAAATGATTATTCCCAGTGGATACAGTGATTAAAAGTATGTATGAACATTGATCGCTATCAGGGGATTTCTCTGCCTAGAACACTTTTCAGGACAATGGTAAAATTGGTTAAGCACACCCTGGAAAATACCTTGCAGCTGATAGCAAAATGGTGAGCCAAAGGTTCAAAGATATTATCTGGCACTAAAAGATACAGGGCGTAGCTTTATTTAATTATTTTAATGCAAAGGAATAAATTTAATTTATGTGAGTGATTAAAGAAAAATAGCTCTGCGCACCTGTGTCCCCTGAGGGAGGAATGAGTCGTGCAGCTCAGTCACAGGCTCAAGATAACAGCAACCGGGTAACTTTATTTCAGCCCATCCTTCCTCCCTCTTCATTATGCAGCCCATCTTGCACTCAGAAACCGTCTTCCCAGGCCCCTCTTGAGCTGTCAGCGGTACCAGATTAAGCCAGGAAACAGCACCAGTAGACAGGATTCTACTCATCTCAGCCTGCAATAAACTTCTGCTCAACTGCAAAACCATTCTCAAAACTTTGTGAGGAAGTATATACTCCTCTTTTCATAGAATAGCCCCTATCAATGAAACATATTTTTGTTATTTTGCTTCATTAACCTCTCCCCTAAAAGCCTACGGGAATAGACAGGCATGGTCCCACAGTGCTACACAGCACAATGGGGCTGACCTCTATAACAAATACCTTTGAGTCTGCTCCTGGAGAATAAATTAACTTTCAACACAGAATTTCAGACATTTCTGTCGCACTTAAAAATGTACACAAATATATATGGGTCACTGTTGAATATAGTCACTGGTAAAAGGATATTTCTATTAAGCTTTTTGTTGCATGGCCTAAGGATCCTGGCAAAACCCCTCTCTCTCTATTTCCCAGAAAACAGGTAGAGGCATGGGGGAGGGAAGAAATTGGTGAGCAGAGAAGCTGAAAGAAAATAATAGCACTTGCAATCTCCTTGAGAAGTCTCGCTGTTTGGCTGCTGTGCTGTTTTGCAGGTAGCACAGTTCACACTGCCAAACCAAATTCCAGCTCTGGCTTCCTGTTCGCTGGCTGCCCAGTTCCATGGAACGGTACAAGTCGTATGTTTTATAACCCAACCAACTCTACCCTACACGGAAAAGTCACAGAATAAAATTTAATTTGCAGGCAGGTTCTAGCAGGCCAGAGAGGCAAAATAGAGTGCCAGGAGTCTGGTTATAGCAAAATAGTAGTTCCATAATTTATACAAATGGTACTTTCCATAACAAACACTGGAATCATACTGGAATGTTAACTATTTATGCAAGCAAAGTTAAAAATCCATGGGGTCCTGTGCAGAATAAATGGGATGATTCATATGTTTTTAACAGTTTCAATCTCTTCGAAAATTCAGGGAGATAATCATAGAATACCAGGTTGGAAGGGACCTCAGGGATCATCCAGACCAACCTTAAGTGGCGTATTGGTATACACGTTGCTCATATTTTTGAGGCTCACCTTGCAATAATAAGGCAGCAAGTCCAATTCAGAATGTAAAGCCCAAATGCTCATGCAACTGTGCTGTTACAGCTTGCTGTCTCTACTAATTTTCTTCCTGATGGAATTCCAGTATACTGCAGCTTCCACGCAGGAGGTATTACAACAGCTTAACATCCTTAGCTTTTATTTGTTTATGGCTTATTGCAACAAAGCCTCTCCTCCCTACTCGTACAAAACCTTCCAAGTTAATGGATCATGCAACCCGTATTTGCTAAACTCTTCCCTGAAATCCCACGCAACTACCCCAAAAAGTAACTGTGCCTGCCATAGTCGTTTGGTAGGTGCTACTCTTTGCTGTCAGGCAACCAGGCAGCTTTCACAGAAAGATCTGACAGCGTAAGTTCACAGAGGAGTCTTCCGGCAGTCCATGACCTGATATTAAGTAGCTACCTTCGCACAGAGTTATCTTAATTCTTATCACTAAACCACTAACAATAATGTTACACGTAGAGCCTCTGTCCAATCAGTAGCAATATATACAGTACAGCTCCTTCAAAGTCAGCTGCTGCAGATCTTAGGAGAATGGCCTCTGATGGTACTACTGCCACATTCACATGCCCACACCTCACCATCACTCACGTGCCCAAGGTTCAAAGCAAATTTTGGAATCAATGCGCTTTTGGCTCAGAATCAAATTCAGGGTTAAACAGTGGCTGTTCAATTCAAGCATGGCCAGACCAGGTCATATAAACCTGTAAGTATTTATATGTAAAAGGCAAAATGAGGATTGCATTCACAGTCAATCCACAATCTCTACAGACTTCACTACAAGAGATTAGACAATCACAACTAATTCCATTTGGCCATAACTGCACCAAATAATTTTGCATGTGTATTTTAAAGAGTAAAAATAGTCCTTTTATAAGCCACTGAATGGCTTTTTTCAATCTTCTTATCAGAACAAACAATCCGCTAATTCATAGGTTTGATTACAAATATTGTAAGAACAAGCATTGATACTTGAAAAAATTTGAAGGAAAAGGAAAATTTAATGCAGATAATACCACTGCATGAAACAGAATACATGCACTGAAATTCTCAAATTCAGGAAGAAGGAGCAAATACGTGTCACCTTTAAGTCATGATATTGCATATATAAAAATATTTTTATTATCAGCAGTGCTCGGGAACGGAGAGGATTAAGACCTTGGAAGTGCCACAGTACTGTCTGTGCCAGTTATGTGATACCTACTTCAGCACGTATTGGCAATGCAATCGTGTTAACCATACTATTTTTGCGTATTAGTTTCCCAGTTTTACAACTTAGATGCATCTCCCTAATGCTACATTGACAAGAAGCTTCTCCTTCCAACAAGTTTGCCTTTTCTAAAGGCAGAGAAGAAAACCTGAAGAGCAATGTATCAACACACTTACGAAGAAGTGATGCTGCATGTCATACTTGAAAGGAATAGCAAACATGGAATGGCCAGAAGATGCAATAAAAATAGCAGCAGCTGCTGCAAAAGAAAAATAAAGTGCACCAAACATGGTGAAGAAAGAGTATGATTGGAATAAATTGGTATCGGATAGTAGAAGACGTATCACATACCTTGTTTAAAGAAGCAGCAGAACAGAGCCCTACAGCAAAGGTAAGTCTGTATTTATCGAATCAGCTAGCTACATTATTGCTCAACTCTTCATGAAAGATGACTTCTTCTGGAACATGAGCTGTCTACCAAAACAATTTGTACTGTATGCACATAAGAGAGCATTTCTTTTTTTATGGCTGTTTCATTCCTGGCATAACTGAGTATGTTGAAAAAGCAGGAGTGGGAATTCCTGGATAATAAGACAAGCTTTTGTTAATTATTTGCCTCCTCCTCAAGTGAAGTGCCGAAAATACACACTATTTGATTCAATTAACATTATAATTCATTTCAGTTATCAGAAGTTCAAGAGCTTAAAAAGCTTTAATGTATTTGGAATATTTCTGGCATTTTTTAATCTCTAAGAGTGTAAAGTAATAGCTAAATACCCTTTCAGTATTTATTCTAAATTGGAGCTTAACTAAGGACACTGCTGTATTACACACATTGGAAAGACACATCTATAGTAACACAAAATCAATTTCATGCAAATATTAGCAAAACAATAACGATGTGAGAGGGAATTAGTAAGGATACAAACTGCAAGAACAAAATC
This sequence comes from Calonectris borealis, assembly GCF_964195595.1. Classification (NCBI taxonomy): domain Eukaryota; kingdom Metazoa; phylum Chordata; class Aves; order Procellariiformes; family Procellariidae; genus Calonectris; species Calonectris borealis. Next base: position 45,103,134 of record NC_134316.1, on the reverse strand, counting down.
ATGTCAACTCTGGAAGTTTTTCCAGCATTGATGGTCTTTCAGGATGCTCTTTTTAATCTTTTCAGATATCATTAGGGATTTTATCTCTTCAGATATCACTAAGGAATGGCCTGAGCAAGAGAAGTATGTAAACAAAACAATCAACCTAAAAGCTAAATCACTTTACAGCTGTAGTTCCTTCCAGCTTTGCACAGCTTCACAGTGTAATTTCCTATTAACCCTCAAAAAAATTTTTTTTTTGGAAGGACAGAACACGTAATGAAGTGCAAGCAGACCTTGTCATACCAGAGATAACACTATGATGTGAGACATGCGCTGTTACTCAGGAACACATGCTAAGTGGCCACACAGCACAACTATATCATATTTCGTATGTGCGCAGTTTCAAAACCACTTTCAAAAAAAATTTAAGAAATGTTTCAGTTTATAATTTAATCTTGACCATAACTGAAAATTTGTTTCAAACAATTAATCAGCATATTAATCACAAACCATGACATTGTACTTTTTCAGTTTGCGCTCCTGAGGCTGCACACAGACTGACTCAATCGGCCAAGTCCTTCCAGCAGACCAGCAAGATATCATACAGCTGCTTGAAATCACCTCGCCAATGCAAAATTGTTGAGCTATCATTTAAAAAAAAAAAAAAAATCTAAATTTATGCAGTGTATTATTAACATTGTGGAAGTAATTGTCATTCTAGCTTGTTATAAGGGCGTTAAGTAGCCTAATGGTTCCCTACCTACTCATACTCAAATGCAGAAGGACTCTACTCTCCAGTTCTAGAAATCTACCTAGATCAGGATCAGATTTCACCTGTTACCTTTCAAGTTAAGGTGGAAGTCCTGTAGTGCAACAGCAGGTTTGGGGATAAAATCTCCATCTTTTGGAGAAAGTACTAGACTGGGTCTAAGATTCAAACACTAACATTTCTACAAGCAAACTCTTACACATCAGTGGGGAAGTCATTCATCTTCCACATTATAGTTCTCCTATCTGTACAACAGAGGAAGGAATAAAATTAAAAAAAAAAAAAGGCGTTCATTTCTCTTTTTAGACCATAAGCTCTTTCAGCCAGAGTGCCTCACAGAAGCTCATCAAATATCTCAACTAAGAGCAGACTCAGTGTCAGCCGAGATGTCTGGATAACAACATAACCTTGATTACGCTGTTAAAGAAAACGATTGCACTTGGACTTTCCAACTCAGTATTTCTTAAGACTGTTCAGAAGAAGAGTAAACCTTAGGTATCTGCAAAGTCTCTACACAACTTAAGTTCTCTGCTGGGAGCGACTCAGTTTTGTAAGAGCAGCAATACCATGAACATTCTTTCTAATCATGAAGCCTGAGACTTCTTATGAGAGAGATGAGGAAACACGACCATGTTTCTGGCACTTAATAGCCCCATGCTTTACTGATAAGGCACTTCCCTAACAGAGTATTTGTGTTCTTACATGTCTTACACTGGCAAAGGAAGAAAAGAAAGCACATCCTGGAGCTGGGGAGTAGAAGGGAGGAGAATCCAGAGAAAAATAAAAGTTCAGAAATTTACAATAATCTACTGCTTTTTCTCCGTAACAGGGAAGGGGCGGGGGGAGGGAATACAATTTGAAGCTTCAGAAGACAGCTGCATGAGCAGAACAATACACTAAGTGCTCCATTGCCAGCTGTAAATAACGGAGCAATCACCAGTTATTAAACCATAATGAGGAAGGCATGGAAAAGTGTCTCAAACGGGCCTCATTTTGCCTACTGTAGTTCCAGTCTCATCCATCAAATGAGAAACAAATTTTCATCACTATCCCAAACAATAAGTGTTGTTTATTCAGTGAAAATGGTTTTTAAAACGTCCTGCTTGTTACATCTTCACTGTAGCCTTTCTGCCAACTCTGCAGACCTCATCTCCTTTCCTATTCACTGAGTGACATCTCTGTTCTTCTACCTACTACCTCACAATCGTTGTGGCATGAGACGTGTTGCCCTGATTTTTATTTTCCAGGAACTCTGCTGTACCAAAGCTTCGCAATTATTTTTCATCTTAAGTGAATACTTAATTCTCTCCCTGTTCACTTCTATTTTAACTCACAACTGCTTTTATTTCCTTCTTAGCATCCAAATTACACGTGGAAGAATCATCTCAAATAGGAAAAAAAGAAAAAGAAAAGTAATGCGGCAAGTAGCATGTAACGTTACTTTGGCCACTCATTTTATTTGTTGGCCTGTTTTTGATACTGAAAGAGGAAAAGGGGAAAAAGAGGTTAGGAGAAGCTTGCCCATTCCAGGTCAGGAAAGACAGTGCCATCTGATCTGGGAGATTCAGAGAATACCTTATGTGGCAGCCTGGGGCACACAACTTCAGAATGAAATTACAGAAAGTGAAACTTATCACAGTTGCTTACAACCCCACATCAGACAACTATATCAACAAGACTTTAAGGCACAAATAGAACAAATCCAAAGAATAGTGATTTCAGAATGCCAGGTCAATGTAGAAAACATAAAAGCATCTTATGAAAACGTGTGGAGAAGTTTATTGGGGGGGGGGGGGGGGGGAAGATCAGGTTTTGGGGAGTTGGTTTGTTTGTTTTTTAACCACTTTTCTACTGCTAATACACAATTCATTCAGAGGATCTGTGAGCAGTTTGGTAAGTTACAAAGTCTCACGAAGACAAAAACGTTGTTATTGGTAACATTTACAGCTAGTAACAATACCATCATGTAGCAGACATTTTTTCCCCTCTAACAGACAACAGATATTGCAACCTAAACAGGAGGATGTACTAGGTGATCAACAGAACAGGCTCTTATACAAGTTATTGCTCAACCTGATACGCTTACACATGTGTCTTTTTCTGACCCCTATGTCAGAATGATTTCGAAGGTTGTACAAAATGAAAAGGGAATGGTAGGTCAGCATGTGGAACAGAGATAAAAGGAGGCTCACTTTAAGTAGGTTACTAAAGCTGCTTTCACCTAACAATCTTGCACATATCTTAGAAGTCTCATTTATCAACTTCAGATGTGAAACAGAAAACTGGTTTATTCTTACACTTTAAGAATTTTTAGTCTGCTTCCTGAATTGTTTTCAGTCATTCAATCCTTACTGACAAGTTTCACAAAAGTAAAAGTTAAGTGCATATTTCATTAAAAACCATTAAATGAACCCAAAACCAAGTTGGCTCATTAAAAAAAAGGATTTTGCAAGTTTCAGCCTAGAGCAACTCTGGAAAAGTTACGAGTCTCTCTATTAACGCGTAGGTTGAAAATGCTGACGTAGTGTGATAGAGTAGCACAAAATCAAAGGGTGTATCTACATGGCACGCTGCAATACTGTTCTCAAATATCTGAACTAGCTCCAGAATTGAAATTGGCAATAAGAACTTCGCAAAGTGAGCCTCCTGAGAATCACCCCGAACAGAGCGCTAAACTCTTATTTCTGCCTTGAGTTTCCTTACCACATTAGCATTGCAGTTACGTAGGTATCCACAAAGTACCCTACCAGCAGCCTACAACAATAGCACAAAGAGATTCTACTCTAAGACGAATTAGATCACTCCTTTGCTTAAATACTTCATCTCTCTTTAGCGCTACGATGTGCTTTGAAAGAACAGTCGTATCCCTCCTCATTGACACTATTGCTAGGCTAAACAAACTAAGCTCTTTTAGTCTCCTCTCCGCAAGACAAGTTTTCAATTTACTGGAAGCCAGCAGTGTTTCTCTAGTCTTGTTCCATTTTGACTTACCAGAGGCGGCAAAATTACGGTGGAACGAGTAGCACAAACCAATCCATGCCATTTCTGACCTTTCTTTGTACAAGAAAGCCACAGTAAATTATGTATACCTTTATAATAGTTATTACAAACAGCCTTTTGGGCCTAGAAAATAATGGCTGAAGAGTTTCACTTCAAAAATACAGTCTTGAATGCATTCCAAATGCTTACCACTTGTAACTCATCTCCTTTTTAGCAATTAAATTGACTTTATTCCATCCTAATTATTTTTATTTGACATATTAACACCAAATCACTTTGCTCCTTAGTTTCCTGGAACATCAAGCAGTAACACAAACTGTTACAGCCAGCTTAAAAGAATGCAGTCTGCAAGGGAGCAGCTGCTTTATAAGTTAAAAAAGATTTCCATTTTATGTGGGAAACATTACCAACATTACCTTATTTCAGAAGAAAAGCTGACCTTTGAACCATCTCCCAACACAAGAACAAGACCCCTTCCAATGTTCGGAAACAAGCATTAAAACAAGGTTGCTCACATAGATCTGTGAGCAAAACGGGTTGGTAATGGGCTGAATGAGGTTACAGTCTGCCACTGAGCAGCTGGACAGTTGCTTACCCCGATTCACACTGTGCCAGTGAGACAGGGGAGGAAACCGCAGCTCGCCTTCCCCAGGCCGGCGCTGCCTTCACGGAGATCACATCTAAGGGCACCGGCGGGGAGCTCCCCGCGCCCAAGAGGGCCCCGCAGCCCTCCCGCCTGAGGGGAGCACCCGGAGAAGCAGCGCCCTACTACACCGACCTGTAACCCCCCGGTGCTGCCCACTCCCCAGCCGAGAAGGCGGACGCGGAGTCGCTCCAACTCGCCTCAGACCGGCCCTGCCGGGGGGCACACCGCGGGCCTGGGGCCGTTCGCCGCTGTCCCCGGGAAGGCCGGGCCGGGCCCCGCCGAGCCCTCCCCATGCCAGGCCGCAGCACACCCGAGCCCTCGGGGCGCTGTCCCGCCGCGCTGCCCCGCTCCTCACCCAGGTACTCGGGCCCCGGCAGCGAGAGCCGCTCGGGGCTCAGCATCCTCCCGCCGCCGCCGCCGCCGCTCCCTCCCGGCTTCCGTCCGTTTCCAAGGCGCCCGACGCTCCCAGCGCTCAGAGCCCGGCGCTGCTCGGCCGCTCTCCCCGGCTGGGAACACGCCCCCACGCCGCCACAGTTCCGCGCCCAAAACCGCCCGGGCGGGCGCGCCTGCCCGGCCTCAGCTCCCGCCCCGCCCCGCCACCCCCGAGCGGGGACACGGCGGCCTCCCCCCATCCCCCGCCCCCGCACAGCCCAGCCGCCTGCCATGGGTCACCTCGTGGGAAGGGTCTCTGGAGGAGCGTGGTGACATGGCAGCCTGGCCTTGAGGAAGGGGCCGTGGGCAACATGGCGGCCTGGCTGTGAGGGAGGGGCGGTGGGCGACGCCCTGGGCAGCACGTTCCAGGCCCGAGGGAGACCTCAGAGGGAGAAGAGCTGGTGAAGCTGAAGAGCCAAAATGGCGCGAGGAGATGCGTGTGTAAAGTCATTCTGGTTAGATTTAGGTTAGAAGTCAGAAGGTGCTTAACGCCAGGGGCTGTTGGGTCTATAGCTGTGGGGGAAAGGCCCTAATTTGAAGGTGAGTGGTAATAAGTTAATGAAGGGCACTGCGTAGCACCCTTGCCCCAGGGAGCAGGGACTGAACAGGGTGACCACGGAGGTCTTTTACAGCTGTGTCCTTCTGTCCGTACTGCTCCTCTGCCGTTTTTTTGCAACCCCTGTGCTCTAGAGGGGGAGGTATGGGGAGCATGAGGAATCGTCCTTCATTCACATGAAAGTAGAAACCAGCAGCAAAGTCCTGAGCCACAGGGCTCTTTCTGTTCTTGTCTGAGAGCTTGGCTGGGAATGGCCCTTGTCCTGGGGGTGTAGGAGAGGCAGAGCTCTTGGCATGGCTGGAAGCAGCCTTGCTGGGCTTCTCTTCCCCAGAAGCTGATGGGGCTAAAATTCCCAAATTATTTTGCAGCTTCTTGCATCACCGTTAGAAAAATCCCAGCTCAGGATGTGATCCCGGGAGTTAAAAAAAAAAAAAGGACTGGAAGTGTTGTCTGTTTTTACTGACAAATGCAAAAGAACAGAAATTAAATAAACCATTTGTACGTGCATATAACCTGCCTTTATTCCACTGGAGGAAAGAGGTGAGTGTGGCTGTTGGCAACTCGACTTTAATCTATGCTCAAAGGACAGCTACAGTTAAAAAGGGCAAACAGGATGTTATAATTTACCTATTGATATCGCCCCCCCAAATTGTCTGGATCACTCCACTGTCTTTGGCTTGTTCTGTCTTTAAAAGGATATAGCTTAGATATAAATATTTCAAAGATGGGCAGGGAGAATAATTTAGGAAGCAGACACTGACACACTCCAATGTGAAGAATGATTGGAAAAATGTAAGATTGTCTTAAAGAGGATATGCATAACGTATAAAATGATGTTATCTAAAATGATTTGTGCTACAATGAAGCTCGTTAAAAACTTGAACTTGTTCAGTTTTGCAGTTTGTGCATTTGGTTATAGGCTATAAATTTAAAGACAGGAAATTTTTTATAATAGATACAATTAGATTGTAAAACACATTGACACAAGACATTTTTGAGGCCAGGAATTCAGCAGAATTTAGAAAGGAAGTAGATATTTTCATGCAGAATGAGAAAACACAGGATTATGTTGTTACATACAAAAGCATAGGGGAAAAAAAGAGCACGACGTCTGTAGGAATATGAACTGCCCTGTTTCACAGTGAAGCCAATTATCTGACTAATGGGGTTTTGGAAAACATTTCTCCTAACGTGATGTCTATTCCATAACTGCTCGCTTTGGGGTTTCTGGCACTTTTCAGTGAGGTATCTGGTTCTAGGCCACTGCTGGCGAGGAGAAATGGAATTTCATAGACCCCCTGTGATCATTAGGTTTAAGAGCATAGTTCCTCCACTTTCAAAACTAGCATCAAGATCTCTATTTTCACAAGCAATCCTTTATCATCAGCCAGGTAGTTTCACTAGTGTTCAAAAGCCAAATAGAAAAGCCTTCCTCTCCCATACTGCTGGTCAGCTGAGCTGGTAGGAGCCTTCCGCAGGTTGTGCACTGTTTCTTTTTTGTTGTTTAAACCATTTCTGTAAACCGCCATTTATCCTTGGTCAGTATCTGGAGTACTCATTTACAAGAGGCCTTTAAGGTCCTGTTTTAAATACTACATTCTAATATTCCTATTTTTCATTCTCTCTGGGTTTTTTTTTCTTGTTACTGTTTGGTCTCTATGGGTTGGACTTTGTTATTTCCTTTAAACCAGCTAAGGGAATCCTTTTGGACACTGAGCCTATTTGTGGTTGTAATAATGATAAGTTTCAGTAGTAGTGGCGCCTGACTGTTAACAACCCAAAGAAAACTATATAAAAACAAGATGTCGGTTCTGGAGCCATTTATAGACTTCCCTGTTTACTATTATTTCTCTCTGGGCTTGCTAGAGCCAGGATTAGGTGATATAAGAGATCAGCGGCCAGACTCACCTGTTCTCTCACATTCATGACCTGAAAAGGGAGAAATGCTGCCAGCCTGGCCATAGGTATTGTTTGTTTTCCCATATTGATTTTAGAACCCTAGACTAGTGCATTTTAATAAACTGAGAAGGCTTTTCTGCGTCACTGGAAAACGTGCACGTTTAATAGCTGCCCCAGAGGGGCAAATCTAACAGGGGCTTAATGTTCTTATGGACCCAGGTGGAAGAATGACGGTGGAAAAACTATTTTTGTCTGTCAAAGCCCCTTGGTAGATTATCAGAGGTACAGGTCTCACTTTAGGGCAAGCCTATGGAGTATACTTTTAGGGTCACCATCTACCCTGGGAATCATGGTGGTGCTTGTATCTCTTAACTAAAATTGCTGAATTTTGTCTACCAGGGACATGTAGGAATCCAAATCAGTCGTTAAGAAGGATCAGTTGGACTACATTGATACATTTTGTGCACACCCTCTTTCAGAGTTAAAGTGACCTTGATGTGATTTAGCTTAATTCACTTCAAAGTGTGGTTTAAGTAGTCTTTCAGAAATCATACCTTTAGGTGAATTGGGCTAATTTACTTATATAAAAGTCCATGTGACCACAAGTTTGAAAATAGTGGTATAATTTAAATTATGTCATGAAAGAAAATTTCTTTATTATGTTATGATGCATGGACTGAAAAACTCCTTTCTGTGTCAGTTTTATAAGTGTTTCTCAGCAATTTAGCTTAAAAGAGATTTCTGTTTTCCTCCATTCCCACATACTTTGCCCCCACTATGTTAATTGCTTAGCTTACTCTTCGCTGGTTTTATGTTCGCCTTCCTAAATGATACTATCGATGTTGAGCTGAAATACTTTCCTTTTATTAGCTAAATTTCTCCTGAGAAACAGCTCCTCTTTCAGAGAGAGTATTATATAGAATAATAAACAGGACTAGATATCAAGCAACAAATTCCAGAGGAAATGCCTTGTTTTAAACAGACTGAGTCATTTTGTCTGGCTTCTATTACTTTTTCTCGGAATTAAATATTTTATTTGCTTAGAATTTTAACAATTATTGCTAAAGTAGTTGCAATAAAGCCTGGACGTATTGGAGGAAACTTAACTTTTCTATTTTTTTTTCTTCAGGTGACAGTTGGAAATGCTATTGCTTTAAGCATTACAACTATAACGTACAAAGAACTAGGTTGTGGGCAGTGTTCAATCCTGTTCCATCTAACTTCTATGAAATTAATGTAAGCCAGTTTCACAGAAACACTAGGAAACTGTCTTTAGCCTTTCTTGTTCATCCTTTGAGTGTCCAAAGCCTTGTCCTATTTTAAAACAGTTAGCTAAGAGCCTGTCTTGTGCAGGACTTAGCTTTTTGGGGTTTGGTGGTGCTTTGTATTTTTTGAGGCTTCCCACACATTTACCAGCTGAGCTTTAGCTAATATATAATAATTAATAAAATTGCAGGTGTGGTAACAAAATGTGTTTCTCTTAAGACATACGAAAAATAAATTGTACTGAGAGGAGAAAAACATTGAGTTAAACAACTGTCAATCTTTATTGATAATCTGTTATTTTGGGCACTATAGCAGAGAGAAGTTTTGAGGAGAGATCTGAAGAAATGGAGAATAAGAGCTTCACATGCTATTATTTGTGTAAATTACTGGAAAACTTGTAAGTGAAATTAAGATTCTATTATGCAAGACATTTTAAAAATCAATGGCACTGAAGCTGGATGATTCATTATGAGTCAGTTGCAAACCCATAAAAACCTCCCATTAAATTTCTGATTTAGTAATTATTTTTATGAATTATGACCAAACTCTCTTAACACGCACTAAAAATAAGATTATCTTAAATAAAAAGGTCAGCTAAAATCACAATGAAATTATGTGATGAAATCCATATTTTCATATTGTTGATTCCTCAGGAGCCATTTACAGAGAAAGACCCAGTACTTCTCGCGCTTATCCTAATCTGAGCCTTCTCAAGCTGAATGAACTGTTTATGTGGTTCACATGCAGCACAGTGGTTTCACACAACAAGTAAACCAATCATTTTTCTCTAATAATGCAGTATTAATACTAGTTTACCTCTTCAGGTAAAACCTAGACAAACAGATATGACTTACATTGTTCTTTAAGATGAATGGACTTTAGAGGAATAAGATTCACAAAGTTTCTCACTCCTAACATCTGCCACAAGACGAAGTCTGGAAAAAACTGTGTTTTTCCAGCTAGTGATAGGACATGATAACAGCAGCAGCTCTCTTAAGTAGCCAGCATTTGTACCATTAAAGGGCTTAAATTTGACACCTGTAATTGTACCTGGCAGTCTTAAGTCAAGAATATACTTAACTGGTAAGATGTCATAAGCATGCAGGAAACTGTACTGTGAACATTATTTCATTGTAATTTATTTTTTATTTACTAGTTTCGCTGCATTTTAATCTGGATTGCTGAGATTTTATTTTTCCCGTTGAACTGGTGGACAGAAAGAAAGTAAGTAGAGATCTGATCTAATTTTGGGGTCTTTCTATATTGATGAACTTTATGTTCACCTGAGGATTTAGGTCTAATCAAGCTCCCAGATCCTTGTATTTTAAATATAAGTTGTTAGGAAAAAAAACTTGGAACATTCTTCTACTCCTCAGTCATAGGAGTACTTCTAAATTCTGGGTGATCTGCTTATGAGAAGAGGGAATATTATTATGACAGGTTCTGTGGCTTATGGAGGCCATATCTTCATTTTAAAATCAAGGATAGCTGTAAATCGTATGATAGATTCCTGGCATGTATTAAATGCACTGTCCAAATTCTGGTTGGCTTTGAGCTTAGTGTTAGCAAGCAAAGTTGGCTTTTTTGTAACAGCAAACTGTTGAAAGACTCTCCTTCAGTTTTTTTTCCCATTATCTCGTCAGGAAGGAAAGGACAACATCTTTAAAAGTACTTAAGTACCAAGCGAGTGACCCTTCTCTGCTGGAATGCTGCCCCACTAATGATGCAGAGAAGAAAAACAGCCATTTCTGGCAGAGTTTGCAGGATCTCTCATGCCAAACAAAAAAAGTCTAAAATGCCTGGTAAAAATAAATATCACTGTGAAATTCTGGCATGGGAAACATTTCTGACAGCCAAGGCTTAGCTCATCCTGGGGGGTAACCCAAGAAGGCCTGCAATTTTCTTTCTTCGTTCCTACTCATCGAATGTTCCTTGCAAACTTAAGCTGCCAGACTGTGTTATCTATTAGACCAGGTGTCTGTGTGAGAAAATTTTAATAAGTAAATGGCTCTGTGTGTGTGCAAGAGAGTAGACAAATCTATGTGGGAGTGAGCTATTGCTTCTTGGGCTGAAGTGAAGCAGTAACTCTGACAGCTGTACTGGCCAGCTCTTATGGGAAAGGTATCTAACTTTCTGTGTACAGTAACAGAGATTTAGCACATTCAAAATACTCTGGAAGTATTTTGTCTTACAACATCTACAGGGAAAAGCAAGTGATGGAAGCAAAGAAAAAAAAACAACGAAAGAGGAGATCACAGATTCATTAAAATTGTGGAATTCTTGCAAAACAATCCTTAGTTCTGCTTGTTAGGTACACAAAAGAGAGCCTGAGTATTTATTAGGGCTGTTGTGTGCACATAGCTGTGCAGAACCCTGCAGCTATACAAGAGCTGGAGTCAGTATTTTTTTTTTTAGTGAAGGTACACATTGGTATCCCAGTCATTCACTCCATAATATAAGAGGACAAAGTGATGAAAGTTCTTTCCTTTCCGCTACATAATAGTCAAGGTGTTTTCAAGAGTAACATCTTTGTGGAGTCACTAGAAAAGAAGATAGAGACCAGAAGATGGTACAATGGTTGGAGTACTTAGGAAGAGAAGTTGAGGAGTAGTGGATGGGAGATGGAAAGGGTAGTATGCAAATCACTTACTGAGAGAGAAGATAAGCCATGGGAGACTGAAGCAGCAAATTACAATCACGGCAATTAATTCTAAACAGAATAGAGGGAACATGGAACATTTTCCAGAATATAGTAGCAAATGAGGATGTTAATTAAGTTTTATCTGAGGAATGTATTTAAATTTCTCTTTTGATTTGTTAACTTTATCATGCTCGTTTCTAAAACACAGCAAAATAGATTGACTGTTCCGCATTTGCAACTGATAACAACATGTAAGATAATAAGAAAATGTCCTAAAGGTTCCAACTCTTTATGTGTTAAACTTTACACGGTGTTAGTGAAAGAATTGTTCCTTGAACACTTAAAGTTTAGATGTGGATCAGAGTTTCTCTCAAACTCTGTGACTAGAGTCCATTTCTGATATTTATTAAGCATACTCACTGTGCTCTAAGTTGTTTGAAACAGAAGCCTGCAGTCTCTGTGACAAAGTTTTCACTGTGCATTGAAAGCATGGTTTTGTGCTTGCTGAAAGTCACCGATAAAGTTTCCATCAACTCTGCTGACCTAGAATGAAGCATAAATGGAAATGCAATACGCAAACCCCCATTACCTTGAACTCTCATAATGCTAGTATTATGTTAATATGCTTAAGTATCCTAAAATCCTAAAATCGCAATGACATGGACACAAGTATATGTGGCTAGGAGGGAGGTTGGACGTGTGTGCATATGCGTGGGTGGCTGATCTCAGACTCATGTGGAGGGTGTGTGCAACTCTGGATCTTGCTCCCACCTGTGCCTTTATTCAGGTCTCAGTGCTGGTAAGAAGCAATTAATTTGTTCCCTCATTTACATTTATCAAGAGCTAATATGAGAGAGGGAGAGGTGTTAAGAGGCGTCTCTGATTCAGCCACCTGATAGGAAGGCAGATGGTTGACATGCTGTGTCTCTTATCAGAAAGACTCAAGGGTTATATCTTGTGCATGCTGGCAGTACTTGCCTAACCCATCATGCCAGTAAAGTATTAGAACTGAATCATCTTCAAGAAAGAAAACACTCTTTATCTGTCTGTCTACATTTTTACATGTCACTCATCTCCATAGTAGCAGGGCTTCTGCAAACAAGAAAGGTTTGTGAGCTGAGGGAAAGATCTGTTTACGTCTTTCACATCTATTCCCATGACTACTTGTTTCTCTTAGAGGCCCAACTCATGTATTCTAGTTTTTTGAGAAAGGAAAACTCAGCCCATCAGAGATATTCCGGATACTGAGATGTAAGGTCACCTTTCTTTCTGATTGTGTGATTGATTTCTGCCGCAAACTTTTTAGCTGAACACAGAGACTATTGATGACAAACTACATTAATAGCTTGAAGTCAAAGAAAGACACAGGTCTGCAGTTCTTTGGAAAATGCTTCTCTGTGCAGTCAAAAATTAATTTAGGAGCCACAACTTGCTACTTATCCATTTGAATGTGTTTGGAGAATAAAGGTAGTTAGGCTTCTGTCTTCAAACTGAATTCTTCTACTGCTAGCTTTTAAAAGAACATTTTCTTTTATGCTCTTCCTCTTTTCTCTTCTTTTTTTCTGTGCCAGAGTCAAGGTATTAAACTGTGCTGTTCCTAAGGCTAGGCCACAGGCTACCTTTGCAATGCAGACATTGTGCAAGGCCTGGGCAATTGCCATTTCACTGCAGGGAGGAGTCTCATCAGGAATAGAAGAGCATGTATTTGCATTATTTTTACATAGAGGATGTAAGGGAACCGGCAAAAGAAGGAGAAGAACCAGCTTCCAAGACACCCAGGAAGAGCTACCATCTCAAAGAAAACATGAAGAAAGGTTTGCTTTGGGTTCTCCCCCACCCCCAGTTTGAGAGTCAATTTACTTAGAGTTTTTTTTCCCCAGAGTGGAAGGTTGAACATCCTGGCAGGTTGGCCTCCGTCCCACCTTCCAGACACACACACAAAAAAGGGGGATGGTGGGTGTTCAGATGAATCTGCACTTTGGTCATTAAATTACAAAGGGCCTTTTGCAAGATTGTTCATATCTCAGCTTCTGAATGTAGCCATTTAGTAGTTTCTGTTCTGCACTGCAAAGTAGAATTAATGTAGTCCATGAGATGATCACAAAGTTTCCCAAAATAAATGTGCAATTGGAATGCGTAGAAGGCAGCAGATAAATGAAAGGTGAAGAAAATGATGTAACATATAAGCTCTGACTTGTTAACCTGAGTTTTATTTTGTTGTAAATTAAAACAATTGTGGTAACACTGCAGAAGATGGCACATGGATTACTGTTTTCTTAAGACTAAGTGGGCAGTAACTTGAGAAACACTGGAGAGTGCTGACAGGACTTGAATGTTTATGACATCTATGAGCATATCTGGGTACACGGTAGTAGTACCACTGCTTAGAAAACTTCAGGGAAGGCAAAAAGGGAAAAAGTGATAGCATAAATCAATGCTAAAATTTCATTTAATATATTTAACACAGAGACCATCATTTACAAACTAGGTCACCAGCTGTGAAGGCTGTGGGTCCCTCAGCTCTTTGGAAAATTAAACTGTTTCTTTACATATCCAACAGTGAATTCAGAGGTGCAACTGTATAACTGCTTCTTCCTATGTATGGGTAAAATCTTGTCTTTTAACTTACCTGGTTTTTCAAACTACCACCTCTTTGGTTCACTGGTGATATTGAAGAGGGAACTGATGTGGGTAATGTAGCAGTGGAATAATGATAGAAATTAAAAGGGCCATTGGAAAATCCCATAGTCTGATAGCGCAGAACCCGTGATTTTATCTTGAACCTAGAGCTCTGTTGGGAACAACTTGCTATTTTCCTGGCTTTTCTGTTTAGTTAGTGGAGCTCACTAGTAACACAGAATTTGATCAACCAGAGCGCGGAGTTTGTAATGATCTTTCCAGTTAGAATTTTCTGAATTATATCCATTGTGGAACTTAGGTTTGGAAGGGGTCCCAAAAGATCACCTAGTCCAGCCTGCACTGCATCAAGACTAAATATATCAAGGCTAGTACCAACATGCTTATCAAACTTTGTTCTTAAAAAATTCCAATGGAAGAGATTCCACAGTCCCCCTAGACAGCCTGCTCCAGTGTTAAAAAATTCTTGGTTGGAATGCTGATGAGCAAAATCTTTTAAGCATTTCTTGTCACAAATCAAGTTGACTCTTTCATGTCTTTCTGCTGGAGCCATAGAGAAAAGCTCAACATCTCTCTAATGAGCTTGTACGTATCGGAAACCTGCATCTCACTTGAAGCTTTTATTTTCTTGACGAGGCAAATCTAATTCCTTCAGCTTTTTCTCGAAGGGTTTGTTTTCTAAACTTCTTGTTCTTGTTATTTTCTTGTTTCTCTTAAGCTGTGTTTGTATTTCTAAGGTGTTCAGCCAGGACCAGACACAGTATACCACTCGGGGCTTCAGTACCATGCGAAGTTAAGAAATCAAACAAATTGTCTTGTATATGACACACCTGTTAACACATTCCAGAATTAAATGCATTTTTTGGCAGTGGCACTGCATTATTGATTTATATTGTTTGTTATCTGTACAACCCGAATATCTGTTTCTGCTGTATTTTTGTCTAGTCAGAAATTCACTTTGTTTATTGATGTCTGTTTCCTAAGAAAAATATTTTCTATTTCTCATTACAGGTTTTTTTTCCTTCTTGGTTTTTGGACAACCTGTCCAATTTGTCAGTAGCATTTGGGGTGTCTGATCTCATCCTAGTATTTGCATCCCCTGCCATTGTTTTGAGGTTATCAGTTTTTTTAGCACAGATTTTACGAGCATAAATATTGCATCATCTGAGTTGTGAGTGAACATGCTAAACAGAACAGAGCTTAAGACAAGACCCTGAAAGGTGTCTTTCTGCAGTGCCTTTGCATGATGACGAATAACCACTGATGACCACTATGGTTTACTTCTATCAGATGCCTGCACACCTTCCACTAGTTGTATTTAAAATGTCATGCTGTGAGTGTCCTGTGAGACAGTGCCAAAAGCCGTACAAGATGTATCATGTCCATTGCCTTCTGTTTACCCAGTGAGTTTAACATTACTTAAGAAAAGGGAATCTGATTTAGCACAAATGTATTTAGCACAAAAGCATATGCTTTTTTCATTCTATTAAATTTATTTATTCTAGCTCAAATATTTAAAACACGAATGCTCCAAACCTTTCTGAACATAGCAGTTAAGCTATCTGATCTGTCATTCTCTTCTAGGAAACTTGAGGTGTGGAGAAGCATCTTCCCAAGAAAGGGCCCATTTGAATGCATTAAAAATACTTTGACGGGTAAGACCAAAACTGCCCATCCCATTTTTTTCCCCTTTTTTCTTTTTTTTAACCTCTTCTTAAAGTCTTTGCAGTTTTAAAATAGTTAAAATGTATTTTCCCTAGTAATCCTACCTTGTTCTGGTTCCTTTCTTTCTTCTTTTTCCAATGACACCATGTCCTTGGTTCTGTTTTTCCTGACACAGGGTTGCTATTTAAAATCACTCTGAAAATGATGCTAACTTTTAGTATTATTTCATAGTAGTTATTTTCTGTCATTGGATTGGTTTATTTTTCTAATGTGTCTGTTTGGAGTGGAGGGGTGAGAATTATGTCCTGAAATGGTTCTTATGATAATAATCTTCTCCCTGCTCCCTTTATAATGCTGGTGTGTTTTTTTTATTAAGCGTGTTGTCATATAAATTAATTGTTAACTATATTTTAATTACTTCTTTCTCATCTTTCTTACAATATATATCACTTATCGGTGATCTATAAATTACTACAAGTTACTTAATAATGTTCCTCCCTCATAGCTGTTGGTAAAAGCAAGTACCTACCTTCTGCATGGGTTGAAGTGCATTCTGACGCTTACATAGTCTTTTTTAAAGTTATTTGGTCTGAAAGAGGAAAGTCCTAAGCATATGGTTCAATTTTACCAGCATTATTTAGCAACCCTTCTAGTTTTCTTTCAATGAAAATATCCATTTTACACTGCATAAATCTACTTTACAATTATTCCCCAAAGATCCCACATGGAATCAGGGCTGTATTCATCGCATTGTATCAAGAGGTAGGTAACCGAGAGCTTTATAGTATAAATTTCCATCTGCTCAACTGCAACCTGTTCAGGAGATTGTTGTGAAAGACAATACTATGTGCTGCTTTAACATTTCACCAGGAGATTTCAAAATGATTTATAAGACAGAGATATAATTATAGGGAAGTTGAGGTTGGAGAGGAAAGTGATTTACCAGAATGCAGTGCAAGATGCAGAGGACTAGTAAACACGCTTTAACAAACACAAGTGGGTAAAAACATTTGTTCCCTGGGGAGAGGAGGACTGAAGAGCTAAAGAGTGAATTTATTTGTGTTTAGGACAATATTTTTCAAGAGGCTTTTGTTTCAAACACAGTAAAATACTCATCTCAGCTGCTGGAAGACTGTTCCATGACCTAAGTATATAATTATCAGGAAGTTCTGGGCCCTGTGTCTGTGCTTTATCACGTTCAGTACTTTGGCATCTAAACTTCCTACGAGCTTCTGTGAGCCTGAAATCAGCAGAGCTCCTCTGATTTATTCTACCTGAGGATCTAGCCTCAGTAGAGAATATAAACTTAAATGAATTTTGGTTATGTTGCCCTGTATTTTAGGGGGATGCAGTAAGGGTTTTTATGCTAGCCAGTCAGCCAACCCCCAGTCAGAGTGATGTTAACATTTTCGCTCCCTTAACTTCAACCCACTGTTCCCAACTCTTCCACTTCAATCATCTTAAAATCTTGTACCTTGGAGTTTATTCCTTTACAATAATTGCATATTCTTTCCATGCCTCATTCTGTGGCTGCTTCTGAATCAATGTTAGCATAGAGAGGTTTTTTAATCTCTCCACCTCAATCAGTCCCTCTTGGCTACCTGTATTTGTTGTTACTCTTCTGCAACTTTGTACACTTTGCCTACCAAATGGGTAGAATTCAATGCCATAGTCTATGTGCTATTGCACTCATGCTATGTAAAGTGCATCTGTTCCTATCTTGAAGCAGTGATTCTGCATATAAAGCAAAAAGTCTGCATTTTTTAAATTTTGGGGGCCATATATCGTAAATTTATGCATGGTTTGCTGCTTACTGTTTCTTATGGTGTTCCTGCTCTTGGGGGTTCTCCTCCTCAGTGAAGCTTTGTGTTGGATTATTTTTTTCTTTATATTGCGCTCAATTTGTCAAGAGTCAGTCGCTGCTTTAATTTTATGTTGACATTTTTAATAATTCCCTTGTCTTCACTATTTTACAAGTAATTAATAGGAGTGGCAGAATTGTCTCAATCACATGCTGTGCTGTTTACTTGCTCTTGTGATTCTTTAAAGGAGAGAATTAATTGCAGCTTCCTCTGGATTTATCTGTGCGAAGGCTTTAAATAAGACCATTCCTATTCCTGGCCCTTTGGTGTCAATTTGACAAAATTCCCATCTTCCCCTGTGGTCCAGAGTTTGGACTGTCTGAATCAGCTTTCCATTCAAGTTAATACTTTGAAATCAACTGAGATTAATTATTTAACAACAGGTTCTTGCATTGCCAACCCTATGTATTAAAATGTCAAATCATGCCACAGAGGATCATAAAACTGGCTTTAATGATGACATCCAGTGAAAGCCTGCCTGCTTTTAAATGCGGCACAGGGACCAGAAGGTGCATAAGACAATTGTCCAAGTGTTAATTTCTACTCCTACGGGCAACGACCCTAGCTCTTTTTTTAGGGTATCCGAGATTCACACATAATCATCTGTCTCCGGACACTGCGGCTATAAGGAAAACACCAAATACCAGAACGCTTGTCAGGAACGGAGGGAAAAAAACATTTCTTAGATAGCAACGCGTATGCTGGGCAAAGGGCTCGGGAATGAGCTGCTTAGAGGCTTTCAGTTTCTGGAGGGTGTTTGGCAAACGGGGATGGGACGGGGAGAGGGGGCTCTGCCATTTGCCACGGATATAGACAGCCGGCACAAGCCGGGAAGCGGTGGCAACGCACGGGGGAACCGCTCAGCCACCGGAGGATACCGGGCAGCCCGGCGGCGGGCGGCCGAGAGCCCGGAGCGATGCTCCTCGGCGGCGCTGCGGGAGTTGGGACAGTGAGATCCGACACTGACAGCGAGAGCCCCGAGCACCGGGGCCGCTTTAGGAAGGGCTTCTCCCCCGGCAGAGAGGGAGCCGCACCCGCGGCAAGGGAGGAGAGGGGCCGGGGGCGCGGGGCGAGCCCGGGGATCTCGCCGCGGTGCTGGGCGGTGGCCCCAGGGGTGGTGAAGGGGCGGGGAGGGGGGGGTCTCGCTGCGGAGCCGCGGCCCCGGGACCGCCTCTGCCGCGCCGAAAGTTTGCGAAGTGCCTCGGCGCTGGGGGGAGCGGGGCGGGGGCTGCCCCGGCGGGGCTCCTCCTCCGGGGCCGGGCCTGGGCCGGGTCCGGGCGGAGCGGGGAGCGAGCCCCCAGCCCCGGAGCTGCCGCGGCTGCGGAGGGAGCGAGCGGCGGCCGGGCCGGGGTGCTGCGCGCAGGAGGAGCCCGGGACGTCGCTGCGGGCGGCCCGGGCGCGGGGCCGGGGCGCTGCCACCATGAGGCGGCGCGGCGGGGGCTGCTTCTTGCCCGCGCCTCCGCAGCTCCTGCTGCTGCTGCTGGGAGCGCTGCTCCGCGCCAGAGGTAAGCGGCTGCCGCGGCGCCCTCTGCCCCGCGGCGGCGCGGGGGGCCCGGCCGCCGTCCCGGGCTCGGCGGCGGGGAGCCTTGCCCGGGCGGGGAGCCCTGCCCTGCCGCGCCGCTCACCTGCCCGCGCCCGCCGGGCGGGGAGTCCTGCCATGCCGCAGGACAAAGGTCCGTGCCCCGTCCCGCGCCCGGACGCGGGGCTCTCGCCTTCCCCATGCCCCGGCGCGGCGGGCCGGAGCCGGCGGGGTTCCCCCGGCAGACCGGGGCGCGGGTCCTAGGGCGGCGCTGCCCTGGCCGGGCGGCAGCGGAGGGTCCTCGCCGCCCACGCGGCCGCTGCCCCCCGCGGAAGTTTGGCGGCGGCGGCGGGCGCGGGCTTTGTTCCCGCGGTGCGAGCGGCGCGCCGGGCCGGGGCGGGCGCGCAGGTTGCCTCGGAGGCTGCCGTGCCCGGCGTGTCGGGACAGCCGCCGCTCCGGAGCAGGAATGCAGCCGCGCACCCGCCGCGACGGGCCCCTTAAAGGTACAGCCCGGCTCCGCGGCGGCGCCCCGGGCTACCTGCCTCGCCTCGGCGGGACTGGGAGTCCTCCCGCAGCGCCCTGGCAGAGTGGGGCCGGGGCAGGAGTGGTACCAAAAACAGTGGCGAGGGGACGAGGGGAGGGGTTCGCTGCGGTCTTGGCGAGCAGGGAAGCAGTTCCATGAAGTCTCGCCGGTGAAAACTTATCTTTGTGGTTGCTCTATCAACTGAAAAGTAATTGCTGTTTCTTCCTCTAAAGCGGTAGTGCTTTATTTTACAAGTGCGCCCGGTGGAGGAGAAAACACCTAAATGCTTCGCGGAATTGTTTATAAAGAGTTGGAAGGCTTTTGGGGGAGGGGTGCGGAGAGGAGATACGTACCTCGTTTCTGTGCCTTCACTCCTTTGGCAGCTGCTGTATAATTTCACCCATCCGTTTTCTCCTGTGCTACTCTGAAATTACAGGAAGCATTTGCAGTAGTGCTGCTGACCTCCATCATTCTACAAGTATTGCCTCTGGGGCACAATCACATGGGGTTTGGGTTTCAAGTAATATTATTTCTCTTCTAACAAGAAACGTAATTGCAGGCAGCTTTGAAGAAGGTGCTAAACCAGCTTGGAAAGGCTGGGTAGAGGGCTGCAGTTCTGTGTATCAGAAAATCTGCCTTTTAGAAACCAGAAGTACTCTTAAGTTCCAAGTGCCACACAGATACTTAGCTGCAGTCTAGGAGTGAGAAGGATCTAAAGCACAGATCTTAGTGTAGGTGCAGATCTGGATGTGTTTTATTTTGGCTGTTACCCAGGTGCTCCTAGTTAATGTGTCTGGGCTGTTAACAGCCATGTGGGGGATGTCTGATTGTAAAGTGCAGGTTTGCTCGTAGGTGGTTGTGCCTTGATGTCTCCAGGACGCTTTTTATGGCGGTTTGCCTCTCTTTCAAGTAGTTCTCCCATCAGTGCACTTTCCTGTATGCTCTTGTCAGATGAACGTGAGTTTATGATTGGATGTGCCAACTGCTTCCAGAAGTGAGTATCCTCTTTCCTTCATGGGAAGATACGCTTTGCAATAATAACACTAGTCCTGAGCATTTTTTTTTCCTATTTGAAGCAAAGAAAAACATGAGGAGGTGGCAGAGAAGATGCCAAACTTTGTGATGAGTTCCTCCCATTAGCTAGAAATTTTTTGCCTTTGTCCCTTAGAAGTACCTGTGGGAACGGTGTACAGCTTAACTGTCATAAAGCATCCACAGCCACAGAACTCGTGATGCCAAACAGGTAAATTGTTAGAAGCGCTTGATCATTTACCACTGTACCTCAGTACAGGAGCAGGTAAAGCAAATAGGGCTGCAAGATTGACCTTTGACCCTCTTTTGGTGGATAGTGGCAGTTAAAACTGGAGAAGTCTGTGCCAAAAAAAAAAAAAAAAAGAAAAAGAGGTCTGCAAGTATGTTGAGCTCTTGGAAAAGGGCATTGGAGGTAAAAATGGGTATATATAGAGAATTTAAAGCTAATGGCATGCACTGCTGGTGCGTGGTGATAAAGAAGGGCCTGATGTTATGATGGTCTGTGTTAGTATAAATACAGAATGTCACAGAACCTGTCTGGGTGATGTGCTTGCCGTTCTGGCTCCTGGAGCTCTGCCAGAAAAATACATGGCTAATATCAGAGCTTCACTCCCCAAACATCTTGACTGCATTTTAGAGTCACAAACCTGAATGCGATACCTCTATAGAACTATAGTTTGCAGCGAGAATCGCGATCTCCACTACGCGTGCTTGGCATTGCTGTTGGCTCTACAGCTCTTAGCCAAGTGCAAAACGCCCGTTTTCCTGTTGTCAACTTGGAGCTGTTGATGTTCTGCTTCCTGGGTGTGTTGAGGGTACCTGGGTTTACTGTTGATCGGGTTGGATGGTATTCACAGATCTTATGATAACCCTGAATTATTTTGACTATTTCTTTTTGTCAAAGTGGTGAAGGCACTGAGTAACATCCCCGCTCTTCTAAAATGAAGAGTAAGATGCTGCAGGAGGCTGACAAGTGGTGGTGGTGTTTTTTTTTTGTTTTGATTTGTTTTGTTTGTTTTTGTTGTTTTTTTAAACAATTCTGTGTCTACTAAAACATGGTAGCATTAGTGGAAAAGCATAAAGCATAAATCTTCCAGTATGAAGTTAACGTTATCATTTCATTTATTTAGTGTAGATAACCAATTTTCTTTTATATTCTCTTTCCAAAAGCTTTCAGTTGTGTGCTTTAGCACTGCTTTCTGCAATAGAAAATCCCTTCTTGCATCCTGGGAGTGTGGGTGTATGCAGCAACCAAATTAATAGGTGCTTAGTTACGTAAAGTGCTTGCATTTCCAGAGTGTCTTGTGAACCTTGAAGAGTGATATTCTGTTCATGTGGGCCACAAAATGGAATTTCAGAAAACTTGGAGCTGTTTCTCATTCTGTTCATTGAAGTTACAGAAGAAAATGTGGTTGGATATAAACATTATCCAGTTGTTTGTAGTTCAAACCAGAAGGCAGTACTTGCTGTATGTTAACTAGAAAAAGAAATTGAAGTGATTTGTATTTTGCTTTTGCTCCTAAAAACCTGTAGTTCTCCAGATGGTGAAATTAACATTAAAAAATAATTAAAACATTCATTCTATGAGAATGATCTGTAGCCTGATAGTCCTCTTGAATCTTCCTGCACTCTTGTGAAATAGGCAAATATTATCCTTGTTTTGTAAATGTGGGAAGTGAAGCAGAAATTGTCTTGCCCAAGGCCAACTCCATTTGCTCTAGAATGCAACTTACCATTGAACACAATAGAATATATGCTTCATAACACTTACAAAAGCTGATAAAGAGATGTTATCTTGAAAACCAGTCAAGGTTTTAAAAATAGGTTTAAAAAGTAAGTGCACGTCCTACCCCTTCGTTGAATTCCTCTGCTGCTTGTGACTTTTGTGGCTATTTCTCTTTTTAATAATTCTTGTATTTCTCTTGCTGATGATCAAAAGATTCATAAAACTGC
This sequence comes from Calonectris borealis, assembly GCF_964195595.1. Taxonomy (NCBI): domain Eukaryota; kingdom Metazoa; phylum Chordata; class Aves; order Procellariiformes; family Procellariidae; genus Calonectris; species Calonectris borealis. The sequence goes on along the minus strand of NC_134316.1, from coordinate 45,080,752 downwards.
AGAGATTTTACTGACTCTCCATTGGAAAGGGTGAATCGGAAAGTAAAGTGCTGTTAAAAGAAACATACAAGAAAACTGGACACTTTATTTCTCTAGTCCTCTGTTATTTCCACATTAGCTATTTGTGACCTTATCTCAAAGGGGATTTACATAGTAAGGTGATATATACGCATATGCACGCACACTTAAACTGACCACCTTTTAAGATGTCTGGCTTTACCTGGTACAACGTCCAGAGCTGGAGCTCTGGCATGCAGCAAACCTACTCCATTAATTGACATACTGTATTTAGTGGCTGTATGTGTTTCACACAAATCAAGGCAGAGAATGCTAATTGTAATTGTCATCCATGAATCTAATGTGCTTGATGCTTAGGCTCTTGCTTTTTGCGTCTATAGTGCTTGCAGTTCTTCGCCATGGCTGTTATGTTAGGCATTACTCTTTTATGGGATTTTGTTGTCTATTCTGCGTGAAGCCTGGGCACTGTAATGCTTCTTGAATCTCGTCTTTCTATACCATCTTCCCTGTAGATCTCCATTTCCCTGTAGTAAAGATAGTAACTGTATGGATCCAGGGGCTTGTGATTCCGTAGGCTTGTGGTTTATTCATGCTGTATATCTGGTCGCTCTGGGACTGTTACCTTGGGAGTATTTGGCTGCCATCCTGTTGTGGGTGGGTTCGGGTTCGGGTTTTTCAGCTTTCCAGACATTTTTTTGCCTCTGTTATGCAGAACTGCCTGTTAAATGCTGAAGTATTCCAGCCTGTGTATTTAGTCTGAGAGACTCTTGAGCTGCAGTCAGTGTTTCTGTGAGGAGCAGAACTCCTTCTTGGCTGCTGTGAGCCTAGATGAAAGGAGACTCACTATGCAAGGGCACGAAAATAAGTTTTCACAAAGACTTTATTAACAACAAACGGAGCTGATGTTTGTGGACTTGCTAAATTGTGGATGACACAAACTCCTCATATCAAGGAATTACGTTTGTTGTTTAAAATAGAAGAAAAAGGAAAAAGGGGATTGAACAGTTGGGAGCCCGATTCTGGTGGTATGAGATATGTGCCTATAGGAGGATGCTTAATGTTAGCACAACTTTGGGTTGTGAAAAGTAGTAACAGAAGCTTCTGTTTTTCATGAGGTTCTTCTTTGGTCATTAGATTTTTCTGTATTTAGCCACCAGTCAGGAAGTCACAAACCATTAAGATTAATGGACAGTATTGCATATGGTTATTAAATGTTTGTACTGCAAATGGCAGTTTTGTCAAAAAGTGTATAATAGAAGACAGTGCAGACTCTTGTTTCTCAAGCTGTTGCATGTTAATAGCAACTTTCTGATGTTGTAATATCAGAACTAAGAAGCGCCAGCTATTTCCACTGAGTGGGTTAGGATGAGAATAAAATTCACCTCCCTGTACTATAGTGATGAGGTTATTTAAAGAGATGTTGTCCAGCAAAGCTTCCAGCAGAGAACATGTTTGCCTGAAAACAGACCCCATATTCTGTAGCGTCAAGGTGAAGTTTTACTCCTGGAGTTAAATTTACCAGCAGTGAGACGTTATCATAACTCCAGGCAGGGGAGACCCCTCTCCTGGCTACCAGCATGGTGACTTCCTCCATATGCCCTAGCAGGGCATAGTCTTCTGTGTCTCTTTGTTACTGCCTGACAGCCCCTCCCGGCTGCTGGAGCTTTCTATTTCTATTGCATAGCAGCAGTTCTTTAATCAGAAATCTTGTTAGTATTCAAGGATAATTGATCCGACTCTCTGGTAGGGGGTGGGGACCCAGCCTTGCATCCTTCTCCTACTTGCCACCCCCAGTTTGACCCCTGTTGTCTCTTTGTTTTCTCCTGTTAAGTTTGTGCCAGTGATGTGTGTGTGTGCTGTTTTTCCAAGCAGCCTGAAGTTGGCTGTAACCAAGAGCAGCAGTTAAATAGAGCCCGATTTCCCCGCTTCCTGGCGTTTAGTTGTTCGGCTCCATTTTCTGGTCTTCTGTGTTTTTGATTTGCAGAGAAGGAACTTACTTGGTGCCCCCGGGCATCTCTTAAACCCATTAGAACAAACTCCATTATTTCACTGTACTTAGAAATCCTCCTCCTTTAGTCCCAGCATCCATCAAAATAATGTATCCTCTGTAAGGCCCTCTGGAAAATGTTTAATAGGATCTTTTCAAACTCAAGGAGAGTTCCAGTTGGGAAGGGGGAGGGGAGAAGGCTAATGGAAGACCTGACTGTGACTTGCAGTAAGCCCAAACTTGGCCTGTGTCAGCTCTCCCTTCACCTCCATGCTGAGGGAGTGCTGAACAGAGCGGATCCAACTCTGGGATCAAAGCTGGAAACAAAAGGCTTTGGGAGAAAAATCTCCCGTCTGGCCAAGAGGCAGCCTCACAAAGGTGGTGCATAATTTATCATTCGAGGTTTATTTCTGCTGTGCTCCTTCTGGAGAGGGAAGGAAAAAAGAAGTGACTCTCCTGCTGTTTCGAAGGGGATAAGTGATGGCTTAGGAGACTTTGAGGCAGGAAGGGGCTAGAGATACCATGGAAAACTTTTTCAGTGCAGTCTGTACCCAGCTCCTCTCTTCTCAGACATGGTCAGACATTATTTCTGTTGGGGGGAACCCTATTCTTGCCTTTTGAAGTTTCAAAGAGTGAGTACTTTTAACTTCTCTGGTCATTCCCAAGCCTCAGTGTATGGAGTGGTGCTGCTCTTGGCAAAATCAAGTTCTTTGAATTTCTAAGGTATTTTTCTTACCTTAAGGATCGGTCTAAATGCTGTGGCTCTGTGTAACGTGGAGGAAGAGGCTACATTTGCCCCAAAGGGTTTATAGTCTAAATTAGACATCTGACATCTGATAAGGATCAGGGATGTGATAATTCTAGTGGGATAGATAAGGTCCAATATTAAAATAGCATAGCTTTCTAATTAAATTTCCTTTAGCTTTGGTTTAATGGGAAAAGCTTCTGAAAGTTTTTCATTCCAATCACTTCTTAGAACAAGGATAGAGAGGGGTTTTTGGGTAGGAGTTGGCATCAAAGACTACTGAAAGCAGGTAACTGGGCACATAAGGATGAGGAAGCAGATGCAAGAGTAGTGTAAACCATGAGAAGAAGGGAAGGGGATATAGGAGTACAGATATTAACAGAAGCAAAGATAGGCATTTTGGAAATGAGAGCCAAGGACTTGAGCTGGCAAAGGAACAAAAGAGGTGTGTAAGGAGATCCAAGTGGAGTAATTATATGGGATCTGATGGCAGAAAGAGTTGTTAATTAGGTAGTATAAAAGATGGAAGTTTTTAAAGTGAAGATGAGCATTGGGCAGAGTTTAACTGCTGAGGCAGAGAAAGACTTATTTTAGTAATGCTTTAAAGGAGGATGTGACAGCTTGTTAGGGACCTTCAACAGTAGACTCCCTGACCTAGTGGGGTGATTTTATAAAATAACAGGAGCTTAGCAATGGGGGCGGAGGTGGAAAAGGAGACTGATATTGGCATAATGCTAAGATGGTGAGCCCATGAGATAGAGGTGGTGATGGAGCTATCTGCAGCAGTGAAACATGGGACCTGTCAGGCTTGGGACCACATACAGCCAGAAGGATTTTTGAGTGGGATGCCCGAGAAGATATTTTGGAGGACAGTCCTGTCTGGAAGAGTGTATGAAATGGGAAGGCAGAGTTGAAGAGAGAAGCTAGAAGGTTGGAGATGATTGCCTGGAAAAAAGGCATAAGGTGAGAATAGGAGATTACTTGGGGTTTGGAAAGGAGTCTGGGTACAGAAGCAACAAGACTGGTGGCAGAAAATAACACCTTTCCTGGGAAAGGAGGCTACTTCTCTTCCTCTTCTCCATTAAGAATTGCTATGTGAAGGAGTGAGTCATTAGTGAGAGCCGTTAAAACATAAACATGTGATGTTCTCAGCCTCCTTTTCTGAAAGGCTCATGAGAAGCATTGTGTGACTATGCAAGAAGGTTAGAGGGAAATATGCACTCTGCTCCTTTAGCCTGAATCTCCAGCTCCGTCAGTTCATTTGACTTGGTGACAGCTGGTAGTGTCTGGGAGAGGTTCGTGCCTAACGTGCAGCCATTCACTGTAGCAGGACTGTGTCTCACAGGATCGAGGATTAGAATAAAATAAAGACACACCTTCATTTTTTTACTTTGTGCTCCCACCCAATTTTAGTTCTGAATTTCCATAACTGCTGAATAGTCAAATCCTTTCTTTGCATCTCTGAGGACAGGGAAAAAAATGAGAAGTCTCAGATTGTCATTTCCTGCTTCTGTTCTGAGCTCTGCTCCTGAGGATGTACCAGGACGTGGGATAATTCTCTGAATTAAAATTGCATTTGTTAAGAGGAAGCCAGCTTTACTGCTGTCCTTTCTTTGTGATTCAGAGTTTGCAACTTCTTCAGGCTTGACAAATTTAGGAAATGAGGTTTTTGAGGCCTCAGAGGTTGTGTTCTTCTCACTGTAATTTTTGAAGCCTGTTACTCTTGAAAAGCCTGAGTTGAATTTCTTACAGCTGGAGGACATGCCCCTAATTTGTGCTGCCTTTTTAAAAAGGCCTGGATCAGCATAGTACCTATTAGCATGAGGGAAAACATAATGGGTCTGGCTGTGAGAGAGAACTGGAGAGTTTGCAGCATGGGAAAGGGAGATAGATTGGAGGCTTTAATAGCCAAGAAGCAGGAGAGGATGGTCATTGGCAAATAGGAATGCTAGTGGACTATCTGCATTTTTGTCATGGATCTCAAATAGAAGTATTCAGTGTCTAAATCGTAGAAAGCATGATGTAGGAGTAGGTGGGAGATCAGGTTGGGTCTCCTGACATTGCCCTGCAAACAGACCTAAGTTTAATACAAGGAAAGAGCGGGTTGAATTGAGAGTTGTATCCATGGAGAGTCAAAGTGGTGAAGGGATTTTTCTTGGGCATTAACTTGGAAACAGGGAAGGGCTGAATTGGGCTGGTTGGTGAGGTTACCGCCCTTTGCTATCTTTGCTAGGCCTTAGGGAAGGCAGCCCCTGGGTCTGACTTCTTTCCCGTACCAGTGAAAGGCAGCTGCAAGAGGGTGTTGACTCATGAACAGCTGATTCCTGAGCAGTTAAGATGTCTCCACCACAAGAGTGGTAACCTCATGTGTTGTTCCAGTTCGAACTGTCATTGCTCATGAATCAACACCGTCTGTAGGCCTTTGTTCACTGCATTTTTGAGTGTAAGGAAGAATTCAGACCTGCAGTCAGCATTACCTTAAACAACAGAAGGCCTTTAGGCCTTTTGGGCGTTTGTTGTTGTGTTGGTTTTTTTTTTTCCAGGCACAGGGTTCTTTTATCTGTGGAGCAGGTGGATCTCCTGCCTGTGCCTCAACTCCCCTGGAAGGGCAGATTTGTCATCTTTGCATCTTTGGCAGTTACGTTGAGTAATTTCTATGCTACCAGTACTCAAACAGGGAAGAACAGCCTTGTTGATCCCTGCCTTCTGCAACCTTCCACTAACTTCCACCTTCCAAACTTCTTTGGCTTGAAGAGGCTCATCCATTTGCAAGAGAAAACGCATTGTTTCTCTAAGGCTTCTCTTGTTCGTGACCTGCCTCCTGTGAACTGGAAGATGCGGAGCTGTAATCTTCTGTTGCTCTTCGTGCAAATTCCAGACTAGAACAAAATAAGCTGATTCCTTAGGTTAAGTTTTCCAGTCAATTGTCCCTAGAAAATGTTTTTTTCATACTTCCTTTCTTGCTTGTTGTGGTTAGTTCTTCACCCACAAGTCTTCAGAAGTCTGGGAGCAAACATTTAGGAAAGGAATGTCTAAAAAAAAAGGGATAATTCCTGTGATACTCTGTAGTAACTTTTTGTTGGTTGGTTGTGCTGGAGAAGCAAACTCTTGATGACGGTAATATGTAGGCTGGAGGAAGAAGAGAAGCTCAGATGGTTAGTTTCTGAGAAATGACCCATGAGCAATTTCTGTGCTGCAAATGCTTTAGAACAGACTGGCAGGGAAGTGGGGGTGGCAGGCACTTGCCTACTTTAAACGCTTGGCAAAACCCTCTGTTTAGCTTACTCGGGTATGCGAGGCCAAATCTAACACAGTTACAGTATAGAACTAATGGGAGATACAGGGCAAATTAAACCTATATACAATCCATCAATTGTAGGATAAAAATAAACAGTACTCAGACAGAAGCCTTCGAGCAAGGAAGGGAATGAGGCAGAGATGACATCTTTGGTATGTACATCTTGACTTACCCGCTCAGGCGAAACAGCCTCTGAGCTCAGGCTTCCGATTAAGTGACTGGGACAGCTGCCAAAACACCTACGTTTGCTAGCTAATGTACTGCAGTGCATTGGTCCTGCAGGTTAATCTGGGAAAGGCATGGAGTGATATCTGGGTTTGTTTTGGGCTTTTTTTTGAACGATGTCATAACAACATGCTCTGCATCCTGTACGTCAAGATCTTAAAATAAATGTGATGGTGATGCTAAAACTGCCTATTGAAGTGTTGTGAGGAAAGAAGGCCGTCAGAGTTATGCCACAGAAGACCAGGTATGCCTAGGGAGCTAGCTTTTCTGACCTTGCGGGCTGCGTGCCCAAGTCTTTAAGGTATGTGCTGTATGGCTCTGTGCCCCTTAGAGTCAAGCGGAAGGGAAGTGGCTCACAGGAGGGGAACGACAGTAACTCCATAAGGAGAGAATTATTTTGTTGCAGGATGGGGCTGGGCTGAGGTGGGCAAGCAGCAAGGTCCCTCCACAGCCCCGCACTAATCAGCCTCGGGAGCCCTTGCATGCCTAAGGCTCTGTGCCAGTATGGTTGTGCCGGCTATGTAGTGGCCCTAGCAAGTAAGACACATTTTAACTACTCAAACCATGGGAACTGAATACAATGCTGAGATTTTCCTGCTATACTATTTGATGACAAATTAAACATTTGACTCCCACAAGAATGAACTCCAGAGCTTTGTATGTTCTTACATTGTAACCAAAGGGAAGTTAGCTTTTTTATTTTCAGATGTGCAAAGACATGATAGAACTAAATCTATGAAATCTCTGTAGCGATGGCTATAGAGTAGAACTGGAAGGATTTCCGTTGCTGATCTTTGCATAAAAAGACTTGGTTTCGGTGCTATCTCAGCCAAAGCAGCAAAAGCTGTCTCCACCTAAAAGTACTAGAGAACCATAGACTGAAACCAAACGAAAATGCTGTCCATTCCTGGGAAAACATTGTTTCTGGGATTTGGCACTCCTTTTGAGGCTAATGAAGCAAATAACTTAATCCAAAATCCATCTGTTTGAGAAACTAGTCTGAATCTAAACCAGAACACAAGTTTCTGTAACAAAAAAAAAAGTCCAAACCTACTAGCCAACTAGACTGCCACAAGTTATTGCACAAAGTTATTACGCTGGCAGATAGTACCAAATGAAATGTGCAAGATCAAGTCAGACTCTTACCAAATACTGAACTGGCGTGTGCAACTTTGAGTTGGATACAGGGAGAACACCATAAATCAAACAGTAAATGTCTGGGAAAGAGAAGTAAAAGGAGAGACTGAGAAGGAAATCCTCTAATCCTGGGAGTCAAATATAAAAGAAGATTAGAGAGAGCAAGAAGACACTTATCTTACTAGAAATAAAACATTATTCCTTGGAATATTTTCATTTCTATCGTTGGACTCCATGCCATGTAGCCTTCTCTGTTGAAACCTCTGTGGAGGCAGGCGCGTCATATGTTGAATCCACTTCTGGGGAAACTCAAGTGTGCTGTCTCTTACATGTGGGTAACACTTGCAGAGCTTGTTTTGCCAATAAAAGTGTCTTTGAATTGACTGTGGTGGGATGTGGTGCAAGTTCTGATGCAACATGAGGCTCTTTGTAAGTGCAGATTTTGATGAGAACTCATCTCTCAAATCTCTAGTAATTTTGTTTTCTTGTTGCTGTTGTGAATTGGCTCCTTCCTTTCTGTGGTCCATTGTTGTATGGTTGATGTTTGAAAATGAAATGTCTTCCATCTGGTTAAGAAATTTGATTTATCCTTGGAGGCCTGAACTGCTGCCTTTGCTAGTAGGAAATAAACAATGTTCCAACTGTCCCTAATTATCACCCCCTTGCCTTCCTGCAGATCCATGTCTCTTGCAAGGGCACTAGAAGAAATGACTTACGGATCATAAATTGCATTTTTCCTGTCCTCTATTCCTTCATCGCTATCAACTTAGTTCTCTCCTCCTGTTTAAACTTTGTAAATTAAACATGCTACTTAGGACAATTAAACAACGGGTTGGACAGTGGAGATGTGGGTTGTCTGGAACACAGTCGGTGGCTTGTTTCAGGTGACTTGAGGAATGCAACTGCAAATGACTTATAAGGGCACGTTACTGATTCGGAGTAGGGTTTAGTATAATCTCACTTTATGGGAAACATTATATTACCCTAAAACTGTATTTTGAAGACAAAGCCCATGTTTTGGAGTATCAGAATGAGAGGAATTTTTGTTCCTGCTGCCTTTTGCTTGCAGTAAGCATGATATCTCTCTGAGAGAGAGAAACTTTTTTGGTGGGGGTGCTAGGATGTTGTCACTGCTAAGAATTGTTCTCTGTGCGCGGTCTAAGTGGCTTGGCCTCTAGCTGCAGGGCCTCCTTGACCCACAGGGTGTGGTTTCATGTTATGCCTAATCTAGTGTAACTGTGGGTTGCCCCACAAGAACGGTCTCGCCCCCTTGTCCCTTTGGTAGGTCTGTGTGTATGTCTGCTGGATGAATCAGTTCAGCTTGTTGATCTGTCACAGAACTGACCTGCAAAATGGTGAAACCAGTGACACCACAGGTTGTGTGGTATTGGCAAGCTGAAGAGATTTGTTCTTCAGTGAGCTGATCAGCATAGACGTGATGGAAGGATGGAGGCAGGCAAGAACAACTGTTTTTTTGGCACTGGCTTGCTGCTACTTCGCTTTGCCTTAACAGGAGTTTGGAAAGACTTTCCGTGGAAACAAGGGAAGGTGAGAATTCAAGCCCAAGATGCAGTTTCTATGGCTCATGTAAGCATAGGCCTCTATTGTATTGTACTTGTATGACAGTCTTAGTGATGTATTAGTGTCAAAGTGTGGTGAAAGATCAACGTATAGATGTTGCAACTGGTGCAGTACGTTAATTGGTGATGCCTTCTGCGGTGGAAACTTCTATTCATTAAGACTGGAAGCAAACACCTACTATCTTGTTTTACTTGGGCTAACCCAGACTTATGTGCTGAGTTATTGCCAGAGAAATTGTCGATCTAAATATGAAAAACTTTATCCCCTTGCTAGCGCCTTGACTCTTCTTCCTTAATCTTGCCTTTTAAATGACTGATGTCTAGCAAAAAGTTGGTTTTTGACCCTTATTTGCAGAATCTGGATCTGAGTTTTGCTTGCTCTCCCCACCCCGCTCCACTGATGCAGTGGTTCGTCGAGGTTTGACAAGCCTGGCCTGGGCACGCACACAAAAGGAGGCACGATCTCAGAGCTGATGCAGAAATGGCAGCACTGATGCTAAGTGTCTGGGAAGACAGAGCTAGCTGTTTGGAAACGTAAGCTGCCTAAATGGCCATTCCTGTTCTCCCTGAATGAATATGTGGCAGGCTGAAGGGGAACATCTACATGAACTGAATCTCACACATGAATTGTCAATTGGATCACGTAAAGATTCACTCTGATGGAAGTCAGAGCTTCACAGTGTTACATGCAGTGTGTGCATACAATAAGGACTGTCCCTAATCTGAAGAGTTCGTAATTTCTACATGTAACAAATTGACAGATGTATTGAATAACAAGAGAAAAAACCACAATGAAATACTGATTAACATAGTAAGTAGAGGCTCCACTTAAATGCTTTGCCTTTTAGTCTGTACGTTGATACTCCTTGTCCTGTCCTCTCCATCGCCAGAATATCTTTCTGTTGAAGCTGGTTTACTCTAATCTTTCCCCCCCCCCCCCGACATGCTGCATGCAACATTATCACAATTAAATAGATGCGTTTGTTGTGTCTGGGGTCTGATACTGGGAGAGTGAAAATTCTTCTCAGATGTAATGCCTTTCTAAGAGGATCTAGTTGCTGTTTTTGTTCTAGATAGTGCATGTTCCTGTTGTGTGCCAGCTTGTTCAATAAATGGTTAGCATTAGTGTAATGAGGGGTATCATATCTGAACCCAGCTCACAAAGATCTCTTCTGCCTCTGTCACTCTTCCACCCTTTCCCCTATCCTGACTGTAGCAACTCTTAGGATGGATCGCAAATGGATATTTAACCATGTAACCACAAAGGTCAAGAAATTTGAGAACAGAAGCATAACTTGGACTTGGTTAGAAATCCAAGTGTTAAACCTTGGATTCCTGACTTGGGATAGTTTAGCTGTGGCCAACTTTAAATAATATTTATTGAATGTTCCTTTTTGCTGCTTTGTAGCAGCAAGCTAAATTGCTGGGTAGAATTCTGTAAATACGTAACTGGCTTCAGTGGCTGTATTTACCCAATAGCTTAAGTGTTTTTTCCCTATAACCTTTGGAGATCACCTGTACAGAACTTAAATTGGGAGTGTCCTCTTTGCAAGCTGTGACATAAAGGTTCCCTATGATTGTTGGGCCAGGTGTGCAGGTGTGCTAATGACAGGTGTGCTAATGGCACTTTTTCCCCCCCACCTCTAAGGATAGTTGACAACTTGATTTTGGAGTCTACAGAATTTTTTCTTGCAAGGGTAAAGAACTGAACCATGGTGACTGGTTGCTTAAGAGCTGGTTTTTTTCTGCATACTGAAGTCAGTGACTTTTTCCCAGATTAGAATGTTACATTTTTAAACATTTACTGTACTCAAGTGTAGAATGATCTAATTCACCGTGTTTATTCCTTTTCATAGGAATTTTCAGCACAGTAGCATGCGTATCCTACTTCTAAATGTACAAACACTTGGTAAACAGACTGTAAGAAGAAAATAACTCTTGAGCCACTGTAGTAAATATGTCTGTAAAGCCTTAAACAGGAAATGACCCCAACTTCTCCTGTCAGTTTGGCTCTGAGGCCATGGTTCTGCAAGCAGTGAAGCAAAGGGAGGAATCAAACTGGGCTGGATGAGGAGGAGTTGGAAGATCCTTCAAATTTGCATCTTTTTGCTGCTCATCACCCACTGGACCGCTTTCCCTGATCTGTTTTTTACCAGGCTGCCCAAAGCTGTGCCAGCTCATGGGGGTCATGGGACCGGGAGTAGGGGGAGGAGGGCTGGGAGCTCTTTAAGCTAACACAACGGATGAATATGAAACCGCAGTCTTGAAGTTTCTTTCCCATTTTGAGCAAGTATCAGTGTGTTTCTGGAGGACCTGGGAGCTGTGTTGTCACTTAAGCGTAGTCAAATCAAGGCTGCTTCCTGTCCTTTGCTTGTCATGCACAGAAGAGGGTTTGTTTTGGGAGAGTATCTGGCAAAGAAATCAAGAAACTAGGTTATAGCATGAAGGGCAGAAGATTATATCTTCCCCATGGAAAACAGTCATGCTTTTCTGAGGACTTAATACCTAAATCATCTTGTATGTATTTCAGTTTGCCAAGTGTTTGTGCAGTTATAAGGAGGGACATGGGAATGATTTCCAGAATGCTGTTGCTATTTGTAATTCCACATTGTTTGATAGTGTACAATAAAAAATGGAGGGGAATGAACCTCTAAGCACACTTCTCAGAATCTGGAATTAATGGACCACATTCAACCTCGGAATAAAGGACCAGGAAATGGGAAAGCTAACTGAGCTCAACCTTTGAGGTTGAGATGTATGCTATCATGACCGTAATGGTGTGTAGCTTTGTGGCGTACTGTGACTTCAGTAGATCTGATCTTGACTCATCAAGGCTTGTTGGCTGAAGGTCCAAATGTACCAGATGTTCTTACTTAGAGAATGATCTGTAGGAATAAATGTTATGTTCTTACAGTGTCTGGGAATGGCAGTGTATGGTACCAGAAATATTTAGCAAATTTAGTCAAGATACAAACTGCACACTAAGGCCTTTTTCCCCACCACAGAAATCCATTTTTTTTCTGACTGAAAAAAGTCATTTTACTGCACAACCATTAAAATGGATTACTACATAACTCTTCCACTTAGGAATGGAAAGAGGGGGAAGAAGTCTGTGTCCAACTGAAAAAAGCTCCCAGGAACATCTCAAGGTAGATTGTAATTACTGAAGATAAAATTCTGCTACGAACAGAAGTAACTAGATGAGTAGCTCTGTGTTCTGCCGCATCTTTACTGCTATCCAGTCATTTTAGGTAGCATTTATAGCACTAGATGGGCTTGGGTTGTTCTTTGATCAGAGGAAGTACTCTATACTTGGCTGAATAACATCACTTCTTCCAATGCCCACAAATTGCCTCAAAAGCTTGATTCAACTTGCACCCTACTCCCCAAAGTACAGTGGAATAACAGAAGGAAAATGGCTCTTGAGTCATCGCAGCAAATGCATCTGTAAGACTGAACAGAAGACGCCACGCTGTCTTGTCATGGTTTTTGGCCCTGAGATCATGGTTCTAGCAAAAGGCAGTATGCTTGCGTGTAGAGTGAACTTCTCCTCTGTAGGCAGAAAAGTTTAAAAGGCTTTAAAAAAGTGTCAAAAATTCTTCTTCCAGTGCTGAATGACATGTCTGCTGAAATGATTTGTGGGCTTTGTGAAGAATCTGTGTCTTGTATTTAGATATGCACTTCAGATCCTGGAACTTGGTCCAGGAAGTAGTATCAGAAGCAGTTCTTAATATCGTTAATACGTGCTCTTCTCATGAGAAAAATCTGTGGGCATCTTTAGCCTGCTTTTGTATGGAAGCAATGGTTATTTTAATATGTGTGCATATCTTCTCACCCAAAAAACTGGTCCCAGAGAATAAAAGTTTCATGAAAATAGGCAGCACAATAAAGGGAAGGCACCACAGAAGCGACTTGGCTGTGGGTGAAGATTCCTTGTGAGTTTGCATTTTGTTAGACATGAAAGAATCCCCTCCCTCCCTCCTTCCCTGCCTCCATTTGGCAACAGATGCACCAAAATTGACTATTAGAGATGAATTCATCTGAAACTGGCTTTGTTAGTTCTGCTTCTCATGTAGCTATTGAGATTAATCAGGTGTGCTAGTTGGGAGTCTTGCTGGACGTAAGCCTATTTCCAGGTTCCCAAGTAGTGGCAGTAGTCCAAGCAGTTAGTTCATCAAGCTCAGGAGATATTTAGTCCTCTCTCGTTAGGAGGCAGAAGTCTTCAATGGGCTTTAATTGGGTTGTACTTTAGGACTGCTCAAAAGCTTTGGCTGGTTTAGGCTGTGGCTGCTTGGCTGCAGAGTGATATTTCTGGTGAGAAGCATGTTAAACTTGTGTTCTGAGCTAACCGGCTGCTGGCTGGTTCTCAAAGACGAATGAGAGGTTTGGGGTGGGGTGTGTGGTGTTTTTTTTTTTTGTTTAAACTGATGAAATTTTTGGACTGGATTTTATCTGTTAAGGTTCTGATATTGTGCTCATTCCCAGCTTAAGGGCCCATGGAGGCTGTGCTCTCTTCTATAGCAAGAAATTTTAACTAGGCTATCTGAAATAATTACTGCTCCCAATGATCCATCCTGTGCCTCTGAATGGTTGAATACGAGGTAAAATATTGCTGAATGTCACAGTTCACAGCCTGGCAACTTCCATTTATTTTAGCGTGCTGGATTATAAACTGGTGCTTTAGGAGCTGCGCACAACTGTCCTGAGGTAATATCTTGCCAGATAAGATCCTCCGGATTGCTGCGTCTAGTCTGATTGAACTGGAAGGAGGCTGCAGGTGTGACGCTCTTTTCCCTCCGGAGACCGGAATCTCTTTGTCTTCAGGCTGTGTTACAAGGCCTGTGTGCCTCAGCCTTAGCCTGGCCAGGGTGGAAGCTACCTGAGGGGTTTTGCTGAGGGCAGGGGAAGGAAGGAAAAGTGTCCTATGTGCTCCTAAACCTCCTCAGCGTCTTGGAGCACGAGAGACATTTTATAGTGCAAATTGAACCAGTTCTGATGGTCTTTCCTAATTAGTTACATCAGAAAGGCCAAGGATCTTTACTTCTTTTACTGATTTTTCTTCTTTCTTTTTTTTTTCCCCTGCCTTTTTTTCCCCCCCCTCTTTTGTCTTGCTTTCAGTTCACCCATCTGCATCTGGTCTTGCCCAGGCAGCTGCTCCTCTATTTGTATGTTCCCTGGGGGAGCTCTGGTGCTCCTTTAAGATCTCCTGTTGCTTTGGGAATTCACCTTTTAGACGTGGTGCTTCATTAGCCTTTCTCATTTATTTATTACTGTGAGAAAAGATTTCCCCTCCCAAAAAGCAGAAGAACAAGTTTCCAGCAGCATCTGCTTGAGAGAAAAGCGTCTCTATGTAAATAGAGCAGGTTTAAAAGCTTCCCGCTATTGGCAAAGGAGCGGCTGGGGAGTTTTTGAAGGAATATTGTTCGGCTGAGTTGGCACTAGGAGGCCCTTCGGAGGCGAGAGCTGAAGAATTCCCCTCTGCTCTTTCTTGCCTGGGGAAGGCTTGCACGCCGGCGAGTGGCCGTGCTGCCCCTGTGCACCGTTGTCCTCCTACCCTGCCTCAGTCTCAGCACAGTCGCTCCTTTTTGTTGCTGCTCATTAGAGAAAAAGAGCCATTTGGGATTTTTCAACCCATCGGGTTCTGCGTTTCCTCGTCTTTGCCGCCCCTCTCCCCTGCCGGGCGTTGTGGGAGAGTCGTCCCCTCTGCAGGCGATGGTGGGAACGGCCCCGGCCTCACTTATCACCAGTGACAAATCAATGGCAGCCTTCAGAAAGCTGGCCCCCAGGATCCCCGCTCGGCCCAGCTCTGGAGCAGTGGGAGGCTTCCCTGGCAGATAAAGGACTCCTTGCAGCTCTGACTTGTTGCCTTAAATCTAACTGAGGAAACCTTTTCATTCTCTTCAGCGGCAGCCCCCTCCCCTCTCGATTTGTCTTGGGGAAGGTGGCGTCTGGTGGAAGGGGGGCACTTGGGGAGGCGGGGGAGATGGGAGTGGGGAAGCATTGGGGTTTGTAACGGTTTTTCTGTTTCCCTTTCACAATAGTCTGGCTAGAGCATGCAGAGCTGGGCTCACAAAGCCTCCCCGAAGCGCCCGGAGTCCCGCAGGGCTCCTCACAGTGCAAGTTTGCTGTGTGTATTCCTACCAACAATACAGCTGGGCTCAGCAACAGGCTCCAGCTTTGGGCAAATATTTCTACTGCTTTTCCTTAATCGCTTTTGAGGAGAGGAGGGTGAGATGGGTTTGGGAGGTGGGAGGCAGAAAGAAAATTTGTATATGCGAGGGAGGGGAAAATAGAGATGGGTGGAGGGATTTATTTCTGGCTTCTGCGGTCCAGGCTTCTCAAGAGAGCCTTTGTCAGGATTCAGCATCCACACTAAAGCTAGAGTGGGTTTGGAGGGCATCAGGGTTGGATCTGAGGGAGGAGGGAGATTTAGGCAGACAACACATAATGGTTTGGGCTCAGCCAGTCTCCTTTTTTTGTTTTTCTTTTGGTAGGAGACATTAACTGACAAGCCCCTTCTGGGTGGTTTTATCCAAAGTGTTGGTATAAGCTGAAAGCGCAGCCTTTTCTTGTGCTAAGTATGTCTAGCTTATTTCTGCTTAACTGTTATGTATGTTTTTATGCTTCATGTTCCCTCTGCTACCTGTGAATTCTCTCTCCATTTCTAGTTTATTTCATCTGGGTCCTAGCACCAGATGCGGAAGAGTGAGGGAAAGAGAGAGAAGTGAAATATCTTTAAAGCAAACTATTGCAACTTGACTGTCTGATAGGTTTTGGCCTTGGGAGTTCCTTGAGCCCATTACTCTAGTCCTGGGAAAGTCAGGTAAGCTCATATCTGTGTGCTGGTTCTGTCCCCCATTTCTAAAGCTGCAGTGGAGGTATCTAAACAGCATGAAACTGCTTGATTGTGTCAAGAAGAGATTGTATGAGCCCACTTCTCCCTAGCATTATGGGGGAAAAAGTAAGCAGGCCACCTCCTTTAAACATTCCTTTCCATCCCTGCAGGGCTGGCAGCAAGCTTGGCAAGCCCACAGTTTGCGGCTAAATTCTTACATTGGCTAAGCTGTGTTGTATGCATTATTTGCTGTGTATTAAAGATTCAAATGTCTTCTTAGACCTGATGCTCTTGTTATAGTAGGAATGATGCCAGAAGCATCATCCTTGTTCCAGATTTATCATGTCAGAAAATAAATTTGGGCAAGAGATGCTTACCTGTGTCAGTATTTTCTCAGTGCAGTGAGTACTCTTGCTCTAAGGTCAGAGGCTTTAAGCTGAGCCTAACTAGGGGCTGCACATACGGAGACTGGACTTCCTGAACTCTCTGTCCAAGGCCTGGCTCATCTTCCATTTCCAGTCAGTTAAATCCCAGCAAAATTTCCAAATTTAATCCAGTCTCCAAGCGATCGGCAGAATTTAGTACGTAAAGGCTTACCGGCGTGTGGGAGAACGTGCAGGGAAGGCAAGACTGCTGTGCTATGGTAAAGCTCGCAGTAAAGGTCTTGGCATGGATATAGCCAGTGCTTTTAAATGAAGGACATCCTTGCCTCTCATTTGAAGATGAAGGTAGAATAAGAGTCCTTCTTTGCGGGAAGAAATTACTAATATGCCGAATACAGACCTGAGTCAAAAGAATGTACATAACTATGGAGATTTTTAAGCATCCTTATCCTCACTGGCATCTGGTGACTGACCCTTCTTTCTATATTGTTCATGATATAATATTTGTAGAAGCATTCTATCCTTAGAGCATCACAACTACAAGTGAGGTGAAGTTTGTAGGGAGAGACAAAAACTTTAGTTAGACCATCTAACATGGCTGGAAAAACAGACGAGCTTTTGGGAGCAGTATCTCCTGAGAACTAAAATAGAAGCCTAAGTCTTTACATTAAGTGCAAGTTAAGAACAGTTGCTTTGAGTTCAGCTTGACTGTATTAATGAATTCGAAATTCAAGAGAAAGTTCCTGATACCTCTGGAGCAGAAGGGGATGATGTGTGGGAAAGGAGTGGTCTTAGGGGCCAAGCCTACCCCGATCCCTGCCTGATTTTCTCTTTTTTTTCAGTTGATTAAAGTCTGATCAATTTCTAACTTTCCAGGCTGAAACTTGAGGGAGAGAGAGAAGAGTTTCTGCTTAAAACTGTCTGTGAAACTTCAGTTAGAAATGATTCAGTGAGTTGGAGAATAAAGATAGAGAGAAAATGCTTGCTTTTTTTTTTCCATTTATAAAATTTTGCCATAGTACAGAAAAGCTTGAGAATGTTTGTTAAGCCTCCCATGCTCCAGAAATACAAAAAAGCAGAAGGGGCTTAAAGATTCTTTGATTTCTCTGAAATTCACCCATGCATGGTGGAGTTGTAAATATTTGAAAATTGGTACTTGTACGTGCCGAGTAGGAGTTAAAAAGCCTGACAGCAAAAGCCTCTTTGACTCTCTCTGCGACGGACATTGACTATCCGGTGCCAGGCTTGAATTGAACAGGAGCTCTGCTCCAGTTATTCCCTCAAGCGAAGGGCTGCAGAGGAACTGTGATCTAGATAATGCCTTCTGAGAGGCTGCCCTCTGGGCTGAGTGCTCCTTTGCTGGCCTTCAGGCAGTGAGGAGGAGGAGAAGGCAGCTACAGTAGGCTATTTCTGTGTGATACGATGCAATATTGAAGATTGTGTTGCAATGCAAGAAATAACATGGAGTCCCCGATGGAGCTGAGCCTGTCATCCCACAACGCCGTAAAGTGAGTGCTCAAAAACGGTGCAGCTGTGTGATGCCAAATACTGAATAATACAACCAACCTGTCTGCCTGTTCAGATTTTTCCAGGTAATTTTGAAGGGTTAATTTTTTGCTAGCTCTTTTCCATCTGGATCACTTAGCTGCTCTTTTGCCATCAGCTTGCACCTGGCTTAAACTTGGGTATGTGTGCTCAGTGGGAATAGAGAGAAAGGTGACACTGTTTGCACCTGATTCGGATCAGGTTTGAATTCTGGGTGTTTTTTTGGAAGGGGGGAGGGGAAGGAAGAGAAGAGTTTAGGAGGAAAGAGTGGCAGAAGAGAATTGGATTATGGAAGTTGGGAAGCTTGTTAAGAGACAGAAAAGGGATGAGGGAAAGTGGGCAGGTGGAAGGAGGGCTCTGGGTAGCAGGTGTGAGATGGGAGACATTGCCTCGTGCTCTCTTTTCCTACATCTAGCCTGTCCCTTTTGCTCCCAAGTCCCACGTCTCTGTAGTGGCTCGCCCACAAAGCAACTTGTGCCTTTCAAGTTCTTTTCTGTTGCTTGTCGTTTTTCTTAGAAAAAAGGGACTTGCAAGTTTGAGAGGCCTGAGGCTGACCTGTTTGGCACAGTGTTTTATGTCCTGCATTGCTCCCCTTTCCTTCTGTGTTGTGTTTTACGAGCATCCAACACTTCTGCAAACCATTCCTTGGCTCTCCAGGTTGGACACCTAGGAACAGAGGTTTCTGGCTTGGGACTCTGGCTGTCTGAGATCTATAAAATGGAGCTGATGGAACCAGTCACAGTAGTAAGATGTGAAGACAAATGAATCTGTGTTTATGGACTGCTTGACTGTTACGGTGATGAATACCATATAATAATTTTACATTCAGTTCAGGACTTTGTGCTGCAAGTAATGTGGGGATTGTGTGGTGTCATAAAGTGCAAAAGGGGCCTGTTAAAGGCTGTGCAGGTGAATTTAATTCTGGGATTTCATTAAAGCTTTTTTTAACTTGCTTATAATAGATTTTAAATGTCCTGTGTAATCAATAGCAGCTGGATTTATTTTCTTCTGAAGCACGCCGTATAAGATACTCTCTTTGCCAGACTGTTGCTCAGTTCTGCATACCAGGAAGCAACCCTTCTAAATTCACACCTGTAAAAGTAAATTTACTAAAATTTTCCCAGGTTCTATAACACTAGACCTGGTCCCTCGTTTCCCTTCAATGGAGAGAGAGCTGGTGTTGGGGAGTCACGGTGTGCCTGTTAGCATGCTGTTTACTGCTGCCCCTGTGGTTAACCTGTTCCTCATGGACCATTCAATGGTGTCTAATTTCTTACACTGACACGTTTCCCATTCTCTTGGGGAATATGTGTGTATCTGTATATATATCTGTATATACTATAATACTATTTTTTCCTTGGAGTTGTCCCATAGCATTTTTCTGCTCCTTCAGGAAGAGGAGATCTAAGTCTCTCCTAAAACTGTGCTTGCAGCCTCTTTCGACCCATTTCCTAGTGAATGAGGGTGTTGAGTAAAGGCCACAGGTCTGCACATGAAAAACGCAGGGAACATGAGTTGAGATCCATGTTAATTTCCCCCCGGAAACTGCCTCTCTGTAATTACAGTTCCAACATCCTCCAGAAGAAAAGGACCCTGTCCCCCCTGCAGCCCCCCTGGCAAATTCGATGCTCCTTGCAGCAGGGAAACCAGGCGTGGAGCGGAGCAGGTCAGCTGGGGCCTGAGAACGTTCCCCTTCTGTGTCTTCATTGCAGGAGGGCGGTGGGGGCTGTTTCTCTCCCCAACCCCCCTCTTGCCCCTTCCCCCAAATCTCCCAAGTAAATACAATTTTATTTTATTATATTGCTGCCGATCTGCTGTTGTTTTTCATACAAAAAAGGTGGAAGGGGCAAGAAGGAACGAAAGAGTCTGGCGACAGGAAGAGATGAATTGCTGAAGAATGACACTGGCAGGGACTATTGTTCATTTTAACGCTGGAGCAGGAGCAGAGAGAAACGTTCACACGCCATTCATGGGCATCCTGCTGGGCAGGCTAGGAAAGGGGCATTCCAGCTGGTCATGAGATTTGGACGGACAGATTGAAATGGGCTGAATAGAGTGCTCGCCGTTTTTTATTATTATTTTTTTTCTTATAAAGAAACTCACTGATTAATTGCAATGGAACCCGATTAAAGAGAGAGTCTGAAACCCACATAGACATTACAGACATAAAGCTGTCAGCCTACCAGCATGTGATAACTGGGCCTTAACCCTTTACAAGGCTCATGGGGGAGGGGGATGCTCACCGGAGTCAGCACTGCCCGGTCTGTGTTTACACGTTTGTGTGAGAGAGGGCTTCTGTCATTTGGGGAAGGAGTTGTGTGCACAGCAGGAGACCTGTAAACAGACTGTATCTCATGAAAGACAAGTGCCTGAAGAATGAAAATAAGGTTTAGGGGTATTTTGTTCGTGGAGAGGTTGTATGGGGATTTACTCAAATGTTGCTGGCTATATTTTAATGGTTTTGCAGAATTTAGCAGCCCTTGTCCATTTCTGTCTCTCTTTCTGTGCAATCCTGAATATGACAATAGGAAAAATCTGTGAAGAGACCTGTAAAGTTCCACAGACTCCTTGGGCATTGTTGCAAACAAACTTGAATACTCCTGTGGTGGATATAACTAAAAAACTAGGTAAGTATTTAAAAGAATGCTGTAGTCTGTGTGAGAACAAAGCTGTAGTTCAGCTGAACTTGGGGACTGATGTGGAGATTGAAAGGGGACGGACAACTTGGACGTGCATTATCTCAGCAGTGATAGGATGGAATTTCAAGATGCTTAGAAACCCCTTTCTATGAGGGGGTTTCTAAAAAACTCTTGGTTTTATTATATATTGGTTTCATTTCAAATGTGTGGGCGAAAAAAGTCCATGTTGTGATACTTCTGGTTTTCTTTAACCCATTTTTTTCCTCAGCTGATTTAGTGTCTGGACATGGTTGAATGCCCTCTGCTCATTCTCTTGCTTCTTTAATATCATGTTTGTAGTTTGCTGCTTCTGTTGAGAAGCACAGATGATTTATTCGAATAGACTCTCCAAGCTTTGAAAGGGGTCTCTGTGTTGCAGTGTGAGGAGATTGGGAGGGGGGACAAACACTCTTGCCCCCCAGCAATATTCAGCTTCGAGTGTGACACAGTAAAGGATGGCACGTAAGATCTCTAATGAGTATGCTCTCCAGTCGTTTTATCCTATTCTATGGCATCCTATGCACACGTGCACCCACTGGCTCGGAAATGTTTCCATAGGGAGGTGGAAAGAGCAGAGATACAGTTGGAGCAAACAAAGGTCCTTTGTGGGCCCTAGGAAGATGATAGAGGGATTGCTTTTTGCTATCTAAAGCTCCTCGTTCCTTCCAATTCATCTCCTCAAGTGAGAAGGAATTGTGGAGGCAGTAGGAGCTTTCTGAGATGGAAGTTGCTCTTCTTTTTTCTTGTCCTATATCTCTGGTCACTTCCATCAGAAGCTACCAGTGCAGGTTGTGCCCTCACTGGCTTGGCTTCACGGGAAGCAACTGTCAAATGGGGGAGTCTTCATGCTCAGCTCCTTGAGGAAAAAAAAGTCAAAATGGGAGTATCTTTAAACTCTCTCTGCATAGACATTTGTATTAGATAGAGTGTTAGAGTATTCAAGGGAAACAGGGCATTGTGCTGTCTAAGTCCCTACAGTTCATCAGTAAAATGGAGAACAGCATGAACAGACAGGGTCTTGCACTGTTTTCACTGCATCCTCTTCATGAAAAGAGAGCCTGCTGCAAGAGCTGCTCCTGCAGGCAGCTGCGTACCACTCCCTCCGAGAACATGGGATCTGTCGAGATCCCAGCCAGGGAGACTGGAAATATCTGTCTGTTCTTAGCTGACCAAGGATGAGAGTCAAGTTTCATGGTAACTCAGCATTGACATAGCCAAGGAGTCAGGAATAACAGAGTTTCCTCACATTCTTATTCTGTATTTTGAACGTGGAGAGAGGAAGGTAGATGAGAACCACTGTAGTTGCAAAAAAACCTATGAGCAAATGGGACCTAAAAAGTCTGCTGTTCGTGCAGCTAAGTGGGGGGGTTGGATGGGGGAGTCACTTCTGCACAAAAATCTTCTTACTTGTTGCTCACTTCCCATGTTTTGCTTCTTGTCTCTGTTTCTTCTGTTTGTTTGTGGCTTCCCCTCCTTCCTCCCTGCCACCTACTAGTCCTGCTGTAGTCCTTTCCTGCAGCTCTGTTAACGTTTAACAAATTTCCCTCCAGTTCCTATGTTTCTTTTGGCTGTAGCTCAAGGCAAACTCCCCAGATCCAAAACTAATTTAGGGCTCTGAGCAACAGTAGCATTTAAATGTTGGCTTTGTGCCATCAGGCGGGCAGCCTCTTCACTGAGAAGAAATCTAATTCCAGTGTTTATTAGATCAACAGTGGCCTCAGGGCTGGACTTCCTTTAATGTTGGCCTTTTAATAATTGTAAGGCTAATACAGGAACTTGGGACCCCCAGGAGGGTCTCAGGAGCTTGGCTCTGACCTTTTTTTTGGGGGAAACAGGACTTGGATCCAACTTAATTTGGGTTAGGGAGCATAGGGGAGCAGACTGGTGAAGTGGAGCAGGAGGTGTTATTTTGACTTCCCAAGCAGCGTGTGTAAATCCTTCCACATTTGTGCAACAGCGACTTTGATTTCCTGCAAGTTTGTTTTAACGAGCTCTCTGGGGTAAGAAGCTAGGTAGGGCAGGGCAAGTTGTGCCCTGGTTAAGAAGTGGACTGGGACCGGGTAGGATCTGCATTAATTTCTCAGTTTGGCCACAAGCTCTTTGGGAAGTCACTTAGGGCTCAGGTTTCCCAGCACGAAGAGTGCCTGCGGTGGGAGGTAGGAGCACTTTGTAACACTGAGAGTCAGGTCGGAATCTCTTTTGCCAGATGTGTAATGATAGTTAAATGTCTAATTTTCCACAGATTTTAAATGACTTAGGCACCCAAATAGTCACAGATCTGTGATGGTGGGCTTCTATTTTCTGCTTCTGAATTGAAGATAATCCTTCCTAGCTTTTAAGAGGTGTTGAAATTGTTCATTGGTAGAAAAAGGCACTCTGACACTGTAGTGGTGGAGGCCACACACTTACCCACAAAGATGTGGTTCCATAATTAGGCCATTTTGCTTTTTGTGCATCTTCCTGCCCCTGCCTCAGTGCTGTTGCTATTATTTCATTGAAAGTGAAGGTGAAACCCAATGTGAACAGTATGAAATTGGCTGTAAGGGATCCTCTGGTGCTTTTCACTATTGTGGTTAATTTTTCTGGGGTGTGAGTATGAATGAACTGCGGAGCTTGCAGGTTTGTAGGGGCAGCACCCAAGACTTCCAGTTGAAGCAGAGGAAGAGTTTTGTGACCACTTTCTAAGTGTTGCAAAGGAGTCTGAAGTCCAGGTGCTGTGGGAGGTGTAGGTAGGTGCTTCGTGAGCTGCCTAGAAAGCAAACGAATGTGGGTGGGCTGAATGGGGGCTGATGTACAGCATAGCTGCCCTGCAGTAACCCCAACACTGACGTTCTTGTTTTTCCTGTTGGCAATTCTATTGGAAAGAACTTATCCCATCTGAGCCCATAAAACATATTTGCGTTAAGCTTGTGTTTTTGAGTGCGCGCACGCGCATGCGTGTGTATATATGTGTGTGTGTGTGTATATATGTATATATATAAAAAAAATGTTACTGGTAAAGATTTCTTTTTTACTTTTAAGTTAATCCAGTTCTCTGGTAGGCAGCACAGTTGCTGTGATGTCTCTGTGGTTGTGTGGTACCTCTCTCTTTGCCAGGCCCAACCCTGTTCTTTCAGCTCAGTCTGGCCAGTTAATAATTGCCCCTTTGCTGCTCATCCTCTGAGGGCAACATAATATCATATGTGGGGTTATTTTTTAGAAAACGACGTACAGAACAACTCTCTTTGTCCCAGGATAGCTCCGTTTATCTTGTGGTTTGTGCTTTTGAAGTCCTCCTGCCTGTGGGATTGCAAAAACGAGCTTCTGCCTCCTTATTGCCACAAAACCACACTGTGTATCCTATCCCTTCCCTGGAGAACTCCTCTGCTAAGCAGAGCTGTTGTGGTTGGCTTCCCAGTCTCTTGTGTGGCAGAGAGCTGGAAAGCTGCAAAGCTCAGATGCTCCACCACTAACATGATGGCCTCTTTATAGGAGACCAAAATAAACTCCTTAAAATGACCCTGTAAGAGAACAGTCTCTGTCTTGTCCAGGAACCTGGCCTTTTCTGTATCATGCCATAATGATGGGAAGACTCTGACTGCAGCCCACAAAAGCCAAAATGGGCTTTTTTGGAGGCAGAAGTTGTCTCTTTGCACTATGTGCCTGGACAACTGCAGTCCAGCTAGAACATTAAGTTCCCTGAAAAGGAAGACTCTACAATGCTTGCATTTTTATCTCCTGAAGTGTATGACTATCTGTGTTGATGTGTTCTGGGACTGATCAAGACAGAGAAACTTGGCTTTTGTCTTGAATAGGTTAAATGACTAAAAGAATGTTCTGGGTTCTAGTTTTGGAGAAAAATTGGGCATATGTTCTGAAGGGCAGAATGTCCTTACAGCTAGTCCGGTGCCTTGAGCATTTGAAAGATGAAAGAGGCTGGCTGATAATTTCCTGTGGGACGCAGTTACTTAGACCCGATGCAGGATAAAACCTTGAAGGCCAGGTCAAAAATGGTTTCCGAATGTGTTGTGAGCAAGGTTATGGGTGCTTTGTAAATCCAGAGAGCACTGGACAAACACTGATGTGGTAATTAACAAAGATCGTAAGTGGTGTGGGAGAGGAAGCTAAAAACTCAAGAAGCTTCTGAATCTAAAGAGAAAGGAGCCAATTTCTTAGAGAATCTGTGGTAAGGAGGTGGCTGGATAGGATCCTTTGTGTTCTGAATTTTCCTAAGTACATTTACCAGGCTTTAATCCTTGCAACCCAGATTGAAAAATACCACTTTTAGTTTGTCTTGGCTCCCTAAAGCCTCTGAGCACTACTTTTCAAGGAAAGATTGCATTAGCGCATCCTCCTCTTAGCTGTCCTCTTTTGACCACTCCATTTTCCTTTCCCCCCACCCCAAGACAGCTTAGCTTCTTGTGAAGCTGCAATTAAACAGGTGCAGTTTACAGACCGTAGATTAAAATAAATTGGCATTAATTTCAGTTTTCCTTAATGCTGTGACCTGTGACTGGTTCTTCAGTAGCATCTGCCTGAGTTGGAGGCCATTGCTGTTCAAGAGTATACGCAGACAGGAAGATGTATAGCTGTTCTATATGAAACTGAAAACTGAGTGGGTTTTTCTTTGCTTGTTTTTTAGCTTGAGTCAGATTGAGTTAGTCCATGCACAGTGAGATGACAGCTACGTCTTTCTCAGCTGTTAAGCAAGGGATTCAGTGAAATCCCAGAGATGCTCGCAGCTTGGAAGAGGACATGACAGGACTGGGAGCAGAAACAGAACGAATGTTGGAAAAGTACTGAAAGTTTGTTTGCCTTAAAAGTTAATACTTGGGTTACTTAAACTAAGGGAAGTGAAGTAGAAGGGGGAGGAATGCAAATTAAACCTTTGTTTTCTCATATTGCTGTTATGAGTGACAGATGCCAAGCTGTTTTTCATTAGGTGTTGTAGGCTGCTTGCATTCATCTCCATTCAGTGAAAGGGGAGGATTGCAAAGCTTCGGAATTTCTGAAATAGTTCTGAAGTTCTGATTCTTCCAGGTTGTTTCCCAGAAGTGACAGAGCATATCCTTGCTGTGACTGTAGTAAACCTTGGGTGCTCCTATAGCTGAGGTAATGTAAGGCTCACTGTAGGATAATTGCTTCACGTATTTACTCTGCTGCTTTTGCTGACTTTTGCAGGTGGATTGCAGCTCTGTGCTGTTGTGATCCACTGCCACCAAAACCCAAGTTAGCTACTTTAAAGCTAACTTGAGTAGATCTACAGTACACTTGAGGGACAGCAGCGACGGAAGCAAACCTTTCACAAAACAGTCTGTAGCAGCAAGAGCAGGGGTCTATTCCTAGGGACTTGGTGAGAGCCTGCTTTGCCCAAATTCTTCCTTCTGAAGACTGTAAGTGGCAGCATTTGATTGAAGTGGTGCTTTGCCTTTCAGGGAGTAGGTGCGCTTTAGTTGTTCCAAAATCTTAAAAACATGGATATGGATCTCATAGCTGCCCCAAATTTATACATCAACTGCTGTCACAGAAATATCCTCTAAGATGCATGTGAATCACAGCTTTTTTTCCTTTTGGTTTTTCCTTTTGGACTATTCCTTGTATCTCCAACAAATGCCAGTAGTGCTTTTATGTCTCTGTGCCTCTTTCCCTTTGTTTCCTCATTTTAATTTATTTGCAGAAGAGAAGGATGAGGGAAATTCATCTGACTATGAAGTAATGGAAAAGTTAAAGGAAAGCTTATGGAACTTAAAATACCAACGTTTCCTGTCCTGTAATTGGGAAAACAAACTCCAGTGTTTCAGTAGTCCTGATCAATGTCTGTAGCTTATCTCCATGAACTTTGATATAGTAGGAAGGATTTCTGACTGCTCAATGAGCTTAGTTCTCAAGGGCTGTCATGCTAGTGAAACTCTTTGGTGACTAGAGTAGGTGAAATACAGAAGTACCTTTTTCCTATGGATTATTTAAAACAGCAGGTTGCTTCTCTAGCTGGCACTTAACAATTGTCTGGTATTGTGAAGGTCTCCTGGTAACATTTCGGCTGTTGTGCCATTATTTTCTAAATTTTAGTGTCAACTGTACTGTATGATTCATGATAAATGAGCAGTAAATTGTCCACAACCCTTATGGGACAGGAAAGGATAGAGGTTGTTAGTGTGTGGTTTTAAAAAAATACAGTGAAAGAAATGGAAAGTTATGTGTCTCATGTTGCTGAGGTGACTAATTCTTGCAAAGCATGATGTAGGCTTAAGGTAGTATTTTAAAGTGTTTGTCTAGTGTGTGTATTCTGAAAGGGTTTGAGTCACGTAGTTCTGCCTGCCAGGCCCTGGTGGTCCAGCTAAACATTCCCGCAGTGTTCTAGAGTGGATGATGGTATTTCTGAATGATGTTATGCAGCAGCAACCTTTTATTATTCTGTCCATTTCTGAGTGGTATTTCATTTCTGTTTAATGTGCTTGAGTGGAATGGTCCTGCATGACAAGTAATTTGTGGGTGAGCACTTTATATCTGTCCCTTGGATTCTTCGTTTTAGTTCTCTGTTGCCATGCAGTTGCACAAGAGCTTGCAGCTATGAAGGAAATGCCACTCCAGGCTAAAATCAGCAAAGCATGTTTCCTGATGGCATCCTTCAGGTATCACTCTGCACTTCGTAATACAATATGGATGAAATGCTTTCTGCTTAAAAGAGAAAATCTACAGATAATGAAATGCCAAGGCTGAAGGGATGCTTTTAACACAGTAACAGGAGGAATATTTCACAAGGTGGGAAGCATAATGCTCTTGCTTCTTGGAATTCAAGTTTATATGTAGGAAAAATGAATTAGTCCACAGAGAAAACGTAAATACATGGGTTAAAAGAATTTAGGAGGCTGAGTCTCGTCCAGTAAGGGCCTTGGAGGTGAGAAGCAGAATGTCAGAGATGGTATACTGCAGCTCATGGCTTTCTGCGGTCTTTGTTTTACAAAGAATCTGTGAAGGGGAAAACAGATGCTCCCATTATCTAATGTTTTTGAACACACTTGTAGAGAGAATGGGAGAACCATCGTCTTGAATTATGATCTTTTGAAAGACTCAAGGCCCTCTCTGAGAGATGTCTATTTCTGTTGACATTGGACATGACACCTGGAGCAGGCTGATAACAAGGCTGATACGGTGCTTGGTTTCTTGGATGGCAGCAGTGATTGGCAGGCATGCAGAGCTACAGAACAAAACCTTCATTTTTGACTCTTCTGCCAGCTACAAATGTTTGAGGGAACCTTGTAGTTAGGGAAAGTGCCATTTAATGACAAGTAAATATGCAAAAAAAATCACAGTATGGTCACACTTCAGCCAAAAGATCTGGAAACTAGAGTCGAGATGCTCTACCAGGTTCTTACAGAGTAGTTTTGATGTTACCAGGAAAGAGCTGCATAGGAATCTGAAGAGGGCTGGGGGGAAAAGTCACTCAGATACGACTTTCTCCTGTCTGGCCTTGCCTGATAGAATTCCTCAGTTGCTTGGAAATAGTTGTTGTCTACCTGATAACTTCTTGCCTGCCTTTGGACAGGGACTTTGGGCTGAGATTTTGATGTGTTTAACATGCTTTGGTGGTTGAAAGGTTCCTGTTTCTATACTGGGACTTCATGGGTTGTCCACCGTGAGCTATTTCCATAGGGAACTGAGGGGTTGCTCAGGAAACGGGATAATAAAAGTCCTATTTAGAAAAAAAAAATGCACAGAATTGATAGTTGTTGCCTTTTGTCTGATTTCAAGAACTAAATAGTCAGCGGGGGAAAAAAAATGCCACGTTGCTTCAGGCTTCAAACAGAATCTGTTTGAAGTCTTGAGGGAGCAGTGTGCCATAACACACCTTCGATAAACATTTTGTTGCTGTGGTTAGAATATGTTGTTTAGTTTCCCTATATCAGCCTCAGTGTGGAACTCAATCTTATACCCCAGTTCTGCACAGGGAGAAAGTTTCTTCCTCCATGATGTGACACTTATGCATATTTAAAGTAGTTTTTTGGCTGCCATATTGTGTCATAACGTAAACCAATGGCTAGCTTGTCTTCTATTATTGCTCCTTAATTTCTCCAGGCATTGCTGTATCCCAGATTTTTCTTCTCATTTGAGTATCTGTTTCAAATTATTTTCCACCAGATGCACTAGCTTTAAAAAAATTTTGTTTTAAAGATTGAATCGTAATTTCCTGTCTATAATTCTAATCTTCTAAGGTCCCTTCTGTATTTTTTTTTTTTGCCTCTGTGTTGTTTGTAGAAGAATATTTCCTATTTTAGTATCATTTGCAGGCTCCTTTAACATGATACTTATTCTCTCTTCCAAATCATTAATGAAATTATTTAATGGGACTGGATCTAATGCTGATCCCTACGATACCTACTAGCCGTCTCTACCTCCTGCAGCTTGACATGCTGCCATTTCTCATTATCTTTTGTTTATGGTCCTTCAGCTGATTTTTTGGTCTGTGTGTGCTGGTAGCCCAGCCAATTTGAATTGGCTTTTGACTAGGATTTCATGGCAATAATACTGTCCTTTCAGCTGCACCTTCTGTTCAGACTCTGGATATATAGAAACACACATTAAACATTAAACCTTAATACACAGTGCTGACTTAATAGCAGTATCCCCGCTTCTAGAGGGGGAGAATTAATTTTGTCAAACGTTGTAGAAGGTATGGATAGAGTTAGGACGAGTATCTAGAGACCTCGGTTACAGTCACATTGTTTATTGCAAGGTGTTCATTTATGACTTGAAGGATTTGGGAGAAGGAATTGTAACAATTGCTTCTTGATCCTTGAGTCTTTTTATGTTCAAATCAAATCCATCTTCTGTATTTCTTTTTCAATAGTTGTTTCTATAAATGCTTTCCTGTTCCGTGGGTGCAGGGTGAGGTTTTCAGTGGGGTTGGTAGTCTTACTTCTGTGGGATCAGAATTGGGCCTCGGAGACTCAAAGATGTTTTTAAAGGCCGGGTATCTCTCGACCCATGCAGTGTTTCTGGAAATACGGCTTCTGTTCCAGTCTCACTCTACCTCATGCATACACCCATTGCACCAAACACTAACTCAGTTTCCATTTTTGTTGCACCTTTTATTTTCTTTAGGTCCTAATTAGCAGGCGCCCTGCGGAATTTCTCTTCCTTTTGCTTCCTATTCCTTGTGGCCAAGTGTAACATTTTTCAGGTCTAACCTGCATAGTTGTGCAGTTTAATATGAGAACTGAGGGGTGGTTGTGCTTGATAGTGTGCCTCTCCCTAGAACTTTGTTCAGCCATGTTCAATTGAGAACCAGCTGGTTCAGGACTGACGTATCCCTGCTTTTGCAAATTGAGAGGGGAACCTCTAAGCCTGGGAAACTTTCATCCTCACTTGGAGACTGCCAAAGTAGGCACAATACTCAATTACCAAAAAGCTGTAACATCTTTGACCTCTCTTCTCTGGTTGCTGTGGTTTTGTTGTTGGGGTTTTTTTTAAATTATTATTATTTTTTTTAACCTTACCACTATCACATTTTTCCTCAAACAAAACTGAAACAGTTCTGTTTAAAGCTTTGAAAACTTTTGGGTTTCTTTTCCTACTGAGGTTAATTTTACTGTAGGCAGGCATCAAATACTTGGAGACCATGTGGGTACCCAGTCAGAACTGCTTCAGATACTTCCATAATGGGAGTAAAAAAAAAGAGAAAACTCTGTTGGCTTTTATCAGTGCATGGTGCCCCTTCTGACATCAGAGTGTTGTGCTGTAATGTTGCCTTTGCTGTGTCTGCCAGCAGAGCTCTGGGCTTAAACAATGGTCAGCAAATCCCTCTTCTAAAGCTGGATTAACTGTACTTTCCTTCAGTGGAAACTGCTATTTGGGTAAGAGAGAGGAATCCAAAATTTTCATTTTCCCTCAAGATAGGCAAGCAAAGAAAGCTGAGCTGCTACAGAAACACTTGGGGAAGTGCTGGATGAAGAAGGAAAAATGTGTCAACTGAACTATGTTCAAGGCCATCTGAAATGTTCAAGATCTGCCCTCATCAAGGTGTGTATGTGGTGGGAACGCAAAAGTGAGCCTGGCCTGGAAGCGGAGAAAGAGAGAAAAAAGTATCTGAGACAGGCCTGCTAACAACAGGTGTGCAAGGTGTTAAAGAGGCTATTAAAGGCTACGCTACAGAATTCACTAATTTTAACCCCGGATAAACAATCAGATACCCATGGGTTCTTAAAATACAGAAATAAGAAATTAAGTGCATCTGTTGAAGCCAGGGCAAAATGTTCTG
Organism: Calonectris borealis; assembly: GCF_964195595.1. NCBI lineage: Eukaryota > Metazoa > Chordata > Aves > Procellariiformes > Procellariidae > Calonectris > Calonectris borealis. Next base: position 45,050,084 of record NC_134316.1, on the reverse strand, counting down.
ATGCTTAGTCCAAATTTGTTCAAAAATGTTTCTGGTGATACCCTTTCACACTTTCTCTGGAGAGAAAAGTCACAGCCGTATGCCCATCACTATTAGGACTTTCTTTCTCTCATTTTCCCTTTAATTCCATTATTCATATTCCAGTTATTCTACACAGTCCTGGATTTTTGCCTCTGTCACAGTAACTGTCAAATATTTGTACTGTATTTTTACACCCATTCAATATCCACTTATACCTTCTGTCTTCTGCCCGGGATTTTTATATGGTAGGATTAAAATTATAAAAGCTGGTACTGTCATCTTTTTGATTGTGTCTCTTGTAGTAATGAGGTTGCAGAAAGATCTCTGCCTTCCAGTGAAGATCTTCTGTAGGCCATGAAATGCAGAGTTAGTTCCCTGGAGGGGAAGGGACCCAGATCCATGTGTTACTCAGTCCTGGACCAAAAAAGTGATTGTTCTTTCCAGAGGCTTCTGATTCTGAACTGAACAGTCTATACCTGTAAATCATGCCAAATATTTTTGTAGTTCTGGGTTTTCTAAACCTGTTGGTGCTATTTTCCTTGCAATATATAAGAACTAAATGGATACTTAGCCATGGTTAGCCATGCTACCCTGTGTTACAGGTACATGCAGAATTGCAGGATGGCACAAGCAAACTGATGGCTATGAATTTAATACTACTACTTTAAAAAATAACAGTAAGAATTTCTTTGTTAGGATGAAGGGGAAAGGAAGCAACTAACAGGGTGGCGTGGAGTGGAAGAGTCTCTTATGTAGTCAGTTCTTGGTACATGGAAAGAAAAAATGTGGAAAGGCAGCATGGTGTTGACCATAGATGCCATGATCTTTGGCAGTTGTTCATGCAGTATTCTTGGTTAACATCCATTTGAGGAAACTTCATCCATATTATGGGACTGTGAGAAAACCCTGCTATTGCTAGAATGCTGCCAGGGATGGACACTGAGCTGATGGACCCTGAAGAGCAGCAAGATGTTCATCTCAACATAAGGAAGAAATTTTTTACAGTAAGAACAATCATTCACTGGAACTACCTCCCCAGGGACATGGTAGAGTCCCCATCGCTGTAGGTTTTCAAGATGGGACTGGACAGGGTGCTAGATAATCTCATCTAGGCTGCCTTTCCCACAAAAGGTTGGACCAGGTGATCTTTCGAGGTACCTTCCAATCTGGGCTGTTACATGATTCCGTGTTGAAGCAATAGCCTGTAGAAGGTTGAATTGCTACAAAATAGTGGTAAGAGCTGCCATCTGTCATTATTTTTACTGAAAATAGAATTAGCAATCTCCTTTTGGAAAAAAAGCATGCCACAGTGTTTTCACTCTCCCCTGCTGTCCCTAACAAAACAAAGGCTACAGAGTTCGGTTTGGTAATTATTCTGTCTACTTAAGCTTCCTTTGTAATGTCAACGTTTCTGTGAATCTGTGGCAAATGCAGGGCTGTTATGTAATAGCTCTGAGGGTTGCAAGTGACCTCATCAGCAAAATGAAGCTTTGTATATTAGGTTTTTCTTTATGGGCTATATTATTTGGCCTAATGAAGAGTTGCCGAGCGGGGGGTGAGGGGAGGAAGAGAGTAACAACTTATTGTTTAAGCAACCCCACCCACCCCCCCAAAAAAAAGATGTGCAGAAATAACAGGATGATTATTGACTTTTGCTTTTCAGCCAGAAATGACATAACTGTTTTGCCAACTTTAGACATAAAATTACAAAGATCCTAACTATCTTATTAAGGGTGAGGGGGGGGGAGGAAAACCCACCCTCCCTCAGGAGACATTTCATTTGTCAGATAAACACGAAGATGGGGAGGGTATTTGGAAGGAATCTGAAGAAACTGAGCATACCATGCTAAATTTAAGGTGATGGCAGATGTTAAGTATGAGGCCTGTGTTTAGACTGACTTCCTGTTTTTAAAATCTGGAAGTTGTTTTGTATAATACTTTGCTATGAAAACTGTTTGGTTACTGGATCCTGCTGCTATTGCATCTGGAGGGAACGAAACTACAGACAGTGAAGATGGTTGGGTTTTGTTTTTTTTTTTTTGGTTGCTTGTACCCATGGGCAAGTGAGAAAGTAGGAAACTTGTGTGGTGGTCACATGAAGCATCAAGAGAGGCCAGGAAAGTTGAGTGATGTCAGCTCAGCACCTGGCAATGTCTCTGTTTAGCGTTTGTGTATTGTTTTGTATATATTGCATTGTTAAAATATGTCGGGTTTTTGCCTCCTGCGTAAGTGAAATCATTTTTGAATATAGAGGGTTGGTAAAATGTCCAAGCCTGCAGTGTGATGAAACATTTTAGGAAAAACGCGTGTCATGGCTAAGCCCAGAGGTACCTCTCATTGTTCCTGCTCCAGAAGAATGTGCAGAAGTGTAAGTAGATACGTCTGCTTTGATTGTTGGTCCAGTTGCCTGAACAGCAAGTGCTGACTTCCGTCCTGTTCCCGGACCCCTGACTAACTGGGATTGAAACGTGACACTGGAGTTTTATGTTCCACCCTAATGCGCGCGTCGTTAGTCTTCTGTCTCACGCTCCCTACGTTTAATGAGAGCTTGACGTTAAAGAGTAAGTCTTCCATTGAGGCTTCTCACACCAAATGCACTACTTCTGCTTGTCATTGAGGGAGTTGGAGAAAACATGCTTCCCATCTTTATCCTTCCTGGCCCTCTACTGTTATAGATACAGTTACAGGGTAATGTCCCCGGAGCTCTGAGCACTGGGAAATAATCATGGGACACCAAGGGTGAAATACTATCCACATTGAAATCATTGAGAAAATTCCTGCAGGGGGTCCCAGGTTTCATTCAACCTGTTCGTTTCACTCGATAAAGACTAGTCATGCAGGATTGGTTCTTCTGATACTGTTTGTAGGTTGGGAATCAGTGTGCTCTCTGAACAGTGATGTGCTTTACTTGTCCAAGTGTAAGATTAGGGTAAGTCATGGTTTATAAAATGCATCATTATAATGGTAGAAGGTTAGTTTCCCTAAGGGTCACAAATTACAAAGCATTAGACTCACAAAGGTCGTAATTTGGACTAGTTAAGCAAAGAATGCTTACATAATAGTACTACAGATAGAGGCTAGTGCATATGAGAGAGTGTTGGTATCTGGGTCGTAACATATCCTTCAGCTTCCAACAGTTTCTATAGCATGATAAAAACATAAACCAGAGGTGATTGAACGCAGCAACTTTAATGAGGTGGGAAGAACAGATTTAATACGCGTGTGTGTGTATATATAACCTGTATTAGTAGCAACTTTTGAAGATAACCGTGTGTTTGACAATACAACAGATACAATTGCAGTTTGCAGACTGGGACACCTGCACGAATTCTTTCTCTGCTGTTGCAGAGCTGTACCTCCATGCTGCTATTCAGGAGCTAAAATAACTCGCTTTTACTTTTTTCCCCAACTCTCTCTATTTGTATACTTATCTAGAAATAAATTATTAAATATATTCCCCTAGTTTAAGAATTGGTTGCCTTGATGTTTGATCCTTCCCTGTTGGTGAAGCTACCCTAAGACATGGTGGAGCCTGGGCAAGATAGAGCCAGTCACTAGTAGTTTCGTGTTTGTCTTTTTCTAGGGGTAATGAGGATGATGATTGTCTTGGTGTACTCCCACAGGAAGGGGTATTGGAGCTTGAAGTAGCTGGGAGAAGTGTTTTGGGGTACTATTGAGGATAGTGGTGGAAAAATTGCTTTGGAAAAGGTGATTTAAAGAGCAGCTACCTTGGATACAATATATAGCTAGTTCTGCCTTTCTAAATAGTGGTAGGCAACAGCAGAAGGTGGTTTGTCCTGAATTTCCTGTGCTGCCAGTTTGAAGGAACCTGTTTGATTTTTGGGGAGGTTTGTGGTTCTTCTGAATTTCCTTGTGTTTATTTCTAATAGTCGGATATGTTGCAGAGATGATGCATTGCTTTTCCTTAGGGATGTCTGTGTGGCTTTTTTTGCTTTCTGATGCTACATCACCCACTTTCTGTCTTTTTGAGTCAGCCTTTGCCCTGGCCATACCAGGTAAGTCCTTTGAGGACCTGACTGCTCTGCCCTCTTTCATTTGCCTTTCCTTCTTTCTGTTCCTTATTCATCTTATGTTCTTCCTGCCTCTATCCCTTGTTACACCAGATATTGGCCGCTTTCTCTAGCATATACAGTAATACCTTGAGATCTATGTTTACTACTAAACCTAAGTTAAAGATAACTTGTAGCGGAGATGGAGGAAAGAATAAGAGGTTGGCAGTGTGTGAAGGGAGATCCCGCAACCAATTTGGTTGGCCCAATTCAGCAGCTTGTGGATGTGCTTGGAAAATAGTTTGTAGCAAGGCCTTGCAACCTGCAGTGTAGCAGCTGGGAGCAGGCAGCAGAGGCTGGCAGAAACCTCCTCAGCCAGTTTTGTTGCAGAAGAAACTTATCATGGAATTGTTCCTCAAGGAAGAAGTGCATCCCCTCTAAACTTAAATCTTAGCTTAACTTGCACAAGTGGATGTCTTCGCTGGAGGGAATTCTGCTCTTGAGAGAGTTGCAGAATAGTAACAAATGAGATCAAAAAGTCTGCAAATAGTTCAGGATGTATATAACTACCACTTGGGGCAGGTATCCCTCTGTATTTCTTTCCTTATAATCTATTGTTTAATCTGAGAGCTTTAGGTTTGTTTGAATTGCAGAAAGAAGGAACCATGCAAAAAGAATCCAGTCACAGACTAGCCTGAGGGGGTTGTTGATTGATAGCATAATCATTTGTTTAACAGTGATATTGATTATATAGATTGTCTAGATAATGTCAGACAGAAGTTCAGGCATGACCTTTTCCTTTTCAAGAGGTGGGCTATAGCCTGTTCTCTCTTAAGGCAGAGATTTATTAAGAGAATGTGTGGGATAATATCATAAATAGTTGCATTTGCACAGGGGTGAGAGTCAAGAGTTGTGCAGAGTATTCTTCTGTAGCCGGGAGAGGGGAGAAAATGATTGGGAGCTCCTTAAGCTAACTTTAAGGCTGGAAAAAAATGTTCTTATCAGATTATACATTGACATTTGTATTGCATTTTCTTTTGGTCAGTTTGTAGAGTTGAAAATCCTCTTCACTTGCTTTCATAAATGTCAGTTATACACAGGATAATGTCACTGTTTAATCTCTACAGATAAATAAGAAAGGATGGGTGTGGGTTTCTGGGGTTTGTTTTGTTTTGTTTTTTTTTTTTTTTTTTTTCTTTCACTGGAGTCTGAAATGTCTAAAGCAGTGACATTTAAGAGGTTTGCATCTAGAAAGTTTGGGGTCTGGAGAAGACCCCAGATAACTCTCTCAAGTAGAATCTTTGCTATCCCTTCTGTTGTGTCAGAACTAAGTGGAGCAGCAGCAGCACTCTGCTGTAGGAGAAGACTGAGTTTGTAAAATAAAATGGGTGTTCTGATACCTGGGATTCCTTGAATTTGATTATGATTAGTGCCGAGTTATTTTTCAGCTAACTGATTCCCAAGTCTCTTTTAGGCAGGTTGCTATTTGCTGTTGCCTTCAAATAGCCCCATTCCAGGAAACTCTGCGTAGTACTTGATCTCCTGTTTCAGCAGTGTGAGGGGGGTGAATGTTTTCCTTTGCAATAGAGTATGTGTTCATACATATAGTGTGTACATGGAGAAAAATTGTGATGTCACTTTGTATTTAATGCATTTACCCTAAAATAGACGGATCTCTTAAAAAATATCTTTTTTCTTTGTTTGTTCCTTTACAGGTGTTACAAGTAGCACCGAATGCTCCTGTGGACGTAATCATTTTACATGTGCTGTCAGTGCTTTTGGTGAATGCACGTGCATCCCTGCTCAGTGGCAATGTGATGGAGACAATGACTGTGGGGACCACAGTGATGAAGATGGCTGCAGTAAGAATACCGTTTTTGACTTGTGTTTGTGAAAACTGAATGTCTTAACTTTTTTTCTGCAGGTGCTTCTCTGTTTTAAAGGCACATCCTAGTTTTTGTATGACAAATGTTTAAGACTGTAGATGACATACTTTTAACTGAAGCCACTGTCATAAAGCACAGTGAAAGCCCAACTCTGCCTCTTGCAGCTGGTTTTAGATGGCTGTTGGACATCAGTGTCGTAGTGGAGAGATGGGACAGAGAGAAGTACCTCTTTTTTTCCCCCCCCTTACAAAACCGCTATCTGTGAACTAAATTATATGGTTTTGCTGTAAATAAATAAGCAGCGTGAAGAAGTGTATTGAGGGTGTCTGCCCTCTTAAGTAACATTCTAGTTTCTATCGTGGCTGCCCTATGAAGGGAGGGAAAGGTAAGCACTGTAATCAACATTTATTGGTCTTGGGATTTGCTGAGAGAAGTTATGTTGCAGCTACTCTGCATCTGCATAGTGTCAGCATCATGTAGCTGAGCCCAGCTAGGTGAGAACTGATAAGAAGTGTCACTCTTAGTGGATTTAACACGATATAGATGAATAGAGAAAACCTCTTTCCCTGGAGCCACAAGTAAGTTGCTTTCTTACCTCATCTCTTTGGATTCCACAGACTGTGGTAGAATTGAACGGTGGGAACAAAGGCCCAAATGCATGGAACTACTTTCATGAAAATTTCCCTAGAGCTGGATTTAAGGCTCCTGTCAACGAACATGACTGAGGAATTTTTCTTCCACTGTTGGATGTTTCTCTAGCCTTCCCTGGTTTCCACTGTTGACTGCTGTAAGGAAAGGAGCTTTCCTCATCTTTGAAACATTGTTTTGGAGAATCTCTTCTTCCTTAAGTGTGGGAGATCTCAACCCAGCTTTGTGAAAATTTGTTTCCTTCTCACTTCTTGTTTCTTATAATTTTGCAAATAGTGAGCAATGTGGAAGACCTTGGGTGAAAAATGGAGTTTTGAAGAATAGGTTACCTGCAAACTGAGGTGATCAGTGTTTGGTTTGTAGATGATTAGTGAAAGGGTTATTGGGCAAGGAAGTGACCTTAACTGGAGAAATCAAAGAAATGGAAGGAAAACCTGCATGTTTACATCCAGTGAAGAAAAGTGCGAATTTGAGAACTTGCCATGCTCAGGAAAGAGGAGATGAGGATCTGGGGCCTGAAGAAATAGTATTAAAATCTCAAAAGAGCAGGAGAGAGGAGGCTGTACTCAACTGCACAGGCTGAAAAAGGAGAAGTTGAGCAAGAATAAGGGGCTTGGGGAGGTAAGGCATATCCAATCTCTAAACTGGTTTTGCTGGCTTCTTACGGAGCACAGAGGAAGATTTTTTTTTTTTGGTGGGTTTTTGTGGGGGTGCAAAGTGGAGCTTGAGGGGTTGGGTTTTTTCGGGTTTTTTTTGGGGGTGTGTTGTTTTGTTTCTGGGCAGGAGGGTGTGGTGTTTGTAAGGGAAACAAATCTATTGGAATGCCGTGAAAGAGTCAGTAATGATCTAGACAAGAAATACTTGTTGATAAGGTCTACTTTGTACTTCAACAAAATCCAGCACCAAAGGTTTTTAAGCTAAGCAGGCATGGTAGGGTTGGGGGGCAGGAGGGATAAGGTCTTCCATAGAAACTAGCAGGAGATGGTTCAAAAACCTAACGAATTGCATGTTTATACAACATATACTTGCCACAAAACATTGATTCTGAAATTTCAAACATTCTCAGAAAGCAATCTGACAAGTTTATGGATGTAAAATCCACTGAGGGCTGTTAAAGATGAATATGCCACCTCTTGTCTGGGAAGCCTTTGTATCACAAATTAGAGGCAGATTTTGTCTTCTGAGGAAGAACATTTACTTGCATGCAATGTTCTTGCACTCTTCTCTTGGCATCTGCTGTTGCATCGTGGCCTGGGTGAGAGGAACCTTTTGATCTTGCACAGTAAAGCTGTGGTTATGGTGTATCCCTAATATATTAAGGAAATCTGGCCCATATAGATTTGAATGGAAGCTGTGCAAACTAGGGAGTAGTAGTGGACTGTGATCAATCTGCTGATACTCTCAGGCACTGAAGGTTGGGAAGCATATAACGTAGAGGCAGACAACCAAGTGAGGCAGAGAATGTAGGAACTGGGTTTGACTTCTGCCTTCTTTAATTCACAGTTTCTAACAAGGCAAAGGGAGGAATAAGGCTGAAGGAAAGGGAGCTGTCTAGAAAACAGCACGTGTAAGATGGGAATGTTTAAACATCTCATTCGGCATACGACTTGTGCTGTAGGTCTCTGCAATTTAGTGAGAGAGGTAAGCTAGCATGTACAGAGAAGGACAGTAGATTTGACAAGATGGGAGGGGAGATAAAGAGCTGCATTTATGCAGAGTAGAAAAGTGACTCAAGGGGAAGGACTAGAATCTGAGCTGCCTTTTTAAATATGGCATTGTAGTAGAATAAACACAAAGAGGAGAACTTTTTCAGCTAACAGCCAGAAGTACTCCGAGTGCAATTTAGTGGAAAGAAAAAAGCAAAAATAAAAGTTAAGCAATGGGGCTAAGGACTCTATAGAAATGTTAAGTGCATGACTTCAGCACACACATACGAGTTGCAGTGGAGGGGCCCTAGGAACACTTATTCCGTTAAGCCTGCTGAATCTTGCTCTGAGTAGCTGTTCATTATGAGTCCCGGTATGTGATATTATTGTCAGCTTGTAAGAACTAGATCGACTCTACAGTGTAGGTTTGTGGTAGTATTTCCTATGTTGCTTAGTTATTACTGCAGCGAAACTTTTTGCTAGAGCAGATCGCTTGCTAAATCTCTCTCTTTTGCTTGGCATACAGGAGCCTTGTGAAGGTGTACTCGTTTGTGGGGTTAAGTTTCCATTTGATCTGTTTGCTGACTGTGCCAAGCATAAAGAAGGCAGCAGGAGTGCAAGAGCAGGGGTGGGGTGTGAGCCCCTTGGAACAGCAACTTGAACTTTAGATCAATTTAAGGTTCTCACAAATCAGCACTAATGCTTGCACATAGTACGTGAGAATGGTCAGTTCACAGATTTGCTTTCCTTCCCTGGCCATCTGCTGTGACATGCATACAGTGTTCTGGTTGGAGTGAAATTTTGGACAACTTCTCTGTTTTGAACTTGACTTATTTTTTATTTATTGACTTATACCAGGTCTGAAATTGGTGAATTTTTTTAATACAAATATTGACCTGTAGGTTTGGGTTGTGCTGATGAAGTCATCGTACAAGCCCCAAATACATGAAAGGCCTAGTTAAAAAATTTAGTGAGATTTCTCAAAACCCATGGGGCTAGTCTTCATGCTGGGGTGAGCCCAGTGGTTTGTTCTGACTCATGAACCTAAGTCTGTGCAACCACTTATGTGGACTCTTCTGAGATGCTGAAGCTGTGGGGATTCTTTTTCAGCAATGTATGGAAGTACAGATCTGAGTTTTAAAGACAGGAATTACAATATCATCAAGTAGATGGTCAGAAGAGTGACCAGAAGTGATTGCAAGGAATCCCACATTTCCACTGGTCTGCTGCAAGCTAGTTTTACAGAGTTACAGGATTTTTTTTTTCTCCTGTGAATGTCCTAACTTTCCAGAGAAATAAAGCTGCAACCATGCTTGTTTACGTATGTATACTGTAAGCTGATACAACTACAAGAATGAGTTCCTGAGAGAGTTCTGTCTACTTCCTTGGGAAAGGGAGAGGAGAGTGGGAAGACGTTGGACTGCTGGACTCCTAATAAAGCAAGAGCATGAAACATGGGGTGGGGGGAAAGGTGAAAATTACTTTAGCAAGTCAAGATTCAATCTTGCATCTGTGTCTATATAGCACTGCGTATGCTTGCATAGTTGACTAGAGTTTACTAAATTCTATATTAATGCAATTTTCTAGCGTTGAACTGGTAAGCTATCATTTCAGTTAAAGAATGACAGATAGCTTGAAACGCACGGGGCGGGGAAAGGCAAGATACTTGGCAGTGAGTGAGAGGAGTTGCAGCTATGAAAAACAAGAGCAGACACAGGGAATGTTTCTTCCTTTTGAGAGATGTTTTTCAGTTTTGAGATAAATTCTTAAAATGTGGTGTGTTCTTGTTGTGGTGGGTTGGTTTTGTTTTCTTTTTTTTTTTATGTTCTGTTACAAACTAAACCAAATTCCCACTTTTTGAGTCAGTTGCACTAAGTTTCTTCTCAACTGTTACCCTTTCTGCACGCCCCAGACATTTTCCATTTGTATTGGTGTCCTCGGAATGTCTGCCTCTCATAGGTATTTTCCCGTCGCGTTTGGGAGAGCCTTGCCTCTGCTTACCTGGCTGTGACAGGAACTGTTTTTCTTGCAGATCTGAAGCCCTGCTGTGATGGGAGCCAATTATTCCGTGACATGTTTGCTTCCTGCTTTGGATCATGTTTACAAGCCAGACTGCTGTAGTAATAATAGTAATAAGCAACCTCCCAGCTGTCATGCCAGCTTCATAGACTTTCTCTGGTGTCAGTTCTCTGGCTTGCTGACAGTGTCTGGCTTGGAAATCCTTGCTACACATGCACAGAGTAGCTCAGCTGCCTTCCTGCCTTGTGCCAACAGAGACTACTTTGGACTGTCCCTAACGAAAGCCGCATGCAAGCGGAGGAATGGTTTTCATTCTGCCCTCCTGCATGCGCTTTGAAGTCCAGCGTGGTGTGAATGAGTCTTATTTCCTGTGGCAAGGGTGAAAGGACAACTGAGTAAACTTGGCCTGGGGATTGATAAATAGTTCTGTTTCTCCTAAGATACACCAAATCCCTTCGTCTGAATTTTGGCTCTGTATCATACCTAATCAGCTTGTAAATGTGTAGCTCCTTGGGACACAGACTTGCTTGCTTAGCTCCATGCACTGTTGTACAATGCTTTTTCATTTAAAGGGACTGAAGAAGAATTTACTTCTTTTACCTTAAAGCTTACTGAAAGTGGACTGTTGTTCCCATCTCATTGGGAAATTTAGGCAGTTCCTGTTGAGCTACAAGTCATTCAAGCGCAGGAGAGGGTCTCTTCCTTGCCAGGAACAGGGTTATCAGTATAGCCTGCTTATCAGTCCCACAACAAAATTTTTTGAGGTGATGAAAGGATAAAAATCTCACAGGTCTTTTACTAAAATTAATGGAAACTTTAAAAGAATAACTTTCCCTCTGCCCTTCACTTAATCACCGGTCTTGAGCTCAGATGCAAGAGCTCAGGTGAAGCTTCACTTCTAAACTTCAAGTTTTACTAATTAGGAACTCTTGACAAGAGTTCAAGTTTCTCTTGAAAAGACACCAGTTCCATATCTGCAACCATACTTCGTCATTTTATTGGGCTTGGAGTATGCGTGTTTCCTTTAAAAGGCATCAGAATTAATGCAGTGCCCCCTCGGGCAGAGCGCTTGTGATCAAAGGGCTATAAAAGATCGGGTGCCGATACTCTTTTTAAAATTATTTTTTCTCTCTTTTTTTTTCTTTTGACCAGCAGCATCCTTAAATACAGTTCAGCAGTGTGATTGGAAACATTTTATGTTATTCTGAAACTAGATTTTCCAAAATGTAGTTAGTAAAATGCAGTGTCTCCTATTTCTTCCTGAGAGTGGGCTAATGTCTTTTATTCTTGTTTTTGGACTTTTTGCCCACTGTGCTACAGATCTCAGCAAACAGAGCTGTGTTTGTGTGTATGTATATGCTCATGACACATGCATGAGTGTGGACATAGCTGGGGCTCAGGCTGCAGTTGTCTCTAATGTAGGTAGCATGAATTTTTTTTGAGTTCGTATTTATTTTTTAAATTAACTTCTCATTCTTCACATGACCGACAGTTTGCCTAATTAAACAAGCAGTATTGTTCAAACCGCTGCGCTCCAGAGCTCTGAACACCAGTCGCTCGCTGTCCTTGGGTACAAAGCAACCTGCTCACCACAGGCAATCGGGATAAAGTGTTCAAAGGACAGTGGGACGTGATTCACTCTGCGTTTCACCTTATAAACTTCCCTTCTCCCCCGCCCTCCCCCTTCCCCTTCTGCTCGGCCATAAAAGAGCGCCCTGTGTAATAGGAGTTGGGAGAGGGGGAGGAATAACAGGCTTATGATAGACCTAGCTTTGCTGAAACCTTGGATGATGTCCAGTGTGACCATGCAGAGGGATGAGCTCAGGGAAATGGTTGGAAGTTCAAAGGCCTTTTTGTGTTGCTCACTGTCAGTTGACAGATGTGCTCTCTTGGGTTGTTGCTGCCCAGCCTAGCTCTTCCCACCGGCTCCCCTTCCTTGGGCTTGTCCCCATCCTGCCTCTCCACTCTGCATGGAGAGGCGGGTTAGTCCCTGTCTGTCTGGGCGTCTGTCTGTCTTCAGCTCCATCCTAGGACTTGCCTTTGCTCATCTCTTTTAGGAAAATACTGTTTCTTTGCACAGATATGGAGAGATCAAGCTGGAATTGAGCAGGGAAGGGGGGATGAGGCTTAAATGTGTTTACTGTTGCATTACCTAATCCTGCTATGAGTAGTGGTGAAAGCATGTTAGTGCAATCTGTGATTACTTTCTTGTCAGTGGAAGCAGTGCCTGTGAAGGACTTGCAGCTTTCTTAGGAAGTAATAAATATCCTTCATTTTACAGGTTGGGGAAGTGGGACTAAAGAGACAGAACTGTCTCATGGTCATGCAAGCATCAACATCAAGCTGGGAAGAGAATACAGGGGTTCTGTTTCCAGTCTTCTAGATGCTAATCCAGCTTGTCCAGAGAGGTCTTGCTCCATTTGTGGCAGTGAAACGAGTTCCTACTGCTTCATTTGTGTTGCCATGTACTCTTCTCTGACCATGGAAGTGTGGCTTTTAAAATGAGTTATATGAATTAAAGCAATACGCTTACTAAAATGTATAGTTGCTCCATGATGTCAGGACAAAATATAGTGGAGGTTGTTTGAATGTCCTACGTGTGACCTCTTAACTTTTGAATTTCCTCTTAACTTCAAATTTCCAAACACTTTGGATATATTTACAACAGTGCTAAACATTAACTTTGGGCTAGTGGTATGCCCTCAGCTTTAACTCCATAGGAATAAAACTCATCAAAATACAAAGTAATAAATGACCAACAGAAGGGCTGAATAATAACAACCCTAGAGCAAAGGGCTGTACAGTGGAACTGAAGCCTTATGTGTTTAGAAGGAGTAGAAGGAAACACAGGAATGTTTCTGCGTAGACATTTTGCTTTTTAATGGGGAGAAAGGATTGTGGATTGGGAGGGCAGAGCTGGGAAGAGGGGGTTAGGAAGAGACTGCCCCTGTGTGAAAGCTGCTCCCAGAATCTCTTGCATTTTCCTTTGAAGCATCCTTTCTGACCATTATTAGATTCAGGTTACGAGTTTACGTGGATCCCTGCCCTGATCCCATTGGCAGTTCCTCTGCTCTATGAGACATCAGCCTTCATTCATTAGGGTTTTTTTTTGACTTAAGTGGGTTTGTGTTTTTTTCTTTTTCCTTTAAAGGAGAGCTCCTGTAGAAGGGGATTTATCTCCCCCCTGGTGTTGTCTGGGCTGGCACGCACTTGCTGTCTGCTGGGGTGGGAATTAGGTCCTCCTTTGTATGTGGCGGTTTGTGTTTTGCCCTCTTCCCCCTGCTCCCCCTCCCCTGTGTTTGAAGCTCAATTTTTATATTTAGGGGGAGTATGAAATTGGCTGAACTGCTCTCTGTAGGGGTGGAATTTCATTTTGTGTCGTTACCTCATGAAAGGATGCAGCAGTTCAGTGGGATAATGGTATCGGCTCTGAACCAGCGCTAATGGCCTAACCCTCTGGGAGCCTGAAGAATTCTCCCCTGGAGAGTCAGCATGCAAATTCCCTTCCAGGTGGCTCCTGTGCAGTCCTTTGGTGATTAGTCACGCTGGGACCCGGGAGAGCAGACAGAAAAGCATATGCTGGGGGGGATGGTCTTAGTCCTGCAACTACAGCTGAGGCCGGGGAAGGTTTGCTCAGTGTGCAACGTATGGAAGCTGTGCTTTGGGGAGAGGGAGAGTGGGACTAATCCTCTGAATCCAGAAATCTGTCTTGGTTTTGTTTGGAAGCGGAGTTTGGGAACTGGAGTGTTTTCCCCTTCTGCCTGCCCTGGGGAAGAAGGGGAAGCTCCCTCTCCATTTTGATGCAGCAGCACAGGGGTGCTCAGAGAAAGTGCAATGTAAGGGAACGGGTCAGCCATTGGAAGACCAGGGTGCTGTCAAATCTTGGGGGTGAAAATACAGATTTGTATGCTTCCCTCTCCTTCATACCTCTCTGGGGCCTAGAATTAACTGGATCTGACCTGGACATACATCTGCATGGGATCCTGGACATGATGGGAAGAACCTTTTCCCAAGGGCCGGTGCCAGATTCTGTATTTTGTCACCTAGTGCAGGCTTCAGCGTTGAGAGCAGTGACGTCTGCAGTGATGTCCTCTCAAATACAGAGATGCCTATGCCTGCCGTACTGCAGGAACGGCTGAGAAGATGATCCAAAGTTGTGGTTAGGAAAAGAGATGTTAGAGCAAGTCTGGATCTAACTGCACTAGTGTATTCTGAGGGTGGGAGGCTTTTAGGACAGGCCCTTGGTGAGAAATGTTGGAGGACTAGCTATAGAGAGCAGTGAATGATTCTGTATCGTGTAATCCATGCTGCTTTCACAGGACATTGGCAGCAGTCCTGGGCCAAGGGGAAATGGAGGGTTGAGGAAGGTGGAAAAGCTCAAAATGTGACTATTTGTTCTCCTTATTAAATCCTTCTCCTTGTGTGTGTGGCTGCTGTCTTCACCTTCTTCTTTTACCTGCCTCCCTCCCGTCGCGCTCCCACCTCCAGGATGGCGTTGGCAGGGGAAGAAGTAGCAGCATAGCAGAAGAGGGCTGGCCCGCCTGGTGACAGATGGGAGATGCTGTCGGCAAGCTGGGCTGGGATGAAAGGGTTTCAGGCACTACCCTCTCCAGCCCTCGCCCCTTCGCATCGCTGAGCGAACGTTGTTCTTTGGAGAACACACCTGTCAGGAACAGTCTTGTGCAGCCCCTTCCCTACCACAGCTGGCAGCACTTAAAAGCATGAACCTCCCGGGGTTGAGTGTTCCTCTCATCTGTGGGGGGAAGGACAAGGGCTGATGCTCCCCCTTGAATTCCAGCTTTGTGGCTCCAGGCCTCTTCAAACACTGTGGATTTGTGGTTCCGCTCCATTGCCAACAGACTCCTGTGTAGGCAAGCATCATCTCATGTCTGCCCCCTTTCTCCGTCCCTTCTGGAGACCTAGCAGGGTTTGGACTCTGTTGCTCACACTTAGGGTACAGCGAATTATTCCCAGCAGTGGATTCATGCCTCTAAGCTTCTCCTTGCAGGTTTGTTAGACAAAAATGCTGGCAGAGTCCCCACGCTGGAACACAGTCTGTAGCATGTACCTTGCAAAATCCTGTTCCCAAAAACATTGCTTCTGATAGTTCTCACTCTAAAGAACTCGCTGTGTAATAGAAACAGGATGGACTGCGCTGGGAAGCATGCAGGAAAGATGCTGATAATGTAATTTTGCTTGTTATAAAACAAGTGCAGTTATGGGAGAACAGCAGGCTCAGGGATGAAAGAGAAAAAAGGAACTCAGTGGGGGAATCGTGGTGGCTACTTTATTGTGGAAAGGTCAGTGCTTCTCTGGGGAGGAGAAACTGCCAAGCTACAGACCTACCCTGGCCCCCCATCTGAGGGACAGCTCCTCCTCATGACTTGCAATTTTATGTCTTTTGTTTCTAAGAGGTGTAGCCCTCCTCCCTCAGGAGGGAAGGAACTTTGCTTTCAGGAAGGAAGCTGGCTGCAGCTCCCTGAGGTGTTTTCTTTGCTGTTGCAGTGCTGCCCACTTGCTCCCCCTTGGACTTCCACTGTGACAACGGGAAGTGTATCCGCCGGTCGTGGGTCTGCGATGGAGACAACGACTGTGAGGATGATTCTGATGAACAGGACTGCCGTAAGTCACCTCTCTGAGGGGAGAGGGTGGGTGCAGTGCCTGCCTGCCATGGCCAAGGAAAGTTGACCCTTTTTATTACAGGAATGTAAGAGTTTATCCACTGAATCAGACCTTTGGCTTGTAATGAGCTATATCCTGCCTCTGACAGAGGTGTGTACCTGATGTCCGTAAGCCCTGCCGCCTTGGCACCTGGCTTGCTGTACAGCTGCATGTCCTGGGGGAGGGGATGCTTCTCCATCCAGCTGGAGAACCGTTTATGCCCTGCAGCCTTGCTAGTTAATGTCCCATGAAGCACTTCCCTGAGCTCAGCTCTTCGTGTCCTCCCCTGTTCGTGGAAACACCTAACCCCTGCCAAATCCTACTGAACTGCCTGTCTGGCTGACTTCCTGTGGCCTCAGGTTCCACTGTCTGACTTTTCTGCTCTGCCGGGCTGTCCCCAGCATCCTCTCCCTTCAAACAGAGCTCCCTGAGGAGAGGGAGGTGCTGTGGGATGCTGCCCACACAGAGACCAGTTACCCCGGAAGCTGACTGTCTGCTTCCACGTGAGGCACCATCTTCAAAAGAGCTGCCATGGCAGGCTGCTAGCTGTGAGCACTGCTGTTGTGCTTCTACAGATTATTAAGATGGAGGGAATTTTGCCTGTCTTTGGAGCTCAGCCCCCTCCTTTCCCCTTTGTGTTGAGGACAAGGCTTACTTGTGCTTGACTTCCATTAGCAAAAGGTGTTCAGAGGTACAACTTTCCTTCTCCACAACAGATTGTCAGGTCCGTACTCGGCAGCACGTGCCAGAGAACCAGCGTGTTATGTAGCACTGGAGCTTCAGCTTCTCTGAAACTGCACTGGTTGCTAGGGCTGACATCAGGCTGCAGTTAGGAGCAGAACTGTTTTGCTGTCTGGTTGAGATGGTTGCAGCTGCTTAATAAGCATCACTACAGCCCTTGAATTCTACAAAAGTTGTGTGCATGGTGCTCCAGAGTGGCTCTGATGGAGGAACCACATCTCAAGAAATGCAAAAATAAAGCTCTTGGCTGTAAAGTATTCCATGTCTGATACTTGCGTGGAAATGAATTCACTTTTTGATCAGTATGCCCCGGATCTTTGCCCGCCCTTTTGGGCAAAGGTCTGGGAAGCAAGGTTCAGGGGTTTGACATCCTGTGTGATGCTCTGGATCGCAGGACTAAGCTCAGTTTTCCGGTCTATTCAAAGATTTTCATGAAAGAAAATCTGGGTCTGTTTCGTCTTCTGTTTTTCAGAAAAAGTTAGAATGCCGTCATATCTAAGACAACAGTGGAGAAGGGTGGGATCAAAAGATTTGGAGACTAATGAAAGGAGGAAGGCAAGGTTCTGTGAATAAGAGACTCTTAGGGGGTTGTTCAGACTAGCACGTAACCACAGGAGGGTTTCTGTTGGATTGAGGTCCTCAGGTGCTAATTTTGCAGTCCCTTTCCTCACTGGTCTGCAGACAAGCTGCCTTAGAAGACTGGCAAAGAGGGTGGAATGAGGCTGCAAATACTGAGGTGTTCAGAAGAGGAAGTTTAAATTTTCTCTCTCCCTTTTCAATGAACATTTCCTTTCCTTTGAAGATAGCTTTGACATTGCTGTGAAAAGAAGGTGGAGATACAATTCTACCAGCAATTATTTATTAGATAATGGTAGGGCCTTTAAAAAGAGGCCTGGATTGCCTTTTATCCGTGCAGGGATCTCTTGAGCCTGGCTTGGGGCTGTGCTAGCCCCTTGGACCTAGCACAGGGTGCGTGGCTCCATCTCTCTGTTCCAGGTACTTCCTCCAACTTATGTTCTCAAATTTTAGAGCCCGCTGTACTATTGACTTGCGGAAGGAGTGGAAGAGAGACGCTCAAGAAATCTCAGAGTAGCCCTCCTGGTATTGTTAGGGGAAGGGTAATCAGCTCTCCAACATCGACGTGTCCTTGGAGGACAATGTTGCTCGATTTGTAACATGTCACAGATTTGGCATTCTGCAAGGTAAATCTTCTTGCCTTGCCTTCACCTTATCTCCATTGTGTCCCTGCAGCTCCACGGGAGTGTGAGGAAGATGAGTTCTCATGTCAGAATGGATACTGCATCCGCAGCCTGTGGCACTGTGATGGTGACAACGACTGTGGCGACAACAGCGATGAGCAGTGTGGTGAGTAATGTGGCCCTACAAATACTGCCCTGCCAGTGCTTTAAAAGGGGTTGCACAGATTCCAACCTGTGCAGTTCCAGGATCCTCTGAGCATGGCGAGGGCTCGCAGCTGGCTCGTCTGGGCTGGGCTTGTGGGATATTCCATTCCCAGGGAATGCTTGGGATGCTTGGGATCTCAGGCTGTGTGACTTACCTGCCAGACAAAAATCACTTGAGACCTGTTATTCCTTGACACGCCATTGTGAAGTCCCATGGATTCCTTTTGAATCCAGCACTCCGTGTCAATTAAATGAACAATGATGGTTTTGCTCAGGCACTGCATGACACGGGTATGTATGGTTTAATGAGCAATCTTGTTTGTGGGTGCCCTAGGAGCTTCAGGAGCATGATGCGGTTATTTCCTGGGTACTCTGAGAAAAACCAAGACTTTGTTTGCGTTGCTGTCTCTGCAGATATGAGAAAGTGCTCGGAGAAGGAGTTTCGTTGCAGTGACGGTAGCTGCATAGCTGAGCACTGGTTCTGTGATGGTGACACAGACTGCAAGGATGGCTCGGATGAAGAGAATTGCCGTAAGTGCTCTCCTTGCTTTGTAACCACAGGAAATAGCCCTTTGGACCTGCTCCTGTCTTGGGGTTTGGCATGTTTTCTGCAGCAAAGATCAAAAACAAGTTAGTCCTGCCTGTACTGGCAGCTATGCTGCCTTCTGTTGCCTACCCCAGAGGGCACAAGAGAATGGTATATCTCTTGAGTTACCTCACAGGCATACTTTGTCTGTGCCTGGCTGCTTCTCTGTTCCTTCCCATGGCTGTGTGACCTTGAGTCAGAGCAGGAGGCTTATGCTTTACTGAACACAGCTCTATATAAAACTGTAGGAGTTGGAGGGCAGGGGGGATGGGGAGAAAACTATTCTCTTCTTTTTCCTCTTGTCTGATTCCTGCCTGAAATTTCTGGGGAGGCTCTGCCTATTGACAGCATCCTCAGGGACTGCACGTCCCCAGTGGGCACGCTGCAGGGGCTGCCTGCCCGCCCCTCTTCACTCACATGCTTTATGCAGGACGTTGTCCGAAAAGGGCCGATAGGACAAGTTAGCTGGAAGCTGATGTGACTGGTGGGGAAGGGGGGACAGTGAGAGCCCACAACAGTTGTTTTCTCCTCCACCTTCGCAGGCTCGTAGCAAGTGGGACAGGAGTCTGTTATGTCCCTTCCTAACCCCCACTGCCTCTCTCCCGTGTGTGTGAGCACTGTTGGTGCCTGTGGAAGTTGCAGTGGTCCCTTCCCCCACCCTGCTCTCACAGGCATTTTGCAGAATTTGTTCTAGATAGCAGGAAACTTCAAAAGGCTCTGGGAGGGGGATCAGGGCCGCCAGCTCCTGAAGGGCAGGGGGAGTGGATGCATGGGGGAGTTGTCTTTTATCTCTCCAGATAATGAGAGTTGGCAGGGAGCCAGGGGCTGCAAACATTTCTAAGCCAGGGAAGGGCTCTAAGAGGAAGCCAGCCTCTCTCGGTCTCCTTTTCCCCTCTCCCTTTCTTGCTCCCTTGCCTGTCGCTTCCCTGCAGGCCATGAATAGGCCCTCAGGAAGGGAGGGGAGACGTTTCAACCTTGCCTCCTATGGAAGTGGGGGGGCACCCAGAACTGGTGCCCCTGCTTCTCTGAGCTGGAATGCTTCTCCAGTCCTGGCTGGCAGTTGCCTCTATAAGGCATTTTAAGTAACTCGCTTAGAAGCTCAGTTCGGCTACCTCCCTTTCTCTTATCTTCCTCCATGTGGCTGTCATCTTTTCCTTATCTCCAGTCCTGCTTGTCATTCATCTAGGACAAGGTGGGACTATACTGTTCTTTTGTGTGTGTGTGCGTTACTTTTCAGTGTGTGTGCGTAATAATTGAATCACAGTACATGAGAATTTAAGTCACTGACTTCATTTTCTCCTCAAGAAGATCCAAACACTCCTTTCAGGCTCCTTCGGTGAGGCACACGTTAACACACATTTTAGTATCCAGCCACTGGATACTCACTGAACTAAAGCTCTTACTGCGTGCCTGCAGGCTGTGCCCACTACTTCAGGTTGGAGAGGCAGGTGTAGTTCACTTCACAGACTGTCAGTCTTTCTTTTCCATTTTGTTTAATGGATTTATTTTCAGAGCTCCTCAGCTGGAAGACTTACATGCCTGAAACATGCAGTTCATTCTCTGGACAGTATGAAGAAGAGGGGTCAGATTCTGTTGTGTGGGATTCAAAATATTTTTCATCCCTTCCCACATAGTGTACTGTTGAACAGAGAACAGTGGACAAATCCTTGACTATAAGTTTGTTGGTCTTTGCCCAGGGTCATCTGTCTGGCAGTGCTATTAGGCAGTGCTCCTAATAAAGCATGGTTTGTTTTGGTGACAGCTTGAGAGGAAAGGGAGGGGGGAAGTCCTCAAAGGTCAGGTGCAGACCTGGGCACCTTGCTGCTTCCTTGCTTCCTTTGATCTTCAAGTGCTTATTTTCATGAAAATTTTAAAGGACTCATTCCATACTTGCATTCTGACATGCCTCAATCCTTAATATAGAGCTACCCCAAAGGGTATCTATATTTTTCCATCTGTTTTTGTATTTACCTTTTTCAGGTTTAATAAACAATTTAAACACTTTCTGGAGGGCACTAAGATACAGTGTCTGAAGAATAAGATGGAAGGTGACACTCTTGGATCCTTTTTGTTGCTTTCCCATCAACCCTTCCTTCTTTACCTGTTTTCTTCTCTAGAACTTAATGACTCTTGAAAAGTTAGTGTTTATAGTCTAACATCCTGTGTAATTTTTTTTAAATTAATTTTTAAAAAATATTTATTTATTTATTTTAGTGGATTGTCTGCATGGGTGTCTTTATATATAGGTTTAACCTGCCCCTCAGTGAAGCACAAACAGCATTCAGGTTCCTCTCAGTAATACAAGTCATGCAGAGATATGCAGCAATGGCTAGTAGTTTCCGACACCTTTCCATCAAATACTTGCTAGTCCGTTATTAGACCGAGAAGGTTGCATCTAAACTGGATTGTGCCCTGTCACCTCAGGCATTTTTTCTTTGTTTCCCTTGTTAGCATCAGATGTTCCAGCTGCCACCTGCAGCTTGGAGGAGTTCCAGTGTGCGTATGGACGCTGCATCTTGGACATCTACCACTGTGATGGTGACGATGACTGTGGGGACTGGTCTGATGAATCTGACTGCTGTAAGTTAGTGCAGGGTGATATACTTGTCCAAGCATCTGAGTTGCAAACCTAAATGGATTTTGTGTTGGCTGGAGAGGGGTTGCAGTGCAGAAGCAATCTAGTTGTTCACACATAAGCTGACTCTTTCTTTTTTTTTTTTTTTTTAACTCAGGGAAGTGAGAGTAGTGATGGGAACCATCAATGTAGTCAGTACACTTCTGCATGCAGGAATTAAAGCAATTTCCTGGAGGAGTCTATTCAGGACCAAGTTCCACAATAGTGGAGTGTAAGGGTGGTGCTGAGGGGCTTTGGGGATGTTACATTGGTCTGAGTTTGCTCTTTATATTCTCCACCTCTGCAGCATCTCACCAGCCTTGTCGCTCTGGAGAGTTCATGTGCAACAGTGGCTTGTGCATTAACGCAGGCTGGAGGTGTGATGGAGACTTCGACTGTGATGACCAGTCAGATGAGAGGAACTGCAGTGAGTGCTGGGAACTGCTGGAAGCATTCAGTTTCTGCGGATGCAAAAGAGTGTTTGGGACTGTTAGCTTTGGAATTGGGTCTCTTCTGATCCTTCTTGCTCATCTGATGTTCTTTCTTTGGTCCCTCAGCTACATCGATGTGCACAGCTGACCAGTTCCGCTGTAAATCAGGGCGCTGTGTCCGTCTGTCCTGGCGTTGTGATGGGGAAGATGACTGCTCTGACAATAGCGATGAGGAGAACTGCGAGAACACAGGTTTGGCCTGCTGCCTTGCTGCTTATAGCTAATGTTTCTATCCTAGAGGTAATAGGTAGTGAAGTCTTCTGGATTGCTTCACTGAGTTCAGCCTGGAGGTTCCGTCCTTCCCAAAGAATGGGATCTGTAGGCTATCTTATATGCTTGCAAACAGGTGCAGGTCTGTTTGCTTAAACTAACTTAAATGATGGTGTTTTCTGGTCAAATATCAGATCCCTGTATCATCGTATCCTGTTCCTACGCTATGAATTACCACAGAGCTCTGAGATGATTCCATTCAGAATTGGAAACATTAATAGTGTGCAAAGTTGCTACCTTTGTCAAATGGACTAACTCATGCCTTCTAGATAGTTCTGGATAGCTTTCATGTGGCCTTGTGAAATTGCCAAGCAATTCTAGCAGGCAGTGGAATCAAAAAGGGCATTTTGTGGAAGTGAAGCATAAAGCCTTTGTTTTAGAGGCTAAGGGTGTCAGCTTCCCCCTTAGATACTTACTGAGGAGTCTCTCTTTCTAGTAATCATTTCGCATATAGCCATTCTTCTATATAATAGTGGTATGGAGAAGAGGAGGGTTTCAACAGACCCCAGTATTATGGTAGGATTCAAGGAATATCTAGACTCTTGTATTTTCCTTAGATCCTTCAGGATGTCTGTAGGCCTTGCTGAGGAATAGTGTGTACTGATCCATGAATTCATCCCAGTGAGTGGAGCCCAGCTCTGCATACTGACCCTTCTGGATCAGAAGGGTATTTTAAACAGTGGTTTTAGGGGTGACAAAAGGGATTTGTGAAACTGTACCCCTTGTTTGGGCTTGTTGAGGAGGGGAGAGTGGGTGTTCTACACGGACAGCTGAGCTCAGAGGACCTGGAGAGACACGCTTGGTAGCCATTTGAGAACAGCTGCTCTAGATTGGTCAGCTGTCATGAGCACCCCCAGCGTGCAGGAGATGGTGGTGATCCTGGAAAAAGCAATTGTACTTAAAGACAAGCCAGTAACCGTGTTTCCTCATCCTGATCACAAAGGTATTTAGAGGTATTGAAAGAACAGTTGCCACCCAGAAGCCAAGCTGAACTTCCAAAGCCACTGAAATTCAACCTCTCCACCTCAAACCAAACCCAAGGTGGTTGAGCACAGCTATTGTTACTGTAAGGTTAGTTGTGCAGTTCTGCGTTAGGTCTATGGTGACAGTCAGCGGGTAAAAATGAACTCAGGGCTTCCAGGCAGAATGTGTACTGGCTCATGTAAGTGAAATAGTGTGCTGTCTCAATGTCTGTAGCAAGAGTTAAAATCTGCGTCACCTCTTGGATTTAGAGCAGAATTATATTTTTATTGGCCATAGAGAGAAGATTCCTAGAATACTAGGAGATCAGCTTATGTAAGGATCTTTATGTTCGATGCAACAAATGCAGTCCAATTTTCAGAAACTTTCATAAAAAGCATTCCTGTGCTCTGAAAAGTGAATCTGCATGTGATTTGGTTTTATGTTCCCAGTTGGTGTGTCTGTTAGTTCTTTTTTGTGCTTGTTATTAATCTCACAACTACTCTTTTCCATGCTGCTTACAGGCAGTCTGCCAATCTAATTGTTTCTTTGCTGATAACTATATTGTCCTGTTGTCTTCCTAGGATTATCAGAGGGTGATGATTTGGAAACCACTAACCCAGTCAGCTTAAGAGGTACAAGAAATAAGAGGCAACAGGACAGTGCAGTTATTGCTGAAGAAACAATCAGATTGGCAAAGTCCCTACAAACAGTATTACTTTACTTACAAGAATTCTGTAGAGTCTCCCTGCCAACAGCAGAAGTTGAAGCGTGTAGCTCATGTGTGAAATCCTGTTGCCTGAGCTCAGATTTCAAGGATGCGTGTAAATCTCATTCCAAGTCTGTCACAGTGCAGTTAGGGCTGGACAAGACGCTGACTCCTAGGCAGGTTTAAGATCCGTAGCCATGCTGGGATGACATGTCAGATGATTAAAGTGAGGAACTGACTCCTCTCTTGCACATGCTGAGTAGGGCTGTGGAATCTGGAACCAAAGGGAACTATGCCAGGACCTTCCAGTCAGTCTGAGAGAAACTAAATAGCTGAACTTCCCAATAAAGCAACACTGGACTCAGTCTGGAGGAGAGTTCACAGGCCTCCATATCAGCATAAATGTATGTGGAGCAGTAAGGAGTGCAAGATGAGCTGAATTCAAGGAAAGAGGAAGTCATGGATTTGTGCTCATATGTAAAGTTTGTGACAAATCTTAGAAAATGTTCTGTATCTTTTTCTTCACCATGACTGTTGTTCCATCAGAAAGCTGTGATGTGCTTACTTTCCCCTTCTTCTGTTGCAGGGACCCCTCAGTGTGCCCCAGACCAGTTTCTGTGTGGGAATGGGCGATGTATTGGCCAGAGAAAGCTGTGCAATGGAGCAAATGATTGTGGAGATGGCAGTGATGAGAGCCCACATCAAAACTGCCGTAAGTTCTCCAAGTTCAGTCTTAAACATAAATGGAGGCACTGTGATGTGTGGGAGTCTATCTGGTGTTGCTGAAGGATGTGTGTAAGGAAAAAAGCCTGGGTTGCCAATTACATACTGCAGACAAGGAATAATGAGGAGAAGATTATGATCTCAGGTATCAAAGTTTGTCTGCAGAGACAGTGAGTCCTAGAAGCATATTATACTGAGCTTCGTTGTCCCCTTTGGTTGTGCCCTGCAGGGGAGAGTTCTGACTGCAAAGAGGCAGCTTCCAGCACAGCCTGTGTCCTCCCCCTCAGCCTGTTCTGAAGGGCAACTGCTGCCTGACAGCTGAGGACACAAGCAGCTGTCTTGTGGTTTCAGCTCAGTTATCTTCATGTGTTCCTTTCGCAGGTCCACGAACAGGGGAGGAGAACTGCAATGTCAACAATGGTGGCTGTGCTCAGAAGTGCCAGATGGTACGAGGGATGGTGCAGTGCACCTGCCACACAGGTTACAGGCTCCTGGAAGATGGCCGATCGTGCCAAGGTGGGTTTTTGGAGCAGTAGCCTCCTCCCTGCTGCTTTGATGTGCTTGAAGTTGATGGCTATGATAGGGTGCAAATCAGAGCATGAAAGCAGAAGCAAGCTATCGGTGAGGTTGTCTGGCTTGTTGATGATCTTTCTCCTTTTGTTTGTAACATGCAGATGTGAATGAATGTGCTGAGGAAGGTTACTGCAGCCAAGGCTGTACCAACAGTGAAGGAGGCTTCCAGTGCTGGTGTGAGCAAGGCTACGAGCTGCGACCTGACAAGCGTAGCTGCAAAGCTCTAGGTAAAGAGGAGTTCCACCTTATTCTGGTGTGTGTGTGTTGGTCCAGTGCTCATAATTTTGCCTCTAATGCTTCATTGGCACCATTATGCTGTTTGTTAAGGCAATGTGAGGAAAAGGAAGTACCTGGATTTGTATTAGATATGCCCAGGTTGTTGGCAAATGCCTGTGAAAATTCTGCGTGATTTTGACCATGGAGAGATACTTCACTGTTTCCTTTCCCTGCCAGCAGGACAGCTGTTGCCTTCTTTTCTTAGTGCCTTGTGATTCCTGGTGACCCAGACCCTGGGACAAAACCAGCCTCTTGCCTCTGTCTCTGTTCAGGAAATGTCTCAGCCTTTCCAGTCAGTGAGGTTGTATCACACCTCCTTGTGGTTTGACCCTTGATGCTGGTCACCACTCCTGAATGCTGTGAGTGTCTGCTGTATGGACATCTGCTCTTCTTTAAGGGCATCTATACACTTGTTTAACTTCATTCCTCAGCTCCTCTAATGTAGGAGCTGAGGAATTAGAAATTCCATTTAAAGAATTAAGATTTCATTAGGAATTCCCCTAATGAAATCATTAAAGGATGTTGATATTGGTTTTCTTTTTTTGTTTTTCTTCTTATTTTCTTTTTCTTTGCAGTGGAAGTACCTGCTGAGTTTATATCTGGCTGAGGCAGATTTTAACTGTGTCTTGTCTGTGGTAGAAGATGTGGTAGAGCACATGTGTTTGAATGGCTAGGAGATGGATATAGGAAAAGGAAACTATAGTCCAGCTGCCAAGTGGCTGCCTAGTGGTATAGTTTTGAGAGGCTGAGGTGAGGCAGGCTTGGGTGAGACCTGGAATGATCACTTATTGCTGAGTGAATGTTTGCCAAAAGGTTTAAAACTGCTTGTCCTTGAGTTAGGACTGTGTATTGAGGATGTGAAAACAGCTCTCTCAAGTGTTTTGCACTTGGGAGTTGATTTCCTGCCGCCAGTACTGCAAAACTATGTTCTGGGACTTGGTGCAGAGGGATTGGTAGGCAGGACCCTGTCAAAGTACTCTAATGCTGTCTTCCCATATATTCTCAGGGCCAGAGCCAGTCCTGCTCTTCGCCAATCGAATTGATATCCGACAAGTGTTGCCTCATCGCTCAGAGTATACACTGCTCCTGAACAACCTGGAAAATGCCATTGCCCTCGACTTCCACCACAGCAAGGAGCTGGTGTTTTGGTCTGATGTCACTCTTGATCGCATCATGAGGGCCAATCTGAATGGTAGCAATGTGGAAGAGGTGGTTTCCACAGGGCTGGAGAGCCCAGGTGCGTCACCACAAAAAAGGCAAAAGCGTGGGGACTGACCGTGGTGTGAGAATAGGGGTGGGTGAGTGGAGATAAGTGGGTACCCAACATTCAAAATGGAGTGCATCTCCCTGAGCAAGGGATGGGTTGGATGGAATGGGTGTGAGATCAGTGACCCCCTGGAGTTAATTTTGGCTGATGGGGGAAGAGACAGGAGGACTGCCTTGGGCCTCTTCTGAGGCTGAGAGGGAAAGGGAACTGTTTTTCTAAGCAGATCCTGCTCCTGGTTTCATTCTGTGCTTAATTCTGCCTTGGAGATAGGTGGACTTGCTATTGACTGGATCCATGACAAATTGTACTGGACAGACTCTGGGACATCTCGAATTGAAGTAGCAAACTTGGATGGCACTCACAGGAAAGTGCTTTTGTGGCAGAACCTGGAGAAGCCCCGAGCAATCGCTCTACATCCTATGGAGGGGTGAGTGAAACTTAGGACCCCAGCGAGCCCTCCGTGCAAGTGCTTCCAGATGAACATTGAAAACCCCATCCTTGGTCACAAAGGCTGCTTCTGGGCTCAAGCCTTCTTTTACTACTGCCAGTTTGGGGAACCTGGCATTGCTGGGGGCCTCTAGAGCCTTCATCCTATTCTGGGCCCTTCAGGTTTCACCAGTCTGAAAGTGCAGGGTGTTACCTTGTTGGCTGTCACTTCTCCCATGGCTGTGACCCAGTCTCATGCTCGAGGTCACAGGACTGATACTGTTTTGCCCTGATAGGGAGTGATGCTGGGTGCAGTATGTGGGACATGAGTTTTCTAGCCTGTCTCTCCCTACCTCCTCCAGCACTATCTACTGGACCGACTGGGGCAACACTCCCCGCATTGAGTACTCCAACATGGATGGCTCTAATCGGCGCATCATTGCGGATACACACCTCTTCTGGCCCAATGGACTGACCATTGACTATGCAGGACATCGAATGTACTGGGTGGATGCCAAACACCATGTCATTGAGAGGGCTGACCTTGATGGGCGGAACAGGAAGGCTGTTATTAGCCAAGGTAAGGGCTATGTACAGGGGGTGGTCTCTGCAGTAAAGAAGACAGGGTAGCACAGTGCTGCTCTGAGTTTCAGAGCCACTGGCTCCTGCTTCTATGCTTGTCTTCTGTTCTTTCACTGTGGGATGAATTCTGCCACCTCTGAGGGCTGGGGTTTGCTACCCAGTCTTCGGTGGACGGGAGAGAGGAATTATCTGTTATGTAAGTATAAGGTAGATTTGGGCGGGTTGACCGTGGCAAGGCCTAAGGGGCAGTGGAAGGCGCTTTCCCTTGTCTCCCTGCTAGCCTGAGTCCTGTTGGACCTGATTATCTCCCTGTATTGGATGTCTGTTACAGGCCTCCCGCACCCATTTGCTATCACCGTGTTTGAGGACAGTTTGTACTGGACGGACTGGCACACCAAGAGCATCAACAGTGCCAACAAATTCACAGGCAAGAACCAGGAGATCATCCGCAACAAACTCCACTTCCCTATGGACATCCACACACTGCATCCTCAGCGCCAGCCAGCAGGTAACTGCAGAGAGGGTAGAAGCCCCTAGAAGACGGGCTGCCACCCACCACCCTGTAAAGCAGGGAGATGGCAAGCCTGAACCCAGCAAATAGACACATCCACCACCTCCACCTCCATCCAGAGCTGCTGCAGAACTTGCTCCATCTGGCAGTTCAGTTGAGGTCCCTCAGCCCCCGTAACTGTGTTAGGTGTTACCACAGCTCCCCCTGCTGACACGTGGGAGCGGAGGCTTTTCAGTAAGAAATACTTGTGGCTTGTTTATGCAAGAGCTGTTTTGGGAGGGGGGAAAAATCATAAGTGGGCACTAGTAATGACTGACACCTCCCTTATTCCTCTTCAATTGCCATAATCTGCTCTAGAAGTGGATTGAGTTAAATGCTTTATTTTAAAATTGAGCGCTACAAATGGAGTTAGTGCTTTAGTTTATATGTTTCCTTATTCGCAATTAACTTCTGGGTAGACAAGTTATTTTATCTATGTAGGTCTTGACACCTTGACGGGTGTTTTTCCTCTTTCCTTTACTTTTTGCTTTATGCGTGGTTGTTTTTGTCTTTGGCTACTTGAGCAGGGAGAAACCGTTGTGGGGCCAACAACGGGGGCTGTACTCACCTCTGCCTGCCGAGCAGCAAGGATTACACCTGCGCCTGCCCCACAGGCTTCCGCAAGACCAGCAGCCATGCCTGCGCCCAGAGTAAGTGAGGTGGGACCACAGCCTGCATGCTCAGATGTTCAGCGGGTGGCAGAGGGTTGGCAGTGGGAATAAGCAGCAGCAGTTGCTTCCAAAGAGATGCAGCTGGATAGACTTAGTAGTAATAAGGGCCCCACCAGAGGATTCTTCACCTTTTTGATGCATTGCCCTGTTCTGCATTCCCATTGCCCTCACTAGGCTTGATGGGTGGGGATAGAGAGAAGCTCCATCCTTGGGCCCTTATTTCAGGGCTGCTATTGGTGCCATGCTACCTGTCACAGCTGATCGTTTCCCTAAAGCTCCCATAGGAGCTGTGTCAGTGACGAACAAAAAATTCAGTCCTCTTGATTGCCACAGTTTCTCTTGGTTTGCAACCATGTGGAAGAATTAGGCCAACTGTCTCCTAGATTCTCAAGAGATGGCATAGCTGTTTGATTTGGAGGGAGGTCTATGCCGTTCTTTGAAGAACATGGTTGACTTTGTTCCCTCAGCATAGGTTACCCCCAGGAGACAGCTCCATTCTACTCTGTTCTCCCCTTGCCCACCCACCCCCCTCGGGGATATTTTGCTACCAATAAAATCCTGGGCTGTGACCTGCCAGTGAGAGATGATGTGAGTGGTTAAGGTTGGATATAGCAGGGAATTGTCTGTGTCTATCACTGTGTTGTTGAACTTAGAGAAATTAAAAGAAGACCTTTCGACCTTTGATCAGGTCTTGACAAGTTCCTGCTTTTTGCTCGAAGGATGGACATCCGTCGGATCAGCTTTGACACAGATGACCTGTCAGATGATGTCATCCCCCTTGCTGATGTTCGCAGCGCTGTGGCTCTAGACTGGGACTCAAAGGATGACTATGTCTACTGGACAGATGTTAGCACCGACTCAATCAGCCGAGCAAAATGGGATGGATCGAGCCAGGAGGTACAGTGTTAATCACTTGTGGAGGTCATGTAGCCAGGAGACTCCTTGAGCATCAGATTTGAAGCCACTGGGATACACTGGCCTTCTAAGGAGCTGCAGTTCATGCTGGATTTGTTGTTCATTAGTTTGCCTCGTTCTGGCTCAGAAGAGCCCTGAGATCACTGAACACTTCATACACAAGTTTGGTGTACGTTCCTGCTTGTATGGAAAATCTTGAATTGGGACACGAAGCATGTTGATTTATGAGCTGTGGTCAATTCCTTTGTTGTAGCTCTAAAATCTGAAAGGAAAAAGTATTAACTCCTCTGTTATGTACTACATTTGGAACAAGAGCCGCGCTCCTTGAGAATGCTTTTTGCACATGCCCTTAGGCTAATGTTGCCATGAATGAGGGGAACAGAGTTCAAAGTTTGGAGTTGCAGTTTGAACAGACATGAAAAATAGATGTTTCTCCAAATGTAAGACTTGTTTAAACATCTAAGTCCTTAATGCTCTCTCTCGTATGGCATTGCTCTGCTTGAGCTTTTGCCTTTTAAAAGTTAAATGTTGTTTGTGAATGGGTAGTGCATTGGGCAAGTGCTTTCTCCCTAAGGTCTAATCTCACTAAGGATTTTTTGGTTTTGTGTTTGTTTTTTTTTTTTAGATTGTGGTGGACACCAGCCTGGAAAGTCCAGCCGGACTGGCAATTGACTGGGTCACCAACAAGCTGTACTGGACGGATGCAGGTACTGGGATCCTCTGCTTTATCTAGGCTTCTGTCTTCCTTACTAGTCGTGAAAACTGAAAAACAGCTGGGTAGTTCTATCTGTCTCATTCCAAATTTGTCTGTTTCTGTCTAGCAAAAAATGGAGTTTCATCTCGTGTGCTTCTAACAAAGTGGCAGTTGAGGTGGAATCCTTAGTTTAATTCTCTTTGCAGTATCCCCAGTACTAATTCTATAGAAAGGTTTATAGTAGAAGTCAAGCACCACTGTTGTCTTGCTGCAGAGCGTGTGATTGTGTGTGTTTACGTATCTTCCAACAGTGTATCTTGGGGTGCAGCAGGTAGCATTTGGAAGATGTTCCCTGCTGGAGAGTCATAGTTCAGAGAGACGTAGGGAAGGAGATTCTTTTCTAGCTGTTCTCTCATGCTTACGGAGATACCTTGGGGGCTTAGGAAAGAGCTGGTTTGCATTCATACAGGACTCAGCAGCAATGACAGCCACAGAGGCGACTTGAGAGATCTAATGGAAGGTGACACTTTGAGCCACGTTTCTTACCTATCTTCCAGCTATGAACAGAGATGGATGGAGGGGAAGAATGCATTGTTGTATGGATGTTTTTTGCCTGAGCTGTTGCGATTCCAGAGGTCTTTGATATCTCTCTCATTCTCTCTCTTGACTTTTGTAGGAACAGATCGGATAGAGGTCTCCAACACAGATGGGACCATGAGAACTGTTCTAATCTGGGAGAACCTAGACAGACCTAGAGATATCGTGGTGGACCCTGTTGGAGGGTGAGAGATTCTTTCTTCTGGGATGATGTGGCAATTCTTGCGTGTCTAAAGATGTTCAGGTTCTTTGGTTTTGTGCAATTGTCTTTCTCTCTGGTGCCATTGTTCTACATCCTGCCAAAGACTGAAATTAGAGACCTGATTTTGGATGCTAGTTGAACAAGATAAGCAGGGATAATTACCTGTTGTGCTGTAGAGCTTGCAGGAGCTGGCTGGTGTTTTCATTTGTTTATCCTGGAGATGTAGTAACTAAAGATGTGGTACAAAAACTGTTGAGAATGAGGCGATCTAGATCTTTTCTATTTCTTTATTTCACATCTGTGTTGAATTTGTATTCAAGCTCTCTGCTTATCAACCAGAGTTGAGTCAGAAGGATCTCCTCAGGTAAATTACTGCTGATCTCAAGCAAGCTGTAACATTAGTGGCCTCTTGGCTTCAAAGCACTGTCTTAGAGTGTTGAGGAATCAGCTGTGCCATGGAAAGCAAACCTGAGTAGAGTAACAGAAAAAAGTGGTTTCAATAATGGATTTTGCTTCTGAATCGTAAGACCTTGTGGAGCTGGGGAGATAGGGTGGATAGGAAGAAGCTTGCCAGTCATTGCTTTAGAAGCGTTGAAGGTCTTGAATAAAAGTGTGCTATTCTTTTCTTGAGTGGATTACTGGAAGACTAATGCAGCAAGAGTATAAAGGGCCAATGGTGGAGACTGGTAAATAATTAGTTAATTTTTAGACCTTGAACTGTTATCTTGAACTTTTTCCTCCATGTTGTGATTAGACCAGCACTTGAGCAGTAGAAGGTATATAAATTTGAGTTACCATCTTAGGTACATTGCAAGAACCCAAGGCTATTAGTCCAGTGCTGCTTCCTGCTAGGGCCCGAAGGCACCAGGCTCTCTTGCTCCTCTGTAACACTGCCTGGCCCTAGTGGCAGTGGAGGAGTGTGGGCATTCACTTTTGTCTGGGCTTGTGTTCAGGTTCATGTACTGGACTGACTGGGGAGCCAGCCCAAAAATTGAGCGTGCTGGTATGGATGCCTCAAACCGCTTGGTGATCATCTCCTCCAACCTTACATGGCCCAACGGCTTGGCCATTGACTATGAGTCACAGCGCTTGTACTGGGCAGATGCCGGCATGAAGACCATCGAGTATGCCAGTCTGGATGGAAGCAACAGGAAGGTAAGGAAGCCATCTTTGAGGAGGGAGTCTGGGAGCCTGAGGTGTAAGTTCTAGAGCACAGAGTGCTGATGGCCCCTGCCTCTCTTTCCAGTTGAAAGTGAAATCTCCAAATCAAGATATGCTGAGCTGCTTTCACTGGGAGAGAAGAGCTCCCTTTCAGTTGCAAACTGTGTATGAGGGCACCTTCTTTTGAGGGCTGACGTTGCCCCATCACTCTCCTTTTGCTGTGACTGTAAATTATGATGTTGAGAGGGGGCAAGGGAAGCCTCTTCCCCTTAGTGACTTCTTAGTAATGTTTTTTGGGGGGGCTGGGGGTAATCTGACCAGGTGCTGATTGGGAGCAATCTGCCTCACCCCTTTGGACTTACTCTTTATGGCGAGAGAATCTACTGGACAGACTGGCAGGCCAAAAGCATCCAGAGCGCAGATAGAAGGACTGGGCAGGCTCGGGAAACGCTGCAGGACAATCTGGAGAATCTTATGGATATTCATGTTTTCCACCGGCACAGGCCACCAGGTACAGAGCTCGCCCCAAGCCACGCTGAGCTGAGAGCTTGCTCAGGCTCTGGTATGTGGCACAGCTCTCCTGCAAGGAGCTGACTTATCTGTCAGCCCTCGATGCCTTAAGTCTCTGGGTGGAATATGAGAGCGTGAGAGTAACTCTCGGCTTGGTATTTAAGGGCATTCTAGAATGCATTTCTATAGCTGTTGCACCCCTTTTTTGTGCCTGTGCTACTGGCTTATGGATTTCTCATCCTCTTTCCTATAGTACGTACAGCGTGTGAAGTTAGCAATGGAGGCTGCAGTCACCTGTGCCTTTTGGCACCTCTTCCAAAAGGTTACAGCTGTACCTGCCCTACTGGGATCAACCTGCAATCTGATGGCAAGACCTGCTCCCCTGGTGAGTCCTCTCTGTAGGATTCTCATTGCAGTTTTATATCACAGCTACATTTTGCTCCTGCCCTGTAAGAGGACAAAATTCACTTTTGTGTGCTTATCTGCTTTACCCCTTGAAAACCCTATTTGATGCTTGGGCCTTCAATTTGAGTGGGAATCACTATGAAGAAACTTACTGGTAACTGGACTGATGCAGAAGAAATTTTTCTTGAAATTATGTTGGGCAACTAAACCAGATGTCACATTTTTCCCCATGCTTTTGCCCTAATCTTGAGGTGGATTCTTTTTTAACTACAAGGTGCTATATTCTTTAATAGGTCTGTACACACTCCTCCCATGGACCCTCTTTTTGAGGATTGTGGAAGGCACTCGGCTTCAGGCCATGGTACATCCACTTTTTCTCCTTAGCAGGAAAAAACTGACTCCTAGTTCCTGTTTCCCATACATATTAGCAGAAGTAACTCTTCTATGAGTGCACTCCTTTTCAACTTGGATCTAAAGAAGCATTCAATAACGCTCAGTAAAGCTTTTGTACCCAGACTTTTCGTAAGCTGAGATCTGCCTGAGACTTCCCCTTTTCCACTGAAGTGGATGTCACCTCCAGAATGTTCAATAAATGGTTCCTACAGTTGACTAAACTTGTTCCTCGCTGATATCTGTCCATTTTCAACTTTCCGCAGGAATGACCAGCTTTCTGATCTTTGCCAGAAGGACTGACATCCGGATGGTCTCTCTGGATATTCCCTACTTTGCAGATGTTGTTGTCTCGGTCAATGTCACCATGAAGAACACCATTGCAATTGGAGTGGATCCTCGTGAAGGTCTGAACCTCTTAGGGTACCTGACTGTCTGTTTGAAAAGCAACAAGTGACTTCATAGCTAAATGTCTGAGTAAAGACCCAGGCGCAGATCTTGCTGTAGGTTGTGAATTTGGGTAGGTTTTTTTTCTAGTATGTGCTGCAAATATTCCTTGCCAATCAGGAAAGGAATGTCCTTATAGGAAAACAGAGAACCCCAGCTATGTGGAAGAAGCTGCCTGCTATATTGACTGAGGTTCCTGTGCGTTTTGGATTTAAGAAAGCTTTCCTCCTGCTGAAGCCTTTCACAGCAGTAGAGCTGAGACTCTGGCTGTTCATGTATACTAAACATCTGATGCTGTGCTGGATGTAAACCCACTGTTGTACAGTAAGGTAGATGATCTGATTGCTGTCTTCTGGGACATTTTGAGAAATCAGATGTGGGACTCTATACTACTAGCTGATAATGTGTTATGTGTTCTCTGGCCTTCTGTAAAGGTCAGAGTGCCAGTGCTCCTACATATTTTGGGGAGGATTGGAACAGGATAATTTGTACTGTTTTATCACTCTAGCTTAATAGTCTTCTGCTGCTGTTATTCCTGTGCAGTCAGATCTGTTTGGAATAGCTTCAGAGACCTGGATCTGTTTTTTAAGCATTTTGCTGTTTGGTTGTTGGGGTTTGTTTTGGTTTGGTTTTGTTATGGGCTTTTTTTAAGTTTCTCTTTCTTCTTTCACCCAGGAAAGGTTTACTGGTCAGACAGCACACTGCGGAAAATCAGCCGGGCTGCCCTTGATGGCTCACAATTTGAGGACATCATCACTACAGGTAAGAGAGATTTTGGCCTGGGAGCCTGTTGTGGTTTAACCCCAGCTGGCAACTAAGCACCACCCAGCTGCTCACTCGCTCCCCTCCGGTGGGATGGGGGAGAGAATCAGAAGGGTAAAAGTGAGAAAACTCGTGGGTTGAGATAAAGACAGTTTAATAGGGAAAGCAAAAGCCGCGCACGCAAGCAAAGCAAAACAAAACAAGGAATTCATTCACACTTCCCATCGGCAGGCAGGGGTTCAGCCATCCCCAGGAAAGCAGGGCTCCATCACACATAACGGTTACTTGGGAAGACAAACGCTATCACTCCGAACATCCCCCCCTTCCTTCTTCCCCCAGCTTTATATGCTGAGCATGACGTCCTATGATATGGAATATCCCTTTGGTCAGCTGTCCCAGCTGTGTCCCCTCCCAGCTTCTTGCTGGTGAGGTGGGGTGAGAAGCAGAAAAGGCCTTGACTCTGTGTAAGCGCTGCTCAGTGTAACGAAAACATCCCTGTGTTATCAACACTGTTTTCAGCACAAATCCAAAACATAGCCCCATTCGAGCTACTATGAAGAAAATTAACTCTATTCCAGCCAAAACTAGCACAGAGCCTCTCACCTCCATGCAGCATGAAAAGAGAGATTCTCTGATACCCTGGTAGAATAATCTTTAAATTTTCGGTGGAAAGGCAAGCAAAGCCTAAAGCAACTGTCTGATGAGGTGCACAAGGGGAATACCAGAAGTTCCTGACTAAGCTGGGAGGATGAGCAGTGATCAATACACTTTTCTGTTTTCTCAGGTCTGTTGACTACAGATGGGCTGGCTGTGGATGCTATTGGCAGGAAGATATATTGGACAGATACAGGAACAAACCGGATTGAAGTGGGCAACCTCGATGGCTCTATGAGAAAAGTCTTGGTCTGGCAGAACCTGGACAGTCCTCGGGCAATAGCTTTATACCATGAGATGGGGTTAGTGTTGTCAAGAGGCTATCTAGGGGTTAGAACAGGACTTCTGACCTCTGTTTCCATAATACTTGCTGGCTTTTCCCCAGGTATATGTACTGGACGGACTGGGGTGAGAATGCCAAGCTGGAACGCTCTGGGATGGACGGCTCTGGACGTGCGGTGTTGATCAGCAACAACCTGGGCTGGCCTAATGGACTGGCAGTGGATAAGGCTGGGTCCCAGCTGCTCTGGGCTGATGCACACACTGAGGTCCGATTCTGTTCTTCAGCGTTGTTTGTCATTGGGTCTTTGGTAGCCTGGAGGCTGTTTTGAAGCTCTTGAGCAAGCTACCAAAAAAGCAAGGGGAACATAAGCTTTTCTGAGAGTATGGGCTATGGGGAGGGGGGGACTTGAATGACTTACTTAGGCTCTGTTTCCCACTTGATACAGTAATTGCTAGCAAGAGGATCAGTGTTTTGAGTGTGGGGCTGATGTTTACTTCTTTCTTCAGCGTATTGAGGCTGCAGATCTCAATGGTGCTAAT
This sequence comes from Calonectris borealis, assembly GCF_964195595.1. Lineage (NCBI taxonomy): Eukaryota > Metazoa > Chordata > Aves > Procellariiformes > Procellariidae > Calonectris > Calonectris borealis. The sequence goes on along the minus strand of NC_134316.1, from coordinate 45,013,792 downwards.
CGCCGCACCCTGCTGTCTCCAGTGCAACATCCCTATGGCCTCACTTTGCTGGACTCTTACATCTACTGGACTGACTGGCAAACTCGCAGCATTCACAGGGCTGACAAGGACACTGGTGCCAATGTCATCTTGGTGAGGGCAAACCTGCCTGGCCTCATGGACATTCAAGCTGTTGATAGGGCACGGCCCCTGGGTGAGTTGCTAGGCCGCTCCCAAATCAGCGGGTGTCTGTGGTGACTAGGGGAACCCTTCAGAGCGTTTGAAAAGAGGCCTTTGGTGTAAAGCATGAGTGATAGAGTAACTTCTCAAAAGTCAGCTTTTCTTCTTCCCTCTTGTTTAACTGTTTTTGCACTTCTCCCTGTTTACCCAGCTCCATTGGTCTGGTGTTTGTTTATTACTGCATGCCTTTTGACCCCCTTCATCCCATTTCCTTCACTGGATTGCACTGACAACCTCATTCTCACACACATCAGAGACACTTTCTTAGGGCAGGACTAATTTCTGAATGAGTCATGCCCTGTTAGGCTTCAACAGAGTCTACTGGCATCGAACAGTTTCCCTTTTTTAACTCCAAAAGGCACTAATTCCTCTTAAGCTAGTTGCTGAAACCTTATTTCAAGTGCTAGTCATTTTTTTCCCAACCATTGCAGGCTTCATCATCCTGTCTGCCACTTTGCTCTACAAAATCTCTGCTTCTGTAGTTGGTTGTGATATATCATGCTCTGCAACTATTCTGTGCCAGAGTCAGATTCCTTTTGTTACTCTTTGGGGATCCTAAATGACGCCATCTTGCCTCCGTGTTCTTCAGTGGGAGTTGTTGCTTTGGCTGTGGCTTCATTTCAGTGGAATTTCCCCAATATGTACTTCTACAGAAAACTCTGTGCTGCTTCTCCTGTGGCTACCAACAGCAGAACTCTTGACAGTATAACTTTACAGTATAACTTAAAGCTAACCAAAACTCTAGCTGTCATATCCCTGTTGTCGTCTTCCCACTCCCTGCACCTGTCTTCTGGACTTATCCCCTGCTAATAAATGTTGGTTTTTTTCAACTTTAAAAAAAAAAGAGATGACCCTAATATGTCAGGCACTTTCAGCAGGCTTCTGTGATGCCTTTGTTTACTTGCCACTGTGTGCAGCTAAGTTGAAACAGAAGCTTCTTTGTCAGCCTGGCCTCTGGTGCATTGTCACGCTGCTTCCCCACAGCGTTGGATCTTTACCATTTGCAGCAATAATAAAGCTAAACTGCAGTTGTGTGAATCTATCAGCATTGGGCTGTTCCTTTTTCCATGGGAAAACTATGATTAGCAAGGAAGGCAGGTCAAAATTTTGCTACTAATGCTCCCCCTTCTTCTGTGTCTTCCTGTTCTCCTTGCCCCAACCATGCCCATAGCCACCACGAATCTTTGAGGGGAGGGAAGCAGCCTCTGTGTGAAGGGCTATAGATTCCCAGGCAAGGCTGGGATGGTAAGGGTGAAATCAGCTGCTAGCAAGTTGTGCGTATATGTAGCCTTTAAAATGAAGCTTTGGTCTGTGGGACCACACTGATCCTTAAACTATACTTTTCCTATTTCTAAAGGCTTCAATAAATGCAGAGTTCGTAATGGTGGCTGCTCCCACCTTTGCTTGCCTCACCCCACTGGCTTCTCCTGTGCCTGCCCCACTGGCATCCAGCTGAAGAGAGACGAGCAGACGTGTGACTCTTCTCCAGAGACCTACCTGCTTTTCTCTAGCCGTGCTTCCATCCGTCGTATCTCACTGGACACCAGTGACCACACAGATGTGCACATACCTGTCCCTGAGCTGAACAACGTCATTTCTCTGGACTATGATAGTGTGGATGGCAAGATTTACTACACAGATGTATTTCTTGATGTCATCAGGTGGGTGCCAGTCATCTGCTTGGCCAGTGCCCAGGTCACCCAGCCACAGTGCTGGTTGTGCCACAGTGAGCTGTGGAGTCTGTCAATAAGTTGGGGAGACTGAGGTGCTGGCAATACACCACTACTTACACCTTGTCTTTGGTACACAGCATCATGTGTCTCGCTGAACTAAATACTGAAGGTGTGTTTAACCTGCTGGAGACTGGGGAAAGAGGTATTAGGGAGGTAGCAGTATGAAGTGGCCCTGTGGTTGATGGGGATCACACATGGAGGTGTGAAGGCTTTCTGGGAGCTACCCGTTCCTCACTGCCATTTGTCATTGATTTCCATCCAGGCGGTCTGATCTGAATGGCAGCAACATGGAAACTGTTATTGGTCAGGGTCTGAAGACTACAGATGGCCTGGCGGTGGACTGGGTTGCCAGGAACCTCTACTGGACAGACACAGGACGCAATACTATCGAAGTAGCTAGACTGGATGGAAGCTCCAGGAAAGTGCTGATCAATAACAGCCTGGATGAGCCCCGAGCCATTGCTGTCTTTCCCAAGAAGGGGTAGGTATGGGGTATTGGGGTGGGGCAGGGAGAAGGGCTGTACAGAGGCAGATTGGAAGAGGAGGTTGTGGGAGGAAGAAGAGTTGTGCTGTGTGAATCTGCAGGTACCAGCAAGGGGCTGACTCTGAGTGACAGATGGATTCAGGCAGACAGTGAATTTGAAGGTTGGGCAGATAGCTGGGAGAAGCAAGCTACAGACCACATGATCTTTTTTGAACCTGAAGAATCTGGCAGTTTAATTCATAACTATAACTTTCATTAGGCTAAATGAAATGTTCTTTTCTTCTTACACTTGCCTTTTATCTCTTCAGGTACCTCTTCTGGACAGATTGGGGTCACATTGCTAAAATTGAACGGGCAAACTTGGATGGCTCTGAACGTAAAATCCTGATTAACACTGACCTAGGATGGCCCAATGGATTGACTTTGGATTATGACACCAGGAGGTCAGTGAAAGATTTTCTTATATTTGCATAGGGTTAAGGGATGTAATGATTTTTTTTGTAGCCTTCTTAGCTTGGTTTATTGGAGTAGCATTATGGGTTTGGGTGCGTTTTTGGTTTTTTGTTGTCTGATCCATCTTGGCTAGCGAATGACTAGAAAGTAAAAAGGGACTGTATAGATGGAAGCTCACTTCTTTCCCTGTTTCTCCAGGATTTACTGGGTGGATGCACATCTTGATCGCATAGAGAGTTGTGATCTCAATGGGAAGCTACGGCAAGTGTTGGTCAGCCAAGTGTCACATCCCTTTGCTCTGACACAGGTAAGAAGATTTTCCTGCTGCCACCGTTCTCCCTGCTGTGTTGATGAGTTTGGACAGTGGAGTTTGGGGACAGGGAAGTGTTACAGTCTGGGGAAACCAAGGTAGCTGAGGGGATAGTAGTTAACTCTTCTGTGGAGCTAACAAAGGAAGTTTGTCTGAACTCCTGTGGGGTGTAGACAGTCATCTTCTTTATGATAAGAGGGGAAGGGGTTGAAAAGGCCTTCGGGGCCTTCTGCCACTGGGATGTGTTTTTTATGGGTATCTTGTGTTTATGTGGCTAAACATGCTGTGATTTTTCTTTGCTGTCTCCCTGAGCAGCAGGATAGGTGGATATACTGGACTGACTGGCAAACCAAATCTATCCAGAGAGTGGACAAATACTCTGGGCGGAACAAAGAGACAGTCCTAGCCAATGTTGAGGGACTGATGGATATCATTGTGGTTTCCCCTCAGAGACAGACAGGTAAATAGGAGGACCTTGATTCAGGCAAATGCTAATTGTAGACAAAAAGAACTCTGGGACCACTGTGCTACTGTAGATGTCAAGCGAGGTTGGCATCCTTTCTTATACTCAAACTGTTAATGCATCCTCCCTGGGCACATTCCTTGTCTGCCTGTGATGTTTCAGTCAAGTACATCTTAACGGTGTTCTGTTACAGCTTTGATTAGCAAATGTCACTGTCTGCATTGTTCATCTGACATTGTGTTAAAACAGAAGAATGTGAGCTTTTTGTTTTTTAATCTGTGCAGCTGTGTTGACTGGGCTCCTGTCTAATGATTTCCAGTGCCTTCCTTTCAAGACTGCCCTAATCCTACCAGTGTCTGTCATCACTTTCTTAGCAGTCAGATGAAGGGCATGTGCCAGAGCATAGTAACTTGCTGGATTTCTAGGAAGTATCTCTGGCTGAGCAGGAGAGAAGGTTGTTGCTCTGAACTCCTATCTGGTCATCTGCAACATATTTAGAAAAGTGCTTTTTCCTTCCAGGTACTAATGCTTGCGGAGTAAACAATGGAGGCTGCACTCACCTCTGCTTTGCCAGGGCTTCTGACTTTGTCTGCGCGTGTCCGGATGAACCAGATGGGCGGCCCTGTTCTACTAGTGAGTTTGAGTGTCAGTTGGGTAGTAGCTTCCATAAGTGAGCCACTGCCACCACTTACGCAGTGGCAACTAGAGCGTCTGAAGCTCTCCAGTGTATAAAAACTTAAGCAGATTCGTATACTGGAAGTAAGGCGGTTGTGAGCGATAGAGCCTTCTTCTGTCCTTTCTGCTGACAGACTGGGTTTGAGATGGGAAAGCTGCTCATATAGGCCATTTCAAAAACTTTCTGTAGCTTACCAGACTTGTTCATCTGTCCCACAAAGTTGGGCTCCTGCTTATTTTTCTCTGTTGTTCTAGTTCCTGGTGTGGTGCCCCCTGGTCCTGAACCCACCAGTGTAAGTGAGAGAAGTCAGACACCACCTGGCAGAGTAGGTACCTCAACAACCAAACCTCTCACATCTCTGGAAGCAGTGGAAGGAAAGTAAGTGCTCTTGTTCTGTTGGAATTGAGGTGTGAAAGTCACAGCTTGTGCAAGGTGCAACATGCAAGCCCCCTCTGGTTGTCATCATCCAAATGTACCTCTCCCTAGCCAAAAGAGGCTATTCCAGCTCCAGACTTCACGTTCATAACGGGGAAAACCATTTTGACAAAGAATGCAGAACACTGTTGAGCTGGCGAGAAAGAGATGTGGAGATGTTTCTGTCTGTTCTGTTGAAATGTGTGTCTAGGCTGACTGTGCTGAAGTGTTAAAATCCTCCTGAGACCATGTCATTCATTTGATTGATTTTTGAAGTCCTAATTTTGAGAACTTATTTCTGAGAGGAGGAGGGGGGAATCTGTTGCTTTAATTCACTGAGACATCTTAGACCTGACCCAGACATCTGAGGAAGTGGTTCTGCCCTGGACAGAAAGGGATAGCTTGTTTGGGGCAGAACAGAACCTTTGCAGCTCTAACATTGAAGTTACAATGCAGGTAGTTAAGAGACTTGTTTCTGCTAATTGCCTACGGTCTGCTATCCTACTGCCCAGCAAAAAAGTATGTTCTATAATATATGCCTGAGTTATTTATAAGGCAAAACTTCCACTCTGTTGAGTATGATGTATCGGACAGAAAGATCTTTGTGCTGACTCTAGGATATTCTGATTTTTGCTTCAGCACTGGTGCTGAAATTTGGGTTCTGATAGATATATGTATGCACCTATGTACCCGAGAGGTGAATCTAGAATGACTCGGATATAAAGATATTGCAGACCTATAATTGATATATACACACGCCTACCCCTATATATAAATATATATGGTCCTCTCTCCTCTGGATACGGAAGGATACTGAAGAAGAGAAAGGAAGGCTCCTGTTGCTGAACTAGAAAGGGTTATCAGTGCTAGCCTGTCCCATCCTGTCTTTTGATACCTTTGATACTGTTGATACTACTTTCAGTAACTAACTCTCCTTCTGTCATTCAGCTGCTCTGACAAAGATGCTAGGCGAGGCTTATGTACCCATGCCAACGAGGCAGTGTTGGCAACCATGGGTGAGTGCCTTTTCTTTAATTCTTCTCCACTGGGGTTGTTCCTCCAGATGTGCCCAGGGCATTCCAGTCCATAGTGTTGGAAACTCAAATTTCTGAAACTCAGACTTGAATTATTCAAATGCCCTCTGAGCAGAGCAAAGTGTGTCTAGGAATGAACATCAGTCATACACATTCACTAGCCTATATGGGGACTTTTCCAAATGACACTTCAGTCTGAAGAACAGTTTTGTTTTCTTTCATCCCATACCTCGTCCATTGGGCTCTTCTCATTAATGATACCCTTCTTCACCGTCCCCTTTGTGTTTAGTTGAGGATGGTTGACTAGGGTAATTGCTTCCCACTGCAGGAGTAACCCGTCAGCAAGGGGGTCTAACTCATCCTTATTCAACCCCATTACAAAGATCCTGATGCCCCTTGGTTTGCTGGGGCCTGGGTGGGAGGAAGGGTTATCATATGTTTGGTTTCACATGAAGCCAAACAAAACCCTCTGATAAACTGTGGTGCTGACATTTTACTTTGCATACGTCTGTATGGTGTAAAACCTCTGTATTGGGCGTTACACCGAGGTCAGTATTATCCAGTGGAAGTTAAGGAGAGTGCATAAATTACCTTTGCTGTTCACTTTCAGGAGAAGGACTGCATGTCAGCTACATTATTGGAGGTCTTCTCAGCATCTTGTTTATTTTGCTGCTTATTGCTGCTTTAATTATATATAGGTAAGTGATCTTTTTCCCGTTCTCCTGGCCAATAGTAAAATCTAAGGTTATAAGAGAAGAAAGCTCCTGAAAGCACTTCATCTTTTTTTGTTATCATTTACAATCCCTTTGTTCTCCATTGGAAGCAGTGTTTGATGATTTTATTTGCAAAGTTTGTGTTCTGTGCCTTTGAAGTGTTGGGCATGCAACTCTATTATTTGAAGCCTTATTGGCTAAATTTTCTGCAGAGACCTTATGAGTTATGGACAGTGATGTGAGCTAATTCATGCCTCAGTACATGTGTGAACGCATGTGCTTTCTGCCAGATAGCTTCACCAGTTTCTGCCAGTATAGCTTAGGTGGTTACATAGCACTGCCTTGCTGTACTGGTAGCTAGTGAATGTACTGGTAGCTGAAGAGCCAGGTGAAGCCAGCATTCTCTCTCTTTGAGGGACAGTGAAGATTGCTGGAGCTTTCCACTCGCTGAGCACTCAGGAACTTTGGATCCTGGCAGTAGGGCGCCGTGTCTTTTCTGATAGCTCTCTCCCTCTAGGCATAATAAGTCCAAGTTCACGGACCCTGGCTTGGGGAACCTAACCTACAGTAATCCCTCGTATCGGACATCTACCCAGGAGGTGAAGATTGAAGCAATTCCCAAACCAGCTATGTACAACCAGTTGTGCTATAAGAAAGAGGTAAGAGCTGCTACTAAGGACGTGGGAGCCCAGCTCAAGCTGCTGTTGAGCGTTACAGGCCTTAGTATGTGAAAATGGTGCAACTTGTCAGCATTTACTTCTAGGACGTAGGAGAACAGCTTCAGTGAATTGCTCAGACTCCTATGGAGATCAACCAGCAGCACTTCTTTCCCAGTGAGCTGTAGTGAATTAGACCTGTCTTAAGCTCTCTGCTTCTTCTCCACTCCCACAGTGTCTTGTATTTCATTTGCATTGGGTGCTGGCCCTCGAAGTACAGGAGTCAAAGGGAATTGTCTTCCCTGGACGCAGCACCAAGGCTGCTTTGGACAGTCACTAAGGGAACCAGGCAGCCAGAAGGCGTTTGGTAACAAGAACGTGGCTCCTGGCTGTGTGCTGCCTGGAGGGGGTGGGATAGGGAGAGAACTGGAGCCCTTATTAAACAGAGGGTTTCAAAGGCCCTGCAGAGGTCCGCCCTGTGTGCCACAGGATGGAGAGGGTTTAATATGATATCTTGCAGCACTTAGTTTCTCCTCTGTTTTCTCCTCAGAAGCTTTCTTATCACTCAGATAGCTTCTCATCTTCCCTCTTCTGATTTCCGTCCACATCCTCACGTCAGGTATCACTACTCTATGTGTTTGATCCTGCCTCCCTCACTCAAACTCTGTTGTGTGGCTCAAGCACTGTCCCATACTAATTACTCTTTCTTATTTTTTTTCCCCCTGCTTTTATGTCCTTAAACCAGCTCTACTGTCTGTCAAGAAAGTATAGGTAATTTTGTGTGGCAGATCCTTTGGTCTTGGCTTGGGCTACTCATACTTAGTATGTGAGATTTGAAAAAGATAATTTGTGTAGGACTATTTATGATAATCTGTTAGATCACTTAGTTCCTCTAGCAGGGATCACAGCAAGACTTATGCAGAGGAGAGTTTTCCCTGGCTTTGTTTTTCAAAGAGACTATCCAATAGATTTCCCAAACTTTCCTGCCATTTTAGCCTTATCTACTAAGGATAAGCCAGAATTATTTATCTGGGAATCTAAATCTTTTCCACTTTTCTTTTAATTCTGCTGCTCCTAGATATACCCAGATGTATATTTCCCTGCCCCTTCCACTTTCTCCTCAGGGATAGATCAGATGTTCTAATGCTCCTTATTTGTCACTGAGCCAAGTTAGACAGACTTCACTACTTTAATCTCAGTGTGGTACCTTTAGCCTCTGATCATTTCCGTTGTTTCCCTATAATCTCCTTCCCTTGTATCACTGCGAGACTTGGACTCAACGGTGGTATTCCAGCTGTGCTTCCTGAGAGGCAAATCTAGAATGACTCAGATAAAAGATATCGCAGATCTAGAATTGATTCCCTGCCTACTTTTGCCATGAAGTCTTCTGGCTTCCCATTTTGGTGTTTTTTTTTTTTCCTTTCTTTTTTAGGCTCAGTGTTGTTCTTACTCCCTGCTGTCAGGGAATATATATAGTTGAATTAGAACAGCCGGCTCATCCTCATTCCCCTTCCGTGATTTGAAGGCTCCTGGAGTTTGGAATGAGAGCTCTTGCAGGGAGGATTCGTCTGGGGGTGGTGAAGAACTGAAGGGAAACTTAGAATGGGTTCTGCTGTTGTGACAGTCAAAGCCAGTGGCTGTTTACATGGAGGTCCAGCCTTTTGTCTGCTTCACTGTCTACATTCCAGCTCTGCTTTGCTCTTTGCCATATTTTTCCATAGATGTATTGGTTTTTTTCATTCATCTGTCTGCTCCCTAGACTGGTCCTGACCACAGCTACACCAAGGAGAAGATCAAGATTGTGGAGGGGATATGCCTTTTATCCGGTGATGATTCCGAGTGGGATGACCTTAAGCAGATTCGGAGCTCCCGAGGAGGGATCCTCCGGGACCACGTCTGCATGAAGACAGACACGGTCTCTATCCAGGCTAGTTCTGGTTCACTAGATGACACCGAAACTGAGCAGCTGCTACAGGAAGAACAGTCTGAATGCAGCAGTGTTAACACAGCAGCAGCCACTCCTGAACGGCGTGGCTCACTCCCAGACACAGGCTGGAAACACCAACGCAAGCCCTCCACGGAGAGCGAGGTCTAAAGTACACGCAACTTTGGAAATGCTGGTACCCTCCCTAGCCACTGCTCTGCACAAAAAAGACAGGACTCTGCCTGCTAGGCAAGGAAGGGCACAGAGACCAGCCTCTCTTGCGAGGGGCCCAGAGACTGTGACTGCCTTTCAGCAAGGAACTTGGGCAGCTGTGCTGTTGTGGTTGGAGAGGGAGGATGGGTGGGTTGGAACCCAGAGACCCTTTTGGCTCATTTTCACTGTCTGTGGTTTATTTATATGTTCCCTTTTCCTGGAAGCTGCCACGTTAACTTTTGCAGTGACTCCTCTGGCCTGGATCTGGTTCAGATTCTGTGTTCTCTGGCAACCTGCAAGTCCTGTGCCGACCAGCTCACGGTCAATGCCCATGAAGAGAGCAGAGCTGCCTCATGGCTAGCTCCTGGTCACAGAAGTTGCCCTAATCATTCCAGCACTAGCAGCACTCTTTGAGGCTTTGTGTTAAGGGGTCTCTGACTTGAGAGAGGTCTTGGAATAGATGGGGTATACTTTGGGGCTCAAGGGGACACTGACACAGCATGAGGTCACCTTTTAAGAGCATAAAGAGGGTAACCATAGTTGCCGTGACTCGCTTCATGAGAGCATCACTGCTTACTTTCCCATCTGCTAGTAAAAACTTTAAAGAATGCTCAAATCGGAGCACTGTGTCTGTTGCTGGCAGTGGACACTGCTCCTGTTCTCCCCTTTCCTGTTAAAACATGTTTCTACTCTGGAAAAACAAGAGTCAGCAAATGGCCCTTTCAGAACTGCTCCCTGTGGGTACTGGAGTCAGAGTGCTGAACTTGAGGAAAGAGATTGGTATTGTTCTTAGCGCTACAGAGCTAATGGGAGGAAATGGATCTCAGCAAGACCTAAATTCTACTCTTGTCTTTGCATAACTGATATATAAAAAAAAAGAAAAAGAAAATTTGCTAAGTCCCCACCGGTCCCAATTCTGCAAGGTCCCAATTCTCTTGGCCTTTAGGACCTTTGATTACTGTAATGAGGGAAAAGAGAGAATTCCTAGGTCGAGTCTTTCCCAAGGGAATGCTCAGTGCTGACAGTTAGGAACTGCTTTATTACTAGGCTGAGCCCATTTGACCTAGAATAGGAGACAATAATCAGGGAGCTGTAAGGGCCATTTAAAATAGTTGTTTATCAGATAGAATTGCACTTTAAGCTCTTCTGTTACCACTAAATGGCTCTCCTTGCAAAGTCGTTTTTCCCGTCAGCTGCATGAGCTTCAGTTGTTCTCTGGCCTCCAAGGCCTTTACCCTCTAGGGGGTATAATCCTACCCTTGCAGTTACGCCCCAGCAGCATCTGGAGCTGGGGCTTGCGTGCTCCCGAGGACTATTGCCACCTTTTCATATTCTCTTGGCTTCTCTTTCATCTGTTTGTTCAGAGGGAAAAAAGATAGAGAAAATATCTCTCGATGCTTCTTCAAAAATGAGATTTATATCAAGTCATATGGATGCTATCATGGTAAAATATTAAGTGTTAAGCCAGATACTTGGAAGCAGAACTTCCCGGTGAAGAATTTCTCACGGCAAACTCTGTAACCTCTTTATCTCCTGGGAAGAGGTCAAGTACATTCCCACCTGTGGTGTAAAGAGAGCAAAACATACACTAGGGGTATGGCTTGGAGGTGTGGGGAGGGCGCATCTCCTGTGCGATATTTTTCCAGCTGATAAAAAGGGAAAAAAAAAAAAAAAAAAAAAAGGAAAATCCATCCTACTCTGCTCTAACCTTGTTCATTTACTAACAGTCCTGCTACCCCTGAATAACACGACAGTTGCCAGCGGGTTGGCTGTACTTTTTACAGCAGAGGTAGCTTTGCAGAAAGGGGAAGGTTGCAGCTTTGACCTGGGTAGGTGGCTTGAAACTCTGTCCATAACTGCACCATTGGGCTGACTGGTGTATATTCCTGTGGAAAATGAACTGGAGCTAAGGCTTGGAAATTTCCCTGTGTTAATGTGGGACTCTTCCCTACTCCCAGAGGCATTTTGTTGTTTGTGTTTTTTTTTTTTTTTTTTAAATTAGATTTTTATTTAATTATTTATTTGATTGACTCCAGCCTGGGAAGCATTGTTTTTGTTGGGCAGAGGCACTTTTGGATTGAGGCGTGGATTTGACTGGGAACTGAGAAAGGAGTGTGTGTCACCGACATGGACCTTGCCTCATGCAGGGACAACACCAGAGGGCTCAAGCATAGGCAGAAGAATCGATTTGAACAGGAACCATGCGTTAGGGGCAGGGGCATCAGAGCTGGGAGTGAGTGGGTGGATGGGGGAAGAAGGCTCTTGACTTCTAGGAGAGCAGGGTTTCTTTGGGTTCTGGGGGATTTTTTTTTGCCCCAATAGCTTATGTGAGTGTGCACCGAAATCCTGAGGTGGGACAGGGGTGAAGGGAAACATCTGCCCAGACCTGTCACTTGAGGTTCAGTCAGCCTGTCAAAATAATCGCTGTCCGAGTCGCAAGTGCAGAATGGAAAGGAAAACCCAGTCAGTCTTTTCAACAACTCATGGTGCTTGTGATCTCCACCTTGATAAATATTCTCGGCTGCTTCTTAGGAGGGACCCTGCACGCTCCAGCCTAATAACCATTCATAACTGCTCTCTGCTCCCTTCCTCAAATGATTACGGTGAAAAGGAGCAACAAAATGTCCCACAGCCTCTCCTCCACCAGTGAGGTGGGCAGAAATTAGTTTCTTTTTCCTAGAGACGGCCCCAGTGAGATGCTGCCTAGGGGGTGCATCATGGTTCCCCATTCTGGGGAAGAGAAGACCCTCGTTGCACTTAGGATGTTAAGAATGTAGAAAGGCCACTGGAGGATGATCTCTTGAGCACTGATTTACTATGTAAAAAGCAAACCTCTCTCCTGTCTGTCCTGAGCTAACGTCAGTGATTTCCGTGTGTTCCTGTGTAATGGTTTTAACGTTACTCACTGGAGACATTGGACTTTCTGGAGTTATTTAACCACTGTGTTCAGTATTTTAGGGGTTGATGATAATTTAATATAAATTTAGCTTTTCTTAACCACTCTGCCTGGCTTTTGGTTGTGAATCATGCATGTTATTTGGACTCTGCTTTGAAAGAGGAGCTCCCAGACCTGTTTGCACAGAACCTCTACTTTGCTTCATTTGAGAGGAGCAAGAAGGTAGGAATGGATCTGGGTTCTTTTGATAATATGATTGTAACACACGCCGCTTCTGCCACTACGGCTTTCAATCAAGGGCAGATTCCTGCGCACACGTAATACCTCTTACTCTGCCCCCACCTTGTTTTTTTTCCTTTTTGTTACCATTTTAACATGGCAACAGCAGAAGATGTTCCTCTTTTTGGAAAGTATTAGGACTGTAGTGGTCTCAAGCCTCTGCCCAGGGGAAAATAAAAGCTCTGAAGAAGAGCTGTTTTTCTATCTGTAAGGGGTTTTGTTCAAGATTCTGTTGCATTTTTTTATAACCAAGAGTTTTAAATGGTGCAAAAAGCTGAATAATGAATGAAACATTCAGTAATAACTGACACTGCAGTACTGGTGCTAATCCTGTAGCCCATTCTGTCCCTTTTTGATGAAAGAAGTACCAAAAACATTTTAGCTTTATTCCTGCTCCTTTCACAGTTGAAGCACAGTGCAGAAGTGATTTCACTGAGGTCACGCAAAAATATAAACCCCTCACTTTTTAAAAAATGGATGATGCTTATGTAGTGGGGGGGAGAGATGGCATTGTAAGATTAATTGCAGTTGTGTTGATGGCACTCCTCTGTCCCTTCTACTCCGATTGCCCCTAAGAATTTTTCTTCTGCTCGCTTCAGCTGAAGTGAAGAAACAAAGGAGGGAAAACACAGAGCGCTCTAACAACGCACAGTCACTGCGTGCCCGCTCACTAGCCGTATTAAAGATACTGGAGAAAGCCCGTTCCCCTGTAACGGGGTGTTCCCTGCAGCCACCTCGGAGCTCTTTAGCCCTTTCCAAAAGGCGACGGGTTCAGCGGCCCAGCTCGGTGCCTCAGGCCGGCAGCGGTGCCGGCGCCAGGCGCTGCTCCGGGTGTGGCGGGCTCCGCACCCTCGCCGGGGTCACGGCGGCTGCCGCAGGGTCCGAGTCACCCCGCGGGGCAGGCGGGCGCAGCGGCCTCCTTCCCCGGCACGTCTCCGTAGTTATCGAGCGGGGGTGCGCGGGGCCGCTCCCCCCCGCCCCGCGGTGCGCTGTCCCCGCGGTGCGCTGTCCCCGCGGTGCGCTGTCCCCGCGGTGCGCTGTCCCCGCGGCGCGCTGTCCCCGCGGCGCGCTGTCCCCGCGGCGCGCTGTCCCCGCGGCGCGGCCCGGCCGGACCCGCGGTGCCGGTAGCGCCCGGCGGCGGCCGCCTCAACAGAGCGCGGAGCACGCGTCGCCGCTGCCGGATTCAAACGGACCAATAAAGTGAGAGGGTGCGGGCGTGGGTGGGGCTGGCGCTGGCCAATGGGCACTGAGGACACTGGGAGGTGCGGGCGGTGTTAGTGATTTCAAACCCCGCCGAGGAGCGGCCGGACACTCGCCGCGCCCGACCCGCCGGGGCCCAGGTGAGAGTCGCCGTCGTTGTCCCTTCCCCGGTGGGGGCCCGGCCCCTTCCCTCGCCCGCCGCGGCTCCCCGGGCCCGTAGGAGGGCGGAGTAGGCCTCCCTCCGTCCGCCGCTGGGCCTGAGCCTCCCCCGTCTCACCTAGGGACCGGGCGGAGGCACGGCCCCGAGCGGTGCTGACATCCCTCCACGGGAACGGCCCGGGCTCGCGGGCTTCGCCTGGAGCCGCTCCCGTGGCTGCGGAGGCGGCGGCTGCTAACGGTGGGAGGCCGCGGCCTGTACCATGCCGCGCTGCAGAGGCTTAAGGGGCGCCGCTCGCCTAGGCCGCCCGTAGAGCTGGGGGTGTCGGGGCCTGCAGGGAGCCGCGGCCCGGGCTGCTCCGTCGCGGTCGCCTCCTTCGTGCCATCACTGTGGGCCCAGGCGCGGTTGAGAGCTGCCGGGGCCTTGCCTGGGAGGCGGCCGGCAGGGTGGGTCCGGGGGCCGGTGAGGGAGCCGGGCTCGGCCCCTTCCTAACGCTTCTCGAGGGAAATAGGGACCTGGCGTCTTCTGTCCCCCGAGCCTGCGTTTCAGGAGGCTGCGTGCAGGGTTGGTTTCCCCTCTAAAATGATTTGAGGAAAATGTTCCCTGGGGTGATTCTAATCTTAAAGCGAAAGGCATGAGCTCATCTCCATTTCTACAGCTCTGTTGTTGAGCGCAGGTGTTAGTCTTGGATCTCCAGGGTCCCTCACCAGGAGGTGCTTCCTATTGAATCTTCTCTAGCGTGTGTGAAGAGGGTCTGGACAGCAATGTGGGTCCCATGTTCCCCCCCTTCTATTTAATTTGGTTCTGTTTCTCAGTCAGAGTCTTGTGATCCTTCTTAAGACAGTAGCTTTCGGGTTGGTGTGTAGGGGCTTTTCCTTCTGAGTTTGGACCTCTGTCAGTGAGAGACTCAAAGTTTTGTGTAGCAGAGGCTGAGGTATGAAACTTCTGTGCAGCTTAAGCTGACCTGGACTCTGTTCTAAAAATAAAATTAAAAAAAAAAAGCCATCACAAACTCATCTGCTACAGTTTGCTAACTGATTTGGTTTTGGTGTGTATCATCTATCTAATTATTCTGCAGTTTTCCTTTTTTGCTGATTTATCATTTTGAGTTTAGTGCTGCATCTTCCAATACTTCTGCTAAACTGCAGTGCTGTTAAAGTTGCCCTCTACAGATGAGGAGGGGATGAGTAGTTGTTGGGCTACCAGCTGCGGGAGACCTTCCTTGTTTATTACTCACGTATCAGAGAAAGCATTGCTATAGACTTTCAGTGAACACATGTATTAGTTTAAAACTGTAAAGATGCATATTTCCAAATGCTGTGACTCTCAAATATTGAAGTATTTTAAAAGGCTACTCATAAAAATCTATTCTTAAAACTTTGCGATAGGCTCAAGTCAGAAATAAGAATGATTGGATGCAAGGTGCCCTTATAGTTTTGACTCTTAGTGTCCAATATCAGATCAGTTGATTGTGCAAAAATTAGAATTTGGTTTGACTTTCTTGCCTCAGGCTTGGCCTTTCTTTAAATTTCGCTGTTTTGGTAGCTTTCCCCCATTCAAAACTTATAGATGCACCTTTTTTTTTTCCTTCCCTCCCTCCCCCCCCCCCCCCCCCCCCCGAGTTGCAACAGGGTTAAACTTTTTAAGCAACATAGAGTAAGTGATATATCCAAGCAGAATCAACAAAAAGTGGCCTTCAAGTACAACGAACTGATTCTAAACAAATTGTTGTAGATATTGAAGGTAATTCTCAAGAATATAAAGTTGGGAACATTAACTAGGGGGCCTGCTATGGAAAAAATTGTTTAGGGGCCTGCTATGGAAAAAATTGTTTATGTGACACCTGCACAAAAATAAATGAAACTTGGATTTCAGAAGTATGAGAAATTAGTCTGACCGCTTTAAATCTGTACTGGTGCGAGCCTTCTCGTTGGATATTCTAATATCAAAAAGTGAATGCATGGTATTGGAACGTGATTCCTGATTCTCATACGTGTATGACTTGTATTTGGTGGGACACAACTTCCACGCTGGCTCTTGTCCTTTCCCCGATATGGGCCGGCTATGCAATCTGGGCCTCTGCTTCTGAAAACCCGTTCTGCCACGGCGGAGCTGATGCGCTCATACCCGTGTCTGTTAAAACAGACAGGTAAGGTCTTGTTCCCATTTAACAGTTAGCTCAGAAAACCTGACTTCCAGTGTGATGTTAAAAGCTGTTTCTCTCTTGTGCATCACTGTGTGTGTTAGGTGACAAATTTACAGCTGAAATTCACTTGGCATGTTGTAAGCTCTTTCAGTCAATCCTTTTCTCTTTTTTTTTTTCTTGCTACCCTGATTAATTGTGTCATCCGCAAGCTGTAACACCTCTGTTCGCCCCTTTTTATAGATCACTTATGAACATCTTGAACAGTACATACAATTAGAAACTGCTCTGAATGTTTTGTGGAGGAGAGATAACGGTCTCTCAATTTTAAGTGTCTAATTTGGAAGATTTTGTTGTGTAGGACGTATGACTTGAAGGACCCTTAAGAGATGTAAATACTTGTAAACCTTCTAATTAGGGTTTTCAAAATTGTGGTCAGTGATCACCTGGTTCCCCTTTTTTCCCCTTCCTATCTCTCCTCTGCTGCATGGTACCAGCAGATGTCCTTTTCTGGTTTTTAAAAGAAATGTATAAACTTGTATCGCTAATTTGTTTGTAAACTATTTAATGTAAATGGTTTGTGAAGTCTCTGCCAGAGTAGGATGGCATTAAAGCTGTTTGCATCTGTAACAGAATGGTTGGGTTCAAGACATCGTCTAAGGTTAATTCGGTGTTGCTGCTGTTGCTTTGTTGTAGACTGTTCCAGTGGTTCATCTTACAGGGGTGGAGTTCTAAAGTGTGACACGGGAGAGCCTTGTACCCTTGTGTTTAAATTAAACACTGCCTTGCACCGGGCAGCGTTGCTGTGGCTTCTTTGAATAAAGAGTCTCTTGACCTGAGCAGTTATGCATTGTTTGGGGCTGTCCCTATGACAGCTCGGTTGCTGCGAATGTCAGACATTGAAAAGCAGAAGCTGTTGTGCGTGTTTGTGCCTCCCTGTTGCAGGGGGGCAGGTTGAGGTGGTAGAAAAAGTAACTTGGACGATTATTCGGCGGGGAGTGTGGCTGGTGCTGCAGTGCCTGGAAGAGGCTTCTTTCTTCAGCTAGCTAAAAAGATGTCTGAAGGAACACGGCCTTGCATCATATGGCTGGATGCTCTTCCCAGGAGGAAGCTATTGACACCCAGTTTCCACCATACCGGCTTCTTCAATCGCTATTGTCACTGTAGAAAAGGCATCTCAAAATGTCAGGCGATGGGCTAGAGACATTGCTGATGAATCAGCTCCACCGGAGCACTGTCATTACACGTTTCGCAGCAGAACATGAAATGCAATGGTGGTGCGGTGCCAGGCTGTTCATTCATACCTCCTGCGGAAGGTACTGGGTTTCTCGTTCTTCACGGCAGGCCTTGTTCCTCCTGTCGGGTTTCAGAACTGCCCCCTTCCATGAGGGATTGCTGGATGATGGTGGCCTGGGATAATGTCTACTCCGAGCTCCAATATGACCGCGGCTCCCTCCGTTGCGGGAATAAGCGCTCTGAGGGGCACGGCTGTTCGGGGGGTATGACTCAGGAGAACAGCAGGCCTGGCGGGCCGAGCTGGTCACCGGCCACCGCCGAACGGTGGCCCCTGCCCCGCCGCAGGGAGGGCACCGCAGCCACCGGGAGGGCCGGGGAGCGCCCGCTGCCGCCTGCGCACCGGCGGGGCGGGGGGACGCGTGTCCGGCCCCGCGGGGGAGGGGAGGGAAGGGGGGTGCGGTGTGCCCGGGGCTGCCGCGGGGGCAGCGCGGTGGGGCCGGAGCCGGAGCCCGGCCCTGCCCGCCTTTGTCTGGCCCCGGCGCGGGCCGGCTCCCCGCCCAGGTGCGGCCGCGGCGCCCCGGGCCCCGCCCGCCGGCGGGGAGGGGCTTGGCCCGGCCCGGCCCGGCCCGCCCCGCGGCTCCCCGCCCGCTGTCGCCGCGGAGCCGGCCCGGAGCTGTCAGGGTGAGTGTCCGGCGAGGCCCGGCGGAGCCGCGCGGGCGGTGCGCGGCGGCGCTGGCGGGGCCCGGCCCGGCCCTCGGGCGGGGGCGGCGGGCAGAGACAATGCCGGGCGGGCGGGCGGCCTGCTCCGCCGCTGCCGGCCCGCCGCTGCCCCGGGCCGCGGCCTGCTGCCAGACACCCGCTGCCGGTGCCGCCGCGGAACGGGAAACCTCTCCGGGCTGCGGCGTGCGGGGGAGGTGGGGCCCGCGGCGGGGGGAGGAGGAGGCGGGGGACATCTGGGGCTGCGGCGGGGAGCCGGCGGCGTGCGGAGCGGGCAGAAGTGGAGGGGTGCTCTTGTGGAAGGTGCTGGGGATGGTGGGGGGGCGGGTGCAGGGCCGTGCTGGGGGTGCTTCCCTTGGAGAAGGAGGGAGCTGGTGGTCGGTCGTGGGGTGTGATGTCTCCGCGGGAGCTTTCCTTCATCAGCAGTTCAGGCCCTCCTTCTGAAGAACATCACATGAGCCTTTCCATGCCTGAGCTTTGTAAACACCTTGAGGGATGGGGGAGTTTGCAGCTAATAAGCACGGCCCCACTGACATCTTTCACTCCAGCCGGCCACCCTAAGAATTGTGGCAGTGGTCGCAAACTTGCCCGTGGGTTGTCCTTTTCCCTCTGCCCCTCTCTGCTCTGTAAGACTGGCTTCACTCCAGGCTCACCCATGCAGTAAGAAATCGCTTTTGCTCTTTTGCCCTGTAGCAGAAGGGCAGTTTATTTTGTGTTGTCTCTCACTTTTAGGTGCATGGAAAAGAATGACCTCAGTAACTTTCAAAGACCATGTATTAAAACATATTTTTTCCAGAGAAATTAAGTATCTGTCTCCCTTACCAATAACTTGCCATTTGTGTATTAAGATGTCACTGAGCTGAGTTAGGACATACGAGTTAGAGCAGGCAAGAGAGAATTTAATGCTGTTTATTCTTGAATTACATTTCACTGCTGAAGCAGTAGCTTCTCTCAGCTGCCATCTACTCCACAACCTGCAAAACAATTCCTTTTTAGCATGCATTTCTCCTATTTCTTTTTCATTATTCTGAGGTGCAGCTTCCCTTTCATG
Organism: Calonectris borealis; assembly: GCF_964195595.1. Lineage (NCBI taxonomy): Eukaryota > Metazoa > Chordata > Aves > Procellariiformes > Procellariidae > Calonectris > Calonectris borealis. The sequence continues at coordinate 44,994,821 of NC_134316.1, read as the reverse complement.
AAGAGTCTGTGATCTCGCAACTTCTAATTCATCTTTTAATGGAAAACACCAACCTTTAAAATCCTAGAAAATTTTTATTGCCTAAGCAGCAAATAACCTTCTTTTTTAACCTCTAGTTCTTTTGTCTGTCATCAAAAGATATGTGGACTGAAGCTGGAAAGCATGTTTACAGTCTGACTGAAAGTTCTTCTGACTCTTTGCTGCTTTTGCAGGTATCTGCAATTCAGGATTGTTAGCTGGACTTCAATTTTCCTTTTCCTTATTACACTGACTGATTAGGCTATAGTTCTTAGATTTGTGTGCTCTTCAAAATACTTGGTTTGTCCAGGTGGTGTTTAAAATAAAAATTTAAGTGTGTTACGATTACTTTAATGTTTCAACCTTTTTTCTGAGCTACTTTATGTGGTATCTAATGAGAAGGTTTAGCTGGCAAATACGGAAAACATGTTGGGCTACACTTCTAAGAAAGTGAAACTTCATCTTTTCAGAGCCAAAGAGTAAATATGACCCAAAACTGCCATTAAACAAATAAAAATTCTTTCTGCTAGGAGAACTCTGGGCTGCACTGACAAAGAACTGTCTACTGAGAAGTATAGTTTCATCTGAAATGTGCCATACAGCTATACGCTCTCCAAGTATGTGCCCTACTGTATAGGAACATTTCAAACAGATTTTTTTTTTCCTTTAAAAAGGCCTGTCTTGCTTTCTCAGAACTTACTCTTTTGAGTAAAGTTTTTGAGAAGCTTTCAAAATATCAAAATGCTTGATGCTGTTCTTGTGCAACGGTGATGTTCAATAGGTGGAAGTGAGTAGGGAGAAGTGGACAATCAGTATCAATAAACATCCATTTTTGTTTGGCATAAAATGGCTTCCTAGTTTGTCATTGCACATTTTCTGTAGAAAATGGTCTGGAAGCTGAAACTTCACAATAAAATATAGTGAGAGATGATAAATGTATGCTTCAAAATAAAACACTTACATTTCAGGATGTTTACGATGAAAGGATTTTCTTTAGCAGTATCCCATACTATGAAGCTCTAAAGTTGATGCTATTCAGCCCTCAAAAATTGTAGTGGAGAAAGCATTTATTTAGAAGCTGAGTAGGAGCTGTTCAGAGCAGTGCGTGGTTAATCCAAACTTTCATGTATTGACACTTTCCTATAATCTCTTAATGTGTTGATAAATTTGTTTCCTAAACTTATTTATATTCAGTGGGGAATTCTCACTTTTGCATTTGAAATTCTTGCATTTGTGCTGCCTTGTAAATATTTTCTGCTCTTGCTGCTTTTGCGTGGTCTCCCTTTGAAAGACATCCTATTCTTTCCTGGAGGGTCTTCATTTTCTCACTGCTCCATAATATAAGAACTTGTCCTGCCAAGAACTGTCAGGGAGGATTTGTTATTTGTCTCCATTGCAAATTCATCAGCTGACTTGCTTTTGGAAATGTTGTATTGACCATGTTAATAACAAACCTCTCCAACAAAACTTATTTTGGTGGTTCAGTCACTTCGGAGGTCTTGTTTTCTGAATTCTACCAAAATGAATATTGTTACGGAAAGACTTAAATCTGTTTGTTCTGAGTTGTGGTAACAAGAAAGCTATGTAGGTCAAACACTTCATTGCCGCAAATTCACTAGTAATGACATAATTTATTATTTATGCTTTATTGTATAATGAGGCTACTTGCTCTTAGGATGTTGAGAAGTAATGGCTGGAGGTTTACATGTCTTTGCAAAGCAGCTTTAAAAAAAAAAAAAGCTTTTTGTCAAATGAACACGCGGAACCCAGTGACTTGACTGAAGGGAGAAACAACAGTCTCTTATTCTGGTAAATGCAAGATGTAGACAGTACAAGATCTTGGCATTAGGACAGGCCTGAGCAGCGATAAGCTATAAAGATGGGATGTTTAAGAAAGAGCTCTCCCTCTGTGACCGTGGAACACTTTCTGATAAACTGTCTGTTCTAAAGGGATTTGTAAGTTATTGCGGTGGGGGAAGTATAATTTTATCACTATTTTTAGATGCCGGATTCAGCACAGAAGGCAACTTAACCCATTTTATAATTGAAGTAACCATTGTAGATGTTAATGACTAAAAATAGTAGGGGAACTGACTTGACCAGACTGAAAAAAATGGGTGAGAAAATACTGCTTCATGGTCGTCCATCTCCCTTCCCTGTGTCTGGCCCATCACATGTGTTTCCCCCCCGCCCAAGTTAAGTACATTGTGATGTTGGGAAGGGAAATCCTAGGTCCTTTTCTGCTAGATTCTATAATGCATCACTGGAATGTGCAAGCAAGAGGTCGCACTTTGTAGCAATAAACTATTGTATAAGGATAAAAATACTTGTAAATCAGTATCAGCCTTGTAATGGACAAGCCTTTTTAATAGAGTTGCTCCTGACTTTAGGGTTTGAACTGATTTTAGGATTGTAGTAAGGTAGTCACTGTCCTACAATAAGATTTTCCTTGGCGGAACAGATTTCTGGGGAGAAATAAATGTTTCTTTTTATTGTTGAAGTAGGAAGTTCATGCTGCTGACAGTTTTCTAAAAGAACGGGGTATAGATGGGGGTTTGTCTTAGTAAGGGTGTCAAAACTCTTTATTCTGGTGTTTTGGCTGCTGGCAGGTATGTTAATGCTTTATTTCTTTTTCGGTTTTCTTTGTGAATAATTATTGTCCTTGTATTGGTTCCTTATGCTTTCCTCAACAAAATGATATAGACAGGTAATGGCTTGAGTTACCTCCAAGTTTCAGAGCAAGATTCAGAACTACCTGATTTCCTGCGAAGTTCGCTGTGCTTATTCTTGGCAAAGGCATGTGTGAGCTTGGAATAGAGCTGTATCTATTTATGTCATCTGCATCCTCACTGGGAAAGTACCCCATTATTTCTATACTGGTACGCTAAGGTGAAGGTATTCCTAACGCAAACACAGCTTATACTGGCAAAGCTGCGTCTTTCCTGATGGCGCTTGGCTGCAGAACTGACTTGAATGACAGAAGGAAATCTGCTGCTGTAACTGCGTTCACACTAGGGCATTCCTGCATCCTTTGCTAGGTGAGCTATTTGAAAAGTTTTTAATGTGAAAGCAGTCTCATTTTTGCTTTTGGAGAGAAAGCAGCACATAGAGCTAGGTATAGTTTTACCCCCCACCTCCATGTTTGCCATGAGTGTCTTGCTTTTGCGTGTGGGGTGGCTTATTTTGTTTGTTTGTCTGGGGATGTGTTTGGTCTTGGTTTTTTTTAATAGGTAAAATGCATTGAATTTGAATCAGAAGGCTGTTGATTTCTATTTAATTTTGAACCCTCTCTTTCAGTAGGCTGAAGGAAGGGGTAAGAGAACAAATGAGAGGTTTGGGCAGAGAAAAAGCAAGCAGTAGAGTTTCAGAAGAGTTTAAACAGATGAAAGCAGGATCCGTTGCAAAAGGCTGGTGGGGCTTCGATGCAAAAAGATATAGTAACTCACTTGCCCCGTTAACCTCTTATGATGGTTTGGGTTTGGTATGGCATTTCAAAGCTTGAGTTTTATTTTCATTGTAACTTTTAAGTCAGAATACCTTTTTCTTGTCAATTCCTGACATGGAGGAATGGTGTGACCAGAATTTAACCCAGAGCTTCTTTTTTTTTTTTTTTAATAAGTTGTACATTTAAAAAGGTAGTGTACCAGAATTAACAGTTCAGTAGAATGGGCTTTAGGTCACTTCTGTGTACTTTGTTTCTTAGATAATGAGCAGAGTGATCCCTTCATTCTCAGTGGTTTGTAGTTCTAGGGATTCATTAAGTCTTCATCTTTGGCCCTCTCAACAATTGGGTTTTTTTGCCTTTTTTTGCTTAAAAAGCAAACTTCTCGGTACCACTGTGCAACTGTGCTGATGTCAAGAAAAAATATCTGCATCACTGTGAAATGAGAAGGACAAGCCATAATAATGCCTGGATACACTTGTTTATATGCGTAGTCAACTTCTGTCCTGACATTGACTTTTGTTTTATTGCCATTGAGCAAATTAGTAGGTTTATGCGATTACAGTGAGAACAGTATTAACATCCATAGGAATTTATAAATATTTAGGGTAAGCTTAGTGTAGTTTGGTGTGGGTGTTGGTGGCTAGTGGGGGTTTGGGGGGTTTTTGTTGTTTGGTTTAGGTGGGTTGTGGTTTTGTTTTCATGGAGTTTTTTTGTTTTTTAAATTACTGGGGGGTTGGGTTGTTATTTTTTTTAAGTATCTTCTAACTAATCCAAGAAGGAAGAAAAAAGATTGTTTTTATTGTGGACTGTTGCTAGCCTAATTTTGCTATCGAGTTAGCTGTATGTTAGTGTTGTGTGGCTGACAGAAGGCTTTGGAGAACTTGCTTGTAATTTCACTTACACCAGTGAAATTATGCTTCTAATTCTAGGGGTTATTTTCTGCAGAGAACCTCTGTGCATTAGGTGAAATACTTTGTAGGATAAATTACGCAGCTTTGCTGGCATAGGCTGAATTTGCATTGGGAATTTCCTGCTAGTATTGTGTATTTATATGCCTTTAGTGATAAATTGTTGTATAGGCTGGCCAGTTTTTAGAATTTTGGTCACTTTGTCTATGCATTCGAACTGGTGTGCGGAATGTGTTACTCCTTCTCCGGTTTGATTTTGTTTGTTTGTATGAATAATGTTGGAAGCCCTCATTACTGCTGCTGCTATTTTCATTTTGCTGATCTCCCTGCATCTTGCATATTCTCTCATTATTCTCTGAGCAGTCAGTGAGTTGTACGATACGTCTGAGATGGGCATTGAACCTGAGGTCTCATCTCTTGTACCCTAATGGTCAGTATTCCTATTTTAACAAAAAGGAAAGAGGGGGAGGAGGAAAACGCTTAGGAACTTGAATCCTTGAGTGAGGATTTGAGCCCTATGTGTGGTAAGAAAGTGATCTCTTGTCGCAGTTGCTGGCGCTGGCTACATTAGAATTAGGGCATAAAGTGGCCAGCTTGCAAAAATGGGTTTTGTTCTTCTTGCGGTACTCTTCCTTTCAGTTGTGCTGTTTGTAAAGTTGTTAAAATGGCTGTCCTTACACTAGCACCCGATTATTTTTTGACACTGATTCATGGCACCTGTTGCTGAAAGCACGTGTCAGTAAGAGTCAGTTTTCTTGTGTTGATGGGTACCCATTTCGTTTTAGCACCCTAATCATAGTACATTCTTCCTCAAGCTTAGGTGAGGTTATATTCTGCATGCCTTCTCGGCTTACTAAAACTTTCACAGATGAGACTTCTAGTGTCTGAAATACTACGAATTGCACTTTAATGCCATCTTTAATGGCTTCTAGTAGCTTTCCAGGGCTAACAAAATAGTGGTCTAGTCTTAGTAGTGCATATCTAAATATAATTACAAGCTTGGGTTGCACATTAGCAGTAAGTTTTGCTACAGAATTGTCTTTGTTTTGTTTTTTATTTTTAAGTAGAAGTATGTTGCGGGCAGCACCTGACATGTATTTTTCTGTGTTCTAACTTGCCCCTATCTCCACAGGAATTACTGTAATTAAAGAGAGAACCTGAATTACAATGGGGGACGACAGTGAGTGGATGAAACTGCCCATTGACCAGAAATGTGAACACAAGGTAGGAAATCTTGTCTTTGGGTTTGGCTTGCCGTATATTGCTGCTGTGGTGATTCTGTGGTACTCCGCTAAGTACACCATAGTTAGGTAGTCTAAACAGCCGCACAACCTGCGTATAACAGAGCTGAAACTGCATCAGTTCTATCCAACCTAGAGGCTGAATAACATTTATTAAGCAGAATCTAGTAACATCATAATCTGTATGGCATAAGCATGCGCGCTGAAAGATCAGTGCACTCGTTCATGTGGAGAAATTACTCATCTGTAGCTGAAACTTGTTGGGCTCCCACCTACTCATCAGTGGTTGTTAGAGCTTATGGAGAGCAGTGGGGAAGACTGGCATCTCTCTATCCAGATCATCTCTGGCAGGACAAGAGGGAGTATTTTGTCCTGTTGCACGTTATTCATATACTCATTGAAGAGAAATCTTGCAGATGCCAGCTTACTGAGCACAATTTCAACTATGATTGAAGAACTTTGCGAGATTGGTGAGTTAAGATTGCACTAGCACAACATTTAAACATCTGATTTCTGCTTCTAGCTGTGGAAAGCCAGATTAAATGGTTATGAAGAAGCCCTTAAGCTCTTCCAGAAGATAGATGATGAAAAGAGTCCCGAATGGTCCAAGTATCTTGGATTGGTAAAGAAATTTGTGACAGACTCCAATGCAGTGGCTCAATTGAAAGGACTGGAAGCAGCACTTGCTTATGTTGAAAATGCTCATGTAGCTGGGAAGTAAGTAGTCTTTTCTTGCTATTAGTAGGCTGTTACGACAGTTTAATGTGCCTCTCTGAGAAAGGCTGCAGATAAATTGTACAGCGGCCACTAATAATTCTGATTTTACTGTTGAGAGCCAAACTTGCTTTCTGATCTAGAGAATTTGCCAAATAGTGGGCTTTCCTTGTAGATGGCCTCCATGTGCATATTAACTTGTCAGAAGTTGTTTACAATGTTAAAAGAAACTATTAAAGGCAGTAGTAAAGATTTCTGAAATAGTAGAGAAAGTGAATCAGTAATTTGGCGATATAGCTGCTGTGAACTGGAGTCCCTGTTCTTGTTTGACTAAAACGGTCTGTACATACAGGGGGCCTTTTTTTCCCAGAGAGATATTTGTGTAATTCATCCATGAAATAAAATGTAGTTATGTTTATGCGGTGTTGCATCCGACTTAACCAATATGAATCTTCATACCTGCCAATTTCTTCACAGGATATTTTTTGGTATTTCACTGTTGTCTAGCCCATGAAATAGCCCCCACTCCTGAGCGTGAAATAAAAATACCTAATGGGCCAGATTAGTGCTTTGGTCCACTGACTTTGTGACCTGATGAAATGAATAAAAGTCTTATTTAAAACACAAATAAACAAACCCAAAGCTTTGTTTAAAAACCTAACAACCTTCCAAACCCCTTGATTTAGAAGTGGTGTAAATGATTTAGTTGATTGGAAGCTTTGAAATAGATGTGAAATTCTGTGCTGGGATTATGCGCCAGTGCTATATGTTAGTTAACTGTAACGTATGCAATTCCAGGAAATGACATTTATTTGTGGACCTTAACTAATGTATGTTAATGAATACACTTTTGAGAAAATGTCTACTATTCTCTATCTGGTGTAATCCAGTATTAGGAACATGTTAACTAGCACTCAGTCTGCAGGAGTTCTTTTGATTAAACTAGAAGTTGAAGTAGTCTTTTACAAAAGATTATTACCTTCAAAGTTAACTTAGAATTTAGTCCCTGTTATGTGAGGATTTGCTGAGTTTTAATCCATGTTTTGGGTGTTGTGTGTGCTTTTGTCTGTGGATAATGGTGTAGAACACCTAATTCACTTAAGTGTTCCAAAAGTAACACTCTCTCATCTTTCAGGACAACAGGAGAAGTAGCGTCTGGAGTTGTAAATAAAGTGTTTAATCAGCCAAAAGCCAGAGCAAAGGAGCTGGGTCTAGATATATGTCTAATGTATATAGAAATTGAGAAAGGGGAGGCAGTACAAGAAGAATTACTAAAGGGTCTGGACAACAAAAACCCGAAAATCATAGTAGCGTGTATAGAGACACTGAGGAAAGCACTAAGGTAAGCTTTTCGTTTTTAGGTCATGGGTTTTTTTTGTTGTTTTGTGGTTTGTTTTTTTTTTCTTTTTCCCTCACCCCAGCAGTATGTAGAGTCTAATTTGTTGCTTAAGTCTTTAGCAGGCCCTTGTTATTGTTGAATAGGATGTATCTTTACTGAACTGATATTTTCTGACAACAATTGAGACCATCATGGGATTTGTTAGATGTGAGGGATGTCTTTGTTATACAAGTCTCATCTGGATCACTTTTGTTCATGGCAACCGTTTACTAAACTTCCATTTTTCACAATGGACCTCTGAAAGAAGGCAGGATTAGTGTGTCTTGTTCCAGACTGTGGAGCTTCTCTTCTGAATAGCTGAAATAAACTCACGGATGGGAAAACTAAAATGTACTCTTTTTTTAAAAACCTTTTTTAAAACCCACTGTTTTCCTCACTGATGTGAGCATCTTTAATTGGGTCCATGGTGTGTGTTTTTGGAAGAAAAGAAAAAAGAAAAAAAGAAAAAAAACTCATTGCACAGTAAGTTTCCATTGTCCATATAATAATTCCTTTATTAAAAAGAAAAGCTGATACTGCTCCCTAAAAATCAAATCCAGTTTAATTAAGATGGGGTAGTTGGTTTCAAGATTAGATTTGGAACATTTTTTTTGTTCCACTTCACGTATGCTTGCTGCCTTTGAGTTGAGTGAAAAATACTGGGGTTTTATCAAATTCTTATACTTGTTGTATATATAATTCACTGTCCTTTAGGGGTTGGTTTTTTTTTTTTGGTTGGGGTTTTTTTTGGTTTTGTGGTTTTTTTTAAAAGGAAACAGATAATTTTGGTATTAATGGACAGAACACTTTTTTCTGAGTAAAGTAGTTCATGTGAAAACTGTATAATATAGGTGGAGAGTATCTTATGCTAGGTATTTTTTTAGAGAACTTGCTGAGGCATATGTGTAGATGGTCCTTGTTAAACTAATTTTTTCAGGCTTCTGTAATAGAAGTCAAAATAAAGCATTGGACTTAGCACATTAGCTATGCTTCTACTAAGTGAAACTACTGTTCCACATTTAAGAATATATTTTGGCTATTTTAAATTGTCTTATCTAATCAAATGTCCTTTTGACAGTACAGTGTAATTAGAAACCTGCATAACCTTCCTCAATATCTTTCAACTAACTACGCCTATAAAATATGCCACATCTGCCTATTTTTTGATATGCAGTATTTTATTATCTTTGAGATGGCAAGATCAAATTCTTTCATGGAGCCCTATTGACTTAACCTTCGTCTTCTGCTTCAGAGCTGTGTTGCTACCTAAATTTGTCTTGTTCTTTGACAGGGTTTCTGCATTGATAACAAAATTTGTCTATGTTCTACCTAGGTGGGTTAGCTTGAGTGTATAACTAGTTTAGCTTCTGGTGGTTTTTATCTTGTGCTAAAGTTTCTGTTCTTTCTTGTGTTGTTATATGAATTAGATTCTATTATATTAGAATAGTAATATATTATATTCATATAATGATTCATTATTATATGAATTAGGTAAGAATAAGAGATAATATTATATGAATTAGGTAAGAATAAGAGAATTTGTATAGGCACTTTTCCTAATATGCTCTTTTTTGAGTCATGGTAGAAAAACAAAAATCTTGGGCAATTCATTTGTTCATATGCTACATTTAAATTGTGTTGTTTCTAAAACTGGAGCCTCTTTTGCAGGTTTTAATACTTAGTATTTCTCAAAGTGGGCTTTGATGTTGAGCACCAGAATTTTTAGAAAGTGAGACAAAGTTTTAGTTCTTGAGCAGCCATTTTTACTAGCTTTTTCATGTGGTGCTTGGTTGGAGGGAAGCAGAAGAAAAAGTGTGATTGGTGGAAAGGTTAATTTGGAATTCTCAAGGAAAAGCAATGCTTCTGAATCAAAAAAATTTATGGCTTCTGAGGTGATTTAGCTATGATGCTTTAAGAACTGTAGCAGTTAACTTTACTATGAGTATGAAAAGAAAGTTCTTGTGTTCTCATTTAGCAGTGATTGGAAAAGGAAGTTTAGTGTATTAAGTTCAAGAACATGTAGAATCTGCTGACAGGGAAGGGTGATTGGCTGGGGAAACTTGTTTTGTGTGTCCTTTCAGCAGCACATATTTCAACATGTGTGTTTTCTGTGAAGATGACCCAGGCTCACTATAATTATCCGGTCCAACAAGTGGAAAAGTGACTAAAGCTTTTACTGCAATTTGCCTCCAAGGATAGACAAAGGAGATTCTATTCTGATTTAAAAAAAAAAAAAAAAAAAAAAGTAGGTCATACAAATTTTGGTCTGAGGACACTCTTTTCTTTTTCTCTCTTCCCCCCCGCCCCCCGGCAAGGGAACAGATTTAAGCAGCAGATTGGATAAAGTGCTTTGAAGTAACTTCAGAGGCCTGATTTTGTAATTCCAAGCTGGGTGTGGAGGGTAGTTATGATAGGGCAAATATTCTTTAAATTTTACAGTAGCTTAGTAGCTTCACAAAATAATAGCTATAATAATGATTTGAGTAAATGACACAATCCCTAAATGTGCACTGGAAGCATTTCATAGATTGTTCAAAAAAAAATCAATTATTCTTTGTGCATAACGCTCTAGTTCCTACCTGAACACTGATGCTATTCCATGTTTTTAACTTTCAGTGAATTTGGTTCAAAAATAATCTCACTGAAGCCAATCATTAAAGTATTGCCAAAACTGTTTGAGTCTCGGGAAAAGGCTGTTCGAGATGAAGCCAAACTCCTTGCTGTGGAGATCTACCGTTGGATAAGGGATGCTCTGAGACCTCCATTGCAGAACATAAATTCTGTTCAGGTAGGCAGAAGGTAGTTCTGTATCCAGACATTTGAGAAAACACTTCCATGCTCACCCTCTCTGATCCTGTGGTGTTGGGCATTCTTAAAGTCAAAGCTGGAATCTTTCAGTAACAGCAATGTTATGTTTTAGCTTCCTGTAACTTCACCTAAAACGTTAGTCTCTCTTTGTTATTTGTGAAGAAATTGTGACAATGTTTTGTTGCTCTGAATAGATGTGAAGTTGCAGGGGGAAGCATCATATTGAAACTGAGGAGGGGATTTGGGAAGTAGAATAGTATTTCTTGGAGACCTAACCCAAGGGCAAATGTTACCCTTATAAAAGACCCCTGCACCGAAAGTCTTCGAGTCAACCATTTTCCTTCTCAGTTTTTTCTTTTTTCCTGAAGTTTTTTCCTTGTTCGGGTAGTGCTCAGGATGTGACTGTTCCACTTCAGGAAGTAGCATTACGTTATGATAGATAACGGCTATTGGAGGTGGAACATTCTGTTATTTTAAAACTTTATAAATTATTTATGCGTCCTTCCCTCCTACCCACTTGAGTTAATTGTGTTCAGGTGGAAAGCAGTAACTCGCTGGAAAAAAGGCACGGTTTAAAAAAACCAAACTGTCTTATCAAATGTAGCTCAACATGTTTGTTTCGTCTTAGTTTTAGTGTGTAATAACAGCATGGCTGTAACAAAAAGATCTTCCTTCATGCTCAGCCTCTTTTATTTTAAAGCTTCTATAGAGGGGACACACCATTCTGACTGTTCTACAGTTTTTTCTTATGTAAATGCTTTGCGTTGATATTTTTGTTGATGATATTCTGTTCTGTGGATATACTTGGTCAAAAGCTTCTGAACAGTGAATGTGAAGGGGAAATCACTTCTTTGGTGGCAGAAAAAAGAACTTGAAAGGTAGTGCTTCCTTGGCTTTGAAATGGGAAAACTCTGCTTTCCATGAAGTGTTGCTTCTCTTGGGGTATGTACCGAATGTCTCTGATACACTGATTCTTTTCCCTTTTGGCAGCTAAAAGAACTGGAAGAAGAGTGGGTCAAAGTGTCGTCAGCTGCTCCTAAGCAGACCAGGTTCCTGCGTTCCCAACAGGAGCTGAAAGCAAAATTTGAGCAGCAGCAGGCAGTTGGAGGAGATGCAGATGGGGGTAAATTACTTGATCTCTGAACTCCATTGGAAAGTATATCACTGGCATATTAATTGTGAAGGAATGCATTAAATTGTAAAGGTGCTTTTACTCAAACTGATGCAAAACGTGGGGTGCAGTACGCAACAAGAAAACGTGGCTGAGGCAAAAACTTTATATCTGTCCTTTGGAAGGGCAAAATCACAACTGCTGGTAGTACTTTTTAAACAATGAGCCTTAGGTGGTGCTGTAGTCAAAATTTCATTTGTCACTCTGCTTATATTTTTTCTGGTTGCAGGAGGTGATGATGAGGAAGAGGCGGTACCACAAGTAGATGCGTATGAGTTGCTTGAAGCTGTAGAAATTCTTTCCAAGCTTCCCAAAGACTTCTATGAGAAAATAGTAAGGATAAACTTAAATACTACCAGTTAATTCTATAACATGTGGAGCTAAATGAGTCTTAAGACTTACTGGCATTCTGCAATGTATGCTTTACTGCTACATGGATAATAACAGACCAGTGTAAGTAAAATATAGACTATCATAAATAAGTCTCAAAATTTGATTTACCAGCAAGAAAGCTGTAATTTTAAGGAGCTGAGATATGTCCGGGGAGAGGACTGTATTTCATATTTCATTGCAGTTATTGATGTTGAACTGTAGGGAGAGTTTGGCTTTCTTAGGATAGAATTAAGTTTTAAAATCTATGGTTTGTGGCAAGTATGCTTCTCTAGAACTGTTTGCATTCATAAATGAATGTAAATTATTTGCTCTGCAGGAAGCAAAAAAGTGGCAAGAAAGGAAAGAAGCTCTAGAAGCTGTTGAACTGCTGGTAAAAAATCCCAAATTGGAAGCAGGAGACTATGCAGACTTGGTGAAAGTTCTCAAAAAGGTAATAAATAAAACCCAGAGTGCACATATGGTGTAATGTTTTTTGTAATTTATTTGTATTATACTTTAAAAGTTACAGTTGAGATAATACTCATGAGTAGAAAATTATTAGCTGGAACAGTGGTGGAAATAACCCAATCTGTGGCCTGCTGACTATTCTAAGAAATTCTTCCAAGTCTCTGAAACTTGGATTTTCAATCTTTAATATTGCTTTTTTGGTTTTTTGTTTGTTTTTTCTCTTCAGGTTGTTGGAAAGGATACAAATGTTATGCTAGTTGCTTTGGCTGCCAAATGCCTTGCTGGACTAGCTGCTGGCCTCCGAAAGAAATTTGGACAGTATGCAGGGCATGTAAGTAAGAGTATGTACTTTTTTTTTTCTGTTTTTATTGATGCTGGACACTTTTTTTCCTTTCTTTTCTCTCCTTTCAAACCCTGGTATTTATCAAAGTTATTCTTTATACAATTACGAATGCTTACCTACCTCTTAATGGAGCAACTAGTGAAATATCTGCCAAGATCTCTTGCAGTTTAAGATTAAAAGGACCTTGTTTATTCACATTCAGCAACATGAAGCTTACTATTCCAATAAATCTTCTGTACTAAGACAACTCAATTAACTCTGCCATGAAATGAACTTTATTTACATTACCTCATCCTGGAGGTACACAGAAATGCATTTGTAGGCCACAGTGCAAAAATAGCTTCTGAACCTGAATTCTACTTAGCAGCTCCATGGTGTATGTTTTAGGTTGGTTGAGGTTTTTTGAATGTTGGGGGAGGGTTGGTGGTGGGTTTTTTGTTGATTTGTTGTCTGGGTTTTGTGGGGCTTTTTGTCCGCTTTAAATAACCAAACTACTGAGATTTTTGGTACCAAAATGTTCTGGTGATCTAGTTTAATGCTCTTCTCTGTTCTCCTTTGCTACTCTCCTCTTACCAACAGCTGGTATCAGGGAATATGGGAAGCTTAACCAGTCCCTGGAAAGAAAGGGAGCTTTTAATTGGTTGCAGTTATCTCACTTGTTTCTCAAGCCTCTGTTGCTGTGTTCTTTAAGCTGCTCACTCAAATTTTTCTTGTGGTAAGCGAGAGTGATGAGGGTAGAGCTTAGGGACAGAGAGGACTGATGTGTCTGGCTGCTGGTAGTGTTACATTTTGTGATGAATTGGAAAGTTACTGAATCTCACTGCTTCAGAAACATTCAGGTCTCCTGAACTCTGAACAACAGTTTAGACAAAGTCGCTTTCATTCTGAAAGCTGTCTGTAGTTGTAAGAAGCATTCTTGCATCTGTTCACACTTGATTTGTGTTTTAAAGGTTAACCCTCATAGCTACAGAGTTAGTATTGAAAAAGCCGAGCTTCTGAAATAAGGGTATAGCTCCATGGTTGCCAAGCAAATGGTTGAAAAAATGACTTTTTCAGTACTGTAATGGCAGCTATGAATTGCATAATGTCAGCACTCGTTTTACCAGTTCACTAGATTTGTTTGCTGGATTTATTTACTAGTGAGGAAGACGTAGACTTCTCCTGAAAGCAGGCATTTGAAGTGTTATAAAACAGAACTGTTGCTAGAATTATGGGATTATTATAAACTCTATTAGTTAAATATAGGACAGTAATGTTACAGTCTGCAGTCTGTTAAAACAAGGGTGATGAAATCGGGCATAGAACCATACTACTCACTGTAATTGAGTGCATGTGGCCCAACTTCAGCTCCGTTGACTGCCTTTGGAGCCCTGGACTGACTTTTCTTTCCCTCCCTCTCTCACATAGGACACAGCTTCTAACTTCCACGTTAAAAAAAATTCATTCTAGCTGTCAGCATTTTCTAAAAACAGAGACTTAATGATTTTAAATACCTCTTTCCTATGACTTTGTTCTCTGTAGGGTTTAGGGGTGTCTAGCACATGCAGTAGCACGTATGAGGGTCTTTATGGTGCCATTCTGTATTAACTGAAGTTTTTTTAGTGCTGAAGTCGTCGTGAACAGGGAATCTGCAAGTTGCGGCCCATCAAAGGATACCAGCTGAGCCTAGGTCATTGTGTGTCGCAAGGGGTTGAGATCTCATTGTCAGCTTCTGAGTAGAAAGCATTATCTGTGGAAAATCTATTTTGTATTATGCAAGAGCTTATAACTTCTGTAAGGCATCAGATTGCTTCCAAATTATGAACTGTTATGTTTATGAAAATCTTGAAAATAGCCTGCTTTCCACAGTTAAAAACTCTGCATGTTTCTGGCTCACTGACAGAAGTTCCTACTGTTACAGAGCCCATACTTAAACGGAGCTGCTCATATTACTGGCACATGAGATTGCTGATTTTTTTTTTTTTTTTTTTTTTTCCCCTGTAATTTTTTAATTTTATTTCTCAGCAGTGACTTACTGAGCAGCTAGATTGGGTATAAATTGCTGTGAAATTCCTGTATGGAATAGTTGAGTGTCAGGTGAGCTTTTTCAAGGTGATAGATCCGAAAAATACTGCTCCAGGAAGGAATCAAGTTGCTTTAGAATTATGGTCTTATCAGCTGTGGGTCAAATGAGGACTTCTTAACGAGCCATGCTGAGTGCTGTCAGGAAGCCGGGAAAGGCAGGACAGGTTATATACCACCTTGGATTCTTATAGTACAAGAACACGGCACTCTGTGCTGTGAAATTGTTTAATTTCCATTTTATTGCTCTGTGTTCCAGACAAGTAGAGCCAAGTATTCATCTGTAATTATGTGAACTTGTATATCTGCCTTTTGTTCAGCTTTACTGTGAAATTGCTCAAAAATCTATTTGTTAATAGATTGACTGGAATGAATTTAATATTGGAGATCAGCTAGAATAAACTAGTTCATACTGCTGTTGTGTACCCCTGGAGGGGGCAACAGCAATGTTTGCATTATTTGCTTCTCTGCAAAATACCAGGAAGCAGACTGTCAGGCATTCCAGTTATATTAGTGAAGAGTGGATTGACTTTTTTGTTTGTTTCTTTTTCCCTTTTCCATAGGTTGTTCCAACAATTCTGGAGAAATTTAAAGAGAAGAAGCCTCAGGTAGTGCAGGCGCTGCAGGAGGCCATCGATGCAATCTTTCTTACAGTAAGAGTGACAATTTTCCCATTGTCTGAGAACTGGTCTCTAATTTTGATTTGCTTTTCTCTTACTTTACTGAAACTAATGACTTCTTTATCCAACACTGTAGACCACATTGCAGAACATAAGTGAAGATGTGTTGGCAGTGATGGACAACAAAAACCCAACAATTAAGCAACAAACATCCCTTTTCATTGCAAGAAGCTTCCGTCACTGCACACCTTCTACGCTGCCAAAAAGCCTGTTAAAACCTTTCTGTGCTGCACTTCTCAAGGTAAAGCAGGAGGAGTTGGTACTTCTCTGGCATTGACTCGAGCACTGTTGTTGTGAAGCATTGGATAGTTTTGGGAGAAAGACCCTTCTGGTAGTGCAAGGACTAAAGAGTTCTTGTGTGCTATGTAGCCATCAGAGTCAGTTTTGACTGATTTCAAACTTGAAGATGACTGTCAGTCATGGGGTCAGTTTAGTCTCCTTTTTCTTAGCTTCTCTGAAACTGAAGACTCACCAAGTTTGTAATAGATTAAGACAGTGATTGGCAACTATTAAACTTCTGGGCACTGTGCCAATTGCTTCTTGCAGACACCTCTAGCAAGCTTTTGTTGGAATGCTACATATCATTTACCGTGAATAAAAGAACCATCCTTGATTCATACACTGCAGTTACACTAAAGCATTTTTCAGTGTAAACAATAACGATATATACTTTTTTCTCATTGCAAAATAGCCCTTTCCTTGTTAGGGGAAATATCCCTGGCTTCAAAAATGGAGATTTGAACAGGGTTGCAGAACTTCAAACTCCTTGTGAACTTTCACGGTGTTGCAGTATCTATTAAAGCATGAATGTTTACCCTCTTCTTGTTGTGTGAAAGATCCAAAGATGGGAAACTGGCTGTATCTGGGAAACAGTAGACTTGGTCAGTACATAGGAAACCAGAAGTGAAAAGCAATCTTTTTCTTTCTGCAGTGGAATGTTAAGGATTATTCTGTAGTAGATGTAGATTTTAAAAAGGGGGAGGGGATTTATACAGAAGGTGGATTTAAGAATCTGTTTAGATATGAGCTGCAGGTCATATGATACGAGTTCTCTTTCTCTGCAGCATATCAATGATTCTGCTCCTGAAGTAAGAGATGCTGGATTTGAAGCATTAGGCACTGCCTTGAAAGTGGCTGGAGAGAAAGCTGTGAATCCTTTCCTGGCAGATGTAGACAAACTAAAGCTTGATCGGGTGAGTTTGTTATCATAAATGTTGTTTTTAAAAAAAAAAAGCTCCATGTATCCATTTAAGATGCATCTTAGGCTAGAGAAGACTAAAGAGGATGCTTTAGCTAATGACTTTCAGCACAGATTTTTTAAAATTTATTTTTTGCTTAAAAGTTATTGATGTTGCGGGGAGTCTGAAAATCTCTTTATTTCTTGCTAGATTATCAAGCATCTCTTCTTTGACTTCCACCACGTAAAATGCATTAGTATGTTAACGTTGCACCTTTTCATTCTTATGTGAAGTATCTGTTTGGCTTCAAGGCTCTATTATCTGTGATACGGGTTGCGAGGTTTCGTTTGTTTTTTTTGTTGGTGGTGGTTGGTTGGTTGTGGGGGTTTGTTTGTTTGTTTTTGAACGCTTTCTCTGTTATCTGAAACAAGTTGAGGGTTTCAGGTCACAACCACATAGGTTAATTCTATATTACTAGACAGTATTTGATATTAAAGACCTACTTTCCAACAACAAAGTTTTCATGCTTTTGCATAAGCTGACAGGTTTCTTAGCTGAATGATGATTTTATAATTTAAGGTGCTAAGAATTAGTCTTTAGAGCATCTATAAGTATCGGGGGGGCAGGGTGTCAATGCTTTCTATGTGTATAAATGCACTTCATTTTGAACTAGGAAAATTATTCTAGCGATACAGTGATGGCTGATGCCATTGACTGGTTAACATTACTACTGTGAGGAACACAGGATCACAAATTTTGTGAAGTAAACAACTTAAACTTTTCACGTTTTTCCCCAGAGTAGTCAAATTTGAGGCACTGCTGTTGAAGGGACACTGTACATCCAATTGTGGTAGCTAAATAGCTTTTTTTTCTTTTTTTCCTCCTTTTTTCCCTTTTTTTTTTGTTTCTTTTAACTGCTTGTCAGATTAAAGAGTGTGCTGAGAAGGTAGAACTGGTTTATGGTAAAAAGACAGGAGGAGCTGCTGAGAAAAAAGAAGGCAAGCCTATTACTGGAAAGACCCCTGCTCTTTCAGGGACTGGTGGAGATAAAGAAACAAAAGATGCAGCAAGCAAACCAGGACCACTGAAAAAAGCACCTGCTGTGAAGGTAAGAGAGATTGCCAAGAGATTGTCTGACAATCACAGTTGTGATTGCATCGAATTGTTACTTATTGAAGATCAAAGGTGGCCTGCTGAACATCTCCTTCCACTGAGGAATCGCTGGCCTTCTGTAGGAGTAGGTCAGCCCAACAACAAAAGAATCCGGGACTTTGCGAGAATGTACTTGATGAAATCTCAGTTTTTAATGATAGAAACGGTCTTGTCACTTAAGTCTTAATACCAGATTTTGATGTTGAAATAGTGATAGACCGCTGGAGGCATTCAGAGAAGCCTCAAATGTTGTAACATTCATGTGCTCTGTGGCGACATAGTAATATTTGGCTGAAGTCAACATCTCTTCTTATAACTAGCAAGGTTACTTCTTAAATGTTGAGTATGCTCTTCAGTGTTGTTTTTAGTTTGTTACCATAAATAATTTGAACCATTAGCCGGTATTACTTTAAAATGATTATTTGGATTTTAAAAATTGACCCAAGTAGCGCTATAGATGGTCTTTGTAATACCCTACTTATTTCTCCTGGTGGGAAACCTGGAAGTGAATAGTGGAATGGATCATATTTTTTAAAATCTATTGATACTCTGGTAGCCTGGAAAAGAGACACCAGTCGCAAGTTTAATATCTAATCAGTATCCGTAGGAGAATATATAGATGAATTCATTATTTCCTGAACCTTCACAAAAACATACATTCTTTCCCTTTTTATCTTTCATTGTCTTGTGTGTCCCTGTTACTGTACATGTTTTATAAAACCTGGTAGTCTGAAAGCAACATATGAATTAAATAAGCTTAGCAGAAAACTATTCCTTTGCCTGCAGCTGTTATGGTACTAGAGAGATATGTATTTTTTGACATTAGAATGTGGAAGTGTGGGAAAACAGCCGTTCTTTTGGTACCTGATGAACTAGAGACCTGTTTGATCTTGGCTAACTTGTCCATTTCCTTTCTAGTCTGGGGGCCCACCCAAGAAAGGCAAACCAGCTGCAGCTGCAGGTATGGGAGGTGCTGGGGCTAAAGGCAAGAAGGGTCCCGAGACTAAAGAAATATTTGAATCGGAGCTCTCGGTGAGTATTCTGATACTCTCTGAAATAAGAAGTCCTCTCTATAAGTAGCTTTGGTTAATCAGTTCTTCACCTACTACAGAATTTGTCACTGAGGTTGGTTTTTTTTTGTTAGGACAAGGGAAAGCAATAGATTTCAATAAATGGAATTAGTAACTGGTAAAATGGATGTTCGATATATTCTGTAAATACACCTGTTCTTCAGGCTGTTGTTGGTACCAGGCCATATAAGACAGTAAACAACAAATCATGCTAATATAATAGGATATATCATGTTGTCCCTGAACTAGGAACAGGTGAAAAAAGTAACGATATGACTACTTTATATGTAATTTAGGATGCATAATTTGCTGAAGGTGTCTGGTATTAAAAGCCTGAGAATACAGTATTCTGGAATTTACACTGAAATCTGAAGTGGAATGCAGTAATAATTAAACGAACTAATGCAAGTTTATTCCGTGCTGTTCATATTAAGTTACACTTCAAGAAAATTATTGAATTCTGCGTGTTAATTGAGCATGTATTTATGTTCTTGGTAGGGAACCAGGTAAGCTAGGCTATCTGTAGGTCAAACAGTAACAAAAAGCTATTAAAGCTTTGCTAGATGTATCTGCAAGTTTTTTGGACGGTCAGTTATCTTTAGAGTGTCGCTTAGAATGAATACTTTCCATTGTGTATCCAGTTTATATTGCTAGTTATACAGTGGAAAATGAGTACACGCTTCCTGAAGGTGGTACAGACACAAGTGAAACAAGGGAAGTTTTGATCATTTTTCATATACTAAATAACTTTAATTCTTCATTTTGCTAAAATGGATGCAGAAGATATGTCTTTTCCTGTCCACCCTCATCAACCACCGATTCATTGCTGTGAATGTTTATTCAGACGTCATACAAAATTATCTTACAAATCTAAGTAGATAGCGGCTACTCAGGATTATTTTTGACTGTCTGCACAACTTCTCATACTTTTCAGGAATTGCTTTTCTGTCGCAGTACAATTTAGCAGCTTCCTAAATTCATAAGGCCCCTAAACTATAATCCATACAAAGTCTTTCAACCTGCAACAGCAAACTCTTCATATTTTGTAAATGCACCACAGTGCAAGGGTCATTCCAGTACATTACCTGTCTTTAAGGCTGCTGCCCCGCTCCGAAGGGATGCAGCGGGGTGTTAACCTTGTCCTGATCTGTCTGCAGATAGAAGTATGTGAAGAGAAAGCTGCTGCTGTCCTTCCAGCTTCTTGTATCCAGCAGTTGGACAGTGGTAACTGGAAAGAGAGGCTTGCCTGCATGGAGGAGTTTCAGAAGGTAAGTTTGTAGTAGTTGATAAGAAGAGAGGCAGGTGGGGAAAGAGAAAGAAAGCAATAATTTCTTCAGCTTTTTAGGCCTGGTAACTCTTTTAAAAGACATACCAGTAGTAATCATATGTCAGCACTTCAGATAGATTAAACAATACTTGCACAGAAGAAATGGCTTATATGGTTTAAATTGGCTCTTATTCCACAATAATAGTGGAGTAAGTCTTTTAGTTTAATGTAGATAGTTATGCTTTCGTCAAAAATATTTGTATGTGGATTGAGGATGCATAGAGGTTTTGCTAAAACACTAAATAATTCTAAAGCTTAGTCTCAAAGATAATTGCATTTAAACAAAAAGTTTTGCAATGACTGGGCAAAACCAGTTGCAAATAAGTCCCTGCTGATTGCATGTTAGGCAGCAATTGATTATAATACTAAAATTTCAGTTGGCAAACAGTTGATGTTTGAAGCCTTATACAATACCAGCAGTCTTCACAACTGGTGGCGAGCTCTTCGTGTACTCACAAATAAAAAAAGCATCATGTGTCACTCAAATGTGAAGCGTGGCTTTCTTCCCATGGTATCCATCGTAAGACCTTTGAGAATTCACATTCAAAAAGGCCTCAGCTGTAGATTACGAATAGTTTATACCGCTACACCATTACAGTTGTGACTGAGTTTTAATGTTTTAGTGGAAAAGGTGACTAACAAATTACAAAACGGTGACTGGCTGCACTGAAATGCTGCTGCAGAAGCCAGCTTTACTCAAATGTAAAGATGTTACAGTTTCAGTGGAATGGATAAGCCTAACAACAAGTAAAACCAATAATTTAGTTTACATTCAGGCTTAATCTCTGCTGTGTAGTGAGCATTCAAATGTGAAAGGAGCACAGTATAGTTCATCTTTTTTTTTTTTAAAAAAAAAAAAAGGCAGCTTGGGAGTGTGTGGTGGTTTTTTGTTTGTTTTTTTTTTTTTTTTTAGTTAAGTGTTAAATTCCCAGGGCTGGAATGGCCAATAGTGGTTGTAAGGACACTTGTTAAAGAACATACAAAGTGTAGCAATGTGAATGCTGTAGTTTAAATGTTGGCTCAGTACCTGTAAAATGGGCTCCTTGTAAAAGTGGGTCTTGTAGTAAGGCTCTTCAGGTAAACTCTTATGCTGAGAATTTCTGCAACTTAGTTCAGTATTAAGAAAATACTTACAGGACAGTTGAGGTAACTTCTGTTTGTGTTTTGGGTTTTGTATCACTTGTGACCCACTGGTTAACTTAACTTTTATTCTTTAGGCTGTTGAGCTTATGGAGAGAAATGAAATGCCTTGCCAAGCTCTAGTAAGAATGCTGGCCAAGAAACCGGGTTGGAAGGAAACAAATTTTCAGGTAATATATTATCCTTCAGTCACTAACAGTCCATTTTTGTTACTTAGTGTAAGCTGTGTTTCCAACTAAAAGGCTGTATATATGTTATTGATGACAGTCCTAGCACCATGACCACAGTTGTATCTCTAGTAATGAGAATATAAACTCTGCAATTAGATTTTATTTCTGCTGACGAGACTTGGAGGCCACATTTGAAGATATCTAGATGTATATGCATGTGTATACATGTGTGCGGATATGCGTATGTATGTGTGTATACATAAGTTCTAAAAGTAGATAGCGGCTGCCCAGTATTATTGATTGTGTATGTATATATACATATAGATATAAAAATACGTATTTGTGTGTATACACAGAATTTGTGTGTATAATCACACAAAACCATATATATACACAAGTGTGTGTATATATAAAATATGTATTTGTGTACACAAACACTTTTATATTCAAATGTATATATACATTTATGTGTGTGTACACAGAAATACATATTTTATGTATACATTTGAGTTTACCCACAAATACATATATATTTTTTTTTTAATATATCTATAAATATATAGAATAAAAAATTTGGTCTAAAATACATGAAGACATGAGTAACTTCCTTGCTGTTGTGGATGTTCCAGGTGATGCAGATGAAACTGCATATAGTTGCATTGATTGCACAGAAAGGAAACTTCTCCAAAACTTCAGCACAGGTTGTGCTGGATGGTCTTGTAGACAAGGTTGGTGATGTGAAATGTGGGAGTAATGCAAAAGAAGCCATGACAGCGATAGCAGAGGCGTGTCAGTTGCCATGGACTGCTGAGCAGGTGAGTGAGCAGCAAAGGTATTCTTCCAGTAAATAAAATCAGTAATATTATGTGGCGTGTTCTTTCAGTCTGAGGAGTAAATCCTAAATCTTTCATTTTTCTCTGTTGCCTGAAAATGATTTGTTTGCTCTCAAGATACCTCCTAAGGCAGAAGTTAAATACAAGTTCCTCCAAAAGAGGAAATAACGAGTAGTAAGTCAGTATTTTGCTGAAATACTGCCAAAGCAGGTACACATCCATAATAAAGGTATCTCTGGCTGCCTTTAAGTGCTTCAGGAACTTCTGGTTCACTTCAGTTGCAATTGTATTCTGCTACAATGACACAACAAATTTTTCCTCCTACGTTACCCCGGCTGTTTCTGTTTCCTTGCAATGCCCTGTGTTTTTTGCTGGTGTCTTCACTCCTTTATTACAGTGCTTTGTCACCTGGTTTGCCAGTGAAAATTTACTCTTAACTCTCTTCTGTTCCAGGTTGTGGCTATGGCTTTCTCTCAAAAGAATCCTAAAAACCAGTCAGAAACTTTGAACTGGCTTTCAAATGCAATTAAAGAGTTTGGCTTTTCTGGGTATGTTTTTTAAATAAATTGCTAAGTGAAACTTGAATGAAAATGTTTCTAATCTAGGACTAAGAATCTGTTGTTCTCTGTCAGATTGGTCTGAAGAGAGTGGCTGCAAGTGCATCTGAACTCTTATTCCTTAAACTCTGATGCTAGTTCTGTCAGGTGCTCTTCTAGCTCTAAATGTGTAAATGAAAGTAGCTGACATTAGTAATCGTCTAGTTGCTTTTTTCATCACTCTGCCTTCTCTGAAGAGCATTTTTCTTAAACTTTGTATACTATAGGAGTGGGCTGGGCGAAGAGCTGTGGTATTGCATGTCTGTTATTCCCGTTCTACTTGGATACACCTGCACCCAGGTGGATCATTGTATTTTATAGTTGAAGAAAGCAAAACTTGACAGCCTACAGAAGAGTACATACCAGCATGCTTATTGCTCTCCTTGGGAGAGATTTTGAGGCTGATAACAGGATGAAGTTTTAGCCAACAAAATAGCCATTATGGCATCTGGCGCTGTGAGGGTAAGAAATGGATTCTTCATCAGAACCAGGGATAGCATTCCTTAATTTTTAATCACCAGTCTCTTAACTGAATGTGGTCAAGCATATGTAATAGAGTTTACTTCTGAGAACAAAATTTCTAAGAAGTAAAGACTTCAAATATTAACTTATTTGACTACTTGGGCAGTTACTATGCCTGTCCAAGTTGTTTCACAGCTATTAAATGGATAGTAACATTGATTAAGTCTGGAAAATAAACTCCCTTCTTCAGTAAATTCCTCAAAAAGTATGTATTTCCAGCAGGGTAATCTATGTGTAGATATGATACTAGAACAGCAGCGTTTGAGGCTGTGCAAAGGAAGTTTCTGTGATTGCCTGTTTTCTCGTCTATTGAATTCAGTGGTGGTACAGAAGATTCAGTAATCTAAACCTTCTTTTCTTCCTCCTGTAAATTTCTTTTTGAAATTTGTGCCTTTTTCTGGAAGATCCTGGGACATTCTAACAAAAAAAAAAAAACAACCCTCACTTTTATTACGTAGCCATGTTTCAGGTGCTTAAAATGATTCTGGACTCATCCCTCAGGATTTCAATCCTAGCAATCATATGGGTGATGTAGTTTAAGAAACTTTCCAGCTGTAATAATAGCAGTCTTCGATATAAATTATCTTATGCTTACTGTATTGATTCTTGTAGTAGGCTATTCCCTAAACTGATCTCTTTCAGTAGTTATTTAAATAGCTACCATCTAATCTGTACCTGTGATATTCTTTTATAACTGCAAATGTCTTCTGCTTGTAAGTTAGTTGTATGAATCTGTTCTCAGCGCATTTTTTTTTTTCTTTAGCATATTGTGATGATTCTGTTTCTTGTTGGTGCTTCCTGTGTTGTGTTTTACTTATGGGGGATACTTTCTTCCCACAGACTGAATGTCAAAGCTTTCATCAGTAACGTGAAGACAGCTCTTGCTGCAACTAACCCAGTGAGTAAATTTAGTATTTTAATCCTGAATTATTATCAATCCTTAATTTGAAGACTGAGTGCTTTTATCCTCTTTCTGGCAGGCTGTAAGGACTTCTGCCATTACCTTGCTGGGAGTCATGTATCTTTATGTGGGACCTCCTTTGCGAATGTTTTTTGAGGATGAGAAGCCAGCCCTTCTCTCCCAGATAGATGCAGAATTTGAAAAGGTATGAAGTGTAGCTCTCTTACTACCAAGTATCATTAAAACTACTTGGAAACTTCAGTAGCTGGAATCTCTGGTAAAACCTGTGTGTTTTTGTAAGTGAACCGGATTTTTTAAGACAGCTCACCAAAGGAGCTGCAAACTCATTATATCTAGCTATGTCAATAGTTACTTTTTTCATGATGAACTTCAAAAGTTTCTGGTTTTGTTTGAATAGCATCATGTTTTAGAAGTCTGTCGCCCTGAGACAGCACATATATCATGCAAGTGTTTTTATTTTTAATGTCAAATGAAAAACTGTAAAAATAGCTGTTTCTGATTTTTGTGTTGCTTGCAGATGCAAGGGCAGACGGCACCAGCCCCAACTCGTGGCATTTCCAGGCACAGTGGGGGAGGTGGGGATGATGGTGAGGAGGAGGAACAAGAGGATGTCGGGAATGATGTTGTGGATCTCTTGCCAAGAACAGATATTGGGTAGGTTTGGATTCTACAACCTGAAGACATACTTCCACTGCAATTCAAAACTTTGTGTTTATAAACACTTTCTAAGCAGAGGTCTGTGGTGTTAAAGCACCATATACTAAAAGACACATAATGAAGAAAATGGGCTTTTTATCTTTTTTTTCTCTTACAGTGATAAGATCACAGCTGAACTAGTGTCTAAGATTGGGGACAAAAACTGGAAGATCAGAAAGGAAGGTCTAGATGAAGTGACAAGCATAATAAATGATGCTAAGTTCATACAGCCAAACATAGGAGAACTTCCGGCTGCTTTGAAGAGTCGTCTCAATGACTCCAATAAAATCTTGGTATGTTATTCAAATCCTGTTTCAGCTGTTTCCAGCTTAGAACAAACTATGATTTCTGAACCTTGCTTATTACTCAGTCTGTTACAACGTCATGAAATTAACAGTTGGAAAACAGTGAACTGTATTTGTGAACTGATCATGTATTTGTGAACTGATCATATATTTGCCTATTTTTATAAACACTTGCCTTTGTCTTTGCTTTGTATTTAAAAAAAAAAAAGCCTTCAAAAAAGGGAAAATCTGTCTCTACTCTGAATGTAATGTAAGCAAAGAAAAAAAAAACCACAAACAAACAAACAAACAAAACCCAAAAATGAAGTTTGAATAATTGCTCTGCTTGTGACAAAAGTGAGGTGTCCCTTGTTTGAAAATATTTTTAGTTGAACTTTAATTTACTCAGCATATAGAAATAATTTTTATCTATCTGTATGATGAATTTGAAGTCTGGAATAGATATCATAGAGCAGGCATTCTAAAGTAAAAGCCTAGATGTACAGCAGTGTTACTTTTCCCCGTATGACTTGGAGTTTTGCGCACATGGTTGTAACAGTATTTTATTCAAAGCCTTTTTGTTTATGTGCAGGTGCAACAAACACTGAGCATTCTTCAGCAACTAGCAACAGCGATGGGCCCCAATATCAAACAGCATGTGAAAAATTTGGGCATTCCTGTCATTACAGTCCTAGGAGACAGTAAGGTAGGACACTCATCAAGATCTCTTTCCTCTTTGCCGCTCATTATATGAGCTGTAACTATTGCTGTTTGGACTTGCTTTTGAGAGGTGGATGGTAATTAAAACTTCTTTGGAAGCTTACAAATTTTTTTGAAAGGTTCTTGCCTAAATGACAACTTATTATCCAAATATGAATGTGTGATTCGTTGCTGAATATATTCGATTCTGAATATATATTTTGCCTGATATGTATTCTCCTGCTTGTAAATAAACTCAGTCAGTGTTATAATTCAGCTTTTAAATGAAATGTGGCGACTGTATGCATACTTCTAATGCTGAAATATATACTACGTTAGACCCTGATCAGGTTTGCTTGGTAAAGTTGCTTGTAGAACTTCTGTTCTTTTAGCGTATCAGTGGTGGATTCCAGTGTACGTTATCTTTGTGTCACTGCGTAGGAGACCTTTGAACTGTAGGTAGAAACAGGACACTCACAACTGACGCTGAAGCTTGTATAATGTCAGTGTCGAGCTTGTCAAGATGCTGTGTCAAAATCAAAGCTAGGACCATGGGAAGGAGCTATTTGAAGCAATGGGGGAAGGAGGCTTGGGAAGATGCCAATGTCTTGTGCCAGAAGTCACAGGCAATTATCGCTCTGAATGTGAGTAGCAAAAAGAGCAGAAATTGGATCTACCTGTCCCAAGCAATGGAAGGACTAGGACTGGTCCTAGATCTCGATAAAAATTCTTAGTTCAAATTGTTTTCTCATTAAGAGTCTTAAAGAACTGAAATTTTACATGGTTAAGTTGGATTCTTCTTTTATTCACCAATTATCTTGAGGAAACAGCAAGCTCCCTTCAGTTCCAAGTACATGGATTAAGGATAAGGCCAACTGTGATTAACTTGTACTGTTACTAAAATGCATAATACCAGTGTTAGTTGTAAGCACTATAATGCTGACAGAGGATTGTATACTCATTCAAACATTGTTACAGCAGTAACTTTTTTTGATGTACTGCAAGATTTATCCAGTTTATCCAATTGCTAGAGTTTTTGAAGGTGAGGAGGATCCTTTTGGGGCCCTACTTTGAAATGTTGATAGTGGACCCACTGAATAGTTGAGGAAAATCAACAGCTTGTAGCATGAGTGAAGACAAATTAAGTTTGGGTGATGGGAACCAAGGCCTCGTCAGAGAAGCTGATGAGCATCTGTTTATCTGCAGCACATGATTTGTTTCTTTTCCTCAATGAGGTTATAGATGGGACAAGTTATTTGCAGGAATACTCACTTCTTGTTTAGATACATGCCTGGATGTAACCTTTGCATTTAAAATTGATTCATACTAAAGCTAAATGAGTCTTACATTATCAGCTTGCCTCAGAAATTCAGCCTACAGGAAAGAGTCTCATGTATGGAGTCATGTCTATACTGATAATGTTTTGAAGAACCATGGTTGTTAAGTATTCCATCTGACTTCTAACTTCACACAGCTGCTTCGAAAAAGGGAGCTGTTCTAAATTTTGCTTGGAAAAAAACACTAAAGATGGAAATTGGAAGGAATTAGAGGGCTCCCCTGTTCCTGACTTGACTTCTGCTCATGTGTGTCCTAAATAAGAGTGCCCTAATAACAGGCTCCATAACCCACTTACCTTGATTTATGAATGTGCTAAGTCTATTTTAAGCATTACATAAATCACTAACCTCATTCTTTAGCTTGTTTGAGAGTTAGGAGACTCCCAAAATTCTCATCAATGAATGGTAGCAAGTACAAAGTGCTTTTAAAGATACCCTTTGTCCCTCTTTATTAAACTTATTTTTTAAAAATGATGGTAGATAAGTATAGTGTCTGATTCAGTGATTTCTGCAACTGATACCATCACTAAAACGAAATTCTTCTGAATCTTAGACTTCTCAAGCAGTGAATAGAAATAGAGATTTGAAAGCCTGTGATGTAGAAGCTTTTTCCTTTCATGGGAAGGATGAATCTATTGCCTCTTCTGTTGTAATCTTCTGACCCCTCTTTAGGATTATTCTTCTTAAATCTTGTTCTTGCTACAGAATAACGTTCGTGCTGCTGCACTAGCAACTGTGAACGCCTGGGCTGAACAAACTGGCATGAAAGAGTGGTTGGAAGGGGAAGACCTGTCTGAGGAGCTCAAAAAAGAAAATCCTTTCCTGAGACAAGAGGTAGGCTTCTGTTAAGTAAACTTCTCCTTATGTGTGTCTAATCAAAATAACCTTACTTGCTATGGACTATGTTTATCTATGCAGACTGAAATGACACAATGCTACCATTATATGAGTAAACAAGTAGCTGTGTCTTCATACTGACATAAAATTGTTAAACCTCAAAAAGGTTAATAACGAGCTTTCTTCCTGCATGATAGCTGTCATTCAGAAATGTTTGTTTTGATCAGCATTTCAAGAGCTAGTGTGTTTTCCCTCAAATTAACCACATGGTAATGAAGACTAGAACTGAAGTGGAGGCATTAATATGTCTGAGGCTGATAAAGTGCAGCTGAAATTCTGATGTTGCTTTCAAAAGGAAGAAACAGCCTGTGCAGTCTTAAGAGACCAGGCTCCAAGTTTTAAGATAGCTGCATATTAACATACTGTACTTAATTTAAAATTTTTTTTTAATTGCTGACATGTAAGTTGATGTTGGTTAAGAATATTTGTCTGAACAAAGTTTGGGGTGGGTTTTTTTCCTATTTACATAGAGGTATGTGGGGCCTGACAGAGCACTGCGAGCGCTTCTTCAAAAACTTTTATTTTAAAACTTTCTTTCAGCTTCTTGGTTGGTTGGCTGAGAAGTTGCCTACCCTCCGTTCGGTTCCTTCTGATCTACTCTTGTGCGTGCCTCACCTGTACTCCTGCCTTGAAGATCGAAATGGGGATGTGCGTAAAAAGGCCCAGGATGCCCTGCCATTCTTTATGATGCATCTTGGCTTTGAGAAGATGGCAAAAGCCACTGGCAAGCTGAAGGTATTTCTGTCACTAAGATTAGATAATGTGACCTTGAATGAGTGGATATTAACAAGTCACATTCACAATCTCATGATATGCTGTCTTGAGTCATGTAAGCTTGTCTGCATTGAATATTTTCAGGGGGGCTGAAAATAGTATCAGGAGGCTGTGAGTTAGCTTTCTCTACTTCAGAAAGACTACTGCCACCACAAGTTTATCACTTCAGGAGCTTGACATTTATTCAATCTGCTTTTCTTCTGAAAAAAATCTACCTGCAGATAGCTTCCATACCAGTTACTGTCCAACTGTATGCCTTTGAACAAATGCTTTAAGGTGGCTTCTAGCAATTTGGTGTATCTTACGGACCCTTGAGTGCTGAATCACTGTTAGGGCACTCCATTAATGTCATAGGACCGCTCGCCTAGAACAGATTGCTGGTTCACATGTTTCCCATAGGTCTTGCAGAAGAAACTTAATGGAAAGGTGTTCTATCTCAGAACAGAAATACCTGAAAACATTGATGTTTTAAGATAAGTGTCCTGGAAGATGCTAAACAGAGAATAGCTTGTTTCAAACTACTGTCATTTTCCTTGTCTGTGGCATGTATTAGTAATCAGTATCACTAATCTTTCCAAATTTATCACTTCTTTTTTCCCCCTTCTGTTCTCCAGCCAACTTCCAAAGACCAGGTACTGGCCATGCTTGAGAAAGCCAAAGCCAACATGCCAGCCAAACCAGCTCCTCCTGCTAAAGCATCTTCCAGAGTGGTAGGGGGAGCAGCTCTGGCCAAATTCCAACCTGCATCAGGTAATCTCTCTTACATTCTGGGAAATGACTGAGAAAAGGGTGGGTTTTGAAGCTTTTTGACATGCTAGAGGAAGAAACATACTTAGCAGGAGGAGAGGAATTCAGCATAGTTAGGGTTACAGATAGCTGTGTTACCTAGTGAGTTCTGTCTGCAGTTCTGGTCTTACTTGCAGTTGAGTCAACTTCCAATGTAGGAGGGTTTTTCCTTTCCACACAACCATCTGTCAGCTGCTCTTTGGAAATATCTACTTGCTATTGAAGCTAAAACCCATGGACTAGAGGGGTTTTTTTTTGGTAACACTAATCTGATTTAATCTGATTTGTAACCTAACTTTTTTTTTTAAATGTTTTCACATTAATTTTTACCTGGACTGTTTCCTCAGCATAGCTCACTGTGGGGCTACCGGAATGCTTGTGCTGACACAATACAAAAGAAAGGGTAACAGGATTAGGGGACAGGTGATTTGAAGAAACAGTCCTGCGTTATCTCTCTTCTGGGGCTAGCTTGCCTGCTGAAACTGGGTGCAGCTACAGCTGTAGACATTAGCCTGCACAGTAGATGTGTGTGTGCATTGTTTTGACAATGACAAATTTGCGAACGTGTTATGATCTTAATTGTGAAAACTTTGTATGCTAACATGGAATTTAAGGAACTTTTTTTATGGGTCTAAAATCCTCAGACCTCTGTTTGATAAGCGTATTGTATGCATGAACAGTTTTTCTTCCTTCCTAAGAATGGAAAACTGTGCTGACCTAAAATGGGTTTGTTGGTAGTTTGAAATGGTCTATTGTTTCTCCAGCACTTGCTGAAGATTTGGGGTCCAATACCATGGAATCCAAGCCTGATCCCAAAAAAGCCAAAGCAGGAGGAGCCTCCTCTAAAGCTAAGGTATGTTGTTTTCATTTTGTATAAGATCAGTTCTATGAAGTTAATAGCTGTAGTTCGCTAATGTAGGTAGAAGAACGTAGCCCTTGCTAGGGACTGCTTTTACTGAGAATCTTTATGCTTGTCTGAGTTCTGAAATGGCAGGTGCTCCCATATCATTTACTTAATCACTACTTTTGTCATTACCTATTTCATTCTTAAAGTCTGTGTTGTCAAAAATGCAGTCTTGTGAGCAGCTCAGTCTATGTTCTAAATCTGCTTGGCCTCCTTGATTTCATGCTGTTGAGAATTCATTCTTACCATTGCAGTTCCAATGTTATACTTTGAACTGTAATTTTGAACCCATGTATCAAAAGAAATTGATCTCGCCTTTACTGCATGAAGGGTAAAATGTTCTCAATCACAAGTGCAAAAAGGGAAGGAAGATGCTTAAATGCATAATAATAATCTCAACTGTTTTGTATTACAGCATTTTTTTTGCTATTAACTTTAAAGTTTGTCCTGTGTGTGTAACTAAAAAAACCCCAAATTATTCCACAGTCCCATTGCTTCCATTGTCTAAAGTAGTGCTGTAACAAGAACATTTGATGTAGGTCCAGATTCATGGCAGGAATGAACGGAACAAACCTTGAAGGATGTTGTAGATTTGCCTAAGTCGATGTATTCTTCTGTCAAAACTCTGATGCTAGAGTTAATGCCTTTGCTGTGAACGCATTAAAAGGTTTGGAGTGGTAACTCTTAAAAGTAAATAGCTGTCTCACAACAAAGCCTTTTCTGTGGCTTATTTACAGCAGTCAGATGTTAATAGCGGTATGTCCAAGGGCAATACCAGCCTGTCCAAAGCTAATACAAGCCTCAGCAAAGGCAGTATCGGTCTGACAAAGAACAAATCTATCAAACAGGTACCACGTTGGGTTTTAGGGATGCGTGTGGGTGACTAGCGCACTGGTTGAGAGTGATGTGTCATATTTCACAGGGTACTACTGCACACACTGTCATGGGTATTGCTTCCACAGCAGCAGAGCACATACTTTTAAAATCCTAATCAACGTTATTCTTTCCAGCTTCTCTCTGGCTTTTGTACACATAGGCAGCATGAGATTGGCTGGTATCTAATGCTTGTAGTTGCTGGGACTGAGGTGTATGTATGTCTTGTGTTGCCTGTTAATACCTTGCTTTTTTTCAGGGTGTACAGGGGAAGAAAGTGCTAAGCAAGCCTAATTTGAAGGAAGATGATGATAAATCGGGTCCTATTTTTATCATAGTCCCAAATGGGAAAGAACAGAGGATGAAAGATGAGAAAGGTCTGAAGGTGAGAAAAATCTGAATGTATTCACAAGTTTTGAAGGAGTGTAATTTTAACCCATTCTTTTGGTTTTTAATTTAGAATTGAACATGCTATGGCATGAAAGTGCTAGTCTCTGTCCATCCCTTGGATTGATTATCTAGTTCTTCAGTTGACTTTCACAGGCCAGTATCTGGTTTACTGTGGTGTTTCTCTTCTGATTTCCAAATTTTGTGCATTTATACGCTCTCATAAAAGCCAAAGGTCTTTTTACAACTTCCAAGAGATGGTCTTCAGTTGTGAAGTATCATCAAGTTTTTACCTGAAAACAGTTGACTAATTTCAGAGTTCTAGTATAGATTGTAAATGTTTTAATATACTTATTTTGAACAGCCCCGCTTCTCAAGCTTGTCTTTTGTAGGGGAATTCTGTTACTTTAAACATGCATGTTACTTGTAACTTGCTAGTAAATAGGCCTATCTATAGCTTAAAAACAACCACTTTAATTAAGTGATAATAATTAAGATAATGGCCTAAAGATAACCACTCCACATAGAGGAAAATTTTTCATGTAAGCCAAGGTGAGCAAACACCACTGAATTTTTCCCATTCCTTGTTGATAATGAGAAGACTTTGAAAACAGATTCTAAAGCAGAATTAAAAGGGATGCAGTTCTTTCAGGAAGAAAAGATATTGCTTGCTTTGAGTTCCAAATGCTGCCTTTTACAGGTGTTAAAGTGGAATTTCACTACTCCCCGTGATGAATATATTGAGCAGCTAAAAACTCAGATGTCCAGTTGTGTGGCCAAATGGCTACAGGATGAGATGTTTCATGCAGACTTTCAGCACCACAACAAAGCACTGGCTGTTATGATTGAGGTGAGTTTGCATCTGTGGTAATAGATGAATTGTATAGAATTATTCTCTGCTATGAAAGATTCTGCTTGAATTAAAATCAAATAGGAATTCTCTGAGGAGCCAGGGGTCATCATTCTGTGATTGAAACCTTAACATGTATAGAAATAATTTTCAGAGGAATTATGAAGTTGGTATTAATATTGTTTCTTGGGAGAAGAGAAAATTTCCTCACTGGAGACTTCTCCTAGGATTTCAGAAATCTGTGTAAGTTAAAAGTGAGTACTTACGATTCTAGGAATCAATCAATAAAAGTAGACCGTCTTATCAGGCATAGCTTTTCCTTATTCTCTGTTTTTTTTCTTGAACAGTGTGTTTCATTTTGCGCAACCTAGTTGTTTTTGTTTTTTTTTTTTCCCTTCAAGCACTTGGAGAGTGAAAAAGATGGAGTCATCAGCTGCCTGGATCTGATCTTAAAATGGCTTACCCTGCGGTTCTTTGATACCAACACAAGTGTTTTGATGAAAGCACTTGAATACCTTAAATTGCTTTTCAATTTGCTTAGTCAAGAAGAGTATCACCTTACTGAAAATGAAGCATCCTCTTTCATTCCATATCTTATCCTAAAGGTACTGTTCATTGTACAGAAACTAACCTTATTTTTCATGAGGAATATAGTGGGATACCATCAAACACTCTAATATGTTCATTCCAAATATATTGTGAATGGTGTTAAATCCAGTTGGCAGCCGGTCACGAGCGGTGTTCCGCAGGGCTCAGTATTGGGGCCAGTTCTGTTCAATATCTTCATCAATGATCTGGATGAGGGGATCGAGTGCACCTTCAGTAAGTCTGCAGACGACACCAAGTTGAGTGGGAGTGTGCGTTTGCTTGAGGGTAGGAAGGTTCTACAGAGGGACCTGGACAGGCTGGATCGATGGGCCAAGCCCAACTGTATGAGGTTCAACAAGGCCAAGTGCCGGGTCCTGCACTTCGGCCACAACAACCCCAGGCAACGCTACAGGCTTGGGGAAGAGTGGCTGGAAAGCTGCCCGGAGGAAAAGGACCTGGGGGTGCTGGTCGACAGCCGGCTGAACATGACCCAGCAGTGTGCTCAGGTGGCCAAGAAGGCCAACGGCATCCTGGCCTGTATCAGAAATAGCGTGGCCAGCAGGAGCAGGGAGGTGATTGTGCCCCTGTACTCGGCCGTGGTGAGGCCGCACCTCAAATCCTGTGTTCAGTTTTGGGCCCCTCACTACAAGAAGGACATGGAGGTGCTGGAGTGTGTCCAGAGAAGGGCAACGAAGCTGGTGAAGGGCCTGGAGCACAAGTCTGATGAGGAGCGGCTGAGGGAACTGGGGTTGTTTAGCCTGGAGAAGAGGAGGCTGAGGGGAGACCTCATCGCGCTCTACAACTACCTGAAAGGAGGTTATAGCGAGGTGGGGGTCGGTCTCTTCTCCCAAGTAACAAGCGATAGGACGAGAGGAAATGGCCTCAAGTTGCGCCAAGGGAGGTTTAGATTGGGTATTAGGAACAATTACTTCACTGAAAGGTTGTCAAGCATTGGAACAGGCTGCTCAGGGAAGTGGTTGAGTCACGATCCCTGGAGATATTTAAAAGACGTGTAGAAGTGGCACTTAGAGACATGGTTAGTGGTGGACTTGGTAGTGTTAGGTTAATGCTTGGACTCAATCTTAAGGG
The DNA here is from genome assembly GCF_964195595.1 of Calonectris borealis. Classification (NCBI taxonomy): domain Eukaryota; kingdom Metazoa; phylum Chordata; class Aves; order Procellariiformes; family Procellariidae; genus Calonectris; species Calonectris borealis. The sequence continues at coordinate 44,960,140 of NC_134316.1, read as the reverse complement.
TGTCTTCCAACCTAAATGATCCTATGATTCTATATTGCATATTTGCCTTTAAAAGTCTTTTACCAAAAAGGATTTTTGCATTGAGAATAATTCTGACTTTCCTAACATTTTTTAGACTAATCGACAGTATCGTGACTCTGTTTAAAATATTCTGTATTTCTTCCCCTCTTTTTTTTTTTGACTTTTCCCCTAGGTAGGAGAACCGAAAGATGTCATCCGCAAGGATGTACGTGCCATTCTTAACAGGATGTGTCTCATCTATCCAGCCAGCAAGATGTTCACTTTCATCATGGAGGGAACAAAATCCAAAAACTCAAAACAGCGTGCAGGTGGGAAATGGCGTGATGAACTGGGCAATTGCAAAGTACTTGAAATTGTTTTGGTTTGCATCTTGAAAAACCCAGCATAATAACATTCGGTCGAATGTGAGATTTGCCTATGTATAGCATTTTATGCAAATGCTTGTAGGTGTTTAAAGGATCGGATTTTAAAGTAGTATCATCTTGCTTTTTATTTTTGGTGTCTTTGTACCTTCTGAAGATGAGCAATCTGTTAAATTGCTATCAGCAATAAGATTATGAGTCTTCCTTGAGTAGGCTTGTTGTCTTAGTGAAACAGAACTGGGGAGAACAGTGACAATACTATTGTCCAAGTGACTAAGGGAATCAGTTAATCTGATCAAGACTTTGGAAAGAAACGTCTCTACACTGTACATCTGTCTCAACTTGATTATAGAAATTATTTGTGGTATGGTGTTTCAAACACCTAGTCACCTTTGAAACATCTTATCCTGATATAACCAGAAAGTTAAATTATATACATAATATAGCATTGCAAGCTTACAACTGTCTAAATTACCTAGATGTGAAGTTAACTGTAACATTGCTCATATATGGTAATGGGAAATATTTGAAGAGTATAGGGATGACTGACAGCTTTTAGATGCTATCTGTGTGAAGTAGTCTGAACCTTTAGTTTACTATTCATCCCATAAATCACCTGGAGTATATCCATCATCAGCATTGTGATTGATACTTCTTTACAATGAATGTTCAAGTTGTGCAAGCAACACAGAAATGGGGAGGGCTCTCTTCCCAGCAGCTTTAAACTTGAATGTGCACGTGTCATTTTCTTCCTTCAGAATGCCTGGAAGAGCTTGGATGTCTGGTTGAATCATATGGCATGAATGTATGCCAGCCAACTCCAGGGAAAGCCTTAAAAGAAATGGCAACTCATATTGGCGATAGGGACAACACCGTGCGCAATGCTGCGCTCAACACCATTGTGACTGTCTATAATGTTCATGGCGACCAAGTGTTCAAGCTGATTGGAAATGTGAGTGTAATTGGAAATAAGACTTTTCCCACCTCCCCCTCTACCCCCGAATCCTTAGACTTTTGTAGGGGATTAGCACTGTTTTGCTTGTCATGGTACATCTTGCTGTTGATGTCAGGAGCATTTTGTAATGTTGAAAATAACTTGCTTACACCATAGATCCTCTAAAAGTTAGTTGGTTAATCCCTGATTGTGGGTTATATAACCTGGGTGTTCATCAATGAAAAACTAAGTTGGAAGAAATGAGCAAAACACTGACTTTCATGGGAATTAAATTGTTTATAAAGAGTAACTTGCTTTGTAGTCAACTGTAGGTAACACTTGTGATTTAGAATGATATTTGGATAACTTATTTGGCCAAGTAAGTTTAGTTGTTGGGGCTCCATCAAGTGCTCTCAGCTTTTTTTTAATGCTTATCTCCACCAACTGCTTTGCAGTTGAAGTCTGGTAAGTTTGGTTTGTTTGCTTTATCTTATTGCACTCCAGTGCTTAAGGTCTGTGTCGGTACTGTGTTGCTTTGCATTGCTGCTGTTTTGTTCTCTAGAAATCAAACTTAGCCATGTCATCTAAAATGCAGTAAAAGTTAAAGGTGGCAAAACTCAGTTTCCAGTCTCCAGCAGTGGAAAGCTAGTTCACTGTGTTGTCTACAATTATTGTGCATAACAGATTAAGTACACTAAATTCTAATCTGAATCAAGAGCTATGAGACCATTTTTTTCCTGTTCTGTTCTCTGAATTTGTGGTCTTGGTAATGTTTCTAGCAGCACTTAAACTGATTGGAATATGATAGATATGTTAATGCCTGTATGAATTTTTTGTGTTGTGTTATATGCCATAGTGCATACAACCTATTGGATGGATATTTTATGGAGTACGATGAGCAAGGAAGCAAGGCTGCCTCTTCCCCCCCCCCCTTCTCTCTTTCCAGCTTCCTGAAATGTTGAAATTTAATGTGATGCTTATTTTCTCTAGTAACCATCTCCATGAGAATTAATGTTGCATTTCCATTAACATTTTAGATTCCCACTTTATTTTAACTATTGTTCAGAGTGCAATCTGCCTCCTCCTCAGTGTTACATAGTCCATTTGCTTTTGGATTTCCAAGGTTAAGAAAAGAACTGTAGCACCTGAACCATTCAGCCCCTTCTAACCGTGGCTTTCTGAGCTTCAGTATGGTCCGTCTAGTCCCAAAACGTATGGCTTTTCAGGAAGGTTTCCAAATTATAGGGATGCTGGAGAGTACTTCCCACAAAATTGTCACGGCTACTTTTGCTCAAATTTTGGTGTTGGTAACCTTCGGTCCTGTGGGTAAGCAGATACGTATGATTCTTTTCACCGCATGAGTTGGAGTGTTCAGTTGGCGTAGCTTGTGTTCAGGTTAAGTTATGAGGACATTGAACAAGTCAACTGTTAGAAGGACTCTGGCTTCTGTGGCAGGGCCCATAGTGTTAAAGCATTACCTGGGCTCCTAATAGGGGCTATAGAAAGGTGGGTGGGGATTTTTTGTTTGGTTGGGTTTTTGCAGCAACACAAGCGACGATTAGAAACACATGATAGTACCATAGTTTGAATTCAAGATGACTTGTTTCTTAGAAATTATGTGGGCTAGAAATAGCTGTATTCAGTATTACAGCTTGTCAATATGGGTTAATTACCTCCTGAAGTAGCATCTGGCAGTCCAGAGTGGCCCTATTAGATTGCTGCTAGATGGTAGTATTGACAGCTCCTACCCTTGGTATTAGAGAACTTCAGTCTACAGTAATAAGTGGTATACCTCCTATAGGTGACCAAGATTTCTAAAATCTGTACAACTTTAAATTGAGTGAAAGCGTTGTGTGTTTATAGCTTTCTGAGAAAGACATGAGCATGCTGGAGGAAAGAATAAAACGGTCAGCCAAGAGACCGTCTGCTGCTCCAGTGAGACAGGCAGAGGAGAAACCTCAGCGTACTCAAAACATCAGCGCTAACGCTAGCATGCTGCGGAAGGGACCAGCTGAGGACATGTCCTCCAAACTCAAGTATGTAATGATACATTATGGTCTGTAGCCTGCATAGTGTATGTGCTAATATCACATCTGGCCATGTTATTTTAGTTCTTGTATCATCATCTTTGCATGTTGTGAAAATTGGCCAAATAATATAAAACAAAATGTCTGAAACTTTTTTTTGTCTTGTCTGTCTTGAAATCTTTCTAAATGGTCTTGTGCCTTTTTTCACTGCTTCTCCATGGACAGAATTATGTATCGCACTTATAGGATGTAAGTACTGCCCACTAACTCCTTGGTAGCAAGGCTCTTGTATTTTTCAATTTCTATCCTAGTCATCCCTTCTTGAGGGTGACAGGTTTATCATGGCCAGTTCTAGGTTATTTACAGGTCTCTGACTTAAAGAAAAGAAAGAAACCAAAAATACGGGTTTCTGCCAAGGTGACCGTAGATCAAACTGCAGGCAGACGTGGCACTTCCACGTTAAGCAGCTGTTAGAAGTATTGGGAGAACTTCCTATGTGTTGCATTAAACTTGGTGTTGATTGGACCCTGTTCTTAACTTGTTAGGGCAGACATACAGCACAGAACTGGATGAGGCTGTGTCAATCCTAGAGCCTGAAGCAACAGTACCAGAAACAAAAAGCTCAGAAACTGTATTCCTTGTCACCTGCTCATTATCTTGGAATAAAAGTTCCTGTTGAGAACTATGTATTAGAACGTTTCCTTGAAAAATCTAATATGCAGCACAAGTCATGTGGGATGCTGGGAGTCCTAGCTTCAGATGAGCTTGCAAGGTTGCTATGAACATATGCATCCTATCCATCATTTTTTTTTTTTTTTAAAAAAAAAAAAAAGCCACTCATTAACTTTGACACTATATTCCATTAATACTACTTTAAACTGTGCTAGATATCTCTCAAAATGAGCTGGTGCATACCTATCACAGATGCAGGGGGTCTCATGGTGGGTTATAAGAGAAACTAGGAAGGCAAGTAACTAGCAGCTGCTCTTCTGACCTACGAAAGCTTGTTTTACTAATGGCTAGGGGAAAGGCAAAGGGGGTTATTAGGGGGTTTGAATAAAATCAGAACTTCAAAATCCATGCTATTCTATTATGAGAGCTTTAGGGCTACCAGTGGATGCTAGTGCTAGTACTCTTGTCTCTTGTGTATATATAATAAACACCGCTCTCCTGGTTTCTATAGCCAAAATCGCAACATGGGCAGTCACTCTGAGACAACGCATACGGTTCCACGGGAATTTCAGCTGGATCTTGATGAAATTGAAAATGACAACGGTACTGTCAGATGTGAGATGCCAGCACTTGTACAGCACAAACTAGATGACATCTTTGAGCCAGTCTTGATTCCTGAGCCCAAGTGAGTCTAGTTTTAACTCCTAAGTGAAACCAGTAGGACTACTTGAAAACTCTTTTGAGAAGCTGAATTGACCATGCTAGTTTCTACATTCAGACTTGTTTACACAAGAAAGTAGTGTCAGCTAATTTGAAGAGAGGTGTCAAAGCGACTGTCTGTTCTACTGTTCTGGAATCTGGAGGGCAGTTACTTCTAATGAAAAACCTGAGTTCTGCTTATGTGTTTTTATAGTAAAAGGATCTTGAGTTTATAAATGCATCATCAGTGTCTTTACAAGTAGTGCAATAGACATGTTAAAAGGAATGATTCCTTCCTTGAGTATCCTCTGTGAAGAATGAAATCCTTTTCCCTTATCTCTAAACTCTCATTGAAATATAGCAGTTCAGTGTAAATTATTCTCTCCAAAGAGTAATGAATCCTGTTTTCTTCAACTGTTTAGAATCCGTGCTGTGTCCCCACACTTTGATGACATGCACAGTAACACAGCTTCTACTATCAACTTTGTCATTTCCCAAGTAGCCAGTGGTGATATAAATACAAGCATCCAGGCTCTGGCACAGGTAAGCGAATTAAGGTAACAACTAATCACACTCTAGTAAACTATTGGTCTGCGAGGGTGATGAGTTGCACTGTGGTGGAGCAATCGCGTCAGGTGACGTGGACTCTGCTCAGAATCTCCCTGGTGACAAGACTAAGTGCACAGGGGCCATCTGACTCGCTTTAGCAATAGAAATTCCACTTGAATGATGTAGAATAGACTCTTAACACAGAAGCACTAAAAAAAAAAACAAAAACAAAAAAAATCCCAAATGTATCTCTTTGTTTTTGTCAAGTATCTGTGCTATAAGTTTGAAAAAGCCAGTTAAGCCAGTGAGACTTAACTTTTAAATGCAAAGTGTTTTACAGATCTTCAGCAAGAGAATTGTCTTGCCTCATAGCTTTTACATGTTTCTGGGGTGGCTTTAACTACTTGGAAGTATTTTATCCAGAAGATTTCATAAAGCTGTTAATTCCAGAATCCGTAATGCAACATTTCATGTTTTCATTTGTGTACAGGATAGGACTGCAGTTCTCTAAAAGATCAATAATTCGTTGTATTGGGATTAGCATTAGAAGTTTGTGGCTACTGATTTCAGGTGAAAGCTTAGAATACAAGTGCCTTGGCAAATGGATTGGTCAGGGCAAGACCTTTCCTATAGAAGAGTTTTTAAATTATAGTTATTTTGCACTGTTCGCATTATGTTGACTTTACTTGGGTGTTTTGTTTTTGAATCTTAGATTGATGAGGTTCTCAGACAGGAAGACAAAGCAGAAGCTATGTCTGGCCACATTGACCAATTCCTAATAGCTACATTTATGCAGCTTCGGCTAATCTACAATACGCACATGGCAGATGAGAAGCTAGACAAAGATGAGATAGTCAAACTTTACAGCTGTATTATTGGGAGCATGATCTCGGTAAGGCTTTGACTTAAAAGTTAAGGTGAAGAGCAAATAATTTCTGTGCAGAAGTTGCAGGAGAATGGAATGGTTAACTTACTATTGAGTCTTATTTATGAAGGTTTGTTGCTAATTGTCTGCTCACCAATGCATCTTTTGAGAGGGAGAGGGGAATGAGAAATTGGGGAAGGGAGGAAGGTCTGTTTGTTGCTTCTACAGAATACAGCCACTCTAACACTTTTATTAAGCTCTGTTTTAATATTCCTTACCTTTTGAGTGCTTAGTTGGTGGCCTAAGTATTTTCAGAAGTCACTCAGTCGAAATAACTTTCTTCCTAGTTGCATTTTTATTGTTTAATATTGAGGGGATGGAGGGATGTCAAATGGTTTGACAGTGTAGTCTAGATAAATCCCTACAGTAAAGCTTTGCGTGCAGGGAAAACTTCTAATACTGTCTTCAATTTGTAGCTATTTCAGATAGAGAGTCTGGCTCGAGAGGCCTCCACTGGTGTGCTGAAGGACCTAATGCATGGTCTTATTACATTAATGCTGGATTCTCGGGTTGAAGACCTTGAGGAGGGTGAGCAGGTCATCCGATCAGTCAACCTCTTGGTAGTGAAAGTTCTGGAGAAGTCTGACCAGACCAACATCTTGAGGTATATAATGAAAATTGTGCTATTACTGCTTCTCTTTACCCATTCTTGTGTGTTCCTCGAATGGCTGAGTTTGTTAGTCATTCTGTAAGCAAAGAATGATGTCTGTAGAATCATTCCGCTGGCTAATGAAGCATTATCACTGATCGTCAGTGGTGATCAGAATTTGACTGCACAATCTGCACAGCTGGAGGCAGGCTAAACGAACCAGCTTAGTATGATTTTATGTCCGTTGTAGTTCAGCAGACTGCCTCTTAAACTCACATAACATACTAGAATGAAAGAAAGAGCCGTTACGCAACGTGACGTAAACTGCTGGACAAACCCCAGTCTCTGGTGTGGTATTCTGTGGGGAATTGGCATCTATTTTTCTGTGGAGCGCTTTCCCTGTGTAACTATTATAAATTTATTCCTTCTAGTGCTCTGCTTGTTTTGCTCCAAGACAGTCTGCTAGCAACAGCCAGCTCTCCTAAGTTTTCAGAACTTGTCATGAAGGTGAGCCTGTAGTAGAGGTTTTGAACTTACTTGGTTTATCTGAATCAGCTTAGCTGAAACAACAGATATGTTTTAAAAAAAAAAATTGGTGACCATAACTTGAAATATTTCTTACAACTCCTATAATTATAATCTTATAATTAGATGTTACATATACTGACGACTTGTATGCCAAGAGGGAGCTTAATACCTGCTAATAGTTTACAGAAGCTTGTGCACACTAACACAAACTCCATACAGGGGTGTGCAGTCACCTGCTGGACTTATTTGCTTAGGCACAGCGCTGTACTATGGATTCAAACAGTCCCAGGCTGGAGCTGGCTTGTATTTTGTCATCTCGAAGGATAGGCAGAGTGAACATGCAAATGTTTGCGTTTAAAGCATGGGTGTGATCTTTTTTTTGTAATACAACACCCTTTTGTATCTGGCATGATTTAAAGACAACTTCGGTGTTCTTAATGAGGTTAAACCTAAAGAACCCACGCTATGTGTGGGTGTACATAGCGCATATGCATTATCTGCTGAAATTTCTTCATGCAAAGCGTTCAGTCTCCTGTTATTGGTAGAGAAGTCAGCACTGCTTTTGTGCATCAGCTCTAAAGAAGGATCTGGATACAGTACAGCTAGTTACAAAGAGAAAGTATGTACCAGTGCAAATATAGCTTGAGCAGGCAGACCTGCATCGTGTCTGCATGCGGCAGCAGAGTGAAATGACAATTTTGTGTAATCTCTCCTTATATAATTAAATGCTTCTTCCTTGAGTTGTCTTGCTTTAAGTCAGCCTCTCGTTCCAGTGTCTGTGGAGAATGGTGCGACTTCTTCCGGAAACCATTAATAGCATCAATCTGGATCGCATTCTACTGGATATCCACATTTTCATGAAGGTCTTTCCCAAAGAGAAGCTGAAGCAATGTAAGAGTGAGTTTCCTATAAGGACACTGAAGACTCTGCTTCACACGCTGTGCAAGCTGAAAGGGCCCAAGGTCAGAGCAGTCGCTAGTCATGTACTTTTAAATTGGATGTTCATGCAGTCGCTAAAGCTTTTCCTTCTTTTTTTTTTTTTTAATTTATTCCCTTTTTTCTCTTTTTAGATCTTAGATCATTTAACAATGATAGACAACAAAAATGAGTCTGAGCTGGAGGCTCACCTGTGTAGAGTAATGAAACACACCATGGACCAGTCTGGAAGCAAAGCTGATAAGGATACAGAAAAAGGGGCTTCTCGCATAGTAAGTAACGTAAATGTGTTGGTAGGGAGAGGGAATGTAAAGCAACTTATTTAAGAAACAAGCTTGATTTTGTGATTGTGGAATATGAAGTAGTAATTGCCTTTTAAACATGCAACTAGTGTTGGAAATACTCTTCTAGTTTCCCTTTTATTTGTGGCTGTTTTGGGAACTTGCAGTGTGTTTCTGTTACTACCTGAACATTCTGTGCACATCCCAGGCTGAAGTGCTCTCCAGGACATTCAGGTGTGCAGCATAGGTTTCATGCTGCCTCATACTGCATTTGATCTACTAAAAGTTAACCATACCCAAAACAGGTTTTGAACACTGGCTTCTCAGGAGTCCTACGGCTTGATGACGTCCTTGCTGTCATTCTTTGTAAACAGTGGCAATGTAAAACCCTACTCGCTTCAAGGTTTTCTTCCTCTTGGAAGCTCTGTATCCAGCTAGCAGGTCTGAGGGCACTGTGGGTTCGTCTAACTTCCCTTAATTTTTATTCACTTTGTTTTAAGAAGTTTCCTTTTATTTATTTAGGAGGAAAAGGCTTCGAAGGCCAAAGTTAATGATATTTTGGCAGAAATATTTAAGAAGATTGGCTCCAAGGAGAACACTAAGGAGGTAAGTGCTCCCTTCCTGCAAGGAGGAGGGCATGATACATTAGAATGGTGTATGCAACAGCTGTAGTAACGCACAGGAACTCTTCCCTCCCAGGGTCTGGCAGAGCTCTACGAATACAAAAAGAAATATTCTGATGCAGACATTGAGCCCTTCCTGAAAAACTCCTCCCAGTTCTTCCAGAGCTATGTGGAAAGAGGCCTCCGGCTGATAGAAACAGAACGGGAGGGGAAAGGACGCATTGCTGCTTCTACAGGTACATGTCATAGCAAAACTGATTGATTTATGAGAAGCAGAGATATAAGGAGAGCAGTTACATGTCCGCTGGTAGAAACTAATATTTGCAGATGTTTATGGATTTCCAAAGCAAGTCACGTATTTTCTTGGCACTTGTGTTGCTTCATGAGGCACAATTTGCAGGGGCTATGCATTCTTTGTTTACAAAAAAAGATGTTATAACCATCGTCACACTAAATGTAGAAAACATCTGAAAGGCTTAGTGAACAAGTGGTTCTAATTCGTATCCTGTAATGTGGGTTGAACATTAGCCTGTGCTTCATGTGTGTGGTATCAAGAATTGTTTCTGCGAAGTATACAGTATAACAGCAGCAGCTTTCAGGTTCTCCTTTTACCTTTTGGTTACTAAAATGGTACAGGAGGTTTTCTGATAGAGTATCGTTTACTGTGGAATCAAAAAGTTTATTTTAAATAACTTGAACTGTTTCTATAGCAGTCTTTGTGATGACCCCTTTCCAATAAATCAGCTTTTTAATTGGATAAATTACTGTAAAACACTTAGTTTGTTAGTGAGTCTTTTCATTGCAGATAAGCACAAATGAGTATTTAATGCACTATTAGGGAGGGAAGGTGACAAATGATTAGCTGACAGTAAAAACTGATATACAGTCTGGCAAAACTACCTTCAACTTTCATTTCTTTCACATTTCACAGTGTCCTGTGAGACTTTAGCTTTTTCTTCTGCTACTGTTCCTTCTCCTATCCCTGTATTGTAAATTACTTTAGGAAGACGATGTAAGTTTCTTTCAGAACCTCCTAAATGTATCTGACTAGATAGGACAGAAAATTCCACCTTTCATCCTAAAAGTCTGTACAACCAAGTTAGTTCAACAGTTAGAGATTTCAAAACAGAATTTATGTGCCCCAATTTTGTCTTTTTTTTTTTCCCCCTTGCTAACTATAATAGTTTGATATAATAAAGGATATTGTTCCATCTTGCAACTGTGCTTTATTTAGACTAAAGTATAAATGCTTAACCTTAATTCTCCTTTTACGTATTTTAAATACCCTTGCAGTAAACTAGTGAAAACAAATCCCTGTCCACGCCAAGTCTTAGAACTTGCCATTCATTTCAGAATGGAAAGGTTTTTTTCATAATTTAAAATCCTTTCCTAGTCTTTTGGTAGGGAAGCTTTAAAAACCTTGCTACCTGCCTTCCAGAAATCACTATTTCAGATGGAATTGGAAGAAGCAGCAGCTTGAAGTTACCCGAACGAGAGGTAAAGAGGGGTTAGAATCAGTGGTGAGGTCTGCCCAGAAGTACTACTAAACTTAGAAAAAGACAGAAGACTCCAAATATTTCCCATCCTGCGAATTGCTGAGTTCTCTCTGTTGGACATCATGGTTACTGCTGATCCACATCTGCTGATCAGCATCTTCCTGTTCCCCCACTGTCGTCTTCAGCTGTCGGCTTCAGCACTACTTCTGGAGCTACTCTGCTGCCGCTTCTTTAATGTCTCAATTTCTTTTCTTGGTTTTCAATTGTCACTCTTGCAAGGAAGTGAAAGAGCTGATATGCCTATACTAGCAAATGCTTGGTAATTTATAGGTTTGTTGATTCTTCATCCATTGCATCTTATTTCAAGGAACTGACCAAAAGGCTTACACTTTTTTGATGGTTTTAATCTTTTTTTTTTTTTTTTTTTACTTTTGTTTTTCCTCCCCCCTTCCCCTCATCCTCCAGGAATTTCTCCTCAGATGGAAGGAACGTGTGTTCCTGCTTCTACCCACACTGTATCTTCATCTATAGGAAACACAAATGGGGAGGAAGTGGGGCCTTCAGTTTACTTGGAAAGATTAAAAATCCTCAGGCAGCGTTGTGGCCTTGACAACGCAAAGGTATTGTACTTGACAACACTTGTAAATCCCCAGGGGAGGCACTTCATTTGCACTTTTTTTAAGAATTCAAATGACTGTTTTTTCTGTGCCAAAGGCAGATTCCAGTGAGAATTGATGGTATTTCATTACACTGCATGTCCTGGCTGTTTACTGCATGTCACCATGCCAAGTATAAATGGCTTTAAACTCATTACTGGCCAAGCAGGCTTATGTCTCAGTCCACTCTGTTTGCAGCACTGGTGTACATGCAGGCTGTTTCTACAGCCCTGTAGTTTGATATCTTCCCTTGCCACGTAGTTGAGTCTCAGAAAGGTTCAAATAACTTAACTGCTGTTCTCTAAAGGTTAACATGTATTGATCTCTGTTTGAGTTGAAGGGTGTGGAAATTCTAGATCTTTCTGCTCCAAAACAACCATAAGAGCTAAATGAAAACTTTGAATGAAGTTTTATATATTTTGGGTGTATGGATACTGAGACACAGAAATGCTGAATGAGCTTAGTACTGGAAACCTGTGGGCCAAAATTTCTAACCGTTTGGTGATGGATGTGTTAGGAATCTAGTGCCAATTACTGAAGTTTGCGCTCGGCCACATGAAAAGTGATGTTCGCTCTAGGAATAGTCATCCAGGCACATCACTGTTTTAACCTTTAACACAAACCTGCATATCAGTGAGGAGGGGAAATGTTTCCTAGATGATAGTAACAAGGTAATTAACGCAGATGGAAGTATCAGTTGGTAAAAGAACACTGAGTTGACATTGTAAGTCTTTGGCAGGGTGGATCTTGCCAATCAATCCAAGTTTCCTCTTCTCATTTCTCCAGAAGACTCATTGGTTGTTGATGCTGCACGTAGGCATGGACTTTCTTCTTGTGGTGGTAGAATTCAGGCTGTTCAAGACTGCAGTAGGCCATCTCAGTAAAACACTGGTCTGCTGTGAATTTTTGATCTTTAAAGACTGTAGTTCCATTGTCAGTCCCTACTGACATCAAGCTAAACATGAACTACTTAAATGATAGCAATTGAGTATTGTAGTTAGCTTTGCGTGGTTCTGCCTTTGATGGCAACTAATTCTATCGCTCCAGGTCATCTGTGTTGTATTGCTCCTTCTCTTTCCTCTGTTTTTTAGTGTTTCCTGTGAAGATGAAAAGCCGTTGATTATGGTTTGTACTTCTTATGTGGCTTTTGCCACTATCTGTCTTAACGCTTCACTTTCCTCCCCCGTAGCAGGAAGACAGACCACCTCTGACGTCTCTGCTCTCTAAACCAGCAGTCCCTACGGTTGCATCCTCTACAGATATGCTTCACAGTAAGCTCTCCCAGCTCCGTGAGTCACGGGAGCAGTACCAACATCTGGACCTGGACTCCAATCAGACTCATTCCTCTGGCATTGGAACTACCCTGGCTTCACCCTCTTCTGCAGCAGCTAATATTGATGACTTGAAAAAAAGATTGGAGAGAATAAAAAGCAGTCGCAAATAGAGATGCGAGAGAGAGCATCACTGTTGCTCGGGCTGTCTTCAGCTTTAGTTTACTAAACTAGAAGTCTTCATAGTTAAATGGCCTCATTTAGGCCTAATGTATACAAACTGGTTTATGTATAATACAGTGGATTTTGGGGGGTTGAGTCATTGTGGCACAAGTATTTGTACATACTCTGCTTCTCAATGAGCATCTCTTTGACAATAGAAGGCTGTCTGTGTATTAGTTTTAGTGTACAGACCTGTAAACAACCATCCTCTTGCTCAGACTAGTTTCTCATAACTTGTTTTTTTATTTGTAAAATTGTCTTTAAGATCTTTTCCTAGTTCTTAACTCTTAGAAGATCTTTAGTGATTTCACTTTTAATTTTGTGAATTCTTCTCCATGTAATCCTTGAACTGTTGATTCTGTATGGACACATGGCATGAAGTAACTAATTTAAGTGTCTTTTGTAAATAAAGTTTGCATTAACTATACCAGCCTCTGTAGGAACAGCAGTGACTGCTGGTTAGAGAAGTCACTCTCTATTCCTGAATGCCAGTGACTGGGCGTCTAGAAAGTGAACTAAGCTTGACATGAACCTTGGGGTTTGGATATGTTATAAGGAAGATGAGTGAGTATATACTTACCTGTGGGTGCAATCCTGAGACTTTGCACTCTTACTTCTATGAGCAGTAGTGCATTTTTCATATAGTTGCTTTTTTTGTTTTGGAATATGTTTCTGTAACTTTGAGAGTAAGTTGAGAATATTTAGTTTGCTGAAATGCTTATTTTAAATTATCTAGTCCTTGTGATGCCTTTACCCAGCTTAAGCATAGTCCCCTCTGTGTACAAATGCTTTCTTTGAGGGAGCCTGCTGCTGTTGATATGGAATAGATTAGCAGTGATGTACAGTCAGTGGACTCATTTATCCTGAACTTACTTGGTTAAGCAGTCTTCCTCTTGCAGTTTTCAAGTGCAGGTAGACCTCGCCATCACATTCTTTTTGCTCTTAAACATCTGATGTCAGCAAACTCTACTATTTTGTATAACTAAGACACCTGGTAGTGCTAGTCTACAAAAGCTGTAGCCACTGCTTTTTTTGAAGCCACTTTTGCAAGAGTGTCTTCTGACTAGCCTTTTTCAGAAGCTACAAGTATGAAGATTAAGACTTAACGCTGTGTAGCCTTTCTAACCCTTTCATCTCTAGGGAGGTGATGTGTTTTCACCTTACTACTGCACTTCCATGTGAGAGCTGGTTGTGAAACATAAATTGCACATCTGTTCCATAGCTAGAACAGAGTTATTGAAGAGTTGGACAGGCAGGCTTGAAACAGCACGCTTCTGCTCTAGATTTTAATTTGTTCCGCGTAACTGCTGCTTTTGTTGTTTGCTCTGTGGACCAGCAGTCTCTGCATTAGGGCTGTTACTGAAACTATCTTGCCTGATTACAGTAAAAATGTGGCTTTAAATTAGTACCTGTACAACAGATCTATGCCAGAGCTTCTGCAAATGGCTGAAATCTTCCTTTTACAGGACCCCTAGGCTGGGGTTGCAGTTGACATAATACTGCTTGGTGCTTTGTACACTGTGATAGCAGGTGACTTGCGAGTGTTCTCCATCCTGTGTTAATTGACATGATGCCATTTATTGCTCCACCACCTCGATTTAGTAGTCGCAGTCTCCCCTCCTAACCTGAAGTGGGCATGCACTTTCTTGTGGAACAGAGCTGTATGAGAAGTGGAGGTTTGGCCCTTATTGGTAAGTGCTGAGGTTCTGCGCACGTAAACGGGGGCTGTTTGTGAATAGTTTGTGTTGGCTGGCACTAGAGTTACTGCCACTACCTCTCAATTACTAGCTGCTTTTTGAAACTTAATGACATTTAAATTAATCCATATGTTCCTTTACCATGTCCAGCAGACGTTCTGAAGAGCTATTTGTTAATTAGCTCAGGATGTTAAAACAGCAATGCCTGCAAACCTGCATATACGACTATTTTCAATTTGAAGCTGAATTGGAAGTGAAATACAGGAATAATTGAGTAGCAGAAGATATAGTCGCTTACTATGAATGAGTTTTTGCCCTGTGTCTCTGTAGTGTTTGGTTGGACTCGATATCCTGGGAGTTCTGAACTAAAACTTGTGCACATAAATTAATAAAGCCTCATCTTTAGCCCAGACAATATTTAAATAACATTAAACTGAATTTTAAAAATTATTCCTCTGTATTGTTTGTAACAAGTCAGTATTAACAGTAACTTACTCCAGAAACTGCATGGTCCTGGTTCCCCTCTTAGATATGCAATTTCTCACAGATTATTAGATAGCGGTGAAAGGGTGAGGTTAAAATTTAAAAATTAGAAGGGCTGAGTATTTTCAGCATCCAATGCCTGTGGTTATCAATGACTTCAAACAGTCGTGGAACTTGAGCTCTTGAGGTTTCATTCATCAGATGTCTTTGAGACGTTGTATTTATGCTTTCTTTGGGCAGTCAGATTGGGCTGTCTTCAAGTTGGTTCCCAAATGAGCCATCTTCAAGGAGGTGGCCAGACAGTAATTGATCAGTAACTTTGTTTATATCCAACTCCTTTCAGGTAGTTACCTCTACTTTCACTTTTTCAACACAATCACTCTGCTTCTTAACACTCTGTATGAAGCACAACAAAATTTCACTGCTGCCTGTTTCTGTGACTTGATGGCGCTGTGAATGAGGAGTTTAGGGATGTGGTGTCATAGGGAGCATGGACAGTTTCCAAATCTCGTGATTACTTTAAGAGAAAATTGGTCTGAACAAATTGGCTAGTCAAGACTACGTGTTTACTGCTGTACTGCTGGGTCCTCAGTGGTCCACAAATGCTGCTAAAGAGGAGTTTATGAAAGAACTGAGCTGCTTTTGGGAGTGATCCCTCAACAGGCTTTGTAAGACAACCAAACAGGAATAGTGCAGGATGCTTCCATTGGAGGCCCTTTTGACAATGACTGTGTGTGAATTGCTTGCTTCTGAA
This sequence comes from Calonectris borealis, assembly GCF_964195595.1. Classification (NCBI taxonomy): domain Eukaryota; kingdom Metazoa; phylum Chordata; class Aves; order Procellariiformes; family Procellariidae; genus Calonectris; species Calonectris borealis. Next base: position 44,944,415 of record NC_134316.1, on the reverse strand, counting down.
TCTCGTTATGCAGGTGGAAAATACACTTTGAGGACCCAGCACCACCTGCCGTGTAGAAAGTTACTGCCATAGAGTAATGGAAGTGCCACGTAATGTATTCAAGCCCCTATTCCTCTGTAGGATGAATTGCATACAGCTGGCATCTGTAACTTAAGATGCTAACCTTGCGAACGGTGATGCTGGTATTTGTCGTCTGCTATTGTAGCTGAGAACAACGTCTGTCTTCTCAAAACAGGTTATAGTTGCTTTACTTTTGACATTGGTATTGGTGTTTTGTGTAATGCCACAATTCCTGGAGGGTGATTACCTCCAGTACATTCTTGGTTGGATTTCTAGAACAGAAAATGAGTTGACTTGAAGGGAGGAAATGGACAGTGCCTGAGGGTGCAATCGTACTTAACTGTGACTGACTTAAGGCCATCATCTGAGGTCTAAAATCTGTTGGTGATTATAGCTGATAGCAGGGAGGAGAATTTGTTTGAAGCACAACAGGTAATTAGCAGTACAACTAGTGCCATTCTGTTCATACTCCTGGCTACTGTACAGGATTCAAGTGCAACTAAACTCAGCATGAACAAAAGGAAGAACATGGGTTTCAGAACTTTTATTTTCAAGGGAGAATACTTTGTTTTGTTGAGTTGTAAGGATTTAACTGTCTTACTTCATAATCTTCTATGCTTATGTTTTTAAGAAGTGGAGCATTGTAGCAAAACTGAGAGCAAGCAAGGTAAACGCTTCTCTATCGTGTTTCGATGACTTTTCGCATCCATTTTTTCATGCGGAATACATGGGTATAAAATCCATATTTGCCGTCTCGGTCACAGCCTTCTCCCCATGAAACTATTCCCACTTGATACCAACGGTTGTTGTCTGGGTTCTAAAGCAAAGAAAAATGGGATTGGCACAAGGAGCAAGAGACTGTCAGATCTAAGCCTTATATGCACCCCAGCCTGTTTAGTGATGGATACTGCTTCGCAATTCAGACTGGCATCTGCTAGATAACGTAGCTTGTTGGGGTAATTTTGTCTCTACTCTCAAACCTCTAAGTGAGAATTGGCCATCACTTGTGCGTTCTGCAGCTGATCTCTCTATGTGCTGAGAACTCGGTACAGAAATGGGGCTGGATGGCTGCAGGGTTCATCTCAGTCGCTCAGCTTGAGCGTGAGATGGGTTTGCTTCAGCAGAGATGGTCTCCATCTCTGCTGCTCTTTTTTAGACTATGGTGAAAGTTCAGCATAGCACAAACCCAGCTCCACTTGCTGAACATACCTTCATTACAAAAGGTCCCCCGCTGTCCCCTTCACAGGCATCTCCTCTCTTTGTCTCTTCAGGAGCGTAACCTACAGGCAAGAAGAAAGTCGGACGTTTGACTGTAGGGGGAGTGGCTGGTGTTGGCCATCTTTTCCTTGAAGTATTGCTGCATAAGTTTTCTGAGAGCCATGAGATTGCTTACTGCTTCTGCCAACTATTGGACTTAAATTTAGAAAACTGCTTTGGTTTTTATATTATATGTAAAACAGCTAACTCTGCTTCTGTCTTTGTAACATTCCTGAATCCACCATATTCTTCCACCCTCTGCGCTCTCATTCCTGTTTTCTTCCATCAGAATTGCTGTTAGTGTCAGCTGCCACTGTGTCCAACAGCTGTAGCTTGAGCTACCGTGCCTTTCTCTTGTCTCAGAAACTTCTGTGTGTGTAATATTCCAGGTACCCTATTCTTTCATTCTATTTACTATGGAGACACATCGCCGTCCTCACTTTCACCTTCCTGTCGTTCTGCAGGCTCTGCTCTTTCTCTCCCCCAACTGACTGTCTTCCTGCAGTCTCGCTATGAAGAGGAAAGGGATTTCACTTTAATTCCTGATGAACTAGACAGTATCTTTGCATTTTCCCATCACCCTTGTCTCTCCTTTTCTGCTGTATGTCTGCATCTCAGCTATTTTTCAAGAATGTTGTCTAGAAAAAGAAACCATAAGAATGCTGTATTGTCAGTATACTCATGAAATTGGCTTCCATCCTAACTCAAGCAATCGTATGTGTTATTAGATGCAAGCAGCACAAACTCAGTCAAAAATCATTGGAGGTTTGCTTGCAGGAACTGAACAAGTCTGCACAAATGAAGAATACAGCAGAAAGTATTAAACCGGTACAGAAATCTATAGTCTCTTTGTATCTTGAATTCTGTGTTCACGTCTATTCTCTCTCAAAAAGGGTATAGTGCCAGAAGAGATTTAGGAAGGTACAACAAGGATTATCAGAAGTACAGAATGCCTTCTGTATCAGGAAGATTAAAGAAATGCTTCTCAGCTCGGAAGAGAAAATGACAGAGCTGTAAAGGGTCCCTAAAATAGCATATGACACGGAGAAGAAATATTTTTTCTTAAGTTATGAGTATAGATGTGTACGTCTTCAAATTTGTTAGACAGGAAATTTAACAGAACATGAGGAATTACATTTTTCACACATGCCTAACTAATCTGTGGAGCCTGTTGCCACAGAAGTTGTGGGTGTAAGTATGAATAGGCTCCAAAAGGTTGAGACAAGCTAGTAGAGAAGAAAGGGTTATTTGGCTACTGCGTAGGATAACTGGTGTGCAGCCTTTAATTTAGGAAGTCACTGAACTGTTCCATATACTGGTGAAAAGATAATTTTACATGTTGCTGATATCTAGCAGAGTGGTGCCATTAGGCTAGTTAGCCCGACGTAGCATGGTGCTACAAACTTTATTCATAGCTTTAAGTTCCCCAGCCTTCATGTTTTCTGAGAGCTGAAGAAGTTCTTATCGTAGGAAAATTATTCTTTATGGAGGGCATTTACAAATTTACCAGAACGTGACCTTGCAGCGTGAGCCCTACCAGGAGCTCAGAGGCCTTGTCTTCCATGGCAAGTTGGCCTTGTGTCTCCGGTGCTACTTACCTGCGCAGAACATATTGTCGGTGACTTTAACTTTGGTGGATGCCTTACAGGTATCTTGATCTACAATGGGCACGTTGACCTGTTGCAGAACTGTGGGGAGGTTGCTTGGGCTAGTGGCCCATGTTTCTTTCAAGTTTCCCCAACCAGTTACTCGTCCTTTGTAACCTGCCAGCATCAGCCTGTGGAAGGAAGCACGATTATAATCAAATGTATTGTAACAGCGTTCTCCTGTCTGGTTCCCTTGCTGCAAATAGCCTAAGTAAGGCTATTTTTCTGACTTTTTTTTGAAGGCCCAAAGGAGGCTTTTTAGCCTGCATTTTTAGGACCGTGGGATAGCCTCCTCACCTCCGCACGACCTCTTTGGTAGGCAGGCAGACAGGATGGATGTAGTCACTGAAGATGATGGGTCTCTTCAAGTGCATGAGTGCAATGTCTCGATCCATGTTGTCTTTCCAGTTGTACTTGGGATGGATGATGATTTTATCCAACAGAGCAATTTTCTCTTTATTCTTTTCATATCTGAAATAGTCATGAAGGAAAGAACTCGCTGTACAGTAGCAACTGAGAGTCTTCTGGCGTTCATGATACTCTCAGGTGCTGTGTAACCTCTGAGACAATAGTCTCTCTTTGCAATGGAGCGCCCCTTTAGACTTTCCATGCTTCTGCCCTCCCTTTCACTTTAACCTTTAGGATCATCAGCAAGAGCAGCAAATGACAACTCCGTTAGATCCCATTATCGAGAGGCATGTGACATTGGCTATACATGTGTCCTTGGATACTGAATGATAGCCCAACCTCATTGTATCTCATCACTCCAAGAGGAAGGCTATTTCACTCTCACTTCATCCAGGCTCTTACTTTGCCCTTATGTGCTTGCCAATCCGCACCAAGATGTCATTTGTAGTTAAGTTCTTGTCCCACGGTGGATAATAAAGACAATGAGCAGCAGTCAAGATCCAGCTGTCACTGATGAGGCTGGCACCACACAGCAGCTCTTGAGGACTCTTTTTGTAGAGCATCACCTGCCTGAGAGACAAGGAGGGAGGAAGACTTAGCAGGACTAACGGCGTGGCTGGCTGAATCTGTCTTGGTGTCGTGTAGAAAGAGCTGAATTTGCAGTGAGCAGGGAGGAGCGTTGCGCTATACTGACGAAGACAACTGCATAGGTGGCTCTCTAGCAAAAGTCTTCCCTGGGCATGTATATTCTGTTTAGTAGGCCATTTACCCTATTTCCTTCACCTGGAGAGGTTTCTCATCCTCTCTGCTCCAGCAAAGCTGGAAAGAGGAAGAGACAAAGATGAAACACATCGGCACTCTTGCTTTCCCAGATGGTTGCGTACTCAGCTCAAGAGGGGAGTTTCCAGCTATTTTAGTACGGCCCTGTCAACCGCTTGGAGAAGCTTTGGTTGAAGCCATAATGCCCTTGTGCTGCCTGAGATGGGACAGCCCTTTTATTTTCCCCTGCTTGAACTGAAGAGAAGAGAGAGACAATTCCCCGTGAAGGACTATGCAAAGATAACGCTTACCAGGGGGAACTGCCAACTTCTGCATCGTCCCCACACACAATTCTGCTGCTTGCGTAGGACTCCAGCAGCTCCTTCTCACCTTTGTCCGTTACCTTTTTCTTCTCAAATAAAGGACGAGTGCCGCAGTCTGAAAAAACAGGCGATCTGGCTTTGTTACTCTACCTGATTCACAGTGGAGAAATGTTGTCTGCAGTCAGCATGCTAAGCTGGAAGAACCTAGGAAGGAAATGCCTACTAGCTCCATGATCGTAACCGGAGATTGACTTCTGAGGGTCCTTCAAGGAATTTAAATATCTCCCCCCACTTTTGACAGCATTTAGCAAGCTGGTGTTTCTGAGGAACAGTGAGTGCCCTGTGGGAAGAATCTGTCGCCTTTCTACAAACTGTGATGCCGTATCTGGAGTTTTTGCTCACCTGCTTCACCTGAACCAAAAGTTTTGTCATCAAAGAAGGTTTTGAACTCTTGAGAAAGGGTACTACGTCCTGATATTCCCTCCAACTGTTCGTTCCCATCCTCTAGCGAGCTGTCTGAGAGAGACAGAAAGACAAACATGGTAAAAGGCCTAGCTGCAGTTTCCGTAATTATCAGCAATGTTCATTTCCGCACACAGTGGGTCTGATGAAGGAATGATGTTTTAAAACCACTGCTCTTTTTAATGCTCCTTGTCCACCATTGTGAACTTTCGGGGAGAAGAGAACACCTGAGAGACGTAACAGCTCTATACATGTATGGCAGGTTAGTACATGTGATATTTGGACAAAGAGGACTTCCACGTACATGGTGCACGTGTCCATGCCTCCCAGGCCAACCTTTTGTTTGCATGCTGCTTTTGTTTGCCACTGCCTCGCAAGTGTGCCTACCCAAACCAATGCAGGCTTCTCACCACAGTAGTGCAGATCACAATATTCAAAGTTGGGTGGTTCATCTGTGACACACCAGACACCCTCATCGTCTCCGTCGGGATTTCGACAGTAATTCTCCAGCAGCTTCACCTCTGGGTCGATGTGTTTTCCATGGAGCACCTCTTTGGCTTTCTCAGAGTTCCATGGCAGGCACTTAGCTCCAGACACAGTGACCGAGAGGGTCCCGGTGTAAAGCATGCCTTTCTCTTCTTCACAGGGCTCCACTGGGGCTGGTGGTGGGACCCGTGGAGTAAATTCAACTGTCGTCCTTTCTTGACCTGGAAAGAGAAGGAGATGTGATTTAAGCCATAGCTTTCACTCAGAAGTACTGTTAGCAAATAGCACCGGAGCCCCTTTACTAAAGCCCAGAGTTCCATGGGGCATCCCATTATGTTTGGGGGTTCCCACCGTGCTCCCATGCATGTGGTGGCCCTCTACAATATTGCAGTGCCAGAGGTGGTTCTTTCAAGAGGAGATAAGGTGAGGCTGGCACTACTCATCACACTCCTCTGCCACTAAGATGTGAGGGACAATATTGTGTTCCTTTCTGGGGTATCTTTGAGAACCAGCCCAAGGGATGGGTAGGTGCCTTGGGCATCATAACGTGCTGCATTAGAGCCTCCAATCCCTTTCCTCAAATGTGTATCTAGACCATATTTGGGGGAGCCTTTTACCGTTATATGCTACTAAAATAGCAAATTTAACTTTTGCCAATGTTTCTATATCTAATGATAAGAGAAAAATCTTCCTGCCAGACTTTCCACACTTTTTCTTGCAAGCGTCCTAATGGCTGCAAGCTTTAAGCAGCATTTCCCGAGTGAGTGGGCACCAGATAATCTGTTCTGCGGCAGTTGCTTGGCCTCAAGCTGCCTTCTCCTTGTGCACTGGGGGAATCCTCATGCGAAGAGAGACCCTCTCTTTGACTACTCGCCCCGGGGCACAACAGCCACCGAGCAAGTAGCATTCACTGCTGCTTCTGAGGCTGCTTCTGTGTGAGATTGACTCATGCCAACATGATTGCAAAGGAACTGTGCACAAAAACTGATATCTGATCACCCCAAAGCAGAGCGGTATCTCTTTCCAGTTTGCCGTACTGCAGATCAGGGCAATGGTAATGATTTTTAAAACTTGAGAACACCCCTTGGTCAAAATGGTTGCTGGCCTCTCTGACTTTCACTTATAAGAGTCGTTGTCTCTAGTCTCTGCTTTTGGAAGAGAAACTTCTGCTGTGAGAAGGTTCTCTGCTTTCTACCAGTTCTTCTGAGATGGAAGCCAAGCCCCAGGAGAGACAGCTCTGTATTGTGGAGAAGAAGTGGGAAGGTTAAGTGTAGGGGGGTGGTTCTCCATCCTGTCAAGTGCAATGATGAGAGAAGGGCATCTTCTCTTTTCTTAAGATTGTGGGTATTAAACTGCACCCCTCCATACGAGTTAACGTTAAGGCAGGCAGTCAAGCACAAGCTGTAGTGGTTTTGTCCTAAAGGTGAGAGTTTAGACAAAAAAAACCAGTATGACTCATTGCTGCCACAAATTAGAGGTAGCTGAGCCAGGATTTTGGGGTGCTCCCGACAGACAAAACTGTAGTAGATTCCAGGGCACTGCTGACACAAGATTTAATTTCGATCTAGATCAGTGTAGTCTAGAGAAAACAACACATGGGAGGAATTTAGCCAAGGTAGATGTATGGGCAACTCAGTGACTTTTCCTCCTCAGCTCCTTTACCCTTTAAGACGCAGCTCCTCTACTCCGACTGACCTCTGTTCACGTAAGATCCTCCCTCTAACCCTCTCCCGTTCCTTGACACGTTCAGTATCAGTCTCGGTGCAGCGTTCCCTGCCGGTGAAGGGTTTGCTGAGGCTTACCGCATACTGGGATGGGACACTCCTCCCGTTCCACCGTTGGGTCTCGGGTGTAGCACCATGGGCCTTCTGAGTTGTTGTCTGGGTTCCTGCAGTAGTTCTCAATGAGGTTTGGATAAATGGTGGCATTAAATCTGCGAGAAAAAAGCTGGTTAGGTTAGAAAGGAAGGACGCCCTGGAGAACCCTTTAGGGGTGCGCGGGAGATGAACTTACTTAGGTATATGTGGATATTTGCTTGTCCACACTTGACATTCAATCCCTGATTTGGTGTAGCTAATTGTCCCCCGATAGTTCTGGCCCAGATCAAGAGAGCAGTTACCTGTCAAAATCCCGACGTGGTGTAAGCCAGGGCCAGGAGAAACGGACGTTGCATTTTTCAAGGTCAGAGGTACCATCCCACAAATCCCTTTAACTTTTGCTGCATGTATGAACCTGCACAAGCCCAGGCATTCCCTGCATGGGGTGGGAAGAGCACACAGCTTAAGCTCTCTCTGCCTCATCGCCCCGAGGCTTTGCTTTGGCTGTAGGCGCAGGTCAGAGCCCTTCTGAGAGGCCGGGCTTGGGGACGCCTGACTGTGTCACGGGGAGAAGGATATCCACCCCACGCGGTTTCAATGGGGGAGTTAGGCTGTTTGTGGAATGGTTAGTGGGGCAATAAAGAGGAAGAAAGGAATTTCAGACTGCCCTCCTGCTATTTTTCTTTCAGATGGCTTCACCACCTTTAGATGATTTTTTTTTTTTTCCTTACAAAGCAAGTTCCTGGCGCTCACTGTATCTGGAGATTGAGGTCAACATGAATTTCTTACCTTCTAGACAAGCATCCAGAACTGTCCTGGACTTTCTCAGGCCCTGACATACTAGCAAAATAAGAAGAAAGAAACACATTATATGAAAGGAATCCAAATAAGCATCATAGTTTGAACCAGTTTATCATCTAGGGACAAAACACAAGTACTTTGTCCTGGAAAGTGAGCTCTTGTAAGAGGGTAGGGAGCCATCTCTCCAGGGTGGGACAGTGCATCCTAAGGGATAGCAGAGCACCTGCAGGACTTGAAGTGACTTACCTTGGTATTTTGACCAAAATGCCTCCTGTAAAAAAAAAAAAAAATTAAAAATGTTATATTTAAGAGTAGAGACAAAGAACATCAGACCTTGCTTAGCTGCTGCAATTCAAACCAGTAGGAGAATGCCCCATCACAACAAATGGAACAGGCTAACCTAGCTCTGTTGACATCAACTACTACGGAGTCCAACCAATCTGATATAAAAGCACATTCCCACTCATCAGACTCAGGAATCAAGAGAGTACTGTTGTTTCTAAAAAGACCAAAGATGCTTACAACCTTCATCAACCTGCAGAGGAAGCAGAGCCTGTGCTACAGTGCAGAAGTCCAAGGAGCTGAACCTAGAACTTCTAAAGCCACAGATCACACGTAGGGCTTGCTCAGTGATTTGGATCTACATCTCTGCTGTGCAGCCTAGGGGTGATGGCTTTAGAAATACTCCACAGAGATTGTATCTTGCTGGCTTAGACTCCTAACTGTTCATCTGTTTACTGTTGCGTTCTTGGGTGTGGAATTCAGCACGGATACTGGCCTGGGGGCTAGGAGCAAATCCCAAAAGGATGCAGAACAAATTTAGCAGAGTGAGTGAGTCTGAAAGCCAGAAAAAAGGGACGGGCTGTGTCAAAGCTTCAGCTCAAAGGAGCTTGAGGCACCTGCACTCAGTGTTTGGTTGCTAAGCCAGCTCTTCCGTGAGCGTCTGGGGCTGCGGCAGTTTGAATGTGTGTGGCACCGTGCTGAACTAGTGGAAGTGGATGATGGTTGAGGGAAGACTCTCTCCTTTTCACTTCATGCCTAAAATAGAGAGGGAGCGAAAAGAACCTGAGCTCTGAGCTGCATTCCCCGGAATGGCTCCAGGAGGGAAACTCCCTGAGGAAGCCCGAGCTCTCTTTGGGGCAGATACGCGTCAGCTTCATCTTTGTATCACAGAACTGAGTCTCAGCGCCTCACTGCGTGTGCAACCTGCTGGTCTCTACAGGTTTCTTGGGACCACCCGTGTCCCCTGTACGTACCGTCTGAACGGTGGATTCGAGGGCTTCAAAAGCCTCCTCGTAACTGCATGTCTCCTCCAGGCACTCTCGCTCCAGGTTTCCCTTAAGCATCTCTTCCAGAAATCCCTTGTTGGCACGTCGTGGGCGCTTGAGCAGTGACAGTGCCTCCCCCTTTTCCAGGAAAACTACCGGATCAGAACACTGCCAGTCAAAGGGGTGCTCGCAGCGGGAGGGACCCTTTGTCTCCCCTTGCAGTTTCCAAAAATCACACCCAGCTGACATGATGATCCCACAGCCCAGTCTCCCCCAGTGCAGAGAGGAGAAGCCCTGGCAGGACCCATCAGGTCCCCACCTGATGATCAGAGCAGGCTCTCTAGAACTCATCCGTCAGGGTTGGCATCACTTAGGCAACAGCAGTGACAGGAATCCCCTGCTATCCTCAGCAAAGCTGCTCTGCTCGTCTGCACTTAGGTAGAGTCTTGTTTGCTTGGAGCCTGCTACTGCTCCCTGCCAGCCACTCAGGACCACCGCGATAAGCACAGCTTGGTTCCATCTTCATGTTCAGAGACCTTGATTTGAGACCTGTAGACAGGTCTTCCCCCACACAGCAGTGGGTCGGCGAGGACTTAACCTCATATTAGGAAAAGCTAGATGAAGTAGAGGTTCTGATAAGAGAAAGGGAGCAGTGAGCCGGAAGGCTGCACACTGCGTATGACCTAAAGTTTAGATAAGGGACAGCTGGGGAAGCAACGGAGAATTGCAGCCGCCCAGGTCAACTGAGGAACTCTAGCCCAAAAAGGCCCACAGTTGTGCTACACAAGGTCCTGGGCTGAGCCACATTCCCCTTTCCCACCGTCTCCCCACAAAATCCACCGAGCCGTTGTCACCAGCCATCCCTGCCGGCTGCTGGATGCTGCTGCATCCTCCTGCGCAGGAGAGCCCTACGCTCACTCCACTCTTGGCACCCTTTCACACCCAACTTCAAGCTTTTAGAAGCTTCCCTTGCCTTACCGAGAAAACCTGCCACTGGCTTTACCCCTGGAAAGAAATAACCCCCTCTTTTTTCCTTCTGTCACCCACTGATACTGCCCTTCTCCCTGTGCCGTTGAGTCTTACCTCCGGCATGGCTCAGCGTGAGGTGCAGAAGGCTGGAAAAGAGCAGGCCCCTCAGAACGCTGGTTTTGTCGTGCGCCATGCTGTACAGCCCTGGCTGCAGGGGAAATGCAAAGGGAGCAGAATAAGCGGAGTCACAGCCCCGCTGGGTTAATATTGAACCAGAATGAAGAAACAGGACTCCAGAGGTCGTGGTGTGTCAGGGACAGTGGGACTGAGGTTCCTCTTATCCCTCCTCTCTTGGCATCTCTCCCTCCCTTCAGGGCATCTTCATTTTCTTACTTAATTGGTGGAAGCCAAGCAAAATGTCTCTGGATCCCCAGAGGACTAAAATTAGCATCCCATTTCATAACAGGGAAGACGGCATGAGGAATGAGAGGACAAGCTTGTCCCAGGGCACAGGGAGAACTCGGGCTGGCACGGAGAGGTCTCTGCCAGCTCACAGCCACGCCAGCCGGAGCAGCTCACACCTTCTCCCTCAGTGCCACTCCGTTCCCCTGCAGCTCTTGGCACCATCGCGGCTTCCCCACCGTGCTGGCTCACGTCCCTGCCGCTGACTCTTCTTGGAGGCTGTACTCCAGTAGCCTCGCACGCAGCAAGACTTTGAGAGCTCCTCGGCCGTTCCCAGTCCTTCTCTTTTTAACTGCAAGCCCCCCCTGCTTTTTCCCCTTAGAGTCCGGTTCTCTTTTCTCCCTGCAGTTAAGAGCAAGCTCAGCCTCAGCTATTTTGGCACCAGAACACACAGCTTAAGCCTCCTCCTTCTCCCTCGCCCATGCCAAGGAGCAGAAGGGGTGCCTGCGACAGCCTATGTGGAATTTCCATTTTCCTCCCAGTTAGGTCAGCAATGCCGTTGGCAACGCATACTTCCCACTGCGTTACAATTCCCAGTGGAGTGGAGGAGGATGAAGCAGCATGAAGTTTGGGCTCCCGCTTTTATTCCCAGCCCGGTGGAACATACAAAAGTACATCCAAAAGGAAACAGAAGCTCTGATGAGCAAGGAGTTAGCACGCCCAAAACCAGCCTGGAAAACAAGAGCTTCCAGGAACAGGAAGGCAGGAATAGTCTGGATGTCATGACATCAGCTAATAAGTCAAGAACTGGGCTACCGGAGCTGGGAAAGCTCTTGTGATTCCTACAGCAAGCAGAAAATTGGCACAGTGAGAAACCAGCAGAAAGCAGGGCAGGGTGGGGGTCATCTCAAGAACTGCCGCATGGCACGAAAGTGCCTTCTGCCAGCAGGGAGGATGTTTGGTGCTGTGCCTCTGCGCGGCAGATACATCTGTAATGTTTATCTCCATAGAAGGAGTGCAAATATTAGCATTAGGGTGGCTGAGGAATGACTCTGTGGCCACTGGTACAAAGAGCAGTTGCAGAGGCTCCCTCCCTCATCTAAGAGTATCCCCTGTTGTCACCCACACCCCCCCCTGGATTTTGGAGAGACGCCTTTAGGAATGGCTGGGATGCCCTGGGTGGAGATGAGCTGGGTGGAGGAGCAGGATTAGGCACAAGCCTAGAAACACCCCGTGTTACTTAGCAGGGGGAAGCAGCGTTTAGGAGGAGCGCGCAGGGAGGGACAGGAAGGAGGCGTCAGGGCACAAAGAGGTTTTGGAAGGATGGTGAAATCACAGCCGCTGCCGTCCCACGCCGCAGCCACCACACCACCACCGCTCCTGGAAGCGGGAGGAGGTGGAATCAGCCCCACATTTGTGTAAGCCCTGCTGGCGAGTGGAGGTCCTTGCTCAGCTGTTGGGGGAGAAGAGGGTAGCAGCAAGGACAGTTTCTTTACTCTCTCTATGATTAATTTGGTTTTGGTCTCACATTGCAGGTGGGACAAGTGACCTCAGGGCTGCTTTCACCAGGCGTAACTGTGCAATTCCATATGGTTGTGAACGCAGGGAAGAAATACCACGGCAAGAAGACTGCCGCCCACCCCCCAGCTGTAGCGATGAGAGAGACAGATGCTGCTGTGTTTTACGGAGGTTTAATGCACCTGTGCAAGTGTTCATTCTGGATCCCAATAAGAAAGGCACCCAGACTCTGTAACGTATTGATTAAAATACCATTTGTTGGGGATAACATTAGAAGGGAAAATGGGATAGCATTAGATAATCTTGCAGCAGTTCAGCTGCTGGGAACACCAAGAAGCACAGCACCAGCCCATGCCACGCTGCACAGATAGTGTCTGTGCTGAAGTTCACCAGCGTCATGGTCTTCAGGGTTCTTATAGGATTTTCTCGGAAGTAAACAACTCTGTCATTTCTGCTATCAATCAAAAGGATGTTCACATAAAAATATGCTGCTTGGCTCTACGCTAAAGACAAGGACACGGTGGTGGCATCATCACCAGGTGCCAAACCGAAGCAGCCCGCAGGCTCCCCAGTCAGGTTTAGCCAGCTAAGTTTATCCTGCGGCCAAGTGGTATGTGCAGCACTGGCCTGCACCTTCTCACGTCAGCTTGTTACGTGGCTCACCGGAGTATTTCACTTCATAAGAGCTTCCAGGATTCTCAGTCACTTTTTTCCTTCATTCCTGCTTCTCTCTGTGTCTCTTTTTTATAATAACCAGGCGGCCTTTACACTGCAGCTTAAGTCAACATTGTTATATTTACACATAGGTTTTTACCATCTTCTTGTCTTTCCTTTAAAGGAAAGCTGTTAGCATCTTTCATGGTATCGTGCATTATATAGGGTTAACTTTAAGCAACACTAGAATACGGCAGTTAAGCTTGGTTATCAGGCAGGTATGAATATCCTCTAATACTTAGCTATGCCATCTTCCTTTAACGTTACTTCTGTTCCGGTTCCTACATTCATTCTGTTGCTTAAGCACTTGTTTAAAAAAACCTTACTGAAACCAACCATTCTGTCACTACATCTGGCTGCTTTTTTTTCCAGTTGCTGTTCTTCTTTCCCTCCGTGAAACAGGACAAACCCATCTACCAGGGCCATTAGGTTGTTAACTGTAACTGCTGAAACCTTTTATCTCAAGATTACTCAAGGTTACATCCATCACTTAAGTTTCAACTATTTCTTTACATTGGTTTTGCTTTATAATTGGAGGTTTTCATGACATCCTGGGACATTTTCCAGCCCTTCCTGGTATCTTACAACAACGTTAGTAATTAAAGATGATGGCTCTTCACATTATAGCCTTTTCTCGTTCTGTAATGTGCTTCTAGGGCTCCTCTCTGTTTCTCCCATTCTCGTGGTTAGCCTCTGCAGCAGGACAGCGTGCAGCAGCTATCGCCTCTCCGGGGGCTTTGACTTCCACCCCTGGAACATTTAACTCTTCCATCTGTTCACCGTTCCTTGTGAAGCGAGGTGAAGCAACTTTTTATCATTTCATTTTCTTTCCGCCTTCACCCACCCCATGAGTGATGGATGCTATTTTCTTTCTTAGGGTAGGAGAGTTATCCTTCATACCTTTACCCTCCCAGATTTATGGCTTTCAACACAGCTGGGAGTTTTGATCTCTTTCCCTCTATGACTTGACTCTTCTTTTTAAGTGAAGAAAGCCTTTGGCAATCGTTTATTTCCTATGTAACTATTTTTCCAACTTCCAGGGAGCAGAGTATAGAGGGTTTGGCCTTGGCCTATTTTTTTGGGCCTTTGTCTGCTCTGTGACGGATACGGTTTGCTGGTTCAATAGTTGGGGCATTTCTGAATATTTTCCTGAAGTGAGTTATACAGTTTGATCACCGATTGTAACACTTCGGGTGCAATCACACAGGATGAATCCCCCATCCCCTCACACAGGGGTTCCCCTGTCCCTGCGGATGGAGGAGCCGCCGAGCGGGGAGGACTTCAGGACGCAGAGAATCGTCCCCTTCCTCCCAGCTTGCTGCCGCCGTTTCATTCAAACGAACACCTTGGTCAGGTTTAAGCCAGTTTACAAGTTGGCCGAGGGCTGAACCCTGGCCATGGTGTGAGGTTTAAGTGTTACGCTTAACTTTACGTGCATGCCTGATACCTGGTGAGGCCCTGCCAGCATGAAGGACCCCAACCATCCCGCAGACCTGTGCCCTTGTCACCCCGTGGCTTTGCAGCAGCACCCCGAACCCCTGGTGAAGCCCTGCCAGCATGGTGGAGCCCCACCAGCCTGGAGACCTGTGTGCTTGCTGCCTGAAGGTGTAAGGGTCACAGGTGGACAAGATCTCCAGCCAGCTGGGTGATCCACGTCTGCTGCCCCGAAGCGTCATGATTATCGGCATCGCGATGCAGCATATGTGTGACTGTTCCCCACGCCAGCGTTAAGGACCAGGCAGGCACCCATCTTTTTCCTCGCTATCCTTCTTCCAATAAGGTGTTTCTCACCAGGATCCCACCAACTACATCAAATGTAAGGCACTGGTGCAAATGTTTGTTCTGGATCCCAGTAAGAAAGACACTCAGAGCCCATAATGTATTAATTAAAATACCATTTATTGGACATAACACAAGAAAGGGCATAGCATTAGATAATCCTACACCCCTTCAGGTGCCGCAAACACCAAGTTGTACAGCATCGGACAGATACCTAATCAGGCCATGGCATGCTGCACCGATCCCATCCACGTTGAGGTTCACCAGCATCGTGGTCTTCAGGGCTTTTACAGGATTTTCTTAGGAGTAAACAACTTTATTCATCATTTTCCTGCCAAGCAAAAGGTTGTTCACATAAGAACGTGCTGCTTCTAAGATAAAGACAAAGACGCGGTGGTGGCATCATCACCAGGTGCCCAGTGGGAGCCACCTATGGCCTCCTCAGTCGGGATTAGCCAGCTAAGTTTATCCTGCAGCCAAGTGATACGTGCAGCACAGCGCAGACCTGCCCTTACCTACTCAGATCAACTGTTAGGTGAATAATGTTTCTGTGCCGACCTCCTAATTCAAAATCGCTCCTCCGTTTTCTCTCCTATTATCTCAGAATAAAGAAGGCAGTTACAGATCAGCAGATTAAGCAATAGGGGCCTGGATTCTCCCCTTCCCTTCCCCCAGTTGCTCCCCCTTCTCTCCCGGTTGCGCTGTGACAGAGGGCACGTGCTTCAAACACAGCGGACGAGCCCAGCTCCAGCTGTGTCAATATTTGAAAACTGCAAAAGTTAGGATAGGCACCGAAGGGGGAGCAGGAGGAAGCGCTGTGGCTTCAAATACAAGCCCCCCTCATACGCCTCTGCTCCCACTGGGCTGTCTCCAAGCACTCAGGGCAAAGACTGAGCTCATCTGCCCCCCTGACTTCAGAGAAAACAGCTGAAAATAAGGACACCCAAAAGTTTATCAGCTGAATTCACCTTCCGTCCTCACTTCACATCTGACTCTAGCACCTTGACTGCGAACCGGTCGTCAAAGTTTATGGAAAAAGTTGAATGTAGAAACTACAAAGAGCAGCTTTGCAGATTGTCACATTACTGCGTTCACAGCACCCCAAAAGGGAACTGTGCTACTGATGATTCCCCGGTGACACTATACCCTCCTCTTCTGCAGTGGGCGTAAAAAGCCCGGAGAATTTATGCCCCTAAACAAAACTTTTTTGCGGAAATGCAGATGTTGGAGAGGGGGAAGATGGAGACCAAGAACAGCTAAATCTGAGGATGCAGCAAATGAAAGCAGTGTTTGTATAACACGTGAGAAGTGAGTGCAGGGTGGGCAAGTCTGGAAGACCTTTGTTAGGGCTGGTATTGTTGGTCTTTTCCTATAAGGCCACGCTCACATGGCATTGGGAACTGTGCACTTCCTTCCTGAAACGGGACCAATTCCCTTCTGCGTGCCTCAGTTGGCAAATGAGGACTCAAGATGGAACAGTGGGAATATTGGGGTGTAGCTGTGGTGGTGCTGTCTTTTAGCTTTTTGCTGCAGGAGCAGGAAAGAAGTGGAAGAGAGGAAGCAATGTGAGAAAAAGAACAAGGGAAACAGATTAATGAACCCAACTTGAACGTGGAGGGGAAAGGCAAAATCTTCTGAGCGTACTGAGATGAACTGTTGGACCCGTACCCGGAGAGGTGAGGAGCCTCTCAGCTGGGGACAGTGAAAATTGCACTGTACAATGCTATTCGCACGGTGAGACACGAAGCTGTCCTTTCATTTCCTCAGACGGACCATCCAGTCACCGTAAGGCCAGGAAGCCGACGGCAAGCAAAACGGTGGAGAAGGAACATAGCCCTAGCTCCAAGGCAGGACTTTGCTTCTGCTAATCATGAAAAACGCTCCTCAAAAAGCCCATAACAGAGACACCTTGTAAACACTCGGGAAGCTGCTTCCCAGCAATGTCTGGCATCAGCATCACCTTTAAATGATCACAAGTGCTGCTGAGCTCCCGGAGTAAAAGCTCAGGAAAGTGCTTGAATAGCAACAATTAATTAGAGAAAGAAAAACTTGAAAGGAAGGCGTTCAAAGCCGCTGCTTTGAGACTTTTCCTGCCTTCCCCGCTGTCACCCACTGACAGCGTAACAGAGGCAGAGCAGAAGCGCTGCTCGTTAACGCTGTGGGTGTCTTCCCTAAAGAAGCTATTCCCATCAACAGCCAATGCCTTCCCTGCGCCAGGCCTAGATGTGGCACGTGGAGGCTCATAGCTCCAAGGGGCAGGCTACCGAAAAGACCCAGGTCTACACAGGCCGTCACCTCCAAGACTGCTAATTCTGCCGGGGGCTGAGCCACACGGCCTTGTTGCCACAGAGAGACAAGAGAGCTAGGTTTTTTGTTGGTTTTTTACCCCATTTTAATAAGTACAAAAGATCAGGCAGGGCAGGCTGGGATAGTCAGGTCCCAGTCTCGACCTCCACCACTTCTGCCACTGCTCCGAAGGCCACCCCCTCCTGGATGATGACCACGTCACTTGGTGAGCCCTCGTCCTGCACTATAATGCATTTGTCCTCGTGCTCGGAGATGGCGATTTCAATGATGTCCTTTGCTGACGGCAAATGCCCAGCGGGCCTCCCGTGTGCCCCAGAATCTGGGGGGCTGCCTCGAGACTGGTAAGTAGCAACGCAGCGACCGCTGGCTGTGATCAGCAGCTCGGCCTCATTTGCTGGCCCTGGCACCTCCACCATGAGCAAGGTGGGCTCTGCCGCAACCTCCTCCTGGTGGCCCTTCCTCTGAGGCCTTTTCCTTGCTGCCTGGGGTAGGTCCACAGCAAGCGAGGCCACTGCAGTGGTGAGTTCCTCAGGGTCCTTTTCCGCCCTGTGGGTGAGCGCATGGCGCGCAAGGCTCTGGGGAAGGGTGTAGCCCATGCCACAGAGCTCGCATTTGTAGGGCTTGTCAGCCAGGTGGGATTTCTGGTGGCGCCGCAGCTTCGTGGCCAGGGTGTAGGACTTGCCGCACTGCTCGCAGCGGAAAGGGCGCTCGCCCGTGTGCAAGCGCTCGTGGGCACGCAGCGTGTGGGGGTCCCGCAGCGCCTTGCCGCACACGGTGCACAGGTGAGCCTCGCCCGTGTGGGAGATGAGATGGCGCCGCAGCTCCGGCAGCTTGGGGAAGGCGTCGCCGCAGAAGCGGCACTTGTAGGGCTTCTCGCCCGTGTGCAGCCGGAGGTGCTCGCGCAGGTTGCTCTGCTGTCGGAAGTCCTTGCCGCAGTAGGGACAGGCGTAAGGACGCTCCCCCGTGTGCAGGCGCATGTGGTTGCGCAAGGAGCCGGGGTTGGCCAGGTGACGGCCACATATGGCACACTGGCATCCCTTGGGACCAGCTGGGCCAGTCCCAGTGGCCAGGTGGATCTTCTTGTGAATGCGGAGAGAGGGCCGGCGTGCAAAGGCCTTGCCACACTGCTCGCAGGAGAAGGGGCGCTGGCCGGTGTGCAGGACCTGGTGCTCCTGCAAGTCTCGCTTGGTGCGGTAAGCCTTGTCGCACTGGGTGCACTGGAAAGGCCGCACACCCCGGTGGGCCAACACATGGGCCTTGAAGCTCTCCTCTGAACTATAGCTCTTGCCACACTCCGTGCACAGGAAGGGCTTGTGGCCAGCGTGGACAAAGCGGTGCTTCTTGAGGTGGCAGAGCTGCAGAAAGGCTTTACCACACTCCCCGCAGCGGTACCTGCGCTTAATCATCTCCTTCTGGGACAGAGCTTTCGGTGGGGGGCTTGGGCTGCCAGAATGACCCTCCACCAGCTCTGTATACTCCTCCTGCCCTTCAGGGCCCTCCAGTGGGCCCTTTTCCCCATGCTCTGGGGATGCCAGTCTGGAGTCTTTGGAAGCTTTGCTCTCTTTCTCACAAGTCTCTCGACTCTCTCCTTCAGAAGGACTGGGCTGCTGGGATTCCTGCCCAGCCGTCCTGCCACTACAGTCCTGCAGGCACTTCTGGAGCTGGCTGGCCAGAGCATGCACCTTGCATGGCTTGCCAACCAAGCCAGCACCGAGTTGAACCCTGCTTGAGGGCGACAACAGATCCAGGTCTCCTGGACATGCCTCTTTATGCCCCATCTCCACTTTTTCTGCTGCAGATCCGGGATCCACACCCTCATCCAATTCTTCCTTGCACCTGCACCTAATGGTTGAGATGGTCTTGAGGTGCTGATTCTCAGTCCTCAGCACCTTGGCTTGCCATGGCTCATGTTCGGAAGTTGTGCTTTCCTCTTCTTGCAGCCTGTGGAAATGTTTGGCGGTCGGCCTGCTCACCTCAGCGGGGACATCGAGGACTGTGGTTTCATCAGCTACCACCTTGGAGACATCGGGATCCCCTGCACAAACACAAAAGCATGGCGGGTGAATTAACGCTGGCTGTTGTTGTATGACACGACTGCTGCTGGATCAGAGGAACATGAACCTCGGAGACAGAGATGCTCTGCTACCCAGTAATCCTGGGGCTCTGGCATGAAAACCATTACTTTTACGACTTTTTCTTTTAAGCTGGGGAAGACGGGGGGAATCTCAGTTCTCTCACCACAGACAGTACCCGTACAGCATTTCTAGTGTTTCACAGGCAGTATTTCTAGGAGCTACCATCACGACTGGCATAAAACAGCTCCCTTCTCCGCTGGCAGCTCTTAAAAGCGACGCGAGGTCAGGACGGCAACCGGGGATGCCGGGGACGGCTGAAGGCGCCGGGCCGCCAGCACCCGAGACCCGGGAAGGTCAGGCCGCTCGCTTCACCCGGGCTGGGACGCGCGTCCCCGGCACGGCACCTACCTGCCAGGGGCTCCGCCGCCGTCCCGCCGGGGGAGGCCCCGTCCCCCTGCACCGCCTCCGCGATGGCCGCCGGCCGCCCCCTCGGCCCGGCCTCCCGCGGCGCCGCTATCCCCTCGCCTCCGTCCGGCCGCCGCTCCTCCGCCGCGGCCCCGGCGGCCTCCTCGGGCCAGTAGAGCAGCTCCGCGCCCGCCGCGATGGGCCGCCGCGCCCGCAGCTGCAGCCGGCCGCCCGCCCAGCCCAGCGCCACGTTGGCCTCCGCCTCCTTCGGGCTCCGCTGCACCAGGCTGCAAGGCACGGCCACAGCGTCGGCCGCGGGCACGGCCGCCCGCCCGCCCGCCCTCCCCGCCGCCCCCGGTACTCACCTCCTCCACCCCGGCCCCGCCGCCTCCTCCCGGGCCCCGCCGGGCGGCCCCAGGAGCGCCCCGGCCGGCAGGGCCCGGCCCACGCACCACACGCCCGTGCCCCGCGCCCGGGACAGCGACGGCCCCAGCGCCAGCCCGGGCGGCAGGCTCCGCAGCGCCGGGCAGGCGGCGCCGGGCGGCTCCTCGGGACCCGGCCCGCCGCCGCCCGCGGGGGCCAGGCCGGGGCCGGGGCCCTCCATGCTGGCGGAACGGTGCGAGGGGGGCGGCGGGCGCGCCCGGACGGCGTCCGGCGGCGGAGCGGGGCGGGGCGGTGTTCCCCCGGCGACGGGCCGCGCTTCCGGCGGGCGGCGGATGCCGGCGGGGGGTTGACAGGCGGGCGGGCCGGGCGGCGGCGGCGACGGCAGGTACCGGCGGCGGGCGGGGCGTGGTGCCCGGGGAGCGCAGCCGGGCCCTTCGTGCAGCAGCGGCGGCAGCGGGGCCCGGGGCGGGTCGCGGGGGCACGGCGGCCTATCCTGGCGCTGCCGCGGCGGGGCGGGGAAGGGGCCCAGCGGCGGGGCTGAGACTGAGCGGGCGGGCCGGGGCTGGTCCCGGAGTCCCGACCCCCCTGCCCGGGCTCGGGGGACGCCGGGCTTGGCCCGTGCGAGGAGGCGGCTATTTCTGCGCGAAACGCCGAGCCCGGGTCCTCCCTGCCGCCCCGCGGGAGGCTGCGGGGCGCGGCGGGAAGAGCCCCTCCGGTAAAGCGCCGCGGGCACCGGCGGGCGTTGCGGTGCCGGCACCTGGGCGGGGAGAAGAAGGGCTCGGAGGCCGCGGAGTTTTAGTCACTTCTGTGGTGTTGGCGGACTGCTGGGGGGGGCGCGGGACCGGGCCGGGCTCTAGCCCTTGCCGCTGGCTTGTCCCGTCCCCGGCGGCGGGCACTGGCCGGTGGCTGCAGAAAACGGTGTAGGGGCGGGGGGGTAAGTTGCCTTCCCTTTTGGTGCCTAGCAGCAGGGGCTGTTAAATGTCCCTCCGTTCTGCAGTGGGCACGTACCGTGGGGACGTGGGGTTTTAACAGTGTAAACAGCAAATCTCTGAGTCTCTTATTCGAATCTTGAAGTGGGCTCTGGGTTGTCACAGGAGCTCGGCCTAAAGGGAATGGGAGAGAATCAGGCGTGTGGTGGAGAGGAGGAGGAGGAGGAGAGGTGCAGCTCCTCTAGGGCTGCGTGTGCCCCCGTTTCCTCACATGCTCCGCGTGTGACGGTCCTGCACGGCTCTGGTAGCAGCCTCTGTACTTTGTGCCAGAGCTCCGAGAGAGGAAGCTGAGCTCCGCGCTTTTGCTCTCAGATCCTGCAGAGAGCCACTAAGAGGAGGTTGATTGCTAGCTGGGACGGATTTCCAGCGGGCACGGAGGTGGCCTTCAGCAAAGGGTTTGAGATGACTGGGGAAGGAAGGCTGCTCATTTAAAAAGCTGTTACAATAATGAAGGGCCAGAGTTTCCCCAAGCAATAGCGTGTCTGTCCTGAGTTAGTTGGTCACGGTGCGCCAGACGAAGCTGGTCTGGCTCTTGACCCTTCCATTCCTTCAGGGTAGTGATGGGGTAGTGGTGCTCTCGGAGGTATCATCAGTCTTGATGTGAGGGAAGACTTGGGCTGGACTTTCTCAGCGAGTCCTGGGGCTCATTCACAGAGTGAATGGTCTGCTGCTGAGTCACTGCTTTCTTTTTTTGCAACGTGCTTGATGTTAAGACTGTGGCAAAGTGCAGGGACTTGATTGATGTGTACAGAAAAACAGACACTTGTGCAAACAAAACGAAACTGGGAGGAGGTGCAGATGGCAGCAAAGTCAGACAAATAATACACTCACCCCAGAACTGGGACTCCTTTGAGTCTGAGCGTTGCTTGTTAATCGGGCAGGGAAGAAGAGGCCACTTGGCTTTTGTAATTCTTTATTGTGCATAAATACAGGTCCAGGGTGTGGCAATACATGGTGGACATATTTTGATGTGTAGATTTACTTCTGAATTAATAGTACATCTGGAAGAAAAACAGGAAAAGGAAACTGCCACGTAGGTGCAGCTTAGAAGTAAATGATGGAAAAGTAGTGAAACTGGAATTGCAGAAAAAAATAGTCTGCGTGAACAGCAGCTACCAAGACTTCATAGATACAAGTGAACTGTCTTCCCTGGGTGGAATCTTGTATAAAGAGTCTCCAGCTCAAAATTTGAGTGAAAATTGTATTTTAAAGGACTGAGGTTTATCCCCTTCAGCAGAACATGCTGTTCTACAGCACGTATCTCTGTTATCAAGAAAGTAAATTTTTATTAGACAGCAAATGTTCCGGTCAACCAGTGTAGGTGCAGAAAACATACTTAAATGCTTGGAAAAATGGAAACAGTTGGCTCTTTAGACCTGGCAGTAAGTAAATGCTTCTGATGTCAAGAGTGATTCTTTAGTTTTTAAATGTTTGACTAGGCTTTTTACTTTTTAAATCTAGATACGTCATTTTTCTTACCTTATGATTGGCTATACAGAGTGTATCACTTGCATCTTGTCGTGACATTTATCTAAAACAAGTGGGGTTCTTAAATTGTGTGATGTCTGGTGAAATACTGTTTTTTGACAACCATTTCACCCTTATACAGTGTGGACTTTCTGTTCAGTGACAGGCCCTGCTTATGGATCATTTTTGAGTACACGAGGAAAAATCTCATGCAGCTGCACTGTCAGGAAGTACAATGTATGTCCTTATACTAAGATCCCCAAGTAGTTTCTTACGTCCTAATTCCAGGTCTCTCCTTCTCAGTGCCTGCTAGTTCCCAGGCATTTAGAGGATTATATTTCTGTAAGCTGTTCTAGGGTTACCTGATGTGAGACCCTGTGCTTTTGTCTTTTGCGCTGTTGGGAAAGGGCTGGGGAAAATTCTACAAAAGCCTTCTAGAGCTCTGTGGGAGCTCCAGACTGGTTCACAAGGACCTGAAATCTAAGAGGTCTTCTGCTCTGGATCCTCCTTCCATTAACATTTCTGCCATGGACCACTAACCTAGAGCCAAGGAACGGAGCTGCCTGCCTGGCTGTGAAAAGCACGTGGAGGTATCTGGGGAGTCTGGTCTGCCTTTCCAAGGGATGAGGAAGATTTGGGCAAGAGTGCTATCCACTGGGCTCTTTTTCCAGTGGGGAACTGTAAGGATCCTACTAACAACTTCCTTCTTCCACATGGTGCCACCCTCGGATTAATTTTATGCCTAAGGGGAAATCCCCCAGTGCTGTCTAATAACCAGCTCTTCTGCCTCTGATCAAGCGCTGCAAGTTGACGGTGAAGCGAAGTCGTGATCTGCGTAGGGACAAGTGAGGACGCTTGGTGTCTTGCTGGCCCTAGGGCAGTACCGTCACTGCTCTGTGGGAAGATTTGGATTTGGTCCCTAAGCGCTTCAGGACCTCGCTTTGGGGACACTGTTGCTACTGGGCATCCCCAAGAACCTCACATGAAAGGCATCTCAGTGGATGGCAGCAGTTGAACGTAGGTCCTCTGTCCCCACCGGGGCCAGAAAGTCCCTGGGAACTGGGAATGCTGAGGGGCTGCCCTGGGGGGCTGTGGATGCTTCCTCAGCGTGGGGTGCTGGGTTGTGGGGCTGCTGAGCTGCGGTGAGGAATGCTTTAAACACAATGGCGTTACCATAGAAATCGGATCAGCTGCTAGGGGTGGGGAGTCCTTGTCCCTTGGCTCCGCCGCTGCGTGGTTCCAGCATGAGCTCACGGTGCAAGGGAACCTGATTTCTTGCTCCTCGTCTCTTTGAGATCAGAGGAGGTCAGACAGCTCTCGCAGCCCTCACCGGAGGGCAGGGAGTAATTTTGCTTGGGTCTCTGCTTGGCTGCCGTGGTCAGACCCTGTGTGTTTGTTGTGCTGCCTTGGTGATCCGCTGCCCATATATGTCTTGCTCTTTCATATTTCAGGAAACTTATTTCATTTGCTTAGCAATAGCTCGCAGCCCTTCGGGAACCCCAGAGAGGTGAAAACTGGTTGTAAACTGGAGTAGTGGATAAGAGAGGACAAGAAGTAATAAGCGTGGAGTGATCCAGGGGGAGGGGACAAACACTGAATATCCAATTTCCTGTACTCTCAAAATGCATCCCCAAGCTTGGTCACGAGGGTTGCCCCAAGCATGGACGTGGTGCCTTCCGATGCACAGTCTCTCACAGTTTTTGTCCTCTGTGCTCGCATCCAAGTAACTGTTTCATTGTCCTCTCTGGATAAATATACACATTCAAGCTCTAGGGACGGGAGATGGAAAACATCGTTGCCCCCCCTCCGTTCTGCTAAAGGAAATAACTTTACCGTGAATATAATCTTTCCACACAAAGGTGTTGTGCCTCCTCAGATCATCTTTGAACCCTTTGCTCTCCTCGTAATGCAAAACAAGCACAAGCCTGTCTGAGAAACAGCATTACAGAGTCTTGCTGGTGCAAGGTGTCATTTTGTTTTGCTACAGTTCCTCTTGGCTTGCTGCCTGTTGTCCGTGTGG
Organism: Calonectris borealis; assembly: GCF_964195595.1. NCBI lineage: Eukaryota > Metazoa > Chordata > Aves > Procellariiformes > Procellariidae > Calonectris > Calonectris borealis. Next base: position 44,920,099 of record NC_134316.1, on the reverse strand, counting down.
TCTGCGTGAACAATCCAAATCTACATACTTGTCCTTTCCGGTGTTTTCTTGCTTATTTCCAAGATGTTGGCATTAGAGGATAACAGCCGTTTCCTAGAGAGTCATCCCTAAGAACTGGTACCCTTAGGAGGTGCTGTGCTAGCTCAGTCCTGGGTTTGACGTACCTTCTGCTCCAGGCGAGAGTGAGAAATGTTTGCAAGCAACAGCAAACGCACTGAGCTGTCTGTTTCTTGGACCCTCTTAATTCCTTGGTCTCTTGAGTATTATGGCATGCTTGGTGAAAAATACTCATTCTAGCAATATGGCTTTAAGTTAAAGAGGTGATTCCTTGCTGCTTGCTGTCGTGTAGGAGAAAGGATTTGCTGGGTGATGCTGAAAGGAGATGAAGGTTGTGTGTGTATTGTTCTCCCTGTCTTACTAGCTTAGCCTACAAAATCCTGTTTTAAGAAGCTGTTCGCTTCTGTGTTCAGATCCCAGCACACTGAAGCACCCACTTCAGTAGTGTTGAGAGCTCTGGCCCTCCCTTATGGGGATAAGGGGGGTGATTCCTGGGAAAGCTTCCAGCACTGGGCCAACTGTGGAAACAGCTGGGCTTTGTGCCAGCCCTTCGGAGGGAGGGGGAGCTCAGAGCTGGTACAGTGAGTGTATCAGGCAGGGGCTGGTGTAGCCTGTCGCCTTCCTCAATATCTTGCTGCTGCTCCAGTTTCAGGGGAGAAACTACTCTAGACAGAGCTGTGGTCAAGCAGAGACTCGCTGAGAGGGTTGGTACAGGCTCCTGACGGCCTTTCGATAGCAGTTGGCACGAAAGAATCTGACATATGTCTGACATATGTCGGTGCTCCTGGCTTGGAGGAGGAGGAGGAGTTCCTGCCTGTGTTAAGGGGGAGGGGAAGTATGATCTCTGGATAAGTAAAGATAAGGGAGGATTTGAGGAAAATCAGTGAGAAGAGGAAGAGCCTCTATGGAGAGGTAAATTTGTGATCTCTGTCTCTCACATAGCCATCTCTGCAGTCCTCATTCTAGACGCTGCAAAATAAACTGCGATATTTGGGGACCATGGCTACGGACCCGCTCTCGGAGCTCCAGGATGACCTGAACTTGGATGATACCAACCAGTCCCTCAGCCAGCTCAAACTGGCCTCCCTAGATGATAAGAGCTGGCCAGCAGATGAAGCCCCTGCTTTTCCCAAATCAGGTAAGTGGGGTCTGGGTTTGTTTGGGGTCTGGATTTTGGCCAAAAAGGAATTGTTTGTCCTGCAGCATTGTGGTCATATCTATGTATACAGAGAGCCCCAGCTCCATTCGAAAGTTTTATAGACAGATTAATCTTGCACCACACCCAAGTGAATTAGCCCTGCCATTGAACAGGACTAAAAAGCTCAGAGCCAGCTGATGTAAATATACTCTTCTCAGTCCTGTGGCTGGCTGCACTTTGGCACTGACAGTACAGACATGCTGTAAGTCCTTGAGTGTCCTCTATTATGGTCTCTTGCAGGATAGTTCGGCCTTCCTGAGTGGAAGGAAGGGTCTTGAACTTCCATGTGGGAGGTGGGGCTGAAGATCTGAGTTGTTGCTCTGAAATCCTGTGCTATGGACTGCTGCCCAAAGAGGTCAGGGAAATTAGCTCAAGGGCATTTAGGATGGCCATCCATCAAGGGACGATGTTAAGATCCTCCTGCTCTAAAAAGCCATGATGGTGCCCTTGGCCTTGGGTTTTGATCTGTGTGAATGTTTGTGACACATCTGAACAGTCGTTTTTGCGAGGGACATGTATGGACCTCATAGGATTGACAGGTCTCTTCTGAAGTCATTGTTGCTCTTGCCCACACAGAATTTCAAAGGTGGGTTTCTGAGGTGGATGGGTGCATACATTAGTCCCTCCCATGTTGAAGAGCCATTTTTTCTCATCCCTCTATCTCTATTGTACCCCTCGCCAAGGTGCTCCAGATCCCTTCTTCTAATTGCTTGTTCCTTGTGTTTTGTGCAGAGGACTCCAAAGGCTCCCCTGAGCCCATCACTCACCTGCGGTGGGATGATCCCTACTATGATATTGCCAGGCACCACATTGTGGAAGTAGCAGGTAGTGCTCTTTCTGTTTTCCCCTTTGACGTCTTTGCAGCTGGGCTGAGGAAGGGTCTTTCTAATGGGGTTGTGGGGGCATCTGCTATGTGCCAGGCCCAAGTGGCAATGACAGCTGGCATCGTAAAAAGAAGGAGCATCAAACTTCTTGAATGTTTGCAATATGTGTGATTTTCCGTTGACCTCGGTTAAACTTGCATTTCTTCTTGGCTTTTACTGTCTTGATTATATTATTAGCAGAACTTGGTTGCTTTTGCTGAATTGTTTTAGATGTGGCCCCTGACTATATCCTGAGCACAAGATGTGCTTTTTGCATGATAATGCCACAGAAATTACCTAGTTACGCAGTACAGCTGCAAGGTCCTCCGTTGACTGAGTAGTAGGTCTGGCAGCTCTTTTATATCTGAATGGCCAGAGCTTGCCATCCTGTCCAGAAACAGCATTTACAGAAATCTGAAATAGGGGGAATAGGCCCAAGGAAAGACCTGATCATTCAGGGTCACAAGCGTTCGGATTTTCTCTGTGTGGTTGTCTTATCCGTATTATTTTAATTACACTAACCCTTGGCTATTTACTGATGGAACCTCCAAAAGAAAGAGTTTTGGGGGTAGTTTTTAGGTTGCTGTGGTAAGTCTGAGGGAAGGGTAATCCCAGTTTGTCTTGTGTTCCTTGTTTTAAAAAAAAAAAGCGCCTCTTCAACCTGTTATGACTTGATTCACACTTCCTCCTTGATTATCTGTAGCCACCTCCTACCCCTCCTATTGCCATTTCTCTGTGCCTTGGTCCCTGCCCCACATGTGAATTTGCAGCGAAGCAGGGGCACAAGCTGGAGTCCTCCTGATTCAGGGTTGTTCTGCAGCAGGGTTTGACTACAGAGGGAAGATTCTCAGGCACTTACCTTGGTAAGAGTTGTCCTGACATCATTCTTTTTTTGGGCTGTCTTCTAGAATAAGCTTTCTTTCTCCTAACCTCTCACGTTAAATCTTTTGGGGAACAAAACGGTAATGGCAAACTCAAAACTTTGTTGTCCTTTGTCTCCCGTGTGCCTCTGGCTGCTCAGGTTGACAGGCCAGGTGTTCAGCATTTGGGCCATTATGTCTTGTAGATTTGCCACAAGTGCTTTCATTTGCAAATGTGTCACTAACCTCCTTTTGCATGGGGCTGGAGTTTCAGGACTGGGGTTTATAGAGGTCTGCCTCTGGTCTCCCTACTGCTGAAACTGGGAAGGGACGGGTGTGTGGACTCCACCATTTCAGTGATAGTAGCTAGAATATTTGACAGAGGTAACTGGTGTTTCTGGACTCTGGGAGCTGGTGAGTTAAATGATACTGTTGTTCACTTCAGACAAAGCTTCAGACAAAGTGCTTAGCAGAGAGTTTAGATCAGAGACATTGATAAGACTGGAATGTCAGCCCAAACCGAGGATATACTTTGTGTGCTGCCTCCTGACGTAAGCGCCAGTCTTTCTGCGGGATTTCTGTTCCGAGGTAACATGATTATTTTTTTCCCAAGCTCTCTGAATAGAGTATCACTCCAGTGGAGGTGTGTCTCAGTGGCTGTTGGAATGCAGTCATTTAACACGTTGTCTAGGATAGCAAATGAAGAATTATCTAACTTCCTGAAAGGATTTCAGGGTGGTATGGTGGCTGACTGGGACGTGTGCCTGCATTCTGAAAGAGGTCTCTTCCCCTTCATGGTTTAAACTTGTGTTTCTAGTGAGCTCTCTGTCCCTGACGTGTCTCTGTATGGTGCAGAAGCAGCTCAGAGAAGCTTCTGTTGTTGGCTGCTCCTGGCTAATTTTCACCAGTAGCTGGTTTATCTGAAAGGCTGTGATGGTCCTACACACAGAACGTGGTGCAATGCCTTTCTTGGCGTTGGAAGAGCTAGTAGCACAGCTCCAGATAGTGGATTTGCTGCCCCGTAGTTTTGAGACTTGCTGGTGTCTCATCTCCTGGAAGCAGGATTTATGAAGTTGATCAAAGAGTCCTGAGAGTAATCCGGCCTCTGGGGTGAAGCTGTTCAGTTTTCTTGGTCAATAATTAATAATGTTAACTGTTTGGAGAATGAGACAGGGTAATGTTCTCTGGGCTGTTGTCGGAGGCAAACAATCTGGGAAAATCTAGAAAAATCCTATTAGAAGTAGCCTGGAGAACCAAAATCTTACTGGAGGATTAATACAAAACTGTTTGGATCTGGCTCTCCTGACAAGTTGTGCTTGTCAGCACCTTCAGGTGCGATGAACGCTCACCACGCTGAGCCTGAAACAAAATAGCTCCACCCCGGTTCTCTTGTAAATATTAGCAAATGGCAGCAGATCGAGGGTAGTTTTATCCATTACGCTGATTTATGAGCTTTCTCTTCCATGTCCTTCCCTGTTCTGCACTTCAGAGCAGAAAGCATATGGCTAACTCTGTTCCTGCCTTCCCTGAAATATATTCTGGGATGATGATGCTATTTTGAGACAAAAGCAGAAGGCTGGTTCCCATCCTCGGGCTGAACTCCACGATCCCAGGGTTATCCTGTGTGGTCGGAAAAATAATTGCTTCTTGTGGGATGGATGCATGGTGTTAATAACTTATTAAAAGCCCAGTTTTGATGACAAAAAGTTAGCGCACTCATTTTCTAGCCGACCTTAATTTCCGATTCAGTTTGGGGCACACTGGATTTGAATATCCTGGTTATCTGGCCTTAAGAGGGAAAATGATACTGAAAAACATTTTGCAGAATTTGCTAGAAAAATAAGGGGGTTGGGTTTGTTTTTCACTTAAAAATAGTGCAGCAGTTTCATGGAAACTCCTTTGTGCCCTGTGCTCCTGTCTCTTCTGGGGACTGGGATCTTCCTGGAAGAGGCTGTCCATGGGGAAGGAGCAGGCATGTCATTGCTGTCCCGTGCGGTGGTGTGTGACGGGAAGATGGCAGCAGAAGGCATCCAGGCCAGAGTTCTGAGGGAGTACCGTGGCATTGTTATGAATCAGAGTATGAGAAACCTTCTTTTGGTTCTGGGGTTCAAAGCTTTTCTGAAGGAAAGAGATGATATTCTGCCTATCCTTTCAGACCTGCCTTAAGGTGTGTGTTTCTGGAGTGTTTTACTCAGGCTCTGGAGAGGTCTCTGTGTGGTTGTGCTCTTCTTGACTCCGAGTTCCTCCTTTTGTGAGCATTATAGCAGAGAAATTCGTCTTTACGCACGGCTAGAAGGTGGAGCAGAAGCGGCTGGATTTCACTGCACAAACCACTTCTGCAAGGTGTGGGTTTTTTCCTTGCTCACATCACATAGCGTTCGGAGGAAACGCAGGCTTCTCGTTGAAGGCTGTTGAGGCTGTATCCCAAATTTCTGTTATGTTTAGGAATAGCCTTCTGCTAATTCCAATATGGCAAAGGTGCTGCTTCCGTCTCCTTTGGGGTTGAGGCAGACTAGGGTGACTTAATCTTGGCCTTGAATTTCAGCAGAGGCTGAATTGCAAGAATATGGCAGATAGTTAATAACAGTCTGAAGGAGGTCTCTGGAGATGGCAGTGCCTGCTGGAAACCTGGGACTGTGTGGGAAGAGCAGGGCTCTTGACAGCTCTCTGGCAATGCGTTCCTTTCTCGTTCTTCTGCCCAGTCCTATGGCTACGAGGTGCAAACCTATAGCTATGAGGTGCATCAGCATTCCCATTTTACACAATAACTGGCTTTCTTCCTTTTGGGGTAAGAAAACTGGGGCTTAACGTATGACTGGCGTATGAATTTTCAGCTGCTGTGGAGGCTAGAAGTTGGTGTAGCAGTTGTCAGGAGAGCGGCCATCACTATTGACTTCAGCTATGTAGTCCCTGCCCAGTGACTTCAAAGCTTTGCTGAAGCTCCGAGCATGTTTCTGCTAGTTTTTCGTGGGAAATCTGCTGCCTCACACCATTAATTGGCAGTCTGCAGGGCTGCCCTCGCAGAGAAGGCGTGATGCTGGTGTGCGTAAGTCCTGCGATTGAAGTGGGAAAGCAAGGTGGAGAGCCGGGGGTGTACCTTCTTGCGTGCTACTAGATGGAAACTGCAGTTTTAACAGTGAATCTTTTTTTCAATGGTGAGTGTGGTACCAAACTTGCTGAAAAGCATTGCGGCTGGCTGTTGGCTTGCAGGTGCCAAAGTTGTAACGAGTGCTGATGATTTGCTGTTGCTGTCGGTGATTGACACGGGGAGGTAAAATCAATCTTGGAGCACCAGTAGCTGTTGTTTCACTAAGCAGGCAAGGGTAGAAGTTGCAGACAAAACTTGCGTTGAAAGCATGTTGCAGCGTGTCTTTGGTGGCTGGTGGGCTCAGCAAAGGCCTCTGATAACAAGGGTCCTTTTCCCTTCCAATGTGGTTATTGGCTCCATCAACACAGGGGGCCTGCGTTTCTGCTGCTTTGGGATGTAGCTTCTGGCTTTGACTTCTTTTTTTTTTTTTTTTTAAAAGAGTATTTGTACGATATGGAATGATGAGTTGCTTCTGTAGGATTGGACCCATCCAAAGCAAGCCCAGCTTGTGCACCATGTTTTGACATGCAAGATCAAGGGAATGGGGAGTTTCTAAGGGATTCTAAGTTTCTAAGGGAGACCAAGGGAATGGAAGTTTCTTTCTAGGGTCCTGTTCTGCTCAGGCTCCTGTCGATAGGCCCGTGTGGGTCTGTTGTGTATATAGCTGTGGCAGTGATGGGAAGGGGCTGGGCATGGCAATAAATGCCTTCATAGACCCCTCCCTGCCCAGAGAAACCTTTTTCTTTTTTCTAATTGGCAGTTTTATTTTTTTTTATTCAGAAGCTACTAAATTTTTTTGTAAAAAGCTATGGGTGTGTTGAAGATCTAAATTGTCCCCATCTTCAGCTTATTAGTGAAATTTAGCTTCTTGCAAAACAGTCTGTTGGGTGTGTTATTCATACGGTATGATGCCATTCTTTATACACTTCCGAAGTTGTTCAAAGGATCTTGACGTTCAGAATTAGTTGCGTTTAGCCCTTTTAAAAGCGGCAGTATGGCAGTTGCCATTTTGGCTGTAGGGGAAGTGTAACGGTAAGGGCCAGAGATTTGACTATGATTATACAGAATTAGTTGCAAATTCAAGAAGGAGTTTCGGGAATCATGGGTTGCTGTTACCGTCTCTAGTTGTTAGATAAGGTTACTTTGGAGAAGAGCACGGGGGAAAGATGAAATAGAAGGAGCTTGACTGCTGCAAGACAGCAACTAAATGCATCCCAGCGGCAATCTGGCTAGACTGTGAGACTTTATACTCAAGATTTCTTTCTGGGAAAGGGTGCGAAGCCTTGCTATAACTTTGTTTCTGTTCCTCCAGACCAGGGTGCACTTGATGGGGCCCAACCAGGTAGGTAGATTTTTTTGTGGCACTAACATTTGATACTGTAGATCATGGTATTCCTTTAGCATGATCGTGGCCTGTAGCTGGACTGTCTCAGGGGAGCCCAAACTTTGCTCAGCTTAGGCTGCACTGGCAACTTTTCAGGAGTCCAAAGGCTGCACAAAATTGTCGTCTTTGGGCACAGCAGAATCATCTGAGCCAAATTTGGCGTGTGGGCTTTACTTTGGGCACTTTGGGGCTCTTGGGTCTCAGCGTAAATCCTGTTCCTCTTCTGTCGTGGTGGTGGCCTGCTTGGACCAGTTCAGTTTGAACTCAGATTTACCTGGTTGTCATGTGTGCTTTGGAAGTTCATCCTAGGATCGCTTCCTATTCCTTCCTGTGATCTGCTGCTGCGCTGACATGCTAAGCAGCTGGCGCTTAAACCGGATTCTCCAGCTGAAAGCAACAGTTATCTATTTCTTCTCCATTTGGCTGCGGAGATGTTGTGTTTCGGTAACTTGTTCCTCATTCTAGCCTGAGGTTGTGCTAGACTGTTTTGTGCTTGCTGAGCATTTGTTAATATTTGCTGGACTTCAGTCCCAAGCCTTAAGAATTTGGCTGCCGGTGCTCTCACACTTCTCAATGTAGATGAAAACCTCTTTTGGTGTGAAATTCTTTCTGCTGTTTCTGACCAGCAGGCCAAGACCTTCGCACAGTCCGTGGAAATGCTGATCCTCGCTGCCTCCTCACGTAGGCTCTTCTCCCCCATTTGCCATGCTCTCGGGCATCCTCCCATTTTGCATTCTTTAAGCTGACCCTCTAGTATATTTTGTGTCAGTTAGAGCTGTAGTCACTTGGTAAGGCTTTATGATTCTGGCAGTGTTTGGATCTTGGGAATATCTAGGTGGAAGATGTCATGTAGTAAAATACTTCTACTTTGAGCTCCTTGCCTTCTTTTCCTGAGGGGCTAAATCCACTTTGAAATTCAACAGGCAACTAAAATCTACCATACTTAAACACTGCCCAGCTGTGTCATAAACTTGGCAGGAACCTGAAATTACATTAGAAAAGTTTTTTACTGACAGTGGCTCTGATAAACATCCTAAGCTTTGGGAAACTTGTGTAGTAACGTTCCAGAATTATGTAGTGGTGTCCTCTCCTTGACCCTGAACTCTGTTAACTTTGCTGTTTTACCAGTAACACTAACTTTTGGTGGCAAGTTTTATCTGTCTGCATTCTTTCGGTATCAAAGTACCAGGTTATTCCCATTTGAATCTTTCATCGAGGTGGGCCCTCAGCCGAGGACACCTGATGAAGGTAGGAATGAGCAGGGTCTCTGGACTGCAGTTATGCTGCCGGTGAGCTGTATGACAGCCTCCAATCATGGCATAAAGGCTAACGGATACATTTCAGGAAAAATACCTAGAAATACATAGGAGGATTTGCAAGTCAAGCATGTATTTTCTGTGTTGGCTGTACCGATTCATTTAATAGAGAGTCTTTTCTCAGGACAGTACTGCTACCTTGATATGAATTTCTGCTTTGATACGTTTGTATTTCTGCAGGTTTCAATCTGAAACATTAGCCTCAGTATTTAAACTTCAGCCCTTTTAGACGTATGGTCCTGCATGATGGCTTGAAACCACAGCAGTGATGTTCCTTGCCCTTTGTCTCAGAAGCGCACTGGAAACGCCGCTCTTCGCGTGAGAGGAAAAACTGAGTTTGGGCCTTAAAAGCACCGTAATAATGTTCAGGAGAATTAGCATGTCCATCAGTGCTACAAGTTAATATCTCTTTAGATGAGCAGCTGTCTTGACTGGAGAGGCTTTGCGTATTGGCTACTGTCTTGCTCTTTGTTGTTAAAAAAAAAAAATCTGATTTGCATCTTATAGGGGGTTAGTTTAATTCCAGTGTAGACTGAAAATATTTTATTATGTACGAACTTACTCACAAAGGTATGCACATTGTTGGGGTGCTCTGTGAGTACTGATGGTATATAATTGCTTCTGTGTTGGTTTGTTGTGAACTATTGAGCATTCCTCATCTGGGAGAGGTAGAAGACAGCCTGAGAAGCTGAGTGATTACTTCATGGTCTATAGTTGTGTTCAACAGAAACTTCAGCTATTTGCAATTGCAAACAAGGGGTGAAAACCTAGATGCATAAGATTAATATTGCAAACGGGAGAGCAAACAGTACAAGGGATGGAGCATCTGGGAAAGATCAAACGCGATAAGAATCTGTTCGGTCGGAGGCAGAGAGGCCACCTGCAGGCAGTTTCCTCCGACAGCCAAGAATGCGTGGAATGGGCTTCAGGTTCTTGTTTATAAATTGGAAGAACTGATTGTTCAGCTTTGATGCTGAATTTTGTCATGTCTGGAGGAACCAGATTGATCTGATATATGTCAGGTGGAAACAAGATTGGCAGTTGGTTGTTTTGCAAGTGTCTTTGTTGACAGGCTGAGCTCAGCGTGATGAAACTGGCACGAAACCCAGAACTCAGTAATGGGCATGCTGATTCTTGTGTAGGTCTCATACATAAATTCATTCTGATTTGGAAGGCAAAATGGGCCACTCCTTTTTTCAGTCATCCAGGGGACTATTAGCTTTTGGTGTACTTGGCCCTGGAAATTTTCCAGGGGAAACATGCTATCTCCTCTTTGGCAGAATCATGGATTGTCCATTTTTTCTTTACCAGCGATCCCAGACCTTTTCACCAAGGCTATGTAAGGAATGAGATTCTGGACTTTGCATGGGGCCTGCCATAGGCTTCCATGTCATTCCAGAGGAAGGTGTTTAAGCTATGTGGTTCCTGACTTGTGACTTGTCAGGTCTGGAAATCAGTGCCCAGGAGCCTGAGCTGAGTGTGTGGCCACCCACAACATCGCGTGAACATGGTGCTGTACTGCAGTTCTTCACAACCAAGGCCTGCCTTGATCAGGCTTGCGATCTGCTTCTGGCCCTCAGACCATCCACTCTGGTGTGAAACGCAGCCTCTCAGTTAACTGAAGATATAGCACCTATTCTGACTTCAGCACAGAGCTACGATCTGCAAAGATCTGTAGTCTTTCGGACCATTCTCTTTCATCAGTACAAAACTCAACAGATTCTCAGATGCTTCGATCTTCTTGCTGCTCTGTGCAAGCAGGACCCTTTGTCTTCCAGATGGAGACATACGAGTGGCTCAAGACCACTGGTAAGAGTCACAATATGCCATATTCCCTGCCCAAGACTTTAAAGCCTGCACCTTTGTTTTATAGATGGCTTATGTGCATTAGACCCAGCCCTAAAGCTCATAGCAAGCTACGAAGAAACTCTGGGCTAGGCAGAGAGTGGGCTACCATGGGATATGCAATGTGATGTTGGTCTTGTGGCCTGGCTGTGACTGTATCTGGTTGTTCCAGATGAGCCTTGCATCACTCTCTCCTAGTCCTGCATTCTGGGTCATGCGTCCTCCCTAATTGCCCCTTACCTCCGCATGTGTGTGTCAATGTGATGGCCTATGCCGCCCCTTTCCTGGTCCGTACCTAGTGCTGCCTCAGTGTCCCTAGCTTTTGTAGAGGTTCTGGCTTGTGTGCATCAGTAAATTCTGTCTCTTGTGTTGTCTGGTGAGTGACTTGAAAATGGGACTTGCGAGGGGAAAAATATAAGTGAAAAAGTAGCAAGAGAATCTGTCCTGGCCAGGATGGGGGTAAAAGAGGGTTAGTGGCATCTTAATGTCATGGCTGGTGTATGTGAGTTCTCTGGCTGCCATTTGCAGCACCAAGTAGTCATCTGATACTAACAGGCAGCCTTCCCAGAAACCTCAGGTTTGCTGTTGTGGGGTTCAGTTTGAGATATTAGTTGCTGTACGGAAAGTGTAACCAAGCGGTAGTTGAGGGCCAGAGCCCATGCGAAGGTGAGAAGCTGGCTGCATGCTCTGAATATTGTAAATCAGTGTGGGGAAAAGGATCTATTTCAAGAAGAATGATGTATTGCAGGGCTGTCCTGCATAAGCGGTGATCCTTGCTGCTTTTCTGTGCTGTGGGCTGTATGAGATGGTTGTGCCGTAGGGGAGGAAGGAGGGTGTTGTTGAGTATAACCTCAGTAGCCCCTTCCACTGCTCCATGCTCCTTCTGCTTGACAAGAAAACATAGCCCTCGGAGCAGGGTGAGTCGCAAGAAAGGGGGGAAGACTTTAACCCTTCACGCTAAAGGAACCATTTCATCTCCACTGGTGCTAAAAAGCAAGTCATCCTTTTGGAAATGGTTTCGGTGTTGTGTCTGGGAGAGAACCAGACTTTCCCTCAAACTCCGTACGTCCAAAAGATTTGTGACCTGGTTCTCACTTATCTACATCTCTCAGTTCCTCTAGCATGTCTGCTGAGCTTGTCCATGCCCATCTGCTCGGGTTTTGTTCATGGGGCTGAGGTCTCTGCGGGCAGAAGTCCACTGACGTATGAAGACTTGCTTTGGGGAAAACTTGGCTTGTTGTCTCTGAAGCCTCGGGTGGTGGCTGGGAGTGTCCTCCCCGAGATGAGGGTGCTTTATGGGTTATTTGGCTCCAGTGTGATGGGGACTGTTTTCTGCTGGGTTTTTACATAGAATTCTTTGTTGTGCCACACTTTGCAGCTCCTTCCAGCTCAGGATGGAAAAATATCTCTGTGGATGGAAAATCTAGGAAGCAGTGAACTCTTGTCCTGCAATCCCCCTGGAGAATCCAGCAGCCCTACTTGGTCCATCTGTAGAAGAGGCTTATGATGATGCTTGCTTCTTATCTCTGGGATGTATCTGGGACTGCCCTGTTTCTAGGAATTTCTTGGTTTCCAGGGTATGAAATGGCTTTGTTCTGTGTGCAGGACTAAGCCTCAGGTGAAGCAAGAAACAAATGCAGCAGACCACAAGCAGTTAGTCTGGGACTGTGTGCAGGACAGAAGGAGTGGTGCCTATGAGGGGCAGTTTCCCCCGTGGCACACGTGCATCAGGAGCAGTGCCCAGGGGCAACGTTGCAGGATTAATGCTCTGAGCACTCTGCTCTGTACGTGAGGCCTCCATCCCCATGTGTCCTCAGGCATCCCGGCTTCCAGTCCTTCCTCTTCTTTCAGGGCTGGAGCATGGACTCTGTTCTCCATCCGCATTGTTGACTTGGCAGGCCCTTGGTGTTCAGGTTTCTGCTTCCATACTAGGCCCATGGTAACTCTGCTGAAAATCAGGTTTAGCTTTCCTGGCAGCTGTGGCAATCCAGACTTCTGCCTTGTTATGGCGGTTTCCCATTCTCTGTTTATCCCTTGCTGCCAAGACCATAATGTAGTCCTTAAACTCCCTGTAATCTCTGGCATTTCATCTGCAGGTGATGACAAATATGGAAGGAAAGTAATTTTGTTCAGTGCCTGCCGGATGCCCCCAAGTCATCAACTTGATCACGTGAAACTGCTGGGGTGAGTAGTGTCTTAGGAGGCTGCCGTTAACTTCTTAAGCTTGGCGTAAGTCCCAGGTGCTGGATTCCTGGGGCCAGATCTATCTGCAGTAGCTTCTTTAGCTGGACATGTCCTCCCGAAGTGCTTACCTCCATTGCTGGGGATGCAAATCCTCTGTTATGGCACACAAAAATGAGTCCCAAAGGGAGGAAGAGCCTCTCTGTGCCAGAGCATGAAGCGAGTTCAGCAGTTGTCTGTTCTCAGGTACCTGAAATTCACACTGGACCAGTATGTGGAGAGTGATTACACACTGGTGTACCTGCACCATGGCCTGACCAGCGAGAACAAGCCATCCCTGAGCTGGCTGCGGGATGCCTACAGGGAATTTGATCGCAAGTGAGTAAGGCTGCAGCAAGCAAGGATGTAACGTGCTGTTCTGTAGCCTAACATAGGAGATCTTCCCCAGGCCCCCCATGTAGCTTGGTGATCATAATTTACTATCACTTTTTTCTGCTGTTTATGGAGGTGAGTTGTTGTTTAATGCAGGCTGAATCATGGGATAAACAGCTCCTTCTATAGTTACACCCTTTAGGCCAACAGGCAAGCAGCAAAATCAAGACTCAGTGCAAGTGTGTCAGCCCCGTGGTATAATTGTTGCTTCCTGGTGAGGCTGCTGACTGCTTCTCGGTGAATCTTGGAATTCAGTACAGCATGCCCTTAGGCTGCTGAGCGGCCTGACGCAGCTACGAAGCGTGGGAGAGCAGAGGCCGTGGGTGCTGGGGGGTGGTGAGGCTCGGTGCAAAGGGAATGGAGCACTCAGGGTGCCTTAATCTCGTGGAAAGGTTGGTTCCTCTGCTTAAAGTGCAGCTCATCCTTACGTAGCTTCTCTTGGCAGGTACAAGAAGAACATCAAAGCCTTGTATATTGTGCATCCAACCATGTTCATCAAGACCCTGCTGATTCTCTTCAAGCCTCTGATCAGGTAGGAAGCACTATAGGAGGCTCATCCACATCCTCACGCTGCAGGGGAATAATGGGGCCTTCTCAGTGGGGCGCAAGATGAGCCCAGGCTGCTGAACCTACCCTGGAGTCTCTCACCCTACGCTATCTCCTCCTGTTTTGGAGCTCAGAAATACTCAGACACAAGAAGTACCGCTTTGGGAACCTACAGGGTTTGCAGCTCTGTGCTGCTTCCTTTCTATCCAGCCAAGTAGAAGTAAAGTGTTGCAGGCTCTGCTAATAATGAAAAGGGAAGTGAGAGCATCGGTCCAAATTATATTTAATTCATTGTGTTGATGCTGAAATCCTAACTCTGTAAAATAATTGAAACCAAAACTTTCTCCAGTCTGCTGCTGAACTTAGGAAGGAGAAATCCAGCGTTTCAGGGAGCCTGCTGCTGCTACTAGGACTTCTAATGTGACTTGTAAAGTCTTGGCATCTCCTGGTAAAATATACGGAGTTGGAGAGCTTTGTGGGCGACATCTCTGCTGCTTAACCATACCTGCCCCTTTGCCCCATTGATGTCTCTTGCAGACCCCTGCTCTCCTTGCCTGTAAGAAGTCCGTTCTGATACTCAATTTCCTGATTCCTCACATACCTACTTTTCTCTTGTTTTTCAGCTTTAAATTTGGACGAAAGATTTTTTATGTGAACTTCCTTAGTGAGCTGGAGGAGTATGTGAAGCTGGAACAGTTGGGGATCCCAAGCCAAGTGCTGAAGTGAGAATGCTGCCTGTCTCCCATTTGCTTAGGGCTCTGCGAGAGGGGACTTTTCTGGCAAGGGGAAGAAGAGATTGTTCCACTCAGGCAGTGGTTTTGGAGGGAGTGGTGACAAATTGCCTTAAAGACTATTGTTTCTCTCCAGGCTCCTTCCCGTGTGTCCTTGGCCCCAGTGCCCAGTTCTATCCTTGAGTTAAAAATCCTCCTCCAGTGGAGCACCAATCCTGCCTCTCCCGCACACCCTTCAGGGGCTTTTCTGCAGGCTGCTGACCTTAACACTGGCTTGGAGCTCATGGCGCACATCTGCTGCGTCTGGGCACCTGCTTTGCTCACTCTGCAGAGTTCAGCTTGTCTTTAGGGCTTCCCAAGGTTGCCACAATCTCAGTCCTACCAGATTGATTCACTGTCCCTCACGCACACACGCAACTGTCTCATTGCAAGCAGTGCTGTCCTGGCCTCTGCCCACGCTGTCTGTCATCCCCAGCTACTCCAGCACCTGATTCCAGATAGAAATTCCTTTCTCCCTGCTTTTTTCTGGCAACCAGATGTTTCTTCTTGTTGCCTCTGTGCTCCAGAGTGTGCCTGTCCTGTTTTTGCATAGGTGGAATCAACCATGCTAGGCTAGAGCTGTTACCAGTGGGTGTGCAGTGGGTCACGTGCAGTGCTGGGTTCATGCTCTTCCTGGGAGGTGGAGTGGCTTTTTACTGGTCTGTGTTTTGCCACAGATACGATGAATATCTGAGATCCCTGCAGAAACCTTCACAAGTGCCCCAGAAGCCAACACCCCCACGCCCACCGCTGCCAAACCAGCAGTTCGGAGTCTCGCTCCAGCAGTGAGTATCTCTGGATTGTGTTGCTTTTGCCCTGACTTGCTTGATATAAGGTCACTGTATTTATAACTGAACAGCAGCAAAAGTGGCTGTAAAATTTCTTGCAGTTCAGACTTCCTACAAAGCTTTAATCATTCTTCTGAGGAACTCTGCGCTCATGTCCAGATCCTGACTGACTCAGTTCAGCTCCACCCTCTTGATTCCTGGCTAGATTGTATCTAAATTAGAATGAGCTCGTTTCTGCAGCTAAGGGTCACTAAGAGAGGACCAAAATAAGGGCCGAGGGGACGGCTTTATGCCGTTAGAAATGTCCTTTAAGCAAAGGAAGTCTGTAGGAGGCTGATGGAAGTATCTTTAGGGCTGTGCTATTTTGATTGAGCAGTGCTGCAGATCTGTTTCTTAGTTTTTTCCATATCATAAATTCTATTTTAAAAGCACTTCTATTCGCCCTTGTACTGATTCCCACTCCCCATTCCTGCATGGTGACACAGGCAAACACAGACACTGGCAAGGGCTAGTGATACTGGCTAAGTGTTGAAGGTATTTTTAACTTTGAGTGTGATTTTTTGCCTCCCTGGGGAATGAGGAGGAGCCAGTACTGCGTGGCCAGACAGATCCTCTGAAGCAATCTGGGAACGCGTTCCCCAGCTTCAACACAACATTTCCAACTGTAACCCCTGTGGTGCTGTGTGCCTGCGCTTGTCAGTAGCCTGAGAGGGGTGAACAGCTCCATGCTACCAATGGTATAAGCCATCGAATGTGAGGGTGGCAGCGAACACCTTGGCATCACTAGGTCTTCCCTGACAGCCGTTGGGTTGATATAGTTTCTGTTACAGGAGTGGGGTGGGTAAATTTATCCCATATGTATTTCTCATGCGTCAGCTTCTTTCTGCCCTTGCTCCTATGGGGAAGGAAAAAGGAAGCTTAACCCTTTTCACCTGATTCATAACTGGCAGCCTTGCCTTCTGGGAACCCCTTTGCCCTGGCATCTACAGGCTATGATTTTTACAGAAGAAAGAGAGATATTCCTGTGGTGTAGGAATGAGCTCATACTTGCTCCGGTGAATGATGTAGCATGATGGGTGAAGAGGAGAGAAGGTTGGAATAACGGCTGAACCAGGGACTGGGATAGCAAGATCCTCTGTGGAAGAGCTTGTGTATGCAACTTCAAGACTCAGGGGCTGCATGCAGGGCGGGGAGGACCAGTCCTTTGTAACCTTTTGTCTCTTCCCGCAGCCTCAGGGAGAAGAGCCCTGATCAGTCTCCTGTTCCTCTGGTGGTCAGAGACACCATTGCTCATTTGCAGGAGCATGGTAAGTGTGCAGGGGAAGCCGCGGCCCCTCTTAATTCCACGTCAGTGGCCTCTCCTCCACCCAAGTTCCCATCCAGAGTATGGTAAGACAAAGAAGAACAGCAGTCTAGAATAAGGCGTAAAGTCCTGAACTAGGCGAGTTAGCCTTCAAGAGTGATTGTGCAGGGCTTAGGAGACCTCTTTCTTCCAGTCGTCCATACTCCCACTTGTATAAGAATAGCAAAATGTTCCTTGAATCCTCTGCCTGGTAGTGGAAGGAGAAAGAATTACCATGCTCTAAAAAAGGGACTTGTTGACATCTGTCTCAACGCCCCACAGCACGGATTTATGATTGTTAAGACCAGCATTTTTAGAGACTCTCACATGGCTGATCTTTCTTCTCCATCTGCTCTCACTTCACAGCTCTTGCTACAGAGGGGATTTTCCGGAGATCAGCAAATACACAGGTTGTCAGGGAGGTGCAGCAAAAATACAACATGGGTAAGTGCCCAAACTCAGCAGAGCCCCTCTCATTCCCTAACTACTACTGTCCAACTGGAACTGTGTTGGAACTGGTCCATCACGGCTCCTCTCCTTCTCTGATAGGCCCCATCAGGATATGACCTGAGTTGCAAGGGAGAAGCATCTGATACTTCTGCTGTGTGGAAAGCATATTCCTTCCTACTCACGTTCCCCTGCCTGCCCTTTTTCTTCCTGAAAATTTCCCTGTTTCTCGGGGTGGGATATATCATCTTAGTCTGGTTATACTGGAGGAACTGAAGATGACCAGGAAGAAACTTGGTCATCTGTTTCATTTGATGACTTCTAAAGATGTAGTGCTGGATTCAGCAGTGCTTTGCATACACTTTTGGGACACATTTTTCCACTCTGCTAGAAGGTGTGGTGCTTCAGTACCCTTTTTGTGTTCTTTAAAATACTGCTTCCCGAGGTCTGGGCTCTGACCACCATGTCCCATTCTTTGTCTGGAAGAGGTCCTGCTTTGGCCAGTGAGCGCTGAGTCTTTGCTCTACTTTCTCAGGTGTGCCTGTAGATTTCCAGCAGTATGAAGATGTCCACCTCCCTGCTGTGATTCTCAAGACCTTCTTGAGGGAGCTACCTGAGCCCCTCCTCACTTTTGGCCTCTACAGCCATGTTGTCAGCTTCCAGAGTGAGTTGCAACAAGAGCGTGCTACTCCCTGAATGTTGCACTGGCCAAGGGCGCAAAGATATCTTTGGCGGGGGGCAGTCCTGCATGGAGTACCCTGTGACTACAAACAGGGCTTTCATCAGGGTGGGTGCTGAGGATTCCTGCTTGACCTGTCTCTCTTGATTTTTAGGTCTGGAGGAGGTGAATCGTGTGGATGTTGTTCGCAAAACACTCCAGACTCTGCCAGAAGAAAACTACCAAGTGCTCCATTTACTGACAGCCTTTCTGGTGCAGGTGAGCTGCTCCAAAGGTGGGCAGTCATATTCTAGTTCAGTTGCCAGTGCCTTGCATCAGCTTTTTGACTGCCTGCTCCCTCTTTTCCTTTGAGAGGAGATGAGTCTTAAGCTAGGAAATTACCTTTCTTTACCTTATGATCATTCTTGATCTCTGTATAACAAATGATGAACTAGCCTAAGCAGTTGCTTCTCATAACGCTGAGAGGTGCAGGCAGGCATTAAGCCTGTGTGGTCTGTACCAGGGAGGCTGAAACCTCCCCAGGGTGGAGGGACAACTGCAAAATAACTGAGTAGAAGATTAGACTAGAAGAGGGGTCTCAGATCCGTCCTACAGAACTTTCTGTGCTAGGGAAGCAAGGCTATTGTAGCAAGAGGGAAGATCATTTTGGTTTGAGGAGTGATCTGGACTGTAAAGATTATTGGCTGACAGTGCTCTTGGTCCTATTGTTATGATATGGCCTGGTGGTTAAGCCATAGTGACAAATGGCAAGATACTGCTCCTTACCTCCTGAATGCTGGATGTCGTGTGTGTTTCCCCCAGCCGTCTTCTGGCAGGGGGCCTCCAGCTTCTCTCTTCCCATTTGCCCTTGGGAGTTTGTCAGCTTTGGGGAGGGTAGAGGGCAGCTGCTGTGTTGTTCTGTAGGATTTACAATTGTCTCTTTCCTTCCCACATAGGTCTCTGCTCACAGTGACAGAAACAAGATGACAAACACCAACCTGGCAGTTGTGTTTGGCCCAAATCTGCTGTGGGCCAAAGATGTAGCCATCACCCTAAAAGCCATCAACCCCATCAATACCTTTACCAAGTTCCTGCTGGACCACCAGAAGGAGATCTTTGAGGGTGTGGAGGCCTGAATCCAGGCCAGCCCACACCAGCACACTGTGCCCACCTTCCCACCTTCTTTCCCACCTTGTCTTGGAGCTGTGACCAAGCTGTCTCCAGTGCAAAGGGACCATTGATCCTCTGGGTGATGAGCAGAGCGAGGGCTGTGGAGATGGTGGAGAAAGTGTGTAAGTAAGCGAGCAGGAGACCTGCTGCTCCGGATGGGGAGGGGAGCGGGTCTCCCAGCTGCGGAGAGTGGAGTCCTAACCCACCCGCCAGTCTGTGCAGCTCCTCCAGGGCTCATCACCAGTCTGCTGCCCTATCAGACGACCTGCCTTCCTTTCCTCCTTCCCTCACGTGCAGTTTTTCTGCCCTCCTGGTCCCTTCCTCAGCAAAGATCTTTTTTGTTTAAGCTCCCAATAGCCCCAGCTCACCCTCCCTTGCCTCAGCTGGGCTGTCTGGGCTAGGGCAGGCTTGCTGGGTTTTGTGGCAGAGACGTTCTTGCTGCGAGTGCCGTCTCTCGGCACCGAACGTGCGTCCTGCCTTTCCCCACAGGCACCTGAAGCAGGGAAGGGAGCCAGGCGGCCCTTGTGCTTCAGGTCGCAGCGTGTCCTACACTTGCGAACACCACTCTAGACCCCATGCTTTTGGCGGGCAAGTGAAGGACGGGCTCACGGCACATGGGCTGTATTACCTGTCAGACTCCAATAGAAAGAAGCTGAATTTAGCCCAAACCCCTCTGGGGTCACCCACTCCAGATACTATTCAGTGTTTGCTGGGGTGTAGTGGGTGAGGTGCCTCCCACAGTTACCCAGCTCAGGCGCGTTTCTCCCTCCAGCGGCATTTCCAGCCCGGCTGGGAAGGTCCATGCCAGACCTGGCTGTGCCAGGGGGCTGGCTGGGGCCCTTTGACAGCTGGTGAGTCTGAATGGCGGGGAGCAAGTGCCCCGGTGGCACTGAACTGCCGAACACTAGGAGGATCGCTGCCTTTCCCTGTGGCAGCAGCACAAGGCCTCGTTCTCCGTCAGGCATGTGTATCTGTGCTGACCGGCACAGACCGCCTTGGCTAGTTGACTTTTTGAGCAGAACTTTCCCCCCGCGCAGTGTAACAGGGAGCATGGCCTTCAGGGAAGATCTAGAGACCGGGGCTAACCCTCACCCTGGAGTGCACCAGGCCTGGAGGGTGCTGAGCACTCACGTGCCAAAGCTGTGAGGGAACAGCTATTCCATGCCAAGGGCCTTTGCCCCATCTCCTCCTCGGTTCATACCTTCCTTCCATCCTGCCATGGAAGCCTGGTCAGATGCAGCCTGTATGCCCTGGGCACGGCGGGAGAGATCGGGTTGTCCACAAGGCAGGCTCAGAGCGGGGTGGGCCTGGCACCTTCCCAAAGCAGCTGCAGTACTGTTAGGGCATCACCGTTGGTTTTGGGTTGCAGCATTCCCGTTACCTGAGCTAAAAGAGATCCCTCTCCTTAGCCTGGGCCCGGCAGGGTGCTGGTAGGGAGCTTCTAGCCTTACTTCACTGGTGTGTTACATCTTTATATCTTGTGCCCTGCGTGCCCGGGCCAGTCCTCCCTGCTGCATCTGGCCACAGGGACAAATCTTTTGGACCAAGCAAAACTAATTTTTAAAAAGCTACTAGATGATAAATAGAATTTGCTTTTTCATAATAGTTTAGCCTGCCTTTAAACACTGACCAAAGGTCAGTGCCCCAGTTGTAATCAAAATAAGTGACATCTGCTGCAGGAATTACGGAAATTGCTCTTTTTGCTAAGCTCAGGAATGGGGATGGGTGCGAACATGGACAGCTCTGCGGGGCAGCGCAGGTCCAGCCAGCTGGCTTGGAGGAGGCACACCAACACGTCGGGAGGAACAGTGAGCAAGAAACTGAGCATTGCTAAGGCTGGAGCAAGAGATGTTCTAGGAGAGGGCTGGGTCTGATCCTTTCCAGATGCTGGGGGACTTTGCCCTATGGAGGCTACGAGGCTGCTTAGTCTCCCTCTTCCAAGAGTCTGAGTCTTCCCTGTTTGGCCAGGATATGAATTGTTTCAGCCTGAACAATTCACAGCAGTAACCAAATAAATGTTTTGGAGGGAAAGATACGCAGCTCCTAATTCACCTGTGATCTCTGCTAGAGTCAGTTAGCAGGGCCGATGTGCTGTGGAGGAGTAATCTCCTGGGATGGACAGTGTGGAGAGAGGTGTACTTGCCCCAGTGTTTGTTTTAAGAGGCAAGGCTTTCTGGACAGCCTGGGAGGAACGTGGACGCTGAGAGAGCCCGGTGCAGCCCCTCTTTCCCTGTAGGCACCCCGCTCTGTGTAGGCTGCGGTATGGGGGAGACTTGGTGCTCTGACTGTATCTGCAGCTGACCCTGGCCTCGCTTCTATCCCCCTAGAGGAAGGGCAAACCCAGGTAACTTCTCCTGGGACAAACAAGCCCAAGGGTGGCAACTTGGAACAGGTAGTGCCCGTGTGCCGGGGCACGAGGCTTGGGCCCCACGCGCAGCCCCGGCTGCCTGGGGAGGATGGCATGTTCCAGCCCTGCAGAGCAGCAAGGACCGTTCCCTGCCCAGTAGCGAGAGGAGCAGTGCTGGGGTAGCTTCGCTTCTCTCCAGGGGGAGAGCAGGGATTGCTGCAAGTGTCCGTGTTCTGGCTGGAGTTTGTTTGGTGGGTGCTTTTTTTTTTTTTTTTTTTTTTTTATAAAAAAAGTGAATTCTTGAAATAATGTTTCCTTTTTTAGCAAAATAGAGACTGGTGCATCCCCTGCAGGCAGGGATAAAAGCTTGCTCCAGTTCAGTGCCTGCAGGGAGCAGATTTGGAGGGTGTTCAGGAAGCTGTGACTGCTCATGGTGGGAAACTGCTTGCAAATCCTGGAAAGGACCCAGTGTAAATATCCCCTTCCCTCTGCTGCTCCTCATGCTGGAGCTGCCGGGGGCCCTGGAGCAGGCACAGTAACCAGGGTTGCTTTTGCTTCTGCAACTGCCTCTCCTGAATGCCTTGTATTGAAATATCCCAAATGTGACTTGGGCAAGGAACTGGCCTGGGCCCGCCGGCCGCCTGCGCTGGGTGGGTGGCCACCAGGGCCTGCATCTGCCAAGCCCAGGGGGTTAAATTCCCTCCTCCCCTGGTCAGCCTCCTCACACAGGCAGGGCGCTGGCTGGGCTGGGTTTCTCTGCCATGTATAGGTGGGGGACAGTATCTGATGAGGGTGCTGGTCTTTGTCGGTTTTCTCCTTGCTGTAGAGCTGCCCAAGGGTCTCTTCCCTGGCTCGTCTTTCAGGTTAGCTAGTAGCCATTTCTCCCTGTGGGGGTACTTGTTCCATTTCAACCCTCTTGCTTTTTAGCACCTAGACCGTTCCCCTCCGCTAAGCCTCTGCTGTCTTAATGGCTTCTGGTCGCTCCCTGGCCCAAGCTGTGTACTGACACCAGAGCTTTTGGGTGGTGCAGGGGGGGCTGGGGCCATCTGGATGCCTTGTGGCGATGTTTGCTAATTTGAGAGAGCGCTGAGGGCCGGTTTGGTCCCTGTTTCCTCTTTTGTGCACAGGGGCTCCTGTGCAAAATTTTTGGCTTTGCTTTTGTTGCTGGTGTTCCTTGCCTTCTTTTCTGTTGATGTTCATTCAGTTGCAGGGCTGGGGTTTTCACGGTTCACATTGTTTATTTCCTTCTAATCTGCACCAATCTTTTATTTCACAGTTTGCACTTTTTGTATTTCAATAAAAATCAAAATGTAATCCCACATCCAGGTGTGTCTGTCAAGTGGCAGCAGCTGTGGCACATCTACAAGAAACAGAAGTAAGGCTGGCTTTGCTGCCAACCACAACCATGCAGACAGGGAGGAAAGTGAGTATGAAATGCCCCCTATGTGAGTAACTGGGAAGAAATACTGGTTTGCAGGAGCCTCAGGCTGGAAACAGAATTCAAACAACAATGAAGTATGGCAAGTTTGGCTCTTTCCCGAACAGGGCTGGGCTTCCATGTTACCGTCTCCCTGTCACGATGAGCGATTTGCCTAGGATTGCCCTTTCCCAGAGGCAGCTGCGCAGGTTGTGGTATCACCAGTGCCAAGTGGGAGCCGCCTGCAGGCTCCCCAGTTAGGATTAGCTGGTTAAGTTTATCCTGCAGCCGGGTGATATGTGCAGCAGAGGCCTGCACCTTCTCATCTCAACTTACGTGGATGGCTATCTCCTCGATGTACAACAGTTTCCTGGTTAGGACCACTACACTCCACCCCTTGATCCCCATACAGTTAACGACCTTTTCCTAACGACACTGTAGTTTGCTGGTTACCTCAGTAAGCTTTTTGGCTAGTAGAAAGGCTCTTATATGCAAAGTGATTACTACAATTAATACTACAAGTGTAGCAACAAGTGAACCCAATAGTGGGTGTGAGAACAGGAGTAGAACGGAGAGCACTGGAGCTAAAAGCATCACCATCCGGCAGCAGCCTGAGCCCTGGCTACCGGCCTTGTCTGGATGATGCGTTAATGCCGATGTTAACACTTGCATTTCTAAAACTGCGTGCTGCTTTTCAGTTTTTCTTGCTGATAAGCCGTCCAGTTAAGGGCTTCCCAGTGTTGCCAATTCTCCTTCCGCATGTTGCATTACTCAGCGTGACTCGTGACAAGCTGTCAGCCATATACCAGAAGGCAGAGGTGTTTTTGGCATCTGTTCACAGGTAATACTTCGCATATGGTCCTTGTAGCCTGATTTATTCATTTATTTACCTGCTGTAACTTACTGGGCAGTACTTCAGTTCTAGAGTTGAGGGGTTTACTACTACTTATTTCTCTGGGGCTTTTTCATGCGGATGGTGCTTTTGGCTGTAGTCTGTGATTTGCCACCCCTTGGACTGTGGTGGCCCCCTGTAACGGGCCCAGTGTGGTTACTACGCTGACTACACAGCAATATCTCAAACCTCCTGCGAGGGCGGCAGTCGGTCCCATCTCTGGGCTCGGTGACAGTGACCTGCCGCTGCTGAGGCTGTGCTGGGGCAACATCTGCTCTGGCCTCAGAGGAGCTCGGGAGCAGGTGGGTCTGTCCCTGACAGCGCTGTAGCTGGCGGGACGTACGCCATGTGCACCCACAGGGACCGTACTTCGCACAGCGTGCACGCCATTGCAGCTCATGTGTTCTCATGTGTAGCTGCCCTGCGGCCTTAAGGACATTATTCTGAGAACATTTTTCTTTTTATAAATAGAGACAGTCGGCTCACAATTGGATGGTATTTGATTGTTCACGGCCTCGGTGATTAATCCTCCTTCTAGGACTGTTTACTTTTTCACTTATTTGCTGATGGTTTTTCCAATCCCTTGTCTTACCGGTGACAGGGTGAAGAGGGTAGATACTGAAGGCCCTGTAGTAAGGCCCAGATCCCACAGGACGGTTTATGTGAGTTTTCCAGCAATTCATCTCTCCCCACATTGTGCAGTGTTTTTTGTAAGTGCATGAAATGATACTCATAAATACACACACATATACACGAATGTAACGTAGATAGATCAGTATCTATAAGGTCACAATGGGATATGCAGTTTACTGTGTTACCTCCTGAAGATAAGATTAAGAAAAGATTGCTTTTAATAGTTATCCTTGTTTCCCAAGCTGGAATATTTCCCTTCATAGAAGCTTCCACTATACACAGTCATTTTTCTCTTTTTTTTTTTTATTTTCCATTCCTGCCATTTCATCCACTGTCTCTTCTTTGTAATAACCAGACACCCTTTACACTGCAGCTTAAATCAGCAGTTGTTATGTTTACACATAGATTTTTACCATCTTGTCTTTCCTTTAAAGGGAAGGTGTTAGCACCTTACATGGCATGGTGTGTTATATAGGGTTAACTTTAAGCAACACTGGAATACAGCTGTTAAGTTTGGTTATCAGACAGGCATGAACTCCATGCTGCAGGCAGCATGCTCCTTCACCAGCATTTCTTGCTGCTGGGATACCCACACTAGTGCTTTCCACACCTTATTAGTCTCTTCTATCAGATCAAAACATTCCCACGCTCCTTTTAAGCACGTAGTAGCAACCAAGTACAATGCAAATTCTGCTGGTGGTTTTTTTTTTTTCCCCCCTTTTCCCACCCCCTTCTTTTGGAGACAAGTTAATATTTCAGCTGGGGCGGGACATCCAGATAATTCGGTTTCCCGACTCACCGAGGTCACCAGGGCCAAACACTGTGTGACTGTTCCCCACGCCTGCGTTTGGGACCAGCCAGGCGCCTGTTCTGTCTCTTCCTCGTTGTCCTTCTTCCAGTAGGGTGGTCTCACCAGGATCCTGCTGACTCCTCCAACTGTAACGCAGCAGTGCGTTCTACCCTCTCTGTCGGAGGCAGCAGCCTGCTCCACCCTGCACTCTCTGACCATCCCCTTCCCTGGAGGAGAAAGAGTGAGAGGTTGGGACTGTCCCGGACCTGTCAGTACACGTGGAGAAAAGCACAGTGTGTTGCTTACGTAAAAGTTTTATTGGAAATTCTTTGAATACTTGAAGTACATGGGAGACTATTTCCAAAACAATACAATTTAGGAGCCTTCCCCTTCACCCAAAGTATCTGTAAATCAGCAGCTACATACATACTGTCCTTAATATAGAATCGAGCAGACAGCTGCTAAAATAAACAGCCTTCATAACACAATCTGTGGCAGGCCACAGCAGCAGCTAGATCTTTCCTGAAGCAGAGCATTTGTGCAGTGGTCAGGGAACTCAGAGCCTAGATGTAGCAACTATGTGTTGAAACTGAGGAATGTCCAGGAAGGAGGCACATAACTCGGCCCTAGAGAGTCTCTTTATTGCTGTGGCCATCCAGCTCAACACTAGCAGCTTATATAGGCAAATTTCCAGCCTTCTGAAGTAGAGGAAAACGTGCCACACTGACGTTCCGCCTTATGAGATGTGGGAGCTGTAGCCATGTTAGGAACTGCATCAACAAATGAGCACAAGTTATTTGGCTCGGGGGACCTTCTGGACAGGATTAGCAAGAAGGGCATGCTTTCTGCCAACTCCATAGCTTGTCAGGGTGAGAAGAGGACAACGGTAGCACTGGCTAGATGAAGTTCAAC
The DNA here is from genome assembly GCF_964195595.1 of Calonectris borealis. Classification (NCBI taxonomy): domain Eukaryota; kingdom Metazoa; phylum Chordata; class Aves; order Procellariiformes; family Procellariidae; genus Calonectris; species Calonectris borealis. The sequence continues at coordinate 44,894,163 of NC_134316.1, read as the reverse complement.
CTAGTCTATTCTCCATGAATACAGTGTGAACCAGCACTTTACCCCACCTCTGCTGCTTTGCAGCCCAGATCGTATCACCTTCCTATGTTAAGAGAAAGGCGACAGCCACCACCTGTCTGTGAGCCATTTCCTACAAGGTGGCAGAGACCCACCTTCCTGAGCAGAGGTGAGAGCCAGCTGATCCATTAACTCCTTGTGTTCCTGCACCCTTCTGCGACCCTTTCCACCTGTAAAACAAGGTGGCTCTGGCTGCGGGGATCAAGTATTTGGTAAAGCCCATGTAACTTAAGCCCTTTTGTGAGCTGTTTATCTTGGAAGCTTTCTTAAATGTTTGTGCATCTTATTTTGCAAGGACTAAGCAATTTCTGTGTGAGGTTGCTGAAAGGCTGAATTGGTTGAGCAAGCTAAAAAGTTTCTGGTGGGTAGCTTTCCTTCAATAAAGCTCTTACCTAGCGTTTAAGAGCTCACGTGGCCTCCCACCGAACACATCACTCAACAAAAAAGCTGGTAAAGTTCAAAGCATTGTGCTGCTCTGACCTTACAACAAGCTCTATTCTAAACTCGGTTCCTTGCTCTAGCAGTGGTACAGAAATAGTGTTCTAGAGAAGAGGTGGGGTTCCCCCATCAGCTGCTAGCAATCTCTTTCAATTAAGAATGCAGCAAAGTTGAAGAAGCTGCCACATTGCACTAATTAGAAGGCTGATTACTCAGCCACTCTAAGGAAATGAAGATGGTTCCTCAGTCCTGAGGCAACACAACCCCACTTTTGGAGAAAGAAAGGAAAAAAAAGTGTTTTAGGACAGTAAGGGGTCTTGCAGTTGCTCACTCTAGTTACACGTGGGAGGAGGAGAGAGAACCACAAGAAGACCGACCTTATCTAAGTTTCTGTTTAGTGTCACTGTTTCTCCTCCCGTGCTTACATCAGGCAAAAGACACGCAACAGCCAAATCAACCACAGAGCACTGCCAGCCAGTCACACTGTTGATAGCCAGATCATTACAAAAATAAAATTTCAGCTAATCAAAAGCCAGCTGATTAAAAAGTACCATAAGCTCCCAAAAAATGTGCTTCTTTAAAGAAGCTGCCTTCTGAATGGCTGAAGAACACTGCAAATTCATCCATGCCTATCAGAATACAGCTTTTTACCAAGTCCCTGCCACTCCACTACACTGATGTGTGCATTTCATTCTATCAATGGGCCCTGACTGGATGTACTGGACACATAGTCCCCAAAACAGAGTATTATATTAGAATAATCAAGTTTGTCTTAGAAAATAAATATCTTGGATATTTTCCTGCAAAGAGAGACCAGTCTCACTGGCCAGGGTTCACATGGCACACTTGCTGTCTGCAGTGATTGAGGGCAGAATGACCCGCGCTACTACATGAAAACAGAACATCTTTTAAATATAGGTTTCTTTAAAAGCAATAAATATTTCTGGATTCTTAAGATCATCTATTAACCATAAAGCAGGAAGGTTTGCAAGGGGTAGAGGAAAGAATCTTGGACTAAGACTCCTAGTTACATAACCCTAAAGAAGTAGGATTCCTAGTATTTACAGTCACATTTCAGAAGCAGAGGCTATGAATTCAGCATCATCGCAGCTGCTACGTGCAGGCTTGCCAACAGTCAGCACTGGTAAACTCAGCACGGCCGAGTGTCAGTACACTCAGGAAGGAAATGTGGAAAGCGCTTCTGTAGTTTCATTCCTGCTTATCAGCCGGCGTAACAGAAGGGCTCACACAAAACGACTGTGCAGAGACCCGGTTCCTTAGAAGCAGGAAAACAAAGGTAACTTGTACGACACAGGTCCCAAAGCCGACGTCTCTTCTTGGGCTCCAGGCACTCACACTGAAGTCAGGATGAAACGCCCCGTTCTGCAGAACGGATGTCCTGGCCTTAAAACTGTTGAATCTGCTGAACTCACAGACCCTGGAAATGAGCCAAAGCTTTCTACACTCTAACAGGATCGGAGACTGTAGGAAAAAGTCTGTTAGCAAGAAGCTATACCTAGGGAACTTACACCATAGGACCTTTGGAGGAAGCACATGGCAACTTTTCACAAAGCCCCTCCACACAGAACAGAGACTGAGGAGAAAGTAAGTTTTGTACATTGGTGTTTGACTTCACTGTCCCTACTGAAGTCTTAAATTCAAAACTGACTGTGAGCAGGAAAAGCGGTCCAGAACTATGCGGTGGTGTAGTTGAGGAAAATCAGCAGATGAGCTGTATCTGCTGTTGAAGAGAGCAATCAAAGAAAGCTCACTTGATGGAAGGAACTAGTCAAAGTGAGACAAAAGGCAGAGCAGGGGCGATAGAGATATTTGTTGACGTCGTTCTCCAGGATGCCTTGAGGAGGAAGAACTGCTGCAGCAAAACTGGAAAACAGCTTCACTGCAAGGTTTCTACAAAGGCATCAAACTCTTTGACATTTTTCTCGTGGACTGCCAGCTTCTCTGGTAACGAGTCCTGGAAGGGTAAAGAAGGGTGCAGATCAGGGCTCATCCACAGCTGATAAAAGGAAGCTTTAAACACACACTCCAAGGTAAAAAATTCTTTTTCTGAGTCATGCAACCCCTCTCCACTGCCCTGGGCTCCCCTTCCCACGTGCACAAAACCAGGAGTCCTCTGGCAGCATCCAGCAAGTGACCCTGAGAAGGGCACTCTGCCGAGCGTGTTTGTTCCGCAGGAACAGTAGGTGCACCGGGGCCTCGCCTCGTGCAATTCCCCCCGCCAGCTGCAGCACAATAACCTGCTCGTGTCACTGCCTTCATTAAGTCACTTGCAGCTCTTAGCCTTTGGTACTCGTTTTTCCCCGCAGCATGTTACAATGGCTGCGAGCCCCATACAGCGCTCACCCAGACATGACTTTCACCAGCCACACAGAGAGGATTTTACCTCTGCTCAGGCTGCAAGTTCAGGCCTAGTTTGCCACTAAGCTGGACACGTCAGAGGTAGGATTAGTTTTGGGGGTTTCAGTGACAGCCACAGCAAGCATGCGGCAGCAGCTTTCAGCTTGAAGATAAACACATCAATTTCAGAGGCTCAGGTGTGCCACAAACAAATTTGCATTTGTCTGGAACGTATAAGTGAGGGACCCGCTTTGGGCAGGGTCTGTCTTCTGAGAAGTACAGGACAGACATGGACCTGTTGGAGCGGGTCCAGAGAGGCCACAAAAATGATCGGGGGGTGGAACACCTCTCCTATGAGGAAAGGCGGAGAGAGTTGGGGTTGTTCAGCCTGGAGAAGAGAAGGCTCCGGGGACACTTTACTGCAGCCTTTCAATATATTGAAGGGGGCTTATAAGAAAGATGGGGACAGACTTTTTACCAAGGCCTGTAATGACAGGACAAGGGGGAATGGTTTTAAACTAAAAGAGGGGAGATTCAGACTAGATACAAGGAAAAAATTTTTTTACGGTGAGGGTGGTGAGGCACTGGCACAGGTTGCCCAGGGAGGTGGTAGATGCCCCATCCCTGGGAGCATTCAAGGTCAGGTTGGATGTCCCTGAAGATGTCCCTGCCCCTGGCAGGGGGGCTGGACTAGGTGACCTTTAAAGGTCCCTTCCAACCCAAACTATTCTATGAAGATAATGACTTTTTTCAAACTAGGAGAGCATTATAAAGTACATACGATTCTCACAAACAGAAATTTCAGGGTTCCATACCAAATCCTCTGCCATGGACTGCGCTCCAATGTCAATGGAGAGGCTGCTGAGTTGAGGGGGGTTCTGAAACTCACGGTAAAATGTCCCCAGGTCCATTGGAAGAATGTCATCTTTTGAAAATGCTGGTTTCTAGAATCAAAGATATTGCTGTTAATTCCCATTCAGAGACATTGGCTTCCCTTTTGCCATAATCTCAGGTAAAGTCATTACCTGCTATCAATAAACATCTTGGCATTACAATTGTTGCTGCCATAATGCAGATTAAATAACTGAAGAACAGCTAAGATCTGTGTTTGCCTGAGCACTTGGAAGAGAGCATTTCCTTGGAATCTGGCTCCTTTAGGCATTAGGGAGAGGACGCCAAGCCCAGGTGTTGGTAGGGAACCGAAAGAGTATTTAATTTGTAGCTGTTGGTTCCAAGTGTCAGTGTCTTTGCAGTTTTGGGACCATCGAGCTCTAGTTTGGAACTGTGAATCATGGGTCTTTTCCACTCCCGTGGAAAACTACTCTTACATCATTTGCCATTGCACCAGCACCTGAAGCCCATCTAAGATGCAGGTGTTACGTGAGAGTACTGATGAGGGCACTTACAAAGTCAATCATAACAAAGTCATCATGGGTGTTCCCTGTGCTGCTGCCACTGGAGCCCTCCGAGTGTAAGCTGCCTTGTAGAGGAGATTCAGTTTCTGGGGAGTCAGGAGGATTGACCTGCCCAAGAAATCAAAGATGGTGAGTACTGATCTTATGATCACGTCTGTCTGCGTATTTTGACAGTGCGGGGGCAGTTAGGGGGTTGGACAATAAACACATACTGTTATTTGCATGTGTAGAGAGCCCAAGACAACACAGGAGATTTCTTGAAACCAAACAAATCTGAATAACTGGTTCTTTGCTCAAAAAACAAAGTATATTCAAGGTAGGGAGTAGCGTGGATGTTGCGTAAGGGATGCTGAGAAGGCACAATATTATACCTCTGGAAGAGGCTTACCATGGTGTCGTTATCTTCCAGCTCAACATTCTTGGGAGCAAACATGGCAAAAGGAATGTCTAAGTTGGCCATGGTCACCTGAGGAGATTCAGCAAACAGAATTTCGCTAAGATGCTCTGCTTAGCCAGCACAGAAAAGGATATTGAAAGTTTTTGTCAGGCCTGATAAAAATTGCCCAAGCTCACGTCAGCAGTTAGGCAGGAGGCTGACAACTTCATTTAAAAGGCATAAAATAGAGAGACTGTCCTCAGCTGACCTAACACAGGTACGTACCCTGAGGTGGGATTGCTTATATACATCTTGTATAATACAGGCAAGGATTAATGAACTGCTACAAATTCAAACAATTCTCCTTCATCCATCCAAAAGGCCTAGAAGAGCAGCCCTAGGAACTGGGCAGATATCTAAGCTGCCCTAGCTGAGCTTAAACGTGTGCTTACTAGTGATGACCTGGTCTACTGCATGTCCCTTCAAGGAAGGGAGGCTGGCTCCCAGCTCCCCCAGTTTATGAACCTGTGGTAGTGGCAGATCATTGTGAGACTCAAGTGGATCCACACTCAAATAGGGTGTTGGCAAGTGGGGCAAATTCAATGGCTGCCACATCCCAAAAGGATTTTATGAAAAGCAAGCCTGTGACAATACCCTGTAGGGAAATGCAGCAGGCAGGAATATGCGCTCTCAGTCTCCGGGGTTGCCCTGGCATTGGGGTGCTTTTTGCTCCTCTGTAGGAACAGATGGGAGAAGCAGGGTATGACGGTGCCCTGTGAGGAGATCTACTGCTAGTTACCTGGTTAAGGGGCTTGTTGACAAAAGCTCCCACCTTCCGGATAAAGATGGTCTCCAAAAGGTCATGGGGGGAGCCACACTTCCCTTCGCTGCTATTTGATACCGTTTCTGTGTCCTCGCTGGGGGAGGAAAATAGGCTAATTAGTGACTCTTGGCACAAACAATACAGACAAATCACATGCTTTACAAGACTCCTTCTTTTTTCTGGGTTTACTCCTAGTATTGGAAGAAGGACAACAGAAATCTCTGTCCTTGTATCACACCGTCCTCCTCAGTCATGAGCCCAAAAGGGAGTGGGACACATGTGGAATCAGGTTTTTATTTAAAGCTGAACAAAAACTATTTAGTTGAGTGAAAAGTTGCTGCCAAATAGGCTTTTCTTTTTGGAGATGGACTTTTAACTTCAGAATCTGCACGTTCACAGCAATTCCTGTTCATCACTATTATTTTTTCACTAATACAGTAGTGACAGATCTGTCAGGAGGTGAGGGCAAGAACCAGAACTGTATCTGTCACTCAGGTTACAAAGGCAGCAGTCTAATACATCACAACAGCCACTGCCAGAATGGTTAATTCACTGCACGGCTATTAGTTATTTCAATGACCTGTTCTTTTTCCTACCACAGGTATTCAGAACTTTAAAACAAAAAACAAATGGTTGAGTTTTCTGGCAAGAAGACTACTTAGATAGCATACTTTGATAGGGAAGTGCTAGTGCAACTATGATTTTTGGTTTCCTCGTAGCAAAATCTCTGCTTAAGATATTTGACTCGGAACTATGTAACCCCAAGAGAGACTTCACAAGAAATAAATATGACCAAAAAAAAAAAGAAGGATTTAATTAGCTGAGAGGGAGGTGATTTAGGACAGTTTGAGGTTGCACTGTTTCCTTTTAAGTAACTTTGTGCCTGAAGTTTCTTAATAAAATAGTGAACAGATTTGCAGTAACTACAAATGGTTTTGGTAACAATTCACATTAAGTCTCTGGAGAGTTTAAGACTCGCTTGTGAACTTACTTCATCATCTTGTTTTACAATCAGCAAAAACAGTATAGAAAATAAAAAAAAGATAAAATTGGTAATAAAGTTGAAGTTCACATAACAGAAGTTGCAAGGATGTTACAGTGACTAGCAGGTGTAAGTACATGGGCAAGATCATTGTTTGGAGAAAGGCTGAAAAAACCCCAATCAGAGAAAGCTGCTAATTATTTTTGGAGATGGGAAGACAGTAGTTATGCTACAAACAATAGATAAAAAGGGGAAAACAAAAAGGTTTATCTTAACAGGGTTATATATGGGCTAGCACAAGTGGTGGATCATCTAAAACCAACCTACCTACTAGAAGGAGTAGCTGCTGAGTAGTGGACTCCATCCAGTGGGGTGCACATCCTCTCTTGGTCAGCTTGAGTGCCATGTGCTGGCTGGCTAGGAATTGGGGGAACTCCCCCCTCTTTGCCTGGACCAATCAACTGAGATGGAGAGGAACGGTCAAGTTAGAGATCTAACATTCAGGTCAACACCACAGTGCAATACTGAGCAGATTCTGTCATATTGGGACTAAGTTGCAGGGTTTTTGGCATATGAGTCTAGTCTATTCTATTCTACCATCACTGTGTCAGCAAAACTCTGGTGTAGCAGCAACATCACAGGCAAAAAAAGACTTCTGTCAACTTATTTGTCTATGAACGGATGCTAAGTGCTAATATGGACTGTCAGGGTATCCCGTGTCTAGGCTACAGTGCTGTGCTCGGACAGCTCCCGGGGCAGCAGCTCTGTACGACAGTCGAAGTTTGGAATCGGTGACACGCTGGTGCAGGCAAACAGCTCTGGTGCCTGCTCTCTTGGCGTAGTTTTTCCGCATGACCCCTACCCCAGTAAAGTCAGGGATGCTGAGGAGCCAATTCCCAGCTCCTGTGCAAGTTGTGCTTTCTCTATATTTATCTTACGTTCTTTTAATTCCTGACAGACAGGATACCAACGCATGCACTAGTTTCAAGGCCTCCCTCAGATATACAAGTGACACAAATGGTTGCAATACCAGCCACGATTGTTCTACCCTCTACAAGTACCTGGTGAGGGTGTGCAGCATTCAAGCCACCAGCAAAGAGTACAGGATACCCCATGTCAGCTGATCCAACTCCCAGGGCAGCAGGCTGATAGGAAAGACGAGAGCTGGAAAGCTAAGAAAGAAGAGAAAAAACAAGAAGGGCAAAGGGAGAGGAGAGAGGAAGGGGAAGGGGAACGCCCCACAGTCTGAATAATCGTCAGTTACTGAAGAAGAGCAGGAAAAGTCAGAGGCACAGCACAGCGTTTCAGGCTGGCAGAAGGATGCTAGATTTTCATTGGAATCGATAATGAAGGTCATTACTCGAAAAAGTTCTTATTGCAGGAGACTAAGCCTGGGCCTTGACAAGAAGACGAGACTGGTTTCCTACACACGTAGGAGGAGGCTGTGCAGGGTATGACTGACATCCAGTCACAGGGAAGCTCTGCTCTACGGGCCTGTTTCACATACTGGAAAAAGCAGGAGTGCCATCATCAACTACTAAAGAGCTAACATGCAATATTTTTTTTCCCCAAAACAACTGCATTATCAACTGTTCGAACCCATTCCCATTGCACATTAAAATAGCTGATCTTCAAGGCCTGTTCAAATAGCTTCAGCCAAAGAATAGAGAGTCCCATAGATGTGGTAGGTGAAGAGAACTGGGAAGCTAACCCTTGTGAGATTGCTTTAGGAATGAAGTGCTGGAAGCAGTGAAACCCAGAGGTTCCTTACAAACCCCAGGTAGAAATCTAGCTGGTTGGATTAAATAAAACTTTCCTGGTTTAGCTTGCTTGGCCTCAAGAGGAACACTTCTTTCAGAGCTCTGTGTGTGACACTCCAGCGGCGCCAATGCTGGCATCATTGACAGGGGTCTGAATGATGAACAGCGCTTTTATTCACATGAGGCTAGTTAAGCTGAACGGAGCACCAATGACTGTGCAGGTTCTAGGGACACTTTCTGTTAAGAGAAAATACTCAGCACTGTGCCTTACTACTTGTGTCTTTCACTCACAATCCTTGCAACAGCCGTTGTTTATTTAGGGGTGCTTGTCCTGTCTTTGGGAGACCTTCATCTGCAAAGGCATTTAAGCAGCCAATCTCAGTAACGTGCCTGGCCCATTCTGGGTTCACCAGCCCTTCCCATGCACAACAAACATTCCACACTGTCAAATTTGTACTTTCCTGTATTTGTTCTGTCATGCCAGAACTACATCTGGCCATGTATAGCATATTCTATTGACAACTCACTTGATGTGAAAAGGCCAGTCCCATCACTGGGACCTTCAAGGTGTCCGTCACCACAGGAGGAGGGGTCTGAAAATGTGCCTTTGTGACAGTAAAAACACACTGTGCACAGACACAGACACACAGAGGAAACAAGGAAAAGAGAGAGAGTGAGAGAGGGGGAGAGAGAAAGAGAGAGAGAAGGACTTCAGAGAAGAACTATAAAGAGTTGGATGAACTGCATGCTAGTGAAGAGGTTTTGGCTGCAGCAGCCACACCTACACATAGAGCAGAAGTCTCAGTATTGCCACAAGCACATTCATTTCATAAAGAATTGACTGTTTTCCGATCTCAGTGAACCACTCCACACAGGTAATATTTTAGACTCCAGTGAATGCTGACAGAAAGTAACTGCCAGAGACTCTGTTCCACAGCTAATTAGAATTGGTACCAGCCAATTAGCAAGGAGAAGGCTAAGCGGATGCCAGAAAAAGCTAAGAGTAATTGTTTTCTGGAATGTACAAATTACACTTATTTCAGTACTCTCCATTCATCCATACTCCTAATCTTCCAGCATTCTGAGGGATCATATCTTGGCAGGTCTGTGCTGTACCCTTAGAATAAAGGGGACCCAGACTAAGGTGCAATTCAAACTCACTGATGTGAAGAGAGAACTCCGTCAACAGGAGTGACGCTCCAGAAGTACACACTGTCTCACAGAGGGTACTAATGCAAAAAGGGCAATCCAAACCTGGTTCAGTCCCATACCTTCTCCCAGTCATTTTCCTACCAACAGTTTTCAGTTTCTGGGTATTACCCGTGGCCAGACTTTCTCCTGAATTTTGGGCTACTCCACAACGCACACAGACATGCTATGCAAGCTCACACCTATTCCCTTGTATCATGCAGGTTAGGCCTCATTTCCACTGGGAAGGCAGGCAGAGATTTGGACAACATGCCTACAGAACCACACAGTTCCCAGTATTTTCCTACACATTAAGTTGTAGATAGAAAGCTGGAGAAAGAAATTATCTTTTTTTTTTTCCTTTCTAATTTACTTTAGAGATCACTCTGCCAAGACAGCCCTACCATTCTAACTGTGGTAACAAAGACTGGCAGCTGCTTTATAAATAAGCGCACAGCATATGGCAACTATGAGCCACAGGAAAAGCAAGAGTGTAGGCTCATACTTAACGTGAATTCTCAAGGTTCATCTGGTTTCATAAAGCTTTTCCCCTCAGTGACAGCAAAGCTTCATGTCCCCTGGGGAAATGTCAACTTCAATGTATTTACATACACTATTACTGTTAAGTAATATGGGCACGAGCAAGCCAGTGGAAATTTCCTTATGAAACCTTTTGCATTTAACCCATTTCGTGAAAAGGCAGGACACAACTCAGCCACAAACTCATCTCCTGAGCTGTATATTGCAGAATAAGAAAAGCTTTATTCCATCAGACTTACCGTGAGTGCTGGCTGATTAGTTCAACATTGCCTGATGCCCTGTCACCCAAAATCCACAAGCACAAAAATGCTTCCTGAGAAAAGCTCATTTCTAGCTCATTCATACACTAGAATACATTCTGCTAAACCAGTCATAGTAATTCCTCTGAAGCAGTGGAAAGACCCATAGCAAATTCTTTCAGTTTGGAACTGCATTCCAATTACACTTCATTCTATATTTCACATCGACAGCAAAAGAGATTTAGAGTCTTTAGATTGTCTTTAAAGATCAGTAGAGCCATCTGCTTGGCTGGACAACAAGGCAGGACATTCCTGAGTATTTAAAGCTAAAGGACAACTGCAAATCTGGCCAAGTCTTCGAAATGCGGAATTGTGGAGTCAGATATCTAAGGACAGTAAAAGAAGGAGGAATTGGGAGTTTCTGGTTTTTGATACTCGGAAGGAAACCATTATCTATTTATTTTAAAATTGAAACTTAAATGAAACTTGCATGGGTAGGTGGAAGTACACAGTATTAAGGCCCTAGTTCAATACTGTGACCCATTTTGTTTGCTGATACTTATTCCTGCTGCCCCAACTAGTTTTAGATGGTCCAACAAATACAGCTTTTGTCTTTTTCCTGCTTTTCCATTCTGCAATGCAGAAAATATGACTGTGCTATAAGCATTTTCCTGACATTTCAGTGTTTCTTTTTCAACGTCAGTCTGTTACCTCTACTTATGCTGCCTGGCAACAATCACTTGAATTCCTCTTCTTGCAGTATTGGTATGTGAATGTATAAGTACACTGCTATCCTCTTCAAGCACATCTCAGCCCAGCTACAGGAGTAGGTTCTTTTAATCTTTCTCAGTAATTCAGTCTTTCTATTCCCCTAGCATTTTGTTGAAATTAGTATCTAACTAGGTTCTACTCAGAGTGTAACGATATAAATAACCCACACATTAAATTTTTATTAGCAGCAGGAGGCTGCCTGTTTGCACAGTAGTTGATGTAGGAGTATGCACACTACCCTAACAGTGATTGTTCTACGTAGGAGTAAGAAGAGCCTGGTTTTTCTTACCTGAGATGGAGGAGAGGTGGAAAAAGACGTGGTACACACTTCTTGGGAATCTTCTACTGAGGGGTATACTGCACCATTGTCCTCACCAGCTCTAAAGCAGTGAGAGAAGAAAAGCTTTCTAACTGGAAATATTCCTTAAAACAAACAAATAGTAAAACACACTGGGACAAACACTGCAGGGAGGTTGAGAGTATTTGGGTGGAATTGAAAGGAGAATTATGAAGGGCTCTCATCTACTTGGCAGAACTGAGGAAAACAAGGTATGAAAACTTTAATTTTCCCCAGGCGCTCCTCTTCTACCCCCAAATAGAAACACTCCCCTCTTTTTTAACTAACGGTTTTGTTATATCAGCTAATGCTACTGGCTTTGGTGTTTACAGAACCAAACAATACCACTGGTCCCAATCTGAGTGCCCTCACATGCATGTTAGAGAAGACAAACTTCTCATCTACAAAAAGAAATTAAACTCTGATCTTTCCCCAATGGAAACATCTGGACACGTAGTTCTACAACAGGATTAGCCATTACACTTTCAAATTTCCAAAGGCAGCCAAGGTTAAACATCCTTTGTGTCCAAGTGCTTCTGTAAGGAATTTGGGAAAATACTGGGGCTTGCTGCACTCAGTCTTCTAGATGTGAGGAGAAAAATGTCACCCCATATGCTCAACCATGTCAATATGATTGATACTAATCCTCCAGCCTCCCTTCCCATGCGGTCAGCAAATAGTGGAAAAGGCTCTGTGTTTGGGCATAATTGATGCCTTCACTGGGGCCCATGACTTCAACTCAGTATTTCCTCACCTGTAATTGCAGGGATGCATGGGTGAAGAGCTGGGATAGGGACGGTCCACAAAGTGATCAATGATAATCCCCATGATAGGAGGGGTCCTCTCAAACTGCCTGCAAGGCAACAAGCAATGGTGTTATTGGCTTTTTCTCTCTACTCTCATCCCAATTCATGGGGCCCTCACAGAAAAAACCTTGTGTCTGTTAATGGGACCAGAGCATCTTTACAATTCAGCCCTGCAACTCCAAGCATGCATCAACAATCTGGAGTTCTAGAGTCTGGCTCAGGGCTACCCAAATACTCCCCTTGCTGTAAGACTTAAGCATGAGAGAGAGTATTCTCCATGAAGGAGAATCTCAGCAGAAAGGATAAGCAGAAGGGAAAGATTTAGGGGCTCATAATAGGAGGGGTTTAATAGTACATTATTGTAAAACAGTTTCTGGCATGATCACATTTTCTCACCTGGTTGACATAAAAGCGAGGTTGATTCTGTAGGCACAAGACAATGTGATGGTGCCCACTGGGGTGCCCACTGTCCCAACACGGACTGTCTGGAAACCTATAAGGTTAAGGAATGATTATCAGCTTTGCTCATTATTTATGTTCTATACTTTTCTATTCTGAAGTACATTATCTTATTTCTATAGTGTTTCCCTTACCCCTTGCAATCTGAACTCCAAAGACACATATAGAACCCATAACAAGACAGCAGCACTAGGTTGCCCTGCTGGTAGGCTTCACCTACAAGACTTCTGATGTTGCTTTCTATCTTGGTCTAAAATATTGCTCTGAAGTGCTTCTTGTTCCTGAGTAGATCATAATCTCCTTTACCAGTCCTGCCCCTTATCAACATACTTCCATATTCTTACTTCAGTTCTGTATCACTAGAGTCGAAATGGCAATCACCCTAGGTTTTGTCAAAGTACCTCCATTATACCTATCACCTTATGACACGACCCTTCACTGATAGATCCAGATAAAAAGCGTATGTAAACCTCAGACTTAATTTTCCTTATGGCACTTAGGAATAGTAATAAATGGCTAGCCAGTACGGAAAACAGTTCTGCTCTAGTTTGTGTGTGTTGCCTAATCATACCTTCTCCCAAGCCACTCAGTTGCACTTCACCAAAATATATCCTGCAGGAAAAGGAAAAAGAAAAGGTATTAGGTCCATTGGGGATGTAATGCTATACATATCTTTATTCCGTATTTAATTTTATGAGTTGAAAGGCTGGAACTACCTTTCCCCTTTAGAAAAAAAACCAGAAGTGGCTAGAATGCCCATCTCAAAAAACCCTCCAGCTACTTCAGAGGAAGACATGTCACGTAGAAAGAAAAAAGAAGAGAAAACAGTAGTCTAATCAGAAATTTATCTGTAAGTTTTTTAAGCCTCTGTGGTAAGTCTACAGTTCAGAGCAAAAACATGAAGTGATATAAACTTCACTGACAGGTCTGAGTCTAAAAGCTGATACTCATCACACAACATAGATTAACTGTGCTGTAAAGAGACCTGCTCTTAAGTACATGCCAAACCAGCAGTGGAGGGAAAAATGAAGAAATGGCTGGGATTTCTTTTTAAGTTCTCAGCTGTGCAAATGATAACAAACCTGAGATTTAGAATCATCTAAATTAGCTATGCAAACTTGTCAAAGACTTTTCTCAAAGCCAAAACCAAAGACTGGAAGGTGATAACCATGAACCACAAGCCAGTCAGATCTCAGGCTAAACAGAGTTGAACTCAGTATTTGGATGAGTAAACTGCAAGAACTACAGGAAGGGGAGCCAAGGATGCATCTTTAAAATGGAATAGCAGGAGAGAGTCTGAATCTATACTGCAAAAGTATGCATTGCAGTTTTGTGCAACATAGGCAGGCATTTATCAAATACAGGCCAGACACTGAACAACTGGATGCTAATAAGCAACTTAACCAGTGCTTGCATGTAGAATTTTTGTACTCTTCTCAACATGGTAGGCAAACAATACTTCACAGCCTGTGCTTAGTTTTTCTTTCAATGGCTCAGATGGAGGCTATAAGGTGATATATAGCCCAAAGTTCTCTTCTATCACTGATCAGTAGTAGTTAAATACAAATAATTTGAATTTATTATCACTCATCCCTTTTTACCACATTTGCAGCTGCACTGTGCAAGTCTGGAGTCTCTGCTGTTTGTATTTCAAATGGGGAATTTCATATTCTGCTTTACCTGTACAATATTACATATTCATGGCCTTGTTTCCTTGAGAGTCTGTAGGCTGGAGTCACCCTGGTTATAGCAAGCAAAGACTTCAGCAGTAGAGACAGCCTGTTGTATACGGTGTATGAAACTTTGATTTCTTTGTCACACCTATAGAACACAAAGGAAAAAATTAGTCTTTTGTTCCCAGGTAACTTGTTTGGGTTTGTTTGTTTATTTGTTTTTTAATTTTTTAAAATCAAAATGAGTCTGGGCCAATTGTTTTATGTCAATTTTATTGCCAAAATGATAAAATAAAGCCCCAGTGTGGCTACCTGTTATTGACCAACCAGCTAAGAGTCCTACTTCAATCTAGTCACCTGTTATAGAAGTAATTGCTGAAAAATGCCACGCAGCCTTCTACTAGATAGAAACATCTTTTCAGTATTAAAAACATTTGTCGTTACTGAGTATATGAATTCTTGTATCTGAGGAAGCATACTAGTTGTAATGGAAGAATGAAGAAGGAATAAAATTACTAGTTTATTTTCTTGACACCAATATTAAACAGTTTGACGGCTGCACTAGACAAAGAGGGGACTTCCCTCTGAAGCGCCCCAGAGCACACAGCCAGTATGTGTTCATTCATCACCATGGATTGAGCACGCTTCCCCATTTCATCAGCTAAAACAAACACGCACACACAAAGACAGTGTGAAGGATGCACTTACTTCTCATTCATTTCTAGACACCAAATTTCCAGCTCCATGGAGTCCCCCTGGATCAGAGAAAGGATGGCAAACAAAAGCTCATTTCAGAACACAAACCTTTTCACATCTCATTAATGATCAGCAACAGCCACACCTCTCGATGAAGATGTTTCTCCTGGCTCCCACTTTCTCGTAATGCCTCAACAAAAAAAAGGTGCACTGGAAGTCTCACTGCACAATTAGATCACCTGAGGGAATGCCTTCCTCAGAACGGCTAAGCTCTTCATGGTCTAAGAAACTAAACTTTGCTGCTCTATCATTTGTGTGTTTGGTCTCAGATATTCAGTGAATTGCTTCTGTTAAACAATACATTTCTTTTCATTAGCATACTACCTAACTTCATAAACGAAGATATTTTCACATTGTCTTGGACTAAAGGGCAGGAGCTCTGGTAGGTGACTTAAGATTCAAGTAAAAAACAATGGCATCTATTTTGACTCATTTCTCACCTCTGAGGTTTTGAGAGAAATCTCCACGCACATAGACCGTCCAACAGCGGGTAGTTGTCCTGCCAGGGCTTTCTTTGCTTCATGAGTAACCTCTGGTATATCTTTGATTGCCAAATTGAACTGCAGAATGAAAGAGAGATTCAATTTTTTTATTTCTTTGAAAAACTGCAGCGTACAGATTCATAGACCCATATATAACAAACTAGGTCAGCGTCCACTGAAATATTTATGAAACAGAAAATTCCCAGATGGGTTCAGGCTTTTCATATTTGCAAACATTTCCTTGGCTGCTAATTCAAATGTTTTTCTTGATCCTGCCATAAAAATCACATTCCTTTTCCCTCACTTGAGTCCTATCTTCTCCCACAGAGTATCTTGAGTCTCTTCAATTTTAATAAAGCCCATTACTACAAAGTCCTGAATTGCAGAGTTGCAAACTCCTGACAGAAAAGAACTCATCACCCCAGCCCCGGCAGATCTTGGAAATGCGCTTTAGCTGGCGGGAGCTGCTGAGAGGTATCATTTATCTCTCCTCTAATCAGCCCTTAAGAGCCCGGAGTGACATGTTGCATGTGAACAACAACAAAAAAAACCCCACACCACCAATGAACATAATTGAATATAGTAGTTATTCTATGAATACTTATTATAGTCTGCACAAGACTATAACAACTACATTGTGTTCTCAACACACACGCGCGTGCACGCACACACACACAAAACCCAACAGCTGGAGTTGCTTTAAAAAGCATGACTTTACCCAGTCAGAGCCTGTTGGGGAGGAGGATGATCGGGTACAGATTTTCTCTCCAAGTCGGGCCTGGACAATTACTTGTACCGTCTGGAACAGAAAGGAAAAGATACACACGTTTTGAGCTCAGCAGAGCCCTCGCAACCTGAGCTAGACAAATTCCAAGTAAAAAAAATGAAAGGGCTGACCAGGATGTAGAGAAGTAGAGTTTGCTGCGCTAATCTTCAGGTCTAATCAATTTAAATTGTTACATGTAACAGGTAAATGTATTTCAGACAGAAAATCATTTTAAGCTGACCTTTCTCTGTAATAACATGAAGTGACTAAGTCAACTTTGCGATCAGGAGTTGCACAGTTTTTGGTAATACTGAAACAAAATTTACAACTATATCCTGAACCTGGACACACAAACGAAAGTCAAGTGAATCTGTAAATTTATAACATGGCCATTGTCAGAGTATCTACTTGCATCTATGTACCCAGTGAGGCCAAATTTTATAATTACATATCAACATAATTCAAAAGAACATTCTGGTATTACTGCTTTTGGCTGCAATATAAAAATTTAGATAGGCTGAAAAGAAAGAGTGGAGTCCAACAGAAAACACTACCTAACAGCTGGATGGTTAGATGTGTCGGTAGGAGCCCAAAGCTGACAGTGGTGTGAAGTGCCTGTAACTGATTTTACAGCAGGACACTTCTGGGGAAAGGAAGAGGATTTGAAGGTAGAAAAAAGGGGAAAAGATGTTTTTCTAGTTATTCTCAGGAATCTCCTAAATTTGACATCAGCTTTTCTTGCTTTGGTCTTTAGCAGAAACAAAAAAAACCCCAAACCCCAAGCTTGTTACTCTAACCACAGCCAGTATGGTTTTTCTTAAAAAGAAAAAAGAGGCAGCATTTGCGCACAGGAGAAAAAGTTACCTTTAAAGCAAAAAATTTGATGAACTTGTCCAGGTCCTTCCTGTCCTGGGAACTGAGATCAGTGTCCATTGCATATGGCAATCTGAAATACAGCACAGGCATGGGAATGTAGTCTTCCTTCAGCTTTCTGTTTGGATTTCAAGATTTCAAAATATTTTGCCATTAGAGGCTACCTCAAAAGAAATGATAAGCACCAAAGGCCTCTGCCTGTCAAAATCCTAACATGCTAAGAACTTTAGGGAGTGGGTGTGAGGTATAAACACGCATGAACAGTTTATCTGGTCAGTGCAAAAGATACTAGAAAAGAAACAACAAAGGGGGCTCACAATTAAAACTGGGTACAAGTTCTCCAATTTTGCTAGCTTAATTAAAAAAAAAAAACCAAACCCAAAAAAAACCAAAACACCCCAACACCACACTGACTGGATTCTATACCAAGCCATCCATCAGTCTCCGCTTCAGAAATAATGTATCTTCAGTTATCAGCACTGGTCAAAACCAAGCCAAATTGTTTTCCTGCGTCTGAAATTCTAAAAACAGTATTCCAGCGGTATTTCAGCAGATATTGAAATCCATATAATAAATCATTGCTGGAAAGGGCTACACTGCTTCTTTACTTCCAACAAATAGTACTTGTAATAAACCTGTACAGCTACAAATTTACCTACAACCAACTGAAAAGAGACATTTTTGCCAAGAGATAGACTAAAATTCTCTGTTCGCTTCTCTTGAAACCTCTGACAACAAATACTTAGCTCCGACATTCACACTGCCTTGTTTTTCAAAATACGATTGTTTCTAGCGATACAATGAACGCGCACAGCGCCTGAAGCGAGGCAGGCCAAGGCACTAATCAGATTTCTGTCAGCATCATGTCACGTGGCCTGGGATAAATCACAATTTTTCTGTCTCTCAGTTTCTTCACATGTAAGTTAATAATCATATTGAGACCATGGGGAGGAATGCCTTAATTAGCTGCATTAATGGTACTTTTTGCTCATAAGCATTCAAAGCATTAATTCACTCTTAATTCCTGTTGCTGTTTTTGTTTTGAGACAGCTAATTAGCCTGAAGCAGCTTGTCAAACATCACGTATTTATGGAATGCGCTGCTCATCGCAGAAACGTTGGCAGTCTGAGGTCAGTGAGCACGAGCAGCTGCCGTGCACAAGGTTACTCTACTCCGTGTTCAATCTTTAAGTAAAGACTGAACTTGCAGCAAGGTACGCTATTTATACAAATTAAAACTTAGTAGGACACAGGGTCTAATAGCCCTGTTCACACAGAAAATATCATATAATCTTTAATGACTACACACGTCCAAAACTTCTATTTAAAATATCTCACTTAATAGCAGTAAACACCTATTTTAAGTAATGCTTTAGGAGCATCATCCAAGAAGGGCTGCTAGATAAGCGTACTACAATCTATAGAGCGTTTTAGAGAAGAGAGCTGCTTTCTGAATGACTTGATAAAAAGAAAGCTGGACATCTAATATGGTTGAAAGTTCCTAGGCTACATTCATACTGCATCTCCTAGCGCTGTACTGTTCTCATTACAAACTGTAATTTAATTTGAGAACTAACAACACAAGCGATTCAACATTAGATGCGTTATCAAATTATCCTTTGGATATTTTAACCTCCTCATCATCACTTTCTTTCTCTGCCTTTACCTCCACCAGACAGAGATTACAGATCTTTTCTACCCTGGGGGGGATGCAAAAGGAAGTCTAGATATTTAAGCGCTAGATGTTTAATTGATGCAGCACTCTAACGTAAAAAAAATAAGCTTTTAGTATAGATACTTCCCACTACAAAAAAACAGGCAAGAATGACCTGTTATTATCCTTTTTGACTTAACTAAGTAAAGCACTGTAAGGGTTGAGGGGACCTGGGATCTACAACAAAACCTGGCCGATATGGGCAATAAAATACTGCATTAAAAAAATGCATCTTTTTCTCAGCAAAGAAAATGCTGACATTTAAATACCAAGAGAAATCTAATTAGCTTTTAATGTGAAAAGAAGTCAGAGGGCATTTCCATGCGACCCCTGGAGAAAGGTGCAAGGAAGTATATATCCTGATGTTGTAAGAGAGCTGTCAAATAAAGCACCTACGTTTGCCTTATGGGGCTGGAAAAGAATCCTGGTATCGACTATTGCAAGACATTCGGGAACTAATGGAAGGTATTAGCCTCACTGGTCTGTTAGAAAAGGAAACAAAGCAGATGATCAGCATGGTTCTCTGTGTGGTATAGGAATTAGTTCTAATGACTATATACCCAAATATCTCTAGAGAGGAGAGAAACAGCCCACCAAACCCATATTTTAGATTCAGGGTTTGAAGAATGAGAGCTTCACGGATATGCCCTGCTGCAGCAGAATTGAGATTCTTTCTGCAAGATCTCAAACCATCTAACATTCACAAAACACTTGGAGATTCATACTCTTACCTCTCACACTCCAAATGCCAGCAACAGTTGACTCACCAGAGCCTGAAGTAGAGCAGAAAGTATCAGGCAAGGTTTCCTGTCAGGAATCTGTAATTTCACGGGGAAACTGGGACCTTGGAACTCAGCTCCTGACATGTCTAAGGGTTGTCATCTGACGACCACCATCTCCTCATTTTTGCAGGAGGGCCTCTGGTGATTACCTGAGATCTGCTAAGGCTTAGGACAGTGTTCACCTTTAGAATCATTCTTGATAAGAGTCAAGATGGGCCTAGAATTACAGCAAACATTTTATTTATAAAAATGCCTCGGTACCCTCAGGTTAGCTGCCACCAGCTGACCTGAACAGGAAGGAAATTCTTTAAACTTAGTTCCACCAAACTCATTCAACTTCTCAGGTCCTGCAGGTCGCAACGCCAGCACGGCTCCTTGTTAAGTGCCAGTATCCGGGCACATGCTTATCTCAAGGAAGACGCTGTCTAATTTTACACTGAATAACAACTAGAAAGAAATAACCTTTGGTCTAGGTTAGAAACCCACAGATGACTGATTCCCCTTCAACCAAGTAATCCCTTAAGTAAACCGATACCTCACTGCTTTAGCCTCACACATAGGCTGTTCACAGGTAAAAACAAGCATCTTGGCCACACGGCTTTTTGCTTTGTCTCCCTCTTCCTACAACATCCATTTTCATACTATTGCCTTTATTTATGTGCCTTTGTCTCCACTTTCCTCTCAACAGAAACATCAGAGAGAGATGTTCAAAGGAGAACTGCCACATGTGGCTCTTTTGACCAAAGCCTTATTCCTTCTCACAGGGTTATGAGGCAGAGTAGAATACTAGGCTTATCCAACAGTTTAACATCTAAGCATTGTGCCTTATACACTCTACTGGGATTTATACTCTCCTTCTCCAAGGAGAAGGACACATCAGCGGAAGCTGATGGCACCCTGTTTGCATGATGCAACAAACTGCAAGAGCCCTCCCCTTCATGCCTTGGCACAGCCCAGAGAAACTACAGCTACCAGCAGGCCACGCTCCAGCCCGACAGCGGCACCGCGCTGCCTGCGGGTACCTGTAACCCGGGCACACAACAGGTGCACAGCAACACCTGTGAATACCTGCACTACAGTACGTGTTTCTTACGTGGGAATTTAGCGTGTATGTCTGTTTGACACTCCCATACGTAAACGGGAAAGAGCAGAAGCACTTGACACATACCAGCCATTATTATTGCTGCTAGGGAAAGTATATACAGGCTGCTTCCATCTCCTCCCTCCTCTGAGATTTCACTCTGAGCCGTGGCTGCTACAACTTAAAGTCATCGTGCTCTCCTTTCAAACAGATTTTTACCAATGCAAAATAATTACTCATGGTTCCTCTCCCAAAGTGAAATTAAAAAGACCAGAGGGAAGAAACAAGAACGGCTGTTGCTGTAAGGAGAGGGCTGTGGACAGCTCGCATCCCAGCTCTACATTTCTGGTAACCCAACTGTGCCCCCCAGCCCGGGTTCCTTATCCCTACCACTCTTTCAGAACTTCTTTGTTAACACAGGAGCCAAATCCAATCTCCGAGGATGTCCTACGTGAAGCTCCAGAAAAGCCGTGTTGAATCATGCAGGTAAACAAGAAGCACATGGAAGTTTTTGAAGCTTTTAATAGAGTGCCTTTGATAAATGGGCTTGACTGCCAAGAAAGCTTTCCTAGAACATCCCCTTCAATGACCAAGAAGCTTCACTGCAAGCAGGTATTTTGAGCACATTAATAAGCAACTATAAAAAGATCTCCATAAAGACAGTGCTCTGTTTCAAGGCTGGGCCTACAAGTATCCTACAATTACTTAAAATTAATCTCCATTTTGCCTTCTTAGTAGGTTAGTCAGAAACTTGAGGAGAGGGAGGAAACAGTTCTAAATTTTAAGGTGTGCCACTCTCATTCTTTAAAGTTTATGGATTTTTTTAAGAGAAGACTAGAGTAGATTCTAGCAGAAAAACTGTCTCACATAATATAAATTCCTGATGAAATGAAAGGCTCTGTAGTTCACTAGATGGTTAAGTTTTGACTGATAAAGAGGCAATTTTTCCTGCTGATCAGGAAATAGATTTACTCCATAACCGATAAATGACTTCCCAGCTTAGGAAATATCTTACTAAAGCCAGCACTGCCAGCTCCACTGGCTTAAAATCAAAATTAAGTAATTCCTGTTGACCGGCAGTTACATTCTGTACTTCCCTAAGGTCTAAAAATGGTGTCAGTTCAAAGGTCCATCCTTTCATTTTGTTTGTCAGGCCAAAGTATACAGACTAAACCAGAATCTGCTTCTGCGTACCCTGTACTACAGCGTACCCTGTACTACAACCACCAACATAATCACCAGGTCTCAACTTTTGTGTGAACACATGTTCAGGAAAGTTGAGATTATACAATACCATTTAAGCAAAATAAAGTGATCCTGTATGATCCTTCCGGACATCTAAATACAGCCTGGCTCACCTGAATGACTTATTTCTTGCCACAGGAAGGAGGGTTCCACCAGGTTAGGCCACTCCTGCAATAATTTGGAGATGCTCTAAACTTCATTTGCATAGCCAACTAATTTTCAGCTAAGGCTGTAATTTACCATGTTTTTCCCCCCTTACAATGTGCCTAGTCACGCTACCTTTGAGATCTGTAAGTAGGCAGTTCGAAGGCTTAGTCCAAAGTGTCCCTTTTGTACCAGTTCACTGACATGGAAGGTGTCTCTGCTCCCACCGAATCGATGGGAACGACTCTGGCGGTGCCCTGAGAGCCACAGCTCTAACAGGAAAGAAAGATGCGATGATTTATAAACTCCTGATCTTTCCTAACAGACAGCAAACTCACGTATTACAGGAAAGCTATACAATGGACCGTGGGGTCTGAAGTTCTACTATTCCTAACAGGCTCTGAAGCATTTTGATTTTAAAAGACACCACTTGGCGAGATTTCAGCGGATCCTCCCCAGTCTCCGCCGACAGCCCCCAGCCTTAGGGGAACAAAGCCCGGCCGCCCCGCGGCTGCGGGGCCCCAAAACGGCTGCGGCAAACCCCGACTTCGGCGAGCAGCGAAGCGAAACTAAACCGGCGACAGGAAGCCGCAGCCAAAGGCTTAAGACCCACGTCCCGATCCCCTCCCCTCGAAGGGCCGCCCGCAGGCTCCCGGAGCTCCCACCCCCTGCGCGGCCCTCCCCGGCCCCGGGACCCCCCGGCCCGGCCCCAGTACCTGCGCGGGGGCGGCAGTGCTGGCGGCGCGGCGGCTCATCCCGGGCGGAGGCCCGGCTGCCCGAGGGGGGCCCGCCGCCCCGCTCCCCCGCCGTGCCCCGGCGTCTCCTCAGCGCCCCGCCGTGGGGGGGATCCCCGCGGCCCCGGGCCCGCTCCCGGCGCTTCCGAGCCCCAGAGGCCCCGCGGTCGCCCTGGGGCTCCGGCCAGCGCCCCTCCTCCTCCGCCTCCTCCTCGGTCCCGGGCCCCGGCGCCCGGGCCGGCGGGGGTCTCGCTGCCGGCCGGCTCCGCTGCGGGTGTCAGCGCCTGTAGGGGTGCGAGGCCGGCGGCGGGGGTCGGGCTACCACTGCCCTCAGAGCCGCGGCCTGCGCCGCGCCGCCGCCATCGCCGCCGCCGCTGTTTGTTTTCATCCGCTGCGGGCGGGCGGGGGGAGGGAGGTGCCTGGGCGTCCGCGGCGGCACTTTCCACACGGAGCCGCCGCCGCTCCCCGCCCACCCGCGCCGCCCCGGGCCGGCGGGCCGGCAGGAGAAGGAGCCGGGGCCGTGATAAGAGGGGCAGCGCCCACCGCCGCTCCCGCCGGGGGCCCCTTGCTGTGGCGAATCTGCCGCGGGGACCTCGGCGGGGTAGCGGTAACGGCGCCGCCCGCCGCGGGGGCCGGGCCGGCGGGCAGCGCGGCGGAGGCCGCGGGTTCCTCGGGGGCGGGGGACGGCCTGGAAGCGGCCGCAGGCCGGTAAGGGCCGAGTCGGCGGCCGGCGGGGGCGTCCGGGCGCTGCCGACGGGGTCGCTTCGCTGCCCCTCAGCGCGCAGGGGCGTCCGGCAAGGGCAGGGCCCGCCGGGCCCGTTTTCACCCGCCCGACGGCAGCGGGGCGGGGGGGACACACCGACACACACGGCTACCGGCGGTTCGTGTCTCTGCCATTCCGGGTGCGAACGTGGCCGGGTCGGCGGCGGCTGGGGACGGTTCCCCAGCGCGGGAAGCGGGCTGCTGTGGTGCACCAGCCCCCTCCCCGTCACGGGACGTGAATTCCTGTCAGCGCCGGGCCCCCTCCCGCCAGGCAGGGCTGGGGAGTTGTCAGCTCCGCGGTGAGCCCCCCTGCTTCGACCCCCGTGCTGTTAAAAGCAGATAGAAAGAAGTAAAAGGATTTGTTGCGTGACCTGAGTGGTAACGGAGTCTGAAAGGCTGACCGGTAAAAACCATGCTGAGTCTCCTTCCCCTTTGGTTTGTGCAGGTGAAGGCTCTGGGGAAAGCTCTGTAACAGCAGAGCCCCAGAGGACCCCCCCGGCCGTTAGCCATGGCCGTACCTATTGCGGTTCTTGACTGCGACCTCTTGCTCTATGGCCGCGGACACAGGACTCTGGATCGCTTCAAGCTGGAGGATGTCACGGATGAGTATCTAGTATCCACGTACGGCTTTCCCCGACAGTTCATTTACTACCTGGTGGATCTCCTGGGAGCCAGTCTCTCTCGCCCTACGCAGCGGTCCAGGGCCATCAGTCCAGAGACGCAGATACTTGCTGCCCTGGGTTTCTATACCTCCGGCTCCTTCCAGACTCGCATGGGGGATGCTATTGGCATTAGTCAAGCCTCCATGAGCCGCTGTGTTGCCAATGTAACCGAGGCATTGGTGGAAAGAGCCTCACAGTTTATTCACTTTCCTGAGGATGAAGCCACCGTTCAGAGCCTGAAGGATGACTTTTATGGGCTGGCAGGCATGCCGGGAGTGCTGGGGGTGGTTGACTGCACCCACGTGGCAATCAAAGCGCCAAATGCTGAGGACCTGTCCTACGTGAACCGAAAGGGTCTCCATTCTCTGAACTGTCTGATGGTGTGCGACGCCAGGGGAGTCCTCCTGAGTGCAGAAACGCACTGGCCCGGCAGCCTGCCCGACTGCACGGTGTTACAGCAGGCAGCCCTTACAAGCCAATTTGAAACTGAGCTACATAAGGATGGCTGGCTACTTGGTAAGTCAATTTTTCATTGTTGTTTTCTGTGGAAAGTCTATTATATCTTGGTTCCTCTTTGAATCTAGAGCCTCTGGGCACAAGTGGTACATTTACTGCTGATTGCTTTCCTGCAAATTCCTTGAGATTTGCGATTCAGTTTGGACGATCATTCTCTTAGAAGTCTAGAACAGTAATTTCCAATCTCTGCTTTATACACTCTGATTATTGTATGTATGAGTGTACATTCTTTCTGTTAAGACCTTGTTTTCCTACACGTTTCTAAGCTGACTTATGCAATTTTTAATTCTAGTCCAGCGGTATTACAGACTGTATACGGTCTTTCACTGTATTATGTAGTAAATGAATTCTCTTAAAACTCTTCCGTGTTCTTCCAGGATTTCCCTGTGTAAAACGGAATGTCTTTATTTTGTTGTTTGTCACATTTGTAAATCTGAGTTACATGTTTTCTCATGCCTTCTGTTTTAGCCACAGAAATAAGTTATTCTGTATCTGCAGTACCAGAAAACCGAGGGTGAAGAGCTGCAGTCTGTGATTAACTGTAGGTATGTAACCTGTCCTCCTCCTTTCCGCTGCCAACAGGTGACAGCTCCTTCTTTCTCCGAACGTGGTTGATGACCCCTCTGCATATCCCCGAGACACCTGCGGAATATCGTTACAACATGGCGCATTCTGCCACTCACAATGTCATTGAGCGGACGTTCAGAACCATTCGGTCGCGTTTCCGCTGCCTGGATGGGTCCAAAGGCACCCTGCAGTATTCTCCAGAGAAATCCAGCCACATCATTCTGGCCTGCTGTGTGCTCCATAACATCTCCCTGGAACACGGGCTGGACGTGTGGTCTTCCCCGGCCACAGGACACATGGAACAACCGGAAGAAGAGTACGAGCAAATGGAATCAATGGACTCGGAAGCCTGTCGTATTCGTCAGGAGCTTTTACTTACTCATTTTAGCTAATGTTGTGACAGAGGGAAGGCTTCTAACGGTTCATCTGGGAAGATATACAGAGAAAATATGCCACTTCTTCTTCTTTAAGTTTGTGAGGACTAAGCAGACGTGAGACGAGGAGAAATTTTACTCTCTTCATTTCAGGCAGTGTTCTGAATTTCTCTCGATCTCTCCAGAGATGCAATTTAATTGCTAAATTTTTACTGTTGTGATGCTTATAGAGTCCCCTTTCATCTGATTTAGAGAACAATGGCTAATGTGACATCAGTGCAGAAACTTGGGAAATTGTCTTTGATAATTATGAAAAATCTGTAAGCCTCGCACTGTTTTACAAAGCAACAGTTCTATGCCACTGTGTAACCCAAAACATTTATGATCAATTTGTGTGAAATACTGTTTAAAAATCAAATTTCCATGTGGACTCATGTCTACCCTGAATTCATGAGCAGCAAAGCAAACATTTACCTTTTCGCTTGCAGATCTAAATTCTTGCTAAATACCGTTTTGCACATCTTGCAAAACCCAGCGATTCCTCTGAAAGCCGACAGCTGTGTTCTGCGAGGAGTCTGGCTTTTTGCTGGGTACTCACTGGTGCTTGCACGTACCTAGAAGGTCAAGAAGGGCTGAAGGTTTCTGCTTTCCCAAACAGACTGGGGGAGATGTTAAGCTGTGGCTGACTCTGTCAGTTACTTAACAGATATTAGGAGGTGGGCTAGTGAAGGTAGGTCTAGTTCTCACTAGGTATGTCTGCCACAACACAAATTGCCAGTAACTACTCATCTTGTTGGCTGCTGTAAAAGAAATGCCGAGGACTGGGTCACAAAAATCGAACTGATTGCAAAAGTTCTCCGTTTAGATCAGAGCTGAGGTACAGCAAGGCTGCTTTACCACTTCTGGCAACCGACCTATTCAGTGGAAAAAGACGACTAATGCACGCAGTTGTTGCTGGCACAGGACTGGAAATGCCTGGCAATGTTCTCGTTCCAAAAGATGGAAGTGTTTCCAAGGATCTCTTGAGAACAGTCTGAGAAAATTTTGTTTCTTAGATTTTATTGTTTACTGGGCAGTAAATGAAACAAAAGTGGTAGGGAATGCAGAATGCTGCAAAAATGCAGCTACTGAAAGTAGCAGTGCAACCATCTGGCACGGCAGGTCTGTTCTTTTAGAGGAAATGAGCCTGGATCATGCCCCACATTTGAAGAATAAGAAAGTATGGGACACGTTCCTAAGTGTAGGATGAAGATGCAGGATTAGATACAGTTCTGTCAGGTTTGCAATGGCAGTAAGCATTTACTATCTTATAGAAAACCAAGCATGCTTTATGATGTATAAGCAGCACGTTTTCACAAGCCTTGATGAGAACTGTAACATAATATGTACAACAATCTGAGATGTAATTCTATTTGCTTTACACATCTTCCCATGAAGTATCACGTAGGAACTACTATTGCTCACTGGCAAAACCCCTGCTCCTTTTACTTAGGAAGAAGAGACAAGCAGTGTTTTCTTAAAAAAGCATTTGTTTCTTAAAAAAGCATTTTTAAGGTAAGAGCTGCTGCTGTATATGGTGCCTGATGGCTCATAATCCTATCTGACAGACTATGCTAAAAATACTGATCTTTAGACCTAAATGCCAGCAGACACTGAATGAGCGGCGTGGGTGACGCTAAGGTCAAGTGAGACTCGGACACGTGTAGGTACAAACGCTGCCACGTAACGATGAGCTGGAGTTTCTCAGCTTATGCTATGAATAGCTCTTCTCAGCGTGTGCCGAGACCAGAGTGAACTCAAAGTGGAGGCTTTTCCTGGAACACGTTTGCTGCTGGGTTTTTGTCTTCCTTCAGCCACTGTCACCTTTGGTAGAGTTTTAATTTCAAAACTGATCGCACTGCTTATCAGTTTGGGCAAAACCTGCACCAGGCCGCACCAGACAAGGCCAATCCGCTCATCAAAACGACTGTTCTTCCTTGAGTCCGATGTCAGTACCCTTCAGTTCACTTGGGAAATGGAACTTCCTCATCTGGAGACGAGTTTGCCCCATGTACTCCTACGCAACTTCTTTCAAAAAGATTCACCTAGACTTTTCTCTTTTCCCTCGGGTTTAGACAATATTTAAATTTGACAGCTTGAGATTCATGTTTCTTTTTTGCTTTCTTGCTCCTCTGTACTTTCACCTCATCTCGCCAGCTGCATTCTGGAGAACTTACAAATCTGTGCATTGTCAGAACCTTGAAAAGTAAAGTCTACCCTGACCGTGTAATTTCTGATAAATCTCAGTCATGTGTTGGAGGATGACAGTGACTGACTGTCCAAGGTATTCTCAGTTTTCTTTACTTGACTAAATTCCTTGTAAAATCCCATCACCAGCCCTTTTCAGTTTTCCTTTAGAACACCTCCTCGAAGACTGTCTAGCTGTGCTGCAGGCTGCCTTTGCTCCCTCCGATCCCGTGTATTACAGCAAACCTCAAGCCCTAAACATCACCTGTCCGGGCCTTTTTTCCCCTTGCCGACTTACTGCTGCAAAGCGCCCTGGCTCGCTTAGATTTTCCTTCCAACCGCCAGGTCCCTCCCGAGGCTCCCGCTTCTCCGAGGCAGATGAGGGAGGAAGACACGGCACCCCGTACTCCTGCCTCCCGAGGGCCTCTCCTCGCAGGGTGCCCCCCTTCCAAAGGGGCTGCGTCTCTTCACCGCCCGCCACGTTGGAGATCGATACATAACAATAAATATTAGCGCTCTGCTATTTCGGGAGAAGAATCTTCTCGGTTACATCTCACCCCGCACCCTTATCTTTTTCTCTCTAAGCGTGTTTCACGCTGATACCACCTCTCTTTTCTTGCCTGGTTTTAATTATATTTTTTCCACTCTGTATCAGTCATGAGGGGGAAAATAAAAAAGATGCGTGAGACGTGGAGAACGTGCTGCGGGTGAGATTTAAAAGAAACAGTCTCCGCGGGAGAGGGAGCCGGGCGCTGCCCGCCCGAGGCTTCCCCGCCTCGGGGTAACGGCCCGGTGCCAGGCCCGGCACGGCCTCGAGGGGCTTCGCGGGGGCAGGCCGAGGCCCGCCCGCCACACCGCGATTTTTCCCTTCACCGGGTGCCTGGCACAGCGCTGGCTGCCCGCCCCGGCCCCCGCCCGCAGCCGCCCCGTCCGGCGGCGAGCCCCGGGCACCCGTGGGCGCGGGGAGGCGGCCAGGCCCGGCACCGGCCCCTCGCCGCCCTCCGGGCTCGACTCGTCTCGCCTGCCCTCCGTCGCCCCCGGGCGGCCGCGCGCAGAGCAGCGCCGCGCCGCGGTGGAAGAGCTCTTCGCTCGGCTGGGGCGGCCTGGCGGCGTTCTAGCTTCGGCTGCTCGGGCCTTGGTACCGCTCTCGGCGCCGCTCTTCGGGTCCGGCTCGGCGCTCGGCTGGCTCGCCTGGCCGGAGCTCGGAGAGGCGGCGGCGACGACCGAGCACTGGGGGCCGCTCCTTCCGGGCCCGGCCCTGGCCCCGGCCCCGCTCCGCTCCGCCCGGCCCTGGCCCTTCCGCACCAGGTAGGCTCCGGGCCTACGCGCTCGGCCCGGCTCTAGGCCAGGGCCGCGCCGCCGCCGCTCCCCGGGCGGGCGGGCGCGGCCGTCCCCGCGGCGGCGCCCCGGAAGGTGGCGGGCACCTGCCCGCGCGGGGCCGCCGGGCCGCGGCGGGCGGAGCGGGGCCGGGCCGGGGAGGGGGCCGGGGCTGGCTGCCGGGGCCTTTGTTCGGGAGCTCCGGGACTGCGGCCTGCGGCGGGGGGAGCGGGGAGGCTGCCGTGGCCACGGCGGGCCGCGCTGCCCCGGGCCGGCGGGGTCGGGCCGGTGCTGGGGGACGGGAGGGCGGGGAGGCCTCCGAGGAAAGCGGCTCCCGAGTCCCGGAGAGCTGCCCCTGCCCCGCGGTCCCCCGCCCGGCTGAGCGCTCCTAAAGCCCGGCTTTTAAAATCCGAGCCTGGGTGCCTTGAGCTGCCCTCCCCGTCGCCCCCCGCCCTCCTGCTGCGCCCGCAGGGCCGGCCGGGGCTTCCACGCACCCGCGGTCTGGGCAAGGCCGGGCTGCCTTGTGGGGCTGCTGTTTTGAAATAATAAATTGTTGTTGTTGTTTTTTCCTGGGCTTAGCCAAATAAAATGTGAAGTAAGTGTGGTCTTCTCTCTCTCTCCTTCTGCTTTTCATCGTGCGTTGCAGGACGCTTGCTTGTGTAAGTCGTATTTTTGCCTAAAACGCATTCATGTGTGCCTCTGGCACGATGACACTGGGCTACCTCTTTTCTTGTGAGGGAGCGCACCCAGCTAATGCACGAGCTATAGGAACGGTTTTGTTCTCACCTACAGTATTCCTCCAGACAACGCGTCAACTTGTGTAGTGTTCGCTGAGGTTTTTGAGATCATTCTGATCGTGTCAGTACCGTGCTTTTCCACTGTCTGCGCAAAGCAATTTTTGCAACAGGCTTCCTGCACTCTTCAAGAGATGTTTTAGATGGTTACGCAGAATTTTTCCCAATGCACGCTTTTACGGTATCGTTGTGTTGTAAGAGGCCGATTCAAGAGTAGCTATTGTCTAGGTGCAGGCTAGTCCTCAGGAGGATCAGCTGTATGAGTGCAGAGTCCGTAGAAATATGTTCAGGAAGAGCGCTCAGTGCTGCTCCATTTTCTCCTCCGTATGAAATGTTCTTAGATGTCTATATAAAAACCCACTGTGTTTTTCTATATTTGTCCTTGTTTACTGCTCCACCCAGTTTGGTGTCCTCTGCAAATGTCATCTGGCTTCTTTGCCTTTGCCACTCCCATCCTCTTTCAAATTGCTAATGGGAATGTTAAAATGGGACCTAAGAATGACCTGCTGGTAATGTACACTTACTGCCAATCCATTACCGGACTGTTTAATTTTGTTGTTGGGTCAGTTTTCAGAACGTGGTATGGGGTTAAATCCAGGCAGATTTGAATGCCTTACGGGTGACGTAGGCAACAGTACCTGAAATTCTCTGCTAAATTTAAAATCCTTGTTTGTGTTCTGAAAGGCTGCTGTAATGCAATTTCTAACATTCATAACTCTTCAGTGTAGCTTGCTTACTAGTTCTGTAGTCCACAACTGGCGTTGCTGTAGATAAATATTTTTTTAAAAATTGGTCCGTTTGTGTTTCGACGGTAAGAAATAAGCATCCTTTACTCATCTGTTGATTTGTGGCAGCGCGGATGTTAATGAGAAGGGCAGTCCATTAGCATTTATATTTTTTTCTAATACTTGGAATGAAGAATTTATTTGGATCCAAATATCTGGACTTGCCTTTTCAGATTTAGTTGCTGGGGAGTTTACGCAGAATGTTTACTTTGCTGACAGCTTCTTCTTAGTTTTCTTTCTTTTGCCCTTTTCTGAGTCATAACTGACCCCCTGGATTCTTGTTTGGTTGTTTCCTACTTTTCCATTTTCTGTGCAGCACTTTTAACTTCTATGCAGCTGTAACAACCAGTTACAAAGAAGGCAAGCAACGATACTGTCTGCCAGTATCCCGTCGCCATAAGTTAGGGATTTGAATACTTACTCCTTTTTTGTGCCGTAATTTTTTATAGAACTTCTGGAAAGTAACTTTAAGTGTCTTTTATGCCACGGTGAGCTCACGGAATTCAAGGCTCTTATAAAGTTATTGATGTTAATACTTATTAGTACTATTAATACAAATAGCATTAAGGTACTATTTCCCCCCCCCCCCATTGAGTTTGTATTATTGGAGACCTGATAAAGGCCACAGTGCATGTTAATAGTTACCTTGTGTGTTTTGTGTTAGTAGCCCTGCACTAACCTGGCAAGGAGGGTGATAGAAACAAAATATTAGCGAGGTGAGGACAAAAGAATTGTGGTTTTCAAAAGCGAATAACGAGGTGACGTGTAGTGGAAGAGGATTAATATTAGAAATATTTTAATGGAAAGTTGTTAAATGATATAGTAGTCGCTTAATGAAAGACCAAGTGATTGGGTTGCTTAAAACAAGAAGAGACCTACTCGTCTGCCTCTCAGGATTTAATGCTGGTTGTTAAGAACTCTGACCAGGATTGTTGTCTAGTAACTCTTTATTGTCTCCGGTTTTTGTAAACTGTTTGTTGAAGGCGCAGAGGATGAGGTGCCAGGCCTGAGCGTGGAGAGAGTCATCTTAATCTGTGTGCTCGCACAGCTCCACTTCGAATGTTCTCAGTGAGGTCTTTTGGGCTGTCCCGGCAGAGCGATTCCTGCTGTCCTCTTCCTGGTATGTAGCACTAATTCTCCACCTTGAGCAGCGTGAGAATTGCTGAGAGGGGTCTCCGACCCGTGTTTCGGACACTTTCCCCCCTCACTTTATACTTCTCCCACAGCCTCAGTCCATGGCCAAGAAGGGAAAGGGTGTCAAGAATTGGCCGTGTTTCTTTGTTCAGAGTCTAAATCTTGTCTCCCACCTCTTCTTTAGTTCTGATACATCTGTGTGTGAAGACTTCAGCTTCTGTGTTGATCACTTTTGCTTTTTGACTTGTTACCTTATTTGATTATTTCTGTGTGAGCAGGAAACTATATGAACTGCGTTTTTTAAAATATATTCTCGCTTCCAGTTGCTTTTTCTTTATTACTTGGATAAGGTGCACATACCTTAAGTGCAGCCTTGAATGCATAAAATACGTTGTCTTCATCTTGTGGATACCTGATGCTGCTGCTATTCTGTAACGTTAGTGCTCCTGAATTTCTCCTGCGTGTATGATGTCACTAGGGGGCACTTGGCCGTGGCTCTTGAGCTTGAGGAACCTTGATGTGACTGTTAATGTAAATAGTGGGATTTTGAATTGAAAATTCCTTTCCTTTCCTATCTAAATGAGAATAATTCTCTTAAGGGGTTAACCTGAATTCTATGTCGCTCTATTTGTCTCTCTCTACATTGCTCTAGTTCTCTCTTTTCTCTCTGTCCCTCATTTCTTGCTGTGTACAGTACTTAGCAAAAGATGCCATGGTTTGAGTATGAATTGGGGAAACCAACTCTTAGGCTTCTGGATCTCAGTTCTGCCTTTTGACTTACCTTACAGCTTTGTGAAATTGTAGTTATTCTCTTCCTATCTTCTGGATTGGAACTAATACCTCTCTTCTCAAGAATTCATTAAGTTTATGTGGAAATGGTAGTAATAGTCATGAAAGTGCTCCGTATTCTCATTAATAAATGAAACTGTCAGACTCCAGACACAGCTGATCACTTACTTCTATTTTTATTACTTCCCTTCTTATATTTACCATTCGTTTTCTGACCTTTGGGAGTTGGTATCTGCAAGTTTCTCTTCCACTTCCTTATCATTTTGCTGTAAATAACTAGCAGTTTAATGTACTACTTTGGACTGAAAAGTTCTCTTAAGGGTATTATAACTCATTTAATCCAGGCTGGGAAGACAAATTAAGATTCTAATGGCAATCAGCTCCTTGTTGCAGTCATATAGGATCTTGAAATGACAACGTACTATTGACATCTTTGTAATGTAATTGACTTTCCTGAGCTGTTTGTAGTTTCAGTTTAAGATGTGGCATTGAATTTTTTAATCATGAAGCACAAGTTATTTTTCTTTAGGAACCCTGTTCTGATTTATGTGGAAGCGCTTAGAGCTGTGGATACACCTTAGAGCGGTGTGTCTGCATCTGCAGAAGATGTGCTTTGGAATTACTTTCCAAATCTCTCTGGCCTTAACCAAGGGAAAACTTCAGCTTACAAAATAATACTTTGGGGAATATCTTAAAAACTTTGAAGACTAAAACCAGGGCCGTATAGTGAAAGTGCCTTCATGTATTGGTTTTGGACTCTGTTGCATAGTTGCATCATAAACTTACTTTCTCTCTTCCTAAGGCTTTTTTTTAGTGTTGGTTTTTTTCATATTTAGGGGCACTTGGTTGAAGACTGGCTCTGTGCTCTAATGTCAGGAATCTACATGATTCTAGTGTCTTAAATTAAGCTGCCTTTTTTTTTTTTAAAAAGCATAATAAAGGACATAAAAGTAGAAACAGAGTGAAAGAATGGATTCTAGTTGTGCTTTTTTCATTGTTTTGATTAATCATGCTTAAGGTAATTGTTATACCTCTGTGGGCTATTTTTGTTTGTGAGTTAGTCTTGTTTAAAGATTCCAATGCAATGTAACTTTATTTCCAATTTAACTTTATTTCCAGTTTTCTGTTCATTTAGATATTGCTGCAAGGTAACTTGAAGTTGTCTCTATACAAAACATTTTCTGTTTTTTTTTTGTTTTGTTTTGATTTTAAACCAAGAAGAGCTAGAACCTCTGAGAATGGTCATAAAGTTCATATGGAAGTACTACGAATGGAGTTAAGGGAAGACAAATCCTGTTGTTTGAGGAAAATTTAAATCAGGTTCATTGTCAGAAATTCATGTGGCCCTGTCGCTTAATACTGAACATAGTCCTGTTCCTCCAGTGCTTGCCTTAAGTTTCGATCCATGGAACTATTCTGGATATGAGTCACGTCACCCTTTTTTTACTGATTTTTGTTGTTGTTATAGCATTGTTCAAATTCCAGTGCTACATAGTTCGATTACTTACCAAACTAGGACTCTCTGAGTTGTCTTGTTTGTTTAGCTGAGTTGATGCAGTGCAAAAGAAGGCAAATCAGCTTTTTTGTTTTGGTTTTCATAAACTTTTTTTGATTTTGCTCAGTCTTTCAAGTGGAGACATGGAAAGGGTTAGCGGGAATGGTACGACACTTGGTATGAATTGAATCAATATTTTTAATAAAACTGCTGGTAGAATTCAGGTCTTCTACCTGGAATAGCGTTTCTGGGGCTTCTTACATGGTATTGTTTTATGCAGTTTAGGAAGATGTTGGCATCGTACTCTCTGTATTGCAGAGGGGGGAAAAACTTAGAATGTAAATAAGGAAGGGAACTAGAAAGTCCCCGGAGCTGTGTGATTGCTCACATATATTCCAAATGATGTTTTAGGCATCCGGTTCATTCTGGGAGATCTCCTGTCTGTGGGTCTCAGAACCAGGTTTTATTGCTTTATCAATGAAGCTCCTGTAACAGAAGGAGGGTCTGTGTAGTCCATAGTCATTGGCAAGACGATCTCTGACTGTCTTCAGTGTGCACAGTGTTTTCTTCTTTGCTCTTTTGAGCTTCTGAAAGACATAGGGGTCTTGACAAGGCAATTTGCCTCAAAATTAAACCGTGTGAAGTACAATGGAAACTGATTTGTTGTAGAAAATACTTTGAGGAAATAGCATGTCTTGGGACTACGGCCTACGTGAGGATCGCTGGCAGTGAAGATAAAGCATTTGGGCTGCATACGCTGTTTTCACGCCTGTCTGATGATCTTCTGATCGTTTTTGGAGAACCCACCCACATGTACAATAGTGGGAATGCTAAATTATTACTAATGTTTATTAAATTACTACAATTTATTAAATACAATAAAAATACTCTTGAACTCTTTAATGTCTTGCTGATATTCAAACCCTGAGATGCTGCAGTTTAATTTGGAATAAATGAAATGGCAAGCTTTATTGTTAGTGCTGGACACTTCGCTTAAGAACAGACAGTTTGAAAACAGAAGTTACTGGCTTACAAGATAGGTAAGTCCATGGCCAGAGCTGGGATAGTTCAGAGTACTAATAATCTGTTTCTCTTCTTTTCTAGAGACAAGTTTGCTTGTGTTTGTGCAGGTCAGTGACATGCTTCATTGTTCACAACAGTTTTGTTTTTGTTTTGTTGGGGTTTTTTTTTCCCTATCTGTGTTCTTTTAATACAAAGTGTACAGCTTACACTGGCCCATAACCTATGTGGATCGTATCCATTTTACAGTCAATGCATTCTGGAAGTCTAAAAACTTGACAAAGAGACTTTGAGACAGAAACTATCAGCGCATGCTTTTCTCCTCTGTGGTCTTTTCTAGGGAAGCTTATACATGCATTCTCTCTGTGGATCCCAGATTGCAAAGCCAGAGACAGCTTTTATATTTCACTTAATGTTGCTTCTTTCTTCATCAGTCACTTGAGACCTCTTTGGGCAGCAAAATTTCTGAAATTATTTGGACATTTGTATCTTTTGGATAGAACTGCTGTTATAAATAGCATTTACTGATTGCAGCTTTTTTTTCCTTTTCTTTTTAAACACTGGTAGAGCTGTTTACGCTGTTTCTGTACGCACACATCAGGAAGGGCTTTCAGTGTTGGGCTCAGAATGCAACTAAGAAGTCCTTTGGAGTGGTAATAGATTTGTAGTCTGAGAGCTGAAGGCCACGTGAAATAACTTTTTTTCCCCCAATGGAGAATTGAATAACATGAGGTAGCACTCCGATATTCTTCTTTGTATCAAAGCCAGCTGTGCTCCCAGAACGGTAGTACCAGAACCTCCACAAAATTAATAGCGCCAAAGATGTGGGCGGAGCCGGGCGTGGTAAGAGATGGGACCTTCATCTCTGTAAAGTGCTAAAGCTTCGGATTGGAATGGTAAACCACTGCACAATGCATAAAATATCATGATGTCCTTTCTATATGGCGATTTGAATGTGCTTCTTTTTATTCCTCTTCTCTCCTTACCTTTTTGTCAGTGTTTTCATGGGGTACTGTACCACCATGAAGTATTACCAATTTGCTGCTTCACTTTGGTTTTCTAAAGGTTCAGCATCTGTAAAAGTGACAATTACGAGTGAGCTTATATCGCTCTGAGGCTGGGTATTCTTAAGGCTTCTTCGAGGACAGCTGGCGCAAAGCAAGTAAAAGGCTTGGGGCTGGGCTGTGTAACGCTCTTTCCAAAACTGTAAACAGCCCAGCATGCTGTCCTGAAATGCCCCGAAGGGAGAAAACTGTTAAGGAAACAAAGCTGCCAATTATAGAAAAATTTCTGACTCTCCACTTTCAGAATTTCTGTGGTGCCCTGGACCACATCCAGGGCATCAGCTAATCTTCCAGTTGTTGGACTCCACTTTTGGTCATCCTGATTAAAAAAAAAAAAAAAACCAAAAACCAAAAAAACCCCACAACAAGAAGACGAAAACAGAAAAATACCAATCCCTGAGCAGTTCCTTGTTTTGGTGGTCAGCTGTTTATCAGTTGTGATAGCACGGGTAATAGAAGCTGTTACTGAATCAGTCCACCACTTGCCCGGGCAGGTATGATCTATGCACATTTTATTTATGCTGAGGCCCGAGAAGTATTTTCAAACCCACTGCATTTCATTTAAACTTTGTTTGTCAGATGGCTGCTGGATAGCTATAAATATGGTTGGTACTTCCATGGTCTATCTACTAATGGTATTTAATAATATGCTGTCATTATTCAGCTTCTTCTATGTGAGCAAAATGTTTGGAGTTGGTGGGTATCTTTACTAGATTAGAGAAGGAACTGGCTCCTTAAAAAGAACCCCAACAATAGCCAAAAAAAACCTCAACAACAAAAAAAACCAAGCAAAACTGAACACATGATCCAATAATGAGGTTAAAGGCTTCCTGCTAAAGTGAGCGAAGGTGGTGCCCCTGTCTACACTGCATCTATTTCTCCATTTGGAGGCTCTAATTTTCTTTGCCAGTCTGAAGTGTTGCTAGTGGAGAGCAGTTACTGTGTTCAGGTTAATTCAGATAAAGGAGTAAACTTTCCCCTTATGAGGCATGAATAAAGCTTGGCCCCCAAAGGGATCCGGGGTAACACTGGAGTGCCAGCTCCACTCAAGAAGGATGCATTCAGTGTTTTCTCCAGAGATCCCAGCCTTTAAAGACGTTGAGCAGGTTGGCAGGGCGCTGTGTAGGCATTTGAGCCCTGAGTTTCTTTTGTTTTCTTTTCAAATGGGATAAAGAGGTGAGTCAGAGGAAGCTGAAAAAATGAGGGACAGTCCCCGAGGGAAAAACATCAAGTTCATACACGCTCAGGAGGCTCACATATGAAGTGTTTGCAATAGCCAAATTAGTTCAAGAAATTAGTACACATCTGCAAAGATACAGATAAGCTGTCTTAAGGTAGGTACTTAATTTTATATAGTGAAGATGACTTGGTCTTTCAGTAAAGTGAATACGAGAGGTTCTCTAACTGCAGTTGTAGGTGTTATCTGTTTCTTTATTTTACCATATGCAAACTTGGCCGTAGCATGCATGAAGGTGTTTGTTAAACCTCTTGATTTCCTTCTTGCTATTGTACTTCAGGGAACATTAGTCCTTCTGATAGGACTGAAATGTTCCTAGGTTGTCAGAGCTTGTTCTTTCTCATGAGTAGTTGGGTTATCCTGCTTGTAAATTATCAGGATCTCTTAAGGTATTTATGTTGTTTGTCCTTTACAGCTGTTGAAAGGCTATTCCAAAGCTTAATGTTTGAGATCTCTTCAAACTTCCAGCTTATTCCAGCTGCAAGTCCGGTCTTCCGTTTGTGTCTGTTTGTATGTTTATTCTTGGGTTGTTATAGTCCTTACTGCTTGAATGCACCCATATAGAATATTCAGCTACTATTTTCTTAATTTGACCAGACGAAGCTAGACTTACCTTTTCCTCCCGTAAAATAGGCTTTTTATTGCCTATATCTTTCTGAGCTATCCTTCCCCTCCATGCTGCTTACCGTCTAAATCCAGTCGTTCCTGAACAGGGGTGACTGGTGCTGTTTGCAGAATCCAGATGAGAATTTATTAGCATTTAGTGAAAAAAAGATATTTGGTTTAGTGATTCCTGTATTATACTGTGCTTTTGGCTGTATCTACTCCAGTTATCCTTGTTCTGGCTTTTTTGGGTCTGGGATTTTTTCATCTGTACAGTTGCTTTTAAGAATCCGCTTGCAGCATGACATCTTTAGTTTTTGTGTTGCTTTCCAGTAAGGCTTTTATTTTGGAGAATAATTCCTACCTAATGTTTGGCTGACTTTCACAGATTCTCGAAAGAAGGCTTATTTTACACTGCGGAGTTCAGCTTCTCTAAAAGAGATGGTCCCCATGCTGTTCACATTAAGCATCAGGGAATTTCCAGCTAGCTTGAATTTCTTTGCGGTGAATTTCTTTTCTAGGAAGATGGATGCTTTTACTTGTTCATCACTTCAGTACCCTTTATTGTACTTTTACAAATGAAAACTGGTCTGCTTTATTAGGACTCATTCTCCTGGCTTATCTCTTCAGACAGCTCCTCCCTGTAAGCAGCAGCTGTCTTAAGTCATCTGCTTAGGAGGTTTTTTTGGGGAGAGTGGGAGGAAAGAAAGATTTGCTAATGACCGTTCTGAGTTCCGTCATTTAACAATTCATCTCTTCTTGTGTACGTGAACCTTTTTTCCCTGTTTGTGTGTTTTTTGCTTTTTTAAGTTGCCACTTTCTTCTCCTTTGAATATTGATGGTTTTGTTTAGTGTAACATGAACTGAGGAGGTTTTATCTTTAGATCTTTACGTTCTAAAGAGATGACAGTGTAGTATGCGCGCTCTGCTGGGATCAAAGGTAATAGCATTGCAGCAGTGTTTCTTGGTTTATGTATTCTAAGAAACTTCTTTTTTCTGGAGAGCTTTGGCTGGCAAACTCCAATGTATGAGACCACTCAAAAGCTGTCTAACTTGGTTGTTATTAGGGTCGCTATATTTAGTTCTTTTAAAGAATTAACTTTTTTTCTTGAAAACAGGTATTAATGCTTTCCTTACCAGCTTAAAGTGAACTAAAAGCATTAATCTTTGCCATTGTGCATTACTTGGGTGAACTGTTGAGCAATGTAGATGGAAAGATGATGTGCAGACAGGCGAAATGAATCATCTTGATGGAGTTGGCCAAGATGCCACCGCAGTGTAAGGTTTTGGTGCAATACATGGTTGTTTTCATACGTTGTGAGTTACTGTGATGCAGTTGGAAATAATTTGGACTTGAGACCTATCAATCGTCTGACCTTTGCAGTGATAATAATTACTATTACTGAAATTTGAATTATTCCCTGGAGACTCTGTCATATTGTCAATTTTTTAACACTATTCCTCTAGCTATTAGTCATCCTTCCCAGATAGGACCTAAATCTTCAAGGTATAAAGACTGTCTCTTCATAGATCTGTTTTTCTTTATTATATACAGCAAGAGACGGAAGGAAGGGAAAGAGTTTCAAGGCCAATTTTTATTCTCTTTAGGTGTGGTATGCCTAGGGCATGTGTACAAGGAAAGGGCTGGATGCTTTCAAAAACCTTTCAAAGTAATCTGTGGCTACAGAAATGTCAAAATTGGGCCTCGATAATGGAAGAAGGTAGCAAAGGCTGCAAGAGAGGATAGATTTTTCTCTTAAATCTAGTCTTCTGGGGTTTAAAGCTCTTACTTCATCTAGATGATCAAGGTAAAAGCTGCCTTCCTTATCATTCTCTTCTCTTTCTAGGTTTCCATGAAGATAAGCAATTGAAATGTGGATAGCCTATTTGTAGCTTGGTGGTGGTTGTCATCTGGAACCTGCTGGTGTCTCCTCCCGGTAGTTGGTGTAACGTTGACTGCTGAGAGCCATGAAGGTTGTACCGGAGAAGAATGCTGTCCGCATCCTGTGGGGTAGGGAACGGGGTACCCAAGCCTTGGGCGCTCAGCGGCTCCTGCAGGAGTTGGTGGAGGATAAAACTCGATGGATGAAATGGGAGGGCAAGGTAAGGTTGTGGGA
Organism: Calonectris borealis; assembly: GCF_964195595.1. NCBI lineage: Eukaryota > Metazoa > Chordata > Aves > Procellariiformes > Procellariidae > Calonectris > Calonectris borealis. Next base: position 44,853,903 of record NC_134316.1, on the reverse strand, counting down.
TAGAGGTGCATAGCTTGATCTCAGAGTGGGGGAAGGGAGGCAGGGATTTGAAAAAAATTGTCTCGTGATTGTACATTTGATGTGTTACACTTGATATGCTCTCTGGCTTTGTTGAGTTCCTGCAGCGATGTGATACTAGATATGTTCCTGCAGCGGGTTCCCCTTGTTGTCTGTGTGGCTTACAGTTAAAGTATGATCATATGACACTTGCAACACTTCCTGCTTTGTTGGCTTTTTCAGAAAGTTGAGTTACCAGACAGTCCACGCTCCACCTTCTTGCTGGCGTTTAGTCCAGACAGGTAATTAACTCCTAGTTCGTTCCCTGTTTCAGCAGTCTCCTTACACTTACAAAAGTGATGGAGGCTTGTGCCCGTTGAGTTGTCCTGTCCTGAATAGCCGAGTGAAACTTCTGGTTCCTGACATGCATGGATGGAACGTGCGCACCTTCCTAATCTCACAGCTTCGAGCATAGTTGGTGTTTAATTTCTGAGGTACCCAAGCGATGCATAGTCCTAAGGAAAAAGGATCTGTGCGGCCACCGTGGGATTTCATAAGAAACTTGAGGGAGTAAAGGGTGTTTTAGCACAACGTGCCAAGTGATGTGGCACACCCACTGGGATACCTAGGACTAAAGAACAGAGCAGAATGATGTGTGTATTGGAAGCAGAAATGGAGATGGGATCTCTCTTAGTGTCACTTGATTTGACAGCGGTTGAGATAGTGTGGAGAATTGGGAATACTTATTTGCCCCAAACTGTCACTCAGGAGTTCCTTCTGAGCTGCATGTTCACTCTGACTTTCAAGGTCAAGTTTGTCCTTGCAGATCGGATGAGCTCATGTTTGCATGGACCCCGAAATCTGGCTACAGGAAGCTTTGTGGCCGTTGGTGAAACAGTAGCCTCTTACCCTTTGAGCTCTGTGTGGGAGAGCTGCTGGGTTAGGTGTGAACAGACCCTGTTGAGATGAAGCTAACCATGCTCTGGTTTTGCTGTACTCTTCTCATGCTAACGTTTGTCCTACTTTCTGCATTCCCAGGACCCTAATGGCTTCCACACATGTGAACCACAACATCTACATCACAGAGGTGAAAACGGGCAAGTGCGTTCATTCCTTGGTTGGGCATCGCCGCACTCCCTGGTGTGTCACCTTCCATCCCACCATCCCGGGCCTCATTGCTTCAGGATGCCTAGATGGGGAGGTTAGAATTTGGGATTTACACGTAAGTCTTTCCTGAAACATATGTGCCTTTGCTGTTTGGTGGGTGGTGACTTTTTTTGTCCGAGTTTGTTTCCCAAACGCTGCCTGGTAAGAGATCTGTTTGGAAGCTTTGCTGGGACCTGTCTCTAAAAGCATAGAACAGGTCATAGCCATCCTCTTCTGTTTAGAGAGGAGGTGACAGATTCTTTGTTCGATCCCGCCAGGTAGGTCATGCTCCTTAGCCGTGCCTATTTATTTCATTAGAGCGATACAGACAATGCTGGAGAACTTTGTGCAAGGTGCCTGTTTAGCTTACTTGAAAGACGTGGCATTTTTCATTCCATGGAGCGTATCTGAACTCTTTGTTAGAGAAGCTGCTGCTCTGCCAATTCTACCTAGTCTGGTGATTGGCACAGGGACAAAACATGTATACTTACCTGGTCGCTTTGAAATGCAGCATTTTTACAGGCTGCTTGAGACACGTACATCTATGGTCGTTGTTGCAAGTAGTGTTATGTTCTAGACATGACGCATGACCTTGTACGAGAGCAACTGTTGTTGCTAAGAAAGTACGTCGCTTCCATGCTCCAGGCAGAGTCTTGGAGAGACGGCACATACGTGGAAAACCTAATGATCTCAAACTTTGTGATAAACTGCTTGTGATTCTTGACTCCTCACTCAGGGTGGAAGCGAGAGCTGGTTCACAGATAGCAACAATGCCATTGCGTCGCTTGCTTTTCATCCTACGGCTCAGCTCTTGCTGATTGCAACTGCCAATGAGATACATTTCTGGGACTGGAGTCGTCGGGAGCCTTTTGCAGTGGTGAAAACAGCCAGCGAAATGGAGCGGGTCAGGTGAGTTCTTGCTTCTGGGGGAAGAGAAGACTTGTATGTGAAAAATGGTCAGATTTGGGGAGTGTGTGGGGGTTCCTCTGGGATGCTGCACCCTCTGCACTGAGGCAGCAGAGAGAAGCGTTGCTTCCAGCTCCTTGACCCAACTGGTAGAAAAACAGTTCTGTGCACAGGAAAAAAAGCAATTGGAAATAATAGATCAGCTTGGTTGTTCATATTTGTAATCTGACCTGTGCCCAATAAATGCCCAAGATCTACTTCATGTTCATTTGTAAGCTTCGTAATTAAACTTGTCAGCTATAAGGATGAGAGAACCCAGAAGCTGCTGGAAGAGAGTTGCTGAGCTATTACTTTGGTGCAGTTGTAGAGGAAACTGCGTTGCTGAAAACTTGATGCCTTCTTTTGAGCAATTTAAAATAAGACAATGATGTAACATTCAAGGGAAGTTAATCTCTCCCTTTGTACTGAATTCCAATTTGTAATATATATGTACATATTCCTTAAAATTTCCTGGCTATTTCAATTGATACAGCAGTTCTTGCTTCCAGCTTTTAACTTCTATCTAGTGTTGCTGTGGACTATGAAATAGCTGCAGTCTACAGCTAGATAAGTATGTTTTCTTCTTCTTTAATGCGTAAACTTTTTGAGGTCCTTCAGAAGATGGTCGTGGTAATGTAGTAATGTTCTCATTGCAAATATTTCACGTGGGATTTTCTTCCCTGCTATGTCCAGCTTCCTGTGTCAATGTGGAATGTGAACTGATGATTGATACTCTGGCTCTGCTTTTGTTTTAGGCTGGTACGGTTTGATCCCTTGGGACATTACTTGCTCACAGCAATTGTTAACCCTTCTAACCAGCAGGTAAGGGGAATGTCAGTACCTGTATTGACTGACTAATTACAAAATGCTCTCATACATTAACCCTAGTCTGTTCCTAAGCAGTCTTGTGCTTTTCTGAAAACCTGAAGTCCTTCTAAGCCGAGTTCTGTCTCGCCTTAATTGGTCACATGAACGTTCCTGTGTTATGTGCAGGGCTATTAAAGAGCTCTCTGAAGTGTGTTTGTTTTGCCCTCACTATCTCATTAGTGGTGGGACGGATGTCCCAATGGCCCTGCTCTTTCAGGTCTGTTGTGACATTCTGCTGGATTTGAAGGTATTAACAGTGCTCCCCACGGCTGCTGACCCTCAGATGCTGATGCTTCTGTTGGTATGAACAGTGTATTGTCAAAGCTCACTGAGCTGTAGGAAGAGTTTGTCTGGATCCATAAAATGAACTTGGAAATAAAGAGTCAGCTGGTTTCCTGCAAGTCAAGGCCTCTAGGAGGGGACTTATTGCATCCTTTCGTCTGTCTGGGGCGGTAGCTGGCTTTCTGCCGTTTATTTGGAGGTACAGGATTTTGCCGTGAGGTGACTGAACTTTGATTGCTTCCTTCTGCAGAGCGATGAGGAAGTGGAAATCTCCGTGGACAGCACAGAGATGCCGCATTATCGCCAGCGCGCTATCCTTCCTTCTCAGCCTGTGAGGCGCACGCCTCTCCTCCACAACTTCCTGCATATGTTGTCCTCCCGCTCCTCTGGCATACAGGTGGGAGAGCAAAACAGTGTTCAAGACTCTGCTACCCCATCCCCTCCACCACCGCCACCACCACCACCTCCGCCTCCAGCCAGTGAGAACACAAGGGCATCTGTCTATAACAGGCTCCGGGAGCGTGTCAGCTATCCCACAGCAGAGTGCTGCCAGCACCTGGGGATGTTGTGCCTTTGCAGCCGATGCTCTAGTGCAAGACTTCCTTCTTCTCTCTTCCCACACCAGGAAAACGCACCCTCCACGTCTTCTGGGGCCACTGGCACTTCCTTCTCCTCTGTGCAGACAGAGCCTTACCAGCCCCCAGAGCAGGCATCCGTAGCGCAGGAGGAGCAGGGGATACTTAACAGGCCCTCTGCTTTCAGCACGGTTCAGAGCAGCACTGCTGGCAACACCCTGCGCAACCTTAGCCTGGGCCCCACGCGGCGGTCCCTCAGCGGGCCCTTGGCGGGCCACCAGTCCCGGTACCAACAGTCTGCGAGAGAGATGGCTTCGGGCTTAGGCGGGTCTGACTGGTCCAGGACGGTGCTGAACATGAGCTCTCGCTCAGAGCTGGAAGCCATGCCTCCCCCTAGGACCAGTGCCTCCTCCGTGAGCTTGCTGTCGGTGCTGAGGCAGCAGGAGGGAGGTTCCCAGGCGTCGGTCTATACCTCTGCGACAGAAGGGAGAGGCTTTCTGGCCCCAGGGGCTGAGGCGGACAGTGGTGGTAGCGCTGGCCCGAGCAATCCGGCCAGCATCCGTAATGAGCTCCAGTGTGATTTGAGGCGATTCTTCCTGGAATATGACCGGCTTCAGGAGTTAGATCAGGGGATTGGTGGGGAGCCCAGCCAGTCGCAACAGGCTCAAGAAATGCTCAACAACAACATTGAGCCTGATCGGCCGGGTCCCTCCCATCAGCAGACTCCACACAGCAGTGAAAACAATTCCAATTTGTCCCGGGGTCACCTGAACCGCTGTCGCGCTTGTCATAACCTGCTGACCTTTAACAATGACACGCTGCGCTGGGAAAGAAGCACGCCTAGCTACACACCAGGGCAGGTCCAAAGCACGTTTGAGGGTGTGCCTCCAAATACCAGCCAGGTGCAGCCTGCAGAGAGAACCGAGGGCAGAGCTCCTGCCTCTAGCAGGCTGCAGCTGGGCAGCTCTTCCACCCCGCAGGAGGAGAGGACCGTGGGAGTGGTCTTTAACCAGGAGACGGGGCACTGGGAAAGAGTTTACAGCCAGTCGGCTTCAAGCAGACCTGGGAATGTATCACAGGAGGCCTTAAACCAGGAAATGCCTGAGGAAAGCTCAGAGGAGGATTCACTGAGGAGGTAAGATATGTGCTTGGCCTTCCTCCTCTATTTTTTCTTAAACCTTTCCCATCTAGTCTGAGTTTTTTCAGTATTTTCAGAGTTAACAACCTTTTCTCATGTGGTCATGTGCTATTTATGTAGATGAAAATAGAGACGTTGCGTTGATGTCTTTTATAGCTGCCATTGTCACGCTGCAGATAGGTTCTGAGGGTGTCTGTAAGGACAAACACCAGACCTCTCAACGGGAAAGGAGAACGGTAGGACAGACGGGCAAAAGTACGGGCTCTGGCAGCAGATCTCTGGGGTGAGCTGTGCTCCTGGTGTTTCCCAGACACTGCAGAAGGGTGGGAACACAGGATGTGCTGCACTGTCCTTTGTGCCCCAAACCACGGACGGGCTCTACACGGAGAATCTGCGCAGGGTAGGCATAGAAAATTGGGCACGAGCAGTGAGAGTTGCTTTCTTGAGTGCTGTGTCTTGTTGAGGCTGTAGTTGTTAAGTTGGAAGGGTTAACAATCATTTCCTTGGTGTTGCCATATAGGGCAAAAAAAGTCAAAGCTTTGTGTCAGTGGTATGGGCATATACCTTAGTTGCGAGTGTTTGGTCAAACCCATGTAGTTTGCTTGCCTTTGATAAAGAGATAAGTTTTTAAAATGGCTCCCATTGACCCGAATCTAGGGTGAGCTGGTTGGAGGCATGCTGATCACAGAAAATTTTAGGTTCTGCTGTATGCTTTTTTAAGAAGGTGATTCTTTTTTGGAAGGATTTTTTTTTTTTAATACTTCAGCTGTGTTACAGGAAACAGAACGAGTCAAATCAAACTTGTACCAGGAAGGACCTGTGCTTTGTGTGAAAGTGTCTCCACTGGTTTGTATGGATGATTCAGCTACATTGGTACTTCGGATAGGGTTTCCCTACTGGGTTTGACGTCCTCTCTGTCGAGTGGTTTGTGCGCTTGTCAGAGGAAAGGTCCAGTCCTGCTGTTTCTCCGAAATGGATGCTTTGTGCTGTGAGAAAGCAAAGTTTCCAGGTTGGACGCAGATGTAACTTGACTGAGGAGGCTTTGTACACAGGAGTGCCTGAGGAAGGGGAATTCTTTCCTCCTTCCTGCAGATAAGCTGGTTATACTCAGGCTGGAACAGTGGCTGCCTTTTTTGTTGCTGTAGTTGCATAGCAAGTAAGTGATGGTGGTCATGAAATTATTCATCTGCTTCTAAATCCTTGCCCCAGTTTTTTTTACAGCCTGCCATAATGAGTGTCTCAAGCTGATTACGTAGTAACGACTTCTTTCTTGGGCCTGGACTTACCCGCTGTTAATTTAAATCAGATATCCTCTAGTTCCCTATTAAAGGGCAGAGAGGTGAGAAGGAGCTGACAAATTTAGCTTTAAAATGGCACTTGAGTAAATCTTACATTATCTTCCTTTTGAAATAGCTGTACATGCTCATAGTGCCTCCACTGTGTTGCTTGTTCTCTGGACCGAGTCACCGTAGTGTCAGAAATAAAGGGGGCGAATAACCTTTTTCTTGATCAGGCGGTTGGCACATTTGGACGATGAGGCGTGGTGGGATCTGTAGATGTGATCTTTTCTGTGGGAGTTGTATAATTTAAAAATGCCCTGAGCCATATAACAGTCCACCCCAGCGTGCAGGAGCTGGATGGGTTCCTGCCTAACAGCTGGAGTCTTTTTACTGAATCTCTGGGTCACTTTGCCTGTTGCCCGTGGTGGTTGCTGCTGGCTGCTCAATGGCTGTAGCATCTGTGCAGGGGTAGTTGCCTACCTGGTCGCCTGTGCAAACAGGTGCTTTTTGCCGAGACGTTGATTAGGAGTGCGTGGTTCGATGCATGAGCTTAATTCCAGAGGAATTCCTGTAAGGTGAAACTTTTAGTGAAACCCTTCTGGCAGAGGTTGCCGAGAAGCTCATAGGAACTCTTTTGTTTTCCCAGTCTCCTGCTTCTGTTATCAGGCCCTTCTCAAGAACAGGTATGGCAGGGGCTTCTGCTTCCCTTCTAACTGAGGTTAAGGTAACTGTAGAGTAGTGAGGTAAGGAAGCTGAGAGCAGTGAGCAGTCTGGTATTAAACGCTCACGGCAATTTCCTTGAAGTAAAACTTCATTTCCTTTCCTGTTAAACACGTTGGGTAAACTTGTGGGGAGCTTTCTGAAGTCTTTCCCCTTAAAAGGAACCCTGCATGTGGGGTAGCTATATCCTGCAGGTGTAATTTTTTTCCCTTCTCAAACTAGCCATTACATTTTTCCTTGTAGAGCAATAACAAGTCAGCAAGCACCCACTTAACGTGATTTTTGCATAGAATGAACATCCTCAGGTCCAGCCTTCTTGTCTCCCAGACCTAGGGTGTGCTCCCACAATTGGAAGTACTGGAACCACTCCTGCGCAGCAGAGTCCAAAATGTCTATTAACCTTTGCAGCTGCAGAAGCGTGCAAAGATGGTGACTAAGGTTCATGAGACGTAAGCTGTGTAACGCTGAAAGTGCTGGGGAAATAGAGGAGGGAAGGCAAGCCTTCAAGCCTGAGGTGCAAGTGATAACTGCTTACACACTTTCAGTCGATGTAATTTTGTGCCTGTGGACCTCGGGTTAGTTGTTAGCGTTGGGGGACATGCGTGTATTTGCTTGTAACTTGTTTTATATTCTGTTCTTCTTTGTTTCTCCATTAGATGTCCTCATTGGGCAATTGAACTATGTATTCAAAGGCCAGCTGAAAAACTTAAGATAGAAATGGCATCTGGAAACTGCATGTGTATGTTCTCATGGGCAGGATCCATTCCTTGACCTGGCTCGCCTGGCTGAGAAGTAGCTTGCTGGGAAGATATTGCCATAGAGGGTCAATTAAGTTAATAGGTAGTTTAATGAAGACTCTTCCTCTTTGAATTCTGTTGATGCAGCTATGGCAGTTGGGTAGGGAGAGAATTCTGCTCTTTCTGATGGTGCTGGGCTAATTATCTTGGGCTAATCATGAAGGGATTAATAAGCATGTAATGAAGCTATTCCTGACTAACAGCTCTGGCACCTCTATTAGGAGGAACCGGGAGCCTCGGCAATACAGCAGTCCTGGCACATTCAGCTTGGCCTGAAAGCAGCACGGGCGTTGAGCTGTGGGCTTCTTGAAGCTGTGTCAGTGAGGTATGAGACTGGGGAAGGTTTATGGTCTACCTTAAGCAGAGGCTCAGTGAGACTGAGCTTCAGCTTTTCTGAGGTTCTCCAGGCTGATCACATTAATTCAAATGTAGGTTTTTTTCCTCTGTGGATCTATCTTTGCCTCACTTTTAACATCAAAGTAAAAAGAGCCTCAGAAATCCCTGAAGTTGTCATGTGAAATGTGCTGCATAAAATTAGTGATAGAAACTATTGGCAAGCTCTGGATGAAGGAAAGGTAATTGAGCAACAGATGATGGCTAGTTTAATGTTTCTATAACTTCCTGTTAATTAAAAAATGGGTTCAGGAAGCATTGTGTTAATATGTAATCTTAGGTGAGGGAAAAGATCCTGTAAGTACTTTAAGCCATTGTTGCTGTGTGGGCCAATTCAGGTTGATAATGAAAGTTGAACAGGGAATGAAAGAAGATTCTTCTGATCAGCTGCATATTTGAGAGGAACTAGTGCCACCTTCTTAAGAAAATTATATATAAAATTGTAGCAGTGGTCTCCACTGAAATATATTTCAGCTCATCAATTAATGACAGGTACAGTGCAATGCTGTCTAATAAATTTGATCCAGATCTTCAAATGCCACCTCTTTGGCTATTTTAATATGACACAAGTGATATCTACAGAACCAGTGTGTTATTTCACAAAGAAAGAAAATCCTCTGGTTTTAAATCTAGCGGGCTTTCTTGGTTCTGGCATGGCACCCCAGGCCACAGTCTTTCTAGAATGGATGCAAGGAGCAAGTAGTGCCGTGTTTGCCCCTGTTGACATATTTCAAACCTTATTCTGTGAAACTATCCCTAGAAAGGGGGAAAAGGAATACACAAAGGGAAACTTGTCCTCTATGCTTTCAAGATTTAGCTGCTTGTAATATACTAAGGGGGCAATTCTGATGTTGTTTACCTGTCTATTTTAACTAGAGATGTGAATGAATTACTGCAAATGAAAGATGAGCCCTGGCCTATTGCCAGGCATGTTTGCATGAAACCTGTGTTTCATGAGGAAATGCTTATTATCCTTATTCTTCCATTAAGAAGCTTTGTCTGGCAATTATGTTAAACTTCTCTAACCACTCCATTGCACTCATTCCAGAGGTCAAATTCTGTAGGCTGTGGTATGAGTAACTTCTGTGTCTGATGAATGCATAATGTTTTTGCCTTGCCTCACCTATTTAGTCTGGCAGACAAGATAGACTATTGAAGTTATCTGAAAATCTGAGAAGTCTTTTGAACTGTCCTGGGTGATGCTTTTGCCATGCACACAGGTAGGAAGGAGTGTATGTGAGGGGGGAAGTTTGTATTGTCTGGGGACGCTTGTATAAACTCCTTTATTTTGTTTGTGAGTGTATAAAAGTGCAGAGTCCACAGCGCCGTGCAAATAATTGACCTGCCGAAGTTGCACAGCTGACCAAAGGCATTGCTTTCTGACGTGTTTTAGTCTGTTGGATGCAGTGTGCACAAGTGACGCGTGCAGAGCAGCTTCCCTGGAACCACGTAACAGGGTCCAGGGTGAAATTTCTGTCTTTCATTTTGCCAGCTCTTGTCTGAGGATTCAGGTCCCTTCTACCTGCATTCTTGCTACACAATGTGAACCCAGTCGTCTTTCCTGAGCTCAGATTGCGTGGTACTTAGCAATCCGGGATTTCTATCTAGCTGAGATGAGAGTGCTATAGGATTATGAATGTGATCCAGTCATCAGCGCTATACATTGCGAATGAGTTTGGCTGTGTTCCCTTTCCCTTAGAAAGGTATAAATGCTCTACCTGTGTTTCACCTATTAGCTAAACGCAGACCCCTGTGCCCTGCTCTGGTCAGGCATGTAAAGGCCTGAAGGAACACCAGGCGCAGCAGGGTGGAAGTGGTGGTACTGTTCTCACCTGCCTGGGCAGTACAGTGACTCCAGCTCATATCACGTCTTTATTCAGTCTTGATGGCCTTTCTGGCAGCACGCAGCTCTCTATACATACAACAGGTATGAAAAGAAACGCCTAGTCTGCTCCCCTTTTGAATTTCTCAGAATTTATTTCATTTCCATATTGCTTTGCTGCCACAAGGGGGTAATGTTGCTTCTGCTCCATGCTTTCCTGTCTCCTTGCGGAAACAGAAACTTTCTGAGTTCTTATATAAAGAAACCAAGGTAGCTTGAGGACCCCCCAGTCCTTAATTGCAGCTTATCTCCTTAGTTACCATACATTTGCAAGTTCTTCAGTGTTTGGGCAAAGGCAGGAATGGGGATCCTGAGGGAAATGACTCTGATACAGAATGCAAGCAAGGGAGCAGCTTATCCTCTTGTCTTTTTTAAGGGTTTGAAAGGGACAGGTGTAGATGGATCTCGAGGTGAAGCAGGTATTTTGTCTTTCTGACGTGGAAATGGCCATCAGTTAGAGCTGTAAAAGACCAACTTTGCAGAATTCGTCTGGACTTCTTGCTCATTGCCTACCAAGCCTGGAGCAGACCTTTCTTTGCAGTCTGCCTTGTCAAAGGTTTTGTTTGCATTTAAATGGTTGCTCATCCATCCTCAGAAGACTTCCATAATACGGGGTTTATTTTCTGGAGGAATGCTTGGCAGATGTTGACTGGAGTTTGGGCGGTCACCTTTTCCACGGGGCTGTGTTTATTTTCTTGTTCAAGTATGCTGTGAGCTAAATGTTGGGGCTTTTCCATAAGAAGGCTGTGAATATGTTTTGGTTGTTGTTGTTTGTTTGGTTTTTTTTTTCTGATGCAAATAGGCATGGCTTGCTCATGCCTCTTCCAGTTCTAAATTGTAGATACGGTGTTGACTTGTGGTCAAGCTGGGACCAGTCTGTGGTTAAAGTAGATTGACAGGGTAGGAACACTCCCATTCCTGCCCAGCAATGGTGAGTGCTGTATGTAAAATGGAAAAGAGTATAGTCACTTTTACGGCTTGTTCTTGAGTTCCTGCTGGAGCCTGAGCTTCTGATGTGTGCTGGAGCCTGAGCTTCTGATGTGCTGCCCTGGTTTTTGATTTAAATGACCAGGCTGTTCAGATCTCTGCGAATATTGGCTTCTGGTAGCTTTCTCGCTGTGTAAAGCACTGAAGGAAAAGGTGCGTGTGTCTCATATCCTAGCCTTAAAAACAAAACAACCAGAACATTTCCTTGCCCCCTGCTGTGGGTACAGAGTTGCCTGCTAGGAATCAGTTCTGTGACTGAAATTTACCATCAAAATAAGAGAAGAGGGCAGTGCTACTCCCGATACTTTTTTGGGGGGAGGGAATTAAAGCAGGAGGGAATTGCCTTACCTAAAGCTACAAAATGCATCTTGTGGTGGAGACAGAACCACATACCTAGTGCATTCCATCTTCTTTTGTTCCTTATTTCACAAAACCTGCGTTGTTACTATTTTTTTTTCCTAATTGCTTACAGCAGTTGTGGCTTGCTTATTCAAGTATTTAATATCTCTTGCGGCAGTGATGCGTTGAGCTCACTGAAAGAGGGGGACTTGAGCAGGAGGAGGGCACATCTCTGAGCTGTGGAGGAGAGAGGCAGCAGTACGATGCTGGCTGCTCAGGCTGCACATCAGTGGCACTGTGTCCTGTGCCAAATCTAAATGCGCCTACCCAATATCATTTCTCCCCACCCCTTATGTTCAAGCCCACTACTTGCGGAAACCTTGCTAGCCTGGTGTCCTGGCATTTGTAGTTTGGGCTCAGCATTTTGTTTAAACTTAGTGTGTAGACCTTACCTGTGCTGCGGAAAGAAGGATTTTCTGGCCTCCATGTGTTATCTGAAAGTTTTGGAAAAGTTCACGCTGTGCTATTTTCAGGCTTGGTGAGAGATAATTCGAAAGATGCTCATTACAATTCTTGAAAATGATGGTGATAGAGATAAGTAACACCTCAGTAGTTAGTGAGGAACAGTGGGGTAAATAGAAGTTATGAAGGGGTTTGGAAACAGAGACAAGAGGTTCAAGTTTGTGGTTGGGAAGGGGGGCTTGAGGGGAGAAGGCCAAAACTGTGGGGTGGGGGAATGATTTCTGGAAGTGTTAGCCTGGACACACAGGAATGAATGGAGACCTAATTTGTCAGTGCCAAACGTAAAGTGAAGTGATAATCTGAAGGTGACATAAACATGTAGACATGATAATTAGCTGTGGTGATGGGTGAGATGTGCAGGTTGTGGAAAAACTTGGCATGTATTGTTTGTTTGGCCTTTTCTAAAAGTGGAAAATACAAGTTAGTTTTACCAGCAGAACGTAACCACAGCCTGAACTGTAGGAGAGGCTGCCATGACGTCTAAATGGCCGGCTGATGTCTACGCGAGCTCTGAGGTTATTGCTGCCACCCTTCCAGCTTTGTGGTTTTTTTCCAGACCGAGCCTGCTGTCTCCTGGGCAGACTTCTACTACTGACGTGGTAGACGTTAGAGCTCCTGAATGCGCTGGTAGTTGTTATGTAGAAGAGCAGGTGAAAGAGGTGACTGTTTTCTTGCACAAAGGTTCCTCCCCCTGCCTTTGCTGGTTTCCTGATTTAAGAATAATGTAAGGTTTCTAGAGCCCTTTTACTTCATTACTGAGAGTTGATGGGGGAAAAAATGATGCTTTGTGCTTTCCCTCTTGCAGTGACTAATAGAGGTCACTCCCTGCTGCCGAGCTTCCCTGAGTACTTGGGAAAGCTGAGCATGTGCAGGCTTCACCAAACTTGCAGAAAGGCTTAAGCCTTCTTTTCTTTTTCTTGGCCTGAATTTAAACATACAGCAATGACTGTAGCACACAGAAAGAGATTCTTTTCCCCGTGTTACTCTTGCAGCAGCTTGGCTTGCAAATTAAGCGGGTATAGAAATAACTCTGCTTTCTCAAATACCTTCATGGTGTTTCCCCAGTCAAATCACTCCCCTTCTCCCACCTCTTTTTTTTGGTAGTCCAGGCGTGGCAATGAGGAGTCCATCTATAAAAGAAATAGGTAAACTTTGTTCCTCTGCAGTCTCCAGGAAACGGAGACCTGTTTCCCTACGGGTGTCTGTCTGTGGGACTGTTCTGGGACTTTGCTTTGTGTTCGCCTGCTCCAGCATGGCAGCAAGGGAACTTGTTGAAATTGGATTCCAGTGATGTTTCCTGATGAGGATGCTTCCAAACTGGCTTACTTTTTTGCTTTTACTGAGGAGTAACGAGATCTAGAGTTGGGTGGGTTGTTTTGGTTTTTGTGGTGTTTGTTTTTTTTCTTTTGAGGAAGGCCTGTGTGAGATGACCATACAACAAAGATACTAGATAAAGACAGATTGCTTAGAAGTTGAAAGACAGCTGACTTCAAACAGCTAGCTATTTGAGGATACCATAAAACATAGCAGTTCTCAGCTTTCCTACAGACAGGGAAGAAGTGTGAATAGCTTCTCTCTCTTGAAAGCCATCCTTTGTTAGGTTGCCTGTCTCCTGTGCTGTCTGCACATGCCTTCCCTGCGGCCTCCGGATCCAACTGCTGCAGGGTGGGCAGCATCTCCAGACAAGCTCACTTGACCTGGAACAGTGGCTCCTGTTCCCATTTTTTACTTAACGTGCATTGGGTTCATGTACTTGTGGTATTCTGTCTGGGGGATGATGCTCAACTTACGATTAGTGGTGGTCTTCGACACGCTTAAACTATCTAGCTGTGATTCCTAGAGCTCGTTGTCTGGCTTCAGATAAGTAATGTTAAAACAATCTCTAAGTTTTGCTTTGGTTTTGTTTTCCTTTTGCCAAGAAACAAGTTGTGGGCAGGCCCTCAGACCTTCTATTTCAGGCCTGCTTGCTCAACTAAAAGCTCTGTGTAGCTTTCTTGAGTGTGGGGAGGAGCTGGAGACGTTGGCAGTATAATCTGCCTCTTTTTTACGCTAATACAAGCCCTTGGTCGTTAGGTGTGCAGTCACTTACATATATTGCGTTCGTGCACTCATTCTTCACACTCTTTATAAATGCACACAGCGCGGTGCGCCAGGGGCCAAAGTGCCCTCATCCAATTATTTGCTCCTTATTACAGAATCTGGGCTGGAGAACTTGCAGTAGAGCAGCATGCATCTACTCTCTGGGCCTGGAGCAAGAGGAGAGGGAGGGACCTGTGATCTGACTCAGTAATACAACTGTAACCAAAATAGTGATGACTCTAGATTTCTCCAGTTGAGCCGTTCTGGTCTGTTGAATAGCTAACATGCATTTTAATCATTTTCCACATACATATTTAACTGATGGTGCCAAATGGCACAATTGTGTGATGATGTAACTGACCCCCTCCCTTGCTCTTCTTGAGAAAGCACCTGCTGAAACCGAAGGCTGTGAATAAACAGGGTTCATTATCTGCCAGGAAGCTGACTCATTTTTCTGCTTGAAATGCATTAGTGTCAAATCTTGCCTCTGTCTTCATGAAGTGGGAGGGCTGGGGTAAGTGGCTGAACTGCCCTGCTGGTCATCTCTTGACCTGACTCTCTTCATTACTCCAGCCTGAACAAGAACATTTTAAAGGAAGCGATTGATGTGTGGTGGGACCTCTGTTTTCGTAGCCTTAGAAGCCTATGGAGATAACAGTACGGCTTCTGCTCCCTCAGGAAAGACACCTCCTCTTCAATTCCCTATGGAGAAGCAGGAGCCCTATGTAATTATCCCAGAAGCTGACGCAGATCTGCGTGCGTGGGTAAGCAGAAACTTCTGCTGTCCACACAATCTGTGGTGTTGGGAACTCCCAGAACAAGGAGAATTTGAAGCAGACATTATACATATGAAGGTAGGTAGAAGAGCCCTCAGAAGAGTAAAGCTGTCTGCAGGCTGACGGAGTTCATTATGTTGGCTATGTTCTGGCCATGCTTCCAAGCCTGTTATCATAACCATGATGACTAGAAACCGATTCCCTCTAGCTGAATTTCTGATATAATCGCATGTTGTTAAGGATCTACGGGGAGGAATGTGATGGCTGTCTTCAGCTTGGCTGAAGGCAGGCTGGTGCCTGCCTCATTCTGAGCAGTGGTATAAAACTGCCACTGTAGAGCAAAACAGGACATGCGGTAGCTTGAGTTGATGTAAATTTTTTCTCCCCTCCCTGCCCCTCAAGTTTTGGCCCTGCAAAATGAAAGTGCAAGATCTTTCATCGTTCTTTTCATGTTGGAGTTATTGCCAAACTAATCAATGCTGCCATAGCTGCTCTTGACCCTTTTAACGTCTATCATGGATGTGTGCTTCCTCTTGCCTGTTGAAATAACACATTAACCATTCTCCTGGTGCTGTATGATGAGGACCTCTGCGTAATGCTTGCTCATCTTTTGTTCTGATGCATGGCCTTTGTCAGCAGGTGAAGTAATAGACTAACAGTGCGACCTTGGGTGCACTTAAAAAATCTGTCATCTTCCTCAGAGCCACTGACTTTTCCCTATGATGAGCTCCAAAGGTGCTGTGTAGCTTCTGTGACATCAGGTGGTAAATGGAAGTTGAAGTCCTAGTCCAAGAGCAGAGGTGCAGTAATAGCGCAGTTCATCATGTGGTATGATTTTCTAACTGAAGTAAGTAAACTTTAAAGGGTTAACCATGTTCTTTTGGAAACTCTGCTCCCTGCCTTGTGATTAGGAGAACTCAAATCCCAATGCTTGTTTCTGCTGTTCAAACTCTTACCTACAGTTCTTTGTTTCATGTAATTATGCTCCTTTTCCCTGCACACCTTCCCAAATGTACTCCTTCCCATCCTGGTTGAAGACCTGACGTGCGGTCTGTTTTCTGACTGAGAAGTCCTTACAGCTTGTTTTCTACAGGATTCTTGCCCAGAATCAGTGAAGGGGGAAAAATGTTTCTTTTTGTGATAACTTCTGTCCTATATCAAACCTGCTTCTCTGACAACTCCACACCTCCAGCTGGGAAGGATGTCTTCTCTGTCCCTGGTTGCCCTTCAGAGTTAGCACAAGTTCTTTCTCACAAACAGGCCAAGGTGTTCTACAAAGGCCATGTTTGGAACGTATCTGTGATCATGTATTGTATCTTTGCTGTCACTGCTTTCCCTAAAGAAAGGAAATTTTCTTGCAAAAGGCGTTCATTATGTGGAATAACTTTAAAAAAAAAAAAAAAGGTGATGAAAATAATGCCTAACAGGGCTTGGGTACTCATAAGAAGGGCAGCCACCAGCTCTCGTTCATCACCGAGGATGAGTTGTATGGCAAAGATGTGAACAAGGGGATGGAGGAGCTAACTGAGGGAAGTGCAAAAGTGAGTGTTGAGGTTTTCATTAGTGGTGAAATTCTCAGGGTATTTATCACTTGTAGATGGTTACAACTGTCACAAGAAAAGTTTGACCATTTTGTTTGACTGTTTCTTCTCTTCTAATCATCTGCTTCTGACCTGTCTTAATTCAAATCTTGATGCCAGGCTAAATACGTCTAACCATAACCATGTGAAAGCTGAAACAGTCTAGAAATGTTGGGTTAGAGGTATCAGAGTAGACTATGTTAAGGGCTTAATTTTAGAAATCATCTTTTCAGGCAATCTTTAGAACTGCATACTGATTGCTTTTTTTTATTTTAAGCTTGAATATGAAACTGGTGATAGCAATAGTGTTTTTCTGTTTGACGAGAACTACAAAACTTTTATGGAAAATGAAGCTATGGAACAAAACGCTTGATGGTTTCTCCTTACGTGATTTCAATTTGCTCTTTGAAAGTAGGCAACACAATAGAGAGATGTCTGAAATAATTTTTCCTTATTTTTCTGAGAAAAGGGAAGGGAAAAAAAACCCCAGTCAGTGGATTGGGTTGGTTGAGATTTTTGAATAGTTTTCTAGTGTTCTGTTGAGGCTAGAATTGATCTCCAATAATTAATTGTGCTTGTTAACAGTTAATAATTGAGCTTAGGATTTGAGGGAGGGTAGCAGTACTGTTGGGCAGCTGGAGAACATTCAGCTGTCTTCATGCTTCAGCTTTCTTGTTATCTTTAGATTAAACATTGCCGAGCTGTAAGAGGAAGATGACTGAAGGGAATCTAGTTTTAAACTGCTGTTCTTTACATTCCTGTGAGGAACCACGGGAGCACAGCCGTAGGGACAAGCGCTCAGGAGAACTGACTGCTGGCTGTCATTTGGAGGGCTGAAAAAGGGATGTAATATGAAGCAGTGCGGTAATTCCACCTCCGAATGGGCAATAGGGGGATATAAAAGCCTTTCCAGGGAAGATATAAAACCAGAGGAGGAAACTCGCAGAAGCTGCCAGAGTTGTCGATATACTTCTGCTTCAAAGGATAACGATGAATTGCTCTTCATCGCTGAAGGCTGGGACTGTGGGAGAGGCAGGAGTGCTTGCTTCGTTTTACTGGTTTGGCCTGGTTGTCAGTGTGCAGCAGCAGCTTAGGAGGATGGCAGCTGACTGAACACCCTTTTGATTTTAAGGAAACTAAGCCTCAGTGCAGTTTGTTAGCGACTCCCTTTTGGATGGGGAGGAAAGCCCTTCCCTCGGTGTCGTGCGGAGTAGCGCTACCCAGTACTGCGCGTGCTGCGACAGCAAATCTAAGATGTGGTGTAGGAATTGCATATCCTTAGAAACTGTTACTGAGAAGTTAAATTTGCTGCATTTAAGTATCTTCTCAAAGCCTGTCGAGATGAATCACTCTGTCCCAAAAGGCTTTTGGTGGTGATCCTCGCCCCCGTGGGGAGAGTGCGGGTATAGTCCGATGGCTGATGCGCTGTGAGGAGGTTGCTTCATGACTTTTTTTCCCCTCAAGCTGCAGCTTCTGGCATTCAGCTGCTTCATTCCTGAGAAATTTCCCTTTTCTGCTTGTAGTGTCTTGTGTGCGTGCACTCTCTTTCTCTCTCCCTTGTGTAAAGGTGTCCTGTAACTTGGACCTTGCTTCTTTTCCCCCCCTCGCTAGCGGTTGCTGCTGTTTGCAGACCCAAGGTAACAGAGCGAGTGTAGAGCAGCGGTTCCATAGCTACTGATGTCTGACAGAAAAGGAGTCTGCTGAGATCTCAATGCTGCTGAACAGAGGCAATTTATATCTTCTTGTAGTAGTTTTAATAAAAAAAAAAAATAAACCAACAAAAAAATACAATCCCCCTCCTCCTATTTTAGCAAGCTGGGCCAGAAGCATCTCTCAGGGTGAGCAGAGTTAATCTTCATCACTGCGGCATTGACTGACAACCTGGAGGATGATAATTGTGATTTTTTTTTTTTCCTGGTGAGCGGGGGAGGAGAGTGGAAATTGCAGTTTCTCTGCTAATTGTACTTTAGATGTCATTTGTGACAATTTCATATTGTCTAGACAGAGGTAGTGGAGCAATTGCTTCCACAGAGCCTAGTGTTAGCCTGTTATATATCTGGGTAACAAAAATGGGGGGTGTGGGAGAGGAAGAGGGTGCTGTAAGCTCCAGAAAGGATTCAGGAGTCAAGCATGATCTACTGAAATGTTTCAAAAGGAGATGCAAGCAATATGCATTTCTGTTCTCTCTTTGCATGCTTCTCTGTTGGAAACTTAGATGTTTAGTGGCTAGCAGTTCCCTGTAACAGAGCTGCTTCTATTTGTCTATGGATTATGTTTATCCTCCTTAACAGAATTGCTCCCAACCTCAGCATTTAGGATATTGGGCTACGTTACAGTTTGGGCTTACTGAAAACAAATAGTCTGTATCTCTTCTGGGACTTTGGGTAGCAAAAGCTATGAA
The DNA here is from genome assembly GCF_964195595.1 of Calonectris borealis. Taxonomy (NCBI): domain Eukaryota; kingdom Metazoa; phylum Chordata; class Aves; order Procellariiformes; family Procellariidae; genus Calonectris; species Calonectris borealis. The sequence continues at coordinate 44,835,197 of NC_134316.1, read as the reverse complement.
TGTGTCACCTAAGACTTGATAGAGTGCAGCATGACTGACTTTAAAAACATTTATCTGTGCCTTCCTGGGGGACCGTAGGTTACACTACCAGTGTCACAGATGGGACACTTTATTGATGATTATAGCAGCGTATCTATTATTGAACCCATTTGTCAGTACCAAATGCATTCGGAACTGTAACTTGGGCCTCAAGGGCTCAGTCTAGAATGAGTTAGTTAAATAATAGATTTTATTTGTGTTTAGTACTCTGGTTTTAGTACAGATATTGTCGCTCTCTGGAGCATTAAGCACAGAGATGGTCCGTCTGGATCTCACGAGATTGCATGTTGCCTTGTTTTGTTTTTTTGCCTACTATATGTATTTATATCCACCGGTTCATTGCTCTGTGATCTGAGAGGGCACAGTTGTAGGGCAATTAAGAGCGACCAATCAGGCTTAAAATCAGCTATAGCTTTTAGCTGATAACTGAATTATCTTTGTCCACCTGATCTGAACGTGGCCCTAGTATGCGGCTTGTGTGCCTCAGTGTGAGGTGGTGCAGGAGCTGAGTTTGGTCTGGGCAGGCTTGGCAGGCTCTGCTGGAAAGCCCGTCTTAGCTCTGAGACTCAAACAGCGCAGCCTCAGAGAGGGTCCCGGGGAGCGTGTTTAACCGCTCCCGTAACTACTGGTCTTCCTAGGGAGCTCTTCTGGTGAAGGAGGTGCTCCTAAAGCAGCAGCAGCTCCTGTTGCATCGCCGGGGGGGTTGCAGGCTGCTCAGGTAAAATCCGTGAGGACTGTAGGAAGTCTGTTTACCCGGATACCGGGCCATCCTGTGGCTCAGGCAACTGTTGGTTTGTGTTTTACTAAAGTACACATACCAGTTCTCATCTGAGGTGCCAGATACCTCAAGTACCTGGTAGAGCAAGGCTCTTCCAAGTATTTATTTCAAGGATCAGATGGGGTATAGAGGTGAGAACTGTAGATTCCCCGAAGTGCCGTTCCCAAGCCAAGCAGAGGGACTCACAGAATCATTTCGGTTGGAAAACACCTTTAAGATCATCGAGTCCAAATGTTAACCTAACACTGCCAAGTCCACCACTAAATCATGTCCCTAAGTGCCACATCTACACGTCTTTTAAATACCTCCAGGGATGAGATTCAATCACTGGGCAGCCTGTTCCAATGCTTGACAACCCTTTCAGTGAAGAAAGTTTTCTTAATATCCAATCTAAACATCCCCTGTCACAACTTGAGGCCGTCTCCTCTCATCCTATCGCTTGTTACCTGGGAAAAGAGACTGACACTCACCTCACTACAACCTCCTTTCAGGTAGTTGTGGAGAGTGATGAGGTCTCCCCTCAGCCCCTTTTCTCCAGGCTAAACAGTCCCCGTTCCCTCAGCCGCTCCTCATAAACCTTTTCTCTAGACCCTTCACCAGCTTCGTTGCCCTTCTTTGGACTCTGGCAGACCTATACCGAATTACTATGATCTGTGCCCTGCTCCTGCTTCCACAGCCTTCCGGTGCCCACTGGTTGGTATACGGTTTGATTTCCTTCAGCGCAGCTGCTGGCTCCTTTCTGAAGGTGATCCCTCTAAGTCAATGCTCTTCTCAGGCAATTGCCAGCCTTTTCCAAAGGTGAGAAGAGAAATATGGCTGGGGAGTACCCGTAGACTCCTTTCTAACAGAGCCTGCTGGGCCATGCAGCATGTCCTGGTCATCTTCCCTGATTTCGCTGTGTCACTTCGTGGATAGACCCTGAAAGGTTGGGAAAGAGGGTGGCACGTGTAGTGTATAGGCGCCGTGACTTTTGACAGGGACGATGAGTTTGATGATTATTTGTGTGTGTACATTGTCGGGACACCGTAGGCATTGCAGGGAAATGGCATCAAACACTTGCGTGGCTCACAGGTTGCTCACACCTGTAAGGAGGCAGCGGCTGTTTCGAGGCTGGTGGCCCTGGCAGGCTCTGCGTGCTGCGGGAGCTCTTTCTCCCTGATTAAGTCCAGTGATGAGGCAGGACGGTCCGGTAAGGTGGCAGCCGCGGCACATCCAGGCTGCTTGCAAACTGCTGGTTTTGGAGTGCTCTGCATAAGCAGCTCTGAAGAGCAGATTTCTAAACAGCATGTTGGCGTTGCAGTGGCGGTAACCCAGTCTCTGAACTCTGAGCCAGTGGTTTAGAAAGGGGCCAGCTGACTGAGTAGGTAGAATATCCTTTCTGCTAATTTTAATCTGTCTACATTTCCCCCCAGAAGGAATAAAAGCAGTTTATATATGTGATAGGTATACCTCGTAGGTACAGAACTTCAGGTATACCTCATAAAGCTGTTGCACTGTTTGTTCTGGATTAGCTGCTTTTGCATATATTGACTTATATATTCGGAGCAGGAAAGAGGGTTTGGTAAGGCAGGATTGAAATATGATAACTTTCTGGAGAGCCAAGGGATTCCTAATACCTAGCAGTGTTGAAGGTTAGAGCTTGTGACTCAATAACCTGGGGAATTAATTAATCACAAAGTTTAAGAGATTTAATAACTGTTCTTGAATAAGACAAATGGTTGCCAAGCAACTTTGTGCCAGAGAGGACAGGATTTCTTGCCTTCTATAGAGTCCCAGTGCTTTGCAGCAAGTACTGAGTCTCTCGAGCTGACACATGCCTTTCCAAGTAACTGGAGAAATCTCTTGCTGTTTTCTGTATCCTAGATTTGTAATGTAAAATTGAAGTACATTTTTTTTTTTTTTTCAATTGCTGGAAGGCAGTGAAAACTTGTCTTGAGATCCTGATGGGGGGGCTGCTGCTGGAAAAAACATTTCTCATTTGCATTTCTACTGTCTTTATCTGGCTAGAAACGGGAAGTTGGGCGTGGATTATATCTGGTCGTCCTTCCTGCTTCCTATGTTGATGCTTGCTGTCCTGCATTGCAAATGCTGACTGGGAATTAGGACTATGGGGCTAAGACTGATAGGTTCAAATCTTTCTCGCCAATTGTGTGTGTGGGTGAATAGAACAGATGTAGTGTTGGACCTCTTTGACTTTGAAACCACAACAGTTTTCATATAAGTTACGAAGACTGGAAAACAAAATTTAGCAGGAGTTCCGAGGCAAAAAGACTTGAAAGGGAACTCAACTTTGGCAGTTGATTTTTTTCCACTCTCCACACCCACTCCAAATCAGCTCTCTTGTTAATCTAATGGCTGCAACAGGCTTGAATGAGTCAGTCTTGAAACAATGCCATCCTCTCCTTTATGAGAAGAAGCTAGATAGAGGTGCATGTAGAAGCCAGGGTGGAGGACATGTTCCTGCTCTATACTTTTGATCCTGCTGCCTTCATGACTCAGACTCGCTTCTCGCATATTCAAGCTGTCTGGCTGCATTTGCATACATTTACTTCTTGAGTGAATATTTGGTATCTCTCCTTGTGGCTGATTAAGATACAGAGGAAATGAACATTTCTTTGTAGCTGAAAACCTCTCTTTCTGAGCCTCGAGACTAAGATTGAATATCTTACTGTGTCCCGTGCTCCTTGGCCCATTCCCTGTGTAGGCACCTTGGAGTAGGTAAGAATTTGACAGATGGTCAATGCAGCGTTAGTGTTTATGGACCTGACAAATTAGGAAGGGCATGTCTCCAAGGGAGAAGTAGCATCTGCATCTTTCTCTTGAAACTTGGAAGCGGGTTTGGGACCACTCTTCTTTCTTACTCGAGCTGTTCTTTCTCCTGTGCAGTGCGAATATTACACATAGATAGCTATGTGGTGAAAGCACTTATGCCATCAGTGAGTGGTTCAGCATGTTGCAGAATTCTCTGCACTGATGATAGAAATAGTCTTAAGAGGTTTCAGAAAGTAGGGCATAAATAGGGAGGATGTTCCTGAATGGTCTTTGACTTCGTCATTTGTTTTCCCTTTCTAGGAGGTTGTTGGAGTCTTCCCTCATTTCATTATCTCGCTACGATGGAGCAGGGTCCCGGGAACATCCGATCTACCCAGATCCAGCCAGGTAAGAGCTAAATGCAATCTAAAGGCCTTTAAGTTTCATAGACGAAAACATAACTTTGGTATAACTCACTGAATCCTTTGGGAATGGTTCTAATATTGGGCCCATCTCCTCCTGAATGACTTGCCATGGGGGCAGGGTGCAAACCAAATGAGAAGATGCTGTTTAGTCTGGGAGAGAATGAGGAAAAGAGGAAGAAATTGCTGTTGAAGTAAGCACATAAGGATTCCTGAAATCATTTGGGATGGAGAACAATAGGTGGCAAGCAGGTACAACAGTAAATGGGATGATGTCAATAAATTTGAAATCTCTTTTGAAGAAAAATGAAGAAAAAACAAATAGTCTATTCAGGAGTAAGGAAGAAAGCAGAAAAAGCAGTTTGGAGCTGGTGTGAGCAGACAGTGTGCTTGGAAGAATGGAATGTCTCCATAAATGTATCTGTATGAGAGAGCATAACCAGGATGTTAAGTATACTTAACTAAGAACAAGATACTGACAATTATTTCTGAAGAGTCATGAATCATTGACATTAGACACAGAAACACCTTTAGTGCTGCTTAATCTCCAGAAGAGGTGGGAGTGTTTCAGAGGACTAGAAAAAGCAAACATGGCAGAGTTATCAAAAATGGAAAGGATTGATCTTTGCAGTTTCTCCTTAGTGTATTAAGAAAGCAACAGATGGGATAGTGTGACCCACAGACTCGTCAGAAGAAATGATAGAATCGTGAACAGCAAGTAGCTTTAGAAGCTTTCAAAGAATAAATCGTGACAAATAAGCTTTCTTTAGATGGCTTTAACAAAGCTATGAATGAGGAAAATTCAGTAAGTGTAAAATGTATCTGATTTAGCCTCTTAGGGAACCTCTGGCATAGCTGCATGAACTGAAGGCTGCTAGGATTTATTATAAAGGAGAGTACAGGAATACCAGTGTATGAAAATTACATATCTAAGTTGCTGAAGGTGGTTTATTTTGTTTGGTTTTTAAATCTCGTTCTTTTTTACATCATTAACAACAAAATCTGCATTTTTATACAGATGATGCTCTAAGTACAAGTTCATGTTGCAAACTGGCCACATGGTATAATTATGCTGGTAAATAGCTTCTTGCTAACTATCTCTGTAGATAAAGCCTTGTAGAGGTGAAATGTTATATTAGGCTTTTTTTCTACTTACTGTGGAGAAAGTTGCTTTGTAAAGATAATTCAAAGGCTCAAGAATGATGTAAATAAAACTCTTTGTAGTGAGGTGAACGTAAGGTGGAGTGTGCTACCTATGTGTAAGGTCATTGGGAAACCAACCTAGGTAACTGCAGAAGGTCTTGGCAACTTGGCATGTCAGAATGATACTGATAAATGTAAAAGCTTTCTAAATGGCAGTTGATTAAATGACAGGTAAAGGGATTGATTTACCTGGAAAGATGATATTTTACAAATGTTAATTAAAAGGTATTACTACATTTAGGTCAATTTGTGAATGCCAAGAGCTGCTAAATGGCTGGAAGTGCACTATTCCTTGTTTCTGGAATGTGTAATCCAAAACAGGCAGATTTATTGAGCAGAGATTGTAAGAACTGATGCTGGCTCTCTGGGAGCTGCCTTTTAAAAAAGAAAAGGAGGATGGCCTGCCTAGGTTACCGAATTATTTTTTTTTTCCTTCTGTCAGATCTCTGCTATGATGAAGCTCAATAAAATGCATGAAAATCACTGCCTGAGACATTTCCTAGCATAAGGAGCGTTGTCAAAAATATTTTTCTTCTTGAAGCCATTTTTGAACTGATATGATGGTCTTCATGTGACAGTTCAAGTGTTTTTAGATTGTGGTAGAAGTAGCTTGAGTTTATAAGGAGCTTTGGAAGAAAAGTCCAGTGTTGAAACTTCTTCTAAGAAGAAGTTCCAGGAAGTGTCACTGTCCTTTTCAGAGAATGAGATTCATAGATGCGTAATCAGCATGAGCTGGAAGTTTGCGTGGGGTAAGATCAGAGTCTTCCTCCATAAACCTTACTGGTGTGCTAGGCTAGCAGGATCTTTTTAACTGTCCCTTTAACTTGTTAGAAATTGGGGATGTGATTAAAAGGAGTGTTATTGCACTTTGAGGTTTTTTGTAGCATAGTAAGTTTGTAACAGAAAGTTATGACTTTCTGTTATGATGTTCTTAAATAACAAAGTGGAAAAGTGAAACAAAGGTGAAATAAAGATACATCTATATATGTCTCTGTGTGTATATGTGTTTAAATATATACTAAAAATCATAGAATCATAGAATGGTTTTGGTTGGAAGGGACTTTAAAAGATCATCTAGTTCCAACCCTCCTGCCATGCGCAGGGGCACCTTCCACTAGACCAGGTTGCTCAAAGCCCCATCCAACCTGGCCTTGAACACTTCCAGGCATGGGGCATTCACAACTTCTCTGGGCAACCTGTTCCAGTGCCTCACCACCCTCATAGTGAAGAATTTCTTCCTTATATCTAACCTAAATCTACCCTCTTTCAGTTTAAAGCCATTAAACTGAATGTCCTATCACTACATGCCCTTGTAAAAAGTCCCTCTCCAGCTTTCCTGTAGGCCCCCTTCAGGTACTGGAAGGCTGCTATAGGGGCTCCCTGGAGCCTTCTCTTCTCCAGGCTGAACAACCCCAACTCTCAGCCTTTCCTCATAGGAGAGGTGCTTCAGCCCTCTGATCATTTTCGTGGCCCTCTGGACTCACTCCAACAGGTCCATGTCCTTCTTATGTTGGGGGCCCCAGAGCTGAACGCAGCACTGCAGGTGGTGTCTCATGAGAGCGCAGTAGAGGGAGAGGATCACCTCCCTCGACGTGCTGGTCACGCTTCTTTTGATGCAGCCCAGGATACGGTTGGCTTTCTGGGCCGCAAGCACACATTGCCGGGTCATGTTGAGCTTCTCATCAACCCACACTCCCAAGTCCTTCTCCTCAGGGCTGCTCTCAATCCATTGTCCACCCAGCCTGTATTTGTGCTTGGGATTGCCCCAAGCCATGTGCAGGACCTTGCATTTGGCCTTGTTGAACTTCATGAGGTTTGCACGGGCCCACTCGTCAAACCTGTCAAGGTCCCTCTGGGTGGCATCCCTTCCCTCCAGCGTGTTGACCGCACCGCTCAGCTTGGTGTCATCGGCAAACTTGGTGAGGGTGCACTCGATCCCACTGTCCATGTCGCCGACAAAGATGTTAAACAGCGCTGGTCCCAATACTGACCCCTGAAGAAAATATATATACTTACATATAAGCTGCCTCCAATGGAGTCTTTTTTTTTTTTTTTTAAATTCCATGATCTGAAGAATTTATTTTTAAGAGCGTGTGTGTCTGTTAGTTTTGTTTCTGCATCTACTGTCTGTAATGGTGCTATGTTTGAATAACTTAGGTCAGGGGTGAGGCAGGGAGAACATTTTTTTGAAGTTCCCTCAGATTTAGAATGAATATTCTGATGCAGACTGCAGCAGTCTTTCTCAGTGGCCTTGCTGAACTTCTCTAAGGTCAGCTTGGCTCTTCTGTCATTTTCCACAGTTTCCATATGTACTGAGCTCAGAAAACAATCTGCAGAGGAATCAAACAAAGCTGTCATCAAAGAACACCTTTTTTTTTTAAAAAAAAAAAAAAAAATAGGAATAATCAAAAAGATGCTCCCAGACTGCATATCTAACGCATCACAAGGGTGTTGGGTAGATACGTCTCTAGAAAAAAAATCTAAGCTGCTAGAAAAGAGACCCTCAGGCTGAATGTTGCCTGTGTGTTAAAGGCTTAAGTGGAATGGAAGCAACCAAAAGTTGATGTCCGCTACCAGCATTGCCTTCAGCTCAAGGATTGCTGGTATATATGCCACCGTAGATACCAGCAAGGAAATTAATGACACCAATCAGGTAACCCCTTTAAAACAGGTCTGCTGGCTGAGACGCATTTACATGTGTGAGCTGTAATAATGTCGGTGAAGATCCCGGCCACCAGCATCAAGGCAGGGTTGATGAGTGGTGTCAGTACTTCTGAAATGTTAGGAAGCTTGGGGGTCTGCACAGCAGTGTAGTGCTCTTGGATGCAGACACCCCAATTCTTGTGGCTGTCTTGGGGAACTGGGTCTAGACATTGATGTTCTTGTGATTTTTTTGTTGTTGTTGTTGTTAAACTTACTTCCTTAGAAGACACTAAAATGGGGGAGGGTGAAGAGAAGCAGCCTTTGTTTAAAAAATTTTCATGTTGTCCATAAATATGGCCAGCTGGATTGGATATCTGGCTGTCGCTGAGGACACTGTGCTGTGTAGTAGCTCGCTCTTCAGTACTCATGATGCCCTTTAGAGCGAGATACTTGAACTTTACTAATGCTAGCAAAACATTTCCTTCCCTCAGTTCCACTTCTCACTGGCCGTGCACTGGGTGCCTGGAGAATGCGTTGCCGCTCGATGACACGGTGGTTGCATGAGACGGAAGCTGTTTGGTGCTGGTTTTTTGCGCCGCAGCGTTTCTCCCACTCAGTGCCTTGTTCTGTGGCGGTTACGTGTGGCAGCATCGCCTCTCCTCCTCTGAACCATCTGCTCCAGTAAATGGGGTCCAGTCACCTCAGAGACTAGGTTAATTTAGCTCCTGTGGTGTTGTCAAATACAGCCTACTGTCCTGTGGATGCAAACTTGGTTTAAGAATTACTGGGTAACTTCTATCTGTGTTTTGCCGCTGCTTTGGTAGAAGCATGGGTGAGAAATAAAGGGACTAGGCAGCCTGCTGTCACTGGCGTGTCTTTAGCCGGCTGGTAGACTAGCTTTGGTCAGGGGCTGATTTACAGTTGTGTTCAATAGCTGAATGAACTGAAGAGATATGTTTAATGTTAACTGGTGTTTCTTATGCTGCTTTGCAGCCTTCTCCTCCCTCCAGGACAGCTACATCTCTTATGCTGGCTCTCAGCTCTGGTTCTGATTTGTGTCGTAACTGTATTCCAAAGGTAGATACGTCCTGAGAAATACAATTTTTTTTTTTTTTTTTTGCCCTGCATGCACTCATCTGCAAAGATTAATTCCTTAGCCTATTGCTTTGAATATGTTTCTCCCCTGCCCTTTTGTATTTTATCCCGCGCACCTTTCTCTTTGTGTATCAGACGTAAGCTTCTTGTCTTCTCTTTGGAAATCTTTTTCGCAGTCTATCCAGTCTACGTACCATGTGCTGTCAGGAAGCTGAACCTGGCATCTTGTCATCCATTATGGCCAGTCTTTATTGCCTACTCTTTCTAACAAGCATCATTGTGTTTTTTCTTGTGATGTGCTGTATAATTTGAGAAGACTAAAACTCTGCAAAACTCATTATTCATATCCTTCTGTAAAACTCTCCCTTGGCGTGCTATTAGCAAAGAAAAAGGTTTCAGTGATTACACTGCTGGACTGCTGAGGCCGCTGTTCATGTTTTCCAGTGTTGCCTTGTTTCCATGTTCCTTTCTTTCTTTATGTGCACATATTATGCCATAGACTTATTTTTAGGCATACACAGAGGCTTTGGCTTATGGAAAAGGCCAAAGAAGAGAACAGCTCCTCATTTGTGAGTGCACTGCTGTAATGCCTTGCTTTTTTATACTTGGCTTATTAAGTCTTTAGGGGAGTAGAGAGAAGTGCTGTGTTTATACAGCGAAGCCTTCTACGTTACATAAGCATGAACAGCTTTAACTCATCAAACAGTGAGAGAAAAGATCCGGGAGGAATCCAAAACAGACTCTGTGTGTGGTTCCCTTTACCCTTTTGCTGCTTGTTGACCAAGTTTTTAGACCCCTGAGCCTGTAGTCTGTCTGCTAAACTTACCTCTTTACCTAAAGACGGCAGCCTAGTAGGGTACAGGGAGCTTACCCTGGGGAAGACGCTCTCTCTTTGTGTCTACATGAATTCTAATTCCTTCTTTCTTGCCGCCTTCCCTTTTGCTTATATGCCCTGAATGTATGGCGGAATGGGAGGTAGAATGTCCTTGATGGGCGTCTGCAGCCAAAACAACATTAATACAATCTATCCCTTGAAGAATTAATACATTTCTTTCATGCTGCTCTAGGGAGCAGTCTCTAGAAATCCTATTAAATGTAGTTTTCCATTGAAATATGACTTTAGGGATAGTAGCAGAGCACTTTATCAGACCTGGTCGGGTTGTTTGCTGCTCATGCTGTTGTGGATGTGAAATTTAGCCATATATAAGCAAAATCTTACTCCCAGTACATTCCTATTGAATTGGCACAACTCTGGAAGGGAGAAAAAATAAAAAGTCTTGTCAACAATCGTATTGTTAGAGCTGATTATGGAGTTGCATTTTTGTTGCTGGTTGCAGTGTAACACAGTGAAACTGTGTGGTATGGGTCACTATAAAGTTAAACGTATCCTTAAGAGTCTTCATGGCTGACGGTGAGGTCCACTGTAAAACGAAGTTAGCTTGAAACTCGGTTCTGAAATAGGTAGCATTCCTATAAGGCAGACAGGCCACCTTTCTTTGTGATTGCAGATGGGTATCTTTTCATCTCTAGAGTATCCTCTGGAATTCACTGTTCATTTGAGGTTTTTTGTTTTTTTTTCTTTGTTTAAAGCTGTTCACACTTTCATTTGTAGGTTAAAAATTAGGGCTGCTCTCCATTATCAGTCTCTTGCCCGTGGTGCCTTTGCAGGAAATGAGATTGTATTTTCATGACCCTGGGTAGTACCGGTCTGATAACTTGAATTGAATAAAAAAGAACAAAATCAAACACATGTATTGGGGTGAGGAGGGAGCTAGAAGTTAAAGGAATAGACATCTTAATGTGTAATTATTTGGGGGGGGTGTTGTCATCTCCCCTCCTCCCCCCAGATTAGAGTTCAAGTCTAATCCCAATAAGGCTAAATAAATGATTATTCAAGCGTCTGAGGTGTCTGGACTTCAATACTGAGTAACTGTGTCACAGAAAGCATGTGCTAGGAGCTGTGGATATATGCAGGGTAGGAAAAGAGAGTGTGTTTTTACCTGTCTAGCATCAAGGAAGGGGGTAATACTGGCGCATGATAGCCGATGCAAAGGCCCAGTTATGCATGAGAGAGAATTAAAAGTTAATTGCAGAGGAAGGCTTTTCCTTCAGGTGGGATGCAAGGCTTTTAACGCTCCCCTTAACATACATCTAGTGGATCTGATGAAATTGCCACTACATTAAATCCCTACCATTTGGATTACAAAGTAGTTAAACAAAGCTGTTAAACCTTTTTTTCTCCTGCTTAATGCTTTATGGTATTCCCATTAAGTACCCTCAAAACAACAGCACCTTCCTTCAATGTTTATTTGAACGCTGCTGCTGTTTGGCATTTCAAGCAGAGTTCACGCTGGGAGCGGGCTTGATTCTTATCAGGGATGCTTGCTGGGGTTAGTTGTGTGAACTGGTAATAAATGAAACAGTGGGCTCCGAAGAGTCCTGAGAAGCAAACTTCTCTGTGCTGTGCATGAGCTTTTTGTCTATAGGTACTGTGTAGTGCTTCTGTTTGCACAACAAGGGAATCACGTGGGAGTGTAGCGTATAAAGGGAAAATTACTTCTACTAGCTTTCTTTATTTACTCTGTCTTACTCACGGATAAAATGCAAACAGCCAATTTTGTGATATGCTGTTACTGTCCTGGCACTTGGAGCTTAAAAGGAAAAGTAGGACTGGCTGTCATTCTACACTTGTGTAACGAGAGTCTGTATATCTCTCTTGCTCAGGTTGTCTCCTGCTGCATATTATGCTCAGAGGATGATCCAGTATCTTTCCCGGAGGGACAGTATTCGACAACGCTCCATGCGATACCAACAAAACCGTCTCCGCTCTTCCTCCTCCTCTTCTTCCACTTCAGAGAACTCAAGCCCATCTGTCGAGGGAAACGATCTGGAATTCGAAGATTTTGAGTGAGTGTGCATGCTGCCTTGCTCCCTTGCTTGAGTCTGTTGTCAGCACAAGACCGCTTTGTGGCTTCCTACTGTTTACCAATCAAAGACATCTCAGGCTTCCTGTAGGAACAGGTTAAGTCATTCAATCAGTAATTAGAGCAGTGATTGCTACAAATGGGTCTTGTCATTTCTGTTATGAAAATTAAGGATGCTTTAGGCTACCCTCAACACATCAGGCTATCTCAACCAGATTTAAAAGACTGGTTAAATAAAGAAAAGGAGAATCTCTTTCTCATATGGAACAGATGGAGACTCAAGAGTTTATCAGAGCCTTCAAATCTTGAGACAGAACAGGAACCACTAAGAGGCTTTGCAGGACTTAGTTCTTTGGTCTAAACCTGTAGAAGACAGCCAGACATGTTCTGTTACTTTTACTTGCTCTATCTGTACAACTTTGTCAAATTAGCTGAAGTTCCTGGGATTGTTTTTTTGGAAGACTTGGTGTCCTGGTTTCAGCTGGGATGGAGTTGATTTTCTTACTATTAACTGGTATAGTGCTGTGTTTTGGATGTAGTATGAGAATAGTGGTGGTAACGCACTGATGTTTTAGTTGTTGCTAAGTAGTGTTTACGCTAGTCAAGGACTTTTCATCTTCCCGTGCCCTGCCAGCTACACGGGGGGCTGGGAGGGAGCGTGGCCGGGACGGCTGGCCCAGCTGGCCACTGGGCTATTCCATACCATATGACGTCATGCTCAGCATATAAGGCTGGGGGAAGAAGAAGGAAGGGGGGGATGTTCAGAGTGATGGCGTTTGTCTTCCCAAGTAACTGCTATGCATGATGGAGCCCTGCTTTCCTGGGGATGGCTGAACACCTGCCTGCCGATGGGAAGTGGTGAATGAATTCCTTGTTTTGCTTTGCTTGCGCGCGCGGCTTTTGCTTTCCCTATTAAACTGTCTTTATCTCAACCCACGAGTTTTCTCACTTTTACCCTTCCGATTCTCTCCCCCATCCCATTGTGGGGGGAGTGAGCAAGTGGCTACGTGGTGCTCAGTGGCCGGCTGGAGTTAAACCACGACACTTGGTGATTGTGAATCTGTGTTAAGCTAAGGCTTAGTTTCCTGTAAGGAGAGCAGATGGCCTCTTGTGTCAAAGTGAGGAATGACTCTGCATCCAAACCTTAGAAAAGCACACCTGTAAGCCACTGTATTTCCTTCTGAGTGGTTCTCCTGACAAACTTTTAAAGTCTCCAGCATCTGCTTTTGGAGTATAATCCCAGCAAACAAATTTATTGCAAACTCTTTCCAATAAATGGAAGTATAGTAATGGATTGTTTAGATGGCATGGAGACCAAAAGCTCAGAAATTTAGCAGAAAAGAGAATATGACCTTTCTAGTCTGTCTTCAGTCATTTCCTTTTAAATACGGGATTTTCCCTGAGTACTTTAAGTATTTCGCTGCATTTTTTCCCCCTTTGTGTATATTGTGATTAAAACATAGGATGATTTTGAACGTGGTCATAGAAGTAGCCTACGGTGGTAGTGTAGTAGGGAAGTGTGTTTGGTGGGAGCTGTGAACTCCTCAAAAATCTGGGCTTTTATGTTGCTGGTGCTAGCAGAGGATGCTGCCAACTTTGCTGCTATCATAACTTGCATGTTGACTGGCTGCAGTGGTGCATACTTGAGACGGCACGCTGTTAAAGCTCCACGTCCTCTGTGTCAGGGTGAAGTCCCTTTATGAAGGACGCTGGTGACACTAGCTATTCCCAGAAAAGCAAGGTACTAATCCGTTTCTGACTTTTTAAGTGGTGGTAGACTTTTTTTCCTTAGAATGTTGTTCTGTGAAGCTGTCGTTTCATGCTCCAGCAATTAAATATTCAGAAGTACAGGGTGAGTGAATGTCTTCCCCTGTCATTGTGGCCTTGTTTGTGTAAGATGTAAATGAGGGGAGATAATGCAGAAGAGTCACTGCCCAGTAGCTTTTCCCAAGCAGCTTCATGGTCTGGAAGAGCAGAAATACGGTGGCTGCTGGGCCCATTTTGTGAGGCGGGTGCGTCGCAAGCATAGACCTTAATATTTCCATTATTCCATTTCATTTGTCTGGGGTGGCTTGTTCTGCTGGGAAAAGAAAAGATGGTAAGTTCTTCATTCACAGAGCCAGGCAAATGCCTGCAGAGAAGTGTGTTCCCCTGCAGATAATATTCACACAGTAAGAGCACCCAGTCAGGGAAGCAATTCAATCAGCCATGCTAAGGTTGTCTTTCGTTTCATACTGAGCAGAAAGAAGTGTTTATTCCTTACTGTGCAGTGGCTGAATTTGTTGGTTGAGTATTTCGTATTGAATTCTGGTCTGTGCAATCAAGATTTGCTTTCTTTTGCCTTCTCTGCTTCATTATTTCTCCTGGCTGATTAGAGGGAGCTGCTGCAGGGGGGTCCTTAGAGCTGGAACTTGTCTCGTGACTCGTTTGATTTCTTCTGCTGACACTTCACAACGAAATCTCCTATACAGAGTTCTTGCTTCTCCTTTTGGCTCCTGTATCCCTCCTCCTTTGCTTGCTCACCTGAGCAGAGCCATGTATTTTTTCAAGTATTTCTTTCTTGCGCTGATCTAGATGCTCTGGCTTCCCTGCTTGTCCGGATCTGATGTAGGACAGGGAGTTGCTACTGTGTCTACCTCTCTGCAGCTCATGCTTTTCTCCTGGAATCCAGTGATTTTTTTTTTTAAAATGTAAAAACCATAGCAAATTGCCTTGATGCTTTATCTTTCTAAACTGGTTAATGTAGTTGGTAGATTCTCTTCTTGCATTTTCCTAGAGATCAGGAGAAATGTGTAAGGGGCATTAAGCACCAGTTGGTTTTACTATACCTAGAGCTCTGGGCAAGGAGTGAGCCCTGTGCTTGTGCAGGGTGCCTGGGAGACAAGCCCTCCTCGGCTTTTATCTTTTGTGGGGTTCTGAGGATTTTCCTCCTCTAAGATTCATTATTGTATCTTTTCAGCTTTGCTTACCTAATGACCTAGTAAGGGGCACGAAAAACTTGGCCTCTGCACTGTTTGTGTGCATATGGCCCTAAATTTAAGCTAAAACCTCTCCTCCTGTATGTCAGTCTAATGGTGTCATTTTCTCTATGCAGTTTCTCCAGAATCTCATTTGAATTTATTCATAAATACGCTTAGTTTGTGATAGCAATAGCAGTAGTGTTGGTCTAAGAATGTGAATTAGAGTGTTTTTTATAGGTATTAGTAATATCCTTCTATTATACCAGCTTTTATGGACAGGGGAGGAGGAGGGAGACAAGCTATAACTGTGTTATTTGGTCTAATAAGATGTTATCTCTCTACATGTGCTGCCTGTGTTTAACCTGTCACTGTTGTCATCTTACTGCTTATTGAATACAACTGACAACTGTAAACTTAGTCATGTCTGCATGAAAGCATTTAATACAGTTTGTAATATACATACAGATTGTAATATTAGGTTATGAACAGGTAAATTGATATAAGTGGGTTTTAAGGTTAGCTTTAGCAGAATCCTAAGCTAAAATGAAAAGGCTTCTTGTATTCTGGGATAAGAATCTCTGGGTAGAGAATGACGTCAATTTAGTCATCCAGCATAACTGGTAAAAATAGATTCTTTATAGATAAGACATAGATGTTGAACCTTCTAATTTCAAGGTCTTTTTTGAGTGTCTTATGTTTGGATCACATAGTGAATTTAGATTTTTAGAGCTAAACTATCTTTTCTTTTAACTTCTTCAACAAGTTTTGACTGGGTCTCTTTTAGAGACTTCCTTTAGTCCAGAACAGCTCTGATGCTGGAGACTGTGGGTGATGCTTCTAGGACTCCTTGGATAGCGCAAGCTAATTTTTTTCATGTGTAACTCTAAATCTGTCACCATAATCAGAATGTGAAGGTGTTTCTGGAGATGAATTCTGGCCATCTATGTCCCTTTTTGTCTGCAGTAAGCGTGGGAACAAACATACAAATACAGGTTCGTTTTATCTGTCAGACTGCAAAGCAGATATATAGGACAGTGCACCACCTCGCTGTCTGAAAGCCTTGCTCAAATCCTTCACTACAGTTCTACAAACGCTTTCAAGCCAAGGCTAAAGGTGTGACTGTGGCTGACTCCTCTGTCTGCTTTTGAGAGGGGGCTGCCTGGTAGAATCTAGATATGAAGGAGCTTGGAATTACACTCTTTTAATGTCTGTAGCTTTTCCTCTTTCTATCCTCTCCTTTTTCCTTCCTGCCAGGAAGATCTGTGCTGGGGTGGATCCATTCAGTTGTGCCATTGTCATAGACTAGGAAGGTCTTTTATTGTGTCTCTACAACAAGAAGGGCTTTACCTCACAGGCCTGAAATCTTGTTTTGGTGCTTTATCTTTTTTATTTCTTTTGAGACACCGCTGAGCACCCAGACAGAGAATATGAGCACTGTAGGCACTGTTTTACTGTTTTACCATAATGGGCATTCTGGTGGAAGCAGGCTCTTGCTTTGCAGAGTTGATGAATCACTTAAGGAAAGCTTACAAGATTCAGGGTGATATTATTTGGCTTTATTTGTCAACATAATATCCTTTCGTTTAAGGCATGTTCTGGACCAAATCTTGCGGTTTCTTAGATGGGCGTCTTGCAGGGGTCTCTTGATAAATGCATGAGATAAATGAGTATCCGCCGTGCCTGTCTTCTGCCATTTTTGGTTGCTTTATTGACACTGTCACGGCAAGAACTGCCAAATCTCAGTTCCTCCGATAGCCTCTTGCCTTAAAAGGTTCTAAGATCTCAGCCTGCCAGCTGACGGCTGCTGCGTTAAAGCTGTAAGTCTCACTTCCCGTTTCTTAAATACGATTTTCATTTGTTTCGGAGAATAGTATGGTAGATTCTTCTTGGCCTCTTCCATAGGTGAAGTGTTTGGTTTGGGAGTCTGTTTTGTGTCATAGTCGGTGCTCCGCTTCAAGCTGGCATTTTGATTTAACTTTTTTATATATTAAGGAGAAAAGCGCACGGCTGATTAGACATTCATGCGAGATCCAGGCAATCGCCCTTCTTTTGGAACGTCTTCATTTAAAGCATCTTTTCTTGTTAGCTTCTTTAAGAACCTTGACTTGTGCATTGGTACCCGAAAATACTAATTAGGAACTGCTTGGAAACAATTGTGTCTGAACTGACATTGTTATGAGAGGGAGAAGGGGAGACAATGGCTGTGGCAGCGTGGTTACTCAGCAGTGGGCACGTGGGTAGTAGGTTTGGTTTGGGATGCTCTTCTCCCTATTACTTCTCAAGTAGAATGGTGGCAGTGGGTTTCAGGGAGGGAGTTGTGTGTCATGGTGAGAATAAGCATGAGGTTTGCTTAATGGCTGAGACAGAAAGAGCTTTTGGGAAGTTTGAGTTAGGGAAGAGAGAGGTTGGAGACCACCATTTACTGAAATAACTTCCCTACCCTTTTGAAGGAGTTCCATGCTCGTGTTTAAATCCAGTCTCTACCTTTTCAGTCTGATCTGTATCGTTGCTAGAGACACAGCAATGGGAGCACTAATCTGCAGAAATGCCATCAATTCACCGTGCACCTGCTGTTTTTTCTTAGCACACCAACTACTGAGAGCACACGGGTAGAACTTGGACTCTTTGTACAGCCAGTCTTGGTCTTTACTGCTTTCCTTCCCGGCTGTTCACTGTGCATTCATGTATTTCAGAGTGTTTTTTTCTTCCTCTGACAACCTTCAACTTCTGCAAAAAAACCTCCTTCAAATAGGAGCCAGGTTTTCTTGGCAGGAGAAAGGAGAGATTGGAATGGCTAAAGTTTTTTGTGAGACTTGAGATAAGCATGGAGCTTTTGATCTACAGCTCCAGAACAGCAAGACAAGTTCTGTCGTTGCGGAGGGAGAAGCGTAGGGAATCCCAGCGCTAAGGAAAGAGGTTTACTCTGTAGGGTGACTATAGCTTAAGCTGACACCTCAGGATGGATGGGATGCCAGGTGCTAAGTTCTGGTAGGGCATAGTGAAGGTGGGTAAGAGAGGTGACTTGATCAATGGTAGCCTTTTGTTGTAGTGGTAGAGGGGTAGCATATCTGAACTGCGAGGTTTCTAAAAGCAATTAGGCTGGGGTGTTTTTTTTCCATTTTTCTCCTTATCATCCTGATGCTTACATTTGAGGTTAACAAAAGACATGGTAGGAGATGTGAGAATCTATATGGGCTCTTCATGTCACTTAAATGCTGATGGAAATGGATTTTTAGGATCTGTGACGCATCAGTATACTGCAGAAAAAGCAGTGATTTCTTTCTGGAAGTCTTAGATGGGACAGTTTGTTATCTGTCTCTCTTACTTGAGCAGCTACAAATAATATTCTTGTTAGTAATTTGTTATTTGAGTTCAGATAAAGATATTAAAAGCAGGATTGCTATTTTTTGTACGTACCTGCCTTTGTTGTTTTCTTCCCAGACCCCTTTTATCTGTGGTTTTGATGCCGTTTCCTCTGTTTCTGTTTCTTGGCTCATATGGCTCTGCCTCATTGTTTTTGATGAAGATGCACTTTCTCAAAACTGCCTTTCAGGGCAGACCTGCATTTTGTGGAACTTGGTGGTCACTTTCTGTGTTGTTTTTTTCCTCTCTGTTATAGGTTTCTGGAGCAGTTAGCGCTGGGATGTTGCTTCCAGATACATAGAAATTTATGTTAATTATATTCATCATCTAAACACAGTTGCAGGCTAAGAATGCTAACAAGTCCTGGATGAATGGAAATGATATTGAATCTACTCTTTGAACTTCATTTTTCAAGGATTAGTGAGAGTCTTAGCTTGGCTTGTGATCTACTCATAGTAGCCTGCAGCTTCATTTTCCCTAGTCTTTTTATCTTTCTCTTTTGTGACAGTCTTTTATATTCCCCTTATCTTGGTCTTAATGTCTAATAATACTGCCTGGATGTGGTGACAGGCAATGACTATTTCCTTGCAGCAGTACCGCAGGATATTGCTAACCTCTCCAGCATAATGTTGTTTTACCATTAAGTCACATTCCAGCAAGGCAAGTGTCTTCATAGCAGGGTGGTGAAAGAATGAGTGCTTTTTGAAAGAGGACAGTTCCCAGAGAAGCTCACATCATATTCCATGCTGTTGGTTGCCTGGGCTTGTAGAAACAGTTTTGATGTCAAGATGGTACCTTTCATCCATCTGAGTTTTTCTGCTACTTATGAGCTATGTTCGTTATTTTCCTTTTGCTTTTATTTTGTGTCTGTGAAACTCGTTAAGTCAAACTAGGTCACCTAGTAGGTGATGTCTGGTGTTAATGAGAGTGATTAGGAAGCAAGCTGTTACTAGTTTGTTGCTGGCCACGCTGAACAGGCAGTGGTTAGCTTTCTTCAAGCCTGTAGGTCTAACAGATTAGGGTTGTTTGTGCAGTTATGTTTTCATTTCTGTTTCCCTTGGAAAAGCAGTAGCATAATACAGCAATAAATTAAAAAAAAAAAAAAAAAAAGTTGGTGCTTACTTTTGACACTTTATTCCAGTATTGAAGCCTGATGGGGCAGCCATTTGTATGCTTGCGCTACGAACTGTGTTCAATGAGCACCAGTTGTGAAGTTTCCAAGTAATTAGAATTAGCCGTAATGATGTTTTCCCTAGTCATGCTCATGTTTATATGAATGTTTGAAAATGGCTAATTAAGGGGTCTCCGAGGAAGGGTGGTTGTAGTGGTGGATGCCCTGTTTTTTTATAAAACACTGAATGCCGTGGTTTCCTTAATACACATATACCAGGTCTAGACTGAGGAGTAGGGATTCTCTACCTTCGTCTGCCCTCTGATGTTTCTGTTTTCTAATGACCCGCTGTAGCTATGGAGTGTATCAATCTTACTCTAAAAGGTGTCATCGGTTTGTGAGCCCACCACACAGTGAGGTGATTAAAATAGAGACAACTGGATGCTGCGCCCAGGTAAGAGTGAGTGCTTCATTGTGGTTCCAAATCAGTCTTTCTCTGAAGCAATTAATCCTTGGCATTTAATGGGCAAGTGCTGCTGTTTCTCTTGACCAGGTGATAAATCCTCTCTTATGTGATGCTTCCCTGAAACACTTGATCTTCTGAAGTGCCATTTTTAATCTTGTAAATACATTTTCCCCTGAACAGCCCTCTGAGAGGTAATCAAGGCTGGGGGGGGTTGTTTCCCTCTGGTCGGAGGAGCCATTAGTAACTCAGCAGTCTGCTGTTTTATAGGAAGTTTTAGCTGATAAATAGATATAAGTTTTCCCTGGTGTTCCCTTGAAAAAGATGTAGTGAAAGACTGGCATTTTAGCCTTCAGATGAACATAGGAAGACGGAAAGGCACCATGTCTTGGGTGACTTACCCAACTTCTTTATCAATTACTGTATTAAGTAGCTGTGTTAAAAATCTGTTCTTCTAGTTCCTGTCTCAATGGGCAGCATTGCTCTTTGCAATTTCTCTAATATTTTTATTCTTCAATTTTGTTTGGCTTCCAGTGTTATACTTGGGAGTTTGCTCCATGGTCCTAATACATTTAGTGCCAGGAAAGGCTTTTTGTGTAGCAGATGCTTCTTTTTGCTTAGATTTTCTTGTTTGTTGTTGTCTCCTTCTTGTTTCTTGTTGTTCTACCTTAAGTACTTCTCCTACAGTAATGGTCATATCCTTCAAAGACAGGTAGATAAATTTATACCTTTCATTTTTACCAGGTTATGTATATTCTTTTAAATCAGTGTTTTCATCATTTTAATATCTATGGATGTCAATACTTGCACCCTTTTTGATAGGACCAGTGCTCCTGACTTGCTTATTTCTACCTACTTGTGGAAAAAAGTCTCTGCTCAGAGAAGTCAGTTGTCTTGAATCTTTTCTCTTAAACATAATCCTGTTTTTAGGTGAGAGACCCTTGTCCTCAGAGCCATAAGTAGGGTGGTCCCCTCTTCCTGGGTTGAGTTTACAACTTCTCCAAGACTTAAGGACTGTGAGTAAAGTAGCATGTATGGTTGGAACCTGTATTTTTTGATTAAGAGACTAGTCCTACTGATCCAGGAGGTGTTATTCCAGCTACTATGTGTCTCTGCAGAGTTACAACCAACTTGCAGTGTGGCTCTTCCTTTTGTCTTCTAGGATACCTGTGTCTTACTGAAATATTCAGAATGTCAAGGTTTTATTTCATGTTTACCTCTCTATTTTGAGAGGTTTATTCCTAGAAATGCTCCCAGTTTTGCCTGACTTAATTTCTAGGAAGTGCTCAGGATCTTGTAGGATCAGACAGAGGAAAAACTAAAGTTTTAACATTGCCTGGTATTTGCTGCTCCTCTCAGTTTTAAAGCTAATAGTTAACTTTCTATCACAGTGTTCCCAACACTGTATGTCCCTTACTCATCAGGATGGTGCTGGAAAGTGATCGACCTGTTCTTAGAATCACCAGCAAACGTAACGTTCCCCTCACCACCTTTTTTCTTACTTCTATAACCTTTGTGAAACATAGTACACACTTTATGTCGTAGTCCTATGCAGCTCTTGTGAGTACACCCCTCCCGGGATGTATGTCATCTGTTTCCATCTAAATCAGCAGTGAATCCCGTGAAGTGAACTGCAAGATTTCAGGATCTGTTTCTTCTTTAGTATGGCCAGTTTAATATGACATCCTCCAGGTACCCTCTTTAGAGGCAGACTTGACCAACCTCTAAAGCCAAATAAGTTTGCATTTTCTGGTAACCTCCTCTGAGCTCCTGAGAGGATCTTTGTGCTACTCCTGCCCTCTGTGCTGTCTCCTCTGGAGTAACCTCCTGCAGTCTTAAAAAATTGATAGCAAGTAAGTGGAGATACTTAATGTTTGAAGTACCGAGAAAATGTTATTGTTTTTTTTCCGTTACATCAAGATGGCGCAACGGAATCCAGTGCCAACCCTTACGGATATTAGTAGATGCCACTTAACCAATTATTTAGCATTTCTATTGTACGTAAGTGTCTAACCTCTGCAACAGAAATTGATGTAGCATTTTAAATTGGATTGCGTGAAGCATGATAAAATGCTGAAAATATGGAACAATTGGCTTGGTCTGATACAATTTGATTGTTATGAACTTGCACGGCTTATTGGTGCTGACTCTGATAATTAAATGGCTTTTCAAAATGGTCATTGTTGACCTAGTTCTATTGGCAGTGTAGTCAGTGGGAGTTTTAATATTGACTACAATGGGACAGTTAGACGAACAGATTGCATTAGAAATCCCATGCTGTGTGTTTAATTTCACTTCCTGATACAACAATCTCTAAATATTAAAGAGAATTCTTGCCAAGATAGAAAAGCAGAACATAGCTTTTTTCCTTTCTGACAGTCTTGACTATCTTCTGTATCCACTCAGTTATTAATGCGGTAGCCAAGTTACCAGATGAAAAAGAATGCCTTTTTCTCCAAACTTTAGGATGCAAAGTTTTGCATCTCCATCTCTGTTTTCAGAGCTGGCGTTGCCACTCCATTATATTTACATTGGTCAACTTTTCTCTCAACAAGCAAACAAAAAAAATAGCAGAAAAATCCAAGGAGATTTGACTGTCTGTCTTTAGGGTTTTAGGGTAAACTTTCATCTTTCTTATGACCTATTAAAGGTCCATAAATCTCCTGAATGTTTGGGAATTGCTTTCTTTTCCTGCTCCATCCTGTGTTAGTGTTAATGCTATTTTTCCCCTACCAACTCTTATTCTCCATATCGCTGTTTTGATTTGTCCCACACTAGTATCTGAACAAATTATGAATGATCTAAATTTTGAGCCAGACCCTTAAAGTTGTTTTGACCATTTACTGGTTCTTGCAGTTTTCCTCCTGAGACAAATTAGTCTGTTAATAATTATAGTATTAAGTCTTCCTTGTCACCTTATATGCTGATTACTTCTGATTCTTTCCCTGCGTCTTGCTCAATGGATTGCTTAGTTCCTTCATTATTATTTTTCCACTGCAGAAGTTTCCCTGTGCTGTTCATATTTGCTGGTGCGCTTAAAACAAAGGGCATCGCAGGACACCTTTTTAGCCCTCTTACAGCGCTTGCTGTGGCACATTTTTGTTTCATTTACTTTTGCAAGGTTATGAGTTGCTTTACAGAAGAGGCTTTTTTTTATGTAGCCACACGCACTCTGAGGGATCTGCTTTTGCAGGCTGTGTTAACTAAACTATCCACTGCAAATCATTAGCTAATGAGTCTGTAGGTAGTTGACACTAAATAGAAAGTAGAGCGTTAGATCTTCAGCAGTACTTGGGAGAACTTGGGAAACTTTTCATCTCTTGCCGGAGTGCTTCACGCTGGCACCGCAGTCGTGCTAACATCTGCTCTCCTCCCTCTGTCAGCAGGCTGTATGCGGTACAGAAATAACACAAAGTGCCACCCATCTTCACTGATCTGTAGGGGTTTTTTTATTTTCCTTTTTAGAAGGTGCAGAAATAATCTTCAGCTGGCACCAGGGTAATATCAGCTGTTCTAGCTTTTCAGCACTAGACGCTTAAAAACATTCTTGTATGGAGTTCAGCATGGGAGTTTGGATATAAATGATTCTGTAAATTAGTGATTCAGAGTAATGTTTAGTAATATTCCTCTTTAGCACAGGGGAGTGTATCTTACACTTGCGTTACAGTAAATAGGAATTCTAGCGTTCTCAAAGGATAGTCACTGGTTCTCATTCCCAATTCTGCTGTGTGAATTATAGGGCTGTGGCAGTTGCGGTGTGGTGTTTTTTAATTTTTTCTTTTTTTTTTTTGAAGGGGATGTTAAAAATAGATTGCTGTCTCTTGAATCAGTAAAGGCTGTGTCTGTCATGGTGAAAAATGAAGAAAAGTCTAGTCTATATTTTTTCCTTTTTATGCTTTTTGTATTGGGGGAGGGTTGTATGCACAGCGAATGGGACAGTACAGGATGGAGTTCTTGCACCAAAAAGTCTTGTTGATTAGAAAATTTGCATCCTAAAATGTTTTTGTGGATGCTAAGAGCATTGGCTAGTGGCATTTTAAAAGTCTTGAACAATTAGTTGCTTTAGGTCTCTTGATTTGGACTGTAGGAGACTTTGCACCTTTCGTTTCTTTTGTTTGCTGGAGCTGATTCCTCATTCCTTTTGAAACCTGCTGCAGAGATTCTCTTCAACTGGAGAGTTCTGCGGGGTGTAGTCCTGCTGTTGTTCCTCTTGCTGATATTTGTCCCTTTCAAAAGCATCTTCTAATTCTAGTAAATGTCCAAAGCAAATGCAAACCCTGAAAATCATTTTGCTGCTTTTCTCCCAGAGCTGCATATCAGCATCGTTTCAAAAACTGCTAGATGGACTTTTAAAAAGTGTATTTCTTGTCTGACTTTCATTAGCTCTTACTGTGTGTGGCAAGATCTGGAACATGACACTTCTTTTTCCCTTTGGCCTTTTCTCTTTAGCAGGAAAAGTTGATATGTCAGCACTCAAGTTCCCAGGATTCCTTCTGTTATTGATCCACATCTTAATAGGCTGGAGGCCTCTGATAAAAGAACAGCAGCAGCTTTTACATTGCTGATTTCAGGAACCCTGCTGGTTACACAGAAACCTCGGGGTGAGGTGCGGCTTTGGCTGTGAACTGCAAATGCTGCGTCTGCAGTGGGAGGAGAAATGGAAGCTTTGAACTTGGATTTAGATTTGGTTTTGGTGAAATAGCTTGAAATGCTAACGAGCTTTGCAGAACAACCTCTGCTCTTGTGTTCCTGGTTCCTCAAGTGTGTGGGAAACAGCCACGTAATGGACTTTCTTCTCAGCCCACGTTTCTTGCTCACTGACTTTAAAAAAGCAAAACAAAAAAAAAAATTATAAAATGCACAGCTTGCTGGAGTGGGTTAGGAATGTGCTGCTAGTGTGTTGCATAAGGAGTATTTAGTTTCCTAGTGATTCCAAGGCTCTGCAAGTAATATTCTCCCCACAACTGCCTGGGAGGGGGACAAGTAGGGCTGCAATTACAAATGGGGATCTGGAATCCAGGGAGAACAGACTTGCTACTTGTGCAAGGTCATGCAGAGAGTAAATTTCTGAACGGCAAATGAAGCACTGCGGAGGTCTGTTTCAGAACTCCAGAGCCACTGATGGAGTCTCATTATTTTCCTTGCAGTTTTAGCGCTGTATAATTACAGGTCCTCTTGTGACCCATGAATGCAATATCAGGAATTTTGTTTGCTGGGGACTCTGGAGATCCTCCAGTTTGGCCTCCTGCTTGTTGTAGGGTTGGTATTGCCAAAATCAGACTGGGTCAGCCATGGCTTTGTCTAGCTCCTGTCTTGAGACTTCCGAGCATGGCAGCTCCGCAGCCTCCCTGGGTGACCTGTTTGGTGTTGCACAGCCCTCCTGGGGAAGACGACTTTCCTGTGTCTGCTGTAGGACAATGGATGCTAGACCCTTTCCCCTCGTTCCCCAAGGCCCAATTGTGAAACGGAATGAGAGATTTTTGAGGAGGTACGGTTTTGTCTGATACCACCTAACATTTCTGACTTCACTGGAAAAGCTTGTGAAAGGTGAGATTATCTTAAGCTGTGATGGCACTTAAACTGGACCTTGAGGGAAGGAGTGCAAAAGAATAGTCTGCAGATTATGCTGTTTTGCCTGCATTTCTGGGAATGAAAAAGTGAAACTTAACATCTCTCTGACTAACAGAAAGTTCTCATCAGGACTGTGGTGTGCTTGCTTTTGCTCTCCCAGTCCAAAATCTAAAGTTTCTCATTCATTTGCTCAGGTGCTGACATTGACTCTGTTGTTGTGTTGATACTTTTGAGATGTTGTCAAACAGTGAAGGAAGTGGACATTAGGCTACCCATATGTAAAAATGTCAGGAGTCTTCGGTACAGTAAGTTGTATGAATTTGGAACATCAGAAGCATGAGGGTTATGCAAGAGAACCGTTAAATCTCAGTGGCATGCTCAGGATGACTAAGTGACATTGTTGGGTTTTTCTTTTCTTGGAGAATACTTTATTACATAGTATTTTTAATGTATGTGTTTTGTTTTTTTTTTTCTTTTGCTGAAGGGACAATGGAGACCGATCCAGGCACCGAGCTCCCCGGAATGCCCGCATGTCTGCACCATCGCTGGGGCGCTTTGTCCCGAGGTAAGGCTTGTACATGTGAGAGTAAAAGGGTGTGGAAATCCTGGAGGTACCAGTTGCAGCACAGCTCTCTGGTGCTTTCAGATGGATTCCTTTTGTTGCACAGGGCTGCTGTATTCTTGGTTTGCAATTTCTGGGACCCCTGAGATGGCATGTTAGTATGATCAGCTCATCCTGTGACATTTGAAGGACAGCATGGTGCTTCTTACCTGCAGGTTGGGGCTACGGTGTGAAGGCAGAATAGGGGGAGAAGAGAATCTGATTGGAGATTCTCAGCACAACGTGCTGGTTTGAGATTAGGAAGCTATTGGGGGAGGTAAAGGACTTGCTTAATGCTGATCTTCACAGCCACGTTGATCAGAGGAGGATCTAATCTGTAACTTGCCTTTTGTTTGAAGCAGTGAAGTGGTTGGGCTAAGCAGAGGGGTCCAGCCTTCCCTCTACTCTAGTCTGCTGGAATATAGACATGTTTCCTCAAAGTAATTGCAGTTGCCGTCCAGGGCTGTAGTATACTGGGATGTCTTTCTCCATGTAAGCTTACTCTCTTTGTTTTGCAGACGCTTCTTGCTGCCAGAGTACTTGCCTTATGCTGGGATTTTCCATGAACGGGGACAGCCTGGCTTGGCCACCCATTCCTCTGTCAACAGGGTTTTGGCAGGTAATGAGATTTCCTTGTTTGCAGTAGTCGTGTATATTAGTGGTATTTCTCTCGTGAATCTGAGCAGAGGAGGATCGGTGAGGAAAAATCTAATTCCAACTTTTGAGGTTCTCTTTTAAGTTGTCTGAAACAAGAGAAAGGACTGTTGGAGTGATGTGGTGAGCTGTCATTCAAGTGCTTGGGCATTGCAGATTCCACACTTCAAATATGTGTATGGGAGTCTCTGCATGAATTGGGGAGGGGTGCTGTTAACAACTCTCCCTTTGTTTAACTTCATCCCCTATTCCTAGATGTCTTTTTCTTAACAACCTGACAGATTAATGATCAGCTTGCTGCAGGTCCTTCTAATTGAATTATAGGGTGCCTTGTTCATGTTCCGGCTGGCAAGACGCACACAAGGCAATGCGGGATTCAATTAGGATCTTAATAAGTGCATATTAAAAAACTCAGCTGCCACCACATACAGGCACAGGCATTCGGGAGACTTAAAGGGCAGGCGGAGGTGGGAAGGGAGGTGGGGGGAAGAGGAGTATGGCACTCTGGCAGTTCATGAATGAGATGGTTATAGATGACACATCTTAAGAGGGGGTCTTTTTTGGCTGGGTCTGAGTTGCTCTGTAATCAACCCCAGTGCGGGGGAGTCATCTTGGAGCTTGGGGGAGAACGAGGGATGATGTATGGACAGGTAGGTTGGGATGTGGTTCTCTTCCTTCCTGTAGGTCATCACAGGACCACCACTGAAAGGAGTGCTGAAAGGTTTCTCAGGAGGCTGCGTGACCCTTTTCCTTATCCTAAGGCACGATCAACTATGCCTTAAGCCATTTTGGACGGGGTTTATCTAACCTGTTCTTAAGAGTCTTCACTGGAGTTTTCCCAACCATTTTGAGGTGGAACTGTTGTTGGTTTTGCATGGCTGATTTAGTATGACAGTGGTCTGGTCTTC
Source organism: Calonectris borealis (assembly GCF_964195595.1). Classification (NCBI taxonomy): domain Eukaryota; kingdom Metazoa; phylum Chordata; class Aves; order Procellariiformes; family Procellariidae; genus Calonectris; species Calonectris borealis. The sequence goes on along the minus strand of NC_134316.1, from coordinate 44,807,711 downwards.
GATAACAGATTTCAAGCATCTCCCGGACTTTTGTCTCCCTGGACATTTTGGTTTGAGTGCATTTGTTGCAGTAATAGTAAGAGCTCAGCCAAAGGCTAGCCTCCAAAGCACCTCTGCTTTTTTTCCTTAGGAAAGAGTGGAGCTAGCCTGTAGCAGTAGCTGACGCACGTACTTTCCCGTGCTTGCTGCCTGTGTGGGCTTTGGCTGTTGGCACGTGGAAACAGCACACTGGCAGATAATTACTTGCTGCCAGGCAACACTGCAGAACTCTCGTGTGGCCCCGCTTTGCTGGAGACACCTGCCTTCAACCCTCCTCCAGCCCTCCTCGCAGTTTGCCTGTTCCTTAGTGGCTGGGAAACAGCCTGGCTTTTTTTTCCTTGCACGTTTTAGGGAATTTGAGCCCCAAAATACACGTGCTTGCTGTTTGTTGTGTGTACGCCAAGATTAACAAAAGAAGGTAGAAGGAAGTTGTAATCATGGGACTTTCAACGAACAAGATCAATCTTTTCTGTGTGGGGCTGTGCGGAGCCTACTTAAGGCAAGGTTTGTTGGCTCCTACAGTGTCGTGGAACCTCACACTAGAATGGCTGGGACTCCACAGTAAAGGCTTTTATTGACTTAAATATAAAATTAATTCTGCTAAAGCAGCAGCTGCTTATGATACGTTGTTTTAATAATCTGTTTATTTTAGTCTGTACCTACGCTTTCAGCTTCCAAAATGTTTTTTACGTTTGTGCTCAAAAACATGTTAATGTGTTGCAGAAACCGGGAGAGTTGAAGTTGTAAATATTAGGTGGAGGCATGAAAGATGGGAACTAGAAAATGAGGTTGCAATTGTGGAATAGTCAGAGAATTTCTTGTGTTCATTATGTTGGTCAGCAGCATTATCATTTTCAATATTATATTTCAGAGCCATTGAAAGTTGCAGTGCTGACAGTTACGCTTTCCTTTTTAGTTAGCCTGTGCCAAAGCTTCTGGTAGTTCTTTCTTCACTATCATAGTGAAAAACCTCTATTCAAGCTCAAAAGTACTTTAACCCTGGCCTGGTCGTTATGGGTGAGGTTGCCAGCCTTGGCTGAGGGAAAAATCGATCATCTATCTTCCTATTAACACAGGATAATCTAAGCTTGAGTGCCTTAAATTGCTCCATCCTACCATGTATCCAGACTGTCATTTCTGAATTATGTTTAAATGCATAAATGCCAGATGTATTTCTTATGTAACCTCTACAGCATTTGAGAAAAGGTGCCAAAAAACCCCCGTATTCCTAACCTGAGAGCTTTCTAAAAACTGACAATAGACTTCTGTGGTCAAGTATGAGTGAGAGCTGTTCTTTGGGAAGATACACCCAATTGCACTTCTGCTCCTGTCCCCTGCCCCACTTACTGCTTATGCGGAGAGGAAATAAAAGCAGCAGACAGATATCTTACGTGTGTGTGAATTACTTTGGTGCGCTGACTAAATTTCTTAATGTCAAATCTCTTGCTGTCAGGTTCTGTCCACGTTTACTTTCAGCTGTCTGCTTTCTACGAACAGCTTTCCGTTGTTTAAGTATCATTCTCGTAACTGTTACGGACAATAGCTCCGTGCTAGGGAAGACTGCCTTGTGAGTAAATTCTTAGAGCGGTTTAATGAACCACTAAAAATTACAGGTTATCTAAGCAGATGGGCTAGTTCAGCACGCAGTAGGTTTGGCAGAATGAGTCTGACGTGCCAGGCAGGGCTTAGGTCAGGATTAGAGAGTCCTTTGTACTAGTCGGGGACTGGCGGCCATCCCTGCGCCAGGGCATTTCCAGGCGAAGTGTAGGGAAGATGGCAACAGATGGGTAGAGTAGGTGGGAGTTCAGGGGGAGAACGGAGCGATAGTAGTTACCACGACAAACAGAGATGCCTCCGTGCCGGCAACCTAATTGGCATGTAGCACTGGAAGAACAACTGGAGTCCCAGTAGCACCTTCCTGCCTGACTCCTTATCTACTGGTGCGGTCGAGATCTCTCAGCTGGTACGATACGCTGCATCACTGTGCTTTCTGGCACCGAGTAAAACACCGTGTGAAAATATATTACATCAACAGCGTTACCTTTAGCGTTCAAACTTGTAATCACACCAAAAAGTGTTGGTAGTTTGACAAGTTATATTTTCCTGTAAAGTCTATGTTGATTGGCAGTAATTACACTGTCCTCCTTTAATCCTTTATTAACTGAGTCTTATATCAGCTTTTTCATTATTTTGTCTGGAATCAATGTCAGGCTGACAAGACTGACATGTCTCATCCTATTTCAACCTTTTAAAATACTGGTATAACACTAGCATATTTTTCAGTCTTCCACATTCCCCTTTTATTTCGAGACTCATCAAAAAAGCTGAGAGTTCATTTGGCAGCTCTTCTAAGGCTCTTGGTAGCGTGGGCTGTAAGCTACCCTCTGGACTCTCCTCTCCTTGGTGAACTGGCCTAAGTGATGGGGTTGTGGTCTCCAAGGAAACGTCCATACAGTGAAAGCTAGTTGAAGGGGTTGGTTGCTAAAGTGACGATGAAAGCGGTAAATACATTTTGGCTTCTCATTCGATAGGACTGGCCAGTTGCATGTGGCAATACAAGTGGAATATCGCATCTTGGGGCCATTTCAGTCTTCTAGTCTCTTGGGTTCTCTGCCATTTGCAGGGATCTTTTTTTGGTTAGTGGTGGGGTTTTTTGGGTTTTTTGTTGGTGTTTTTTTTTTTCTTTTGTTAGGTTTGGGGTTTTTTTGTTCTGTGTTAGTTCAGGAGTTTAGTTCAAACTAGTTAGTTCAAACTCCTGTTTCTTCAGGAGTTAAAGAGCTGTTCTGTGGGATGAGGTTACACCTTTTGTAATGGGGGTTAGTACTGCTGCAAAGTTCAGCAGTGTTAACGTGCTTGGCTCTGGATCCAAGGAACACACAGCTCAGTATTGTGTTTACCACCTCCTACTGCTTTTTTTTATTTTTCTTTAAGCTGAATATTTCTGCCCACTGTTTTGTTTGGGGTTTTTTTGTTTGGTTTATTTGTTGGTTTTGGTTTGGTTTTGTTTTTTTTTAATAAATTCCTCTTTGTCCTAAGTCACATTGTGAGTAGGACACTGCTAAGTAATTTGAAGGCCAAGTCATGGATATTTTTTGGCATCTGGTAGTAGACAGATGTACGTTTTAATATCTTTTTGAAAATCAGTAAATACATTTAAAAAAAAAATCCACTTCATTGCCACTGAAGTGCTTATGACCTCTTGTTCGCTTATGTGAACATTTCCTTTAGGCTTTATAGTAATTGACTGCTTCGGGATGGACAGAGACATGCTAATGGTATAGTGGAACAAAGAAGGCTTTAGTTTCAGTTCAGTGGAAGCTTGGAGGAAGAAGAAAATCAGTGTTTGCCAAAGAACTTTGCAGGAGGCTTTAAAAATTGACACAGATGCCAGTTTGTTGACGTTCCTGTTACTCAGCAGGAGACCTGCAGATGCAAATTTACTGATTTATGATAGAGTTACCTGGCTTTGTGAAATGCTTCTGTCTCACCTCACTTTGTTTTAACAGGCATCTATTCAGTTACGTGCATCTCAACAAACAAAATATTTTTCCTTGCGTGAACGCAGATCGTGTTTGTCTGTACTGGCTTTGCCACCAGACAATATCTGTTTAAATGGAATCCAACACAGTTGCTCTGAGTCCTCCACCTCATGGGGAGATCCACACTCAGCATGGCTTAAGGGCTGAGTGATGCAACACTCTACATTTACAGTTTTTGAGTGATTTCATTGCTGTTTCAGGGTAATAAATTCAGACTGGAGACTGAACAGGTACATGTATTCAAAGAATGAGCTTGATATTACAGATTTTTCCATAGCCCATGCCTATGACCTGCTACAAGAGTAATAATGGTGCAGCTTTGGATATCTCTGCTGAGGTTGCCAAACAAAGCTGTCTGTGGCCTTGTTACACCAGGTTAGGGCTGAGGCTATAGGTGAGGCTAAGACTCAGTTGATAGCCTGCCTTTAATTGGGATCTAGGACTTCAAAGTGTTACTTTCCCAAAATCACATAAGCTGTCCCATTCTTCAAAGCTTGGCTCCCTGGGAGAATTCTAGGTCACGTGTCTTCAAGTGAATTTCTGTACTTCAGCCAGAAACTGCTATTTGTTAGAGCATTTGACGTTTCATTGGGATGAAAATTAGCTGAGATGGTGGATAAATGTTGTCCTTCCTCCGTGACAGGAAGATTTATTTGGGCACACGATAGTTCTCCTAATAAGAATTAGGGCGATGACCTCTCACCAGGCAAATTTTTGAACCAGACCCACCAGCTAAGGTGCCTCCTGGTGCATGTTCCCCATCTGTTGATCACTCTAGCTGTGTTAAGGGCTAATGTTCAAATACAAGTGAATGGCTCTAACCTAAGGCCAGTTAAAGCGGATGTTGATGAGCCTGTGATACAAACAATTGGATAGAGTATTGGTTGCTGCTGCAACTAGAATTAGCCCAGTAACCTTTCACTTCTGCTCTAATGATGAAAGTGATCATGGTACGGGACTGCTCTAGTTGCCTTATTGCAGGCAGATTTTCCAGTTCCTCTGGCATTGCAGGTGTGATTGCCTCCCATGGCTCAAGTCTCCTTGACCTAATCCTGTTCTGTCACATACAGTGTCAGTGAGCTGTGAATTCTGTTCTGAGATGCCCTCATCCTTCAAATGTGCTTGCAATGATGCACCACTGTACAGAGCAGGACTGAGACAGATGACTTGAGAGCGCCAAAAGGCCAGCAAGAGTTGATGGGAAAACTCATCCCAGTTGTCTCTGCTGTACCCTTGTTTTTCCCCCTGTTAGCAGGTATATACTTCACTTCCTCCGGCAAGGCTTTCCCCATAGCTGCCTGAGACTGAGTGTTGTTTTGAGTCCATACCTTCAGCTGTCAGTCATTGGCTTTTTGCTGTTAGCTTGCTTCTGCCTTTTCCTCTAAGACAAGTACATGAATTTGGATCAGTAGCCTGTTCTAATCTTCCTTTTCACAGTAGGCAGATCTGTAGGGGAATACAATCAATGAACACAGCCGTGTGGCTTTCTATGCACTGTGTTTCTGTTACAAGTCTGTTGGGTACTGCTTAATATGAAAAGACATAAACCTCTGAGTAACCTCATTCCCTGTGGTCTCTCTGTGATATACCTCAGGGGACACTAAATGACATAAGAGGCTTAAAATATGCCTCCAGTTCTTCTGTGACCGGAGAGCTTCATCACAGACTTGAGAACTGTAGTGCTGAACTGCAAATGCAGGAACTGATTGCAGCGGGGAGTGGAAAGTGTGCCTTTACGGAACTGGTGAGAGGTATCCTCGGAGTTGTGGTTTTCTTCAGCGTGGTACTTAAGCTTCTGAAGACAGGATTTTGGAAGTGTGGAGAAGACTTCAATTGTGTGACATCCTCTTATTTAAGTGTTAATTTATGAACTTGCCTCATGTGTTCTAATAACACACTTGCAGCCCGTGAGCTTTCATGAGGCTTAGCTGCTGGACTTCAGCTCTCATCTGCCTTTGCCTCTCTCCAACTGCTGCTCTCCAGGAGCGGCTTTCAGCTATGAAAGTTTTTAACATTGCTGCTCGATCATAGTGGAGTATCTCACAAATAAAATCTCCTGATAGTTTGGTGTCGTAGATGGATTGGATGAAGGCAGAATAAAGTCGTATACTGTGAGTTAACTTTATCTTAGTATTAGATTCATTGTTGACTTCTACTTCATAGATTCTGTAGCTGTGGCTACAGAGTTATACCACATCATGACTGTGGTCAGAAGGTGAACAAACATTCTTCAAATGAAATCCCTCTCCCAGAAGGTAGAAATCATTTTGTTAATGCTTAAAAAACCCCAAGCCTAGAAACCAGCTGGTAATATGTAACTTCTTGTGGCTACACAGGGGTCGTATAGCTGATCCACAGATGCTACGTTCTCCCTAGCAGGTCCATCTTTATAGTACGTCAGTCATTTTTCCCTGTATTGCAAGACACCACTGAGTTTGTTTTTTCCGGCTCTGTGCTTTAATTGGCAGTCCAGCCGCCACTGGTCTCGTGCTGTAATTTGTGTCATCCTGTAGCGTTGTACCTTGGCACAATGAAGGCTGAAAGGTAATTGATGTTATTAGCATTTGAATGACCTACAAGCCATCTCTTCTGAAATACCAGTCCTGTGCAAAGACCCCACAAAAGTTCCCAAGCTGGTGGCATTGGTTTTGATGCAGATAAATGCTGCTCAGAGCTAAAGGGGGTTTACTTCTCCTGTCTAGCTAGATGTCTCCTGAAAGTGGATGGGAGGTAGTGTTGAGAGAAGGCCATTAACATATGCATTTATGTGATGGAAAAGGTTGTGCGTATTGTTTCCAGTTAGCCTTTCCCTCCCATCCAAAATATCAAATTCTACAGTGAGAATCTGTGCGGTTACTCATCCTCGTTTTGATGTCCACTCTTGCTGTACACTGTCACATACAAAAACCATAGACAGCTAGAAAGTGTCAGGGTACTTTGTGTGCTGGAATGGAAGAACGTTAATCCGGCTGTCTGCTTATGATGCTCTGCTTGCTCTATGCCTCTGTCCACTTGCTTCTTCCATTTAGCAGCAAAGGTTCTCTGTGGGCACAAACACTTCTCTGTTGTCAGCTGTGAACAGATCCAGTTTGAATTCTTTGGTTGGGACGTTGAGAGTGCAAAGCAGTGGAGATTGAAGGGCAGAGGGAATGAACTTGCATCAGAACCCTTCTAAGATGTAGCCCCTATTTGATTCAGAGACTGGGGTACACTCAAGGCTTGAGTGACTCCCAAACCAGTTTAATTTCTAAAACAAATTTGTAATAATATTTTGTATATCAATGTCTTTATGGAAAGAGCTGCCTCTTCACACCTGAGAGCTGGATATGTTCCAAAAGTCTCTTAAATACTGTACAATAAAGGTGAACTGAAGAACTATTAGCACTTTAAAGCCTGCTCTTGCTCAATCCTTTTTGTTCTTGTCTTTCCTTTATGCTTTTGCAGCGCAAGCCGTAGATCATCTCAATCTGTTAAGTCCGGGAATGTGTTAATTGAGAGGGATGCAAGTCAACTGAAAATAAGAATCCACAGCTCTGTGCACTATGGGGGGTATTTACACTGTAATTTTTGAGGCATCTGACTGGAGAGGCTAAGCTGCCTGTATAGTTAGCAGAGAAAGAGGAGCTTCTGCTCTGATTCATCAGCTGAAGTGAGTTGAACTTAGGTGCTCTGAATCTTCTGTAGAGCTGCCAGTCTATTTATCAGTGATTGTATTAGGGAGCTTTGGAAGAGTACCTTTCTGCTGTGGATACCTTAGGTGCCTAAAATTAGGCAGGTTGTATCCTGACCTGATGGCTGAGTGCAGAAAGGATGATATCTAGAAGAGGAGCCTGAGCAGAAGGGATGAAATGAAAGCAGCAAAGGTGGTATAAGAAACTAAGAAAGCAGGAACTGTGAGAGGAGGAAAAGCAACAGCTGTTTGGTTTGTATGGAGGCTGTTCTTTCATGTGTGCTTTGCTTCCAGAAGTAAACACTGCTTGGCAGTGCCAAGTTAGCATATAGCTTTACTGTTGATCAGTGCTGCTCACCTGCTTGCTTTATTTTCTGCATTTATCCACTGCAAAGGTGGAGTTGCTCTCCACCTCCCCCCCGCCCCCCAGCCACAAACCCTACCACTGTCTGCAGCAGGTAATCAGGTTTTCTTAGGAGGGGCTGTACCCTTTCTCTGTTTCTGTAGCTTTTTGTTCTGTGGGGGTTTTTTTTTGTTTGTTTGTTTTTAAACTTATTCTGGACTGTAAGTATTAATGGATATTTTGAAACCAGTCAGACAGTGCATGCTTAGCTTGCTACTCAAGATAAATGAGCCTTGTGTGATAGGGATATTTTTTTTTTTTTTTTTTTTGTTTCCGCCTGTGCAATTTGAAGCTGGTACTGCCATCGTCACTTGGTGTGCAGCACTGTTGCAAATTTAATTCTGCTAGGCAAGGGTATGGAACTTGGTTTTACAGTGTGAATGAGTGTGCCTGCTGCAGGAGCCCTTTCGCAGACCACATCAGTCTCATACGCAATGAAGACTCATGTGACCTCCTCCTACGTTATGCTCCTCAACGTTTATGCTTCCTATGTAGCACAATACTGTGACCTGTTTATTAATTTCTTCCCCTTCCTTCTCCATGTCCCTTCTTGCTGTGTGTTGTGCATTGATGCCACAGACTACGGACCTGTCAACAACCCGTATTTAACCGGGTACACCAGAAGCTCTGGTACTTGATCAGAAGCTGTGCTAGATGTGATACAAGGAGACTCATTGTTGGTACGCTTCTTGTTGCTACTTGGTGCTGTGTCTTTTCCACATTTTGTACTCAAAACATGGCTACAGGACTCAGCAGGTAGGGTTTTGGTATTATGAGAAACAAAACTTAAGATCTTGTTTTCCTATATACAGGAAGATAATGCAGCAGTTTTGTTGATGCAGCAGAGCTTTTTGCAACTGTTTTGTAGCTCCTGGATGCATTTATAATATTGTTTCTTGTGCCTCGGAAGCTAACGTGTTAGGTAAGCAAATGCACGAGTACTGTAATTAGGTTTTATTAGTAAGTGAATTAGCCTTATGTCTTTTAACTGGATGTTTTCTGGATCTTTCGTCATGCCTTGCTCTTCTGGTTTCATGCCTCAAAATGGCTAAAAGGGGCCCACTTCAAGCATATGCAGATAAATAAGGAAGTATCTACAGGACAGCATTGTGAGAAAAGCTCTTCAGGAAAGCAGACTTTGGCCTGTTCAGGGATCTGCTTGGGGCCAATAGATACTGCTTACCATCTCCATTCATCACCTGGATGATAGGTCGGAGTGCACCCTCAGCAAAACTGGGAGGAGTAGATGATGAACCAGAAAGTTGTGCTGCTATTCAGAGGGACCTTCATAGGCCGGGAAATGGACCAACAAATCTCATGAAGTTCAATGAAGAGAAATGCCAAGTCCTGCACCTGGGGAGGAATGACCCCATAGACCAGGACGGACTGCGGACCTACCGTCTGGAAAGCAACTTTACAGAAAAGGACATGGGGGCCCTGGTGGGCACAAGTTGAACGTGAGCCCTTGCAGCAAACGTGCCCTTGCAGAAAAGAAGGCCAACGGTATACTGGGTTGAATTAGGAAGAGCGTTGCCAGCAGATTGAGGGAGGTGATCCTTCTCTTCAGCCCTGTAAGGCCACATTTGGAGAGTTGCGTTCTGAGCCCCCAGTGCAAGAAAGGCATGGACATACTGGCGTGAGTGCAGCGAAGGGCCACAAAGATGAGTAAGGGATTGGAGGCACTGACTTAAGGGGAGAGGCTGAGAGAGCTGGGACTGTTCAGCCTGGAGGAGAGAAGGCTCAGGGGTGGATCTTGTCAATGTGTGTGGGTAACTGAGGGAATGCAGACAGGAGGGCCAGGCTCTTCTCAGCAGTGCCCAGTGAAAGGACAAAAGGCAATGGACACAAATTGAAATTCCATTTGAACTGAAGAAAACTTTTTTTTTTTTTAATTGTGAGAGTGGTCAAATGCTGGAACAAGTTGCCCACGGAGGTTGTGGAGTCTCCATCTTTGGAGATATCCAAGTTTGACTGGAGATAGTCCCCGGTAGCCTGCTGTAATTCACCCTGCTCTGAGCAGGGGCGTGGACTAGAGCATCTCCAGAAGTCCTTGATCTTCAGTGATTCTCTGAATCATGTGAGTGCACAGGAGCAGTGACATGATGCTTGGGTTCAGTGTAGATGAGGATGGAGTTTGTTTTAGCTGAGACTGTGTTAAACACTGTATTTGAGCAGTAGATACAGCTGCTTCTGGTTGCATGTATTGGCATTGTCTGCTAAGCCTGTTGTAAAACCTTGTGATGGCTGTAACTGCAGAGGACTTCTGGCTCTTTCAAGGTTTGTCTGAGAGAGGAGATGTTACTGGAGAATGCTTTGTTACTAGCTTTCCATGAGGATACTTATTTTGTGCCAAGAGTCTCTCGTTTTCAGTTCCTTTTGGTAAGCTGAACCAAAAGCTGAAAACCCCTCAGTCGCCCACTTATGTAGCATAAGTGTCCATAGAAAGTTGGTATGGGTTAGTGGCTGTACGTTATGAGCATAATTTACAACTTTATTTGCAAGTGAGATTAGAATGAGTGCAACTTCTCTGGTCAGAGTGTGTGTGCAGACCACTTTGTTTTACAGGATATGCTTGATGAGGTCCGAAGTGTCAGGGGATTTTTGGCGAGCATCTGGAAATGTGACTGCACTGAGATTAGCGATAGTTGGAAAGATCTGCGTTTACTCAAGTGCACCAGACACCGTGACTGGCTGCGTTTAGGAGTTGCGGAGATGTTTGCGGTACGTTGTTCTTGGTTATGCTGCCCCATGAGAGAAGTTTGTTAGAGAAATGTGTGTGACACTGTCCTCCACATGAGAAAGTCCTGTTAAAGGGTTAAGAGGTCCCAAATACAGAGCCTTGAAGTGCTAATTACACTTTTACCCTCATGTTTCCCAGAAGAGATGATGGTGCAGTTGCAGGTTTATTGTTACCAGCTCTGGTACATAGGCTTCCATATGCATTTGTGTTCAAATGGGAACAGTGGTACTCAAAGCCTTGAATTAGGCTGAAACAATAGGGAAGATTTTGGACAGTTAAAGGAAGCAGTTTTATGGAATGACTCTGGGCTAGAAGCAAGATGTATTTCAAAAAAGCCAGCTCTTAAGCACTCTTAAAAGCCTAGAGTTCAGTGTTACCCATCTATTGCTGTTGGACTTTCAAAGAACCAGGTGTTTGGGGTCTGGGGTCAAGCCACTTCTGTCTGTAGATAGTAAAATACGGAGTGTGACAGCGTCAATCTCAATTTGTTTAATTGGAGAGCAGATCTTTCCTGCAGTTGCTTCATTCCCAGTGATGATCCAAACAATGGTACGTTGTGGGTAAGTGAATATTATTACAGCCCAGAGTGAGATTAGATACCTTGGGACAAGTAATGTGTATCCCATTTGCAGTTTGTGAAGGTTTGTTTTGGGCAAAGTAGTGACTCTGAAAATGTTTTTGGGGAATTGCACGTGAACCAAGGGAACATGAATTCCTGTCACGATCACATAGCTCTAAGACCTTATATAGGCAGGCAATATCAGGGAGTAGGAAACTGCTGTTATCTTTTTATATGGTCTTATTAAAACCATTCCAGATGGTGTGCAAATCCATGTGCGACCCTTGTGTTTCCATTTCAGAAAGGCTCAAAGTAGCTGAAGGAAGAATCAGCTGAGGGAAACTTGAGCTATAGAACAACAGAAGCTTAATGTACTCAGCTAATCAAAAGAAGTAGTAGGTAGTCGTTGTTACCGATTGGTCTAGATGTATCTATGTGGGGGAAAGATTTCTCATAGAGCACCCTTTAATTCAGTAGACAAAAGGCATAGAAAGATGCAGAAGCTGATGTCTGGCCAATTTAAACTGGAAACAAATGGCAGATGTTTGAGTGGTGGTGTTAGGGAGTTTTTTATTTCTTGAAGTCCTGCACCACTTACCTTACGGTAGCTAATTGCTGAAACAGGTGGGTTTTTTCCAGTACATGGAGTGTTTAAACTAGCAAAATTGTTGCCTAGGCTCAAGGGGAGTTTATGAGATAGTACTGGTCCCACGGTTCCTGGTGTATGTGCAGGAGTCTTGATGGGATGTCTTCGGTGGTCCCAGTGCAGGAGAGGTCCCACTAGCCATCTGCATCATGTCACAAGCTGTAGTCTGTTCCAGTGCCGCGTGATGGAAGCGAGCACTGAATCTGAGAAAGCTTGTATATTGTATTTGCTGATGCAGACTGTCCCAATAAGCCTTTCTTTGTATCTGGCTGGGAAGCTAAAGCTGGCTTTGAGATTCAGAAAGGCATTGGAGAGAGATGATGATATTCTTAAAAAGTGAAGGGTGCAGGCTGATTCCTTTTGCGTGCATTGTTAAAGCGATGAATTTCTAGATATCATTATATCAGAAGGGGTAAGGCTTTGCAGAAGTGCTCATCTTTTTGTGGGTGGTGAGGGCCCCTTGGGGACCTGTCTCTTTGTGGGTGGTAAAGCTCACTTAGCCATAAAAGTATTTTCCCACAGCATGCTGCCTCCTTTTTAAAGGAGGGAAAAAATAATTAAAAAATTACCCACGCTCCAGAGCGCAGAGGGGAGGCAGGGACCCGTGCGATCTGCCGTGCGGAGGGGTAGGAATTCTCAGTGGCCTGCCAGGTTTGGCTGTCGTCTTTAAAGAGAATAGTCATGATTTTTGCTTATATGTTTTACATGGCGGGGGGGGGGGGGAACCAAGCACCACAAAGCAAACCCTGAGCCAGATTTGCTACACCCAATATAGAATATCTTCATAGACATTTTTATAGCCACCCTGGCATAAAGATGGAGGAAGCTCTTGCTATGGTAATGTAGTTGTATGTTGTGTAAGGGATCTGATAAGGATGCTGTGTACCGATCTCCAGCTCTCTTTCCCAGGTAGATAGGATTGTACCATTGGATCCTTCTGCTTGCTACCCTGGAGGTTTTTTTTATAATTGACCATTAATATATCCATGTGTTATCACTTAATGTAGACAAATCGAAGGTTGTTGCTAGCTATTAGATTCTGCAGTGATAGTTTTCCCTCCACGTAGTATCGTTACCTCCGCTTGCTCCGTTGGTTTTATGCTTCTGGCCTGCTGGCTTTCCTTGATTACGGGGGAAGATGTATGGGGGGATATTGTAAGGTTAGTCACAGCTTGCCTGCCTCTTCGGAGTTACTTTTGACTCGTGGGTTTGTTCATCCCAGATGGGTTTACCTTACCCGTGTGGTTTACCTTAACGTGAGCCACGCTGAGAAATCGCCCTCTCTGTGTGGCGGCGGGAGGAGTTTTAGAACGTGCCCTTGGCAAGGGCAGAGCCTAGGGAAATAAATTTAGGCTCTGGGCTTTTCCCAAAACATAAAAGCTGCATTTGTCGGTGGTTTTGGGGTGTTAAACGTGTAGAAGGTGGTAAGTGTCCTGCATGAGATAGAGAAATTCTTAAAGAAAACCAAGCAGAGGATCCAAACAGTGTTAGTGCAATAGTGAACGCAGGCCCTGGTCAGGATGGAGCGCTCTATAAACTCATGCCAGCTTTTTAACTCGTTGCCTCAGAACTCAATCAAAAGTAAATGCGGACAGCGGGAAATTTTGTACACTAACAAATATAAACAGGAACCACGGGTGGAGGGGTACTTCATCTATGTCTCCCGCTCCCCACCCCCTGTTTTTTTAAAGTTAGTATACCACCACCTCTGGAGTGGGGCAGAGGAGGGAATGGTCTCCAGCGCCTGCAGGAGCTCGGAGAGTTGGTTTTGAACTAAGCAGGAGCTGCAAGTCTGTGCTACTAAAGGAAGCTGTATTTTGCTTTCTTGAGCAGTAGGTTGACACACTCTCCTGCTGAGCTCGGTGTGGGCTGTCATCCAGCAGCCCTGGCACGCAGGAGTTATCATGTTTCTGAGAGTTCAAAATCAGCGGGAGCTGTGGCCAGCCTCCACAAATGTAATTGCTCTGGGCTCTCAAATCCTGCTGAGTTCCCTGGTAGCCTGGCTTCTGAGTCCAGCTCTTGCTGATCTGGGAACCAGGTTCACATCTCTTTCTCTTGCTTCAAGCGCTGCCTGAAACTATGTACAATTTCAGCTGTATCAAGCTGCTTCAACCCACCTGTTTTTGCAGCAATGGGTGGTAAGGAGTACGTAGGTGTGGCTTATGGCCCATTAGATAACTTCAGAGCTGGCAGCAAGCACAGAGATCAGTGTGGAAGAAGTTGTGGTGATGTTCATAATTGCTCATTTGTCTCCTTCAGCATCTTTGGGGGTGGTGAGAGTGGTAGCGGTGGAAGTCATTCACAGAAGGTAAGGAGGAGTAATCCAAGAATCAAAAATGTTACCACCTTTGCTAAGTAAGACATAATGATGACGATTAGACTACTAGTCTTCAGCTTTGACCAGGAAGGGTGTCGTTAAAAGTAGAGCAGCTTTAGTAGTATTTGAGAGATGGAAGATAGGCTGGAGAGGATCCAAACTGGACTTGTCAAAAAAAGAAAAGTGACTGCCTGGAGTAAACACGGTGCAGTTTGAGAGCTAGGAATGAGAAGAACATGGGGGTGAATGCAGTTCCCCTTCTCGCCCTAGACATCCAAACGGTGATCCCGAGTCTCTGAGGAATTTAGAGGTGCAAGAAGCTAATGCATGTTTATATTGCGAGAGGAAAGAGAAGAGCATACAAATGTGTACTGTCAAATGGCAAGGGACGGAAACTGCCACGAAATAGGGACATGGGGATAAAATCATAGAGGCAGGTGGAGTGCTTAGAAGGGTTGGGAAGATGCTTCTGTATGTGATGAGAGGAATTGCAGGAGGGGAAGGGAAGGTTGAAAGGATGGAGGAAGTAATGTCACTTTGTAATTTTCTTATAAGCAGCTGAGATTCTGCAGAGAGAAATGGAGGCTGGAGGAGGGGAGGGTTTGAGGAATGAGTCAAAGGTGGTGACGAGGCAGCTGGGATTGCAGGCGTGGGTTTCAGTTAAGCTGGAGAAACACTTTGTCTTCTTTCAAACAATTGTTCCTATTAGCATTCAGGGTGTGGGCATGCATGCACCCATCCATGTGATGTCTCCTGGTGTGCTGCACACACAAGTTATTTGAGGATCTGTCTTTTGGTTCATGACAGACCAACCCAGTCAGATCTCTCCGTCTTCCCAGAGGTACCATAGTAGAAGTAGAAGAGAAAAGTTGTGTAGTGGACGGACCTGGTCTGGTGACAGTTTTCATGAGAGTTGTCTCGCAATAGATGGTGGAATGGGGACCGGTATCAGGGGTGGGTCAGGCTCAAAATCTGGAGGGGAGCATGACTGGGGGAAGGAGGCAAACACCCAGCACACATGCACACCCCCATACCCCCGTTATGAAGACACTGAAAGGAAGGAAATCCAAAACCACTTTGGCAGAGTGGAAGGGAAAGAAGACACAGCGAGAAGAGGGCTGAGGGCAGACAAATGACTAACAGTGCTTACACACTGGAAATCATAGCAAGGTGGAATGAGAGAGAAGGGCTGATGGTAAACGCTGGAAGACATGAAGTTGTGGTGGGGAAGGAGTCAGTAACAGAAAGTTTAGAGAAAGAGCTTATAGGCCACATGGAATGAACAGACTTGCAAAGATTTTGAAAGGTGAGGTGAGAAAACATGTCGCTAAGGACTTGATGGGGTTCTGTATGTGGAAGGCACAGAAAGGGTGCGAGGGGAGTGTGTTTCTATCTTTTCCTGGCCCAGCTTGGCCGCTGAGGTTCCTCAGAAGACCCCTCGTTCGCTGGGTACGTGAATGTCTGCTGACACAGGAAAGAGTGAAAGCTGAAGGCAAAGCTCTGTCATAACTTTTTCTGCTTGCAAAGAAACTGGCTTTAACTGGATGTCGGTCTCCCCACTCCTGTGATTTTAGTGAGCTACTGCCTCACTCCTGCTGTCCTCTGACTTGTGAGGCCTAATAAAATTGTCCTTCGGGACTGTAATTTTGCACCGAGTCCTAGGACTGAGAGGCTGACCTGGAGTGCTCATCGTCTTCTAGGCTGTACCACTGCTGATTCTTTTGATCTGCTAGGAGCTGGACCTCTGGCTCTGCTGCTGTGAGGATGAGATTTTGGAGCCTCTCCCCACAGCTTCTTTTTAGTTTGTGACCCCTACCTCCAGTAAAGCATGGCCTGCTCCAAATCTCAATTGTGTATAATCTAAAATCTTACCACAAACCAGTAAATTGTGATTGCCCTATTTTCATCGTCTGAATTTCCCTCCACTCTTGCTTATAAATGCTGTGTGGAGTAGCTGTGGTGGTTATATTGTATAGCAGCTTCTTGGACAGGTCTGCTTAGTATCCTCTGGAAGTAGTATGAGCTAATTCAAGCTGGATTAAGGTCAAGTCTGCCCTAAAAAGAAATAAAACCCATCTGAGGTATCCATCCATCTGTTGTGTAGCGCAGGGCCTGCACGCTGAGTAGTTAGGATGTACTTCTGCTGCCTTGAGCTTAGGTCTTAGTTTTTCTGTGTGTGGCTTTGACTTTTAATACTCCTTAAAATAATGGGATAAAGCGTGAGTCTCTTTTCATCTTGTAGTCGCTTTTGTAATTGCAGTGGGTTGGACCTGTCTGGTTTGAACTCAGCTGTGGCACTGATTTAGAGAAGTCACTGCAAGGTTATGAGCTTGGCTGAACTCCTTGGAGGAGTCCTGCTGCCCTCTGGGAGCTCTGACGCTGCGTCACTGTGCTGAATGTCGCATCGTTCCTTTCACGTTGTTACGCAGTGGTCCATCAGGGCGTGGAGCAGCGTGCTTCATCAGTCCTGCTCCACGTACTCTGGGATCTGGGTCAGCCCTTGAGCCTGAATCTCTGCGTTGGCTCTGGGCGGAGATCCCAGCGGATTCACTGAGGTGCTGGAACCTGCTTTGTGCATTAAAGCTAGTGGCGATAAGGAACGAGTTTTGTTTCCATTGCTGTCATCTAGATCATGCCAAACCGCCCTCAAAACTTCCTCCATCAGAAAGTATTCAAAACATTGCGAGAGCCAAGCTACTTTATTTGCTGTAGGTTTTTTTTCTTTGTTCTTTTCCAGTTGGAACAATGTGGTCTCCCCATTGTATTTTTCCAGCCTGGGCTTCCTCCTTTCCATCTCACCATGCTTTAAATTTAAATGGCCTTCCCATTACTTAAACTGTTGTTAGATTTTGTGTTTTCCCAGCTTGCTCATTTTCTGCTTTTATGGTTGTCCCCTTGTTCACCGCTTTACGCAGAAAACGGCGAGCCCGGCTGCTTACTTCCCAGTTCCTGTCCTGCCTTCTCTTTTGCTCATCAGATTGGGGATATCTCATGAATTGTTCCCTTTAGCGATGTTTTTCCAGCTTTGTATACCTTGTGCAAGGTTAGTGCCTGTTTTCTTTGCAGACACAGTGACTGTGCAGGACCCAATGGTCTGAAAAGGGGCTCTTAGTGAGTACAGCACACCCTTAAAATACATTTCATAAATGCCACCTGTCGGCTCTTCATTTGCCCTAAGACACTTTGTTAGTTTATTATATGGAATTTATTTAAGTTGTCAGGACCTGCATTCTTATTAATGGAGGTGCATTTTTCTCTGAGAGCATGTGACTTCATCTTAACCTCCCTAGACGAGTACAGATTCAGAACAGACAAGTATTTCCTCACCAGACCTATCCTGCTCACAGGATATTATGACTGTGAAATGTAATCAACCATTGAGCGTGTTTAGCTCAGTGCTCTGTATTGTGGTGGTAGCTCAGTCCGTGTCGCTAAGCTGACACAGCGTTTTCATTGCAAGTTTGGGTGCACAGGGCTTGTGCTGTAATATAGCAGTCCTGAAATGTGTTTTAAGGATAATAAGAATTTTTGCAAGTCTTCCATTCACTGGCAAGTACAAGGCTTTGAATGTGTTTCTGTGCTTGGAGCTTTTATTAATACCACGTACTGCTATTTCCACAATGAAAAGTGGCTCCAGTGTGGAAGCTTGGTGTTGTACTGATACACAGTTAAATCTCAGGAATTCAAACCCTTCCAGGGAACATACTGCTTCCTGGATTAGTGAAAGTTTGTATTATTGCAATGTGGTGGTTGATAAAGCATGCATGTGCTCTACAAAGATACTGCTGAGTTTTTTTTTCCACTGCAGATGAGTTTTGGCATAAGACACGCACATTTAAAGTTGTGCTAAGCACACATTCTTGCAGTAAAGAGCTGCAGAGGTGGTAGCAGGCATTTAGCTTGCTGAGTTGTTTGAATTAATAGGATTTCATGTAGCTAAAATGCACACTCACAATGAAAAAGGCTCTTCTGTGTAAAAGCAGTTTCACTCGTTATTTTTGCATCTATTCTGCATCTATCTGTTGATTGAGCTATATTGGTTAGATGGGAGTGCTGTTAAACACTATTTGAGCTTCTGCTCAGGAGAGGAATTATTTGGTGTCAACTGAAACTGTGGCCACACTAATTTGTTGATGAGCTATGGAGTTGATGATAAAGTAAAACCTGTGTGGAATATGGGCTGAAGTTGGCAAGTGTCTTGGCAGACAGTGCCTACAAGAAAATCTCAAGAAATTGCAGGAGCTCTGAATTATCTGAAACTATATACAGCAGTTTTGGCAAGGCTGGATTAGTCTGATACTGCGTTAGCGTCTACGTTAGACGAGTGAACTGCAGTAGACCCAGTAGAAGGTGTGGGTGGTGTGACAACTGTGGAGGACACAAGCCTTGGGTGGTAAGGACGTTCTGGTTAGGCAATGGCAGCAACCCTGTGACGGAGTTTTTCGTTGCTGCAGTGGAAATATTCCTCTGAATCCAGACAAACTCTGCTAGACCAGAAAGTTAACTTTAATGATTGTTGGAGACAAAAGTGTCTTAATACCATAATGATTCAGTTTCTCCGTGCCTGTGTTACTGGCCGAGGCACTGCTAATGGAAAGGCCGGCTGTGGACGTGCCGGTGGGACCTTGCGAACTTTTTCTTTGGTAAGAGAGCTGGCGCCGGGATGCAGACAGGCAAATGACCCTTGAAAGTTGGCTGTTTAGCTTTTTTGCTTTGTCATACAGCAGCAATATTTAAGGACTCTGCCCAGCCTGACTCACGTTGCGCAATGAGCTCAGATGGGTGCTTGTGCCGGGAGGACCATTTAAGCAGGAGAGGGGAAGTCTGGGAAGGCAAGTCCCTGTTCCCGGTATAGCTACTTGGGGAGGTTTGTCCTTGTGTTCTTCAGAAATGCGGCAAAGTGAGATGGGAGCTCTGGAGACTCGAAAGCTTAGAGTCTGGTGCCTGCTCACAGCTCCTTGGTGGAAGGCTGCCCCCTTTGTCTAGTCTCCGCAAGACTCTCCATCCGAGGCAATTAGGATTAGCGGGCACATTTCATGCTCTGAAAAGTCAGAAAGGAAAAGAAGAAGGAGTTTTACAAAAAGAAATGCCTGCCAGGCACAGATTTCGCTCTGGTTTTGTGCAGAGAATAAACACAGATGTGAAGGTTAAAAAGCAGACTTCCACCAGCATTTAATGAAGGGCTTGGAAATGATGCAAGGGACGTAGTGACGGGAGAGAGCGGAGGCATCGCAAGGGGCAGAGTTGGCATGGGGAGAAGCCTGAGCGAGCCAGAGCACAGGTTAGGTATTGAGACCTTCCTAGTTCACCTTCACAGGGATTTTGTGAAACTTAAACTCTGGCAGGAGAGATGTGGCATTTTGATTTGGAGAGTCGCCTACTGTTTCTGGAAGCTTAGAAGGGAGGAGGGCTGTGAACATGCCCTCGTGCGTGGGTTCAAACAGGGGTGAAGGAAGAGAATACATGTTTCCTTAGAGACTGCAAAGTTCAGCTCTCTTCTGCTTTTTCATCTAGCAGTGTGTCCTGGCCTCATTTGCTCCCCGCCCCCCTCCCCCAGTTTAATTCTGGAAAACATTTTTCTCTTGCAGTGTCAGTTGCTTGGGAGCTGATTTCAGATGTATTATGTTACTGATTTTTTTAGTAGATTGGTACGGACCTCCAGATGGAGAAATGACTGTAACCCAGATTATTGTTTCTCCTCACACTGACAAGGTAAAGTTGTCTTTATCTCCCCAATATTTTCCAATAAATAGGTTTCCGGCTCCCATGCCAGGGCAGTAGCTGATGGCTCTTATAGCTGATTCTGTAAGTATCAGAGGATTTTATGGTGTATGGAATAACAGAAATTAGGAAGAAAGTGTAAAGCCCTTTCTCCAACCCTTTACTCACTGTTTTTTGATAGGGCTGCTTTATGCATACAGACAAAATCATCTAAAAGGCTGAAAATATGCGGAAAAGATTGAAACAAAACATTAGTTAACTAAAATGCAGATTGGAATGTATTTTTAGTGCTTGAATATTTGCCCTAAAAGGCTATACTGTAGGAAACATGTTTTACTGCTTGAATCATATGGTGGTATGAGGCATGCTTTTAACACATGCTGCTGTCACATGGAAATAAAGAAACGGTCTCAAAACAAGCAACAATGCCTGCAGAAACTTCCTTTAACAGCCCCAGCAGTCAGCTGATGAGAAGACTCCAGCCTTGACTCCCCTTCCCAGCAAGGGGCCCAAATGAGAAAAGAAAAAGCTTGTTTGCTCACCCACCTCTCAAACAACTTGAGAGCTGTTTCAGCCAACAGTAACAGATGTTTCTTTCTGTTTCCATAACCTTTTCCTGTCAAGCTCTTTTAATGATACAGCATCTCTATTTGCAGGAAGATTTCTCTTGACTGTCTAGCCCAATAACGTTTATTTCCACCCGTGTGCTTCATGGAGCACCTCCATCTCTTTACATACCATTCCAGTACTGTACCCAGTATCAGAATTCCAGGAGTCTCATAGTGGTCCCTAAAAAAATGGAGTTTTGCTGTTTAAAATGTGTCTGCATGCGTGCTGTTACGTGGTGTAAAGCAACCAATATAGTGGAGCCTTCCCACAGAACTTCCCATCCACTGCAGCTAAAAGCATCATAAATGACAAATGAGAAGACAAACAGCTGAGCCTAAACGGTCCCTGTTTGTAAAGATTTTCTTATAAAGAAGAAAATCGCACTTACGGGCTTCGTTTGAGTTGTACAAATTGTAAGAGCACACTAAGACTTGCAGCTCTGCTTCTTTTGCAAGTAGGATTTGAGGCTTCGGTTCTCTGGTGAATTGTACTTAATACCCTGCAAGAACGAACTTTTAAACTCCACAAACGAAGTATACTCTGAAGCATAAGCTAAATAATTATTATCAGCAACAAGATACAACTATTACTTTGTGTTCAGTTGCCAAAGTCAGGCTCTCGCTTGTCTCATTCATCCCTTCTCCTTCCCAGCAGTTGCTGAGCAGTTATCTTGCTCTCTGCTCATCGCTAAGGTGAGGTGTGAGTAAGACACTCTGGTATGTCCACGATTCAGATGGTATTTCTCTTTACCTTTTTTTTTTTTTGATGGCATGAGAGATTATGAATCTTACAGATGAAAAATAGTGTGCAAAAATTGTTTTAAATCCTGTCAGACTTTCATTGTGGCAAGGCTGTACTTGAGGTGATGATTGGTAGTGATTCAGGAGGTAGGAAGAAGGCATTCCTTCCAATTTGTTTAGTTGGTTTTTCTTTTGTTCAACAGTGCATATCTGATATTGGATAGTTGCAGAAAGTTCTTGGCACGTTGAATACTTAGACCATCACCTGTCACTGACAGTAGCTGAGAGGGTTGATGTGGCTACAGCCAGGAAATGAAACTGCTTATTCCTTAATGGTCACCCTGAGTAGGATGAGGACTTCCTAAACGGTGACATTTGCTTGCTCCAGTGTCTATATGCAAAGGCTGTGATAAAATACCGTATTTGTCACCAAGGAGAGTACAGGGTTTTCCCTGTCTGAGAAGTTCTGTGTCAATATTGCTGGCTCAACTCTTGCTGGTTCTGGAAACTCACCATGCTGTTTCATATCTGGTTTTCCAACTTCCATGTGTGGCAGGGTGACATGAGCAGGGGCATCTCTATGGGGTGAACAACAACAGGGAAGTGGGAATTCTCTTTCTTAAGGAGAAAAATTATCAGCTTGCTTGGTGAAGTGCAAACAATTCAAACAAGAGGGGAATGCATTTGAAAAGGACCTTAACCTCTTCTAATTTCCCTGAGGGAAACTGGAACTGGACCTTACCATCAAAGACAAATGCTTTCCAGATGCATTTATGTATTAATTGTTATATGATCAGACAAAGGAAGCTCTCTAACGTCAGGAAGGTAAGATGTCAAGGAGCCATCATGACTGTACTGGGGATGGACGCTTTGAGCAGGGCACGTGTTCATTTATTGTTTGTGTTTCTTGCAAATAAACGGATTTCCTTTTGAAGTCTGAAACTTGTGGCTGGAAAATTCCCTTTCCTATATGATGCTTGCATTGTTCACAACGTGAGCGAAGCCCTTGGGCACTTGGCTGAGCTCCTATTAGGACGGTGGTCTTCACTACCTGCAGCTGAGGCCTGCTCAAATTCCCATAGCTGATATGGAACTTGGCATGCTAAGCATTGCCCCTTTTAAAAGGAAATTTTGCAATAGGAATGAGCATGAATGGGAAACGGCATTTCTTCTTATTTTATACATCTGGGGTAAAGGAAAAATAATAGCCTTTTGAAGGGTTCAGCCTTCAGACAGCACAGAACTCTGGGGCTTTCTCAGTTAACCTCGAGTCTAAGATCCCTTCAGTGCTTAGCATACGCCGAACTACCCTTAGTAATATTTTGTGCATCCATTCATGAAAATTGTTTTGCCCACTTCCTATTTACAGCTTGCTGGTACATGGAAAGCAAAATTAATCCTTGAAAATACCAGGTTGCTATGCATACTGTTTCTGCAGCATTAGCACAGTTTTAGATAGTTAGCTCGGCCACTTCAAAGGCAGTGTCTTTGTGGTAGCCTGGAACACAGATTTGCTGGGACTTGTCAAATTCATATTCAGAATTTAATATATTTACTGTGATCACAGGTAGTCCCCAAAACCAGGCTGCCCCAAAAAATACTTTAGGGTCGGAGATGTGCAAGAACCTGTTACATCTCCACGAGACTTCAGAGATCAGTAGTCACATTTCAGCTGAATTCAAATTGCTTCAGAACTGGTTGAGAGAATCTGGTATATTCTTACCGCAAAGAGCTTTATCCTTAGTTTGTCAAATAGATTTGTCCTGTGTTTTGGGCTTCCTGGAGCTTGGATTGTAGTAAATCTAGAACTAGTAAATGTAAAACTTGTCAGCTGTGATAGACCCTTTCTGCAAGTGTAGGATAACCTCAGTATCATTAGCTACAGTTACAAATGGGCTCCTAAAGAGGTAATTACTTTTCAAAGGTAGTCATGCTTAAAGATGCAAGTACTGATCTAGGGGGAATTTTATACCAGGGCCTAATCACTGTCTCAAATTGAGTCACAAATTAGCTCAGGGACTTCTCCAGCTTCCTCAAGCTTATCCGTAAGCATCTTAATAAATTTTTCTCTTCCTATGAGGGGACTTGCCAGACACTAAAATTAAGAGTAAAGGATCTAGTCTAGGAAAAGAATTGAGCTCTGGTTTCTGTTAGATACATAGGAAAGAAATTCCCATAATATGTAGATGTCCCATGTTCTTGAAACTTGCATCCCAAAGCCTGTGTAGCTCTAGAGTATTAGCTCTTCCTCTGGGAGTCTGATAGTAGTAGTCTGGAATTATCCTGCTCTTCATTGAAGGAGTGCTGGAGTGCCATGGAAAGGGGTTTTGCACCGCTTTTTCCCCTTTCAGTCTAAACTCAGACATTGGCTTGCACGGCTTGATTCATAAATGAGCAATAGCTGACTGGCAAAGGTTCATTTCTCCACATGCCGAGATGAGTTGGACCCTCTGAGGGGATTGAGACTGACGGATAAATATCTGTCACGTGTAGGTGGCCTACAAGAAAAGATTTGAGGAATTTTTTTTTAAGTCTTTGTTAAGACTCCCCCCCTCACCACTCTTTAAACTCTCTTGTCATGTGCTGAGTGGGGGTGGATGGAGATCGGGGCGGTGGGGGGAAAGGAGGGGCTGCTGAAAGCATTTATCTTCATTTCTGCCATCACCCAGTGTTTATTACGCAGTGATAGACAGACGCAGGAAAGCTGCCAATCAAACCTACGTTCACTGCATTTCAATTGGCCTTTGCTTTGGATTTCAGCATTTTGAAATCTACATCATCTCTGCAGTAAAAGGTCGTTCTGTTCGTGGGGATGACAAGCCTGAGACCCTCGGGTACCCACTGCAGTCACTTGTGATCCCATCAAACGGTGGAAGACCAGGAATCAGGACAGACTGTCAAGTGCTTGGTGAGAACCGCTGCTTGTAAGAGCTGATCTGCTGCTGCCCACATTTAGGAAGCTGAAGTGTGTTGTTTGCCTCCAGGTTACACTAGAACTTAAGAGGCAACAGCACCTTCTCCTGCTCTCACCCAGGCTGAAACCCTGACTGGGCAAAGTCAGCTGAGAATGAGTTCTCGTGCCGCATGGTGAACAAAAGCTCTGTAGTGAGGATTTTAACTTCCTTAAGTTTTCCACCCGTGATCTCAAATCTTCCCTATCAACCAATGGAAAAAGCGAACAACAAAGGTTAGGACAGCATAGTTGTGTACCGGGGGGTATTTTCCTCCCTAAATTGAATGTCTGAAGTGTTCGCGTGCTATTAATCTTTACTGTAGGACGATTCATGTGGGAGGCTTCTGGCAGGACTTGTGATACAAATGTTATTCCACTTTGTTATACGTAGCTAGATATAATTTAAAAATTACACTTCTCAATTACATAATTAGTATAAGTAGAGGTAATTACTCAATAAAAACATCTAGATCATGGATTTGCCATTAGTGTTAGGCACACTGGTTTGGAGCCTTTGAGAAGTGGACCAAATCCTTCTGAACATGCACCTTTCACTCTATGAACCTTGTTCCCTGGGTCCTAATCTTTTTGATAAAGGTATCTGTTACCTGAAGCACTACCATTAGTTGAGAGCTTTTGCTGGCTCTGAAATTTGTGCAGGGCTGTCCTGTAGATGGGGAGGTACTGTTTTTTTCCCTTGTTAGCTTTTCCGTGTAGGATGTGACTGCCTTTGGAGGTGAAGGGGATGTGAGGTTTAAATGAACACCGTAACTAACCTGAAGGTTCCAGGGAAAGAGAGGAGGAGACCAGAATCTTTACAGAAAAAAAATTCAAAAACATTTGTTGACAGCTTTTTTTGTGGTCCTTGTAGCAATAGGTGTAACAGTTGTATGAGCCAGATGAACTTGCTGTTTGTGGAGCAGTTAGTGATGTTGCTAGGCTTCTGTGATGCAGAGGGAACGCACGATTACTCTCCTAGGGTATGTTATTCTCCAGTTTATATATTACTTGCTATGCCTACA
Source organism: Calonectris borealis (assembly GCF_964195595.1). Lineage (NCBI taxonomy): Eukaryota > Metazoa > Chordata > Aves > Procellariiformes > Procellariidae > Calonectris > Calonectris borealis. The sequence goes on along the minus strand of NC_134316.1, from coordinate 44,782,753 downwards.
AAGGTGGTTCTCATTGCAAACCACTTGATGACTTTGTGGTGTTCATCTGTAATAAGATCAGTATTCTGGAATTATGTGCCCTGAGTACTACTTCTGTTGCCTGTCTTTGCAGAGCGTTTCCTTGCCTGACTCAGTCCTGGAAGGCAGTCGCTGCCTAGTTGGTGATGTTAGTTACTGTTTCCCTGCAGCAAGTCCCACTGCTTGAAATTTGTAGAGAAACCAGTTTTCTGTTCTCCACCTGGTGGCTAGAGGCAAGACAGCAGAAGAGCTCCCTTGTGTACCAAACCCAGGCTTGCAAGGAGGAGACTTGTAGAGATGAAGCAACGTAAAATTTAATTGTCCTTCTTCCACGTCTGGTTGCAAAATGTAATTTCATTAATGCATTGAATCTGCTTTCTCCAGTGCATATCTTTTGTTCAGAGGAGCCCTTTGTTTTGGGGGATATGGAGAACAAGGCCTTGGGCATATGTAAAAGCAATGGAAATTCTCTTCTTAATTCTGCTCTCCCAGTGATACGCGCGCATCTGACAGAGGCAGATACAGAGACTGAGCAGACGCACGGTGGAGGTTTGTCGATCGCTGGAGGCCTGGCACAGCTGAGTACACAGTGTAAAGCTGGCTGCTCAGAAGTCTTGCTCTTGGCGTATTTCTGAGCTTTCTCCAAAACTAAAAATCAGGACTCGAGACAGCTTATCCGTGAAAAGAGGACTAGCAGCAGCCTTCTTGGTATCTCTCTCTTTATTTATCAGCACCGGTCTAGAATTTGCTTCTCTACTTTGCCCTGCTCCCCCTTGTTCTTTACGTTGCAGAGAAAACATAAACCCTGTTTTTGTGTGTGTGTGTTTTTTCAGGTCTTTTTTTTTTTTTTTTTTAACAAGCCTGAGTGTTCTGCTGGGGTTTGATAAGAAAAGTAAAAATCCAGCCACCCTGGTCTCCTCATCTTCCTCCACACCACTTTCATTTACAGATAGCAAGCTTTTAGCTCTCTGCACAGGCAGCTGGCTTGCTGCGTGCTGGATACGGAGTCATTAAAGCGATGCCTCTTCTCTGGCAGCAGAGTCCTGAGCCAGCCCTTCTGGGAGAGTGAAGCCACTGACTTTTCTGTGCGCTTCCCACTGGAGACAGTGTGGAGATGTGAAATCCAGACTGCGTAGGCTCTGGAGGCTGCGCTTTTCCTCATTTGTGCTTGGGGATGATCTTGTTTTGCTCTCCCTTATCAAATTCTATTACCTTGAGTTTCTCTGGGTGCCAGCATGTGTGTGCAGTACAAGGGCTGCTTGTATATGAAGGCCTTAGAGACTGCAAATAGCATGAGATTTTTGACTCTAGTACTATTAAGGGAGAACTGTTTCTTCTCTGCACTTATCTCCCTAGGGATTGCATTTAGTGCCTCTGAGCTTTCTCAAATGTATGCTGACTTGAGTTACCAGTGGCAGTTCCTTTCTGCCTGGAAAATTATGTTCTTTTTGCTAGTTCCTGAAGTATTCTGCTTAGCCTTCTGCTCTGGGCTGTTCCCCAAATCCTTGGGTGGTTAGCAAGGGTCATGTCGTTTGCCTGGAGCCAGGGCAACCCCTGCCTGCTGTAGGCTGGGCCACCCAGAGCAGCAAAGGGCCAGCTTGTAGGTCCTCCGTGCTAATATTTTGTTACAATCATGACTGTGTGGCAAATATCGTGGGCAACCTGTATCTTCTGAGTGGAGCTTACAGTAGTAGGAGGGATTACATCCACAAATGTGTGTGATTTGCCAGGGCCACGCTTTTCCTTAGTGTGTGTTCTGGTCTGCCTTCATGGCTCTACTAGAAAATTTTGGGTCTGTGAAAATACAGCTTCACTAGTACCAATAAGTCGAATGCATTTGCACCAAATGAATTGATTAGGATTTCTGTCTTGTGAGTCTGGGCAAGTTTTATCTCTCATCAACTTTTTTTTCTTTCAGGAATGTGTTGCAGGGAGGTGCTTTCCTATTAATTTCCTGTGCTCTGTGGCTTATGTAGGAGGTGTTGCTATTTCTGTAAATACGGTTTCTTTAAGAATCTAGAGTTTTGTGTAAAGGTTTTTGAAAGGTGTGCTATGGTTTTGTCTCCCCAGCTCTTTTCTGGATAATCTTCTGGAGGTTAAATTGCTAATTATTTCCTCCTTTTCTGTAGGTGCTGTGATTGGGGATGGACAGTCAGCTGTGGCCAGCAACATTGCCAACACCACCTACCGGCTCCAGTGGTGGGACTTCACTAAATTTGATCTGCCTGAAATCAGCAATGGTAAGCTAGAAAGGACACCAGTACTTTCTTTTACGTCTATACCAACCAGAGCTACCATAAGTGTCTTCCAAAGGCAGCTGTATGTTGCAGGCCTTGGATGACTTGATTGTCTTGTTGCATTGGGAACTGTAAAATGCTTAGCCTTTTGAGAAAACTGACTAAAAGCATGCAGAGCTGTTCCTGCTCTGTCTAGCTTAAGTATTCTTGCTATCAGCAAATCCATGCATAAATGGGGCTTTTTGTGAGCATTCTCATGGGAATATACAATCCTCTCAGAATAATTCTGTACCCCATCTCCTCATTCTTTTACCAACAAGTTTCTAGAGGGATATTTTACCTTTACGTTAGAACCCGCTAATAAATTGGGTCTGAATTCTCCAAGTTATTGACATTAATGTGGGTTAAAGTGCTGCAATATATATTGGGAATCAGGACCCTGGTCGGTTGCTTACCACAGTGTTACAAGCCAGGGGAAGTAGATGTGGCTTCTAGCCATTTGCAAAGCAGTGATTTGTCCCATATCTCATTTGAAAGCTGCTTCTGGGTCAAGAATATGAGCAATGTTGCTGGTTCTATTTATTTATTTATTTATTTATTTATTTATTTATTTATTTATTCTCTCCTTCCGTTTGTGAAAATTAGGCCATAGTTTTACATATGTTCTTGGCATAAGCTAGCTCTCGCACTGGAAGAGACTTCCTTATGCAGGCACAAGAATATTTGATGCTTGTGGTCAGCTGATAAAGGAATGACTTTTTTGGGGCTAAAACTAACTTGACTAGGAAGGCTGGAATAGTATCCTGATATAGCTTGCTGTACAGCTGCAGCAATATTTGTGGCAGCCTGGGATGAAGATAGGAGGTAGATATTCATGAATGTTTCTTTGTACAGTGATTTTTACCTTAGGCCATCTCTGTGCATATGTGAAATTCATTGCTTGACTTCCCAGCAAAACCAGATTGGGTTCTGCTTTAAGGGACTGATTTCTTTTCAGGGAGAACAGGGATTTTGTTTTCAGAAAGACTTCTGCTTTCACAGGTAGCCACTGAAATGAATTAAGAAAAAGTTTCTCCCAGTCCCAGCCCTGTCTGTTCTGCAATTCTAGAAATTACATACCTGACAAGAGAGGTCTCTGTGGGGTGCTGTCCTGTTGCTTAAAGAACCCACAAAAGGAGCACATGTAGTGACACCATAGCAGCAGAGATGTGGGGAATTGAAATCATAGAATCACAGAATGGTTTGGGTTGGAAGGGATCTTTAAAGACCATCTAGTCCACCCTGCTCTGCCGTGGGCAGGGACGTCTTTCAATAGATCAGGTTGCTCAAAGCTCCGTCCAGTCTGACCTTGAACACTTCCAATGATGAGGCATCCACAACTTCTCTGGGCAACCTGTATGGGTCCATTTACCTCCCAGTCCCTGGGAAATCGGAGGAGCTGGGGGAAAGCCACCGGTAGCCCATCCCATTACAAAAAGCTTTCTCACTGTGTTGTTCCTAGAGAAAAAGTATCTGGTGTTTCTGTCTCATCTCCTTCCTTCACATTGTAGAGAATATTGTGGTGTGATGTTTATAGCCTGGTGGGAAATAACAGCCCTGCTTCTAGACAGTAGCCCTTGACATTGAAAAGGGGGAAGATACTTTATATTTTGTCCTGGAGAACCATTCTGTCTCTTGAGAAGGAGCACACAGTGTCATCTTGAAAGTAGAATACTGTGTTGAACTTGTGTGCCAGTGCATTAACGTGTCTGGTTAAGTGCCAGACTTTGTAGTACTAGTGTAGGTTGTAGGCTGAGGATCAGTGCTCAAGGCGAAGTTTTGCCACGCAGTGGCAATACTTTCCGTGGTCCAGCCAGACTCTGGAACAGAACAAAGATGAAGTCAGAGGGGGAAACATCTTGCTGCTGACTTAAATTCTTTGGGACTTCTCTTCAAGCTTGTAAAGTATTTGAAGAGTGCTACAGCTGCTAATAGCTTTTTTTTTTTTTTTGGTCTCATCTGGCTGCTGAGAAGGCTGCTGATTTTTAAAAAAAAAAAAAAAAAGCATAAGATGTTTGTTTATAATTTATGGAATCCCATAGAAAATAGAACCATCTGCTCCTCAAGACATCAGTATTTCAGTCTTCTCCCTCACCCCTGCCAGGACACTTCCATTCTGAAATAGCTTCCAATTAGCTGGAAATTGGGCTACAGTTTCTGTTGTAATTGCGCCCTTCTTGCAGGCAGGGTTCCTCCTACCAGCCCATCCCCATCCCTTCTGACTCCCTACTTTGTGCTTCGTAGTACTTGGCTTGTCCATCTTTATTACCATTTGGAAATGTTCAGTTTTACTCTGCTGCTTCTTTTTTGCACGCTGAGCCCGACTCTGGCATTTCTAGGTTGTTAGCCGTATCTCCCTCTGCCGAGCTCTGGTAGGGATGTATGAAGATGTAGCAGCTGTGCTCATCCTACAACAGGTATTTGCCAAGCTTGACGAGGCACAGAACAAAGGCAAGCTGCAAGTTTGCCAAGGTGCACAAATTTGTGAAGCTAAATGTGTAACGGTGGAGTGGTGGGTTGGAGGAGTCTTTTCTGACTCTTCACGATCTTGGAAAGAAACTATTTTCCCAGTAAAACATGTGACCTCAATAGCTCCTTTTTTTTCCCATGGTTTCCTATAAATCAGAGGTGGTCATGTGAGAGAGTCTGCTTACGCAGAGGGGGCTATTGCACTTCTTGGGACTGACTTGAGCCACAAGTGGTTTGGGAGTTCAGGCAGATGAAATGATGCAGCTGAAGTTTGGGACTGCCTGCCAGCTCCGCTCTCCATCAAAGAAAGGACTCTGTGGCCAACCTCCATCTCCGAGCAGCTCTTCTTCCTGTTACAATTAAACAAAGAAAAGATAGTTTGGAAGTAGGATGTTTTCCACTGAAACGGACACATCTGAGCAAGCGACGGCAGCCTGATGAGCGCAGTCCTGCGATCTCAGCAGCTGGGCCCCAGCACCCTTCGGAGCCCTGGGCTCAGGACTCGGCTCCGCAGCAGTGACCTCGCTGACGCTCAGTCCAGCAGACGCACGAAAGAGGACTCTGACGGTCTTGGGGAAGTGGCTCTGCAGGGACTTGTGGGATTTGAGTCTCTGCCCTGTCTTTCTCTATTAATTGCAAAATGGAAAAAGATGGCTTCAGATTTCTTCTCTCCTTTTGCCAGTTTTGCTTTTAATAACTCTGAAATGAACATGACCCGGTCTTAAACTCTAATTGTCAGTCGTATCAGCTTTGGGGTGGGGAATTAATTTGGCAGCAGAGACGATGCTGTCTCTGGCATTTATTTAATATTCTTCAAGTAAGTGTTGCAGATCCTTAAAATTTCCCACAGCTAACCAGGTGAGTATTGAATCGGTGAACAGTGTAGAATATAGCCTTTCCACAGATAAAATATTGGAAGGTTTTGTCTCTTGTTTATATCTTTTGAATATAGTTTCTCTCATGCTACTCACTGCTCGTTATTTCATTTTCTAGCCATTGTGGCTGAACTGGTCTAGTTCTTCCACATTTAGTGACGCATCAGGAGTTTGTCCTGTTCTAACACTGGCTGGGGCTTGAGGAAGGTGATTTGATCAATACTTACTGATCCACAGTGGGATGCAGAAGAACTTAAAAGAAAAAAAGGAAGAAATAAAAGCATGCTAAACAACATATAAATAGGAGCAGCTTTTAAGAAGGTGTCATCCTTAAGGGTGGCTGGGAGTGGATGGTGCAACCAGCACTATTTTCCTTTGGCAAGCAGTGCTGTTGCTGCCGGTGTTCCAGGCCTTCCCCAGCATCAAGCGTAATTGTGTTGTAGGTGTAAGCACTCCAAGTTGGCACAACACCTTGATTAATTTGTTCTCTGATGTTTCTTTTGATCTGTCCTGTCAGCTCGGTGGATGCATTAACAACAAAAGAAAACAAGAGATGAAAGGGCAGCCTTGTTGTAAATGGTTTTCCAAAAATAGCAATTTTTTTCCCTAACAATCTTCTGTATTGGCTTCATTTTTATAGATCAGGCCTCAGGCTCAAAGAAGTCAAATATCCTGTGGCTTTGTCAAATGGCTGGGTATCTTCATCCTCCCCATGTCTTGGGAATCTCTTAGATGCTGTTCCTTAAAACGAAACCTTGCTGAGATCTCCATCTCTCACAGTTAGACTTTTTCTGCTGGCTTAGTAGGCTCCCTTGGTTCTAGGCGTAAGTGCTACTTGAGTCCCTCATCCTTTGTAAATGAGGGAAGAGCAAAGAACCATAATGCCAGCGTGAATCAGATCTTGAAAGACTGAAATAAAAGGCGCTCCTTCTTGTTCAGCACAACTTGCATCTGTGATGTTTTATGTTCCAGGCACACATCAAGGGGGAAAGATAGTTTACTTCTGGCAGGGGAGTTCACAATCTGTTTTGCTAAAAGGCATTCACCATATGCAACAAACTTTAAAAAGAACAAGACACGCAGTCATGTTGGCCATCATTGTGGACTGCTCACCAAAAACCTCTGTGCTGTGCTGAAGGAGGGGCGGGTGGGGGAAAAAAAAAGGAAAAACCGTGTAGATAGAAAATGAGTGAACATGTGCTATATGATAAATAGACTCTTGGTGACTGGTGTTCCAAAGCCAACATTGTTTTAAAAAGACATATAGTAAATGCTAGATGAAGAAGAGGATTAGAGACCTGGAAAGGAAAAAAATACCCCTGGAACTCAGAGGATACGTACAAGACATGGCAATGTCCCTGAATCTGTAAATGGTACAGAAGAAATACAAGCATTTCTTACGTTACAAAAATAAAGATGTAGGATTCTTTTCTTATGAATGTCCAAGGTTGCATTAGATTAAAAAAACCCCAAACTTTAAAAGCTGAGGAGAGACATGGATTCTATAGACTATGATTTTTCAATAGTTATAGGGACAAGGAAGAAACATCACCTGTGCCCAGAGAAATCACTATGTGTCCCCTCTAAAACTTTTGGCACCTCTTTGAAAAGCACCAGGAGTTCATCAGTACAGAAGGGTCCCTGGGCTAAATGACATCCATACCTTTGGTCTGATGAAGCAAGTATACAATCTCGCTACTTCCAATATTGAGCATCAAATGACAATAGTTAACATTGTAGAGGAACCCTCATGGAAACTTCATCCTGAGACCAGAGATGCAGGACAAAAACTTAGATATCTAGCAGAATAGGAATGAGAGAGAACAGTTCTTGGACCCCAAAGAAAGGGACCGAACTATATTTTCTCTTCTAATAATCAAAGTTTTTTGCGCCGGTGGTGGGGGGGGCGTGTTTCATCGTTGTATCTCTGGCAATGCTCTCCATGTGTAATGTGTAGTTTTGCTCTGTTGCTGGTCTTCTTGCTTGGCTCTCTTTTAAGTAGTTAACTCAGGTTTGGCTGGGAGAGTCCCGATATTCACCTGTCCAATAAGTTCCCATTCCTCCCCCCTCTTTTTTTCCCCTCCCTTCAATTTTTTAGATCACTGCTGGTTCGATTACAACTAGAAAGGAATTGGTGAGAAAGGAACAAACACTCTTAGCCATTGAGTCTAGCTCCCTGCTGTCTTAGGCAAGCGCATCCTATAGTTTCTCTTAGTCTGTCTTAAAATTGGTTAAATTCTTTGCCCCTTTCACTTCTGTTGAAAAACCATTCTAGAATCTTGCTATTCTGGCAGAAATCTTCTAATTTCCAAACTTAATGGCTGCTTTTACCCACTTACTCACCTGTCAACGTTATTTGTGAAGAGAACTGATGTTTTTCTGGTACTTACTTTCTGGTATTTTTTGTAAATACAATCCCATTTCCTCGCAATCTTTTTAAAAACGTAAAAGACATGTTTCATTTTCCCCAGTCATACTCCTAGCTCTTTGCTGGACTTGTTACCATTTAGGGTTTAATCTTTCCTGAACATGGCTGACCAAAACTGTGCCCAGTATCCTGCCCGTGGTCTCAGCACAAAGTTGTGTATTAGCACTGGTATTTCTATGGCCAGTGTGCTCCCTAGGGCAGATTAGGATTGCCATCTCTTTCACTGTTATGCCGGGCGGATGGCTCAGTCTTTGCTATGATCACCAAAGTTAATTCTCTCTTGTTTCCAACTGAGATGCTTCTAGGTAAAGCAGAAATTTATAAATGTTAACACACTCTAGAATTCTTTCATTTCACTTCTATTATGTCTCTATGTACTTCAGTTCTCTGCGTCGTCTGATCGTGCTCTGTTAATGAAATTACCTAACTTTATCAACAGAGTTCATCAACCAGCTCCACTGTGTGCCTAGCTCATTGATAAAGCTAATAAATAGGACTGGTTTTGAAATGAGTCACTGAAGAACTCTGCAGGAATCCTCCCAGTTTGACGGGGATTACAATAGTGCAACCTGGTGTCGTGTATCCTCTAGCTAGTTCACAGCACATCCTGCAGTTCTTGTGTGGATGCCCATCTTCTCTTGTGATGACATAATGAGTACTTGAGTGAAGCCTAGATTTAAAAAAAAGGCAAATTTTAATTCTACCTTTTTTAAAATTAGGTAGTAGAGTCTTTATTCTGTTGTCTTTCTGTTCAACTAGCTTCAGACTAAGCACTCGGGAATTTTGTCATCTTTTGGACCGACTGTTCTTTGAAGGACCATATGTATTTTAGATTCTGTTATTACAGCACTGACAGTGACTACCATTATTTACCTTTTTTCTGTTCAGCACCTTTCTGATTATATTAGGCTGAAAATTACTGGTTTTAGCAGCTTCGAGACTGAAAAAAATGATTGAATAAATTTAGAGTACAGGTATAGGTGGTTTGGTACAGAATGTAATTACATAGTCCACTTTTTATCCTCATTGTCTTTTTCGTCGGAGTTTCTTAAATGGAACAGTAGAAGTTGATACTCAACCATGTAGGAAAGCAGTTCCAGGAAAAATGTCTTTGAGACCAGAAGAACTGAAGATGAGGTTCGGCAAGGAGTTTAAATCAGCAATGCCGGAAGAAGGAGCGGTCCTGTCTGCTTCCCTGTGGTGACTTCTTTTTCTGCTGCTGCAAGTGTCTATGTGGCCATGTGGTGTGCCAGGTTGGGAAACTGTTCTGGCTAAAAAGTGACCTAGACAACAGTCTGTAATTTCTCAGCCATATCAGTTCCCTGATGTAGCTTTCTTGCCATGGAAGTGTTGGAAACAAAGGGCAGGGATTGTTTCTTCTGGCAGCAGCGCCAGTTTGTTAAAGCATTGAGTTACAGCCTTAATTTGATTTGGAAGTTCAGACTTTCAGAAGTATGCACAAAGCATTCTTGGCACTGTTCTTTTGTTAAACTAATAAGGAATCTAGCCCAAGAGGTGCCTTCATAAACGCATCTGCAATTTTAACTGAACAAATCAAACCCGCTTCTAGGCTGGACATGGTCTGAAGGTTTAGAAGAGGATTCCTGGACTGTAGAAGTTGACGTAGTGCTCCACGTGATGCTATAGCTTCAAGCATGTGAGATGGGGTGTTCAGTCTTCTCGCATGCAACGCTTCTATATTGCAAATATGGGCTTTATTTCTGTTTTTTTTATGTTTCTATCCCCTTGAGTTTGAAAATACTAGAATCTGAAATTCCCCCATCCCCAAGATAGTGTAAGCAGTTTCAGCTCCAAACCTCCTGGAATAATTGCAGCAGTTTTAGTGAAACACTGGAGCACGTTTAGGTTAGGCTGAGGGAGCCTTATCAAGGCTCCGTTGAGCTGTTGGTGATGACGATGCTAAAAGGCCTTGGAACCTCATTGTACTAGGAATGATGCAAGTGCATAGTAAGATTCAGTAGCCCCAATTGCTTATGGGCTTATGGGCTGCGTATGCAAGGCATGGAGGGGAAAAGATTTGTACGAGGTCACCCAGCAACTCACCAGTAGAGATTAAAGTAAAACTTATATTTTCTGAATTGCTGCTCACTACCCTGTCTGCTAAACAGATAACTTCACTGATTGCATGAATGTCTCCAATACTGGAGTAATTAAATGGAGGACTGGCTGGAGAAGTCTGCCCTTTCTCACTTGCTTTATCCAAGACTGATGTAAAAATCAGCTGTTAGAAATGAATGTCTGTATCTGCAGGGAGGAATTTTTCTCTCATCTCCTGTTTATTGGAGATAAGGGGAGCTGGAACTAGGGGTTCCACAAGAGAAGGGGAAATGAATTAAAATGTACTGTTTCCAATGATACCACTGCTGGAGTTTGTCAGTGTGTCGTGATTTGGGACTTGTTTAAACTGCGCTGTCCTTTACAAAGGGTGCTCAACAAAGGAGGGGTTTGATAAAGTGCACTTGCCTCTATTTCTTGGCTGAAGGCTCCAGGAGGTGAGTAGATTTCATTCCCTGGGCTCATTGCAGTGTCTTATCTCCGTTTTAGAGCAAGTTTTGCATTAATCAGGGTATTAACATTTCATAAACTTTTGGAGGAAGCTAAATGTCTTGATTGTCGTTTGCATGTACTGTCCAGTCTCTAACGTTAGTTTTAAATCTTGCTTTATTCTCTGTTGAATGTGAGCGCTTCAATCACTGTTCCTTTTCTTTCTTCTTTGCAGCCTCTGTGAACGTGCTTGTTCAAAACTGCAAGATTTACAATGATGCTAGCTGCGATATCTCTGCCGATGGGCAGCTGCTGGCAGCCTTCATTCCGAGCAGTCAAAGAGGCTTCCCTGATGAGGGAATACTGGCTGTGTATTCTCTGGCACCCCACAACTTGGGCGAGATGCTTTACACAAAGCGATTTGGTAAGCATGCAGCAAGAAGTCAGGGTGAGTGGGAGTGTGGGTGTGAGAAGTTGTCTCAGAACTCAGCCTTCAGTGAGAAATGCAGTAGTCTGAACATCGGTGATCGTAGTAGAAGGAAATATTTTATTGACCTTCCAACCAGCCACAAATATAGTACTGCTGGGGAGGAGCTTGTGGTATGGTCTGGGCATGTAAGATGCTGGTATGGGGGTGCTGCTAAGGGATAGTGTTTTGTTCTTTAAAGAACTTCATTGTCATAGTGGGAGGACATTTGCTGCAAGGAAACATCTCGCAAGATTTGTTCTTGTGCAGGTCTCCTTGTTCTTCTCTACCCCTTATAAGGATGAGCTTTAGTATGCCATACATTATGGGAATGCTGGAAGGGAATGAAGAAGCTCTGAGGATGAGGCATGGGGAGGGATGTCAACCTGCGAGAGAAATAACTCCTCTTCTCTTTATAGGCCCTAATGCCATTTCTGTCAGCCTGTCTCCAATGGGCAGATACGTCATGGTGGGACTGGCTTCCCGACGTATCCTGTTGCACCCTTCCACAGAACACATGGTTGCTCAAGTCTTCAGGCTGCAACAGCCCCACGGTGGAGAAACCTCTATGAGGGTGAGTGCATGTGTATTCTGTTTCTCTGTGTTTTCATCAGTGATTTTGTGTCATTTTGGCTCTAGCATAGTAGGTGGTTGCTGTATAGCAAAGAGGTAGCACGCTCCAGGCCTACTTGAATAATAAACACGTGAAGGAATTTATTACAGAGGTATGCAAACATGGAGGAGAACATAAGTATAACAGAATTGTGAAACTTAACTCTGGTTTCAAATATGATGACAAATATATTCCATGTTGTGTGTGGTAACCTAAGTCTAGATATCACTCATAGTACTTAGCAGGTCTTTTGTACTTCTTAGGGTAATATGCATGTGGCTTGTGGTACTACAGTTGGCTTTGCTGAGGGAGTTTTTCAGCTGAGGGTTCAGGATCATTTCCTAACGTTCCTAAAAGCGGCTAACCTCTAGGAGAGCGGCCACCAGTGGTTTCACGAAGGGTAGGAGCCAGGCTTCACATCATACTCACAGACCGAAGGTGAGGCTTACCATACTTTTGTCAAACAGGCTTTTGTTGGCTATTTATTAATGAGCTTTCTATATATATGTAGGCCTCTTTTGGCAATGGAATTATCTTTCTGTTTTGTGGGAGAACTGAACTGTCACCCATGCTGACTCATTTAGTATGTGAGGAAAAACCTTCATCTTTTTGCAAACTGGTGAATAGAGTTAAGAGAACATGTGTGTCTTGCTTTGTTCATTAGCGGAGCACCACAGCTATTCAGTGGCAATTTGGGATGTTAAAAGCCGTGTCCAGTTGATAATGCACAAAGGCAGTTGAGCGGGCAAAATTAGATAATTTCTAAAGCTGAAATTTGGGCTGGATTCAAGTTTTAGACCATGTATTCAGGTGACTTCTGTTGCAGGAGATGAAAAATAGCCATTCAAACCTTTTCACTTTGGGGGTTAACTTGATCATAGTGGAATTCATTCCAGGAGCAGCTTTTTTTTCCTCTGTCTGTATCTCTCTTCCCCCCCCTCCCCCCTTTTTTTAAAAGTTTTGCTTTTTTGAAAGGCCCTTCTGATTATTATTACTTTTGGCAGAGCTTTCCCAGTGTACAAGGGTCGCACTGAGCCATTCAGCTAGTGGCCCAGCACTGGGCAGAGACTTGTCTCGGGGAGAAATTGCTTGATTCACCTTCAGACTCTATAGTTGCTCTCCAGACTGCTCATGATTCAGAGAGGGTCATCTCAGCTGCATTATTAGATGAGCTGCTTTATCAGCTGATATAAAACTCTTGTTTATGTCATCTGCTCCATGTTATAATGCAAGGGAAAATCAGTGATGAGGATATTCTTTGGTGCACCAATCAGTACTTTTTCAGCCCCGGTTCCGAGCTACCATTCTGGTATGAGCCCCTTAAGGTAAGAGGCAGAAATAAAAGAGTATTTATGAGAAAAGCACAATTTGGTTAGCAGGTGTGGTTGGTGAAAGCTGTGTGGATATGATAAGGTCACTAATTACATGGATTCAGTATCTTGTTAGATCCTTTTAAAAGTCTAGTTTGCCTTGGTACTGTTTCTTTTTTCAGTTATTTTAAGATCCTAGTGAAATACATAGTTTTTACTGCCAGATACGGGAGTATCCCCTCCCACAGTCTTTTTACCATATCATAATAAGTTAAGATCGAGAAGTCCTATTAGCTAAAATCATGTCTCTTCCCATAAAGAGCTATGGTAGAATTCTTTCCTCTCATCCGTTCTTCACGTTCGCTCTAAACTCCAGTTGCTATGGCTTCTATCTAGCCCGTCCTTTTGGAGACGTTTTTTTGTAGCCAGCTAAATCAGTAAGCTGCTGTCTAAATCTTCAATTTATATTTCTTCATCTCCATTTCAAACATATCTTCTTTCCCTATGGTGTGTTATACTCTTCAATTGCTTGTACCCTTGCTCTTAGTCACCATTTAGTGAAGTAATGCTTTGTATTCCCTTAATCTTTTCTTGTAATTCAATCTTCCAGCTTTTGGTTTTTTTCTCTTCTGAATTCTCTCCAAAATACCCTTCTTTTTTTTTTTTTTCCCCTCATTCTGGAATATGTTTGAATGTACGTAATGTGATAAGCATAGTCTTACCAGAAGCCCACAGAGGGTGGTTTTTTCCTGCCTTTTTTTGGACTACAGGGCTTTACTTATGCAGTCGAAAACTGTTGTTTTTTTCTTTTTTTGCTGTTATGGTGCATTGAAAATTTTGTACAATTTTTCCCACTCTTGCTTTTCAGACTTGCTCCACATCACTGCACTCCCGTCTTTCTCATCTGCTGTAGTTCTGGATTATTTTTCTCCAGATGGATTGCATGTATTCTAAAGGTTGCTTTTTTCATCTTTCTTGCACATGTATTTTTAGCTTCCAAAAACCTTTCCCCCACGTTTTCAAATCTATCCAGTCTAGCAGGATTTGCTAACTAATTTGTGGTTTTCCCCTTTCCCACATCATGTTTAAAGATATTAAAAATATCTCATTTCTGACTGCTTTGGACTTTCAACTTTCTGCCTATGTAACAGGGTCACAACTAGACCAGTTTGAATTAATTTGGTCAAAGAGCCTTCCTGTGGAATGATGTTGAGTATTGTTTCAACATTCTGGTGTGGTGTTGGTCATCTTTGCGCAGTCTGTAGGACCAAACTTGGAAAATGAGAGACTGTTAATCTTGTAAATATTATTCTAGCTGTAAAAATTAGTAGATCAACTACAGGTATTTCTTCTGTCTTGAATTTTGCAATAAGACTGTTCCATAAGTTTGTAATACTTTTCAGGACATGCAAAATAAAAATAGAGCTTTAAGTAGGAAACTTTATAATATTCTTAGCACACTGTCTTTGCAGTGGCTGCTGTATTCATATTCAGTTGAGTAAAAACCTGTTTGCAGTTTGGCCAGTATGCGCTAGAAGAAGATTTAGGAAACCTGGCAAAACCGTGTTCTTCAATTTCGAATTTAATGTGCACATTAGAGAGAATCAGAAAGCATCCTTGTTGCCTCTGTGCCAACAGCTTGTAATACAAAGCAATTGTTACTCAACTTCTTAATTAAAAATAAGTTATAGCCATGTTCTGAAGCAATGCTTTGTGGATATTTTAATTTTACATTACTTGCAAAACTCCTAATAGAGAAATGCTACATCAGATTCTATGAAAATTCTTCTAAGTTGTCTCACAATTGTTCCTGCTTTCCCTAATGCCTTTTGATTTGCAGTCGATGAACCGGGAGAGTAGGGCTTGGCGATGTGGCCTGTAAGTCACTGCAAAAGCGTGGCAACCTGCTGAGGAGTGAAATACAGTGATTATTTCTGCTTCCAGTTAAAACGGGAAGACCCTTCCTCCACATCCTTGACTAGCAGTCAGTGGAATGCAGGTTGCTATTCCTCAGAGAGGTTCTTCCATCTTACTGTTGAAATACAGGTTTTGAAGATGCAATTAGTTTTGTTACGTAAAACTCTAATACATTTAATTGCACCTAGAAATCCACTGGCTGCTGGTGTAATTTTCAGAGTTGGAGAGAAATGTTCTCTCCGAGGACTACAGCACTTTTGGATTGTACTAAGGAGCATCTTGGTTATACGAGTGTGCGTTGTCTATATGCATCTTGCTCCTAATATTTCAGCAAGATTGGGTAGAGTTCTGTGGGTCAGGGCTGATGTGATTTGACAATTATGAACTGTGCTCAAGAAATGGAGTAAAAGTAGTGAGTTGTCATCAAACATGGTAGAGCCATGAGCTAGAGGTTCATGCTCTTTCTATTCACTCTCTCAAGATTGATCTCTTTAGCATTTCAGATGGAAACCTGGCTTTGCTAAAGAACAAGTTTGTTTTTCAGGCTGAGGCGTAAAAAGCTCTCTAGTAGTGTTGACTTTTAATAAGAGTGGTATGCATAAGCTTCATTTTTTGGTGTTGGTGTTTGTAGTTTGTTTTTTTTTTTTTTTTTTTTTTTTGGCAAACCTAACTAACATCTCAGGATTTTATCTGTAGCTGAAGAGTACAGGGAAGGAATTGCTTTTAGCGGATCTCTAGCTTGGAGTGGTACAGGTAGCAGTGGTACTGGGAATTGTCTGGAAATATTTGACTTTCAGAAATGGGCAGTTTGGAGAAAGGCCTCCAAATATGGAGTAAGAATAGGGTTTGCAGCCTATTTTGAAAGCATAGGTGGAGCTGGTCTCCAAATAAGGAGGATCTGTTTTCAAGCTGCTTGGGTCTAGGGTGATTTCTGAATTCTGTATGATTCCAAGAGTATAGGGAGGTTAAAGAACTAAGAAGAACAAGAAATTAGAAACTTGGTTGGAGCTGAAGTTTTTTAGAAACGTAGAAGAGTAAGGATCATATTGCCCTGGATCTGTAGCAGTGGATATTAGTGAGCAAGAAGGCCAGAAGGTAGTTTTATTTCTGGCATTCACAAATTCTAATGCCCTTGCAGTGTTTAATGTTTTTCATTTTACCCAGAGGAAGCTAACTCTAAATATCAGAAAAACATAATTACTGTAATACAAATTAAAATAAAACTTGGAAAGGGGCTTTTAAACTGAGGATGCAAAAAGTGAGTTAGGCGATAGAAAAATTCGATTGACATGAAGCTGAAGAGCAAATCATGCAATTTGTGGGGATAAGGTGACTTAACCAAGCCCCGTCTCAAATACTGCATTGTGCTTTGAATTTGGAAGGAAATTCAGGCTGTGGAGATCTGGAATTAACTCTTGACAAGACTACTGGTATTTGGGAAACATCCTGATGAAGTGGTCGGTCAGTAGCCTGGATGGAACAAAATACGTGTACGCTTCCATTGTAAACAGATGGAAAATTCCAAATACTTCAGGAAGAAGGGTCTGAAGCAGAAAGGTACATGGAGTTTTAGCACAGAGCCAAGCTTTTTTCCAGCATATTAACTCTTAACGAGGACAATGCACAGAATATGTGAGAAGATGCACAATTTTATTGAGTGCTGTTGTCTTATGAGCTTCATGCAAGTGTCAGTAGAACGTATGCAGTGTGGTCTGCAAAGGTCACTGCCAGACCTCATTGACTCACTGGATGAGCTGTGAATGCTCTTGCAGCCATAAGCGAAGGGGCTTTAAGCCTGAAAGCAAATGACTGTGCACATTTGCTTCACTGGGGTGCAAGTTAAAGTTTTGTCAGAACCCTTGGTAAAGTGAAAAGAAAATTGATTAGGAGAATATATAGAGATGGCTTACTGTAACATGTTACCTCCAGTGGAAAAGGTCATATGAACTGACATACTTCTGAAAACAAGAGTAGTTTGCAAGAAAGAGAGTACCAACCTCTTGCTGTGTAATTGAAAAAGCATGCTTAGTGGTGTGGTCCCTTGTGCCTCCTTTTAAGAGAGATTTTGACATCTTCAAGTCTACAGGGGGAGCTTCTGACAACTCTGAGGAGAACTGCAAATAATACATTCAATTGCTGCCCAAAGAACTTTTTCACTGTTGGCAGAAGTTGAACCAGGTAGATGTTTCTTAGACTACCAAAAGCCCAAGCAGATTCACAGATCGTGTGTGCTTGTTGATACTAGAAAGAGGGCATGGGAACAGAACCCTTTTCTGACTGATATGGGAAATCCCTCCTTTTAATACGAAGTAGAGCATAATAGTCTGGTTGAGGCCACACAGTTTTATATGCTCTGTGTATCGGCAGATTCTGGCAGGTATCTTTAGAAAAACAGAGCATGTACAAAACCCATGTTGGTAAGCACTGCTTATGTAGGGCGCTGTAAGAAAGAGCTGTATTCAGTATCATTGGAAAATGCAACACTACCTTGGTGTTGCAGATGGCACAAAGATTTGCACAGGTGTGCACATTTGAATACAGATGCAGGAATGGTATGTTGTAAGAGTTACTTAAATTGCTATCTTGACCGATTCACCCGTGTCTGCATGAAAGCTGCTGAGACCGAATTTACAAGAAACTGTAAAAACTTAAAACTCATTGGGATCCCTTCATAAAATACTGTGTTAATATCTCATGTGATGGTTAAACATGGGAGCGGTGTCAGCTTTAGCAAACTGGTGTGAAGAAAAGGCAAATGACATCTGTTCAGGTTGGTTTTACTTCATGGGATGTGAAGCTGAGAGCCAAGACCTTTCGTTTAATATGGGGTGCAGTATTAGGAGTACTGAGCTCTTGCAGTTCAGGTAAGGCCTTGAGCCCATTTGCCCCGCAGTAGCTACTGTTAGCTTTGGTGCGGTTGGGTACGTAGTTTTAACTAAATAGAAAAAATTACGGCAAAGACAGTTCTGCATCTGAGATTTTTTATGTGCAGTCATCTTGCCCAAGTCAGGTGGGAAGGGAACCACGGTGAATTATTACCAGATTTGCACTCAGCTGGCCATGGACTTAGAAGAGGTTTGCAATTTCATGAAGATTTTCTTTTCGGTACTTCTTCCTACCATCTTTCTTGAATTAAATTTAAGCCAACTCTTTCCTCCAGTATTTATTCCTTCCAGACGTGTAGGCAGCTGGATGACAGCCTCTTTTCACCTAGATGAGGGTGCATGTAGCTCTGTCATCAACATATTGTTGACACTTGATCTTGTATGCCATTCTATTGAGGCTCAGCAGACGGAGAGCGGGGTGGAATGGCAGCTGTGCGTGAATCCTTTGCTCTTGTCATTAGATCTTTAACATATTGTAGATTTTGCTGTTACAGTCTCAGCATGACATTTAATGGGGAATTCACGAGTACTGCTTTTGGTTTGCAGTCTGAGTTAAGGGCAAAAATGAAGAAGCTTGTCATTCCTTTTGCCATAGAAATGACCATATTTTTATTAGATTGTTCCAGCATTGAGAGCTGTCGGTGATTTTTGCAAGAGATAGCAATAGCTGGGGGCGCAGTCCTGTTTGCACAGTTCAATTCACTTGTGCATCTGCACTGAATATATACATATCTATATTCTGTCACGCTAACACCCCCTTTGGCATTCTTGTTTCTCTCCTTTCATCTGTTCCAACCACACGCACGCACAATTGAAAGGACGATTGTTTTGTTTGGCAATTTCTTGCTTACTCAGCCCTAGGTTTCAGATCCGGGCTTGGACCAGTCCCCTAAAGGGCTTTTTGGAGGTATTAGCCTGGTTTTGCAGCCTTTGGGAGACGGGTAGTAAATTAATGAGCCACTTCACTGCAAATGTGTTGTTTTCCTGAGTGAGAGCTTTGTTACCTGAGATGATCCATTTCTTCATAAGACCTAGTTCTTGTTAATGTTTTAAAGTTTCCCACTAGTTATTTTAAAGCTCTTTCTCATGTAGTAGTTGCATGGCAGGCTTGTGAGATGAAGGATCAGCTGAGAATGCCCAGAGCTAGCCTAAAGAATTAGGTGTGCTGTAATGAGACTTCTCCTGATTTGAAAGATCAGCAGTAAATTATGTGATCAAGTATGGTCAGGAAGAACCAACAATGTTTTACCTTTGCATAAAATTTCTCAGTCCACCCAACAGAAACTTCTGGTGCTGTCCTGTTTTAGGAATTAAATCAAGTATCGTCGGTTAAGGTGTCAGTTGTTGCTGAAAATTAAGGGTTAGTTCTCATTTAAATCACTGTGCCTCAGAAAGCAAAGCTAGGATTTTCTGCACTGGCAACAGGTGGGCAGAAAGAGGTTTGTTGTATTGGTAAAGACTGAAGAAGAATTTCATACATGATGCTATTCCATCTGGGAAGATAAATGGGGTTGAGAGAAATTTTATTTGTGCAGAGCATTGGATGATAAGATCCATTTGAGGATAAGACTGACAAATCAAAAAAGATAAGTGCATTATTTTTTGCTTCTTCCACTTTACCAAAGAAGATGTAATGGAAAGACGTGTGTGTTGTTGGCAGGAATCAGCTGTGGGGGAGGGGTTGAGAGCAGCATAGACCAACCTGCCTAATAAGAAGAGACTGCGCCCAAAAAAGCAATTTTTTGTCCCTGTCCGATCACGGGAAATGCATGCCTCTTTCTTTGCATCTGTGTATAGATACAGAAAGAAGATTCCTTCCAAACAAAGGGGAGACTTGCCTTGTTTCAAAACACTGATGTACATTCTCTTATGAATAAATGTATTGAGCCATCGGTCGATTATCCCAAGGAGTGTTTGTTTTGCTTTGCATTCAAGGCCCTCCGCTTTAGACAAGCTAGACTTGGATTCTGCTGCAGAGGGCTCTGGGGTTTGTGGCAGTGCAAGGCATAAGCCTGAATTTCAGCAGCTTTTGTGAAATTCCTAAATAGAAGGCAGAGGAAAGAATGTAATCTAAGCAAAAAAGGGATAGTGTTATTTATTAAGGAGATCAGGTTCGGACGTCTTATTACGCTTCTGGACCTTAAAAAGCCACGGACTTGTTTAAATTAATTAGCAGCATTATAGAAGGCAGTGATGCAGGTAGCTCCTGGCAGCTAAACAAAGGACATACAGTGCTTTCAGTAGAGTGGTAGATGCTTCGTAGCAACTTATCCGATATCCTGGTGTCAGAGGTGAACTAGTTAACACATTAACATTAAAAAACAAACAAACAAACAAACAAACCCAAACAAGGTGAGATCTTTCACTGGCAACACCCTATTGGGATAAGTAAGGCAAAAAAAAAAGATAATTAATTTATTTAGGGGCTGTTAAGTCTCAGTAAGGTGCTTGCAATCAAAAAAGACGAAGTGAAACTTCTGAAGCTTCAAGGTCTTGTTCAAGGTCAGATTGTGGAGCAGAAGATGAAGGGCAGCTGGGGAAGTGCAAAATGCGTGCAGCCCCAGTTGGACTGCTGTTGGTTTTGCTCTGCTTACGCCTTCATCCTGTCGCTGCACCTCATCTACTGCTCTGCAAATGCAAGCGCACTTTGTAGTTTTCTGCATTTTTTTGAATGCTCTTTGGGTAGTTTCGTACTGTACGTAGGCTTTGCTTTGAGGCGTGCTTTCAGTGAACTTAATATTGTGGATCGGCTGTGCTTTTAGGGCTGCATCTGTATTACCTTGTTCATGTAGCTTAGTTTGTTAAAGTGTATTACAAAAATGAGGTGCCTGCACTGGCCAGAAGCTCTAGTATAGCTGCAATTCCATTGGCAAAGCTGTGCAGCCTCCACAATTACTTTGGTGGTATGACTTGTATCCGTATGAAGAGCGCTTTGTTTACCACCATAAACTTTATGGTCTGTGCTGGCACAAGATATAAATGTTGGCTGCCGGTACAGCTATACCCATCCAGCAGAGATCAACACTCCTTTCTGAAGCACTTGTCTCTGTAACCCAGGTCAGAGTGGTCATGAAGCTGTGGGTTTTACCAGTCCTCCCAGTAGGAGGTTTCTATTGGGTTTAGCACATTAGATGTTTCTCTTCCTGTGTGTTTTCACGGTCAGTCAGCCACCGGTGATAGCATCGATTCAGTTGAAAATTAAGAATTAAAATTTAGGCTGGTGCCTGATAAACCCACCTGATCTGCTCCAGCCTTTCCTCTCCCTTTACCGGTCAGGATGGAGCTTCACGGGTGACAAGATTTCCCCAGGTACCCAAGAGAGCAGCTGCACCCCGTCCCCCCCCAGTCTTTATCGAGGCTGATCTAACAGCCCGGTTGCCTGCTTGGGCTAAGCAAAGGTAATGGCTTGAAATTTATTGGCATCTTGGAAGGCGATGCATCTAGTCGAGAGCAGGAATGTCTCTATTGAATTTAAAAAGATAAAAAGCAAGAGTTCCTGCTGAGTTTCCCTACCCGCTTCTGCCAACTTTCTCTTCTCCTCCAGCTTCAAAACGTGTTTTTTCTTTCTTGAGTGCCAGAGAGGAGAAGAAAGGTCCCACTCTGCCAAACAAGTAGCGTTCAGCACTCCTCTGCCTTCCGTGGCTCTCCTTAGAGGTGGGAAGCCCTAAGCGAAGCGACGGCTGCGCGGATGACGTGCTGCCTCCGCGTCGGCCGGGCGCGGTGCCGCTGGGGCCGGGCGAGCGGTGCAGCACCCTTGCCAGCTGGCAGCAGTGGCACAGGCTTGGGGCAGCCTGCTGCTGCTCTGGTGACTGACGGGATCCTGGCGATTGCCCTGTCCAGCTTTTTAACGTTGGCACACCCCAGAAATGGAAGGGAAAGGTGGAATTTGAAGAGCGTTATTAAATAGCAGCAGCTTCCCTGGGACAGAGCGGGAGGGGAAGAGGGAAGCACTAGGTCAATAACTAGGGCTTTGCAGAGCAGAGGCTTTTAGCAAAAAGTTTTCTTACCCCTCCAGGGCAGGTACAAATTAACTGTCCAGCTCAGTGCTTTTGTGTTGTGCCCTGGGCCCTCTTCTTCCCAAGTAAGTTTGACGGTGAGGAAGAGATCTTGCTGACATCCCCTACAGCAGCTTGACGGTGAGGAAGAGATCATTGGAAAAGATTCCTTGAGGCTGTTGATTGTCGCACAGCCTCTCCTGGCTCTCTGCCACGAGTAAATATTTAGTTTAATACCTAAGTGGTGGCTGTGACAGGTGCTGCAGTTCTGATGTGCCAGCACTGACAAGTTGGAGGGGGAGCAGCAGCCAGTGGACTCGAGGCGGCCTTTGCACTCCACATGCAGCTTGTTTGCTGAACACTTTGAGGGGCTATTTTTTTTTTTGCTTTGCCTCGTGCCTTACAGCCCTGTTTTCTCTGAGCCATCTTCTCCCCTGCTGAATTCAACGTTGAAGAAGTGGCTGTGAAGTGATGAAATGAGCTTTAGGGAGCGCAGTAGATGATGTACGTGCCCACTCCTGTTCGAGGAGAATGGAGAAGGCACACCAAAGAGATAAGTAGTTGCTTTTAGTGCGGCCTTTGAAAATAGAGAAGTGCAGACATAAATTACTCAACCAAATCTTTCCCTGCACTTCATGGTTACAGGGACGTAGAATGGAAGCAACCGGCTGTTTCTTTAGTGAGTATTGCTTTCCCTTTGTATGAGAGTTGCCTTTTGTGTGGCAGCTTAGCTACCTAGACAGTTTTCATATTTCTAGAGGAAGACTTTTTATCTTGCTGACATCCCCTGAACTCAGAGGAGAGATGAGGTCCCTGAAATGACAGAATACTTCTGGAATCTCCTGTGAAGTGTGGGGAGATCACCGGAGACAGGGTTTTCTACAAACGTAAGCACAGGTCAAGCAACTGTTCTGTGTAATCCATGCTGGGTTGTGTGGCCCTAAAGGGAAGGGGTAGGACCTTTCTTGCCTACTGAAATGACATTTATGTCTTTATGTTGTTGCCAAGAAGAGAACAGCTTGCTATATTTACATTGCCTGTTTGGGCTTAAGCTTCCATAGGGATGTTCTGAAGCTCCCACTCCTCAGACTTCACAGTGTTTATAGTTAGAGCAACATACCGTTCAAAACTCTGTTTCAGAACAGCATCTGGAAGCAAATGCAAATGCCAACTTCATAAAATGCGGAGTCGCCACATCTAATGGCGTGGCTGTGTATTATTGAATTAGTAGTGTAGTGATGCTAAGAGCAAGTTTGACATTGGTTATGGTGAAGAGCCTGGAAGCTTTCTGTGACTCCTGGCAGTGATTATGGGCTGAGAAAATGTGATGCAATATGGTATCTGTCCTAAATGGAAATGCCACCCTATTAAAAATAAACTTTCTGGAGGCTGTGGTAGAGTTTGGTGGACACCTTAAAGATTAGTGGACTTTTACAACAGTAGTTCTAAACTGGTTCCTGAACCCTTAGCAATCAACGTGGCTGTTACACATGGCCTGCAACTAGCCTAATGAAAGGGAACTGGTGAATTATCAACTTTATGCATTTGTATTGCTAGTTTTAAGAGTGTTTGAGGGTTGGCAGCAATCTCTTGACCTAGAAGCTAGAGAATTGTGTTAGTGTGGGATTCCTTTAATAACCTGAATATTATTCCTTGAAGTCCAGAACTACAAAGCACGGACAATCCCACTGGCAAAGAGGTGTGGTTGCTCTGTGGTATGTTTTCAGGTTGAAATATCTCAGTAACTTTTTATAAGATTTAGCAATGGAAACAAAAAGACAAAAAAAAAAAAAATTCTGAAAGGAATTAGCTGTGATCTATGGAGAATAATGCTTCCCGGCAGGCTTCTGACCTTCTTTGAAGAGAGGGACCTGCTGATGTTGAAGGAACTTTAATTTTTTTTCCCCACTCTGTGGATAGAGTAGGGGGTCTTGCTAATGGATGCAATTGCAACAGCCAGTCTGTATGACTGCATCAGATTGATTAGCTGGGTTCTGGTTACTGCTGCGAGTGGTGATTATGCCAGTACAGCTGCTTTCTCTTTTTATGTACTAATTACCACACGCACAGATGTCATCACCCTTAACACTGCATGGAGTTGTCCCATTAGCGTGGGAGTGGGAAGCAGCAGGGGAGGGGAGCTCTTCGGCGTGACAAGCTGTTATAGAAGTGAATGGAGTGGAGTGATGAAGCAACTATTCTTACGCAGAAATTTTAAGCCATCTTGTCTTTGAGATTCTGCCCTCAGCCAACATTTTTGCAAGTTGTCAGAACCAGACCCGTGTCCTCGGGCAGCACTTTCCATGGGGTGCTATTTACTGCAAAGCACCTGGACGCTGAGCTGTAGCTAGCAGATCTCCCCACTTGGCTTGGCTGGTTGCGGAGACTGTGGGACAACGGCTCTGCGAACTGACCTGCCGGTGCCGGAGAGCTTGCGGCTCGCCCAGGGAGGCAGCTTCTCCAGCTGTGATACCTTGCACAGCCATTCTCAGGAGAAGAGAAACTGTTTGTTTCTGACTTGCCAAAGAAGGATATGATGGAAAACCCTTGCAGTTCTTGAGAATTTGGAATGCTCATTTTATGAATTTATGCTCCTAGCTCTGGCGGACCCCTCCCTTTCCCCTCCTTCCTCCTCCTCCTCAAAATCCAGTCTCCCCATCTCAGAGTGCACCGTAATCTCCATGGTAACAGGTGTTACCATCGTACATCTGATTATTTTTTTTTTTTCCCCCTCTCCTTTTTCTCCCCCTGCCCCCCCCGCCCCCCCCAGCAAGCAAGAGATGGGTAAGAGCTAGCTAAACCCCTAAGGACCTGTTCCTTCCATCCAAACACCGTGCTTCTCTGAATACTGCTGAGTGATAGCCAGGGCAAAGAGTGACCAGCTTCTGTCATAGAGAGAAATCCTTAAGGACATTTTCTCCTCTAATGTGGCCTCCTCAGAGGAGAGGTTAAATGTGTTAGTGATGATGGGAAATACTGTAGCTATCATTTTGGCTTTTGACTTTTTTTTGCGTTACGATGGTCAAGATGAAGGTTCTAGGTACTAGCTATAGGAGGGCATACAGTTAACTGGTCTCTGGCTCAGACTTCTCAAGTTAAATTGTCGACCAGACAAGATGTAGGGTGGGCAGTAGAGCTACGGAGAAAAACAGGTACGTAAGCTGTCGTCCTGAGCCCCAGTTTATTATGCTAGCTGATGAGTCCCACCCTAATGAATTCTAATTATTACTTCAGGCCACCTCAGCAGTGCAGTAGTGGTTGATCTGCATTCCCATCTACCTTTATCCTGTTGTTCCAGCACATCCTCATTCCCTTCCCTGCTTCCTGGTCCAGCACCATCCCCTTTTCTGAGGAGTCTGGAAGAAAGGTTTTGTGATAGATGGGTGGTTGCCCACCAGAAAATCTAATGACCACATATCTTTCGCTTGGGACTTATCCCATTGAAAATCTAGATTCAAAGTCTGTTACCTGCAGTGATTACAGGTTTAAATCCTGGGTAAATTTCTGCAGAAATTCTGTTAATGGTTTGGACTTGTAAATGCAGTCTTCTGGCCTACCCTTCTGAAGCCATGACGGAACGTGCTCTGATGGCCCAGTCCACTGAAGCAGCTTGTCCCTGTCTATTCCTGGTAGCCAAACAGGCTCATTACCCCTCTTTCCACTTCCCGTGCCTTTGTTTTTATGATCTACATGTGTCATATTTTCTGGCTAAATGGAATGTTGTCAGTATACCCAGTTCTTGCTGCTGGATGGCAGGGTGCAGGAAAGCATTGTGCTGTACAAGACATTAGCTTCTTGGAGTAGAAGGAGGATGTCTGCGTAGGTATAATCTGTTCCGCTTCATTGTTCTTGCTTTTCAAGCTCATACGCTTCAGAAACCAAGCTAGTGCAGACGAGGAAGCAGGGGTTTTGTTCACCTACATTAATGCAGCATTTGGGAAGGACTGGCTTGCAGCCGTGCTAACTGCCTGCAGTCTTAGCAGCTCTTCAGCTTCTTACCTTACTGTAGGTAAAATGGATGGTGTTGGAAGGGGACCCGAACTGAGGGATTTGTTACTTGCGTACTTGTGTTATTCTCATAATCGCTGGATTTTGATTTTCCTTTGTGCGCTGTGGATGTGGGGGTTGGTCAAACTCTGAAACATTTTCAGGAGGCTGTTTAAATGTTTAAGAAAGGAAAGAATTGTATATTATTTTTGCATAAAGTTTGGTTTGCTTAATAGAAACAATAAACTTTTGATGCTGAAAGCCCATGTACTTGCCAGTTTCCTGTTCCACCCTAGTGAGTTAAGATGAGAGGTGAAGGCCAGAAGGGTCCCGGTTGTCCTGCTGTCTAATGACTATAACACTTATCCCCATCACTTTGTTTAATTAGTTTGAATAGAAGGACTGTGCAGCCCACTGAGCGACATGCAGATTCTCCTGGGGTCAGAATTTCTTCTGCTCCGCCGCTGTGTGCCAGTCAGTCTATTAAACACTTAGGGGCACACGTATCCGCGTTTCTAGCAGCTGCTTGCTCTCGCTGCTGGATTAGTCGTTTCTTGCAACATCCTATAAAGTGACATGTCTCCTTGGCCAGCTGCGCCGCGGCAGGGAGATTGAACATTTGTTTGAGCCTCCGTGGCTCTCCTGCCTTGTATTGTCCCGTCAAGTAACCTCCTGTTATTGTTTCAGAGAGTTTTCAACGTTCTGTACCCGATGCCTGCCGACCAGAGAAGACATGTCAGCATAAACTCCGCTCGCTGGCTGCCTGAGCCAGGCCTGGGACTGGCATACGGCACCAACAAAGGGGACCTGGTGATTTGCCGACCAGAGTAAGTGATTGCTTTTCATGGAGTTATAACTGCTTTGGCCGTTCTGTTCTAGGGCAGTGGGGATAAGATGGCTTTTCACTGCCTGGGGCATTGTGGGTGAGGGACCCAAAAAACCCAACTCCTATTTGGACTGCCACAGTGTTTACCCAAGTCTCTTACCATCAGTGTTTGTTTTGCTGATTGTAAACTTCTGAGGCTGTTTGAAGTGCATCTCATTAGCTCATTTTATTTCCCATGTCTTTCTAGGCTTTCTGGATCCTTTGTTTCACGTATGCCTAGTGCAGTGTCTTTCAGTCTCTCTGGATTTACGGATTTCTAAAACTTTCCAATGAGAACAGTAAATTTGAGCTGTTAGTGATATGCTTGCTTTCATGGACCCGTTGGAGTTCATCAGCCAGGTTGAAAGCTGCTAATCTAGACTTACCAAATACTTAGAGTATTCAAGCATGAGATTCTGAACTGCCAAGATTTTTGTCATGATTATGAGCAAGCCAGTGAATTGTTTTGGTCCTCACCTGAAAGCCCAATGATGTCACGTGTAGACTTTAGCTCTCTTTTATTTATACAGTGCCATGAAGGGTGTAACTGTCCCTTTGTAAACTTGCAATTAAACACAAGCTAATCTAGGTGTGGTGTGACACAGATGATGACTGCGCGTCTGAGCAGTGAAACGCTTTCAGTGTTCTTGGGGAGTCTTTGCACCGTACTTTGTTGAGACCCTTTTCTCAATTGTGTTGTGCAAGTGCTTTTGGAGCAGTGTTTCTTTTGTGCTGCAGGAACACTTCAGGGATTTCTCTGCTTCCGTTATTTTCTGGTACTAAACTACCTTGGTATTCTTTTGGGTTATGCTTCACATGTTGAAGTTCCTTGTAACTTAAAAGCTGGCAGCTAGAAACTTACAGCACTGCTGGTGATCTTACCACATGCATGTGGGCTCCATCTGTTGTGCATGAGATCAGGCATGTGGTGCTTGAGGAGAGTCATATGGTCAGTGTAGAACCACTCTCTTAAATCAGAATAAATATATACAGTTGTAATAGTGACTAATTCAGTATAGCCTTCTGGTGAAATCTGTGGTTGGAATTCAGATTGGACCAATTTCAGTAGTACCGAATGCCAGCGTTCTTCAAACAGCCCTCTTGTTCTCTTGAACATAATCTTTCATCAAGGCCTTATTTATACATGAAGTTCTACAAGATATTATTATGGAATAAGCTATAATCACTCTCTTCCAGGATAAGTGGCTTTCAAGAATAGTGGCTGTACTTTCTAAGCAGAAGAATTATTCAGGAATAATGGCTCTCTTCTCAAACTCTAGAGAGTTATTCTAAGTTATTTTCAGGATAGAGAAGTGATAAGATCTAGTCTACTGACTATGGCTCATGAGATGAACTTGGAAAGAACCCAGGGAAGTGAACTCTCCCTGAGGGTGGATGCTTTGATTGAATGCTGCAGAATCGAGCTTGGTCTGGCTGTCCTAGCTTGCCACACCCCACCTTAGGTATCCATTCTGGTACTTGCGGTAGCCCCAAGCTAAGTGGCGTGTCTCTTATTGGCACCTCGCTAATTAAAGACACAACAGGAATACTTTCATGGTATGTTATGGAAGCACTGTCGGTCCTTCTGCAGCATCTCTGTGAAACCTTCTTAGCTCACCGTGTTGCTAGGGCACTCTTCTATCTCCTTACTCCTATCCCAGCAACAATCATGCACAATTCCAACAAAAATGAACGTGAAACAAGGTGGCTGTAGAGGTGGGAGATTTATTGGTGGTTTGTCAGAAATGCTTCAACAGGTTTCCTGCTGGTGAATTGGAGTAACTGATGCATCTGGTGACTATTGCAGTCCTCACATTGACTGGTGGGTTCTTTTTGGAGCAGGACACCTCATATGTTCTATTCTTAACTGCACCATTTTATAGACCAACAATAGCCAGAGTGACTTAAAAACCTCTGCGTGAAGGTGTAGATATTCACGGAGCTGCATAATTTGCATTGAGCCTCTAACATCAGAACACACGAATGAGTGAGGCTCTATCAGTAGAAGTGGCTTGCGGCTGTGATGTCTGTCCCAAATCTACTTGGAAGATCCTCAGAGAAAGGAAAAATCGCAACATGTAGATGCCATCTCAGTAGTTCTTGGCTTAATAGACTTGGTTTGAGGTTGGCATATCTGTTGACTTTAACTTAAGAAGTGAGGGAGAAAGATGAAAAATATTTGTATTGTTTCCATTCAGAGTAATACAGAGGAAGAGAAATATTAAAGAAAGGATTCGGCAATTGATAGAGTACTATATGGGGGATAGCCTAGCAAACAGCAGGGATCAAGAAAACACTGTACTGCTGAAAACACCCCCACTGTTCTAATTTGGCAAAGAAAACTGGTCAGTAGCAAACAACTGAGATGGTTGTAATTCCCTGGGTCTTTATTCCCATGTACAAAGGAAGCATTTGAAACCAAGTACTACAGAGATCACATAAACAGGTTGGAATAGCAGCTGTGCCTCAAATACAGGATTTGAAAAGCATGTGCTTAGGGAAAATGAGATGAGTAGACTGGAAGTACAAGCTGACCAAAAAAAAAGGCGTAACTTGAAGCTTCATGGGCTCATAATGAGAGACTATGCAAGTAGTCCTTCCAGAGTTCTAAACAGTAATTAAAATCAAACGTTTTGGGCTATGTTGCTAAGTTGGGGTAGCACTGATGGCAGTTTTTCTTGCAAGTGGAAATGGGGAAGGTTATGTTGGCAATCCATAATGTGAACTCAGTGCACAGATTTATGGGGTATGTTTTGAAGGGAAGGAAAATTAAAACCATGGAAGGTGGGATCCAGTGCATTGTGATTTGACTAAGGTGGAGTGTAGCAGGTTGGATACCTGTCCTTGAGAATTTGCTGTATTTATTTTTAATTAAAGAGTCAACTAAGGACTTGCTCCAGGTCTAATACCTCTGCGTTTTAGTAAGGCAGTTCCCATGTTGGCACTACAGTAAATCTAGTTAGTTTGTAAAGAATTAGGATTAGAACAAGATCTGGTAAAAAGGAGGGGAAGACCTGGCTAAAGGAAAGAATACAACATGATTGAGAGCTGGACTCTGTTACAAAAGAGGTCATTGATGGACTTCTTTAAGAACCTGTTCTGGGGCTGGTTATTAATACTGTTTACACTAATGCCTTGTAAGGGTGCGCTGAATAAATTTGCAGAGGATGTGACATTAGCCTTGTCATTGAAGAGAAAGATCAGAGTATTGCACAAGAACTGGATTGCCTTGAAAGAGACTGGAGCTATAGAAATGAGATAGAATTTAATAGTACAAAGTGCACTTAGTGACTAATAACACTGAGCTCAGTAGTTAAAATGACAGAGGAGGAGAAAGACTTGAGGTTTTAGTTGATCGTAGGTGATTGAGCCATCAATACATGAGGCTGTAAAAACAACAACTTTATTTCTAGGATGAGACACAAGATGCTTTACAGCAGAGAAAGCAAAAGGTTACTGTCACTGTAGAAGGAGCTAGATACATAAGCTGGAACAGTTTAAAATTCGCATATCTGTGTTCAGAACTGCTTTTGAACTGGTACAGTAGTTTGAGAAGAGCTGCTGGAGTCAGTGGAGCATTTTTATCTAAGAAAACCTGCAGCTTGGGGTCTTTAGCAGTGCTAAAAAGGAGGGCTAAGGAGGGGGTTATATAGCCTTCCATAAATCTCCAGGAAAGGAGAACTATTTAAAATTATGTAATTTTTTATTAGAGAACAAAGAGGCGTAAATTGACTATGACTAGGTTGTGGCCGCAAACTAGAGAAAGGTGGCTAACCCCCGATTTCTGCAATAGCCTGTACGTCGGTTGGGTGGATGCAAAAGGCTTAGCTGTTTGGAGATGCAGCTTGACTGGCTTGCAGAGACAGGGGTGACTCGAATACTCGTGACTGCGGGGGGAACTGCTGAGCCGTGAGGCACTTTTTCGGTGTTTTGAACCCAAGGTCCATGTCTAAACAGGTGTTGACAAGTTGACTCTCAGAGCTGTTGTGCTGTCGGGAGGTGAGGTGGTGACAGCAGTGGTCATCCACACTTGGAAATGCACCTAATGGGCCTGAAAGAAGCCTGTAAGAGTCTGTAATTCATGAGCCAGTACAGTAGCTATGAGGATAGAGTAAGTGTTTTTATTAGCCAAAGATATAACCCCTAGCAAGGTTGCGTTCTGGTGAGTAAAGGAAAGAAAGGACATTGTGTACCCGCTTCCTTAGATTGCAGGGTGACACCCAGCTTACTAAACTGTGATATTGAAAAGTACCAATTTGTTTGCTCTGCTTTTTATGTGATTAAACTGGAAGAAACTTTTAACGTCAGGTCAGGAAAGTTCCTCCTTTCCCAAACACTCAAAGGCTGACCAACTTATGTTGTTTACTAATACGTTAGTTTGAACATGCAGTATTAGATACAGACTTGTATTGAAAACCCAGAGATCCCAATTGGCAGTGAATGAATACTAATCTGAATAAGGATAACAAATAGCAAAGGTGGTGGAGCTGGTGTTCAGCAGTGTTTGCTTGTCCTTCATATGTTCTTTTCTTTTGCTTGTTTAGCTGCTGGTTTCACTTGCTTGCAAATAAACAAACTATCCATCTTAGAGCAGGTCTCTATGACCTGTTTAAAACTTTGTCTACTTTTCCTGCTGAATTACTGTCCTTTTGAGGAATGGTCTGTGTGAAAGAACCCAGGGGACTGGGTTCCTGTGGGACAGGAATCCAGCTTTTGGAAACAACTTCCTCTGTAAGTGTCCAACAGGACAAGCAATTTACTTTTCACGAGTCTGATCTTTCATTTTTGTTTGAAAAAATCATCAGCCACCATGTGGGAGGAGTCTGTGGGGGAAGGTTCATGGAAGTGGCCATTGGGGACAGAGCGCAAAGTGCAGCAAGCTGATGTGAAGAAAGGCATCTGCAAGTCCTGAAGATGCATAGAGTAATGAATGGAATTGAGTAGATCATAGGCAGTGTAAGTGTCTTCGGGGGGTGCTTCATGCTTGTCTTGTTGCTTGTTAACCAACTGCAGTGTGACAGGCTGGAGCTAGGGTACTCAGGTCGGTGGTTCACAGGTGAGTCCTGCTGATAAGAGAGTTTTGGCCCACAGATGTGGATTGGAAACAGGTTGCAGTCTGTATGAGGTTGTGACAACCTCTTCCTTTTTTGAGGGTCCTGTAGTTCACTCTTGTCATGGTTCAGTGTGTAGATGGTTGCCAACTGATGGACTGGCATACATATTAGATCATGAATCTGCTATCTGCTTGCACATGGCTGCACATTACCACGTGGTGGTCTGTGCTTTCTGAATGCAAGATGAGTTTATGTTCAGTCCAGAAGTGTGGTATTGAAAGGCTCCGAGGCTGCCACGTTTTAAAGGGTGGGCACCATTGAGCTACATCAAGACACTAAATTAATGATACTAATGCTCATTGGGAGAGCTGTGCCACGTGAAAACAGGAATCCCTCTCGGCACACCACTTGAGGTAGCGTACTCCACTTAGCAAATGAAGTGAAGTAGCGTGTACTACTCCCTGTGGCTGGAGGTCTGTCACAGGAGGTGGTACAGAGCAGCGTGAATTCCCCCCACCCCTCTGCTATCCTGCTGCCCGCTGACTTTTCTGTGTGGCTGCTAGTGCTTTTTTAGCCTCCCCTTTAGTGCTTCTCCCCCACCACATGCTGCCTGACATCCTTTGTAACTGTGCCCAGTGCTAATGCTCGCTAAAGTTTTGTACATCTCTCTTGGCTCTGCGTAGTTCAAGGTTTGATTCAGTTCCCGAATCTTTGGTTTTTGCAGCACGGGATGAAATCCACAGTGTCTTGTACAGTAGAAACACCTCTACTGAATTAAAAAGGAACTTGTTTTTTAGTGCTCATAACCTTTCCTATTGTGTCACATCCTAACTAGAGCTTTCCCATGCAGAAACACCCCTGGTGGGGTTTCTCAAACATTAATTGTCTCGTAAAACACCAACAGGTGAGACTGAAAGTGAGGAGGAGCAGACTGCATGCTGCTTATTGCCCTTTGCTGGCTTCTCGTGTGGAGGACTGCCGTGGGAGAAGGGCAGGGGGTCCACATATCAGTTCTTCCTCATTTCATCTTGAGTGCCCCCCCATGCTCAGGAGGAGGTTCTGGAAGGACTCAGTGCTCACATGCTTTTGAAAATACTCATCCAAAAACCTCAGTGTTATGAAAAAACTTTCAAAGCCAAGCACTCAAAGCACCTTGTCTAGGGCTAGCTATGTAGTGCGGGCATCCACAAGAGAGGAAGGATTTCTTTAGCAGGCAGAGCCTCTGGTAATGGAGTTAAAATACCCCCTGAACATGTATCTGGTTCAGAGGCAGCATCCCTTGGAATTCTGTCGTTGGGAAGTAGGTGTGAAGAGTCTCAAATTGATTCAGTGCTATGCAGTGTGCATATTTTAATTCTTTGTGGCGAGATCTGCCTCTAACATGAAAATATTCTAGGAAAATTCTCTTTGTGATAAATTCCTATGCTTTGCAGAGGATCATTGCAATTGTCTGTCTGTGCCAATCCAGTGTTTTTTTTTTTCCCTTCGGAGAATTGCGTAGCCTCTCAAGTAGTAATGGGGACAATGTGTCTGCATCTAGTTATCAGCGCTGGTAAAGAGATGGTGATCTCTCCAGCTGCCTGGCGCGTCTCTCTGCCTCTCATGTCTCTCTGCTGGCTGGCTCCATTTGTCAGGCTCTTCAGCCTCTAGCAATGATGCTTCTCAGCAGCATTAAGCCCTGGTGCATTGTTTGCCTTTTAAGAATAGCTTCTGGAGGATGGAGTAAACAAAGAGGCAGAAGGAGGAGCTGTCTTCCTCCGTTTGTAACCGAGGGATGTTAGCAACCCTGCACAGGGAATGTTTTCACAACTGTTAACTGGGGCGGCTGGAGATACTGGTTATATCTGAGTCCTCCCTGCAAATGGCTTTTGAAAGGCAGCATCTGCACAGTGGCCTTTGACCATGGCCGAGTAGGTTAATGCATGTCCTGGACTTTTGCTGCCTGTTAACCACAAGATACATTGAATTTTCTAAATGAGGGTAAAAGATGATTTTGATTGATAAAAGGACTGAAAAGGGGGGGAAGATGGCCAATTTTGCACTAAAGATGCGTCCTGAAAGCTGGTATTTGGATTTTGTTATTCATGCATTTAAGAAAAAACTGAAATGAATTATTTCCAAATTGTGCAGGGAAGCCTAGGTATCCTGAGTGCCAAGAGGCTCAGTCATTGCAGATGCAAGAAAAGTAGAGTGGTAATATGGAGGCTTGAAACAGTATCTCCATTCTGATATTGTTTTTTATTCCATTTCTATTTCCGTTTCTGCATGTGAATTTCATATCCAGGATGAATGATGGCATTAGGTGGAAGATGCCCTCATAAAATTCCACTTAATATGTCTATGAATCCTAGAGATGAATGTTGAGAGCTGCTTTAAGTCTTCAGCTATTAGCAAGTTCATTTCCCTCACCCAATTCTTCAAGATAACACTGAAGCACTGACTAGTTAGTGACATTTATTTTCCACCTTGAGAAAGGCTACTTGGTACAGAGCTCAGAGTTAAAGAAACTTAACCTGCTACTTACCAGTTTGTGTACTATGTCACTGGGCTTCTGCAGGTCCTTACTGGTTCTCAGATTGGGTAGCAATCTTTCTAAGAGCATGGCCACATACTCGGAACAGTTACCAAATGCTTCACTTACATCTATTCAGATCACACCTGATGCCTTTTCTTCCTTTACTTTTTTCTAATTCTATCTACAAAAGCAATTAAATTTCATGCAAGCAATTATTTGACTTACTGCCTACTGCATGTGGCTCACTCGTTTCATTGTTTTCATATATCTTCTTTTTTCTCTTTGTTATATTACTGTCTTTAAGGATAAAAGTTACGCTTAGGAGAGAGTAATTGTCAATTTAAGTATGGCTTTCTTTTTGAAGAATGCTGCTAAGTTGGCTTTTTTGGCCTTTTGTCACTTCCTCAGTTTTTTGTAACATACTAACTTTTTTGAGCCATTCACAGCTGATTTTTAACTTTTTTAAAAATTTTTTTTAATGAGTGCAACTAGCTGCTATGTCTGGCTTCTTTTCTTACTCCCTAATTGCATAAGTACCCTTGGATATTTTTTAAGTGGAGACTTCAGAGAGAAAATTCAGTATCTCGTCCACTTTGAGTCATCATTGATTTTTGTCCTTAGCCTCACTGATGAATAGACCTTTTTTCATTCTAGTACCATTTTCCTCATGTTTATTTTCAGAATGTCTTTTCCCTCTTTGGCAGCACCAGTCCATCCTGCTTTCTTATAACCTTTCTTTTCTCTGCAGGTCTATACTAGACCTTCCTTGTTCGATTGTTTACTGCCTTGGCTTTCCAATAAGATCATCTTTAATTTTGCAGTCTTTGATCCAGTTTATTTGTGGAGTTTTATTTGTTGTCCCTTATGCCTCTGTTTTCTAGCAGGACTGTAGTGAATCCAGCTAGCAAATAAAAAGCCAACTTTTTCTTCATTTTCTTTCCCTTTTTTAAATCCTCAAGCTATCTGGTGCTGTAAATGGTCTCAATACAATGTCTACAAACTGTGAGTAATTGGAGTAATAATTGTGGATTTGGGTGGTTTGAAACAGAACACTTTTTAGTTGGCTAATTTCAAAGCTGCTGAAGATTAAAAACTTGGCTTGCCCTGTGGATCTCATTGAGATTAGACCAAGCCAAGCTCTTGGTTCTGGAGCTTGGCAGCTTTGTGTGTGCACATTGCAATGTTCTGTTAAAAAAAACCGTTTGTTATGCTTGCTAATTTTAAAAATTTTATTTTGAAGTTGATTTCTCCCATTCTAAGTGCATTTTCCTGGTTTGGTTTGTTGGCATAAGATCTACAAAACAAGCCTACTTCGAAGTCGCCTTTGAATCAACGTAAATGTTAGTTTCTGCTAAAACGCTAGTGAAAGTTCAAAGATGACTAAAGAGTGACTTTGGCTCTCCAGACTTGTAGCAGTTTAAGATGTTTAAGGCCTTAGAAGACTTAAGCAATTTGCACTCCCCCAAAGACTCCTAACATCCTAAATTGTCTAAGCCACTTGGAAGAGCTGATAGATCATAAACAGCTTAAGATACTCTGAGGGTTCAAAGCTTATTTGGAGTATAGTCTGCCTGTAATCACTTTAAGCAATTAAGCCTTTAAATTTTTAGAGGACTTTAAGCAAGTTATCCATCTTTAGAGCTTGGTTTAAGGGGATACCAAACTAAATGGTCCTTATTTAAGGAACTTAAAGCACTGTGTTCTGGAATCTGTTATTTACCTTCTAGAGAATCCCTGCGTGCTTCTTGGTGTGGTTGGAGCCAGATAAGCGAAGGATACCATGGAATACTGGCAAGATTTTGAGTGAGAAGAAAACCAGTGAAAATTCAGGAAGTTCTTATTTGGTCTATTTCTGCCTTGTTTATTCCAGGCTGTTTGGCCTGGGTGGTATGTTCTTATTCACATAAACAGGCTTTTTTTTTTTTTTTTAATAGTGCTAAAACTACTGTGTAGCGCACTGTATGATACACAAAAATCTTACCAGTGTTGTAGGAGCAAATCTGGGTAGAGTGTTAGAAGTGCTCGTTTTCCTATCCAGGCAACTGCTGGGAGTGCCAAACTTTGCCTTGTACTGACAATACCGCTGCCTACCTAATCATGGGAGCCAGGGTTGGGCTTGCTGTGCTGAGCGTCACCCGCCGGCAGAAGAGATATAATGAGCTGCTGACAAGGATGCATCTGGAATCCGGCCGAGCATTGCGTTGTGTGAGATACCGCGTGCTCTTCCCAAACCAGGACGATGGATTCCTGTTCCTTTGCATAGTGTCACCTTGCTCTCTGTAGCTCACTCTATATTTCCTTGATAAAGTTTGAATGGTTTAAGAATGACAAGTTTACACAAAGGGAAGAAAGCACATCTTGGGGAATTCAAATCCTTTGTAAACTAACCTGGTTTTGTATGCTTGCTCTTGGTGATCCCGAATGGACAGTGTATTTGAGAAATCAGCTTTAAAGAGTAATTTCTTTCGTGGAGAAAGTGAACCTTGGTAGGATGAAAATCAGATATTGGCCTAGCTGCGTGCTGCACGGTGTCACTTTGCAGCTAGTCTCCTCCATGTTGGGCTTGCCACAATCTTCATCCTAGTAATGGGGTTGTGCTGATATTTTTAGATGGGATTGCAGTCAGCAATGTCTTAATCAAAATGTAATTCAGTGCTGTAGCAGACAAGTGTACTACTGTTGAGCCTTTCCGTGAGGGCAGGATTTGAAGGAGGAGAGCAGTGCATTTGCCCATTGCTGCTACCTTCTTCAGTATTGGGGATGGCTTAAGTGAAAAGACAGTAAGTGCTATTTATGCCTTCCTGAACTTGCACACCCTACTTGCAAATTATGGTTTTTTTTTGTCTTGCCATCTTGCTCCTGAGCTGTATTGTTATGGTAGAGGTGGGGAACTTTAGTTCTAATCCCTCCTTTTCATATCCCAATTTTGGATATGCCAACTGGGGGGTTACCCAGATGTCTTAAGTTGGTTTCTGCTGACCTGTGCTTGGTTGATTTACTTTTGAAATACTGGTTAAGCCAATGCAGTAAATCGTATTTCAGCTTTCTTGTCATGTATGAATATTTTTGTCATTAATTCCTCGAGCTTGGTCCTAGTTTCTTCAGGGGGACATACCTGAGCTGTGTAGGTAATACCTCCATGCAGATGGAGAGGCTGTGCTGCCTAAGTTGTTGGCTCTTGGTACTTAACAGGCTCCACTCTGAATCCTTATTCGACTTTCAGCAAAGCATGCAAGTCTGTGCCCTTCATCCTCTCCAAGCTCGTTAATAATGTGAGTGAGCTGGACACAAGCGTGAAGGAAAAGTCCATCTCGGAACAGATCCCTGCTGGGAAAGCCAGGCTGTGAGCAGCTCTGCATTTAATAAAGCTAATGGAAATTTCCAGGGAGGGCTTAGAGAGCTTAGTGACAGCCATAAAAAGGAAGAAAATAAGAACTTGACTAAGTGGACTTCACTGTCCATGACTGACGCAGTGTGGAGAATTGCAATTTTTCACCCTGAAGCCCTGGGCAACCGATGTCCTCCTTACTGCATCCACATCCAAGTGGCAACATGCTCCACGCTACACAGAGCTTCTACCTTATGCCTTGGAAAATGTAAAGTGCTTCCAGCATTTCTATGTCTAGAGTTTGACGGAGCAAAAGTTAAATGCTTACATTACCTGAAAAATATTCATTTCTCCAGTGTAAGCTCTGCTTCTGTGAAATGAATAGTCAGGCCTTGATTTGCAAATCTCCTGGGAAACGTACTGTGAAAGGCTTGCTAATTTACAAAATTCAAGCAATATTTTGCAATGGGAGTTAAAAAACCTTTAGGCTTTCTAAAAAAGAAAGATTGCACTGTTTTAAATAGGTGTGGTTAAACCAGTGCAAATCTTTTAAGTTTAATTGAAAATCTGATTTAAACCGAGGTAGTTGTGATTGTCACACACATCTTGTTGTGTACTTAAGTTGGTTTAAGGTGCGATTATGTGATCAAGTTTCTAATGCAGGCATGGTCTTCAAACTGGCACTTATCCATACAATAGCAGCATTTCTTTGGTGAAATCTTTGCTTATTAAGAAGGGAAGTGATGATCTTCGTATAAAAGATTGTGCCCAACCAGTTCCCTCTGTTAAGTTCAGATATTTGCTTTCCTCACTGTACTTTGACGCAGTCTGAAACATCTCGTCTGTAGCCTCAATTAATCATCCAAAGGCTGGAAGACCTAATGAGGAGCAAGCTGGATATTGGTCTGAGGGCTGTGGAGAGGCAGATGTGTTCCAGGTCAGAGAGATGCAGATGCACGCAGAAGAGAACAAAAATCATGCTGAGGGCTTTATCGCTTGAAATCTTTTGCAAGAGGTGGAGTAGGGTGAGTTGGTTAGCTGGCCAAGGGAAGAGTAGCAGTGAGGATGCTCGCTGCTGCAGAAGGGAGTGCCAGCTGTTTATTCCGAGCCACTTTTTTGGCCCTGCAGAGAGACTGGAATACCAGTGGTGTAGGTGGCTGTGGGGACCATGCCTGTACTTCGGGAAGCATGAACAAGAGTGGAAGGAGGGGAAGAAAAGCACGGGTCAGTTTAGCTCTCTTGTGTAATAGCTGCAGATACCAAGCCGACTAGACTTTTTAATGGAAATTTTGACTACCAGGTCAGAAAGTCTCGCTTGCCTAGGGAGTGTGCTACTTTGCAGACAGCAGAGTGTGACAGCTAAGTCTCAGTATATTAGGCAGGAGATGGAGCAGCCAGAGCTACTGGCACGGTTTTAGTGACAGGTTACCATCTGTCAATAAACTCTGAAGCCTTTGTAAATCAACTTCTCCTTGGCAGCTCCTTTCATGGAGTATAATGCAGCGCAGGGCTAGCTCAGCACAAAAAAAAAAAAAAAAAAAAAAAAAGAAAAGTGTGACTGATTACTTCCTGTAGACTCCATGCGTGCTTTTGTTGACCTAATTTTCTCCAGCTTTCCCCCTTGGTCCCGACCTGGGGTGCTGCCCCGCCAGCAGCCTAGCCCCAGGCCTCCAGCGCACACAGCTCTCCCATTGCAGCGTGTCTGACCTGCAGCGTCCTCTAAGCTGGGGTTCTTGCCAGTTCTGCTGAGGCATCTCATTACAGGGACGATATCTTTTATATGTACGTAAAACACCATGTTTGTGCCCGAGCCGTAACCAGCTACCAACCACTTGCCCTGAATCCTTCCTTCAGATTATGGGACTACCCTTCGTTCACGCTCTGAGACTGCCTGCGGTGTGATGCAAATCCAGCTCTTCAGAAGCAATTCCCTTCTGTCTGCACAGGACCTTTTTGTTTGTTTGTTTGTTTGTTTTTTAAACTTGCCTTGTGGTGACAGCACTGTTAACTCTCCACTTACCACCATCAGGTGTCTGCAGTCCAGCAGCCATGTGGTGGTACACGGCACCATTTCGAAACCCCCAGGCCAGCTCCCAGGGAGCTGGTGTGCCAGCATGGCGTGGCAAAACACTACAGAAAGTCTCTTCCATGGTAATGCAGCCCATAGTGCTTCGGGAGGTGGGGACACAGCAGAAGGTGGGAGATCTCCACACTGCCTCGGGCTGCAGAGTTGTGCCTGTCCTCTGACATTTCTGTATGGCACAGAGTAAGCTGGATTCGCTCTTATCCTCTTCCAGTCTAAGAGCTGTTGGGCCTTAGAAATAGTAGAAGACGCACTTACAGCGTTATGGTTATGGTGGTTTAGTTTCTGTGATTGCAGCAATGCAATCTTCAGTCTTCAGCGATGATGTGATGATTAGCTACACGTTGTTAACCTTGCCTCCCCCTCTGAAGTGGTTAGCCAGCCCTGGCTTTGCGTATCTCTTTGAGAAATACACTGTGAAAGGTTGCCAGAGCATTGGCTGTTCTGTTAAACTTATTGGCATTAGCTGTAAAATTAAAGTTTTGGACTTTTTGGACATACACGTAGTTGATCCAGTCCAAATTCTTTTGTGGAAACTTATTAAAGTGTCCTCTACATCTGCCCTTGCTCCACACTGACTGTCAGTGAGAGGGCTGTATAGAGATTTATTTCTAGGTAGAATGAGAACCATTTGCAAAGAAATTAAACGTCAAATAAGAGCCGCGTTTTACTTAGTATTACCTAGTGCAGGAAATGCTGGCAGGCACCACAGACAGAATTGGCCTTCCCATTCCAATTCTTTGTTTAGTCACTTGGAGTTAGGGTAACCTGATTTTATACATACAGTTGTATGTCTTCATTTCCTGAAAATCTCTCTGCTCCTGTTGCTGTGCCTCAGTGCTAACACTGAATTGAAATGAATGGAATATTCCAGAGCAATCTGGGTAATACAGTGCTCCGTGTTTGCAAGGCTTTTTACGGTGATGAACCCTTTTAACGAAAATGTGAACTGAGCTAGACCTGCAGTTTCTGTAGGGCAGGATTCGATGCTGTCCTTCGTGTGGTGGGGACGTAACGTGTGCAGGCTGGAATAGTGTCCTCTCATGCTAATATTTTTTCTTTCTTTGGTGTTTCAAGGGCCTTAAACTCTGGAGTTGAGTACCATTGGGACCAGCTGAATGAGAATGTCTTCGCTGTGCATTCCAGCAGCAGGAGCACTGAGCGGCCTGGGTGAGTCTCCTGGGTGTAGGTTAGAGAGACCTGACCCTTTCTGCTGCTTTTGTTACATCTGACAGCACCACTTCTTCTTCTTTGTTCCCTTAGCACTGGCAGCTTTAAATATGCAATTTTTTCCCCCTTTGAGACTGAGTTGGGTCACCTGGCCTGCTTCCAGCAAGTGACATTCAGTGCCCAAAAGTGCTGCCAGTGATAGTGAAGTACACGTGTCACCCATGGCCTCGGTAACATCCGTGAGCAAGCTACGGGAGGAACATGTGGGGCTTCATGCATCAAAAACACCATGCGAAGTAAATGACCTTTGGAAGATAACTGCAGAACGGGTGGTTTCACAGAGATGAGTGCAAAACCATTGGGCAGTCAATGATTTTCATCCCTTTAGTTTCTGGTCATGGGACAGTTGTTTCTCAGCAATAAACTCTAAAAATAAAGCTAAATCCCTTGACAGCCCTATTGGCTGCTTCATCCAGTCTGTCCGATGGTGCACACATTAGTTACTCTAAACACAAGGGTGATGCTGCAGTCCCTTGCTTCTTGCCCCAGTGATGAGTACTTCGGCGTAAGCCAGCTGTTCTCAGCAAGAGGGTGACAGTCTTGTTTCTGAATTGTGAGCTCCAGGATCCCAAGGAAGTTATGAGCTGGGGTACAGGGCAATGTCTGTGTTGTCCTACAGCCTTGGTCTGATCGAGGGTGAAAAATAAGCAGTAGAGATTCTTTACTCTGACGTGTGAGTGGATATTGCCACTACTCTCGTTTTTTGACAGCACATGTCGGTCTTGCATGATGGGCTTAGGAGCAGCTTGAAGGCAGAAATACTGCTTAGGAATGAACTAGTTCAAAGAGAGAGCAAGAAAGGTGTGGCAGGTTTCAAAACCTTGTGAAAAAAAGGTTGTGAATGAGGCAATCTTTCCTAGAATTTCTTTACCATTCCCAGCACTTACAGCCAGAGGTCGGTTTTGGAAAGAGCATCCAAGCATTGTCAAGATTCAACTCCTGTAGCATCGTACACTTCAACTGTTCGATTCTGAGAAGCTAATGAGCCTTGAGGTGGTTCCTGTTGTTTACTTTTGAGAACAGAGAATTTCTCTTGTCCGACTGGAACGGGCAGAAATGCCTGCTGGAGTGCATTCATGTGTGATGCTGACAAACTAGGAGGTCCAGAGGAGGGAAGGGATAGAGGCTGCTGGGAGTTAAAACCACCCCGCTGACGTGCAGAGGGAGGTTGCATCTGTGTTTATGGTCCTGTGCTGCGTGTCGTGTTGCCTATTCAACTCAGTGACCCCGAGACAGAGTTGTTCTGCAGGCTTAGTGATGCTGCAGGGATACCTATCTATGCCTGTCAGACACGCTGCTTCTGTGGAAGGGTGAGTGGACTATAAGACTCTGTTGGCTTAAAACTCAAGAGACCAGCCAGCTGCGGCTGGAGAGGGGTGTCTGTGTGTGTGTAAGTAAGTGCAGGTCACAATTCCCTCCAGCCCCATCTGCGTAGTGGCTAGCAGGTGCCTGGTTGGAGTGGAGGCAAGAAGAGGCTCAGGTGGATGCTTCAATCTTGCTGGGGCACATTGCCTCCAGTGCTCCTGGTCTTATTTGTTTTTCTCTCTTTTCAGAACCAGCAGAGCCACATGGAGGACAGACAGGGACATGGGCCTGATGAATGCCATAGGCCTGCAACCCCGAAACCCCCCCACTTCTGTGACTTCGCAGGGTACCCAGACCTTGGCGCCTCAGCTGCAGAATGCCGAGACTCAGACAGAGAGGGAGGTACAGGAGCAGGAATCCGCCTCTGCAGGGACTGGGGAAG
This sequence comes from Calonectris borealis, assembly GCF_964195595.1. Classification (NCBI taxonomy): domain Eukaryota; kingdom Metazoa; phylum Chordata; class Aves; order Procellariiformes; family Procellariidae; genus Calonectris; species Calonectris borealis. Next base: position 44,740,187 of record NC_134316.1, on the reverse strand, counting down.
GTAGGAGCTCAAGCAATGATTACCTGACAGAGCTTACCTGGTGAATGAAAGTTTCCACATAGGTTCTACATCCTATCAATGCGTTTGGACACTCCTGTTACCTCTTCAGCAAAGATTTCTCCAGCCTAATTTGCCTGTAGCCAGGAGAGTGACTCTCTGTCCATATGAATAGAGAAGTTGTCTTTTTCACATGCTTTTAGAGGGCAAAATGAACTCTTCTCCGCATCATTGTGTCTTTGTAGAATCAGCTGTACTGGCATCGCTCCTCACAAATGTTCTGAACTCTAACCATCAGTAAGGCTGCAAACTGTTAAGAATTATCCTTTCTGCCTTTGTGTTAGAGTTCAGCTTGGTCCTTCAACCTCTGCATCTAAAACCTGTGCAGGCTTCACAAGCTCAGCATCTGTATACAAAATAAAATACTGCAAATCAGTTCTCACAAAGCAGGTATGAGTATTTTGTTTAGTCTGATCGATGAAGGCTGTGATGAGTGTCCAGCTCAGCTATTCAAAAATTTCTCTAGTGTTTTCCAGTCCAGGAAAACTTACCAACATGTAAAGAGCTGGAAGCAGCTGATGTGCAATTCCTACATGATAATAAAGTCACTGATCTTTTGAAAGCATGATGATTTTGTCCAGGCTTCTTGTCTTTATACTGTAGCATTGTGCTTGAATCCAACTCTGAAGGCTTGGCTAGGAAGGAGTTGGGCAGAGAAAATCAAGGAGGCAGTTTTGTTGGTTCATGATGAACCCACTTGGCTTTGGGAAGCAGCCGGTGACATGCCTGTTTGTGCCTGTGTGCTTGCTTGCGCTCTGTCACTCTGAAAGATGCTTTTTGGCATGTGACTATTCCACAGTTTCTGCTGTGCAGCATCCAGCGTGTGCGATAAGGCTTTGTGTTTCTCTGATCTTGGCTCTTCTGTTCAAAGTTAAGTGACAAATTCCTGACCTGTGGGGTTTCCCATCCGCTTACCTCAGCGGAGCTGAGATTAACCTCTCGGAAGGTTAGTACAGTTGAGGGCGTGTGAATAAGGCTGGAACGTAGGGTGTCTGGACAAATGCTGAACTTGTGGGAACTGGTTCTTCCACTGAATGTGGTACGCAGACTGAGAGCAGGGTACAGCGTGGGACCTTCTTACATCAAGGCCATGATGGCTGATGCTGCAGGCTTGGGGGTCTTTCTCTGCTCTGTTAAACCAGTGGAGTTCTCCAGTGCTGCTTCTCTCTGCTGCTGTTCTGCAATCGTCTGAAGGTTTCATTATCTCATTCTTTTTAATTAAGCTTTCAATTTTCAGATCTAGATCAGGTTTTTAACTAGACCATTAATGAGATGGGGTAGGGTTGTCCTTTACCAGTGCCTTGGGCAGGGTATCTCTACAAAGAAGCAAAACATGTAGCATTTGGAAGAAAAGGAGTGTAGATAACAAGCCTAAGACAGAGGCTTCTCTTGGTCTCCCTTTCTTGCTTGGAAGAAGATTGGCGGGTTCCACATCTGGTGTGATTTCTGGCTCAGATGCTGACTTATCACATGTCCCCTTGCAAGTGGCCTGCAAAATGTGCTGTCTCCTATATAAGGATCTTTAGAACAAAGGAGTTATTCCAGTATGGATGCATGCACTGGAGATGAGCCAAGCAGTCTTACCCTGTAGTTTATCAGTTCTTATGCCCCTTGCATCCTCAGTGGAAATTCCCGTGCAAAGGCTCAAGAGCAGCTCAAAACAGGGAGCTGTCAAGCCATTAACTATCAGGAGCGTATAGGATCCAAAAAACCAACTGCAGTCCATGACGGAGGAATAGTACAAAGACTTATCGTGAAGCAGAAAGACAAATTTTCAGCTGCTGTTACCCTCAACCAGTTAGCCAGAGACCTGTGGCATCAGTGGTCTCGTTCATCCAAGAATCTTCGTGCTTCACGTTACACTTGAGCCCCATTGCGCTGCTTGTGGCCTTAAGGTTACTGTTCTTCCAGCATCATAAACTCTTGTGATGCTCGTCCAGTGTGTTCAGGCAGGCTAGGTTAGATGCTGTGCTGCTTTTCTGATGGTTAAGTTGCCCACTGTATCTACCATAACTCTTTGCCTAATAGCAGGATCTAGATGTCAGGGACGCAAAGGAAAAAAAAAAAAAAGGAAAAAATGTGCTACCACTAACTTGGTGTGTGACCTAGAGCAAATTATTAATCATCTACCAAATGGGAATAAATCTTCCCATAATACAGTACACCAGGGGCTGTGAAGATTAATTAGTGTTTTGTATGGGGCTTTGAAGATGTAAATCACTACGTAAAGGCTTAGCAGTATTATCAGCAGCAGAACGGATAAATCAGATGTGATTCTGAGTAATGTAAAGGAAAGTGTTTTAGTTATCACTGTGTCAGGAGGGAAAAAAAACCCCAAAACAAACCCAAAAAACCCCCTTGAATGTTTCAAAAAAAAAAGAAAGAAAAAGGCTAGTGCTACCCCCAAGAGTGGATTTCTGTCCTATGTCCTGTCAGCCCCACTGCTGTGGGGAATTCTGGCTCAGGGCATTTCTTGCAGATATGTGCTTACTGTACAAAAAAAAAAAAAGAAAGTATGCAGAATTGCATCAGAAATCTAATTAAGTTCTGTGTGGGTATAAATAGTTTCCTTTTCTCATGCAAAGCTCTGCGGGGACTTTGCTGTTCTGATTATCTTTCTACCTCCTTTGGAGGAATGAGTATATGATGACTTTATTAGAAGTGAATCCCTCTAATGTCTGTATCTTTCTGTTTTGCAGCAGTTGATAGCTGCCTTGTGAACTCTGCTCCCAAGCCAGACATAAACCAAAGGAATTTAGAGTAGTTGAGAGAAAACTAGAGGAGGTACCAAGAAATGCCTAAAACAGTGTTTCAGCTATCTCCTACTTTCTTTTAAGCTGACAGACGTAGTGGAAATAGTGATGGAGTTGTAACTTTGAGGCACTCTTAATTAGAAACAATCTGTTGGGAGTTACACTGTGCTTTCCCTTGCAAATGGAAAGGCATGGTGGGGGAGGGATCTGTATTCAGCTGGCAAATTAAATCTCACTTAAAAACCAACAGAAATTCCTAATGAGATTTAACGGCCCAAAGCTTTAACCTTTAGCAGTTGTAATTCCCAGTCCAGACTGGGTCAGGCTCTGGCTGCCACTTGTTCAGGATGCTGGATCTGTGGAGTAGGGTGGCAGTAACTGTCAGGGACTGCAACTGTGCAAAAGGTGCTGTGGGCAGAGGGAAAGGGACCTTTGCAGAGCTCCAGGACACTTGATTGTGCACCCATGCTGTCCCCTGGCTATTGACAGTATATCAATACATCTTTCAGGCAATCCAGTTGTTTAAAAAGAAAAAAATAACCCACACTCAAAAAAACTTGATGGGAATAACTGAAAGGCAATTGTCATCTCAGTTTCTATCATCTGCATCGTCTTTGGGGCTTAAAATTCAGATAGCTCGCTCAGTGCTTCACTGCGCAAGTAGGCACGTGTTACGAACTGCTGAAATTGTGGCCATCGGAAGGCTGGCTGTCAGTGGATTGCTGCTTTGCCTGTCTTTGGGGGAGCAACATATTGAATACTGTCATGCCATATACAGTTCTTAACCTCTTTGGTTGAAGTGTTTCTCACCAGCCAGTACAAATTCCCATCATGTCCAACCGCTTTCAGAGGTTGCAGCAGATACTTTTGAGAGGGAAAAGGGTTGTAAAATGAAGGCTTGGGAGATTCAGTCTGTTCAAACTGTTAGTAGTGAAAAGATAGCACATGCAAGTGAAACTTTCCTGGTATAAGCAAAGCATCCTGAGGATGCCTGAGGAGCACTTACAAGCAGAGTCAGTGTGCCTGCATGTAATTTATTTAATCTGAGACATTAGGAACGTGTGTCTTAGGGGGCTGCATGGGCAGGAATACCCTGTCCCCAGCCGAGCCTCATGAATGCTAAAAAGAAATATGTTGGTTTACATTAGCTGAACACGTTCTTCCAATGCTGTTGTCAGATGTGATGTGATTTTTTGTGCGATTAGTGTGGAAATGGGAACCGGGACGCCAGGGATCAGCTTCCAGATCTGCCTCTCATTCTCCCAGTAGAAACGTGGGTAGATCACTTAGCCTTTCATCTGCCTATCCATCTGTAAAATGTGTGTTATATGTCCTATAGAACTGCAAATTTTGGTTTCTCTTTAAAGGCCTCTGAAAAGCACTACCTAAAAAATAGAATCAGGTTCCAGAATCATGTACTACGCAAGCCTTTACAGTGTGAGCTACTCCAAGTACCTGGCTCTCTTGGGATTAAATTATGCAGGCTACTTTTAAACTCTCATTACAAAAACAAGTTTCACTCATACAAATCAGCAAGGTGAGATATTGCTAAGAAATTTGTTACAAGTCAAAGCAGTTGTGTCTTTTCTGAGTTCTCTGGAGTTGTTTGGATTAGCTGCCTCAGAAATGAAGTGTGAACATGCTTCTGAGCTTGGTTGGGGAGAAAAGTAACTGGTAGTATTTCTTCTGGCACTAAGGGAGATGTGATTATTCATAGCTGGTTATGCTGTGCTGTGACGCTCCCTTTCCTATTCTTATGCAAGGAGTGAATTCATTTAAAAATGCTGATATTTTTATCTTTGAGCTTCTGAATTAGTGGGTCAGCTCACACCTCAGAGCTATTATTCCATGTTCTCTGAAGACTTAGATATCTCTGCAGTGCTTACTCTTAGTTCTAATTTTGAAGCTTTGTTTGCAAGCATGGCTACTAACTACTGCTGGTTTTAGAAAGAGGAAAGCTGAAAATAGGAAAAAATTCAAGAGAGATGGCAATATATCGCACGGCCACAGAGGAGCTTGGTCTCATCCTTGCTTCTGTAGGCTTTGCTCTTTATCAGGTGTGTGCTGTCCATGCCCAGAGATAAGTAAGTTGTACTCCCCGTGAGTACTTCAGAGAGCACTTTCATTTAAGAGTGGAAATACTCCTGCCTTATGCCCAGCATCACTGAAAGTTTGCCAGATGTTTCACGTTTGTAGTCTTCTGTGTCAAACTCTTGTCTTGCTGGAGTAGCGTGGCAGAGGACTTCTAAAGATGGATGCATTAGCTAGGGAGTATTTTGTTAAATGTTGGAGCCAGTCAGCTAGATTGACAGAAATCCCCTGGTCTTTGGGGTAATTGCTCTCAAGAGTAATGTTTTGTGTCTGTGTTTGGGATAGGTGGGGCTTTGGACCTCTGGAAAGGTCACTTCGGTTAGAGTAGAAAAGGTTCGTAGGAACACAGCGTTGTGGACGCAACACTAATACTTACTTGTATGGCGGAAGGGAACCACGGGTGATGCTTTTCTGTCCTGTCAGGCACAGAACTTGCGTCCCTGTCCAGAAAAAGTTGGAGACTCTGTCTCAAGGTTGCTTCCTGCTCTGCGATGGATTCTGATACAGGGACAGCCTAGGTGGAGGGTGAATTGGCGGGTGTTATGCTTACACTGGTACTTCACACACTGTAGCTGGAGCTGGTTAGCTCAGTTTTCTAGATTTTGTCTGTAGTGCTCTGTGAGGTTTTTCTATTTTTCTGACCCTAGAAGGTAGGCTTAGAAGAACGAGAGCTTAAGATAAAGGATTTTACAGAGCCTGGGAGATCAGAATGTAGTTTTGAGCAGAAAATGAGAGAAGAGGAATTGCCTTCTCTATATGGAGAATTAGATGTGCTGTCACTTGGTCTACTCCCGCACAAGCTCAGGTTCATGCTCTGGATATGCCTAAACCCTTTGGAGTTTGAAAAAAGTGTCGTGAGTATGGGGGTTAAACCACGACAAGGTTCTCTCTGTCCTGGTTTTGTTCAGCTGGTGGTACAGGGAATGGGGTTTGGCCACTGCAGCAAGTTGAAACTTCTAACAATCCGAGGTGTGGGGTTTAGGGCATTGCTGTTGTTTTGGGTAAGTGCCTGTGTGCGCACTCTGAACCTCCACCAAATGAAAGTTAACTTATTTCACTTGCACGGAGTACTAATGTAGTCGGCATTGGCAGCCTGGTGAAAGAACGTGTGTGGGAGTCACCAAGCAGTAGAAACGGGCTGAATCTGTGCTATAGCTCGGCTCAAGGCAAATCACGCAGGAAGCTTTGCTCTGAACCAGTCAGCCAAAGTCATTGTCGAAACCTGATGGGGGAGAAAGAGGAGGACAAACCCCAAAGCAGAGGTGCTTGTTGGCTGCTTGAATGGTGAGGCTCACTTCTGGCCCTTGACGGGGCCGTCTTTCTGGAATTTCCCACACTGCTGTATCTCTGTGCTCGTAAACTGAAGGCTCGTGACTTGCTGATTGCTGCTGTGGCATCAGCCCTTGCCTGTTTTCTGAGCAAGCAGCTGCCTCAACTGGAAATTCAGCCATGGCACATGGTAATTAAGGGGCAGGGAAGAGCCGGGGGTGCTGTGGTGTGCGCCGCCTGCGTGGACTCCTCTGGTGAAGCACATGTTTGTAATGCTGAGGAGCACTGGCTGGGGATCCTTGCTGATTTGCTGTTCCAATGCTCCTGGGCTAGTTTATAGTAAGTGATCTGTCAAAAGCACAGTACCTGCTGTTTCTGGACTTGTCTAGATAGGGCTGGCTGGCATGTCTCTAAGCCAGGTTGCACATCTTGGCTTTCTCAAGCTTCCTCTCTAGCCTGGCCAGATGGTTGGTAACGAAGTGCTTACGACTATGCCCTCAGAAGGAAGCGATGACTGAATCCAAAACCATGCTTCTCAAACCTTCCACTTACTTCTGCTCATGATTAATGCTTCAATATCCCCTGGCATCCGTGTTTTTCACACCGAAGTTTCCAGTCTAATAGCTGCCTCTGTTCTCAGTCTTCGTGCTGGTCAGCCAGGTTCCTAGTTCATGCATCAACCACATCCTAGTTCGTCCATCAGCCGCATCCTGAACAGGATTTCTCTGCTAGAGCTGTGGGTCAGGCTCTGTCCAGGGGGTATTCTTGCTCACTCCTCTAGGCTCTGCTCCAAGTTCTTCTGTGGTTACTGGTGTCTCTGTGGTCTCATTGATGCTCTAATCAAGGAGCTATGCAGTTGCTGTATGTATAGTGGATATAGCAGGCTTACTACATTCCTAGCAGAAAGGGACTTATTCAGCTTGTGAGAATTAAATTTACCCTTGATGTCCATACTATTTCTACAGCAGGGCAGTATGTCAGCAGACTTGCTTGAAGATGAAATTAGCCGTACCCTGTGGTGGAGGATGCTGGTGGTGTTTGATGCAAGTACCACTGAGCCCATGAGGAAAGGGAATAAGCTGTCACTGACCGACTACACAACATGTTAACAGCTTAACTGTTTTGCTTTTTGAACAAATAACTTCTACAGTGACATGGTGTAGACTATGCTGAATACCCCAGCTCTTGTGTTGGATACGTGATCTCAACCCCACAGTCCCAAGTGGATTTGTCTTCCTAGTCAGCGTGGCATTTTGTTTTTTATTGTGTTTTAACTCCTGCCTACATCTAGCCTTACTGACATTTGTGTTCATTTCCTTGGTGCCAGGAGAGCTCATGGCTTTCTCCTCTCCTCTAATCAGCGCTGCGATGGCTTCATGGAGCTGGGAGTGAGATTTATCTCTTTAATAAGAATTGTCAGGATCCCACTGTGGAATGATTCAAGCAGTTTATGATTACAGATTGTTTTCCCCAAACAGTCTGGGTAGGGTTTGTAGCAAAAGGAGGACGCTGGGAAACAGAATTGGGCTGGACTTGCCTGCCGTGGGGATTTAATCTCCTACGTGGAGTATTTTTCTGTGAGATTTTGTTCTTCAAAAGAAATCTTCATCAATCAAGGCATCTGACGATGGTTCCCTCAGAGCTCAGTACAGCCTGACTGTGAAGGGAAGGCTTGGAGATAGAGTAGACAAAGACTCTAGTTCTTAAGGTATGGTTTTTGCATTCCTCAAAAGATAACCGTCAAGGGGAGCAGGAGCCTACACGCTTGATCTTTCCTTGATCATAGGTCATGTGGAAGCGCAAACCGTGTTCTGTAGCTGCTGTCTGCTCTTGATCAGCTGCCTGTGTGCTCCCTGATACTGGGGAGATTGCCATCATGTCATCTGCCTGGGGTGTCCTCAAATAGGTGAAGTCGGAAAGGCCACAGGACTCCATGGTGAAATGTTTGGTTTATTGCAGTGCAAACTGAGGTTTTTCTTCCTGCCCCTCTGGGACTGGCTGGACTGTCTCTGCAGCGGTGAGAAAACACACTACTTCTTTGACTCCTCTTTTCCCCACACCTGTATGGCTAGATAAGAGCTGCTTCTCCAAGGCCTGCACACACAAGTCTGTGAGGGATACCTGTGGCAGTGGCCAAGATTTTCTTGACAGAGTTCAGTGATTTTGTCTGGCACTTCACCGAAAGTTACGGAAATAAAACGTTGGGTTCCCTCTGGAACAAAACCCGTCTTCTGTCCCAGCACATGCGCACTGGATGATGCACCTACCCTGCCTGCTTTCTCTTTGTGTTGTAGCTTGCCTTGTGCACCAAAGTTGGTTCTGCTTTCTCTTGCAGGTGAAGGTCCAGAATATGGGGCCAGTGGGGAGGATGCCCTGAGTAGGATCCAAAGGCTGATGGCAGAAGGTGGCATGACTGCCGTGGTCCAGCGGGAGCAGAGCACCACCATGGCGTCCATGGGTGGCTTTGGCAACAACATCATTGTGAGCCACCGGATCCACCGCAGCTCTCAGACTGGTGCAGAGTCTGCTGGAGTTGAGGGCACATCGGCACAGCAGTCCACCTCACAGCAGTTGGCAGCTGAGCTGGAGGGACGGATCCTTTCAGAGTCTATGCAGCTGTCAGAGCATGGCCTGAGCCCGCGGACAGCCTCTAGCGGGAGTGAAGGACAAAGCGCTGGTGACCTGGACCTGCCAGAGCAGGCCCAGTCCTCCATGGACACTGAGGGACCAATTGAATACAGTGACCTAACTAATAATAACCATCTTCCTGACAGTACCAACTTCTATAGTAATGACAGCACCAGTGGGGAGTCGCGGAACAGGTAGAGATTGAGTTGTGTGTTGGTGCTACCCTTGTACTGCTCAGCAGAGACCTGTACCTCACAGCTGGCCAGGAGCTGGAAGAGTAGGGACGTGTGGCTCTGACAGGATGCTGGTGGTCCAGAGGGCTTCTCTATCCTGGGTGGGTGGGAAGGGATAAGGACTGCAAGGGAAGCCATGGGGAAGAAAGCGTACTTAACTTCCAACATTCCCACTGCTGAAGAGTTAACAGGAATATGAACCATACTGGCTGCACATCATGCAGATTTTGAAGCCCCATGGGATCCCCCGAGCTCAGCCCCAACCCTACAATTCGATCGGTGTCATCCTTTGTGAAGTTTCTTTCCTTTCCTCTTTCCTGCCCTTTTATGCCCAGGGGCTGATCAGTAGAGCGAAGAAAGGGAAGGGGGCCTGCAGCATCCTTCTGGAGACAGGCAGTCCTACTGGGCAAACCTGGACGTGATGCTCCAGCTCCGTTGCTGGAGTGGAGGAGTCTTCCAGGCCACAGTCCCGCTCCGTGGCACAGCATGCTCCCCCCCTCAGAATGTGGTGTTCTGAGACCCGTCCTGCCTGCACTGTGGTCTTTTCTGGGAGGAACTGGGCTTTGCCAAAACCTGCATGGCTCAGGATCTGCTCAGAGGTGGAGATCTTTCCTTTTTAGAGAGTTAGTTTAGTACTTGGCAGGAACCTAAGCAGAGCTGCTGTATAGATGGGTAGAGGGACAGGGGCTACGCCTCTCTAGTCAGGATGCAGTTCACGCAAGGGTGTTCTAAGCTGTGCCAATATTAAGGTGAACGAGCCATCCCAGTGGTTCCATGGTGCCAGGACTGAGCTGCACCTCCTTGGCAGGGGGCGGGAAGTGTCTTTCAGCTCCAGGCCAGGGTGTGAGGTATGGGTCTGTGATGTAAGGTGTTGCATGTGAAATCTTGACCTTGTACATGTAGTTTCTAGTGGAGAAATCAAGGCTCTGATATTTTGTTTTTAGTCTCAAATGTGATTTTCCTTTTCGTTTGTAACTCTCCATCCCTAGCAGGCTTGTGGAGGAAGGACGGGGAGAGCGTGAGTGCTAACGAGGGAAACACCAAAGATCAATGTCATTAAAATATGACAAACCCTTGTTTGACCTACTGTCTTCATTTGTGTGACGGTTGTCTCTGTGTTCGGCCTTGGGATAGGTACATCCAGCTCAGAAGCTCAAGGTAGCTTACAAATATCAGATGATGACCACCCCCTTCCCAGGAGGAAAACAGGCTCGGCCCAAAACTGGGATACAGGGAGGAGCATTTGGGAGTCTTGATTGCAAATCGCCTTTTAACCAGTCTGGAGACGAGCAGGCACTTCGGCGTTTCCCGTCGTTGAAGTACTGCAGTAGGGAGAAAGAGGAGCGTTTCTCCTATCCCGCTTAAAAAGGTACGCAGAGACGCAGCACTGCCTATCTTAAGCAAGCAGAGAGTGGTCTGTCTTGCTGACCTCTCAAAGCAGAAAAGGGGTGCGGTATCCGGCTGTGCTCGATAAAGGAATGCGTGCCCCCAGTGTTACCAGTCTGCGGCGAGGGATGCTTCCCCTGCTGTCTGAGCACCTGCTGGCAGCGGCTGCGCTCCTGCCCGGCTCCTCTAGGCTCTGGGCTGCAAAGACATTACAATAAATAAGGCTGTCATTAGGCAGCACTCAAGCTCCCAGTCAGAAGAGTCTGTTAGAGAACATTAAGCAAATCTTCTCTTAAATCACAGCCTGGAAATGAACCTTAAATCAAATCAGCTGCTGCCAGGCCTCATTGCAGAGTGTTAATGAGGCTCTAAAACCTGCCCTGAGCCAACCACATCCCTGATCTGACAGGAGAGCAGCCTGAAAAACGGGATTCCCTTGTGTGGTGAGGAAGGTTTCGTGCATCCCTGTGTTGCCTCACTGTGGGGTGGCCTGAGGATGTGGTGGCACTTGGGAGCCGGAGGAGCTATGTCTCGGCTGAAGACTTGTGCAGACAGGGCGGTGCAGGTCTAGGCAGAGCTGTTTACTGCTCTGCTTGAAAACAAAGAAAAACAGAGCCTGGAAAAAACCTGCTTCTGCTTCAGCTCAGCCTGGCATCTCCTCTTCCCTCTCCCTGCACGATTCCTGGAAGAGTCTTGAGGCCCGTTCTTGGTAGACGTGTTGCAGAGCATTCGCAGATGTCCATTTCCATAGCCAGAGCCAAACTACCTACGGAAAAATTTCCATCGCGGTTGGAGAAAGGTCTTCTGGGATGTCTCGCTTTAGCATTGGCAGATTCTCAAAGACCTGGCATGCACCATTGCTGGGCACTCTGGCCTGGCTGCTGTGCGGAGGCCTGAAGCCTGCTCTGCTGAGGACTTCTCCTTAGTCCAGACCTGCCCCCGTTGGAGACGATGGCAGAACGGGCAGTGAGCTCCAGTGGGAGCAGGAGCAAACCACTGTCTTTGACGTCGACTCGGGACATCTCTGAAGCTCCAAAGCAGCTTTTCATTCCAGGCTTGTAGGGGAAACCCTTCCAGATGAGGTAAGGATGGAGGCCTGATCAGAGCAGGCAGCTTTGATGTTTCTCCTAACCCGCTTTGTAGCTCTGGGCCAAAGGCTGGTAACAGCTGCAGCCTGACTCCCGTGTTCATGCAGGCTTTGACCAGGAGCAGCGGGCAGGGTAGGTGGGCTTAATCTTCAGACGCTGCCTTGGACGTGCTTTCTAGATGACCTGCTATGGCCACACAAACTAAGCAGGTGCTCTCAGTGGTGGTGGGCTTGTATGTAGAGAGAGCAATGCTTTTTTTTGAGTTTCAGACCCAGAATCTGCCAAGCTCAGTTTCTGTCCCTGCCTGAGACCTGATGGAGGAGGTGGGTGGGTGGGAAGAGGGGTGACAGGAGGGAAAATTGAGCACACTTATGCCATGGGCTCACTTTTTTTCCCCCCCCAAGGAATTTATTTCTTATGCCTTCCGTTCTTCTTGTGGAACAAAACTCTCTGCCTTGGACTACCCTGTTCTGGCCCAGCAGTCTTCCTTGGTTGGTTTGGGCAAGGCTGAGCTCACCTGTACCCTCGAGCAACACCCCTGAATCCACACGATGACCTGAGGCGTGGAGCCCCGCGCAGGACAGGAGGCGGTGGGATTCCCCGTGTCCAGGACGAGTGCAGCAGCGGCGCTGGGCTCCTTCCCCAAACCTCGCAGCTTACCTGCTCGCTGCAGTGATAGCGCAGTGCTCGGGCAAACGCCCTGCCAGGAGCAATGTGGAAATTCAACAAGAGCTGCCTGAGGAAACCAAACCAGAGCTGTGCATGCTTGCTGGCCCAATTTAGGAGGCAAAATGAGAGCTTTGCTGCTTAGGAGCAGGAAATAATCTTAAAAACCAAAAGCTTTTCTCAGCCTTAGCCTGTCAGGAGCCTTTAAATGTGCTAACAAAATCCTGGGGAAAGGAGAAGTACGGTGCAGAGAATTTTATTTAGCTTTCAAAAGGCTTTTGATAAAGTCCCTCACAAGAGGCTATTAAAGAAACTTAGTCATCTCAAGGGGTGAGGGGTAGAGGAGTCCTGGAGATGGAAGCTGTTTGAGGTGGGAATTGGAGTCAAAAGTAACAGCCAATTCTTGGTGTGGAAAGAGGTTAATGGTGGGTTGGTCGGGTTTGGTAGGAGCCAGTGTTCTCTAAAAGCCCTAATGAGCTGGAAGAGGAGGGGAACAGCTGAAAATACAAGATTATTTAGGTTAGCTAGGAAGAGAGAAGGTGCCAGAAGCCTGGGGCAGCAAGAGGAGATAATGGTTGGAGCTGCTGTGCTGGAAAGGGGCTTTTGTATGAACCTTTCACAGCGCTAACCTGCACGGCCACTGCTGCAGCTGCTGAATGCTCTGGCACCCCTGGGCCTGGGACCACACCAGCTGGTGAGCACTGCCTGGAGCGGAGACCTGGGATGCCGCGAGGGGTTGCCGAAGCCCTGGCAGGTGGTACAGCAAAGCGGCGAGACCAGCTTGTCACCCCGAGTCCTGCGTTTTCTGCCCTCTCTCCTTTGCTGGCCTGTTGCTCCATCTCCAGCACCTCCGTTTGACTCCCGCTGGAAGTCCCACACCATATCTACACGTGGCTGGTGTGGGGCGTCCGTGGGGTGACCCTACAACTGGGTGGTGCTGGGACCCCAGCTCTACATGATGGCCAGGAGCTGTGCCAGGCAGGGACCAGGTCACAGCTGGGTGCTCGGGGAGTCTCTCTCCCCCGGTGTTGCCGAGCCCCGTAGCCGGCCGCTCTCCCCGCCGCTCGGGCTGCTGGCCGGGGAGCAGCTGCCCTCTCTGCTCAGTCCCAATCTGTCGGAGAAGCTGTTCTCCAACAGGAAAAGGCAATTAATTAAAGCGTGCGGCATGTGAGCCGTCCGCCTCTAATTGGGATCTCGGTGTGCAGCACATAAATGTCATGCCGCTGCCGCCTGTGCGTGGAGAGGGCCCTCGGCACACGAGGGGGCCGGGAGGGGACGGCAGCCTTTCGTTTCCAGCTGCCACCCTCTGCCAGCCAATTAATGTCGGCGCCCCTTTCTCCTTGCCCCTGGGAGCAGAGGCCTCTCTCCTCCCTGCCCTGCTGCCGCTGCGTGGCTCCCGCTGCGGTAATAAGGGATTTGTTTCCCCGCAGCGTCTCGAACAGAAGCGCCTCTCATCTGTTCTCGGTGAGCTCCCTTGGCTCCTGTTTGTTTTGCCTTTCAAGCGGTTGTTGCTGGCACGCAGCACCGGCAGGAGCTGGCCGGGATCAAGGAGTCCTCCCCGGGATGCCAGCACTGGGCATCAGCTCCCTCCCAGCCAGGAGTCGGCATCCCCGAGAGGGCACCGTGAGGTTTCCCCTCTGCCTCCCACCCAAAAATCAACATTTGGCCTCCAAGCATCCACCCTCTGTGCCAGGCTCTTGCCCGTCGATTCGGGCCAGGCTCCTCCAGCTCGGTTGTGCCACGTGGGAGGGAGTGGGGGGTCCAAGTGCTGGGCTCAAACGACTGAGTGGGACAGGCCAGGTGTGAGCGATGGGAGATGTGAGCCCAGCAGGGAGCAAATGCCAGAAGAGGCAGCCAGACACCGAGGTCTCCAGGAGGACCCATTGCTGAAACTGGACCGACGCGTGTGGAGAGCTGCTGCTGGGCTCTGCCGCCCCACTGCGCCTTCCCTTCAGCTGTGGCTGGCAGGACGGTGATGTCTGGGCTGGCACGTGGGTTTTGGCAGCTGCTGAGGTTTCTCTTTCTGTCCTTGCGTCCAGCCCTGCTCCAGCTTGGCTGGTGGAGTTGGACTTTGCAGTCCTTGCTCTTTCCAAGCTTATGAAACACCCGAGGCTCCCTGGCCCTCCACCTTTATCCTCTGAGCTCCTAACTCCAGCTTTACAGAGGCTGGGGTATATAGCAGACACTGCAAGCTGTGCAAAACCGTGAGGTGTCATGGTAATTTAGGCTTGGTCCTTTCTATTTCTTAGGCTCAGCTACATGTCCAGGCCAATATTCCTATCCACGTGGGTTCTACGGGTACATCACTGCTACGGCTTTCCCCAAACCCTTTCTCCGTGCCACGGGAATGACAGAGCAGCAGAGCTCCCGGTTAGGTGCCTGTCACTTTGGGCATTGCTTGGCACACCCAGCAAATGGTGTCCTCGTGCCTGCACTGCCGGGGAGAGGGAAGTCTTGAACACCTGGGAGAAAACAGGAGACCAGGGTGGGTTTTGGGGGGGGACTCTGTAGCTGCTCTGTTGTGAGTACATCAGGGGAAGGGAGGAGAGGGGAAAAGGAGCAAATAGGGGTTCAGCTGACAGCTCCTAATGTGCAATGGGCCCAGCACAAGCGTGGCTGTGGGGCTTGTGCTCTCCAGTGCTCACTGCTGTGTGTTAAATGAGCTCCAGCATCTCTTACCGCTCACATATGAAGTGTCTGTGCCGAGCTCTACCTTATATTGGTGCATCCTCCTTTTTTTTGAGGCCAGATCAGGTTGCCCGGCGTTGGAGACCTGCTGCAAGATGGCATGCTGCTGTCCTGCCTCTGCCCTGCCAGAAATGCCCCTCGCCCGGAGCATCGGGGAGCAGAGCCGGGACTCAGGTCTGGCCCCTTCCCGTGCGTCCGTGCATCTGTGTGTGGTGGTGGGCTTGGGGGCCGCTCTGGGCCGGCAGCTGCTGGGGCGATTTCCAGGCGGAGAAGAGGGTGCCTGGGCAGGGGCTCTCACTGTGCTCCCCCGAGAGCAGCCCTGTGCTGCTGGGGCTCTCCCATGAACCTGCGTCCGTGAACCGAGGGCAAGGGTGCTCTCCCGGGCTGTTTGAAAGGCTGGTGCTCGGCAAACACAGACTTCTGCCCCCCACTGACGGTTTTTGTCTATGAACCTGGGTTAATTTGGGGCAGAGAGAAAAATATTTGTATCCTCAAGAATTTTGTGGCATGCGATTGCTGCCTCCGAGCAGGGAAAGCACGCGAAGCCGTGGCCCTTCCTGGAATTTAATGCTGGACCCCTGATACCATCGTAGCTATTAAAGCCCGTCCCTCAATTCCCAGTTCAATAATACGGTAATATCCTGATAGGATCAGGGGCTGGCTCGGATGGCGGATGGGCTCCAGTCCCTCCTCCGGCGCAGCGTGGGGCACTGCCACCCCATTGCAGGGAAACTTTAATTTACAGATTATTTGTTTTCGCGGCAGGCTTTGGAGGGGGGGGGACGAGCGAGTTCCCGTTATCAGGGTGGTGATTGCTGGCTGCTGAGCAGGCACCGCTGAAAGCCAGAGCCCTTTGCTGGGTGGTGTCCAAACCCAGCTTCTCTCCTTCCCCTGGGTCCTTGTCAAACCTCCCCAGGGCGCTGCGGCCTGGGCTCTGCCCTTTCCCTGGGGGTCATTATCCCTGGATTTGCTCGCTCCTGCCAGGCAGGACCGTACCCCCACCGAGGTGGGCACCCACCTGTGGGGTCCCCCCCGCCTGTGCTCCGTGCCTGGGCAGGCGCTGCAAACTCCGTCCCACTGCTGCGAGCCCACGGCAAGAGTTCCCAAGGAAGCCCTGCCAGCAGCCCCCTGCTAATCACCTTCATCAAAGCAAACGCTAATTAAAACAATTATTTAGGGAGGGATTGAGGCTGGTCCTGCTGCATTGCAAGTTGGGGCCGAGCACAGCCACAAAACAGCAGCTTTTTGGGCTGTGGGACCTGGTGTGCCCAGCAATGACAAGAGGTGCCGGGAAGGACAAGGTGGTTTTGTAACGCACAGGGAGTACCTGGGCCATGGGGCCTGCGAGGAAGAGGAGGAGGAGAAGAGCTGAGCGTGCAGAGGCAGCA
The DNA here is from genome assembly GCF_964195595.1 of Calonectris borealis. Classification (NCBI taxonomy): domain Eukaryota; kingdom Metazoa; phylum Chordata; class Aves; order Procellariiformes; family Procellariidae; genus Calonectris; species Calonectris borealis. Next base: position 44,723,940 of record NC_134316.1, on the reverse strand, counting down.
GTAACTCTTTTCCCGCTCCACTCTCGCCCAGCGGAAGGTGCTGCCCTGCACCCAGCCCTTCCCACCCCGCTCCATCTCCCGTGGCCACTCGCAGGGAGAGAGCGAGGATTCTGCGCCAGGGACCCTTCATTTCATAGAATCATAGAACCATTAAGGTTGGAAAAGACCTCTAAGATCATTGAGTCCAACCGTCAACCCCACACCACCATGCCCACCACACCATGTCCCTAAGCGCCTCATCTACACGTCTTTTAAATACTTCCAGGGATGGGGACTCCACCACTTCCCTGGGCAGCCTGTTCCAAGGCCTGACCACTCTTTGAGCAAAGGAATTTTTCCTAATGTCCAATCTAAACCTCCCTTGGCGCAACTTGAGGCCATTTCCTCTCGTCCTATCGCTTGTTACTTGGGAGAAGAGACCGACCCCCACCTCGCTACAACCTCCTTTCAGGTAGTTGTAGAGCGCGATGAGGTCTCCCCTCAGCCTCCTCTTCTCCAGACTAAACACCCCCAGTTCCCTCAGCCGCTCCTCATCAGACTTGTGCTCCAGGCCCTTCACCAGCTTCCTTGCCCTTCTCTGGACACGCTCCAGCACCTCCATGTCCTTCTTGTAGTGAGGGGCCCAAAACTGAACACAGGATTCGAGGTGTGGCCTCACCAGTGCCGAATACAGGGGCACGATCACGTCCCTGCTCCTGCTGGCCACACTATTTCTGATACAGGCCAGGATGCCGTTGGCCTTCTTGGCCACCTGGGCACACTGCTGGGTCATGTTCAGCCGGCTGTTGACCAGCACCTCCAGGTCCTTTTCCTCTGGGCAGCTTTCCAGCCACTCTTCCCCATTTCAAAGCCACGCGAGCTCCTCTGCGGTGGCACCGGCTCTGCCGCGGCAGGTAAGTGCCACCCTTGGGGTAGGGGGGCTCGGGCTTCTCCCCCCAGAACTGCAGCCCCGGGCTGAGTGGTTGGCAGCACTCGGGGTGCAGTGACCCAGGAGAAGCCCCAGAGATGGCTTTGCTCTGGAGGCGCTGAGGATGGCTAAACCCAGCATTGTTTTTTTGATGAGACCTCAGATTTGGTTGACAAAGGTAGCTGCGTTGGCACAATACGCTTAGGCTCCTGTAAGGTATTTGACATAATTCCTGACAGCCTGACTGAAATTAGCCCTATACAGCACTCTGTGGGTTTAATGCAGCTAAATGCAAGGCCCGTATGTTTGGGGAGACACAATATAGGTCGCCGCGGTGCGACGGAGCTGCACGCTGCAGGCGGCCAGGCGAAGGTCAGGGTGGGTGAGGTCCCAGGGGGGACCCTTCCTGCGGAGGGGCTGAGCTCATTGCCTAGAAGTTACTTTGGGGAATAGCTCGGCTAAAACCCCACCAGGACTCTGAGGTGCCACCAAAGAGCCGTCTCGGGGACGCCAGCGGTCAGTAAACCACCGCCGAGTAAGATTCCCATCCACGTCCCTGCCTCGGTGCTGTCTCGGCTTGCGCTTGCTTCCCGCAGTCCCTTGCTGCGGGCTCAGCAGGACGGGGCATCTCCTCCCCCCGGGGTTTCTCCAGGCTCCCATCTCCTGCTCCCTTCCCTGCCCTTTGGCCCTTACCCCCTCTAGGTGATTTTCTATAGCAACCTCCTCCTGTTCTTTTTTTTTTTCCCCCCCTCTGGAGCGTTATTTATCTCATGCTCATTTCCTTCCTAGGAGCGCTGCCTCCCACGCAGTTAATGGGACTGATGGGAGCGGGACGGTCTGGGGATGATGCTCACCAGGGCTCGGATCCATCCTCAGGGACATCCCAGGGTGGTGCAGATTTGCAGGTTCTGCCGGCCAAAAGCAGAGCCAGGCTGCGAGTGCCCACACCGCGGTGGGGGGACACGTCGGCCAGCCGAAACGTTGCCCTCGGGCAGACCTGCTCTGCACGGACCCACCCTGGTGCTGCCGGTCCCAGCCCCACTGCCTGCACAAATATTAACTTAAGGGATGGCGAACGGCCCTGAAACCATCGAGATTCCTCCCGCCTCGAGCAGCCCCCGCTCCATCTTCTTCAAGGCTGTTTAAAGCCGTCCAGATGGCCTAATGGACCTCATCAAAGTACAATTTGTATCGCAGTGCGCAGCTATGTGAAGCATCCCAGCTCAAGGCTGGCGGTAACGCTTCGGCTGGACCAGTGGCATGTCTGCCTCAATTCATTGAGGAGGTGATGGATGGAAGGACTCTGCTCTGGAGCCCGGCACGGGGAGCCTGGCCCAGCGCCCGGGGTGTGAGGAGGGACCCGGGGGGCTTTTGCATGGAGGCTGTGGGCTGGTGCTGGTTGGGTCCCCCCGAGGGGTTGGCAGTTACTGCTGTAGGGATGGATGCGGATGCAACAGGTCCTGTCCTTTAGGAAACAGCTGGAAAAGCCTTTTGAGCCTCTGCAGGAGCACGGGATCTGTCTTGCCAGCTTCCCCGTCCCTGGCATGCAGCCTCGCAGGTTTGGTGCCGGCCCTTTGCAGTGCCAAGGGGTTGCTCCTCCCTGCCGGCGTCTTTAGCTCCTTGGGGGGGGATTTTGTTAAGAGCTGCTTTGCTTTGCTCTGCGCTCTCTGGACAGGCTCGGTGTGTGGTAAGGGTCACTGCCCGATGTGCTCCTGCCCCACGGCCGAGGCGGGAGAGGTCTTGTCCCCCGTGCTGGGGCTGCTGCTGGGTTTCCAGGCAGGGTCTCAGGCCCTGAACAGGTGGAATAAGAAAATTTCCATAGAATAGTTTTACCCTTCGAACAAATAAGACCACAGCTGCTTACTTTCCTCTTTTGAAATACTATCACTGAGATGATGTATTTTTTAATATCAGTGACAAATTTAGCGTCAGGTACTCAACCGGGTATGAATTAATTCAGCTCATCAGAGCACAGTGTCCCTCCGTAGAAAATCTGCCCTCAAAATGTGTTGCTCTCACTCAGATAGCTCTGATTTGCACTTTACAGTAGCAAAAGGGGAACCTAATTGGGTTTTTTGCTGTATTACGGGAGTGCCCACCATCCCACTCCACAGCAGCACCTGGGGGATGCTGGCACGCCGCGGGAGCCGGGGGGAGAGCAGCGCGGGCACGAGCGACTGCGGGGGCGGATGCACGAAGGGAGACTGGAGGAGCTGGATACGGGTGGCTCGGCCAAGTACCTGCACGGAGCAGCAGCTGGTAAAAGTACAACCGTGGGGAGGGGGGTGCTGCGAGCTGGGGTCTGAAGACCCCCCGTTCCTGCGGTGACCTCGGCCAGATCCCACCCGAGCGACGGCGGCTGTTAACACCCCGTCTCCAGCGAGGCAGCTGGAAGCACTTGCTCTCTGGAGGTGTTGGCAGCTCCTCTCCTCATGTTCCAGGTTGCAAGACCGTGTGCCCACTCCCCCCCCTTGGAAGGGGCTCCTGGTCCCTCGCTGCCCCCGGCTGCGCCTGGCTGGGCCCCGGCTCTGCCCGGCCGTGTCCCTCGCCGCAGCTCCATCCTCCAGCCTAATTACCCAGGGGCTGGAAATTAAGTCCCATCACAGGCTCATTTTCATCAATAAAAACACCAGGCTGCGCTGGGGTTTTTATTTATTTTGCTGATGTGATTACCCGCCTCCCACCCGCGGCTCCGCCAGCCCCTGCCCGGTGGGGAGGGGGATGCTGCACGCGGGTTAATGGGCTCCCATGAGCACCTTTGCTCTATGCCATGCCCAAAAAATCCCAAACCTCCATCACCCCCACCCTGGGTGACTCCTCAGCCAGACCCCGCTCCAGCTGCTGGGAAGGGAGGCTGCAGCGCTGCGCTGGGGCATCCCCCCTGCCACGAGCGAGGGTCTCGGTGCCGGCTCCCCAGGGAGAAGCACTTTGCCCCCCTGCTTGGCCGGGGCTTGCCAGCCGGATTTCTGGCTGGGGGCTGGCGTGGGGCCAGTGCCAGGGCAGAGCAGGAGCTGGCCTGGCTGCGGGGAGGAGAAGAAGGAGGAGGAGGAGGAGGAGGAGGAGGAGGAGGGCTGCGTGTGCATGTGTGCATGCACACGTGTGTGCAAGGGAGCGCCCGTGGAGGGGAGAAGGGCTACAGGGTGGAAGGACGGATGGACGGACGGAGCTGGGCTGGCGGCCCCCTGCCCTCCTCCTCCTCCTCCTGTGCCCTGAGAACCCTTATTTAAATAAATGATGCAATTACTGGGAATTAAGGGGAGGTGAGGGATCAATGCCAAAACAGAGGCTGCTCATTTCCAACTTCCTCAGATCCTCCAGGTTTTTCTGTGTGCCCTCTCCCCCTCTCTGGAGGCTTCTCCTCCTCCCAGTGAAATCGCTGGGGGTATGGAGACCCGCCTGGCTGGAGGCTGGTTCCCTCCTCCCTCCCTGTCTTCCCTGATCGCGCTGGTTCTTTCAGTGACTTTTTGACTTTTGAGTCCCCTTGCGGGGGCTCATGCCCTCGTGTCTCCCCCTTCCCCAGGGTCCCCAGCTCCGGGGTGGGTGGTCCGGGGGCCGCAGGGCTCACCTTGCAGGTGGCCCCAGCCCCGCCGCCCTCCTGCTCTGCAGCAGCCCCCTGCTCACCTCCCAATTCCCCGGCAGACACGGTAGTGAGATTATCGTAATGATGTCCGACAAGGCAGTATCAGGAATTACGCTGATAAATCTAAACAGACAGCTTATAAAAAAAAAAAAAAAAAAACAACAACCCAACCACAATTGAACCCAGGCCTGTAATTTAATACAGGGGTATTAGCCCGGCCGGCAGAGAACAGAGCTCTTGCATCCTGCAGCCTCGAGTCTCCTCCGTCCCTGGCTCTGCCTTGAGAAATGGCTTCTTGCCATAACAAAAGACTTCAGCCAGGTTTTTGTCTTGGCTTGGGGCAGTGGAGACTCCTTGGCGAGTGCTGGGGCTGGGTGAGGGGTATAGACCTGGGGGTGAACGGGAGACCCCGATGGCAGCGGGCTGACCTTCGTCCCCGCAGCACATGGCAGCTCGGTACCCATCGCCGGTCCGCGCCGGACCCTGGCACGGGGTAAACTTCGGTGGGAAGAGGCTGGGGAGCGGGGGTGAGGCGAGGGGCAGCCATGCGTGCGGGAGGAACGCTGGGGGGGTGCCCGCCGTCACGCTCGCCGCCCGCCTCGTGAAGGCAAGTGACTGGTGGCCGGGTCCCTGCCGGGTGCAGGGAGGTGCAGGGCAGGGGCAGAATCTTTCTTGGGAAAGAAAGGATCTGCTTCCTTCTGGCTCTGTTAAATCCCTCATCGGCACAGCAATTGCTGACTGGGGTTTTTGGTTTTTTTCTACCTGCGGTGTTTTTTGCACACTCGCTGCGTTCCTCTTGGTTTCCTTCCCCGTGCAGGGGACTGTAGGTAGCATTAACGCTAATGGGGGCTCTACGCAAGGTAAATATGTCTGTGGGGAGCACAAATCCTGTTCAAATGAGGGGGCTGAGCTGGGCTACCTGAGGTGAGACGCACACACATAGAGCTCTTTTGTCCCCCAGCGATTACCTCAAACCGAGGGCAATGTACGTTTTTAACAGAGGTGTTTAAAAGAGTGGGTGCATTAAAGCAAATATTTATTAGGCTACGTGTGTATGAGAGGGCAGGCTCCACCGAGCTGCTCGGTGAATTAAATCTGATGCTGGAACGACTGAGCTGAAGGCAGGGCAGCCGGCTCTTTGCCCCGGGGGGGGGAGGAGAACCCCGGGGGGGCTGCAGGGAAGCCCCCAGAGGGGCTGGGGTTCACCTCTGTACCCCCAGCGCAGGGAGGCTGGCAAGCCACGGGGTGACTGAGCCGGGGGGTTCAGTGCCTGCGTGGGGCTGGGGTTTGTCTCCTCGCTTGGGATGAGTTCCTCCTCTATCAAGGGTGGGTTTGGCTCCATGAGGTTTGTCGGGTTCAGGGGCTCCGTCCCCCCATAACCCGGGGCGGGGGGGGTAACCCTGCGTCTCCTGCAGCCGTCCTCTCCTGCAGCTCTGCAACAGTCCCTGGCACCTTCTGCAGAACCCACCAGCCTATAGAAATGGTATAGACGGACCTCCGGAGCTGGAAGATGTCAATACAGCAGGTACCCCGAAAGCCTTTGGAGGGGAGCCGGCAGCAGCCAGACTCACCCCAGGTGGGCTGCCGGGGACCCCGCACCGCGGCGGGGAGGAAGGCTGAGCCCTCTCACCGCCGGCAAGGGAATTGCTGTGCACATAAGCACGGGGGTTGGTGAATTCAGGGGTTGGTGAATTCAGGGGTTGGTGAATTCATAAATTAACGAAGTAGCGAATTAGAAAATTACCAAGATAGATTAATCTGTGAAAGGGGCTTGAACCACCCTTTGATTTTTCCCTGATGGTCAGGCAGCAAGCCGTGTGGGACGGAGCTTGGGAGAGGGGCCTGGGGAACACCGCGGCCGGTTGCCGGCAGCAGGCAACCGCAGGCAGGCAGGGTGTTTCACCGCACGCCGGCTGGCTCCGCAGGGCCAGACCTGACCCACGGGCACAACGGCCATGGGGGAGATGTGCCGTCTTCTGCGGCGGCGTGGGGAAACGGCAGGGGAATGGCGCAAGCCTACATTTCCACTTACTTTTTTTTTTTCCTTTTTCTTTTTTTTTTTCCTTTTTCTTTTTTTTTTTCCTTTTTCTTTTTTTTTTTTTTTTGGATAATAGGTATAAAAGAAGTGATTCAGAAGCACTTTCCGCCTTCCATTACCCAGAAAGCAAATAAGAGTCGCAAGAATGGGGACTGCAACGAAACAATTATATTGAAATATTCGAAGTCGTGCTTATATGGCAAATGTGACAAAATTGAGCGCAACCTTAAAATAGCAGCAGCAGCAATCTTTTAAAACACAAAAAGCAGATGATTACTGACTGAAGAGATTGCAGCGCACCAGGCTGGGCGGCAGGCTGGTTGTGTTTAACTCTCTCCGGAGGTGTGCGCTCCCTGTGCCTCCCCGAAAGCCGCAGCGGGCACGGGCTGCCACTGCCCTCCTGTTTTTGAGGAGCTCGAGCAATCAGCAATGCCCAACAACCAACTTTCCGAGGGCTAACATCAGGTGAGACGAAGTCTAACTGTTTCGCCTGCCGTGCCCCCTGACATGAGTTAAGGCATTGATATTTGCGCTCAAGCCGAGGGCACGGGTGTCTGGTGGTCCCCTGGCATTTCAAGGATGCCCACGGGCCGGTGGGAATTGCGTTGGTGTGCGCTAGCCAGGCCTGGGAGGATGACTTTCCACATGAGTCACAAAAATCTTCTTCACGGGCCAGAGCGTCCGTACCCCGCTTTCCTGGCTATGCCCTGCCGGGGACCCCGGGGCGAGTGGGGGCCACTGGTGCCACCGTCACCCCGGCCGCTGGGGCCGCACCTTCTGCGTGGCTAAACATAGTCACCCGCTCCCTGGGGCTGTGGCTCTGGCATCCTTCACTGGTGCTAAAAGTGACGTTTTCCAAATAACGCAAGAATCTTTCATTATCCTGTCTCTCCAAGCAGCCCGGGAGGCCGGCGACCAGCTGAGCGCTAAGTGCTGTGTCTAATGCACCTTCAGCGTCGGTATTTTTGTTCCTCCGTCTCTGGTCCGGGCATGCCGTGAAGCATGAGAAGACGTGGCTGTGGATGACTCCTGGGGGTCCGGCCGAGGTAGCGGAGCACGGCCGGGTGCCTTCGGTCGCCTTCTCTCTCGGGAAGGTTGCAGCAGCCCTGCTCCTCCTCGGGCCCTGCAAGTCCTCCCTGCCCTGCTCCCCTGCAGCGTTACTTGCTCCCTGCAACGTGGTTTTGTCCCAGCGTGTTTTGGGTCCTGGCTCAGCCCGCAGCCGTGAGTGACTGCCCTCCCGCAGAGCTCACGTTCCGGGGCACTCGCGGGGCCGTATGTGCCCGCCTGCTGCCCTGGGGACAGCTGGAATGTGGGAAAAGGCTGTTTCCCGGTGGATGGCGCTTGATGGGAAAGAGGAGGACTTGGGCTCGCACCATCCTGCATCTCCTCAACGGGGAGAGAAGCTGTGGGAGGCTCCAAGCAAACGTGGCCTGGGAGTGATATTTATTTCCGACCCTTTAAACTGCCCCAAGCCCCTTTACAAATGTGCCATCCCGTGCCCTTAGCCAAACTGCTAGGAGAGAGGCAGGTGACAGCAAGGTGCTGTCCCCTCTCCCATCTCCCACAGGGATGACGCTGGCCCGGCGGAACGACCCATGTCCCCCATGGGCTGTGTCTCACCCACCAGCGCAGGCAGGGCAAGAGCCCACCCGTGGGTGGCGTCGCCTGCAGCCCTGGGCACGGGCAGGGAGGCTGAATTACCGCCTCCTGCCAGGCATCGCCCATTGCCAGCGAGCAAAGGGGCTGCGTGCCTGGGGGTTCGCCCTCCGCCCCGGCGATCCATCCAGGGTGCCCGGGGTGTCTCCTCGCTGGGCCAAGAGCAGGTAGAGCGGCTGCTCCTCCTCCTCCCTTTAACGCTCTCACCGACTGCTGAGCGAAGCCTTCGCGCCCGTCTGCCTCGGTGGGGTGATGCTCGGGAGGGCTGAGCTTTTCTCGCTCTCACCGGTTGGTTTTTTTCTCTCTGCCTCTCCCCTTCTGAGTTGGGTTTATTTTGTTGTTGGGCTGATATAGACGGATTAGCATTTATCACCGGGCTGACTACCGGAGGGTTATTAAAAGTGATTTGCAATGTAAATACTTTCATCGTCAACCACATTTTCTTTAGACGAGGGTTGACTTTTATGAATATTAAAGCCGGGTGGATGGGTTCAGCGGGTTTGTGGGAGTACGTCTGTCGGAGGGAGGGGAGCTGGCTGCCTGCGCTGTGCTGGGAGAGGCAATCTGGATCCGCCTGAGGGCAAAGGGATCTGGTGCCCGAGGGAGGGAAGCGGAGCGTGAAAGGGGGGATGTGAGGCAGAAAGAAAACCTGAGTGCCTTGGAGAGGGACAGAAAGAAAGGAGAGGGAGCACGCAAGTGTATGCCTGAGGGTATCTCTCTCTGAGTGGGATGGGAGGACAAGCTGGGGGGCCGGGACATTTTTGCTGGGGACCAGCGGGGGCTGTCGGGCTGGGGAAGGGCGTGCGGAGGGAGGGGGAAGCCTGGTCAGAGCTGGCGGTGAGTGGGTTTGTCCCCAGCAGCGCCCGGTGCCGAGGCGTGTGTCTGAACCCCATGGGCTGCAGGGATGGGTGATAACTGCTTCTTCACCTGCAGAGTCCCTGCCACGAGCGTGGGGCTGCAGGACCAGGGGTGAACCCCCAAATCCCCCGGCAGCCACCGGCTGGCATTAAGTTGTGTTCCCGAGCCGGTGCTGGCTGCTGCCGAGGCTGCTGCCTGCTCCACGCTGCGCCTGTGAGTACAGTTACTGGGAATCTCTCGGGGATAACGGGGTGGATGTTCCTGAGCCTGTGGGGGAAGCCAGAGTAAATGACCCGTTACTGCTCTTCAAACGTACCCATCTCCCCAGCTCAGTGGCGTAACCACTCCTCTGCCTCAGGGTGGCTCTGGATGGGAGCTGTAACAAGCCCAGATGGAGCATCAAGGTGGCCACTTGCCACCAACCCCTGCATCTCCCACCTCAGGGGCAGAGGAGAGAGGAGTGGCTTTGCCTTCTTTCTAGGTGTTTGTGTTGTTTTGGTGTGAGGGCAGGTTTTGAGATGGCAGAGCCTGATGGAGCATTGCCAACTGGTAATGGAAGAGCAGCAGTGGCTGATTAGGCATCAGGCACAGCAAAGCTCATGGGCATGGCTAAAAAGAAAAAAAAAAAAAAAGACAAAGAAGCCATCCAAAAATAGAGGATGGAAGTAGAGTGATGAAAAAAAGGGAGATGTGCAGTTACATGAAAAATGGCCAGCTCCAGGAGTATCCCAGATCCCTACAAGGTGACGTGTGCTGGCTTTTACTCCCCAGGTACCTGCCAGACCAAGCTGTGTCAGTCAAGCAGGGTGGCGGGAGACTCAAACCATCACAGGTCCTAATCCCAACAGAGAATAAGGAAGGCCCTTCCTTTGCTTGGGCCACTGAACACGAAGGCAGGTTAGCCTCTGGCTTCTGCCGTGGGGCAACCACAAGTCCCTGCTGTCCCACCCCACAGCCTGGCACAACGTAATCTGGCCAGGGGAAGGGTTGGAGCTGGGGTCAGATTCTGGAGTGGAGTTACTGTTTTTCATGACCAGTGCCTACATGGCCTAAGAAGGAAGGTGATGTCACTTTGGTGACAGCAAGAGGGGCTGGTGAAACCCGCTGGCAGCCCGTCAGCAGGGAACGTGCGAATACCTCAAAGCAAGAGAAGCAAGTGCTCTCTTTAACTGGAGAATGTATGGGGAGTCTGGGCTGTCAGAAACTCTACGTCTTCTGCTAGTGAGAGTGCAGAGAGCTAGGCTAAGAGTTAGAAGTTGAAAAGTTTTGTATTCAGTTTGGTTACGGGTTTTTATCTCCATGTCTGATCAGCTTTGGAAGAAGACTTCTCGCTGTTCATTACAGTCTTTTGTCTATCCATGGGGAGCTGCAGTTTGAAACAAGAGTCCAATCAAATAACCCAACTCCAGTGCAATCACACTGTCTTTGAAGCAGATAGTTCCTCAGTCTGATGAGTTCACCCAGAGCGTGGCAAAGGTTTTTTTCACAGTAATTTTTTTAAGGGGGGGAGAAGGAGGAGGAGAGGGTGGTATTTATTTGAGGTCAGGGCTTTGGGCTGAGGCAAGAGACTCCAATTAACTGGCTGGAGCCTTTGACAGGTTTTGGTCGGTGACTGCAAAAATGGTTGTGGGCAGATGTTAAGCTGGCAAAAGTCAGCGAAGCCTCCCTGCGCTCAGTGCGATCGCGTGGCTCCGCACCGGCTCATGCTGGGAAGGCTTTGTCTTCTCGCTCCTCAAAGAAGGCAGGAAAGCAAATGAATACCAGTTGACTGAACACTCGCTAAAGAAATGCCAGGGTCTGGCCTAGGGTGACCAAAATAAAGGCGCTGTATTTGCCTCCCTGCTGTGGCAGGGGCCTCTGGGTGTGCAAAGGCAGCAGCCGAGCTGCGGATGCAAGTGCCGAAAGGCTTTAACCTTTTCAGGGTGCAGAGTGAAGCACTTGGAGCTGGAGATGTGTCACCAGAGTAAATTGTCTGAATTATCTTACAATGTTCTCTCTGCTAGGATTCAGAAATGTGTCTTCATCTCCAGGGAGAAGATACCAGATTGCAGGATCTGGGGAAGAGAGAGGTCAAATCTGTGAATGGCTAACATTTTAGATGAGTCCTTGACATCAAACACCGGCCTTTAGTTAAGTGCTACCTCCCAGAGCAAGGGATGTAAGAGAAGAGGGTGAGGAGGTGAAGGAGTGGATGGTGGGAACTTGTCTGAGACTGTAATCACTCGAAGGAGGGAGAAAGTGGGGCGTTTATTTATTTATGTGTATTTATGTATGTATGTGTGAGAGCCGAGCAGATGGGGAAACGATACCCATGCGTATCTGTGAGACAGTACAAGAGAGAGGCAGAGGGTGGGTGAGAGAGTTGGTCTAGGTATACGCAGAGAGGAGGAGAAAGGTGTAGAGGGAAAGACAGATTTTTTCTCCTGTTTTTTTTGTTTGTTTCTTCTTGCTTGACGCTTTCTCATAACTATGACGAAAGGAGAAAGCAGAACCTGTGGGGCCATCAACTGATTGTGAAACTGCCTGTTGATGTTTTTGTTCCTGGGAGAAAACCCCAGGACTGATTATTAGTGCCAGCCTGACAGAGACTCCATCACGCGTTTCGTTTGCAGATGTCTGTGCCAGGGGCGGGTTTCCACTGTATTTTGGGAGCTGGGGAGCGCATCGAGGGCTCCCGTTGCCCGGGCTGTGCCGGACCCCGCTCCGCCTCTCCCGGCTCCTGGCTCTCTCCCGCATTGAGGCCCCGGTGCTCCCGGGGCTGCCGGCTGCGGCGGAGCGGGGCTTACCCCGGCGGTCTCCGGGAGAGGCTGGTGGATACGGGGGGCAGCAGGGGCTCCCGGCCGGGCCCACCTGCCGCGCTCCGGCTGCGCCCGGGCAGGACCCGGCGGCGGGGAGCGGGCGGTCCCGGGGCGGGAGGGGAGCGGGCGGTCCCGGAGCGGGGGTGAGCGGGCGGTCCCGGGGGACGGGGGGAGCGGGCGGTCCCGGGGCGGGGGGGGGCAGCGGGCGGTCCCGGGGCGGGCGGGGAGCGCTGTCCGCGGTGCTGCAGGGGAGCGCTCCCGCCGGCCCGACCGGGGGGACCCGCAGCTACCCGGCACCGCCCACCCCCCACCCTCCCCGCACAACATCTGGCCGGGGGAGCGGGGAGCCACATCTGGGATGGGGAGGGGGGGACAGCGGCGTGGGGATTGGCCGCCGCTGCCTGACGTCGTGGTGCCCCCCCTCCCCTTCCCCCCCCCCGCCCCGGTGCGTCTTTGCGGCGGGGAGGGGGGCGCACATCTGGGGGCGGCACATCTGGGAGCGGGGGAGAGAGAGGGGGCGGGGGAGGGGGGAGGACCGGGCCCTCCCCTCCCCCCGCCCCTCCCCGCCCCTCCGCCGCGTACGGCGCCGCCGGGAGCCGGGAGCCGGCCGGGGCCATGCTTACCGGAGCCCCCGACGGCGCGGCGGCGTGCTCGGCGCTGCACCATGGCCGCTGAGAACCGCTCGGCGGCGGGCGGCGGCGCGGCCTGGGGGCTGCCCGGTGAGTCGCTGCTCGGGGGCTCCGTGTGCACGGGGCGGGGGGGGTGGGGGGGGTGGGGCAGGGCATCCCCGCGGGCCCCCCCCCCCCCGGAGAGTCCCTGCGGGGGGCGGGCAGCATGGCTTGAGGGTGCATGGGTAGGGGGGGTGCGCACCCCGGGGGGATGTAGCACCCGATCGCCCCAGGAATGGGTGGTGTCTCTCTACCAACTTTCCCGCACTCCTACGTCCCTCCGGGAACCCGCGGGACACCCCTGGTTCACCACCCCGGGCTGCAGCCCTGCCAAGGCACCGGGATGAGCTCTGGCAGCCCCCTTCCCTGCTCCCATCCAAACCAACACCGCTCCCCGGGATCCGTGGTCCAAGGCACCTCGGGTCCCTCTGATCGCCTAGGAACCGGCACTGTTGGCCCCCTGCCATGGGCATATGAGCAGCCTGTGCCCCCGGGACAGGCACCCCCACAGCGGGGACGCCAGGGTGGGGGTTATTTGCTCCCCTGGTACCTCCTCTTGAAAGGAGATTTGTTTTCTGGGCAGGAAACTACCTGCCTGCTTTCTTTGCTTCCCTCTGTATTCCAACACGAGCAGCAGGGACAAGATCCCATGTCATTCGGATACTTTGTCCCCACGCTGGACAAAACCCCTCTGGCTCTTGTGGCCACCTCCCAGGACATGACTAGGCAGAAGTCCCCCCACCTCCCCGCAGAGCCCTTTGCCAATTTGGACATTGCAAGCAGGACAGACCTTGCCCCCTCTCTCCCTAGGTGTGGATCCCATCTGCCCCTTAGTCCTTGCTGGCCCTGCTGTGCCCTTCCCGCTGGTAACGGCAGATCCATACTCTCCATTGGCTCATTGTGGGCAAGAGTCGGACAGCCCCACCCTTCTTTTCTCCCAAAATAATGGCATTGGCTTCAAATCAGGGAACAGTTCTTGTCATTTTTTTTAAATGAAAGCAACGCTGGCTTCTCTTCTGTCCTGCTTTTAACCCCTCTGTGCTGTGGCCACATTTTCTAGCTGGTCTTTGGCAAAACCCAAGGCTAGGGAGATACTTCCCCACCTGAGGAACAGCTAGCGTTCTTCTGTGCCCTGCTGGCAGCTGGCAAAGCTGGCAAAGCTGGTGGGCTCTGCTTGGGCATTTGGAGGCTCCCTGCTTTGTCACAGGTGCCTTGAGTGACCTCCGAGGGTGGCCCAGCTTCTCCTGCTGCTACTTGCAGGATGAGCAGAGGGGCTGGGAGGGCTGGTACCCACCCAGTGGGGTGGCTTGTTGATGCTGGCACTGTCTATCAAAATACTCACATGCCAGGGTCCTAGAGCCCAGGCTTTTGGTGAAACATCACCAGTGACGACGCTCATGTTGAAATCACAGGCGACAGCAAGATGCTTTTCGCCGTCGCTACTGCTGGGCATCACCTCCTGCTTCCTAACACCTTGACTTCTGTGATCTGAGCACCTGCTGCTGCTCTCCAGCCTGGGCTAGGTCCCCGTGAGGCATCCCAACAAAAAGCAGGGCATCCGAGGGGGCGATTTAATCCGTACAGAGATCCTAAGAAATAGCGACCCATCCCCAGTTCACCTTTCAGCTGGGCTGGTGGCCAGCTGGGTGGGGAAGGTGGGGATGGGAGCAGGTATCTGGGAGGGGGTGGTGTCCCTGGTTCCTGCGGGAGCCAAGCCAACGTGCCCTTGCTTAGAGCCGGCAGCAAGTTCCCACGTCTGCCGGATGGAGCGGCAGCGGTCCCGGGAGTGACCCGGTGAGTGGGCGGTGGGAAGCTGGTGGGAGAAGGAGGAGGAGGGCTACCGGTAAAAGTGGTTTGTTTATTCACACGAGGGGCATACCCGTCTCAGTGTGTCAGTCTGTTTTCTTTCATAGAAGAGAAATGAACTGAAATGATTAATTAATGCTGTGATCTAATTACTCTGAGTTTGCAGAAGTATGGTTTGTCTCTTTAAACTGTCCCCACAAGGATCCTATTGTTATCAGGTTTTGTCACGGTTGGGGGTTTTGTTGTTTTTTTTTTTTTAAATTAAAATGACAAACATCTCCCCAGGAAAAAAGAAAAAAAAAAAAGGCAAAAAGAGGGAATAAAAACAGCGAGACCAGGACGAGGGGCTGATGCAGAGCAGTCCCTAGCACAGCTTCGCTGTGGAGCCCTTCTCTGCCTGCCCTGCTGAGCCCCGGCCAGCAGCACCCACAGAGGTGAGAGCCCAGCTGAGGTGGCAGACGCAGCTCTGCAGAGACGGCGGGGAGGGCAAGAGCGAGAGGAGGGGGAAATGGAGGCTGTTTGCAAGGGGCTGCTGCTTTCTGCACAGACGCAGCTCCTCTTTCCGCATGCACATACACGCAGCAAGAGTTTCACGTGTGCAAGCTGACCCCTTCTCCTTGGCATGCTAAATCAGGGCTTTGATGGGCATCTTCTGGAGAAGCAGGCGTTGTCCTTGAGCCGGTCTCGGCTCAGTCTGACACGGGACTACGCCTTTGTTGCTCTCCAGTAAGCCAAGGGAAGAGGTTTGCTTTGCATTTCCGCATCCATTCTAGGCTGGCCTTAAAACTGCGTATTTAAAGGACCTGTGTTTCGGGGAGATGCGAGGGTGCGGGACCTGGCGCAGCCAAGAAGTGGAAGTTTGGACCAGATCGTTCCCATCTACTTCCCCTCCTCTCTTCATCACTCTCCCAGCACCCCCCGCTGACTGCTCCTTAGCCCACCTTAGCACCAGCGCCCACCATGAGCGTGCCAGGGGCCGGTGGGGGGGCTCAGCACCTGAGCCGTGTTGAAGCCTCTTCAAGCCGGCATTTGGAGCCACTCCAAAGCCATCCCTCTTCTGAGGAATTCGGGTCACCAGTTAGAAAACAGCCGCCAGTTTCTAGGAAGACTCACATGCTCTTCTGCCCAGGGCCCCGGCAGGCCGGACGGTGAGGGTCTTAATGGGTGGCCGTTACCTAACTCATAGCCAAGTGGAGGAATGTGCCAGCCCTGACCGTCCCCCCGCCCCGGACACCACTGCCCACCACCACATCCCTTTAACCCTCTAGGCACGGGAAAATCTCACCGCATCCATATCCTTGAACGTACCGAGGTCGGCCCTTGCGCTATGTTCAGACAAATTCATTCGCTGAAGCTTCAAGGGGGAGTTAGGCATTTCCTGGCCAAATGAATCCCAGGGCGAGTGCTCCCCGGGCAGGCTTGCCCGCTACGCCAGCATTTTGCTGGTGCAGGAGCATAGGGCAGGGGGTCTCGCCTACAGGTTCTCCCCTTGATATTTAGCAGCGGGGTTTTAGCAGCAGGCACGCAACCAGCCCCCCCTGGTCCCCAGCAGACAGCCGGGTGTCCCCACCCTGTGTGCGTGTTGGCATCCATCCCACCTTCCCTGCGGCTGGGTGCGCTGGTCCTGCTGGGCCTTGACTCTGGGCCAGGACGCCGTCATTTGACCTGGCTTCAGACCTTGAGTCCCCGGGCACAGCGAGCATTGGCGAGCGAGGCTCTGCTGGAGATGTTCCTCATCCCAACCCCTCGCGTGCCGGGCATGGCTGCTCACGCCTTCGCCCCGGGGCTGCTCCTGGCACCCTCCAGAGATGCCTTCAGCCCGGAGGCTTCACTGCATGGAGGAGGAATTCAAACAAAGATTCAGTTTATACCTTGTAAGACGTAAGTTTGCTGAGAAAATTACCTTCACCAACCTGTCCAAGCCTCCAAACCCAGTGGCTACAGTCACAGAGCCTCGTCCCTCTGACAATCCCCAAAACCGTTGCTGGAGGTCCTGCAAATCAGAGCCACGGGAGTGACACCGACCCTCCTATCTTGCTGTGACCCTGTCCCCACTGCCCCTGGCGTCCCGTGCCCCACTCAGTGCACGAGGCAGCGGCAGAGATGCCCAAGTGCCCCGTTCCCTTCCCGTTCCCCTCTGCCCCAGCCTTAGGCAGGCTGAGACGTGCCGGTGCAGAGGACCCGCACCCACCCCAGGCGCCGTTTCCATGACTCAGAGGGGGCTGGAGAGGGCCGTGGGGAACCACAGGGCTGTTTGCTTGTCTTCAAGAGCCTCACAGAGGAGTTTCATCCTAGGTCAGCTGGCGCAGGAAGAGCAGCAGCTGGGAAGTTTGTCCTTGAAAGGCAGGGCTCAGTGTAAACCACGGAGCTCCTCGGACGCAGCTCCTTGGCCAGAGCTATGGACGTGGTATTGAGCCATCGAGGGTAACTGCGCTCCGCTCACCAAGAAAGCCGGGCGGAGAAGCAGCCCCTCTGCTACCACAACTGCTCTTAAATCTAATGTATTTTATGGCACCTTGCAGCTTGCAGGTCGTAGCAGCAGCACGTTTTGGCAGCGCTGGAGCTGGACGGGGGGCAGCGGGGGGCTGGCACCAAGCGCCTCGGCTGGAGGCGTCTGGAGGACAGGGGTGAAGCGTCGTTCGCAGGTTTAAGGCTCGCGGCAGAGTTGGTTTGTGTTGGCCGGTTAACACGTTCATGTCTTTAGGCTCTTTAAGCAGAATTAGATTGATTCGTCCGTGGGAAACTCAAAGCTCCAGTTGTGCAACACCGAGGTCTGAAAACATCACTCTGCAAACACGATGTCCCTGGCGTCCGCTCCAGGTCACGGGGCGGCTCTCTAGAGGCATGCACGGCGCCTCGCTTCGATGACCCCCCCTCGCTCGCGAACCCTCCCGATGTTGATGTTAGCTGGGCCCCCCGCCCACGGGCAGCGCGGCAGGCTGGCTCTGCCGCGGAGGGACAGGCGTCCTTGTGGGATCTTTGCATGACTGAGATGGAAAAGAGCGTATCCTGCATCTCGCCGTCTCTAGTGCCTTCGGGGTAGTTTGGATCCCAGCTCTACCGGCAGTTACATCATACGCAGTCCCAGTTAAAGCCAAAAAAAAAAAAAAACCAACGTGTGTATGTGCAGAGAGGAGTGGAGAGCGATGAAACCCTAAAGGCATCAGCCTTTGCCTGACAACAGGCGTGAGTGGCCTGGGCTTGGGTCTGCCTTTCTGCAGCACCTAGGAGCAGCGTCTAGCACGGTTGTCTCTAGGTTGTTTGCAGAGCTCGGGTCACCCACCACGGCCCGTAAGTGATACCCGACTCATGCAACTTTCTGCCACCACGTGCAGCCGCAGGCAATGAGGTGGTTAAAGCCCCTGCGGGGCGTTCGTGTAGGGCCACGACAGACTGGGGACCACCATCCTGCGGTGGGAGAGGTGACTCCTAGGCGGAGCTGGGCTGCCCGAGTGGGAGAGCTGCGGCCCATCGAGGTTTCCAGCCCCAGCACGGCTCCCGCTCTGCCGGTGGGAGCCTCCAGGGAAGGCAACAGGGAGAGATTTGCAAGCAGTATCTGTGTGTGAGGTCTCTCCCTCTCGGAAGAGTTTCTTAGGGCTCTTCTGCGGGGGGAGATGTGTAATCCCACCCTGGCAGCCTGAAGCTATTCCCACCTCCTTTCTCTCCATCCCTCTCCTCCTCTGTTGTGGCCATGATGGGAGTTTCCTACCTGCTCTCCTCCCCTGGCCCCCACCCTTCCCGCGCTGCCTGCCCATGCCCTGCACCTTCTGCTCTCGCTCCCGTCCTTCACTCTGTCCCCTTGCTCAGGTGTCACCTCCAAAGCCAAACCCTCTGGCAGGTCTCGTGGCCAAGTAGGGGTCTAATGTTTTCAGTTCCCTTTTTCATTAGCACCCCAAAGATTCCCCTCTGCTGTCCGTCCCCAGGACAAGGGCTCTCCTCTGTCACATCTGCATCCGCCCGGCAGGGCCCTTGCTTTTGCCTGATTTTCTGCCCTTTGGTCAGGGCATCAGCTCTCTTTTCTCTTACTCATTGCTTAGCTGGCTTTCAAAGCCCCACAGAGACTCGCCCTGCTCCGTGGGGCAAGGGGCTCTTGCCCACTCTTTAAAATTTCAGATGAGCACCTTGGTGCTTTCCCTCTGCGGCCCTCGGCTCTGTTTACAGAGTTACTCTGTTTACGAGTTACTTACAGAGAAATCCAACCCCCCCCCCAACAGCTCTGCTCTGCCCGGGTCAAACACCGCATCCCTGGTGCACAGAGCCCAGCGTCCGCCCGTCCCCCTGCCTGCCCTGGGCTCCTCCACCCTCACCTCCAGTGCTCCTGGAGCCTTTTCCCTCCGTGCAGAACTCCGGAGAACTCATTTGATCAAAATCCTTTGGGAAGGGAAGGATTGCCCAGGGCTGCCAAGTCCTCCCCAGTAGTAGGTGGGGAAGGAGACAGGGTCTTTCCCACCTGGTCTGACTGAAGAACATCTCCTGGCTGGAGCCCTCCCCAAGAGCCCAGCACCCAGCAGGCGATCGCACCTCCCTCCTGGCGAGCCCCTTACCTCCCCGATGAGATGCACCCTCATGGAAGCAGCCGCCCCTCCCAGCTCCCACTTGGTGTTTTGCCTGAGCTGTGTCCCCACCCCACGGCCCGTGGGGACCCCGGGGGGCAAGGAGGATGGGTGCGGGGTGCTGTGGCTCTCTGCACGGGGGTCAGCTCCCCCCTTGCCCAGTGCCAGCCCTGGCTCCTGGGGGGGGGGCTGGGGTGGGCTGGCACCCTAGGTGGGTGGCCGGCATGGGCGACTGTGCGGGGCAGTGGCAGGGTGAGGGGGCTTCCCTGCAGCGAGCTCCCAGACAAGGCCTGTCCTTGTCCCTGGGGCAGGGAGAGCTTCTCTTGGAAGCAACCAGATCTGGGGGCTTGCAACTCCCTGCCTTCTTCCCCCCGTTCCCTCCTCCAGCACCATCTCTCCTGCAGGCCTCTGATCCCGGCCGCTAACCTCTCCCTGGGGAGAGCCCAGCAAATCCAGGCAGCCCCTCCTTGCTGTAATCCACCATCGTCCTCATCCTCGCCCTCGCTCTTCTTCCCCTCTCTGCTGGCTGAGCCCAAAGCCCTTCCCGGCAGCGGGACCTGTAGCTGCAGCAGGGTTATTTCTGTTGCGCTGCCTTCAAACAGCTGGGTCCTGTTCAAGCTTCAGCCCAGAGATATAAAAGAACGTGAGCATCTCTCTGAGGCAGAGAGCATTAATGCAGTAGACGGGAGGGGAGAAGCGTGGCTCTAGCCCAGGCTCAGCTGAAAGCCCAGCACCTTCCCTGCTCACCGGCATGGGCTGAGCTCTGCCTCCAGCACAGAGCTGCAGCCCTTGGGGGGCCCAAGGCAGAGGGCACAGAAGGGAGGGGACGGCGGTCCCCCCCCCCCCCCGGCCCCACTGTGGGATGCCCCTGCATTGAGCCTTCTCCCCTCCGTGATGTTACCCACCGGAGCCGCCGCGGGCACAGGAGCTGCTGGGGAGCTGCCGGTACCCGGGAGCCACGGGCTGGGCACAGCGGGGTAAGGCTGGGGTTGGCTTGCATGACATTTGCTGGGCACACTCACTATTAGCTTTCCACTGATAGGTTATTTATTGGGTGGCAGATGGTTAATTAATTGTCAGAGCGGCCAGCATGCTGGAAGGTTATTTATAGGAGTGACTTTTAACCACGTTAAACCCACTTTCTCGCCAATTTGCTTCTTGCCCAGTAATGCTGGAGGTAGATGGTGTGCGGCCCCTTACAAGCTGGGTATGATACAGGGCGCTTTAGGGATACGGGCAAGGATTCGGGGGGCCAGCTGGGGCGGGGGGGTGCAGCCGTGCCAGCCCTGGGATGCTGATGAGTGTGCTGGGCTGGGCGCTGCTTGGGTGGGCGGCTTGTAAGGCAGGGACCTTACTCTGACCTGCAAGCACCTCTCACAGCCGGGTGCACGCCGCCTTGGACGGGGTGCCTCGGTTTTGCTTTGAAACCTAGTGACAACCACCTAGTTACAAGCAGCAGCGAAGCTCCTGGCTTGCTCGGGGTGGGTGGTCAGGTTCGGTGACTGCAACGTTCCCTTCCGACCCCGGACGCAGGACATTTTCAAAACCTGACGCACGAACACTTGCCGAGCGCAGGGGGGGTCTCCAGCCCCCTCGCCGCCCCCCCCCCGGAAGCCGGCAGCTCCTGCGCCGCTGAGCTCGCTGCTTCTCCGGTGGCTCCAGGAAAAGCCATCAGAGACTCCCAGCTTGTGGAGATGGAGGAATTTGTTTTGCCTCATCAGAACCAGTTAAATAGCAGAGGAAGAAAGAGGATTAAATTATTCAATGGAAAAATAAAATGCCCAGATCCACCCCAGCCATTACTGGCAAGGAGCGATTCCTCTGGCGCGATGGCTCAGATCTCCTCTGGAGCAGGCTAAGGACTTCAGGGGCCCATCGACCCTCGCCGTGCCGGAGGGGTGCCAGCGCAGCTGCCAGCTGGAGCCGGCAGGGCAGAGGGAGCCCTGCCATCTTAGTGCAGCAAATCCCGCTGGCCCCTCGTCTCCTTTTGTTTTCCTGCTTGGTTTATTGCCTTCATCGCTGCCGATGCAGAGGCAGAGGAACAGCCGGACACCAGCCCGGCAGAGCCCTCCCCGACAGGGCAAAACCCAGGCTAATCCCCCCCACCAGGCACAGGGCCCCCCTTTATCCTCTCCCCGTATATTGTATTTCTAAGGTATCCAGGAGCTCTATTTTCACGCTCTTCGAGGGGTGTGAATCTGTCAACCTGAACAATCCCTCGCTAGTGCCGTGACTCAGGAACTAATTAATGGCTATTAGATAACACAATTAGCACCACAAACTGTCACCCCCTCAGCGGAGTGTCGCCCCATCCCTTTGTGTCACAGACATGCACGAGCCATAAACACGACTATCCCTTTAGCATCTTCTATCCCTCCCCTCTTTTTCCTCCCTCCCTCCTCTCCCAAGGCTGGTTTTGGCTGCGCTAACTGCCCAGTCCCGCATCACATCAGCGGTTCGACGTGAGGGAACTCATCCCATTAAGATTTTTCACCCTCTCGGTGCTTTTAGGAAGACCAGGACAAGCTGGCAGCAGGGCTTGGAGAGCTGGCCCGGCTCTTTCCAATGCTTGGAGCTGCTGCGCCCTGGCCCCAGCCCTCTGCACCCAGCCGGAGCGGGGGGTGATGTGTGCCTTCCCCCGGGGTGTCCCAGCTTCCCTCCCTCCTGGGGTCAGGCAGCACCCGGAGCCCAGCAAGGTGCACCCAGCCAGGAGCTGGCAGCCACGGCCACCCCATCCCAGCTGGGGTGGGACCCTCCCTGGGCTTGGGGTCTCTTCAGCTTTGCCGTTCCTCCAAAGGGCTGATGGCACCCGTGCAGAGCAAAAGCCCGTCTCCTCTGGGAGCAGCTCACACTCGGAAGCCTCTGGGAAAGTTAATGATTTCTTTAATTCCTCTCCTTCCCCTACGAATGTCTTCTTCCCCTAACTGGTGTGTGAGCGTGGGGCTTGGTTGCTGGTGGCAATGCTTGCCGAGCGTGCTCCGTGCAATTCCCAGAAACCCCGCTTCAAGCTGCACATGGACCAGTCGCGACTCTGCCCACACCTGCCCCCGCTCTCCCAGCCCCGAGGATGAGGATGGGGGAGCAGGGAGGAGGGCAAGCTGGCGGTGGCGTGGGGGACAGGGGCCATGGAGGGGCACAGGGAGCAGAGGCAGGGGACAGCTGGGTGGCAGGGCTGCTCCAGGAGTTCATCCCACAGCTCGAGGTGCCACCATCGCATGGGCGTGCGTAAATACCACTGCCTTCGCCGCACCGGTGGGCAGGGCAGCCGGCTCCTGCCATGCGGGGAGTGACGGGGAGGGCAGGAGCAAGCAAGACCCTTCGTCCCAGATGGGTTCAGTTCTTGGTCACTAACTGCACCTGATGGAGCACCTGCCTCTATTTGGTGCAGACATTTTGGGTACGGGATGACCATCGGCAGTCTATGAGAGGGCTTTCCTACGTGGCGACGGGCTGCAAGGCGTTTTGCAGGGGCAGACAGGTTGGGAAGCCTTGCCGGAGTGGCCCACGAGGTGTGCGGCCAGGAAGTAGCAGGAGCTTTCCTCTGTGCCCTCGGATGTCACCGTGTGACCGAGGAGGGGTGGGCAGGACTGGCTTTGATCTCTTGCTCTGGAGCTGTCTTCTCACCCGACAGCGGTGGCACCCATGATCTCAGGCAGCGACGGGGACCCTGCTGTGCCAAGTGCTGCCCAAAATAAGTGGAGCCCACCCAAATTACAACCATCTCTGCTTCGACCTGCGGCTGCCTGGGCCTTGTGGCTTCATCCATAACATGGGAGATGTTGGGTGGGAAGGGAAAGACGTTTCCTTGCTTTGAGGACACGCTTGCAGGGGCCACAGAAACCCTTAGACCAAAAGATGCTATCGGTGAAGAGCTGGAGGCTCCTAATGGCTTTGATGGAGAGGAGAAAACCAGCCATAAATCACTGCCAGAAGTCCTAGGGAGGGAGGAGGCCGGTGATGGAGTTTGCTGTAGCTGGCTGGGAAGAGGAGGTCTGGGAGAGCACCCGGGGAGCGCCGCAGACGAGGGACGGCGTGTGCAGGCAGAAAAGCCAACTGGTGTCACAGGTAGGGGCCTCAGCCCCGGGAGCCCTTCTGAAGTGGCCTCTGGGCTTTGCCAAGGCTGGGTCTCCTCCCTGGCTGCAACGCCGGCAGAGAGGCGGGGGGCAGAGGGGGGCTGGAGAGAGGGAGGGGATGCGGGATGGGGGGCGTGAGGGGAGGGAGAGGAGAAATTTGCTCTTGGAGGTGCAGGAGTAGAGAGATGGGCACCGGGGGGCATGGGGGAGGCATTTAGTGGGGCGTGGAGAGGTCCCTTGGTGTCTGGGGGCTTCACAGCATCACAGCGATGCAGCTGGCGTGAGAGCGGAGATGGAGTCGCGCTGGTGGGTCCGTGGCGGCACCGCAGCTCTCCCGCGTGTTGCCTCCATCCTCGGGCACGTCCTGGGGGTGCAGGCAGAGCTGGGGCTGCCCCAGGGCTGTGCCCCCCACCCGGGAGGCCCGGGTGCCCTCCATCCCCATGGGCAGTGGGGGAACCCAACCTCAACAGGCTGGAGCTCTGCTGCTAAAGGGGAGTCCCCCAGGACAGAGCAAGGCAAGTTTATGCCGAGGGGGGCTGGCAGAGCAGCCCAAAGGCAAACGGCAGGATCTATCCCCAGTGCTTACGCAGGCAAGACGCACGGCTTGGTCGGCCGCTCTGAGACCTGGCGAATTCATAACATGCTTGGCTTGCTCCGGCTCCGGACTGAGCTGCCTGCCCTGCTCAGGGAGGCAAAGGCAACGCCGGGTTGTCCCGGCGAGCTCAGAGGGGGGTGTCTGGGGCAGAAGAGAGAGAGAGGGGGATGGAGAGAGCAGAAGGTGGGGAAAGAAAAGATGCCTGACAGGCTGGGGCACGGCAGAAAATAGTCAGGGTGTTTGAGGCAAAGGATGAGTGGTGTACGCACCTTCCGGCTTGTCCGCGTTGTCCGCATCTTCGCACCCCTAACCATCCTCAGCCTCCCTCCTACCCTCAAACGGGAGATTGCTTTATTTTCACCCTTCAGTGAAGGTTCGTTTCCAAAACCACCCGTTTCAGTCCTTTACGCTGAGGCTGCGGTCGCCTCCGTCCCAGCACACGTTTCCAGCGTGGCCTCTGGGTGGCATCCAGAGACACGCGAGTGGGGCTGCGCCCGTCCTTTCCTCCTTCGTTTCTTCTGACCTGGGCAAACGGTTTTACGGAGTGGGACGAGCTGGACTTTTCTTACTTCGGGCAACTGAGAACAGAAGCCTCTGTCAAGGCTGATAACGAATTAAATGAACTTAGAAGAGGATGCCTAATTTCGGTTCATAAACTAACGTGAAAAACCGAAACCCTCATTTAGTGGAGATGAAGGAAAGGTTTCTTTTCAAGATTTTCAAATTCTTCCTGGAAGAGCTGGGGTAGATGTCTGGTTGATTGCTAGCTTGTCTGCTCCGTTTGATTAGCTGTTACAAGAATGACAGCTAAATCTCCCCATCTCATCAAAGCGAAGAATTTAAAACTCATTTCAATTGTACCGAAACCAACCCCCAAACTGCCTCGATTATATATCTCAAAGTCATTTTATACACTTACCACCTCTTCTCGCATCCCTGGCTGGGTGCCCAGGAAGGATGGCAGCAGAAACCGCTTTTCTTCTCCCTTGATGCATCCCTTGCGCTCAGAGCTCGGTGCAAAGCTGGGCAGTGCCGCCGGGCTTCCTTGCCCCGTCAGTATTTAGCATTTAGTATCTACCGAAGGGTGTTGCTTTCTTTTCAAAGCACTTTTTGTCTTCGTGGGGCCACGTATAACAGGCTCAGAGGATAACAGTCCAGAGGAATTTCTCTGGTCCTCACCCACTTCTTTCCCCTGCGCGTGTAAGACAACCCCAGCCGCTATCGCAGCCGTAGCCTCGCTAATGCGGAAGCTGCCTTAATGGCTACGTTGGTACCCCGGCTTTAGCACCCCAGCAGCCGTGCTTCCACTTTCTCACACCTGCATCTCTTTAGAAAGCCGTTATATTAAAACCTTGGCTGTTAGCTGACGGTAGAAATCTCCTACCCTCACCACAAAGGAAAGGTAAGGGCATTTCTTTTAAAAGACTTTAAAAATAAGAACTGATACCAAAGCGTGCCAAACCCTGTTTTGGAGAGGAGGGCGTTCATGGCCTGTTTATACATTTAGCAAAATCAGCTTCAGGAGTCCGGGGCGTTTGGAGCCAGCGCCGTCACCCGAGGCAGCTGGCAGAAACACGCTTTGCCAAGCGTGCCCGCTGCGCGCGCCGGCGTGGACGCCCGCCCGCTCTGCCGGCCCCCGCGCAGCTACCGGCAGCAGCGCCCATGGGGCTGGGTGGGCAGCACGGCAGGACCCCCGCCCCGGGCGCCGGGTGGAGCTGCTGGAGAAGCTGCCCTTGCTGGGCTGGCGGGGGTCGGGATGCCCCCAGCACCCAGGGTGATGGCCCAGCAGGTTTTGGGGGCCTGGGTGGTGCAGGAGAAGCAGGTTGGATGGGAAGCTCCTCTGTGCACCCCACCTTCTCCAGCGCCTTTGCTTCTCCTTCCCCTTCCAGGAAACTCCCCTTCATCCCAACACATCGATTTTGGTCCATTGATTTTTTTTTGTTAAGGTCCATTCTCCTCTTACCTTGAGGGATTGACCGCAGGCATCTTGGTTTGGCTGAAGGCAGTTTTTCTGTCCGTAATTCTTGCCGCCTTTCATAAATAATTCCATCTGTAGGCTGAGATGGCTTGGGTTCACCCTGTATGTCTCCACCGCCGGTGTGACTGCAGCTGCAGTGTGATGTGGGACTGGGGGAAGGGGCCAGCATTTCCCAGCATCGCTGGCTGATGGCACTCGTGTGGCTCCTTCCCTCTCCGGCGCCTGTCGGAGCTGGGTTGTGAAACAGGTCGAGCCAAATTATCCGGTTTCAGCCTTGTTTGGGTTTTCGGCATCTGCCTCCAAGCAGTGTCACCCTTTTTGTCAAGGCCACCTCTGTTGGAAAGGTTGGTGTCCCCCAGTAAGACGTTGTGGGAGTCGCACGAACTCCTTGGGGCTGAAGCTGTAGAGTAACTTGCTGTTTTCCCTGTCCCAGATTTCATCTTCCAGAAGGAGCTGTTTGCTGCCAGAGACACAGGTGAGCTGAGCGGACCATGGCACGGGCTTTGTGGAGTAGCTCCCTCTTGGGGAAGTGCTTTGGAGAGGCCAGTGGGACGTTCCTGGGACATACCATAAACCTGCTCTCGTCCCTGGGGCAGGGCACCGGCTCCGTGCCGCGCTGTCCTTGCAGCGAGCGCTGTGCGGCCCCCTTCCTCCTGCCTCTCTGTGTGCCTCCCCGGGGCACACTGGGCCTTGCTCCTGCTGGGAGGTGGTTCCTGGTCCTGCAAAGAAGGGACCATCGCACCCTGGCCAAAGGGCTGTCTCCTGCCTTGTCCCTGCAGCCCCGTGTGTCTCCTCCATTGCTAAATGGGGACATAAAAAGGGCTTTCAAAGAGCTCCTGGGGGAAGGGCAAGGTCAGAGAGAAACCCAGTAACGCCAGGAGATTTTCGAGCACTAGCCAAGAGCAATGCTGGCCCGGGGAACTGAGGAGGCCGCAATCGCTGCCAGCACGGGCCGGCAGCTATGATATTCTCCCTTTTTGTCCTCGCTCCCCTTGCAGACCCCATGCACAACATCTCTGCTCAGCCCTGGCAGGCGAAGATGGCCAACCTGACCTATGACAACTTCACCCTGGGCAATCGCTCCGAGGTGGCCATCCAGCCTCCCACCAACTACAAGACGGTGGAGCTGGTTTTCATCGCCACCGTCACAGGCTCGCTTAGCCTCGTCACCGTGGTGGGGAACATCCTGGTGATGCTGTCCATCAAGGTGAACCGCCAGCTCCAGACTGTCAACAACTACTTCCTCTTCAGCCTGGCCTGCGCAGACCTCATCATCGGGGTCTTCTCCATGAACCTCTACACGGTCTACATCATCAAAGGCTACTGGCCGCTGGGGGCCGTGGTGTGCGACCTGTGGTTGGCCCTGGACTATGTAGTGAGCAATGCCTCTGTCATGAACTTACTTATCATCAGCTTTGACCGATACTTCTGTGTCACCAAGCCCCTGACGTATCCAGCCAGGAGGACCACCAAGATGGCGGGGCTAATGATTGCGGCTGCGTGGATATTGTCCTTCATTCTCTGGGCCCCTGCCATCTTGTTCTGGCAGTTCATTGTGGGCAAGAGGACAGTCCCTGAGAGGGAATGCTACATCCAGTTCCTCTCCAACCCGGCGGTGACCTTCGGCACGGCCATCGCTGCTTTCTACCTGCCCGTGGTCATCATGACGGTGCTGTACATCCACATCTCCCTGGCCAGCAGGAGCAGGGTGAGAAGGCACAAGCCTGAAAGCAGGAAAGAGAGGAAAGGCAAGTCCCTCAGCTTCTTCAAGGGCCCCCTGATCAAACAGAACAACAACAACTCCCCCAAGAGGGCTGTGGAGGTGAAGGAGGAGGTGAGGAATGGGAAAGTGGATGACCAGCCCTCAGCACAGACTGAGGCCACTGGTCATCAGGAGGAGAAGGAGACTTCCAATGAGTCCAGCACGGTCAGCATGACCCAGACCACAAAAGACAAGCCCACAGCAGAAATCTTGCCAGTGGGGCAAGGACAGAGCCCGTCCCACCCCCGGGTGAACCCGTCTTCCAAGTGGTCCAAGATTAAAATCGTCACCAAGCAGACTGGAACCGAATGTGTCACTGCCATCGAGATCGTCCCAGCTAAGGCAGGAGCCTCTGACCACAACTCCCTGGCCAACAGCCGCCCGGCCAACGTTGCCAGGAAGTTTGCCAGCATCGCCAGGAGCCAAGTACGGAAGAAGCGTCAGATGGCAGCCCGGGAGAAGAAAGTCACCCGGACCATATTTGCTATCCTGCTAGCCTTCATACTCACATGGACTCCATACAACGTGATGGTCCTCATTAACACCTTCTGTGAGACCTGCGTACCCGAAACAGTGTGGTCCATCGGCTACTGGCTCTGCTATGTCAACAGCACCATCAACCCAGCCTGCTACGCCCTCTGCAATGCCACTTTCAAGAAAACCTTCAAGCACCTTCTCATGTGCCAGTACAGGAACATTGGCACAGCCAGATAAACTGGCACTCAGGGACCACTTCAGCAACGTTACGGAAACCCTTCCCTTTGCCTCCTTTGCCCGGGGGGGGGGGGGTGTCCTCTGCTCCCCACTCACAACAATGCAGACTGTGCGGTGATTGCAGATGATGCCCTTCATCCAATGCTGACAAAGGTCCAAGGCACCTCTGAGCTGCAGCTCCTTCCAGTTACCCTGGGCCTGGAGATTAACCTGGGGAGCCAGCGGGAAAACCGGAGGCAAGAGGAGGAGATGTGGTCACCAGGAGCCCTCCCCAGCTCCCTGCTCTTGAGAGGTTGGCCAAATGGCATCAGTGTTTGTCCTAAGACTGGATGCCTCTTCTCCCCCGGCTGACCGTCTCCAGGGCATCAGAGCTTGTCTGCATGCAGACAGCTTAATGCTGGATGCTTTCAATAGGCTTTTAAACCGTTTATTACCCAAGAAATGAAAAGAAACCGGGGCCAGACATTTGCCAGCCATTTTGGACCAGGCTGGCTCGGGCTCATGGGACATGGCCAGGCTCCCTCCCGAGACAGTCAAGATTGCGTCCTAGCAGATGTGGCAAGCTTCTTCCTTTCCCTTGAGAGATGCCATCGTACATCCTCACCCAGGGACCTGGGGGGGGGGAATTTTTCCCTGGGCTTTGGCTCCGCTCTCCCCTTTGTGCCCTTTCTGCCCTCAGCCAGGAATTGGCTGGACGGACAGACAGACAAACCAAGTATCTCCCTCCTGGGTGAGGAGCGTGAAACCCAGTTGCCTCCTACAATGATGGAAACTAAAACTGCAAAGAAAAGCAGTGCTACGGTGCAGGACTTCTCTCCAGGGCCCCCTGAGAAGCGGGCAGCGAAAATAACTGTCCTTGGGAGGGATGGGGGGGCTGGGGGTCTCAGAGGGGGTCGGGAAGAGGGTTTGCAGCATGGCCGAGGTGCCCTGTCTCTTATCTGGGCCATGAGCAGGTCCCCGCTCTCCCCACGGCGGGTGTGGGAGGCCTGATGCACAGCTCCGGGGCTGGGGGAGGACGACGGTGCCCCCCGAGCCCCGCTCCTGCCCCGGGTGCGGGGGGTGGGGGACGCCCCAGGAAGGCTGAAGGAACCGGCTGCCGAGCTTTGTAAATGGACGTAACCCTGTCGTCGGTGTTGTGGCGGAGCCCTCAGCATGCAGGCTTCAGCCAGCGTCTCCAGCCCCCTCCCAGCCCACCCCGGGGGTGCTCAGCTTCTCCCAAAGCCGGGTCTCCGCAAGCCTTGGCGGGCACGGCCGGGTGCAGCAGAGAGACGGGACGGGGCCCTACTGGCACTGGCAAACTCCGCGTCCGTATGTCCTTCCCGTCCCCGTGCCGGGGCGATGCCGTGCAACCTGGAGAAAGGCTGCCCCGGCCCAGCTGGGGACCCCCCCCCCCGCCACTGCCTTTAGGATAATTCACATAGCGGTGCCCAAAATGCCTGGCAGGCTTTTGGTTTTTTTTTTTTAAACTGTTACAACCACGGCCCAACCCACCCCGAGACAAATAAAGACCTCGGACCAGAAACCCACAGCCATGGCGTGAGGAGTCATCACTCGGTCGCTCCTCTCCAGCTTCCCAGTGTCACCCACTGGTGACGTTTCCTGCAGCACGCGGGTGGCAGCCCCATCCCTCTTTCCGAGAGCGAGGGGGGCAGCCCGAGGTCTGACCCACGCGCCTTCTCCAGGACCGTGTGCGGTGGCACCCAGGCCACCGCCGCCAGCCGCACGACGAGTTCACTGCTGGTGGGGTTGGCAAAGCTGGGGTTTGCTGGGGTTTCCAGCTGGTGGGGACGACAGGTGGGTTCCGATATTTTTTTTTTAAAAGATTTTTATTGGAAAAGAAAACAAACCCCATTTTCCAAAAGAAGTGAGAGCTCCCACCCAGCACCGCTGTTGGCGCGTCGAAGGCAGAGGGGCTGCAGCCCCGGCACGGGGACACACGGTTAGGCGCGATGGAGGAGAGGGGACGCGGTGATTCCTGGGCGCGGTGGCTTTGTTTTCCCCGGCTGCTGCAGGGAAGTCGTGCCCCGGCCGAAGGGATGCTGGAAGAAGCCCCTCGAGCTGAGAGCAGTCCTCACGTCAGTAAGGGGCACGAGCGATGGGGTTACTTGGGCATTCAACACCCAGCCCTTCCCTCCGGCACCGGTACCCGGCGGAGGAGGCTCCCCGGCTTGCCAAAGGATGCGCTAAAGGCAACTCATTTGTGCCGGAGCGGTGGAAAAATGTGTGTTCCCATCCCAGCTCTCCAGGCGCATCCCAGCGAACCCCGACACCAGCCAAGGGGAGGCAAGCGGGATGCGCCGGCAGCGGCGGCGGGGCTGCAGGGAGGGGGGCAGCCCCTCCTGCGGGCGGGTGGGTTTGCTCTCTACAACACTAGCGATTAAAACAAGGCATCTCAGTGAAAGAAGAGGTCATGGAAAGGAGGAAGGAGAGGAGGAGGAAGACTGGAGTGTGGGCCGGCTGCAGTTGGGCATCCAGCCCCGTGGGCACCGTGTCGAGGGGCCGACGAGGATGCTGGCTTCCAGCTCTAGTCCTTCCCCTTGCCCTTCTTTGCTGCACCCGAGAAGCACAGGAGACAAGAGTTAGCGCGTCCGCTGGCAGCTCACCGGTGCCCCAGGCGCTGCCATGGCAGAAATGGAGCCAGCACGGCCGGCTCGGCGCGGTGCAGGGGCCGCATCCCTGCGGGCAGCCTCCCCCCACCACGCAAAGCCACGTTTTGCACCGGCCCCACTGAGGAGAGGGGGAAATTCCCGTCCCACCGAAGCTGGCGGTGACTTAAGGGGGGACCAGGGTTTTTCCTAGCAGCACCTGCATCGCACCCAGCCATGCTGGACTTTGGGGGTGTCACACGTGCTGATGCAGAGGGAAGAGCATCCTACGTGACCCCCCCCACACCACCAGCAAAGCCCAACCCCAACGGGCCAAGCTACCCCTGGAGAGCCCCTTGCCCAGGGTCCCAGCAGGACCCTTCTGGGGACAGGAGCGGTGGGGACTGACCTTTGGACTTTGACTTGATCTTGGAAGAGCAGGGCTTGGTCACGTAGACGATCTCCTCGCACTGGGCATTGTACAGGGCTTTCTTCAGGATGCCGGAGCGAGTCTTCACGCCCGTCTGAGCGCTACACCCCCCCCAGCTCTCAAATTTGTACTTGCAGTCGGCTGGAAGAGAGGGGAGAGGCCTCAGAGCCGGCCAGGACCTGGCGTGGGCACCAGTCCTGGCCACCCAACCCAGGGTGGTCCCCAGCCCCCCCGCCGCCATACACCCACCTCCAAATTTCTTCTTCCAGTTGCAGGGGATCTTGCACTTGAGCTTCTTACTCTCATCTTTGCAAGTCCCCTCGCGGTAGCCCAGGCCACAGTCCTTGCTGTTGGGGACGCAGGGTCCCCAGCGCCAGTCCTCGCACTCGGAGCCATCCTTCTTCGCCTTCTCTGCAAGGGAAGGGGGAGCGGGCGCTCGCTGCGGGGGCACGGGAGCACACCCCGGGCTGCCGCCGGCCCCCAGCCCCCTGCCCCTCACCTTTCTTGTTCTTGCCAGCCTCGGCGGTGGCGGCCAGCAGGATCAGCGCCAGGAGGAGGAGGAGGCCCCGGACCTGCATCCTGCCTGGGGAGGAGGGAGAGGGTGAGGCGGGCGAAGGGTCAGGGCACAATGCGGCAGCGAGGAAGGGGCACGGTGGGCTGCGGGCAGGCTGCCTGGGAGGGAGACGGCAGCTCCCTCCACACCTGCGTGCGTGCATGTGTGGGCGCACGTGTGTACACCCCCATACCCTGCTCATTGCCACCCATTAGACCATGTGTATTAATTGCAAGGTTAATTGTGCAGTTCAGCAACCACCTCCGGCCAGGGAGCTGTTGGGCTGGGGGTTTGTTCCCAGTCTCGCAGCCCCCCCCATTGCCCTGCATGTGGCCGAAATGTGGGGACCCCCACATCCTACACAGCAGCCAGGGGAGGCCCTTTGGTTGGGGGCACCCAGTACCAGGCTGCACCAGGGCCCGTGCTGCTCCTGCCCCCCCGAAAGCAAAGCAGTCCCCACCTGCGTGCTGGCAGCGGGGGTCCTGCTTGCCGGTGCCGGTCCCCAGCCCCTACCCCCCTGTATTTCTCCGTGGCTCCTTTATCCAGCACCCAGCCGGCTGCCGCCCCACACCAAAGAGCCCCGGGGCTGGGGGAGTGCAGCTGCCATGGTAGCTCCAGAGGAAACCAGAGGGGAAAGAAAAAAGTCCATCAAAACCAAACCTGCTGCCATGAGGGGTCTGAGAGCTAAACCAGCAGATTAAACATCAAAAAAAAAGTCCCCACAGCATGGGAGCTCATTGCAGCGATGGAGCGGGAGAGCTGCGCCCACTGCTGGCGCCGCAGCTGCCAGTACAGCACCCATGCATGCAGGGAGGGAGTGTGCATGCGTGTGCATGCACCTGGGAGCAGGTCAGGGACGAGGGTGCACACACACAAGGGTGCAGCTCCTGGGGCCCTGCCCACCCCCCCACGGTGGCCTTGTGCCAGGTGATAGTTCCCCTCCGGCTGCCACCAGAGCCTCTGTGGGATGTTGCTGCCAACACTGGGGTCCCAGCTCCCACTCCCAGCAGGAGTGCAGCCGTGCAGAGCCGGCGTCTCAAACCTTCCTCGCTCCCCCGGTGCTCTTTAGGATGACACCCATATCTGCGTGGCAGCAACCAGCCAGCAAATACATCACGCCTGCCCTGGCTCCATCATGGGCTTGGCGGGACTGGGATGGAGAGGTCAGGATGCACCACATGTCCCAGGGAAAAGTAGTGCAGGGAAGAGCCCGGGGTCAGCGTTTGCTCCCTGCCCCCAGGCTCCCCGGGCAGCGTGCCGGCGAGAGCAGCTCCCCGCATTATTCAGGCTCCAGCACACTCACCTTTCATTGCGTCCGCCGCCGCGAAGCTGCCGGCTTCGCTCTGCATTGAACTGTCACAGGGAATTACACAGCCCGGCTGGCTGAAGGCACAGCCGAGGGGGTGAGAGCTGCCTGCCCCCTCGCCCAGCCCGGCTGGGAGCCATCCTGCCGAGTACGGCATGGCTCAGCCCCGTTCCCACCCAGCTGCCTTCAAAGGGGGCAAGAGCTCAGCCCGGAGGGCCCAGTTACGGAGAGCAAGGCTGGGGCTAAGCTGAGTTGCCGGCACTTCTGCCCCGCTTTCTGTCAGGGCAACACCTCTGACATCCACACTACTCACAGCATCCCCCTGATTTCAGGTGCTCTGTAAACTTCTTCCATCCTTTGCCTTTTCCCTCTGCTCCTGAAACACCTCCCAGCCCGGCACCTTCCAGCTCAGGTCCTGCGGACGCGGCTTCTGAGTGCCCAGGGCAGACAGCCCCGGCTGCCCTGCTCACCCCTGCCTCGCCTCTGGGCATGGACGCCCTCCGCTCCCCACGGCATGGGTACCGGCATGGGTACCGTGGGGCCCTGCCCACGTGTACACAGGGATGTGGGAGGGGGGGCTCCGAGGGGCAGCCCAGCTACAGCCCCAGGGACTCCTGGATCTGCTCCCAGGCTCTGCCCAGCACATCACATCCCCCAGGCAAAGTTCTGCAGGGACCCTCAGCCATGGCTCATCCTAAAGCATTCATAAGGGAAAGGGAGTGCAGTTATCCAACTGGTTTTCCAAACAGTCTGATCCCTTCTTTGCTGGTCAAACAAGAGCTGTTCCCGGTTGGGCTGCCAGCGCCTTCAGGCCTGTTTGCACAGCCCAGCTCCTCCCGCATCCCTGCGGGGCCCTGGCTCCTCTCCTGCTCAGATCCCGGCTGGCTCTCACACTGCGTTTGCCTCTCCCAGGAATGGGCTGCACAAGCAGAGCAGCCTGGAGCCTGGCCACACCGTGGCAGTCCCCGTTTCCCCTTCCCCTCCCTTCTCTAGCTGCCCTGGCTTTGAATAATCTAGGATCAGCGCTATAAAAAAAAAAATCGCCCGGTGATGCTGAAGCAGAGCCCAAATACCCACCACTGCAATGAGAGAGCCTGGACCCTTCTCCAATCACCGCTCAGGGCCAGGCAGTGCCACCGGCAAGTGCTTCTCCTAGCATGGGCCACGCCATCCTCCCCAGCTCCTGTCCCCTCGCTGCCATCGCGACGCTCTCCCGGGAGCAGGGTGGGTGCCGGGCTGTCAGCCCCCTTGCAGCCCCTCTTCCAGCAGCGGGACCTCTCGGCTCGGCTCAGATTGCAGCTGGCTCTGGCAGAGGTGGGCGCAGGATTGCTGCCCTCCCGCCTCGGGCTGAGCTGCTCCCCAGTCTCTGGGAAAGGAGCCCATGGCTTGGGGAGCCCAGCACCCCGCCAGCAGGAATTTCCCTGCTGCCAGGAGAGGGGTGACTGAGCTTTTCCCCATGAGCCATGGCGTTAGGGTGACCAGAAGACTCTGCTGGAGGTACCGGAGGGGAGCAGAGCCACGGGGGCCGTGGGGCTTTCCAGCAGACGGCCTCACCTTCCCCGCGAAGCGAGGAAAAGGTGCTCCAGGGGGAAAGGGTTTGCTCTGCCTGTGCATTGCGGGGCAGAGAGGGGAGCAAGAAGCTCTTCCACGCTTCTACCCTCTGCTCTCTCCCCAGGCAGATGCTGTGCCGTGACCCCAGTACAGCCCCTTCCCCTCCGGCCTGTCTCCCCCCTCGCCCCCCGGAGAGGCTGGCGGTGCCCGAGCCCCGCTCCGGGGCAGCTCCCCGGGCTCCGGCCGGAGCATCTCCAGCCACCTGAGCGCGTCTCCGACCCGGTGCCCCCCAAAGGGGGGCGGGGGGGCCCGCTAAGATCCTGGGCCCTGCCTCAACCCCTGCCTGCTGCCTGCTCTGCAGGAGCCCTGCCTCCCTCCAAACCCCCTTCCTTCTGCACCTCCAGCCCTCCAGGCGAGCCCGTACCCGGGGGGCTGCCGTCCGCGGGACCCCTGTCCCAGTCGCCCTTCCTGCAGCTCCTCCCCAGCCAAGGCCATGTCCCCCACCTCGGCAAAGCCCCTTCCTCCACCGGGGAGCCCTCAGCCTGGATTATTGCCGCCTCCCCGCCGTTTGCCTTGCCGGAGGCGCCCATCCCCGTAGCGTCGGGCGGGCGGCGCCGCCGGCCGCGGGGGCTTGGAGGGAGGAGGGTCCGACCCCGAGTACTGGGGTGGATGGGGCGGGGGGGGGGCCACTCACCTGCGGAGCGGTGCGCGGAGCGGTGCGCGGAGCGGTGCGGAGCGGAGCTGCTGCCTTTGTGTGGCGGCCGCGTGCGGAGCCCCCGCGCAGCGCACAGCGGCCCCTGACGTCGGGCTCGGCTGGCAACAAAAAGGTGGGTTTTTTAGCCCAAAACTTTTCGCAAGCTCCTCCTCTGCACACCCCCCCCACCTCCGCCCAAGCACAAAGGCAGGCCGGTCGGCCGGCGGAGGGGCGGCCCCGGGGGGCAGGCTGGCCCCCCCCGGCCGGCGGGGAGGGGGGAGCGCGGGGCCGGCGGCGGGCCGTGCTCAGCCGGTGAATGTGCTGAGTTCCCTGGGGGGGGGGGGGGGGTGTCAGGCCTTAGCGGGGCACGTCCCCATGTGTCCCCTGCCCTGGACGGGGTGTCACACCTTCCTCCAGGCTCTGCAGCGTGGTACCAGCGAAGCCGTGAGGGTTCGGCTGACGGCGCACCCCAGCATCGCAGAGGGGCTGAAGGGGTGCAAAGCTGAACAGCCGGGCAGGGGCAGGGCTCCCCTGGGGCCCGCCGCTCTGACACCCACTGGAAGATGGCCTCTAGGGCACCCCTGGGGCTAGATGGAGTGAAGGGAACCACCCCGTGTCTCCACCAGCTCCCTGGATGCGTCTTTCCCCATCAAGGCCACTGGCATCGATGGACCGAGTTTTCACGGTCTCTGCCCTTTTCCTCCTTCTCTGCTTGCTCTGCGCCTCGTGGGAGGGTTCGGGGAGGGGGTACCTGAAGCAGCACATCCCCTTCATGCTGACCCAGGCCTCTCCCCAGCCCCTCCAGACCTGCCTGTCCCCTGCTCCGACACGTTGCAGCCCTTCTCCTTGGACCAAGCAGTGACATGAGATCAGACCGCTGGTTGGGGATGAAAGGACCTTGCAGACGTGACTGCTCGCTTCTCCCCCGTCCACCCCCTTTTCTCAGGAGGTGAGGAGAGGCAGGGGCCAAGCCAACTTTTTTCTGGAGTTACCAGCCAGAAAGGCGAGTGTCATGCCAAAAGAATGGGGCTGTGGTGGGGAACGGAGCCATTTTTCCACCCCTTACCCTGGAAGAAGGCTGCCGAGAGCAGGGCCGCCACAGGTAGGGTTGGGGAGGGGGGAGCTGGTTTTTATGAGCTGCTTCACAACCAGGAATCGCTTTCTGAGAGATTCCCGCATTTAACTCGCACCCTGCCGGCAGTTTCCTGAATATCCGCAGAGGTTTCAAGGAGGGCTGGCAACTGTGGGAGTATGTCATCTCCCCTGCCCGCTGCACGCAGAGCAACGGGTGCTGCTCTGGGTGGTGAGGGGTCTGGACATGCCAGGCTGTACCTTTAGGAACGGGGTGCAGAAATGGGTCCTGACAGCTGGACAGATAGCAAAGCCAATAGTCCCCCCAACCCCCCATCGCTGGACCTTTAAACCAAAGCTGAAGAAAGCTGCGGAGACAAACTTCACAGTCAAAAAGAAGGGGAAGGGCCTAGGTGTGCTGCTTTTGGCTGGGGTTCAGCGGCATCAGGTTTGCAAGTCTGAGTTGTGGGACTGTGATGAGCAAACCAGGACCTGGTGGAGCTGTGAAAGAGCTGGGTGTGGGGCAAATGCTGCTGCTTTTCTTCAGCCACCTCTGTTCGGGAGCCAGAGACCCCACCAGGGTCCCCAGGGCAAAGCAGCCCAAGGTACGGCAAAACCTGTGCAAATTTTCACTCTTTCCTCCTTTTCCAGCCATTCCCATTCCCGTCCTGTTGCCTCTTCGGGCTGGGGACTGGGAGACAGGTGCTGGCCATGTGGGAGAGCAGAGATGCGCTGGTGCTCATCACTCCCAGCAGTGGCTCCACAACAGCTCCTTCCCCAGCTCGAACAAGCAGCAGAAGGCTATGTTTTTGGAAAGGGGCCTCATACCGAGGGAAGAAGGGAAAAGAGGGAGCGTGACCAACCCAGGTGTGTTTCCCTGCAATTGCTTAACTTGAGCTTTTTACCTCTAAAAACGTCACGAGATAATTCATGGCATGTCAGCTCCGCATTTTCCATCTCCAGTCGAAGCCTGGTCCTTGGGGCACTGTTACTGCACGGTGCGGCAGCGCCAGCACGGGGGACACAGCTGCGCGCGGGACATTTTCCTTGTTCGGACTTGCGGAGGCGGGCACGTGGCAGGTAATCATTAACACGGCCAACTGCTGTCACCCCAGCTCTGCTTAGCTGGGCTGGGTTTGCACGGCCTTCCCCAGCCTGCACGCGTGCCCCCCGTGCATACACCCCCAGGTGTGCTTCCATCCCATGGGACCTCCGGACCTCCAGCGCCCGGCTGCGAGGGAGAAATGGGGGATGCTGAGGCCCTTCGGAGAGAAGGGTAGGCTCTCCCCCGAAGGTAGACTGCCCCTTTCCTAACACCCTCATCACAGCGATCGCATTTGGGAACGCTTCTCTCCCCCACCATAAATTTGACACCGGGGCGGCTGGAAAACTCTCATTGCCATGGTTACTGACGGTCCTCGCCGCCGAGACACGGGCCAAGCGCCAACGCGCCAGGGTCTGGGCACTGAAGCGGAGCGGGCCCCCTCCTCCCAGTCGCACGTCCGCCTGGTCCCTGGGCAGCGGCCCAGGGAGGCCGGGACAATTTGGTGTGCCTTACACCCGCTACAGACCCCCACTGTTAGCTCTGGGCAGGAGCTGAAAGGCTGAAGGCGATGAAAGGGAGGCGCGGGGGGTGGAAGGGACAACGCGGCCGGGGAAGGAGGCTGCTTCTCCGGGCGGAGAGGGGGCGGCAGGAGCGACAGGCAGGCTGCCAAGCTGCCCTCAGGAATCCGAGTTTAAGGTATGAGTATAGCTCCCCATCACCCTCCGTGTCCATCCCCAGTTCCCTCACCAGCACGCCGTCGGCCGGAGCGATTACCTCCCCTTTGCAAAAGGAAACTCTGCAGGAGAGACGGCGTTGGCCGCAGTCATCCTCCTGAGTCCGAGGTTGGAAGCAGAAGTGTCCCTAATCCCCTGCTTTTGTAATCGGAGAGCGGTCCTCCCGCCAGAGATAATCTCAGCCCTCAACACTGCGGCCCCAGTGCTCAGCACTGGAAGCAGGACCCCAACGCTCCCCTCTGGAGCTGGGAACGAATGGGAAGAGCCCCCAGGCAGGCTCATCCCCCCCAGAGCTGCGTGGCTGGGGACAGCTGACCACAAAAAAGGGCCGACAAAGGTTTTGAAATCCGGATGCTGCTGTAGCACCCACGGATAGCCGTGCGGCTGCAAAGGGCAGGGCAGCGCTGCCGCCGGGGCTGCCGCCTCCCGCCCCGGGGAGGAACCGGAGCAGGGCAGGAAGAACAGGGCTGCCAGCTCCTGACTCACGCTTCCAAGCCCTTCTGGATCCCTTGGGATGGCGGTGCGCTTTCTCCCTGTTCCACGTTACACTGAAGAGCGATGTATGCCACAGAGCGGGGGAGAAGGTCTCTCAGGACAAAGTCACTGTATCCAGCAACTGTCCCAGAGGGATGCTGCGCAGGGAAGCGGGCAAGGACCTGGCCCAGCAGGGAACTCCCCAGAGTACTCCCAGTTCGGACGGGAGCAGAAGCCTCGGGGTACAAACTTGTGGGGTGTCCTCGTGCAGCACCCACTGCTTTGTCACGGGTGCAGCTGGAGACAGGAACTAAAACATCCATCTCTTTATTTCAATGACAAGAAACAACAACACCTAAACGGTCCAAGTGGAAAAGCGATGGGAACGCAGGCTCACGCCAGGCCCTCGGCCTGCTGGAGCTTGCACCCTCACAGAATTACAAAAATACAGTCCTACAACAGCATCTAGGAAACACAAACCCAGGTATTGCACAGAACCCCTGCCCTCTGCGGGCAGGGCGACCAACACCCCCTCCGCCTTTGCCAAAATACAAGCCAGGCTTGGAATTGCACAGCAACTCAGCTCACGCGCGCACGGAGGGGCCAGGCGGGGAGGGGGACAGTGTGTCTCTCAACTACCTGTACAAAAGCTATAAGGAAAGATACAAAACTGGGGAAAAAGGGGGAAGCTGGGGCTGTAAACGCCTGCGGGCCGGGCTGGGCATCCCGGCTGGGGGGCAGCAGTTTGCACCTTTGAGAAGATGACAGAGCCTTGTGTGTCAGTGGCCAGCGAGCAGTGCTGATGGGAACTCCGGGCGCTGCTGGAGCATCCCAGCTCTGAACGTTATTAATTGCCAATACTGCCGCTGGCCCCTAGCGCTCTGCGCTGCCCTGCGCCTCTGCTCCCCACCACAGCATCCCCTGTCCTCCAAAGGAACTCTGTCCCCCCAGCCAAAAAGCCTGAAGAGTATTCTGGTTCTCTGCGGTATCCTCATACCCTTTTTTTTTGGTATTGGTATTAGGAGAGATTTGAACGGTGCCACCCAGCATTGCCCAGCTGTGTGTGAGTGCGGCTGGGACCGCACAGACCCCACGCGGCGGCAGCAGCAGCATCCTCTCCTGGGACCCAAGCTGCGAGCATCAACCCGCTTCGCAACCGCCGCCCACCCGAAGGTGCTAAGCAGGTCTGCAAGGCCCAGAGCCATCAGCTCTCCTCTTCTGCTGGCACCTCCTGGTCCCAGAGACCGTCAGTCCTGCAAAAGCCTTGCTGAAGGGCTGGCTTGATGCCTCTGCAGATGCTCAGCACCCACAGCATCCGCAGGGGAGATGGGTCGTGGTGCCTCGTGCCCCATGGCAGGTGGTAGGTGAAATGCCATCCCATTGCAGGCATGGCTCGGGGCTGGGAGCCCTGACACTTCCCATGCATCCAAATCCCTCTTTCTGCTAAAACTGGAGAGGGTGAGCTGGTGGCCTGCCCAGGGAGCTTGTGTCTGGGCTGGGTGAGCTCCCAAGTTTTCCCTGCAAAACCCTGAGCCCAGTTTGGGGAATGGCAGGAGTCAGACTCAGAGGATGCGTGTTGACAGGTTGGGGGGCACGGGGGGAATCCCTGAGAGCAGCACTGACCCCAGCACTGCCCCTCCAGCCCAGTGCAACATCTAGCATTGGCGGGGGGGAAGCTGAAGCAGGGAGGGCAGCCAGATCCTTGTCAGCATTTGGGAAATCTAACGAGCTCCACCGCAGCCGCTGCCCAGGCCAAGCGCAGCTCTCCACCACGGCTACGTGCTGCAGCAGGCTCACGGAGAGATGCCCAGCAGACACCGGGTGTGCAGGCTGCCCCCCCCGGCCCTGCAGAGGGAAGGACGGCGGGAGGACTCGGTAGCCTTCCCCCATGCCCTCCCTGCCCTGGGCCAAACTGCCGGCTGGCTGAGCCCTAAAGGCAACCGGGAGAGCAGCGGCTGCCCTGCTTCCAGCTGCGCCAGCCCCAGATGCTTGGGTGCGCCAGGGACTTCCCTCCTGCCGCAGAAGGTCCCGGTAGGGCAATGCAGAGACCCGGGGCAGCCCCAAACCGAGGGGAGGGAGGAGGAGGCAGGGGCAGTAAGTCAGGGTGCTTGCCTTGGGGCGAAGTCTGAGACTCATGGCCTCTGCTGTCTGCCCGCACAGCCTGTGCCTCCTGCGGCTGTGCCGGACAGGAGAGGAGGAACAGGACATGAACCTAGCCAAGCATCTAAAGGAGGGGCACTGCCGGCAGGGAGAGGGGGCGAGGAACGATATCCCACAAGGATCACAGGTAGGAGCCTGCGGAGGGGGCACTGGCATCACTCCCGTGCACAAGGGTGACCCGGGGCTTCAGCCTGGCCTGCCCCAACAGGGCTGCAGGATGGAGCCCATCCAGGGCGAGAATGTGGCGGCTGAGGGGCGAAGCAGGGAGGGACACACAAAGAGCAAGGCTTCAAGTCCCAAATACCCACTGTCCTCATAAACAGAGTTCCAGCCCAGCCTGGGGCAAAGCTCTGCTGTTTCCATCTCCTCCGGGGACCGGGTTGACATCTAGGGAGGGCTGGGCCAGACTCACAGCTCTGCCAGTTGCCATCGTCCTCTTCTCGTCCTGCCCGAGCTGGCTTGGGCTAAGGCACGCCGAGCACTACACAGCTGTCTCCTGGTCCTCCCGCTGGATCATCTGGTAGTGCTGTCGGTTCTCGAGGTAGGCAGCTAAGTCGGGGTCATTGGCTTTCTCAGCCCGGTGCTTGGGGGTGTCTCCCTGCGTAGGGGAAGCGAAAGATGTCAGAGCGCCGAGCACTGGCTAAATGCTGCCTCGGCACCCAAAGGTGCCCCCATTCCTCCGCTGAAAAGATGGCTGCAGCTGGGTCCAGCAGAACCTGCAGCCAAGCCCCGAGGTAGGCGGTAGCCAAATGCCCAGGTGCTTGCCACGGAGCAAAAGCATGCTCCCGAGGAGCCCGACTTCGCTGCAGGGCTGGAAGCTGTCCCCTGAAGGGCCATTGGCCCCACGTGCGGACCAGGACAGAGACCATCCCTGACCATCGCCAGCCCCCTGAGAGGAGACAAAGGTTGGTCCCCATGACCTGCTCTTCCCCGGCGCTGGGAAGGCAGGCAGGAGAGGGTGAGGAATGAGGGGTATGTCTGGGGAATGCCCAGGAATACCAACCCCCCTTCCCTCTCGCAGCCTGGCTAGCGCTCCCGCTCCCGGAGGAGGATCACATTTCACCAGCTTATTGCAGCCATCTGGACTGTGTCCACTAATGAACTCCCGCACTCCATAAAAAGCAAATCTGTTAACAGCTCCCAGCTCCGTCTCCTCTCCCCCTTCCCTCCCCCTGCTCCTCGCTTCTCCTCGCCAAGTGCCCGGGCTCTGCCGTGCCACTGAGAAAGGCTGCGGAAACCTGGCACTCTGCCGCTGCCATTGAAAACCGGCCCCGGAAGGGATGCCCGGCCTGCCCGGCTCGTCCCCTGGTGCGCAGCGGGGCACGGGCGGCTGCGGCAGGGTCTGGGCCTCCAGGGCAACCTGCAGCCGTATTTCTCCAGCAGGAACAATGGTCAGACATGCGGAGCCTCCGCCGGGCCTGGATGCGACTGTGGACAAAAGCCTACCTGCGCGCGGCTGCAGAGAGGTGTGATGCGCCAAGAAACCCCCTCTTTTGCACATGTACCCCAAGACCCCGGCACGCCCCACGGTCCCGCACACACGCAAGCAGGGGTAAGGAGACCGCTCCATGCTTCGGTGCCAGCTCTCCTCTGGGGCCTCCTCTCCACAGCCCCTGAACGCAAGCGCGCATTTAACAAAGCCGGGGGGGAAAGACCAGAAGAGGAATTGAGTTTCTTTCCTGTCCCCCTGCAGAAGCCCCACTGCAACGCTGCCTGCCCGCAGCCTGAAACCGGAGCTGCCAGGGCCCCTCTGCCCAGCCGGGCTGAGGCACGCCAACCGATAAGGCTCGGCCTCCCTCACCGCTGCAGGGTGCGGATCAGCCCGCTCCGAACCCGTGCCACAGGTCTGACGCTGGGGCTTCTAACGAGGTAGGTTCGTGCCTGTGCAGGCAGGCTGTGACCCGGGGCCCACGCGAGGTCAGCGCAGCAAACGCAGAGGGGTCCCCAGACAGCTACAAACCCGGACAC
Source organism: Calonectris borealis (assembly GCF_964195595.1). Classification (NCBI taxonomy): domain Eukaryota; kingdom Metazoa; phylum Chordata; class Aves; order Procellariiformes; family Procellariidae; genus Calonectris; species Calonectris borealis. The sequence goes on along the minus strand of NC_134316.1, from coordinate 44,681,383 downwards.
GTGTTTGCACAGGCATGTGCAAGCCCCGTTCCCCGGGGCAGCCGTCATGCCTGAGCGCGGCTCCCTTTTGCGCTGGCAGGTTGAGGGCTGCTCCCCTCCTTCAGACAAATGAGGGGGCTGGGGGCAGAGAGGGGCCATGCCAGCTCCACTCGGGGCACTGTGCGAGGCCCAAGCCTTGGCCAAAACCAAGGAGGAAGCAATGGGGAGCCAGAGATTTGTCTGTACAGCATCTTCCTGGCAGCTGGCAATGGGGCTGCGCATTGTCTGAGGCGGCCCCCAAGCTCCACCGGCCCCAGCAAGTTCGTACCCCCCAGCTGGGGCTGCTACCCTGTGTCCCAGACCCACGAATTGTACCTTCTCAGCTTGTTACTACATCTCCTCTGCTAGAGCCCACCGCTATGGGCCTCCACCAGACAGAGGCGACCACGTCCCCTCTGCCGCCCACCAGCCCCGGGAACCTCCTGTACCAAAACACAGCCTCAAGCCCCCTTCCCACGATGACTCTGCCGGGGCTGGCACAACTCCCCAGCACCAAGGCATGTCTCAATTAACTCGGCATGCGAGGGAAAGGGCCGCCACTGCCCGCTCCCGCTCCCCGTGGGATGGCTTCACCCGCCGAGAGGAGTTCCCAGTGCCCCCATCACGGCCGCCTGCGGGGGAGAGCGGGGGGAGCCCTGCAGCTGGGAGGGAGCTCGCAGCGAGAATGTCCTTGCTCTGACCCCGGAGGGTGGGAAGGGGGAGACGGGGATGAGACATTCCATCCCCTCGCTTCTAATTTAATAAAACAACAGGGAGAGAAGTGTGGGGAGGAGAGGGATTTAACCCCTCTGCAGCTGGGCTCCGCTGGGCAAGCATGGGTGCTTCATGTCAGCTCCTCTCTGGCTGGCAAAGACCCCAGCCAAAGCACCCTTCCTCTGCTCTCCTGCTGGCCCCGCTTCTGCCAGCCCCCCCAGTCCCCCCAGAAAGCCCCACTGCCAGCCCTCCCGCCGTCACCTGCAGGTCCGTCTTCATGAGCGAAGCCCCGGCCTCCACGATGTAGTGGCAGATAGTGCGCTGGCGTAAGGCTGCAGCCTGGTGCAAGCTGGTTTCGCCGCTGAGGAGGAGAAAGCAGGAGATGTGAGATGTCCCCCACCCCACCCCCGAATGGGGACAAGCAGCACGTGCGGGTGGCAGCGAGGGACAGCAATTTGATTGCAGCAGGAGCTCGCGGTGGGTTTCATGCTTGTTCCAGGCAGCCCTGGCAGAGGAGGGGGTGCTGCCTGGGGATTGTCAGTCCAGAGTGGACTGGGAACCATGGCTGGTAATTAGAGTGAGGGCAGCTGGTAAGTGCCCAGACAACTGGTCACCTGGCAGAGGGTCTGGCCGATAGGTAACGCAAGTCAGTCAGCAACTTACTTCTCCTCCTCCGTGGCATCGAGGATTTCTGAAGGGGCTGCGGAGAGAAAGACAGTGCAGGGCGAGTGAGACCCGGCTGCGGGGCAGAGACGGACCCACCTACTTCCCAGTCCCGCTCTGCGTCTTTCCATAGGGGCTGCTATTTCTTTCCATGCTGCCTGCAAAAGTCCTGGCTCCAAAGCACTCAGGCCAGCTGAGATCAGGGAAGAAGAGTTGTTGTGGACTCATTACAGAGAAATATCTAAATAAAAATAAAGCAGCTTCTATTTCAGTGGGAGCTGCCAAAAACAACAGGTCAGCTGCCCTGAAGGCAGAAGCAGGACACTGAGAAATGTTTCCCAGGGACATGCTGGTACCTGCCAGGATGCGGCAATGGCCATGGGGGTACCCCAATACTGGCTGACAGATGCCACAAAAAGCCCATACGCCAGAATGTATCAAACCCGGAGGAAAGGGATCTAAGCCCAGGAGCAGCCCCTCCAAGCAAAGGGTCAGGCTTTTTTGGCTGCCAGGCTCCTTCGCTAAGGGTGGCACTCTGGCCCCCGCTCACCGTTCTCGATGATGTATTTGACGATGTCCTTGCTCCCTGATTTGACAGCATGGTGGAGGACGGTCTGGCCCGAGGAGTCTCGCACCATCAGGTCTCTTCCAGCCCGGTGCAGCTCTTGGAACTACAGGATTGCCAGATTGCTCGGGATGAGTTGCCTTGCTCAGCTCCAAGCCCCAAGTCCCAGCACCGTGTCCCCAGGGTGCTTGGCAGGTTGTACGGATATTTGGGACCTGGCGGGGAGCTTTGTCCAGCTCAGCCACAGCACCAAGTCCCTTCCCTTCGTGTCCCCCAGGCGAGGAACTGGGATTCTTGCCAGGAGCCTGCCTGGTTTCCAGCCACCGCTCCTGGAGGAGGGCCCGTGACAGGAGCTGCTCCAGGGCAATCGCGGAGTGTGGCTGGCAGGGCTTCGGACAGCCCGAGGGGGACGCCAGCCGAGCAGGCTGCGGGACGAGCACCCAGAGCCAGCCCTGGCTGCACATCGCAGCAGGCAGCGGGAGCGCCTACCTTGCTGAAGTTGCCGCTCTTGGCAGCTTCTATCAGAAGGTCGTCTGCAAAGAAGGGAGATGGATTGGGGTCAGAAAAGCCAAGCTGTAATGCTGTTTATCTAACTGAGGAGCCAAGGGTTGGGCACCGGAGGCTCAGCAGTCAGCTGGAGCTCCTCCAGGTGCTAACCCCTTGGTCAGACTGGTTTTACATTGCTCCCCCACCTCCAGGCATATAAGGGACAAGCCAGGGGAAGAAGGGAGACCCCACATAGCTGGGGGCGCAGCCAGATCTCAGCCCCAGGGGAGGTGCGCGTGCAGGGGGAGCAGTCTCTACCCATGGGCAGGATGACTTGCGATGGAAGCGGGGAGCAGATCTCCTGGGCGTCAGCCAGCAGCCAAGACGCCTTTTACCCATGACTCACTCACACTTCCAGGCACTGGGCTCCGCTCAAGCTCCAGGAAACTCTTTCCATTTGCTCAGCTCGGCGAGGCCCCTGACCTTGTGCTCCCACTTCCAGAGCTCCTGCCACTGCCTGGCAGGGACAGCCCCCCAACCCAGCCCACAGCACTCAGCTCCGCAGGTGGGGGATTAACCCCTCCGCCACACCATTTCCCGCACGGCGGAGTCAGGAAGGTGCCTGGCCACAAATCACTGTCAGGTCTCTCCTGCCCACCTCTGGGGTCACTCGCCTGCGGAGCTCTGCGCTCCCACAGACAGCAGGGCTCCTGCCTGTACGCCAGGGAAAGAACAGGCCAAAAAATCCATGGTGGGGACCCAAAACAGCACGACCTGAGAGAGGGTGCGACAGGGGGTGGGACAGGACTCACCTTTGTGCAGGAGGCAGCGCTCAGGCTCAGCGCTGGAAGGGAAGAAGAAAAGGCGTAATTAACTCTGCCAGTCCTGGCAGCAGATCACCCAAAAGAGCACACGGCGGGTGGAGGGATAGCTGTGGAGAAGCCCGCCCGTGGCACTCCTCCAGCAGGCAGGAGCAGAGGCAGGCCAAGGGATTTTGCTACTCTTTGGTCATGCCATCTGCTTCTTCCCCAATCTGGGTTCTTCCCCATTCCCACTCCCATTTCTACTGCTGCTCCCAGCTCTGTTGCTCACCTGTACCCGAGGCTGGCCTGACCTGGGCCAACAGACACCCATGCCCTTTGCCCCACGGGCCAGGTGCTGGAGCTCGACCTCACGGCTGAGCTGCCTGGTGATGCCCCGCTGCCTCCAGCAGCACTGGCTGGGGAGCAGGGAGGACAGGACAGCATCCCACCGCTTGGTCTAACTCAGCGCTGAATTCCTGCTCGCTTCCTGGGAGCCCCCCTGTAATCTGGCCCAGGAATCAACGCAGTGAAGCCAACCCTGGCTCTCCCATCACTGCCCATCCTTCCTGAGGTCCAGCACCCCATTCTTTCCCACCTCAAACTCACCTGAGGGCAGGAGAGGAGGGTGGAGAGGAAGAGGAGGAGGGGAATGCAAAATGGTGCCCAGTGGGTGCGGCAGACAAGTCAACAAGGTCAGGCATGGCAGGAGAGGTGCCCACGGTCTGGGTGATCACCAGCTCTGGGTCCAGCACATAGAGTTCGTCCTGAGAGATCTCTGTCACATAGTTGAGGTGCTCCTGAAAGACACAAATCAGCCTCCTCATAAGCAAGACCTTGGGGTCTTGCTCCATCTCCCATCCCCTCACATGCCATGCCTTGTAGCCCACCCACTGGCTCAGGAGAGTGATGGTGGCTCGAAGAGTCCTGGGACCTATGCCTGGGAAGCCTCCGCATCTCCTTTCAGGCTTCTCATCAACTCCCAAACTGGCCGCTGACCCGTCCACCTCATCTCCATGTCCCCCTCTCCAGATCATTAGGGAAAGTATTTAATGCTGGGTAAGACGACCTCACTGGGTGGGTGCCTGGCCAGCCTTGCTACATTGCTCTTCCTTATCCGCTCCGCTGCAGGGTCCTGCAGGCAGCTTCCAACCCAAGTCTCTGTGCTCCCACCCACGCCTCCTCCCTTTCCATGGGAATCTGGAGGTGCTGGGGCTGGTCCTGGGCCAGGCCAGTCACACCACCCCTTGGGGGATGCCACAGGGCAGGGAAGCGGTGCAAGACCTGCGTGTTTCCGAGGCTGAGCCTGTCTGTGGGTCCACGTGAATGCAGGACACTCAAGCACCTTCCCAGCAGATGCCGGGGGGGGACAACGGCAGAGGACGAGGCCACACTCACCTGTGCGCGGTCTATCCTGTAGAACCGATCAGCTGTGGTTGCTGTAAGACAGGGACAGAGGGAGACAGAGTGATTCTCGTTTGGGATGAGGGAGACGGCCGCTTTCTGCCACCGAGAGGTAGTGAACTATCCAGCCACTTCGTGGCCTGCATGGAGGGCACAGCAAAGCAAACAGCACCCCCTGACCAGGAGCACCCCCCTTCCCTTTGGGATCCTGCTGTTCTCTTTACCCGAGAGGCAGCCCCTTGGGCCTACGGACCACCATGCCCCTGTGCAACATGCCTTTGTTTGTTTGCTATCTCCTCCTCGATGACTCCTGACAGGCAAGGAAGGCAAGGCAAGAACATGCCTAGCTGATGCCGTGGCCTTCCTGGGGGCTTTCGGGTGCTCCAGCATTAGCATGAGCAGACGAAGCTCAGGGCTGTGCAGAGCACGTCTCAGCCTTCACTTGCACCAGGTGGGGAACTACTCCAATTTAACATGGTGCACCTCACTGCAGAGCACCGAGAAATGGGGGCACTAAGCGGGGCTGGGAGAAGAGGGAGCTCAGCCTCCCGCTGACTTGACTGAGTAAGGTCCCATGGACCACCATGAGCCATGTCAGAGCTTGTGACTGCCAGGTATGACGGAGCACGCCACCACCAGCTGTAGACCCAAGCCCCTGTCTCCTAGGACGGTAGGAGAGAGTTTCAAACCAGCCTCCAGCCTGCCCGAGTGCACCCCTCTGCTCAACCCTTAAAGGAGAGATCCCCGCAGCAGGAGAGGAGCTCCTTCAACACCAACGGAGCAAGCGGCTGTGCTGGAGCCAGACCCAAGCAGCCACCACCCTGGGGGAGCAGGGAGGGGCTGGGGATTTACGGCATCACCGGGGGAGAACAGGACAAGCAAAAACACAGAGCCAGGACAACTGGGTCCCCACACAGGGTGGCACTTCTCCAGTGTGGCTGCTGGTGCCTGCCCAGGCGAGGTTGCTGCGGTGGGACCCTTGGGGACCCGGGGAATTCTCTCTGCAAACAGAGTGGGGACGGGCCAGAGCAGATGAGAGGAGTGAAAGAGCTCCGTTTGTCCTGTCCTGGCTGGGGATTTACTGCCGGGGAGCTGCTGCTGAAGACTTGTAATTCAGCCGCTTGAATGAGCCTGCGCTGCCTTGGATGAGGCTCTGGCCTCCTTCCTGACACATTTTCCTGAACCCAGAACCTGCTGCTGGGAGACTGGCAGGAAGAGGGAAAGCGGTCCTGGTACAGGAGTCCTGGGAGTGACACCTGGGAGCAGCAGCGGGTCCCACGTGCAGGGCTGGAACCCCGAAGGGAGAAGCTGCATCCTCTCTGCCTAGCACGAGGCTTCCCAGGCCCACTTTGCAACCCACAGCTGTGCTCTGCTCTGCGCTACACCCTGCTACTGGGAAGCCAGAGAGGAGAAGTGCCACCAGCAGCCATGTCTCTCGACAAACTTCCAGGTACAGAGGGAGAGCTCTGGAGCCTCTTGGTCAGTGAAGGCAAAGGGAGAGGAGAAAGCTACTTTCAGGCAGGGGAGAAGAAGCAGCTGGAGCCCAGCGGGGAACCTGCTCCCGTACCACTGGGATGCTCAGGGTGAGCCTCCAGCGTGCTGGGAGCAGGGGGGCCCCCTGCCTGCATGACACAGGAGAGCAACCCCAGCAGTCCCGCAGTGATGGGACACACGCTGCCAAGCTGCCTTCAGCTCTGGGGGCAGGAGACCAGCAGACACTCATCGCTCCACTCGTGGGCAGCAGCCAGAGACACAGCCTGGAGCAAAAAACTGCTGCAATCGGCCACAAAGACCCCAACATCCATGAGTCCCAAGTCCCACGTGGCTCTCAGTGACTTGTCAATAAAGATGTGTCCCCTCACTCTCCCAAATTCAGACACAGTCAGCACTCCTGGGGGACAGAACACTTCTCCTATGAAGAAAGGCTGAGAGAGTTGGGGTTGTTCAGCCTGGAGAAGAGAAGGCTTCGGGGACACCTTATTTTAGCCTTTCAGTACTTAAAGGGGGCTTATAAGAAAGATGGTGGCAAACTTTTTATCAGAGCCTGTTGCGACAGGACAAGGGGGAATGGTTTTAAACTAAAAAAGGGTAGATTTAGACTAGATATAAGGAAGAAATTTTTTACAGTGAGGGCGGTGAAACACTGGCACAGGTTGCCCAGAGAGGTGGTAGATGCCCCTTCCCTGGAAACGTTCAAGGTCAGGTTGGACAGGGCTCTGAGCAACCTGATCTAGTTGAAGATGTCCCTGCCCATGGCAGGGGGGTTGGACTAGGTGACCTTTAAACTCCCTTCCAACCCAAATTATTCTATGATTCTAAGATGATACTCACAGTCCAGGAAGCACCACTTGGGTGACAGCTTCTGGGATGACAGTGTCTTCGGTTTGGCTCCATCTCCTTCCTGCATAAAAAAAGAGAGAAGAAAGTCATGACTCTTGGCCTCCTCATCTCTCCCCAGAGCGTCCCTCCTGCTTTGGGAGGTCCCTGCAGACATGGAGGACCACAGGTGGATGGAAAGGGGAACACAGGCACAGCACACAGCGACGGGGAGCAGCACGGGACAGACCGGAGCTGACACACACCAGCTCACTGGGGAAAGAGATGCCACAAGATGAGCCCACGAGACCGGCACGGTGCACGAGATGGACCCGGGTGACAGAGCGAGGCCATACACACCTGAAAGAGCAGGCGCTCTAAAGCAGAGGGCTGTGGAGGGAAATCCTGCAGAAAGGCAAGGTGTGCCATTACAGCCTTTTTCTGGGCAGCCCACCAGCCCCTCTCACGTCCCACTGGTGTTGCTTAACGTGCTGCCATATCTGGCTTTACACACTGCCTGGCCAAGGTCCCTGGACCCTGCCCTGCTTTGAGGCCAGAGCACAGTGGTTGCCCAAGGAGAGAGAAGAGGTAAACCATGAGGTGACCAGCCTCAATGTACAGCTTTAGAGGTGCAGGAGGTTGCAGAGGCATCAGTCTAGCAGGTTGATGCCACAGGAAAGCGTTACCCGCGGAGCCTGGGTAGCTATGTGCCTGTCTGCTTGTCCTCGGCAGTGCCTGGGCACAAGGCGGGCAGGGGACAGGCAGGCAGAGCAAGGAGCAGATGCCAGTGTGCCAGCCCGGGCAAGCAGCTCTGCAACTCAGCCCTGCAGGACACTACGCACGTGCCGGATGGGATTCCCTCAGGCACAAGAGCCAGCTAACTGGGGACTGAGCAAGGTCCCTTCAATCTTCTGAGAGAAAATCAGATTGAGCAGCGCGGCACCAGGAGGCACGCTGTGGGCTCAGAAGGCGTTGCTCACCAGGAGCAAGGGTTACACAGCCCGTGTCCGGGTCATGGGCATGCACTAGCACATTGGCAGGAGCACAATTGGCAGGAGCACAATTGGCAGAGGGCTGAAGGAACACAGCAAAGCAAAGTGACAGAGGAAAGGCTTCCCCAAACACCCTGGGGTTGATAGGCCCCCATAGGATGTATGCTGGCTTTTTCCACTGACCCGTAATTTTTCTGGGCCACCGACACTCTAGGCCTGGAGAGCAAGGTCAGAAGAGCAGAGTGAAAAAGAAGCTGCCAGAGAGCAGGGAGTAACAAGCCATCCAGCTTGGGATCCTGCCTCCACCATGGGGTGAAGGCAAACCATGACCTGCTACCAGAAGCAGGAGCATGTGCGTTGGTGCGTGCAGGTCAAGGAGGCTTAGAAATCCCTTCCCTGAGCCCCCCCCATCCTTGGCATCCAGCCGTGACCACTTCCCACACAAAGCCTCACCTCCTGCAGCCGCTCGATTTGGGTCCGGCACAACTCCAGGTCGCTGTCTCCTGGAACCACAATGATCCCCAGCGGCACAGCTGTACGACAGGGCACAGAGACAACTCAGGGAGCATCCCCGTGCCCCATCCCCAACACCTCACAGAGCCGAGCTGAGGGTACTGCCGGACTCAGGGACCGCGACTCCCATCCCCTGGTCACTCAGCTTGTCACTCACAGGCTTCCTTGAGCTTTTCCTTGTCATAGTGCAGTGCCTCGTAGTCGCGCATGCTGATTCGGCTCACCCGGATCCGCAGCCGCTCAGGCACTGGCTGCTGGCTGCGTGCAGGGGGGAAGGAAAAGGGATGGGATCAGAAAGCAACAGCCCATTTTCTTCTTATCCCACTCACCCCTCCAAAATAGGCAAGAGCACAGACTGGGGTGGGAAGCTTGGCACCAGCAGCTTCTTCAGCATCAAGGCCTGGCCATACTTCTGTGACCTGATCCCTTCCCACGCCCTTCTGGAGAGAGGATCAAAATGCCTCTGGGAGTGATGGATCAGTCCCATCCCTTCCCCCTCCATCCCTTCTGCTTTGGAGAGGAGGTGGCAGATTGATGTGAGAAACCTACTCATTGAGCAGAGGCATGGAATTGCGCCGCTTGGTCTTCTGCACCATGTTGGCTTGGTTGCGCAGGGAGATGTGGATGCAGGAAGCCGCCAGCTTGCAAGGCTCTCCATCTACCTGCATGGGGATGGCCTTGGACGTGGTGAGAACCACCTGCCGGCACTGGCACAGCCGCTCCCCGTGGCCACCAACCTGCAAGGCAGCCTGTGAAAGGGTCCAGAGTGAGAGCAGAGCACGGACTGAGGGGTGGGTGGGGGGAGCACACATTGTCAGCCAGATGCTGCAAGTGAACCAAGTTCTGGAAAGGATCCGCAGAGACCAGGACATGACAGCACCTCGCTTAAATGTCAAAGAGCAGACACTGTCACACAGGCCAGCACTACAGCTCCTCAGGAGGGAAGCTGGGGAGCTGGCCGACGCCTAGTCAATGGGACCAGTCGCTCCCCCTCCCTAGCTACAACTGGCAACAGCTCTGACTCACCAGGGATGTCATGGTGAAGCCAATAACTTCAATGCAGCCATCATCGTGGCGCTGTGGCTCGAAGTCGTGGTGCTCCCCAGGGTTGCCCCAGGGCATGGTGCCTGCACAGTACCTGTGAAGGGATGGCAAGCGATGCATGGACAGGCACCCCCAAACCTGGGCAGGGGTCTGTGGCATGGGGGTGAGGAGCCCAGCACACGAGAGGGCAGGTCCTGGGGTTGCTCACCTGGGGATGTTGAGGAAGACCAGGCACTGGGGCTTCAGGTCCTGGATCTTGGACGTCAGGTCTGTCCCATCGCACTGGAGACAACACAGGGGAGTTCAGGCTGCTGTAAGGGGGGGGCTTGGCCCACCCTACCCACCTGGGAGGAAATGACCTCCCCCTCTGCTCCCCACGGTGACTGTTCTCCAAGCCAAGGGAAGCCAATGTCCCCAAGAACACATCCTCTCCCCAATCCCAAGATACCCAGCTCAACCCCCTCCCTGGCCCAGAGCACCCCTGCACACTCACAACCAACTTGACGTGCTTCGCTAAGTCTTTGGAGCTCCCCGTGAGGAAGTCGGAGAAAGCCGTCTGCCAAGGCAAGAGAGAGCATTAGCGCCCACACATTCACCGAAATGGGCAGCCAGGGAGCCTGCCACCGACCTTCAGACCTCAGCTGCTGAGAGCAGCAAATCCCTTCCTTGTCCATTGGCAGCAGCCCCCTCTTCTCCCCTCCCAAAACAACCTGATCCATTCCCCTGGCCATTTTGTCTACCAAAAACCTCAGGGCACCTTTAGTAACACCCCCCCCAGTATTCCCTTGCCAGTCCAGTCCCAGCTTTAGAGAAGACCTGGCAAGGTGAGTCTCCTCTTGTGAGAGACTTGAGTCACAAATTCAGTCTCAAGCTGCAATGAAGTGCCATAAACCAGAGCTGATGTGACCTCATCTAGAGATACCAGGAGAGACAGTATGGCCTCTGTTACGCAGATCCTAGGGTCCCCTTTGGGTTTAACTGTACGGAGAGGAGGGGAGACACAAACAGGAGAGATGCGAGATGGTACAGAGCAGCACTTGGCCTTTAGTACTGCTCAAATTACTGGTCACCCAGCCACATGGGTAGGGAGGTATATTGAGGATGGGGGGGCTGGATGAACAAATACAGCACTGAGACACAAAGCTCTAGAGGTGAGGTCCAGGAGGGTGCCATAATTAGCCAGCGCGCTGTAACTGGCCCAAGGTATAAAATAAAAGACCAAAGTAGTGTGGGGACTCTATGGAAAGGCTTCCCGTTCCTTTGCAGGGGGGACAGCCTGCCTCCCCCACAGCTCCGGGGAGGTCCTGCCTGGGTGATTGTCCGTGAGCCGGAGAACAAGAACAATAGTGGCAGGAGATCAAGACAGCAACTGTACCGCAGGCCAGAGAGCGAGCTGTACCGCCAGCAGCACTCGCAGCCAAAGAGGAGCTGTGACTCCCAGGGCTGCAGCCTTTCTCCAGCACCTCTCCACCTTCGGGAGGGGCTCAGCTTGGGTGCACGTGAAGGCCCGTGTAAATCGGATGAGTGACTTGAGGGTGCGGACAGAAGCCGGGGCCATGCCTGTGCTCCGGCTAAGGCTGTTATGAAAGCATGCTCAGATATCCTCCACGCACTCACCCCAGCATAGAACATTTTATTCCGAAACCGGCTGTTGAATTTCTCTGGGTTGGCCTCTAGGGAAAGAAGAAAAAAAGTCCAGGTCATTGGCCTGCCCAGGGAAATGCTTCACTTGCCAGCTCTCCCCAGACACGGCTCTCTAGTCGGCCTCGGCCAGGAGGCAGCCCCCAGCTCTCTTCCCGTGCAGGCACCCCTCTTCCCCCTCTGCAGCCTCCACTTGCTCCCCAGGTTTCACCTCCAGCCCTGTCCCTGGGGCAATCCTCTTGTTCACTTTCCCAAAGAGCGTTTTACGGGCCCACCCCTGGGGCACCCCATCACCACAGACCCTGCCACCCCTCCTTACCTCGGGATTCGTGGAACTCCAGCGTCACCCGCGCGTCAAAGCCAAGGCTGAAATAGTTATTAAAGACATCCAAGGGGAGCTGAAATGGAAAGAAGGAAAAAGATGAGGCTGCCAGCGTGTGGCCACGGCAAAAACGAGGTCAGGCTATAGCAGAGCCATGCACCGTGCTCACGAGGCTGAGGGAGCGGAGCTTCACCCTAGGAAAATACAGAGGTCACCAGCCTGAGATGATGGACCCCGGCTCCTAGGGGTAAGCGACATGGCCCAAGGGGATGCACCCTGCTCCAAGATACCTGCAATCACCCATGTTTCTGCTAAACAAACAGTCTCAGAAGGGACTGGGCTTATACGTGTTGCAAGCTGTGGTTAAAAACCTCTGGTGGACATTTAGTTTTGACCTCTACACGCTTTGCCATGAGTGCCATGGGTCAAAGCCATGAGGAGAGGAATGGAGTTGGAGCCGGGAAATGCCAGCCCAACACCGTAGCCCCAGGTGCTGGGGCTGCCTGAGCCACTGGGAGAAGGAGAACGCAGACCAGCAGCGCAGGGAACGAACGTGGAGAGGAGGTTTCCCACCTTGTCAGCAGCCGCCTCATCCTTTTCCTCAGGGTTCGCATCAGGGTTTGGCTCTACATGGAGGTTCCAGCGATCGAGCTGCACAATGTTCCCGTCTTCCACGTGCGACAGGATCTTGGACAGAGGCTCATCTGTGTAACCCTGGTGAAGAGCAGGACTCGGTGAGTCTCCTACCTGCCTTCTGCAGAGATGTCGTCGTCTTTGGGAAGACATCCCAGAGCAAAGGATGCGGAAAAGATCAATTCTACTTGAATGCTCAACAAGGTGGGACTTTAAATTTAAAAACAATACATCTTCCTTCTAAAAATCTCCCAAAGTTTGAAACGATTGCTTTTTTAAAATGTCCTAATATATTATAACCTAATTCAGAATAATTCAAACGTCAGAAGAACAGTAACATCCAAGCTGCTCTTATTTGTTGGTCTGTAGTTAGGGAAAGTCAAAACAACCAGCCAGTGCAAATCCCCACCCCTGTGTCTGGAACCGGAGCCGAAGCGCTCAGCCCGCTCTGCCAGCAGTGAGCTCTTCTGCCCGTCACTTACCCCACCCCAGTTCAGTGTCCTGGCCAAGTCATTCCCTGTCCCCAAAGGTAGGATGGCTACAGGAGGAGGTGGGTTGAGGCGTAACTGGTCCAGAATGGAGAGTATCCAGCCCACCTGCTCGAGAAAGCAAAGAAACGGTTATTGCAGGGACCGGCAGCACTAGCGATGGCAGAGGGGCAGAGACGGGGTCCCCTTAGCCACCACCGAGGCTATTCACAGTCCTTAACGCTCTGAACGGGTGCTGCAGGAGGTACCAGTAACCCCAGTGAGGACACTGGCCCCCAAAAGGGTGACAAATCCAGACATGCCACAGACTAGCACTCCCTGGAGCAGCGCACGAGGGGACCCACAGTATCCAGTGCCACCAGCTGGACCATGGACACGGTGCGCACGTTTTGCTCCGTTCTGGATTACAGCGAGGAGGGCTGCTGCCGGCGCTGGAAAGGCCTGGGGCGAAGGGTACCGCAGGCACGAAGGGGCCAGGGGACTCACCGTGCCATCTCCCCCGCACGCCAGGATCCGGAGGTTGTGGACCTTGCGGTACAGCTCCAGCCTGCAGGGAACGGAGAGGGTAAGGAGGGGAGGGGAGAGGCACCCGAGGTGTTACGCAGCGGCTGCAGGGCCCCCTGCCCTCGCAGAGCCCACGGCATTCACAAAGCCACGTGCGTGTCTCCCTCCCCGTCGCCACAGCAGTTCACAGCCGTGGGCAAAGCCACAGGAACTTTGGCTTCACCAGCTCTTGCGGAGGAGGGTGTCCACAGTCCGCGTACACGGAGATAAGCTGAAACGCAGCAAGCGGACAAGACCCACGCGACATTAACGGAACATAATGAACTAGATTTGGGAATGTCACCCTAAAGCTGGTCTCTTTTGCCACTAGCCTTAAGATTAGACCAGGCCTCCAGCAGGAAACACCGCAAGGCCAGGACTGGCCACAAGGTATCCTCGAGAGGCCTCTCAAAGCACGAACTCGTTAGAGGTGTCTTTGCACAAGGGAGGTGTGGAGCATCAGGCCTCCACCAGCTGCAGGAAGAGCTCCGGGGAGGAATGTCTGGGGCAGGGATGGGGGAGAGAAGGGTGCTGCTCCCATCAGTACTCACGCCTCCTTGGGTCCACCCTGGCTGAGGTCGAAAACTTGCCGTGGGTTGAGATACCACATAAAGGATTGGATGATCTTGGCTCCCTGTGAGGACAAAAAAAGACTTCAGCAGGGAACAGGGAGTTCCCAGTGGACAGAGGGAAGAAGGCACCTGGTCTCGAGGACAGGCCAAGACAACGGTGTTCTGGGGGGACTCAGGCAAAGCCTGGTGGGAATTGCCGGGCAGCAAACTGGCGTTGCGGAGGTTGCCTTGCCTCTTCTGCAGCTGAGACTTTACCAAAACTATGCTGAGTCCTCGGCAGCCAAAAGGCAATGCTCCCATAGAGCTGCCTTCTCAGGGAAATGTAGGACAAGGCCATACCTGATTCCCACCACTCTTGGGGTTCACAAACACCAGCAAGGGCTTCATGAGAGGAGCTGGCATAGGCTTGATGACAAAGGGTTTCCACCTCCCTTCCTGCAAGAGACACCGCAGGTCCTTCAACAAGCCCAGGGAAACGCAAACTCCCACCTCCGGCCGAGCCCTAACATCACACATGGTCAGGAGCGGGAGGAAGAGAACATCCCAGCCACCCCGTAAGCCTTATAACTGGGATTTGCCCTGCCAGTAGGCACCCTCCCTCCACCTCACCCTCCTTAACCTCTGCACCCTGCAAAGCCCCCTTGTTTGCCAGTCCAGCTCCTCACTGCCCAGTCCCTCCACCCTTCCAAGACAAGGTCATTCCCTGTCCCCTCATCTCTTACCTCGGCCCCCTTTTTGCTGGATTTCCGCTTGAACGATGTCCTCTTCTTCTTCTTACTAGATTTCAGTGGATTCTAGAGAGAAAAGAAACAAACCCAAAAACTCCGTGAGGAGCTGCTGTGCAAGCAGGAGTTGTGAAAGAGCCACAAGAACTGAGGTGAGTTACCTGGGGCCGTCGGACCCGCAGAATCCAGGTGGGAGGAACAACGACAGCAGCGTGAGCCCCCAGCGAGCAGGGCTCTTCGATGTGTTGCAGCATAAAACATGACACTTTGCTGTGATACTGGGGAAGGAGAAGAGGAGAGACAGAGAGAAAACTCAGCTGCTCGGTTTGCTGGGGACAACCACCTTCTCCTCCTCCCAGCTTCCCCATGCCAGTGCAGGGAGTGCTGGAGGAAACCATGCAGGAATTTTGTAATGGGAAGGCAATGAGGAGAAAGTTTCTCGTAAGAGTTCCCAGCTACCACAGTACAGCCTCTCCCAGTAAGAGGAGCTGTAAGGGCAGGCCGCAGACAAGCAGCTTGGGGGAGACCAGCAGAAAGCAGAGGTCATTAGATGCAGAGCAGGCTGGTAAGATGTTCAATGGGGGATTTGCTCACCGCTTGCTTGCACCAGGAACAGCTGATGGCTACAATCTCTTTACTGTGGAAGGCAAACTTCTGCTGGAAACCCTGTAGAGGGAAGGATAAGAGGCTTAGGGAATTCCCTCGCAGCTTTCCCATCCAACAGGACTTTGCCACCACCAAGAGAGACATTAACAAAGAGAATTAACCTCCCCCCCCGCCCAACCACCACTACGGCACCAGGGAGGCCACTGCGCTCTGCAGGGATGTCCCTATTGCCCAAGGAAACATGTCAGGACGACAGTCCCCTCCAGGATTGATTGGGCCCAGGGGGGAGAACAACGCTGTGTGGGAAGCACTTATGTAGTGCTTCACTGTGCAAAACGGAGCACGCGTCTTGGTGTTGCTGTAGGCTGCTGCCACCAAACAAGAATGGTGGGATGTCCCTGGTCCCCAGCCCTGTTCTTGTCTCTGGTTTAACCTTAGCTTTCCTTCAAGCTGAGGAAAAAAAACCGGGGTGATCTCTCACCTTGCCACACTGCCGACATTTCCCTTCCTGCCGCCTCCGGTGTACCCAGTGATGCCGGACGACTATGGGCTAAAGGGAAAAGAAAAAAAAAAAGAGGAAAAAAAAAAAAAGAGAGTGAAAGGCCCTGCATGTGAGGGAACGCAGGAACAAGCAGGAGGAACGGACCCAGGCCAGACAGGATCTCTGCTCTTGCAGCAAACCCACTGCTCACAGGCACCAACCCCAACCCTCTGGGAGAAGGCAAAGCCGAAGAATCAGGGGCAAGAGGCCAAATTAAGGTGCTCAGAGAAGCGGGAATTAA
Source organism: Calonectris borealis (assembly GCF_964195595.1). NCBI lineage: Eukaryota > Metazoa > Chordata > Aves > Procellariiformes > Procellariidae > Calonectris > Calonectris borealis. The sequence continues at coordinate 44,665,556 of NC_134316.1, read as the reverse complement.
AACCAGAAAAAGTGGGAAGGAAGTAAAGGAAACTGAAGACTGAAAATCACACAAAGCAAATGCCATGGAGAGTGGGCAAGCAGTAGTGTGGAGCACTACTTTTGGTCATAAATCATATTTCCATCTCCTAACGTCTCTGACCAGATGCCCCCAACGCCAGGTGAAAAACATGCTGGTGGAAGGAGTGAAAACCCCCAGGGAGACCAGTTTGCACCCATGGCAAGAAGATGGAAGTGCTTGCAGCTAAGCAGCAAACTGCTTAGCTCCACGTTCCTTGAGGAGAGGAGCAGCCCCAAGCCCCCCACACCCACTTCACCCTGCTCTTCGCCCCAGGGCAAGTCCTGCCAGCCTGCCTCAGCCCCTGCCCGCAGGGAGGGGAGCAAGGCTGCTCGCAGGCACCTTCTCTCTGCAGGCACACGGTGGGTGAGGGCTGGGACTTGCAGGAGCGATTGTGGAGGCAGGGAAACGTGACAGTGGGATATCTGAGCCTTGTGGGGGGACAGAAGCTTTGCAATGAAGTACACATTTCCCATGTCCCTCCTTCCTCTTCCAGCCCTGGATTGGGAAGGGCACTGTGGGGAGGGCAGCAAAGAGGGATGAGGGAGTGCAAGTTCACATCCCATGAGGTAGGGCCCAACACCCTGCTCTTGACAGCTTTTGGGATCACGATGATGATAGAGGCAGAACCTGGCAGGAGATTTGGGTCAGCTCCAGTGTCATCTGCTCTGAGTGCAGCACACGAGAGAGGACGAAGAGTCCTGCTGTTGGCTTTACTGGACATTAATCCAGTGGCAGCAGAAGGGGGACTATGTCCTGAGCTCAGCTCTGGGTCCCACCAGGCACATGTAGGGAAAGGGCTGACCCTGAAGGGGATCCCAGGCAGCACAAAGGCCAGAAGAGC